>NC_137789.1:147379051-148679051 GCF_963383645.1 Muscardinus avellanarius | reverse complement strand
TAAGCCAGTGCAGCTGGCTTCGAACCTGCGCTATCCTCTTGTCTCTGCCTCCCAAGCACGGGGATTACAAGCATGTGCCACCACGCCCGGCTTTATTCTTTATTTTGAAACCGTGTCTCACCGAGTTGCAGAGGGCCTCACTAAGTAGCTGAGGCTGTCTGCGAACCGCAGTCCTCTGGTCTCAGCCTCCCACATGCTGGGATTACAAGCGTGTGCCGCCACGCCCGGCTTGTCACAGATATTTTGACATGAACTTTCACATAAAAAAATATTTAAGAAGCCTACTATATCATGAAGTCTTCAGTACTTAGGCCAATGACCCCTACTTTTAACCATGGCTCTTCTCCTTTATTTATACCTCTCTTAATTAATTATTTCAAGAATGTAGAATTCTGGATTGGTCTATTACAGAATAAAGTTCGACTTTCTATTCATCCCCTTTTCATTTCTTTATTTACATTCATCCTTTGAACAAAAATTACTGAGTTCCTATACCGGGCACTGTTCTGGTTAGGAATACAAAGGTAATTAAAAGACATATATTTCTTTCTTTTATGCCTCTCTCCTGCAGAAAATAAATAATTCCAAGGGTGACCATTATCTCCTGTATTGTAGAAACTCTACTGCCATTAATAGAAATTACTTAAAATACCATGAGTTTTTGCTACTGTTGTTGTTGTTATTTTTCCAACAGTTTCTGCCATTTTGTACCCTATTTCCAAAACTCTCTGCTGCCTTCAATGTCAGGGGACCTTCAACTACTCTGCACTATCTCAGATGCTCAAAACTTACTCCGTTTGGTTGGGTAGGGCTGTGGTCAGGTATTTTGAATATCATCTCTGACCTGAACCATGACTGCCAACATCTCGGTCACCTTCTATTGACCCCTCTTTTGGGGTTCAATCTGTGCCCATAATATAGGAGCATCTTACATTTGTGTAGAATAACCAACTTTCGCAGAGTTCTCGTCAGTGAAGCTTTTTGATCAAAACCCTGGGTATATAAAATCCCCCATTGACAGACAAGGAATTGAGACTGAGAGACCCCAAAACAACTTGCCCAGCTGGGAAAATCAGGAACAGATACAGGTTTCTAGACTCTCACCGAAGCCTATATTCTTACCTCAATCTTACTACCTCTTCAGAGCTGACCATTAAATATGTTTTAAAGAGGGCAAAGTCCAATTGCATAATAGATCTGCCTGTCTAAAACATGATGATTAGTGCTAATGGCTGGGTATTACCTGGCATGCATGTGTTAGGTTTACTGTAAAGAATGTCTACTTTTTATTAACTGTCCTTTTAGATATATTAGTGACTGTCACACCTGAATTATAACAAAGAAGCACTAGAGAAATTCAATGTGGGCGGCAAAATTCTTTGAAGAATAACTAGTTATAATTGGGGAGTCTGAACACATTTCAGAGTTGCACGTTTAATATGCAGTATGGTTAATTGCACTGTAATTACAGTATTTTAGAATGCCATGCTAAGTGTTTAATCCTTTTCAGGTTTGCCCTCCAATCAGTGGTCTGCCTTCATTTTCCAGATTGATGAAGTCGGCCTCCGGAGAAGGGGGTAGGTAACAAGATTGTGCCTATGTGTCTAATCAGCTAGGGAAGTTGTCAAATGAATCTTTCCTATCTGGAATTTATGTTTAATCATGGTTATGCTCTCTTTATGAATGTGAGTTGATTAGTTAGTTGTTGGAATAGGAAAACAATAAGAGCTTTTATTTACTCAGATAAGTTATGCCGGAGTCATTATTTGGTCTGATTGAGTTGATGGGGATATTTACATTACCTCAGCGCACAGGCCCACTTAATCTTATTCATAATGCTAATTATATACTCCAAGAGTTACTGCTGTGCTCTTATTTATGGTGTTTACTACTAGAGTTTGTTTATACATGTGGTGATTTTATGGCTCCCCCCGCCTCACTGGACGGTGTCCCTTTCCCAGATACAAAATGCATCTCCACTCATGGAAACCTGATCTTCTACTGCTCGTTCACATGTTCTGTTGACATCTAATTCAGGAAAGGAAGCTCGGTTCAGTTTTAGGGAGTTGGTTATGTCTCTATTAGATATAACCATAGCCATCAAGCTGGCTTCTCCTCCCCCTCCTCCTCCTCCTCCTCCTCCTCCTCCTCCTCCTCCTCCTCTTCCTCCTCCTCTTCTTCCTTTTCCTCTTCCTCTTCCTCCTCTTTCTCTTCCTTCTCCATCTTTCCTTTATCTATTTGCATATTCTTTTTCAGTGTCTCCAGTTTTCTCTCCCTGCATATCCCCTAAGAATCATTATCCGTCTTCCTAGACCATTCCTTAAAGAAGCAAACCTTGAACCCAGAGGGGTGGCACATGCCTAGAGTCCCAGTACTTGGGAGGCTGAGACGAGAGGATCACAGGTTTGAAGCCAGCCTTTGCACCTTAGTGAGGCTCTTAGCAATTTAGTGAGACCCCGATTCCAAATTAAAAAAAAAAAAACATAAAATAGGGATGGGGGTGTAGCTTGGAGGCAGAATTCTCCTGGGTTTGATCCACAGTATCACAGAGAGAGAGGGAGGGAGAGGGAGAGGGAGAGGGAGAGGGAGAGGGAGAGGGAGAGGGAGAGGGAGAGGGAGAGGGAGAGGGAGAGGGAGAACCTTAAATCTACTAGGCAAGCTGGGCATGGTGGCTCACGCTTGTAATCCCAGTACTTAGCAGGCTGAGGCTGAGACAGTTGGATTGCAGGTTCTTGGGCAGTCTCAGCTACTTAGTGAGGCTCTCTGCAAAAGTTGGTTATTCTCACTTAGTGAGACCCTGTTTCAAAAAATAAAGAATAAAAAATAGGGATGGGGATATAACTGGGAGGTAGAATGCCCCTGGGTTCCATCCCTAATACCGCAAAAGAAAAAATAAATTCATCAGGCAGAGCTAATCCTTGCCTGCTTTATTTCATTACTCTTTCTGAACATTAATACCATCACAGCTTGAGTATACTCTATTGCATTTAACTTTTTATAATTATCTGCTTTCCTTCACAGATTGGTTTGTTTGAGAGTGAGGGCCATATTGTATTTATCTCTCTTATCAGCCAAGTCTACAAGGACCTGATATGTGGGAAATACTTAATAATTTCTTGATGTTGAATGACAAATGTGTGTGTGTGTGTGTGTGTGTGTGTGTGTGTGTGTGTGTGTGTTACTGGGGGTGGAACCCAGAGGCTTTCTACTTCCGGGCTATACTCCCAGACCCATTTTATATTTTATTTGGAAACAGGGTCTCACTAAGTTGCTGAAAGCCTCACTAAGTAGCTGAGGCTGGCTTCGAACCTGCACGATCCTCCTGTCTCAGCCTCCCAAGCGTGGGGATTACAAGCGTACGCCACCACATCCGGCTTGAATGACAAATTTTTAAAAATAATTTTGAGATCTAATTTACATATTATAAATTCATTCTTTTGAAGTATACAATTGAGTGGTTTTTAATTTACTAAAAAACGTGTACAACCGTCACTGCTATCTAATTTCAGAATATTTTCATCACTTCACAAAGAAACCTCATACCCATTAGCAAGTATTTCTCATTCCATTTTCCCCTCAGCTCCTGAAAACCACTCATCTAATTTCTGTCTCTAGATCTTCCTATCTGTACATTTCATGTAAATGAAATCATATAATACGTGACTTCTCTTCCTTAGCAAATGTTCGAGGTTATCTATATTGTATTCATGGGTACATCACTACTGGTCAAATACTATTCCATTATATAATTTTTTTTACTCATTTAACAACTGATAGACATTTGGGTTGTTTTTAACTTTTTGACTATTATGAACAATCCTTCCACCAACATTCACATGCAAGCTTTTGTATGAACATGAGGTTTTTATTGTCTTAGGTATACACACACGGCAGTGGAATTTCTGGGTTATATGATGACTCCATGTTTAACTTTTTGAGTTGTTGCCAAACTTTCTCCAAAATGGTTACACTACAAGGTCAGTGATGTGCATCTATAGTCCTATCTTCTAGGGAAGATGAGAGAGGATCATTTGAGTCCAGGAGTTTGAGGCTGGTCTCAGTAACATAGGGGGACCCTGTCTAAAAGTGAACAAGGTGGCCACGTGGGCACACACCTGTAATCCTAGTACTGGGAGGCTGCGACAGGAGAAGCAGAACTTCAAAGTCAGCCTCACGCCGAATGATTTATCATGTTGAAAACCTTTTCATGTGCTTATTGGCCAGTATTCTGTTTCTCTCAGCTTCTTTGATTTTTTTTTTTTTTTTTGGCATTTTGACTATGATGTGCCTAGGGGTTTCTGAGATGCTTGGATCTACAATTCAGTGTCTGCTCTTAATCTTAGAAAATTCTTAGTTATTGGGCCAGATGTGGTATCACAGTCTTGTAATCCCAGCACTTGGGAGGCTGAGACAGGAGGATCGTAATTTGCAGACAGCCTCTGCTACTGCTTAGTGAGACCCTTTGTAACTCAGTGAGACCCTGTTTCAAAATAAAAAGTAAACAATAGGGCTGGTGGTGTAGCTCAGAGGTAGAATGCTCCTGTGTTCCATCTCCAGTACTGTAAAAAAAAAAAAAAAAAGAAAATTCTCAGTTATTATTCCTTTCAATATTTCTTTTATTTCCCTTTCTCTTTCTTCGCCTCTGCTGTCCCAGTTACACCTTTCTTTCATGCCATTTGCAGTGCTCCCATGGTTTTCACTGTGTCTCTTTCAGTCTTGATTCTCTGACCTTCAGCTTGGGAAGTTTCTGTTGACATTCTTCACGATTATTGATTCTTTCTGGCCATGCTTGGCCTGTTGATGAGAGCGCTTAAGGCACTCTTTATTTCTGACATAGAATATTATATTTCTAGCACTTTTTAAAATTCTTTCTTACAGTTTCTCTCTCTCTACCATCTGTTCTACCCATCTGTTTTTATATGTTATCTGCTTTTTCCATTAGGTCTTTTAGCAATTATTCATAATTATTTTATTTATTTATTTATTTTTGTGGTACTGAGGATGGAACCCAGGGGCATTCTACCTGCAGGCTACACCTCTGGCTACTTAGTGAGGCTCTGTTTTCAAATAAAATATAAAATAGGTCTGGTAGTATACCCCGGAGGTAGAAAGCTCCTGGGTTCTATCCCTAGTACCACAAAAAAAATTAAAAATTGCTCAGTTAAAAATTAATTGCTAGCCGGGTGTGGTGGCACATGCTTGTAATCCCGGTGCTTGGGAGGCTGAGACAGGAGGATCACGCAGGTTCGAAGCCAGCCTCCACTGGTTTAAGAGACCCTGTTTCCAAATAAAAAATAAAATAGGTCTGGAAATGTAGCCCGGAGGTAGAAGGTCCCTGGGTTCCATTCCCAGTACCACAAAAAAAAAAAAAAAAAAAAAATTAATCGCTAAATCGGGTGTGGTGGCGCACTCTTGTAACCCAGCATTCGGGAGAGTGAGACAGGAGAATCGCAGTTTGAGGACAGCCTCAGCTATTTAGTGAGGCCCTTTGCAATTTAGTGAGACTGTGTTTCAAAATAAAGGATAAAAAATAGGGCAGGAGCCGGGCGTGGTGGCGCACGCTTGTAATCCCCGCACTTGGGAGGCAGAGACAGGAGGATCGCGCAGGTTTGAAGCCAGCCACGCGCGCTGGCTTAGGAGACCCTGTTTCCAAATAAAAAATATAAAAATAGGTCTGGGAGTGTAGCCCGGAGGTAGAAGGGCTTCCAGGAACCCCAGTACCACCAGAAAAAAAAAAAAATAGGGCACGAGGTGTAGCTCGGAGGTAGAATGCCCTTGGGTTCCATCCCCCCTTCTCTCTGTCATAGGGCCTCTCTTGAAGGAGGTCACAGGGCGCTGATGAGTTCTCACCATTCCTCCTTGTCAGATGTGCCCATCACCACCTTTTGACTCCATTCCCCTTCCTCACATGCTTTGCCTCATGCCCAGCTGTTCAAGGAGGGTTTCAGAGATATATTTTCCAATTCTAATGTTTCTACTCTTTTAGGTCAGAAAAAAATACTCAACATGCTAATGCTTTGGGCCCTGTTATTTGGGTACTTAGAGACTCCCCACTAAATTACTTCTTTGACTTTAAATTGATATAGAAAATACTCAGCATGGGTTTCAAGAATGGATGCTCCACATCAGGTATTTTTTTTGTAGTTTTGAGAAAGAAATCTCATGTGGAAAATCTTACTCAGACACAAATTGCATCATTATTATTAAAGTTGTTTATAATCTATTTTACTCAATTTTAGGTCTCTGTTTTCAACGTCTATAAGGTACTTATGTAGGTGAGTAGCAAAGCAACATATTTACAAGTTGAATGCCATGTAGCTTTAAAAAATAAGGTAAATTAATGTAACACTACCAAAAGAACTCCAAGATATATTATTAAGTGAAAAAGCAGATTGTGGAAGAAAATAAATGAACCATGTTTATAAAAATATCTATACAGAAAGGTGTACTAACATTTCCAGAAAAATATCTACAAAACATAGTAATGTTACTCTTGAGTAGAGTATAGGGGTTAGGAGGGAGGGAAAGATTTAGTTTATTAATATACTTGTACAAAAAGCAAATATTACATTTATAGCTTTTAAAATAGTTTAAGCTGGGCGTAGTGGTGCACACTTGTAATCCCAGTTCTTGGGAGGCTGAGACAGGAGGATTGCAGGTTTGAGGACAGCCTCAGCAAGTAGTGAGACTCTCATCAACCTAGTAAGACCCTGTTTCAAAATAAAAATAAAATAGGCTGGGGGGGGGGCTCGGAGGTAGAACATTTGGGCTCAATCCCTAGTGCCACAGGAAAAAACATAGTTTAAAAACTTGATTTTCAACCTGGCCTGTGAGCAACATACTAATCAAATAATTCTGGAACTAAAGCTCTCCCTGAAGAATTATTATTATTTTTAACATTGAGGTACATTCACATTCCTTCTTTGTTTCACATTCTTTTCTACACGCACAATTTTTATTTGATGTTTTTCTTTCCCTTAAAAATACCCCGCACTCTTTTTCTTTTGTCAAGTCACACCCACCCATTTTTTGAAATGACAGTAACTTGGCTCAGTGACAGAGCATCTTCCTGCCATGCAAGAGGCCCTGGGCTAAAACTCAGTACCACCAAAAAGAAATACAATAAACAATTGCAGTAACATATACATGATAATCTATATTTTGGTACTAAAGATTGAACCTAGGGGCATTTTAATTCTAAGCTATACTCCAACCTTGTTTTACTATATATATATATATATACATATATATATATGTATATATATATATATTATTTTTGCAGTACTGGGGATGGAACTCAGGGTCATTCTACCTCCAAGCTATACCCCCAACCCTATTTTTTATTCTTAATTTTGAAACAGGGTCTCACTGAGTTGCAAAGAACTTCACTGGATAGTTGAGGCTGTCCACGAACTCAGATCCTCCTGTCTCAGCCTCCCAAATGCTAGGATGACAAGCGTGCACCACCACGCCCGGCACTTACTTTTTATTTTGAAATAGGATCTCTTTCAGTTGCTAAGGATCTTGATAAGTTGCGGAGACTGGCTTTAAGCCTGCGATCCTCCTGTCTCAGCCTCCTGAGTACTGGAATTACAGGCATGGGCCACCACACCACGTGCATTATAACCATTTAAGCATACAGTGGAGGGGCAGTAAATATCTTCACATTATTATATAGCCATCAGTACCATTGGTTTCCAGAACTTTCTAATCTTCCTTAAGTGAAATTATGTACCCACTAAACAAAAAGAGTTCAATTTCAGGGGATGAAAATTTATTTGAAACTCATATAAAATAAATCGGGAGCATATATGGAAAATAAGAATAGATTTATGGTGTAATATTGTTGTTTTTGTGGTACTGAGGATTGAACCCAGGGACATTCTACCTCTGAGCTACAACCTCAGTCCTATTTTATTTTTCATTTTGAAACAGGGTCTCACTAGGTTACTAAGGGTCTGGCTATGTTCCTGAGGCTGGCCTTGGACTTGCAGTCCTCATCTCAGCCCCCCAAGTACTGGGATTCCACGTGTGTGTGTGTGTGTGTGTGTGTGTGTGTGTGTGTGTGTGTGTTGCTGTGGACTGAACCCCAGGGCATTCATTATTCCTCCAAGCTATACCTGCAGACCTATTTCCTCCTGTCTCAGCCTCTCAGGTCCTGGGGTTACAGGCATTCACCACCATGGCCTGCTAAATACCACTTTTAATGATCTCTTCTTATTGGTAGGGTTTTATACTCTATTCAGGTTAAGCATTTGTGTTTGTTAATACCACATTATTTAGTGGAATAAAGCAGAAGAGTTACATAGATGCGGCTCTCCTCCTCCTCCTCGTCCTCGTCCTCCTCCTCCTCCTCCTTTTACATTCTTCGACGTGCCCTCTATCTTCTGTTCTCTTCCTTTCCTGGCACTACAGGATACTCCAGGCTCCTCTTTACCCCCTTACATTCCTCTGCCTCAGCCTTGGAATCAGCTATTTCTCCAAGGAGCCCTGATTCCTTTTCTTACAGAATGGTCTTTAGAAACCAAAATCTGGGTGTTGGATGCGCTCACGGCTATTGGGATATCACAGTGTGAAGCCGTCTCAGAGGACAAAGAGCGAATAACCCTTGTGTACACACACAAACATTTCTTTATGTGCCTATTTGTATATAAAAATGAACATGAATTTTTTTACGGGTCTGGGGAAGGAACCCAGGGGCATTCGACCTCTGAGCTATACCCCCTGCCCTATTTTTTATTCTTTAATTTGAAACAGGGTCTCACTAAGTTGTGGAGGGCCTAAGTAGCTGAGGCTGTTCGCAAACCACTATCCTCCAGTCTCAGCCTCCCAAATGCTGGGATTACAAGCTTGTGCCACCACACCCAGCATGTACTTGAATTTATTTATTTATTTATTTATTTATTTATTTATTTATATTTATTTATTTATTTATTTATTTTGGTGGTACTGGGGGTGGAACCCAGAGGATTTCTACCTCCGGGCTATACTCCCAGGCCTATTTTATATTTTATTTGAATACAGGGTGTCACTAAGTTGCTGAGAGCCTCACTAAGTAGCTGAGCTGGCTTCAAACAGGTGCGATTCTCCTGTCTCAGCCTCCCAAGCGTGGGGATTACAAGTGTGCGCCACCATGCCCGGCTTGAACTTGAATTTTAACTGATGTCTTTGACTGTATTCTGGCACCCTAAGATTCATTGTAGATTTCCTTTGTTACTTATTGGTATAGTTAATTCTGATATAGTTAATGGTTATTTCGGGAACAGAAATTTGCTTTTGCATGATTTCATCACTGCATTCAACAGGGGGAACTCTACCCAGATAAATTAGGGCATATTAGAATACATACAAAATGTGTGTGCACCCACACACACGCACACATAAAACCCTTTACAGCTACCCTAGCTCGTCATATATCTTCTCCAACAAAGCTATCTTTAATTGCTGTTTTGCATGTATGATAAAGTGATATATATACTGAGTGTGTGTGTGTGTGTGTGTGTGTGTGTGTGTGTGTGTATCACCTCCAGTACCCCAAACACATCTAAGTGTCCTGGTTCAAAAACAGCAAGCAGTACACCCAAAGCAAAACCACATAACATGTAGCCATTTGAGTCTGGATTATTAAATTGAACAAAATGCATTTAAGATCATCCACATTGTGTGTGACCAGTAAGCCATTCTTTTGTGTGTGTGTGTGTGTGTGTGTGTGTGTGTGTGTGTGTGTGTGGTACTGGGAATTGGACCCAAGCATTCTGCCTCCAGCCCTGCTTTATTTTTATTTTGAAACAGGGTCTCCCCAGGTTGCTGAAAGTCTTACTGCTTCCTGAGATTGTCCTTAAACCTCGGATCCTCCTGTCTCAGCCTCCCAGGTATTGGGATCACAGGCATGAGCCACCAAGCCTGGCTTAATTCACTCTTTTTTTATGTATATATGTCACTTTATGTATGTGTCCTGATCAGCTTATTCTTTACGTTGCTGAAGGGCATCTTGGTTATTTCCAGTTATTGGTGATTATGAAAAAAGCATCTAAAAACATATGTGAGTTTATCCATGAACATAGAAACAGTTCATTTGGACAAATAGCTAGGTGTGAGTTTGCCAAATTGTATGGTAAATATATGTTTAATTTTATAAGGAATTGCTTAGATTGCCTTCCAAAGTGGCTGTACAATTTTAAATTACTTCAATAATTCATGACTTACTGTTGATTTGTATCCCTGTCAGCATTTGGTGTTGTCCTTTTTATTTTAGCCTTTTAATAGATATACAGTATTATCTCAGTCTTGTTCTTATTTCCATTCCCCTGGTGTCAAATGATGCTTAGCAGCTGGAGATGTTGGCACATGTTGTAATCCCAGTACTTGGGAGGCTGAGACGGGAGGATCTTAGGTTCACGGCCAGCCTCAGTTGCTTAATGGGGCCGTTTGCAACTTAGTGAGACTGTTTCAAAATAAAGTCTGGGCGCCGGGCGCGGTGGCGCACGCTTGTAATCCCTACACTTGGGAGGCAGAGATTGGAGGATCGCACAGGTTCGAAGTCAGCCTCCTTGGCATAGGAGACCCTGTTTCTAAATAAAAAAATATAGCCCGGCGTGGTGGCGCATGCTTGTAATCCCCATGCTTGGGAGGCTGAGACAGGAGGATCGTGCATGTTCGAAGCCAGCCTCAGCTACTTAGTGAGGCTCTCAGCTACTTAGTGAGACCCTGTTTCCAAAAACTTAGAGCTACTCAGCTCTCAGCAACTTAGTGAGACCCTGTTTCCAAATAAAATATAAAATGGGTCTGGGAGTATAGCCCAGAGGTAGAAAGCCTCTGGGTTCCACCCCCAGTACCACCAAAAAAAATAAATAAATAAATGAAAAAATATAAAAATAGGTCTGGGAGTGTACCCCGGAGGTAGAAGGGTTTCCAGGAACACGAGTAACCCCCCCCCAAAAAAATAGGTCTGGGTGTAGCTCAGAGGTAGAAAGCCCCTGGGTTCAATCCCCAGTAACACACACATATACAATGATGCTTAGCATGTTTTTGTACGTCTTTAGCCATTTAAAAATATCTTTGGTAAAGTATCCATCAATGTTTTTTGCTAATTAGCTGGGTGTGGTGGTGCACTCTTTTAATCCCAGCATTTGGGAGGCTGAGACAGGAGGATGGCGGTTCGCCAACATCCTCAGCTACTTAGTGAGGTCCTTTGCAACTCAGTGAGGCCCTGTTTCAAAATAAAGAATAAAAAATAGGGCTGGGGGTGTAGCTCAGAGGTAGACTGTCCCTAGGTTCCATCCTCAGGACCGAAAATTTTTTTGCTAATTAAATTTTTTGTTTTGAAATTCTTGAGTTTTAAGAGTTTTTTTGTTTTTTTTTTTTTTTTTTTTTTTTTTTTTTTTTTTTTTTGGTGGTACTGGGGTTCCTGGAAGCCCTTCTCCCCCTGGGCTACACTCCCAGACCTATTTTTATTTTTGGAAACAGGGTCTCTTAAGCCAGAGACGGCTGGCTTTGAACCTGCGCAATCCTCCTGTCTCCATCTCCCAAGTGCGGGGATTACAAGCGTGCGCCACCACGCCCGGCGAGTTTTAAGAGTTTTTAAAAAATATATTTAAAAGCCAGGAATGGTGGCACATGCTTGTAATCCCAGCATTTGGGAGGCTGAGACAGGAGGATCACAGTTCGCAGACAGCCTCAGCTACTTATTGAGGCCCTCTGCAACTCAGTGAGACCCTGTTTCAAAATAAAGAATAAAGCTGGGCAGGGTGGCACACACTTGTAATCCCTGTGCTTGGGAGTCTGAGACAGAAGTATTACACAGTTTCAAAGCCAGACTCAGCTACTCAGCAACTTAGTGAGACCCTGTTTCCAAATAAAGTATAAAAGGTGTCTGGGAGTATATTCCAGAGGTAGAAAAGCCCCTGGGTTCTACCCCCAGTACCACACACACAAAAAAAGAATAAAAAATGGGGCTGAGGGTGCATGCTCAGAGGTAGAATGCCCCTCGGTTCCATTCTCAGTCACACACACACACACACACACACACATATATTAAGGATACACATACTTTATCAAGTATGTGATTTTTGCAATCTAATTATTAACCAATGAACCACAAAGTATCAATCTTTTAAATTGACCATGCTTTTGGTGTCACATTTAGAATTAATTGCCAAACTTCAGGTCACGCAGATTTTCTTGTTTTTTTTTATTTTTATTTTTTTAAGTTTTTCTGTTTTAGGTTTCACATTTTGGTCTATGATCCACTTTAAGTTAATTTTTATTTATTTATTTATTTTTTTAGTACTGGGGATGGAACCCAGAGGCACTCCACCTCTGAGCTACATCGCCAGCCCTATTTTTTATTCTTCATATTGAAACAGGGTCTAAGTTGCAGAGGGCCTCACCAAGTAGCTGAGGCTGGCCTTGAACCATGATCCTCCTGTCTCAGCCTCACAAATGCTGGAATTACAAGCATGTGCCATGCCTGGCTTGAGTTAATTTTTATATAATGTATGTGCTGAGGTTTGTTCTGTGTCGTGCGCAGTGACGACTCTTACACGATCTTCCTCAAGCAGTTTTATTACCCCAGGTTCTTATACAGTTCCCGTTCCTCTTTAATGCTCTCTCAACGCCCTCTCAGGTAAAAACAACATCAGTCTTCTATCCTCTCCCTCATCACTCCACCAACCCTCTTCCGTGGCACTCTACGTCTCTGCTGCAGCACACACCGGTCACAGTGGTGGCTTTGTGAACATGTCCGTCCCAGCTCGGAGCCCAGAGCAGTCCGCCAAGAAACTGCTCTTCCTGTCCACCAACCCTCTTCTCCTTCTCCTTCCTCCCCGCTAGGGCATGCGCACTTTTTAACCTTCTCCTGGGCGGGCAGGTGGTAGCACGAGGCGTTGCGTCACTAATTATCCGTAAGGCGCCTGATAGGGCTCACTGCGCAGGCTCAGGGCACCGCCAGCCTCGTGAGCCTCGTGACTTGGCTGCAAGCCCAGGCGCCATCTTGAGTCCACGCTGGCAACAAGCCTGGGTGCCACCTCGGTCCTGCCGAGTGGGCCCCGACAGTTCTGTATATGGGTTTTCAATTGTTCTAGCACCATTTGTAGAAACAATTATCCTTTTCCTATTGAATTGTTTTGCTACTTAAAAACAAAAGGTTGACTATATTTATTTGGATATCATTCTTGGATGGCGAGTTCTGTTCAGTTTTCAATGTGCCTTGCCATTGCCAGTACTATCCCCTTGATTACTGTAGCATTTTAGTTTATTTTGGAAATCAATATATGTCTTCCCTAAGTAGCCTTTTTTTTTTTTTTTGGGTGGTACTGGGGATGGAACCCAGGGTCTTTCTACGTCTGGGCTATACTCCCAGACCTATTTTATATTTGGAAACGATCTCACTGAGTTCTGAGAGCCTCACTAAGTATCTGAGGCTGGCTTTGAAACTGCACGATCCTCCTGTCTCATCCTCCTAAGTACTGGGATTATAAGCATGAGCCACCCCCGATTTTGTTCTTTTTCAGAAATATTTTGGCTATTGTAGATCTTTTTTTTTTTTTTTTTTTTTTTTTTTTGGTGGTACTGGGGTTCCTGGAAGCCCTTCTACCTCCAGGCTACACTCCCAGACCTATGTTATACTTTTTTATTTTTGGAAACAGGGTCTCTTAAGCCAGCAGGGCTGGCTTCGAACCTGCGCATCCTCCTGTCTCCGCCTCCCAAGCGCGGGGATTACAAGCGTGCGCCACCACGCCCGGCTATTGTAGATCTTTTGACTCTCCCTATAAAGTTTAGGATCAGCTGATTGTCATCTCTAAGTAAGCTCGTGGGGATTTTGACTGAGACTGCATTGGAACCTATACACCAAACTGGGGAGAAATGACATCTCATTGTCTTCCATGTGGAGCTGAAGTTTCTATTTAGTCTTTGATATTTGTCATAAAAAAGTACAATTTTTTTTAGCATCCAAATCTTCCGCGAATTTTGCTGGACTTATAACCTAAGTATTTCATTTTATGGGGACACTGTAAGTGTATAATATTTATTTGTCTTTGACTCCTTTCCCAGTGCTGGGGATTGAGCCCAGGGCCTCCTGTGTGCTAGGCAAGTGCTATATACCATTGAGCGAATCCCCAGTTCTCTTTTTTTAAGTCCTGCTTTTTAAAAGTCCTGAATAATTATCCTTAATTTTTAGCAGTTTGACGATGATATGTCTAGATATGATCCTTGTATTCATCCTGCATTTTTAAAAAATAGGCAAATACTAAGAACAACTCAAATATCTAAGAATTCAAGAATGTCTAAGCATTCATTAATATAATGGAATGACATGAAATAAATATGTAGATGAAGTTGGTATGAGATAAAGTATGTGAAATACTATTCAGTGCAAGGTATCACATATACAAATATTGGAATTTTTTTTTTTTTTTTTGCAGGTCTGGGGATGGAACCCAGGGGCATTTGACCTCCGAACTACACCACCTGTCCTATTTTTTTTTTTTTATTCTTTATTTTGAAACTGGGTCTCACTGAGTTGCAGAGGGCCTCACTAAGGAGCTGAGGCTGCCCACGAACTGCAATGCTCCAGTCTCAGCCTCCCAAAGGCTGGGATTACAAGTCTGCGCCACCATTCCTGTCTTCAATATTTGAAAATTTAAAACATTTGTATAATAAACTGTTAAGTTTAATGGTTATATAAATTACATACGTGTATGTATATATATATACACACACATACATATATACACATATATAGATGTTTTTGTTGTACTGGGGATAGAACCCAGGGATATTCTACCTTTTGGCAACACCTTCAGCTATATATTTTTTAATTTTTTTATTTTGAAACAGGTCTCACTAAGTTGCAGAGAGCCTCATTAAGTTGCTGAGGCTGGCTTTGAACCTGTGATCTTCTTGTCTCAGCCTCCCTAGTACTGGGATTACAAGTGTGCACCACTACGTCTGGCTATAAAAGTATATTTAGAGGAAGTTTTCTTCCTTTTAAATTTTTTTACAACAGCTTTATTAAGATATAATTCACAAGCTGAGCATGGTGGCCTACACCTGTAATCCCAGTGTACTTGGGAAGCAGAGACAGAAGGTTCACAGGTTCAAAGCCAGCCAGCCTCAGCCACTTAGTAAGACTCTCAGAACACACACACACACACACACACACACACACACACACACACACACACACACCATAGTGAGACTCAGCAACTTAACAAGACCTTGTTTCAAAATAAAAAATAAAAAGTACTGGGGGTTGCCGGGAGTTGTGGCGCACGCTTGTAATCCCCGCGCTTGGGAGGCTGAGACAAGAGGATCGCACTAGTTCAAAGCCAGACTCAGCTACTTAGTGAGGCTTTCAGCAACGTAGTGAGACCCTGTTTCCAAATAAAATATAAAAAAGGTCTGGGAGTATAGCCCGGAGGTAGAAAGCCTCTGGGTTCCACCCCCAGTACCACCAAAAAAAAAAAAAAAAAAAAAAAAGTACTGGGGGTTTAGTTTGAAGGTAGAATGCCAGAATGCTCCTGGGTTCAATCCCCAGTAACAACACACACACACTCGCGCGCTCTCTCTCTCTCTCTCTCTCTCTCTCTCTCTCTCTCTCTCTCTCCACATACCATTAAATCTTCTCATTTAAAGTATACACTCAAAGTGTACAATTCTATAGTTTTGAGTCTATTCAAAGAGTTGTGCAACCATAAATACAATCCATTTTAGAACATGTTATCACCCCCTAAAGAAACTACATACTCCTCAGTAGCCATTTTCTACTTCTCCCCACCCCCTTCTCTGCCTCTGGTTTTATACAAGTCACTCATCACCTTTCCCTGTGGACTTGCCTGTTGTGTTCATTCTATATGACATAATCATACAGCATCTAGGCTTTCCTGCCTGGTTTTCTCCGTGTATAACATTTTCAGAGTTCAGCCATGCTGATGTCCTATGTATGAATACCCCCCTCTCCCCACGCACACATAGCCAGACATTTATTTAGTAAAGTAGAAAATACATCTTCCAGGGAGAATGTGGGCCAGCCTTGGAGAGAAGCCCCAGGGGAAGTTCAGGGCCTTTATCTATGGGGAAGTTTGGTGGGGGGGTAGGTAGCAGCGAAGATAACCACAGTCCCACAGTCTGAAGGTGACTTAGGACTGAGGGTCATCTCCCAGCCTGACCTCTACTGTCTTATCTGTAGGTGTCCGGTTTGTTTAAACTGTTCAAGGGCAGCCAACAAGTGAGATTGCTCTCTTGAGTTAAGGCCCTGGAGATTCCTCTTTTGTGAGAGCTCTGTTCTCTGATAAAGATACTTCCCTAAGGATAGTCAGCAATTAAGTTTCTTTTTATTGCCAAATTGTAGTCCAATGTTGCTGTTTTCACATCATAATTAACATTACAGTAAATAGCTCTGTACTTAAGCCTTTTGGGATAGACTCCTTAAAACAGAGTGCAGAGCGGCCTGGCAGGGTGCTGTGCACCTGTGACCCCAGTGTTTGGGAGGCTGAGGCGGGAAGGTCTCAGGTTGGAGGACCACAGGTTTGAGAACAGCCCCAGCAATTTACTGAGCCCTTGGTTTGAACTAAAAATAAGACTGGAGATGAAGCTCAGAGGGAGGTGAACGCCCCTAGGTTCAATCCCCAGTACCACACCCACGCACACACGCACGCACACACGCACAAAAGAGTGAGCCAAAAAGGGCAACTTTTTTTTTAAATACCTCAAAAGACTACGTAGAATGTGATTTTTACTATAATTACCAAAAAAGTCAAACAAATATTAAAGAGAAAATCCTTTTTGACTACTAAGCTCTCCCATTCGACTCCCATGTTTTAGTCTGTTCCTCTGCCTTCTACCCCCAGAGATGGTCACTGTCTTGAGTTTGGGATGTAGCCTTCCAGTTCATTTTTAGAAAGTCTCTCTACATATATCTCTACATATGCGTAGCTGTATATATGTACATACATATATACAAATATGTGTTTGTGTGTGTCAACGTGTGTGTGTGTGTGTGTGTGTGTGTGTGTGTGTGTGTAACTGGGGATTAAACCCAGGGGCATTTTGCCTCTGAGCTATACCCCAGCCCTATTTTTATTTTTTATTTTGAAACAGGTCCTTCCTAAATTGCTGAGCCTGGCCTCGAACTTGCAATCCTCCTGTCTTAGCCTCCTAAGTACTAGGATTACAGGTAGGCTCCACCACACCCAGCTCATAAACACACATTTTTAAAGGTTTTAAATTATGTGTTGTTTGGAGGTCAATAATACCTCCACTGTGCTCCCTGCAACATAATCCCTATGTGTATTATTAAACAGTACAAAAACTAATTATGTCTCTTCTATCCATCAATATTTATCTCCTCTAAATAAAACATAATGTAATGGGAGGCCTGTGTCTCAATAAGTAACTCTAATAGTCGTCCTAATAATTCATACGGTGCCCCCAGGATAATACCATATTGTATTTCAGGTGGCTATTTTAATATCAAGGAGGGAAAATGGAATTTATTTCAAGGGGCTATAGATCTAACATGGAACAAAATATTTGATTATATAGATTTGACAACTCATTTGAACTCCAAAAAATATTACCTAAGTATACTTGGAGTAGTATGGTTGAATACAATCAGCCATCTAAAAGAATGGAGCTTTGTGCGACTCCAACCATGGAATGGACACTGCTTATTTTGGTAGCATGTGGGAAGGCACTTCTGCTTGTTTAGGTGGAAGGGCTCCAGCCTTCGCCCAGTGCTCAGGGTGACGCCATAGGGTTAGTCTGTTGCCTGACTGCTGTACAAAACTAGATGGCCACAATTTGTTATTCAGATCTCTTGGACCCCCCCCCCAAAAAAAAAAAAAAACACCAATCGTTTCTTTCCATAAAACACACAGTGGCAGCAAATGTTCCTACTTTCATGAATTGAGTCTGAATCATTTTATACTTCTGGCCCCATCTTTCAACTCTGAGGACTAAAATATAATCCCAGGTCAAAGGCCATGTGGTCATCTTCTGGGACCTTCCCCACAGCTGATCTCCAGGTAGCACCTATTTTACTTATGTGTTTATATAGTTTTTGGTATTGGAGATTTTTTTCTTCAGTACTGGGGATGGAACCCAGGGGCATTCTACCTCCGGGCTATATTCCCAGACCTATTTCATACTTTATTTGGAAACAGGGTCTCACTAAGTTGCTGAGAGCCTCACTTAGTAGCTGAGGCTGGCTTCGAACCTGTTCAATCCTCCGGTCTCAGTCTCCCAAGCGCTGGGATTACAAGCATGGGCCACCATGCCCAGCCTGGTATTGGAGACTTAACCCAGAGGCATTCTACTTCTGAGCTATTCCCCCAGCCCTATTTTTAACTTTTATTTTGAAACAGTCTCAGTAAATCCCTGAGGTTGGCCTCCAAGCTGTGACCCTTGTCTCAGCCTTCCAAGTGCTGGCATTATAGGCGTGCACCACCATGCCTGGCCTGAACTATGAAGATCTCAGGAAATGCCTTGAATAGTAAAAACCCATACTAAGATTATGTTTAAAGATTCCAAATTTTAATTCACTCCATAAAAATACTATGTTGCTCTTTTAGACTGTTCTACTACTGAATTACTCATGCTAAAATACTATATCTGCATTTTGGAAAGAAGGAAAGTAGTGCTACCATTTTTCTTCCTCCAAAATTTATCTCAGGTTCTTATTAGGCAGGTATGGTGGTGGCAGGCCTCAGTAGTGAGGCTTCTAGCCACACAGCTAGACCGGTTTAAAAAAACAAGTTTAAAAAGCTACTGGGGGTGTAGCTCAGAGGTAGAGCGCCCCCGGTACAATCCCCAGTACACAAACAAACAAACCCACCCAGAGCATCAGAAAGATCCTGGTAAGAGGATTTATCAAAATCCTGCCCATTTATCCCTGAGGGAGGGGCAGGGCAAATGGAGTTGGGTATTTGCATAAAATGACAAGTGAGGGTGAGCAGAAGCGCTGTGCTGGGGATCTGCCTAAGAGCTTGGAGATAGAAAAACTAAGGTTTGATTCAAGGAGCCTGAATGATCGGTTTAAAAGAACTGTGCCTGTATAAACTTATAATTAGCAAACATGACCCCTTTTCTCATACTAGTAATTGAGAGAGGAGACAGAGAGACAGAGACAGCTACTAAATGCTGCCTTCTGGCTTGGGTGATTTGATCATTTTCCTCTCCCAGGTAGGTATTCTTCTAATTCTCATACTGAAGTTCAAGGAATGTGGTAGATTGACCTGAGGTTAGCCAGCTGCCAGGGCTTGGGGCAGGCCCTCCACCTGCTCCTGGTCAGGGTCTACTCCAGGGCTTGGGGCAGGCCCTCCGCCCACTCCTGGTCAGGGTCTACCCCAGGGCTTGGGGCAGGCCCTCCGCCTGCTCCTGGTCAGGGTCTACCCCAGGACTTGGGGCAGGCCCTCCACCTGCTCCTGGTCATGGTCTACCCCAGGGCTTGGGGCAGGCCCTCCACCTGCTCCTGGTCAGGGTCTACTCCAGGGCTTTGGGCAGGCCCTCCGCCCACTCCTGGTCAGGGTCTACCCCAGGGCTTGGGGCAGGCCCTTCCACCCTCCTGGTCAGGGTCTACCCCAGGGCTTGGGGCAGGCCTTCCACCTGCTCCTGGTCAGGGTCTACCCCACCCCCTGGTCAGGGTCTACCCCAGGGCTTGGGGCAGGCCCTCCACCTGCTCCTGGTCAGGGTCTACTCCAGGGCTTTGGGCAGGCCCTCCGCCCACTCCTGGTCAGGGTCTACCCCAGGGCTTGGGGCAGGCCTTCCACCTGCTCCTGGTCAGGGTCTACCCCACCCCCTGGTCAGGGTCTACCCCAGGGCTTGGGGCAGGCCCTCCACCTGCTCCTGGTCAGGGTCTACTCCAGGGCTTTGGGCAGGCCCTCCGCCCACTCCTGGTCAGGGTCTACCCCAGGGCTTGGGGCAGGCCCTTCCACCCTCCTGGTCAGGGTCTACCCCAGGGCTTGGGGCAGGCCTTCCACCTGCTCCTGGTCAGGGTCTACCCCACCCCCTGGTCAGGGTCTACCCCAGGGCTGGGTTTACTGGGTGCTGGAGTGACCCCTGGGAACCCGCAGCCCCTGGGCCCGCGGGGCAGGGTCCTCGTCCCCTCGCAAACGTGCCGCGATTGGGGAGGCCCGCCGGGCTGTCGCCGACCACACACCTTCCCACCTGCACCGGGCGGGGACTTGGCCCGCCGGGCAACCTGCACGGCGCCCTGGCCCGCGGTTCCCAGCACCGCGCCCGAGCCGGGAAGGAGCCCGGGCCGCCCTTGCCAGCCAGGTGGCCCCCGGCCAGCGCCACCTGCGCGCCCAAGGCCGACGTCCCGGAGCGCGTCGGGGGCGGGGAGAAGGGCGCGGCCGCCGCCTCCCGAGCCTCGGACGGCCCGCGCCGGCCCGCCCCGCTCAGGTGCGCGGGGTGAGCTCACCGCGCTCGGCGCCCGGGAGGGGAGGAGGGAGGGGAGGAGGGGGAGGAGGAGGAGGGGGAGGAGCGGGAGCCGATCCAACTTCCGGGTGGTGTCGCCGCACGCCACCGGCATCTTGCCGCTTCTCCCCTCCCCCGTGCCCCGCGCCTCTCCTCCTCGCCTTTTATCCCCAGCCCCACCCGCCAAAATGAACAGCTCGGACGAGGAGAAGCAGCTGCAGCTCATCACCAGCCTGAAGGAGCAAGGTAGGCGGCCGGGCGCCAGGTGCGGGCGGCGGGCGCGGGGCCGCGGCAGGTGGGCGCGGGGCTGGGTCCGGGCTGGGGCCCCGCGCCCCGCAGGGCCGGGCACCCATGGGCGCCCGCCGCGCGGTCGGGGCCGGGGCTGGGGGCGGCGTGGCGGGCGGCGGGGGGCTCGGCCGGCTCGTCCCGGCCCCGCCCTGCACAGCCTGGGCGCTCGGGGCCTGCCCGCCGCGGCCCGTGCAGCGTGGCATCGGGTTCGGTGCAGGGCCACCTCCCTCCCCCAGCTGGCATCATTTTTCCAGGCCGCGATGTTTTGTTTTTTTTTTTTTTTTTAAATCACCTCCCATTTTTAGCAATTTATCAGCTCCCTGCCTTGTGTCTGGCTGCCTGGAGGAGCGGGGCTGGCGCTGGGCGGAGGGGAGCCAGGCCGTGTGCCCTGCCTGGTACCCGGGGAGTCTCCCGCAGGGACGAGCTGCTTCGGTCTCTCGCTTTCATCAGTTACCGCACACTTCTGAACAAAGCCAGATCAGAGAGCCATTGTCAACCTCACACATTTAGAAATTATTATACCCCTCCCAGAGGGTGGTCCGAGGACAAGCATCCAGAAAGAGCAGAACCGCGCAGATTTAGGAAGTAGTGACTTGCTGACAGGGCGAGACCGTGGGACCGGCCCTCTGCGGCTTAGTCCCAGTTCTGCTTCTCCTGGCCCAGCTCTCCAGCTTTGTGAACTTGGAGGGGTTCTTCCCTTTTCTGAGTCTTGGGGTTAATCAGACCTGTCTAAAGACAGGTTCTAGCCAGGCGTGGTGGCACAAGCCTGTAATACCCGTACTTGGGAGGCTGAGACAGGAGGATCACGGGTTCAAGGACAGCTTTAGGAAGCAGTGACACCCATCAACCTAGCAAGACCCCTGTTTCAAACTAAAATACGTGTGTAGTTCAGAGGTAGAATGGCCCTGAGTTCAATGCCCTGTAACACACACACACATACACACACACACACACACACACACACCCTATACCAGATGGCCTGTGGTCCTGTTCAATACTATGACTTGTTGCTTTTGTGTGTGTGTGTGTGGTATTGGGAATTGAACCCAGAGTCATTCTACCACCAAGTTACATCTCCAGACCAATTTTATTTCTTATTTGGGTACAGGGTCTCTCTAGGTTGATGAGAGTTTCACTACTTGCTGAGGCTGTCCTTGAACTGTGATCCTCCTGTCTCAGTCTCCCAAGTACTAGGATTACAACTCTGAGCTACCACATCCCAAATCCTAGGATTACAAGGGTTGGCTACCACACCTGGCTACAACCTGTTGCTGCTTGAATCCATGAACATCCCATCTGCAAGGATACCTGGGACCCACATTTCCTGGCAAACGGATCTCAGGAGGTCCATGTCCTGTGTGACCTTGGAGGAAATTACTTAACCTTATTGAAATGGACATAATACATTTCCCTCTGACATCCAGCATCTAGAAAGTTCTAGATCAGCCAGGCATGGTGGTGCACACTTGTAATCCCTGCGCTTGGGAGGCTGAGACAGGAGGATCTGAGACAGGAGGATCGCACAGGTTCAAAGCCAGCCCCAGCTACTCAGTGATTCTCTCGGCAACTTAGTGAAATTCTGTTTCCAAATAAAGTATAAAATAGGTCTAGGAGTATAGCCCAGAGGTAGAAAAAGCCCCGGGTTCTACCCCCAGTACCACCACCAAAAAAAAAAAAAAAAAAAAAGGTAAGTTCTGGAAGTGTGTTAATCTCTTTTACCTTCCCAGCATCATTGCTTCCCATTTTAGATAAGCTTGATTGTAAAGCATTAGTAGACAGTGTCTTTATATGGAATCTCTCAAGTGTTTTGTTGAGGCCTGGATTTTGTTAGCACTTATTTATTTATTTTTATTTATTTATTGGTACTGGGGATTGAACCCAGGGACATTCTACCTTAGCCCTTTTTATTTTTAATTTTTTAATTTTTTAAATTGTTTTTATTTTATTTTTTTGCGGGTCTGGGGATGGAACCCAGGGTCATTCGACCTCCAAGTTACACCCCCTGCCCTGCTTTTTATTCTTTATTTTGAAACCAGGTCTCACTGAGTTGCAAAGGGCCTCACTATTTAGCTGAGGCTGTCCGTGAACCATGATCCTCAGGTCTCAGCCTCATGAATGCTGGGATTACAAGCATGTGCCACCACGCCTGGCTATTTTTATTTTTTACATTTTTTTAATATTTTATTTTTATAGTAGTGGGGATAGAACGCAGGGACATTCTACCTCTGAGCTACACCCCTAGCCCTATTTTTTATTTTTTTATTTTTTATTTTGAAACAGGGCTCGCTGAATTGCAGAGGGCCTCACTAAGTGACTGAGACTGGCCTTGGACCTGTGATCCTCCTGTCTCAGCCTGCCAAGTACTGGGATTACAAGCATCCGCCAACACACCCAGCTTAGCCCTTTTATTTTGAAACAGGATCCTCTAAGTTGCTGAGTCTGGCCTAGAACCTGTGATGCTTCTCTCAGCTTCTCAAGTACTGGAATAACAGTCATGCACCACTATTATTGTTATTATTATTGTCACTTTTTGTGGTACTAGGGATGGAATCCAGGGACATTCTACCTCCGAGCTACACCCCCAGCCCTATTTTTTTATTTCTTGTTTTGAAACAGGGTCTCACTGAGTTGCAGAGGGCCTCACTAAGTAGCTGAGGCTGGTCGTGAACCCGCAATCCTACTGTCTCAGCCTCCCAAGTACTGGGATTACAAGTCTGTGCCACCACCCCCTGCTCTTAGTACATTGTGTGTGTGTGTGTGTGTGTGTGTGTGTGTGTGTGTGTGTGTGGTACTGGGGGTGGAACCCAGGGGCTTTCTACCTCCGGGCTATACTCCCAGACCTATTTTATATTTTATTCGGAAACAGGGGCTCACTAAGTTGCTGAGAGCCTCACTAAGTAGCTGAGGCTGGCTTCGAACCTGTGCGATCCTCCTGTCTCAGCCTCCCAAGAACAGGGATTACAAGCATGCGCCACCACGCTCGGCTAGTACATTATTTTTATTAACACCTTTCTACCACTCCGTGCCATAAAATATTAGTGGATATCAGCTGGGCATGGTGGGGCACACTTGTAATCCCAGCATTTGGGAGGCTGAGACAGGAGGATTGCCGTTTGCAGACAGCCTCAGCTACTTAGTGAGGTCCTTCGCAACTCAGTGAGACCTTGTTTCAAAATAAAGAATAAAAAATAGAGCTGAGGTGTAGCTTGGAGGTAGTGTGCCCTTCGGTTCCATCCGTACCACAAAACAGCAACAAAAATATATTAGTGGATATCAGATTTTTTTTTTTTTTTTTTTTTTTTTTTGCGGGTCTGGGGATGGAACCCAGGGGCATTTGACCTCTGAGCTACACTCCTGCCCTATTATTTTTTATTCTTTATTTTGAAACAGGGTCTCACTAAGTTCTAGAGGGCCTCACTAAGTAGCTGAGGCTGTCTGTGAACTGCGATCCTCTGGTCTCATCCTCCCAAATGCTGGGATTACAAGTATGTGCTACCACGCCCAGCTATATCAGATCTTTTGATGGGCAGTTTTCAGATTGATATATTTTAAGTCCTTTCATTCTGTATGTAATTTTATGGTAGATTCACAATGCACATAAACCCACAAATTGTTTTTGTTTGGTTTTGGAACACCTCTGTGTCTATGTTGGATTAAGGGCTGGGAAAATGGGGAGGATTTCTAAGTTTTGGGCTCTTCTATTGTATTGGAAAACAGATGTATGGCATTGGTATTTTTAGAGGCTAATTTTCTTGATTACGGGCATATCAAAAGTAATAGAATAGTAAGACTTTGGAATTTGTGTTTGTTGAAAGTATACTTTTTTAAGGGTAGGGAATGGGGTGGGAATTGGGGAAGGGCTACGAGAGTGATGTGTGCATGTGTGCCTCTACCATCTTGTACTCCATTAAGATATATGATTACAGCCGGGTGTGGTGACACACACTTGGCAATCCCAGCATTCGGGAGGCTGAGACAGGATTGCAGGTTCGCAGACAACCTCAGCTACTTAGTGAGGCCCTTTGCAACTCAGACCCTGTTTCAAAGTAAAGAATAAAATATAGGGCTGGGGGGGTGTGTCTCGGAGGTAGAATGTCCCTGGGTTCCATCCTCAGTACTCCCCCCAAAGATATATGATTACAGTACACCAATTAAAAAAAAAAAAAGAAAGTACACTTTTTTAAAGGATAGTGAGTTGGTTAGATTACATAGGTGTTAGAATTTTTCCAACCCACAGTGTGATGTTTATACATTCCCCAAAGTAGGGCTTTTGTCACTGAAGCATAGTCTGTGATAACAATTGACTTATGACTTATTTCAGGAGTTTTTAGTTGCTATTTGATCTGTGGGACCAACTGGGGAGTGAGGGACTTGAGCTGAAAGTACAGGCTCTTGGGGTTCTTCTCAGTACTGTGGTCAGTTTCCTAAGCTGGATGGGATGTTCTGCCTATTAACATTGTGAGTCATGATTTCATGACCCCCTACGAATGTGAACAAGAAAAGCCATCACCAATTCAAGACTCCATTTTCCTTTTTCAGTGTTGAGTAGACATGTATTCATTCCTTTGATAAACACCAAGTACTTATATGAGGCCCCTGTGCTAGGCACTGGTGGTAGAGAGAGTGAACTAGATTATTTTTGCTCTACGTTTTTTTGCCTAGTAGACAGTCATTAATCAAATAGTAATAAAGGTATAGCTACATAGTTTTTTCTAGTGTAGATTCTTAGGGAATTGTTGGATTAGGTCATGCACATAATAAAGATTTGCTAGACAGTGCAAAAGTGCCCCCCCCCCCAGGCGGTGCCAGTTCACAGTTCCCTGAGCAGTGCCCTTGTCACCACAGACTAGATAATATTGGATAATAACAATCAATATTAATTTGACAGCTGGACAAGTTTGTGAATGTTTGCTTAATCTAATGGGAAAAATGGTACTTTTTTTGTGGTATGGGGGATTGAACCCAGGTGCATTCTATACCCGAACTATACCTCCAGCCCATTTATATTCTTTTTTTTTTTTTTTTTTTTTTTCGGGCCTGGGGATGGAACCCAGGGGCATTCGACCTCCGAGTTACACCCCCTGCCCTATTTTTTATTCTTTATTTTGAAACCGGGTCTCACTGAGTTGCGGAGGGCCTCACTAAACAGCTGAGGCTGTCCCCGAACCGCAATCCTCCGGTCTCAGCCTCCCGAATGCTGGGATTACAAGCATGCGCCACCATGCCCGGCTTATTCTTTATTTTGAAACAGGGTCCCACTAAGTTATGAGAGACCTCACAAATTGCTGAGGCTGGCCATGAACCTGCGATCCACCTGTCTTAGCCTCCCAAGTGCTGGGATTAGAAGCGTGTGCTACCACGCCCCGCTGAAAAAATGGTACCTTCTAGGATTTGTGTTGCTCTGGGTATTAGTGGATATGTAGTCCTCTTAGCTATTTACTGGGCATTTGGGTTTCATCGGCCGTTCCTTCCTTAGTGAGCTTTAAGTCTGCAATTTGAACCCATTGCCCAGGAGGGCGCTGAGAAGGAAGGTCTGTCTCAACCACAGAGCTGACAGCAGCCTTCCCTAATGTGACGCCTTCAGTGGTGTGGTGAATACGGATGCTTTTGAGAAAAGTTGTGAAGTGTAATGACGGAGTCTGTCATAATATGAGCAATCTCTAATTCATACTTACCATTCCCTAGGCTCTATGTCTTATAAATCACACCCACTTCTGAATTACTTCAAAACATTGTATGTCCCCTTCTTGTGAATGGTATAATTAGCTATATTATGTCTTTCTAGAAAGTTATATTATGTCCCTTTAAAAAAAAATTAGCCAGCGTGTGATTGCTTATGTTCAAGCAGATGTTGAGGTAATGAGGTAATTCTCCTTTTGTCTTTTTTTTTTTCGGGCTTTATTTTATTGGTCTGATTGACATCTTAATGCACAGAGAAATGGCAACTTTGGATACTATTTCCGATGCATATTTCCTAGCTCCTAAAGTGGACATTTCCCTTACAAAACATCATACAATTTGCTCCCCTTCCAGAATTCTGTTGGAAAATGATAGACTTAGTTCAGCATTTGTTTAAGGTGCCTGGTTTTCTTTGTAATTCATTGAACCCACGTGCTCTGAATATTCATGTCCAGGCACTGTGCTAGGCAGCAGAAAGAGATGACTAAGACCCTGTTCCTGTGGATGAGGAGTTTCAGTTTTGGAGACAAGTGCAGCCCTGTAAATTCTGGGAAGAGTGTCTCATTGGCCCAGTGGGGGTCATGGATTCACAGCCTGGGGCCAGGAAGTAGCCTGATTGGCAGCTGCTCTACAAAGACCAGTGGTTGGAGTAGCTCTCCAAAGCAGAATGGGCCATCATCAGGAAAGAGGAAGCTGGTTATGGTGACATACACTTGTAATCCCAGTGTTTGGGAGGCTGAGACGAGAGGATCACAGGTTCAGAGCCAACCTCAGCAACTTAGCGAGGCTCTCAGCAACCTAGTGAGACCCTGTTTCCAAATAAGATTAAAAAATCGGGCTGAGGGTATAGATTGGACATAAAATGCTTCTGGCTTCAATCCCCAGTATCCAAAAAAAAAAAAAAAAAAAGAAAAAAAAAGAAAAAAGAAAAAGAAGAGGACGCAGTCTAGGGTGATACAGACAGCAGGTGCTCACTAGCGGTCAGCACGGTAGTGCCATGTTGTTGCGAACTTGATGAAGTTTTGAAGAGAGTGTTTACCACTCTCTGCGATTTTATTTAATTTTGTGGTGCTAGGAATTAAAACACGTGTCACAGAGCTATTGTCCTGGCTCTAATAAGGATGTTCTAATGTAAGATAAACAACAGCAAAATCCCCAAGGCTCTGGGCTATTCTGTGGTGAAGACTAAAATGAGTTTCTCCAGTTTTCGCGGGGGAGGGTGATACTGAGGATTGACTCCAGGGCTCCATGGATGCTACGTGAGTGCTGAGCCGCGCCCCATCCTTGATGATGGTTTAGCAAGCTATCCTTTCACCTGCAGAGTTAGTATCATTTCCCCCAATTTACTGAGTTGGTGTATGAGAGTTGGGTGGAGGTTCAGGTGTGTGTGTGTGTGGGGGGGGGTACTGGGGATGCAACCAGTGGACATTCAACCTTTGAGCTACACCCCCAGCCCTACTTTTTTTTTTTTTTTTAAATTTTATTTTATTGGTGCACTGTATTCATACATCATAGTGGGATACAAACTTTTGTAGACATACATGCACACATCGCCCAGTCAGCCCCCACCCGATCCCCACCCCATTCTCTCCCCATCCCTCCTTCCCATGCTTGGCTTAGTGGTTGGCATCTAGTATTATAGCAATTTATCCATAATTAAAAATGATAATCTCACATAACAGTTTCATTTGTCTGATACCAAGCGTTTGATGATTTAAAGATAGCATTTCAATATTTCTTTTTGCTTTCTTTCTTACTAGAGCATATTTTTTTCTGTTTTTTTTAGGTGAAACTATCATATATTTATATATTTATTTTTCAGAAAAAAATCTATCCTAATATGGAATATGAATTCTAGATACCCAAAACGATCTTGAAAAAGAACAAATCTAGCAGATATATATTTTCTGATTTCAAACCATATAAAGCTACAATAATTGAAACAGTGTAGTACTGTTCTAAAGGCAGATATATAGACCATTAGAGTTAAATACAAGCCTAGAGCTAAATTTTTCCCTATATTGTCAAGTTATTTTTGACAAGGTTTCCACGAACATTTGGTGGTGGAAATAATAATCTTTTAACTAAATATTGTTGAAAAATAATAATTACATGGAAAAGAATAAAATTGGACCTTTACCTAATCCCATATACAAGTATTAACTCAAAATAGATAAAAGACCTAAATATAAATCTTAAGACTATAAACTTTTAGGAGAAAATCTGGGTCATAAAACCTCACAACATTGAAATTGGCAGTGATTTCTTGGATATGATTTCAATGGCACAGGCAACAGAAGAATATACAAACTCCCTAAAAAATAAAAGAAAATATTGTATATCCAAAGACAATGTAAACATTTAAAAGTTACTAATAGAATTGGATAAAATATTTCCAAATGCTATATCTGAAGGTATATTAATATTCCAACTAGAAATCCTAAAAATTAACAACAATAAAGGCAAACAATACAACTTAGAGATAGGTAAAAGACTAACATAAATAATGAATCTCCACAGATAACCAATCTTAGTTGTCTGTTGGATGGAAACTCTTGTTTCTCTGGTTCTGGTGAGTGTTACCTATTTCTTCTTTGTAGTTAATCTCTTTGAGTATTTTCTCTAGCGCTGGTTTTGAAGACATAAATTCCTTCAGTTTCTGTTTGTCATGGAAGCTTCTTATTTCTCCATCTAATTTGATAGAAAGTTTTGCTGGATAGGAAATTTTTGGCTGGAAGTTGTTTTCTTTCAGAGTTTGGAATATGTTACTCCAAGCCCTTCTGGCTCTCATGACTTGGTTTGGGAAGTCTGGAGTGATTCTAATTGGTTTGCCTCTGAATGTCACTTGGCCCTTTGTTTTTGTTGCCTTTAAGATTCTCTGCTTGGCTTCTACATTGGTCATTTTGACAATTATATGGCGTGGGGATCCTCTTCTCCGATCCTGTCTAAAGGGAGTTCTATAAGTTTCCTGGATCTGTGTATCAACCTCTTGCTCTATATTTGGAAAATTTTCTGCTATTACTTCCTTGAAGAGATTGTTGATCCCTTTGGTATCACTTTCTTTTCCCTCCTCTATTCCAATGATTCTTAGGTTAGCTCTCTTAAGATGGGCCCATATATCTTCAATGTCAGATTCCTGCTGTTGGATATTTTTTCCTAGATTAGAAACTATGCATTCATTTTTGGATTGCTCATCTTCTAAGAGTGAGATTCTGTTCCCCATGTGGTCTAATCGGTTGTTTGTGCTTTGAATTGAGGCCTTTACTTCATTAATTGCATCCTTTATCTCTTTTTGGCTCTCTCTGAGTTCTTTTCGAAGCACCTCTATTATTTCTACAGTTATTTTCCTGATTTGATCTTCTAGAAATCTCTGATTTTCTGTTTTATCAGGTTCTGATGTTGTGGGGTTGTGCACATTCATTACTCCAGTGTTATTCCTCTTTCCCATGATTTCGGAGGTTTGTGCCTTCTCTGGGTTCTTCCCTTGGGTCACTATGGCTTCACTTAAGGTGCTCTGGATCTCGAGTCTGTATTATCTCAGACCCCACTACTCCTTTACTGGGTTGTATCACAGAGTCTCCGACCCAGGGAGTCGATAGAGGCTGCTTTAAACTATGGGGGGTGCCAGGTTGCACGTTCTCCTATGGTGTGATATCTCTGCCACCACCACTCCCTCACTGGGTCAAGTCCCAGGAGGCCCAATACTGCGATTTCTCCTCTGTGGCCCGCAATTTGACTCACTGTTCTTGAGTACGCATATGTAGCTGTACTGGACTCGGTGAATTCACTGCTGCTGCCGCCGCCGGTGGCAATATGGCGCCTCTGCCACGCCCTCGGCCATGAGGCTGGCGTATTTTTTCTTCTCTGGTTTTGATTTCCACTCTGAATCCCTGCAGCGTGTGCTGAGCTCAGCCACTGGGAACTTTAAATGCTGTCTGCGCCGAAAGATCCCGCCTGGCTGTTCCACAGCGGCTCACCTGGCTTGCTGTAGCCGTCCGTTGAGTTCGCCGCTGCCGCCGGCAGTATGGCGCTGCTGCCGCGTCCTCGGGCGCGAGTGTCTCCTCTGTGGCCCTGAGCTCTGTTCTCAGTCCGCTTTCTCTCTGGAGCCTGGTGGTTTTTTTGTTTTTCTGGTGATGGTGTTTTCTGGCTATGAAAGGCGCTCTTTTTGTGGTAATGGAGATTGATTGTTAGCGGGACTCTTAAGCCCCGCTTTTCTCGGTCGCCATCTTCCCGGAAGTCTCCCTACTTTTTTCTTGAGACAGGGTCTCATTAAGTTCCCGAGGGCCTCACTAACTTGCTAAGGGTGTTCTCAAACCTGTGAATCTCCTGTTTCAACCTCCCTGGGATTACAATTATGTGCCACCATGCTCAGCTCTTTTTTTGTGTGTGTGGTTTTGGGGATGGAACCAAAGGGCATTCTACCTCCAAGCTGTACCCACCAGCCCTGTTTTTTATTCTTTATTTTGAAACAAGGTCTCACTAAATTGCAGAGGGCCTCACTGAGGACCTAAGGCTGACCGCAAACCGCGATCCTCCTGTCTCAGCCTCCCAAATGTTGGGATTCCAAGTGTGTGCCACCACCCCAGCTTTTTATTTTTTTATTTTTTTATTTTTTTGAGAGCTGAGTTAGTGGTTCACTGGGCTCCTGAGTCAGAACGTAGCTGAAACATCATCTTGATAAAAGGGGCCCAAGCTGTTGTCTGTCATCATGACCTTATTAGTCTGGAAAAGCTGAAGTCTTGTCAATCCTGGATCCGTATGAAGTTGGCTTGGCATTAAATGAATGCCTTGGTTCCAGGCACAAACTTGGCTTCACACCAGTATTTCTTAAAGTGTGGTCCAGGATCCAGCTGTCTCCAAAGTACCAGGTACTTACTAGAAATTCGGTATCCTCACAAAGGTGGAGAATCTATGCAAAGGAAACACCAGCTGGACAGTCTTCTAGGAGATGGACACTTAGCATAGATGAGGGACTGCATCATCTAGTCAGAATTCCACTGTGCCCTTAATATTCCCCTAGGTAGGTGAATCTTATTTATTTTTTTGTGAACCCAAGAGCATTCTACATTTTTATTTTATTTTATTCTAGTGTGTGTGTGTGTGTGTGTGTGTGTGTGTGGTACTGAGGGTGGAACCCAGGAGCTTTTCTACCTTTGGGCTATACTCCTAGATCTATTTTATACTTTATTTGGAAACAGGGTCTCACTACATTGCTGAGAGCCTCATTAAGTAGTTGAGGCTGGCTTCGAACCTATGCGATCCTCCTGTCTCAGCCTCCCAAGTGCGAGGATTACAAGCATGAGCCACTACGCCCTGCTATTTTTTATTTCAAAGCAGGGTCTAGCCGGGCGTGGTGGCGCACGCTTGTAATCCCCGCGCTTGGGAGGCAGAGACAGGAGGATCGCGCAGGTTCGAAGCCAGCCGTGCTGGCTTAGGAGACCCTGTATCCAAAAATAAAATAGGTCTGGGAGTGTAGTCCGGAGATAGACGGGCTTCCAGGAACCCCAGTACCACCAAAAAAAAAACCCAAACAAACAAAAAAAACAAAAAAACAAAGCAGGGTCTAGGCTGTCCTTGAACCTATGATTTTCCTATCTCAGACTCCCAAGTACTAGGATTACAGGTGTGCGTTATGACGCCTGGAAGGCTGAAACAGGAGGATCACATAGGTTCGAAGCCAGCCTCAACTACTTAGTGAGGCTCTAGCAACTTAGTGAGACCCTTTTTTTTAAATAAGTATAAAAAAATAGGTCTGGGAGTATAGCCTGGAGGTAGAAGAGCCCGTGGGTTCTACCCCCAGTACCAAAAAAAAAAAAATATAAACACATAGAAAACAAGTATATAAAGTGAAAAATACAACTGCATGTCCCAGCCCATTGTTTCTCAGTCTTTATTTTATTATTACTCTCCTAAGGATCCTTTTTAGACATTTTATATACTGTGACCCACTGGAGGGCCATAAACCATTGTAACTACCAAGATTTTGTAATTTGCTTAGTAAGGATGATATCACCCCCTGCTCTATCTAACTCGATTCCTCAGAGTTATCCACTGTTAACCATTTGTTGTATTTTTTTTGTTTTTTCAAAAATTATGTGCTTCTATGTACGTAATATATTTTACCACCTAATATATAATTTTTTAATGTCAGCACATGTAGAATTACGTTATTAAAATTGATTAGATGGGCTGGGTGTGGTGGTGTACACTTGTAATCCCAGCATTTGGGAGGCTGAGACGGGAGGATCACCGTTTGTGGACAGCCTCAGCTACTTAGGCCCTCTGCAACTCTGTGAGACCCTGTTTCAAAATAAAGAATAAAAACTAGGGCTGGGAGTGTAGCTCGGAGGTAGAATGTCCCTGGGTTCTATCCCCAGTACTGCAAAAAAAAAAAAAAAATTAAAAATTGATTAGATGCTGTTCTGTTTTATGAATCTGCCACAATGTGTTTATCCTCTGGATGGATGTTTCTGTGGTGTTTAACTGGTAAAATTAAACTGGGTGTGGTGATGCATGCCTGTTATCCCAGTACTTGGGAGGCTGAGCTAGGAGGATTGAAGGTTCAAGGTCAGCCTCAGCAATTTATAGCAAGGCTCCCTGTAACTTAGTGAGACTCTGTTTAAAAATAAAAAATAAAAAGGACTGGAAGTATAGCTCAGAGTCAGAATGCCTCTGGGTTCAGTATCCCCAGTAAACACACACACACACACACACACACACACACACACACACACACACACACACACAATTATGCTTCCAATAATGAATTTAAGTTCAAGAAATCAGTATGAACTCATTTAAGCTTAACGTATATGTGGATGGTTATGTGTAGAAATATATATTATATATGTGTGTGTTAGTAGACATGGGTTTAATTTCTTGTCAGCAGAGAGTATAGATGAACCTATCAGTGAGTACATCTAGTATCCAGAACATGGGTTCTAATGCCGTAAAAGAAAACGGGTGCCAGGCGTGGTGGCGCACGCTTGTCATCCCATCATTTGGGAGGCTGAGACCAGAGGATCGCGGTTCGTGGACAGACAGCCTCAGCTACTTAGTGAGGCCCTCTGCAACTCAGTGAGACCCTGTTTCAAAGTAAAGAATAAAAAATAGGGCAGGGGGTGTAGCTTGGAGGTCGAATGCCCCTGGGTTCCATCCCCAGACCCGCAAAAAAAAAAAAAAAAAAAAAAAGGAAAAGAAAAGAAAAAAAAACCAGGGTCCTGGGAGATATGGCTGTTTCTAGGAAGCGGCAGGAAGTACCACAAGATAGGTGTGATGCATCCTGCAGTGCCAGAAACTGCGGAAGTGATCAAACCAATAAGCCCGCAGTGACGGGGCTGTGGAGACTGAGCCAACGGGGAGAGCGTCTTCCAGTGGTCCAAGGTAGAACGATTTGAGAAATACAGTACTGGATTATACCCCAAAGTGTAAAATAAATATTCAGGAGTCAGTACCGATAGAAATGATTGAATAAATTAGCAGGGAGAAGAGACATTTCTCAGGCAGAACCAAATGATTTATGTAGATACTCTTCCACCCTCAAGTAGGGCTTGTCCATACTGCCTTCATCCCCCAAAGATGGCATTATAAAAGGGGAGAATAATTTTGCAGTGGACATACCTGACGATACCTCAGCTCAGTGACCCAGGTCATGTCCTTCACGTGGTAACAGTGGCACTATCTCTGGTTTTCCCTTAAACACCCATAAGCCCAGTCTACTGAGGAACACATCCGACCAGCCCCAGTGGCAGATATTCTACAGAAGATCTGACCCCTGAGCCTCAATGCTGGCGAGGTCTAAAGAGACACAGACAAACAAATCAACAAAAACCTGTTGAGGTAAAAAGTGAGCAGAGGCTGGGCGTGGTGGTGCACGCCTGTAATCCCAGCATTTGGGAGGCTGAGGCAAGAGGATCGGGGTTCACGGACAGCCTTGGCTACTTAGTGAGGTCCTCTGCAACTTAATGAGACCCTGTTTCAAAATAAAGAATAAGCTGGGCATGGTGGCGCACATAATCCCTGTGCTTGGTAGGCTGAGGCAGGAGGATCGCACAGGTTTGAAGTCATCCTCAGCTACTTAGTGAGGCTCTCAGCAACTTAGTGAGATCCTGTTTCTAATAAAATATAAAATAGGTCTGGGAATGTGTCCTGGAGGTAGAAAGCCCCTGGGTGTAACACACACACACACACACACACACACACACACACACACACACACTAAAAAAAAATAAAAAAAGAATAAAAAATAGGACTGGGGGTATATCTTGTAGGTAGAATGCCCCAGGGTTCCATCCCCAGTACTGAAAAAAAAAAAAAAAAGGAAAGAAAAAGAAAAGAAAAAAAGAGCTAAGTATGAGAAACTGTCACAGCCAAGGAGTACCCCAGTACCTTGGTGGTGGGGAATTATATATATATATATATATATACTTGCAATCCTAGCACTTGGAAGGCTGAGACAGGAGGAACGTGGTGGTTCACTGACAGCCCCAGTTACTTAGTGAGGCCCTTTGCAACTCAATGAGACCCTGTTAAAAAATAAAGAATAAGCCGGGCGTGGTGGTGCAGGCTTGTAATCCCTGCGCTTGGGAGGCTGAGACAGGAGGATCGCACAGGTTCGAAGCCAGCCTCAGCTATTTAGTGAGACTCTCAGAGAGACCCTGTTTCCAAATAAAATATAAAAATAGGTCTGGGAGTATAGCTCAGAGGTAGAAAGCCTCTGGGTTCCACCCCCAGTACTGCAAAAATAAATAAATAAATAAATAAATGGAATATGGTATTCTAGATGGGATCCTGGAACCGAAGAAAGACATTGGGAAATCTAAATAAAATATAGACATTAGTTCATGTGGACGTGTCAGTGTGAGTCTATTAATTGCAGTGAACGTGCCATTAGTGACTAATCAAGATGTTAATAGCTGGAGGTCTGTGGGCAGTCTCTGCAGCCAGCTCCTGATGTCCACAGGCCCCACATCTGTGGATTTAACCAACTTCAGATCAGAAAACATTAAAAAAAGAAAACAACTAGACATGGGCAGGCTTTTTGTTCTTATCACTATTCCCTAAATAATACAATATAACAACTATTAACAAAGCATTTATATTGAATTAGGCATTATAAATAATCTTAAAAATGATTTGAATTGCACAAGGTACTTGAACATTTCTGAATTTTGGTATCCATAGTAGTCCCAGAGCCAATACCCTGCAGATATCAAGGAAAGAACTGCACTATCTTTGCAGTTTTTCTACATACCTGAAACCTATAAAATTAAAATTTACTAAAAATGATAATGCTACTTGCATTCTTGTACATATGCGTCTCTAAGTGTAGCTGTAGTAAAGATTTTTAAAACTATTTATTTATTTTGGTGGTACTGGGGATGGAACCCAGGGGCATTCTACCTCTGAGCAACATCCCCAGCCCTATGTTTTAGTCTTTATTTTGAAACAGGGTCTCCCTGAGTTGCAGAGGTCCTTTCTAAGTAGCTGAGCCTGTCCACGAACCTGCAATCCTCCTGTCGCAGCCTCCTAAGTACTGAAACTACAAGCATGCGCCACTGCGCCCGGTTCCAGTTTTGAAACTTTTGTATGATACCACCAAGAGTAAAGTACAAGATCTTTCAGTAACCTGGGCTTGTCTCACATCCTCTGTGACACAAATCTAGGTTTGCTTCTGTTGCATGTGCTTCTGTTTATTGAGGATCTTTATTTTTAAAAGAAATAAGACTTATTTGAGAAATGTCAGTTGTATAGAAAAATGATCAGAAAGTAGAGGATTTCCGCATACTGCTTCACTTCCCCATCCTTGTTTCTATTATTATTAATATCTTGTCTTAGTGTGGCACATTTGTCAAAATGGATGAATCAGTATTAACAAATTCTTATCACTGAAGCTCACAGTTTACATCAGGACATTAGGGTTCACTCTGTATGGTACATCAGTGGGGTTTTTTTTTCTTTTTCTTTTTGGTACTGGAGGTAGAACCCAGGGTCTTTTCTACCTCCAGGCTATACTCCCAGACCTATTTTATACTTTATTTGGAAACAGGGTCTCACTAAGTTGCTGAAAGCCTCACTAAGTAGCTGAGGCTGGCTTCGAACCTGTGTGATCCTCCGGTCTCAGCCTCCCAAGCGCGGGGATTACAAGCGTGCACCACCAGGCCCGGCCGCATCAGTGGGTCTTAACCAATGTGTGATGTGTACTGCCATTTCAGTACCATGCAGAATAGTTCCAATGCTCTAGAAATCCCTTTGGCTCTAATCATGTGTTACTCCTTCCCCCAATACCTGGCCAACTGATTGCTTTACTATCTCTGCCATAATTTTGCTTTTTCCAGGATGTTATATTATTGGAATCATGCGGTAGACAGCCTTTTCAGATTGGCATCTTTTAAGTTTCCTCTGTGTCTGAGCTCATTTACGTCTTTTCATGGCTAACAGTTCATTGTATGGCTGGACCACGATTTGTTTATCCATGCACCTACTGAAGAGCATCTTGGTTGCTCCTGAGTTTGGGCAATTATGAGTAAAAGTGCTATAAACATTTGTGTGGTGGTGAGGTCTGGACTTGCTCTCCAGTCCTGTGATTGGGTCTTAGCCTGTGCCTTTGGGCTGTGACTTCTCATGTTCTTTTCAGTTTTATTTCCCCTCATTAAGTGAATGGGAAAGGCTAGAGAGAGCTGGACTTGGGTACCAAGTTCCCTCCGTCAACAGTTTCTTTTTGAGGTCAGTCCTTTCAAACAGAATGCTCTGGAAATATTTGAAAATGGCTGCTTTGCTCCTGGGCCAGCTAGAAATAGTAGGAGGACTTTCTGTGATCTTCACTGTACAAACCTGGTAGGGTTCCTGAAGGTATAATTCACAAAAGTGCACCCTTTACACACATAACCTCTGCATATTTTTAACCTTCAATTTTGTCCAAACCGAGTCTCCAGCAATTTGCCAATTATAGTTTAGGTTTTCCCATCCTGGTTCAGTTTTTTTTTTTTCTTCTTTTTGGTTCTGAGGATTGAACCCAAGGACATTCTACCTCTATGCTATACCCCCAGCCCTATTTTATTTTAATTTTGAAATAGCAGCTCTTCATCTCGCCAGGTTGATACGAGTCTCACTACTTGCTGAGGCTGTCCTTGAACCTGTGATCCTCTTGTCTCAGCCTCCCAAGTACTAGGATAATAGGTGTGCGCCACCACGTCCAGCTCCTGGTTCAGGTTTCTGAGGAGGTCTCTGCTCTCATGAATTGTGATCCTTTACATCTGCTTATGAATCTCTCCAATTTTCAGAGTGGCAGCTTTCTCTGTGACCTCAGTTCTCTGATGGACCTAACTAAGAAGAGTTTTTGATTTTCAGTTTGTTCTGGTTTTTCTTCTTTCTTTCGTTCTTTTTTTGTTCTGGCGAGAGTAGAGTGATACACAGGCTTCTGACATGCCAGGTCAGAATCAGACATATATATTTCATTTCTTATTTATTTATTTATTTATTTGCGGTTTTGGGGATGGAACCCAGGGACATTTGACCTCTGAGCGACACCCCCTGCCCTATTTTTTATTATTTTATCTTATTTATTTATTTATTTTATTTATTTATTTTTGCGGGTCTGGGATTTGAACCCAGGGACATTCGAATCCGAGCTACACCCCCTGCCCTATTTTTTATTATTTATTTTGAAACTGGGTCTCACTGAGTTGCAGAGGGCCTCACTAAGTAGCTGAGGCTGTCCGCGAACCGCGATCCTCCGGTCTCAGCCTCCCGAATGCTGGGATTACAAGCATGCGCCACCACGCCCGGCTTATTCTTTTATTTTTTGAAACAGGGTCTCACTGAGTTGCGGAGGGCCTCACTAAGTAGCTGAGGCTGTCCGCGAACTGTGATCCTCCGGTCTCAGCCTCCCGAATGCTGGGATGACAAGTGTGCGCCGCCATGCCCGGCTTGTATATGTATTTTAACGTTACTCATTTTCCTTCTCTTCTGTTGGTTAATTTGAAGTTATTAGTAGAGTTTTACGGAGAGTACCTCCTAAACATCATTGATTCGTTAGCCCTGGACCGTGTGTTCTACCAAGTATTGAGTGAATTCCAGGTCGACTGTAATTTCTTTTCAGATATGAAACCTGTCACCCTCTGTTTTTAGATCTGCTTTTCCAGCCGTGTTTTCCCTGGCTTTTATAATGCTTTAATTAACAAGTGAGGTGTAAATGACTTCTCTTTCTCCTCTGGCTCTGAGAGGAGGACCACTGGGATGTGTGCAGAAGGGAATCATGCCCTAATTGAGCACTGCCTTTTGTGCCTCATGTCCTCATCCCCCATTAGGGACATTTCAAGGCTCCCTGAGTCTCAAAAGGTACTGACTCAACGGCTGCAAACCACATTAGGAGATCTCATGAGGCGGCGGCGCCAGTTACATTGGCGGCTATTTAAAGTTTCATTTTGATTAAGTATCTTGATGTCACATGTGATGTAAGGGACCTTTTTACTCCAGGGAGGAGAGTGTGCTCTTTCACGATTCTGTCCTGGAACCTTCCATCCTTCCATCTCTCCTCCTCCTCTTCCTCCTCCTCCTCCTCCTCCTCCTCCTCCTCCTCCTCCTCCTCCTCCGTCGTCGTCGTCGTCGTCGTCGTCGTCTTCTTCTTCTTCTTCTTCTTCTTCTTCTTCTTCTTCTTCTTCTTCTTCTTCTTCTCCTCCTCCTCCTCCTCCTCCTCCTCCTTCTTCTTCTTCCTCTTCCTCCTCCTCCTCTCCCTCCTCCTCCTCCTCCTCCTCCTCCTTCTTCTTCTTCTTCCGTCTAACATGTATTTAGTCGGTGCCTATTACACACCGGGCTTTGTATGAGATGTGGGCACCTGGATGAATAAACGCGTAGTCTTCACCCTAGAGGACGGTGCTGTTCCTAGTGTTTTATTACGTTGCACACAGTGATACTCCGTAGTGTCTCTTTGCATGTCAGTGTGCTAACTACCAACCGTGTAAAGAACAGACTTGGGGTAGGCAGAGGCTGGAGGCATGTCTAGGAGGGTTTTGTCTGTAGGGAGGGTCTGCATGGGGCCAAGGTGGAGGAAGGGCAAAACTGGAGACATTTTTAGAGATGGGAGGAGTTTGGCCATCCTGCGGAGATAGAAGAAGGGGACACGGGGTGATCCTGCGGATGCTAGCCCGAGAGCCAGGTGCATGTTGGAAGCGGGAGGCCCAGCGAAGGAGGCCCAGGTGCAGGAAGCGGGAGGCTTGGGTGCAGAGGAGCTGCTGGCTTCACCGTGTCCTGTGTTGAGTTGGAGGGGTGCAGTGGACCAGGACAGAGGTGCCCACAGTAGAACTGGCCAGTGGAGCCTTCTGCTGTGCTGGGAAGGTTCTGTGCCCAACATGCAGCGTGGTTTCCACTAGCTACACGTGGCCTTTGGGCACTGAAAATGTAACTAATGCATTTTACGTTTTCTCTAAGCCTAACTGATTAAATAGTTGTTTTCAGCAGCAACTATTGCTGCCATATTGGACAGTTCAGGTCTAGAAGGTGCCGGTTGAAAGGCTGGTCTGGCGACGATAGAGGTAGGGCAATTAGTCGGCCTGGGTCTGAGGGATTTGCGGGGACCCCGGACTTTCAGGGCTGAAAGGCCCAGTCCCAGGCAAGCCATGCAGGATGCCAACTCACCAGCGGGGCTACTACTGCTTTGTAGTTATCATCTGGAGCTGCACCTTTTTTTTTTTTTTTGGTGGTACTGGGGATGGAAGCCAGGGGCATTCTACCTCCCAGCTGCACCCCCAGACCTCCTTTTTATTATCTATTTTGAAATAGGGTCTCACTGAGTTGCAAAGGGCCTCACTAAGTAGCTGAGGCTGGCTGTGAACCACGATCCTCCCGCCTAAACCTCCCAAATGCTGGGATTACAAGCGTGCACCATCACACCCGGCGAGTTGCCACATTTTATTTTATTTTTTTATTCTTTAATTTGAAATAGAGTCTTACTAAGTAGCTGAGGCTGGCCACAAACGTGTGCCCTTTCTATCTCAGCTTCCCCAGTCCTGGAATTACAAGCGTGCGCCGCCACACCTGGCTCCTCCTCGTCACATTTTTAAGTCTACTTGGCCGCCTCCTGGCAGTTTGGAAAGGAAACTCTTTTTCTTGGCACTAGGGAGCTGGGAGATGGAGGGCCAGCCTGATTCTCGGAACACGGGCTCTGTCTCCTGTTCCTGTTCTCTCCACCATCTTCCTTTTCCCTTTATTCTGTATGGTCACGGCACGGTTCCCCACCCTGACTGCAACTTAGAATCACCTTCTAATCTTAGCACTCCCTTCTTTTTTTAGTATTTATTATTTATTTTTTTTTGTGGTTCTGGGGGATTGAACAGAGGCATTCTACCTCTGAGCTATACCCACAGCCCTACTTTTTTATTCTCTATTTTGAAACAGGGTCTCACTGAGTTGCAGAGGTTGAACCTGGATCCTCCTGGCTCAGCCTCCCAACTACTGGGATGAAAAGCGTATGCCACCATGCCTGGCTTTTAGCATTCCCTTCTACAGAAGCAAAAGCAAAGACAAAAGGTGCCTGACTCTACCCCAGAGGAGTGAAATCAGAAGTTGGGGTGAGGGGCTGTGTGGAGAGGGGGCTGGAGTCCTGTGACCGCCGAGCTCCCCCGCAGGTTGGAAGGTTCCTCCAGGTTGCAAAGGACACCTCGGCCGTGCGTTTACCCTTTGCTCTCAGTTTCCCCAGCACAGTTTACACTGATCTTCCGCCCTCCCCCCACCCCTTCATTTGGTGGAGGGCAGGAGTTCCCTGGGTTCAGAGATTTTTCCATTCAGTTATCTTTCTGGCCATATGGGACAAAAGTTAAATCTGAAAGCCAAGGCCTTAGGGGGCAGCCTTATATATTGTCCTGCACTGGGGATTTGATATACTTTACTGTTTCAAAAGTAATGACTAGCTGGGCATGGTAACACATGCATGCTTGAGAGGCTGAGGCAGGAGGATTGAGGTTCTCGGACAACCTCAGCTACTTAGTGAGGCCCTCTGCAACTCAGTGAGACCCTGTTTCAAAATAAAAAATAAAAAAATAGGGCTGGGGATGTAGCTTGAAGGTAGAATGCCCCTGGGTTCCATCCCTAGTAACATACACACACACACACACACACACACACACATAATAACCATGGCTAGCTGGGTGTGGTGGTGCTTGTAATCCCAGTACTTGGGAGGCTGAGACAGGAGGATCACAGCTTTGAGGCCAGCCTCAGCTGCTTGACCCTCCACTACCGCAAAATAAAAAAAGAAAGTAATAACCATGATTAACATAGATGGACTACTTCGTGTGCATAAATAATCATGTATGTTAACTGATTTATTCTTTTTTGTACTGGGGATTGAACCTGGGAACATTCTACCTCTGAACAACATCCCCACTCCTTTTTTTTTATTTGTGGTACTAAGGGTGGAACCCAGGGGCTTTTCTACCTCCATGCCATACTGGGAGACTCCCAGACCCATTTTATATTTTATTTAGAAACAGGGTCTCACTAAGTTGCTGAGAGCCTCACTAAGGAGCTGAGGCTGGCTTCGAACCTGTGTGATCCTCCCATCTCAGCCTCCCAGGCGCTGGGATTATAAGCGTGTACCACCACGCCCGGCTATCCCCACTCCTTTTCAAAAATTTTTTTTCTTTCTTTTGGAACTGGGCATGGAACCCCAGAGGCATTCTACCTCCGAGTCACACCCCCAGCCCTATTTTATTTTTCATTTTGAAACAGGGTCTCACTTAGTTGCAAAAGGCCTCACTACGCAGCTGAGGCTGTCTGTGAACTTGAGGTCTTTCTCAGCCTCCCAAGTACTGGGATTACAAACATACACCACCATGCCCGGCTTCAATTGTTTAAATATTCTTTTATTTGTTTTGTGGTACTGGATATTGAACACAGGGACATTCTACTTCCAGGCTGCATCCTCAGCCCTATTTTGTTTTTATTATGAAACAAGGTTGTACTAGGTTGATGAGTCTTGCTGCTTTCTGAGGCTGTCTTCACACCTGCGATCCTCCCGTCTCAGCCTCTCAAATACTGGGATTATAAGCATGTGCCACCACACTTGGCTTAAAATTTTTTCTTTTGAAACAAGGACTTGGTAAGTTGCTGACGCTGGCCTTGTGCCTATGTTCCTCCTCCTCTCAGCCTCCAAGTATTGGAATGACAGGTGTGCGCCATCACGTCTGGATAACTCATTTACTCTTTATTTTTTGCATGTGTGGTACTGGGGATGGAACCTGGGGGCATTCTGTCTCCGAGCTACACCCCCAGGCCTATTTTTTTTTTTTATTCTTTATTTTGAAACAGGGTCTCACTGAGTTGCAACGAGCCTCACTCAGTAGCTGAGGCTGTTCGCGAACCGCGGTCCTCTGGTCTCAGCATCCCGAATGCTGGGATTACAAGGGTGCGCCACCACGCCCAACATACTCATTCACTCTTAGAAACAACACTTTGAGAGACACCATTTCCCAGATGAGGAACCTGAGACTCACAGTAACTGACTCGCCCCATTTCCTCTAGCCAGTAACTACGCAGGCTTGAAAGTAGGCTACACATTGTAATTACTGTCATGTATGATCCGACCTTTGAGTGACACGTGCTGAGTTGCGGAGCTGAGATGAAGTCTTCCTGGCCCAAAAGCGGCTATGAAAGCTACATGGCTTTCCTACTTCAGAGAATCGGCTTCATCTCTTCTTCTGCATTGTTAATTCAGGAGTTGGAGGATTTCTCCCATTCATCACTTGAGCAGTGGGAACTTACTTAAAAAAAATAGTTCAAACTGAGCCAGGCATGGTGGTACATTCCTGGAATCTCAGTACTTGGGAGGCTGAGATGAGGGGAATCACAAGTTTGAGACCAGCCTCAGTAACTTAGCAAGAACCTGTTTCAAAATGAAAAATAGCTGGGCATGGTGACGCACGCTTGTAATCCCCGCGCTTGGGAGGCTGAGACCGGAGGATCGCACAGGTTCAAAGCCAGCCTCAGCTACTTAGTGAGGTTCTCAGCAACTTAGTGAGACCCTGTTTCCAAATAAAATATAAAATGGGTCTGGGAGTATAGCCCAGAGGTAGAAAAGCCTCTGGTGTCCACCCCCAGTACCACCAAAAAAATAAAAATAAAATAAAAAATAAAATTGGGCTGGGGTGTAGCTCAGATGTAGAATACCCCTGAGTTTGATTCCCAGTACCACAAAAAGAAGAAAGAAAGCAAACTGTAAGGCAGGAAAAAAAAAGCAAACTGAATAAAGAAGGTTTCTTTTCTGTGATCCCCTTAATGGTGCTCTGTCTAAACAAATAGCTTAGTGATAAATCACTTTAGTATTTTGTCAGCTTTGTTGAGGATGGGATTGCATATGTATTCACTATGATACACATATATATGTTTTTATTTATTTATGTTTATCTACAAATGTTGCTTAGAGCATCAAGCTTCATTTTTCAATTCCAAAGAAATAAATGTTTTTCTTTGCTGTTCTGCCTCAGTCCGGCCGTTGCCTGCCCATAAGCACGTGGTTGAATTCTTTCCATACTTCCCCAGACTCTCTTCACATTTGCTGTTGAGTCGCACACAGTCACATCAAGACATATTTTCTGTGGTTTCCGCTAATATATGATAGGTGAAGGTTTCCTAATGCTTTTAATAAAGGAACAGTAATTGGAGGCTTACAGTGTTTCATCTGGGTGCTACTGGCAATATAATGGAAGAATAGTATGTGGATCTTAAAAATGCTTTCAAAGCCATTGTATGATGTTTTAAACAGAAATACTTTTTAATGTCAGTATGAGATTATGGTTTTATAAGCCTTCATTGTTTGTGTATGCCTATAAAGTAGGTCATCAGTAATAGAACGTTAAGCCACTTTTGATTTTCAACTTTACAGGTATTTTGGTGTCAAATAATCTAAATCAAAGTCTCCTAATAAGACATGTATTTTTTTGAAGTAGTTTTAGATACAGTAGTGAGATTGGAGATCACGCCCACAGTCTGCCTCATGGCGTAAGTGCATATTTGTAGACCTTCTTATTTTATCTTTCTTTCTGTTTAAAAGGGGGCCACATCTCATTGATTTTTCAGATCCAAAGACAGTTTAGTTTTTACTCAGGGGTGGTGGGGACTGATGAGGATCTGAAATACAAAGGGCTTAATTCTATGGTCAATCAAATTATTTCTGTTGAAAACGTCATTCTTTCCAAAATAACTACATCCTTACATGTGTATATTTAGAACTAATTTTGGGGCTACTTAATGTTCAAGGATTTGGGGATGTGTGTGGACTCACTCAATAAAATTGTTCATTAATTCTCACTTTATGTTCATGGGGTGCTAATAAAACTTCTGGACATTGGTGGTATAATCCTGTAAACATTTGCTAATTTAAATTAGATTTTAATATTTCATCGCTGCCATCACAGCGGTTTTTCCGAACTCTTTAGATTGCTATTGGAGGAGATAAAGCATGCACTTTACCATGTTAACTGTTTTTTTCTAGCCGGGTGTGGTGGCGCACGCTTGCAATCCCAGTACTTGGGAGATTGAGATGGGAGGATCCCAGGTTTGCGGCCAGCCTCAGCTACTTAGTGAAGCCCTCTGCCACTTAGTAGACCCTCTTTCAAAAGAAAGAATAAAAATAAATAAATATATAGGACTATGGGTGTGGCTTGGAGGTAGAATGCCCCTGGGTTTCATTCCCAGTAACACACACACGTACACACACACATACACACACATTGTTTATTTCTAGGTTCTTCTTTGCTCTACTGGTTATAATCATACATTTCTGGAATTAATGACCATATCATTGTGTGGGATGTTCTTGATCCACTGATTTCAGATTTAAGTTTTTTTTCTTTTTATGGTACTGGGACTTGAATCACAGCCCCAGCCATATTTTATTTTTTATTTGGGAACAGTCTCTCCAGATTGCTGAAGCTGGTCTCTAACCTTTGATCCTCCTGTCTCAGCATCCCAAGTACTGAAATTATAGGTGATGTGTGCCACTATACCTGATTTATTTATTTATTTATTTATTTATTTATTTATTTATTAGTGGTACCGGGGATTGAGCTCAGAGGCATTCTAGCTCTGAGCTACACCCCCAGCCCTGTCCTATGTTTTATATTTGAAGCAGGATCTCACTAGGTTGCTGAGGCTGGCCTCGAATCTGATCCTTCTGTCTCAGCCTCCCAAGTACTGGGATTATAGGCATGTGCCACCACACTTGACTGAGATGTTTTTTATTTCTCTCTTCAGATTATTTACAGAAATAGGAAGCTGTGTTTATCTTTTTTGTTGTTGTTGTTTTGTTTTGCTTTAGAAAAAACTGAGGCTTTCTTTGTAGATACATTCTAATTGAATTTTGCAAAGGTAAAAGTCCAACCTAGTGATTCTGGCTTTCTGGTTCCAGTCTGGCGCAGGGATGGCGCGGGCAGTCGTTCTCAGCTCACTTTAGATGTTTCGTTGTGTAACTGATCTTAGGTCATCGCTCCAAACTTCCTATTCCCAATTGCAAAGATACCTAAGGATGGTGTTTTTGCTGGAAGCTCAATGAAGAGGAGTCAGGTTATTTTGTTTTTTTCTAGCAATAGGAGGATTTTAAGTAGGAAACTATTTTCCCTACATGGTTGGAAATATATCCAGTTTACATATATTCCCAACTTAATTGGTTGGGTCCGACAGATTTCTGGGTGTGGCTTGGTGACTGCCAGTTTTGCCCAGCATTAGTTGTTCTTGCCTGAAACTCTTTGCTCTGGATAAAGCACACTTGTGGCACCGGGTGGCACTGAGGCCTGCTTTATAGGCCAGTTTCTACATCAGTGTTTCAACTGTAACACCTCCAGCTCCTAGTACCAGGAGAACTTCAGGAAACTACCTGAACCCTTTCACTGGACTGAGTGCTGAGCACCAGAGGAGGAGGGATGGTGTCCTAAGGTCACTTCTGGCAGTGGGCCACCCTAAGGGCCCAGGGGGGACTGAACTTCAGCGTGGTGGGCTCACATCTGCTAGACTCTTGTTTTCATCCTTCTTCTTAAAAGTGGCCTCTTCTATGCCGGGCGTGGTGGCGCACGCTTGTAATCCCCGTGCTTGGGAGGTGGAGACAGGAGGATCGCGCAGGTTCGAAGCCGGCCGCGCGGGCTGACTTAGGAGACCCTGTTTCCAAATAAAAATGTAAAAATAGGTCTGGGAGTGTAGCCCAGAGGTAGAAGGGCTTCCAGGAACCCCAGTACCACCAAAAAAAAAAAAAAAAAAGTGGCCTCTTCTCTATCCCACCTCAACCTAGGAAATAGCCCATTGGGTTCCCAGGTTTTCCCACAGTAAACTTTCCATAGTTGTAACAATGTTTTTCTATTTTCTTTTTTTTTTTTTTTTTAGCAATAGGCGAATATGAAGACCTCAGAGCAGAGAACCAGAAAACAAAGGAGAAGGTTTGTACTTTCCCCTTTCCCCTTCTCTTACGTGTGTGAAAGCCCAGGCGGCGCAGCGCATTGTTCAGACACCAGTTTCAGTTAAATGTGAATGAGGGTCCCCCCCTTCTCCAGCGAATATCAACTCCAGGCTCCAGATGGTAAAGAATAGCAGGCATGCCGCAGTCGGCGCAGCCCTGGGAGATTAACTGCACAGCCAAACGTGCAGCGAGTCCTGCGGATTGTCCTCCCCGGCTGTCAGAGCTGGGCCTCAGGGGGTGAGGTCGGAGGCCCTGAGACAGTTACCTTTGGGACCTAGACACCCGAATCCTGGAGAGATCTCTCTGGAATTAGCCATGGGTGCTCAGCTCAGACACCTCCATAAACCTGTGTGTATTTGCTCCCTCTGTCTATGTGAACGACACCCTAGAAGTTGAGAAGCACCCACTGTGAAGAGGGAAAGCCGGGTGAATATTTTTAGGAGCTCTGGCAGTTTTATTTTTTAACTGTTAAGTAATTAAATTCTATTGACCTTCACAAACTATCATTTTTGTCTCTAAAATATCTGTTTAAGATTGGTGAATGTTTGGTGATATCTATAGCTATATCCACATAGCTATATGTATCAGGTGAGCATATATCTATATATATCAGTAAATATTTACAAATCTATATATATAAATAATAAAAAATTTTATATGTATTTGTATTTGTTGGAGAATGAATATGTCTGTGTATATATGTATATATAATTTTGTACATATATAAAATTTTCCTGGTAAATTTATGGAGGGGACAAATAGAAGGTCAGAAAAGTAGGAGAACTAAATAGAAAATGAAAAAAAAAAAAAAAAAGAGAAGAAATGGTACTATCCATTTCGGTTTTAGATATAAACAGAATTTACTTTAAAAAACAACAACTACATTTTTCATAGGCCACATATTTCAAAGCAGTATGTCCCTGTTAGAAAATTAAAACAATTTCTTGATGGTTATTAAAGAAGAGTTTAGTTATCACTGCTATCAGTTGTGAAGCCTCATCTTTAAAATTTCAGAGTAAGAGGTATAATAAAAATTGGCAGTAAGCTATTTGCAAAATTTGTGGCATATCTGGTACTATTTATTGGGTTCTTAAAATTATATTTCGCTTTTTCACACATACAAATTTGCCACCTATACAGCTGTGGTAATGTTGGTGATTTTAAGGGTAAGTGCTCCAATTCAAAGCATACTGTAATGGATTTGTAGATAATTATTTGTCACCCAGTTTTAAGGCTCCTTTGCCCTTTTGTAAACGAATCTTTGGAGGTCTGTGAAAGTTCTTTCCTTTCATACGAATCGGGGCATACTAGGTAGAGTGATAAAAATATCCATGATAGAAGCTGGCTGGAAGCTTTTATCTGTCATAAGGTAAGACCGCCACAAAAATAGTCTGGCGTATTTCTAATTCTGTCACCATAACCATCCCAAGGCATAGATGTCCTGAGGATATAAACAGCTGGAGAGGTTGTGCTTGGATCCTGGGTCCCTGATGCCTGATAACATCAAAGCAGATTTATTGGGCGATGCTTAGGTAAGACAGCTCGATCCTCAACCATCCTCCGGCTGTAGGAGGAGAAAGAAGCTAGAAGTTACCAGCCGACTGACTCTCTTTCATAGCTGCTCCTGGCCCGAGGTGGGAGAGTAGCCAAGCAAAGTTGGAAGGGGCCATTCAGGGGGACCGTTTGACTTGACCTACAAGATATGGGGGGCAGAGCAAACGAGGCCTCCAGGGACGGGGAAAGAAAGACATGATGAAAGCCAGTCATGGAAGAGGGAGGAAATTAAAATGATCTTTTCTCTTTTCTTCCTCTTCACTTGTAGACCTAGCAGGGCCCTAAAATAGGAGGTGCTGTATACACCTCTCGGTGGTGGCGATGGCTGTTTAACCAAGAGCCGCTTTCTGCAGTGAGGTTTTAAGTAAACCGTCTGCTACGCAAGTTGAATTATAGGTGAAATGCATTTGGTAAAAGAAGGATTATGCACTACCTCAGCCCATTAACTGTTTCCACGCTTCTGTACAGAGCGCACGGCCTAATACTTTTGTAACACCTGTAGGCATTATTGACCTGCTTCTGTCCTAATTCTTTAAAAATAACTATTAACAGAAAGGGGAAGAAAGGAAATGAAAGCAGCAAGGAATGCCGTGTGGTTGGTAAGACAGAGTAGAGTGGTTTTAAGTTCCCCGCACTCTGTTTACCTTCTGTTAAAAGACTAGCTTGCTTATTACTGCAGATTTTGTCCCCAAAAGGGGGGCCGTATTACAAAGGCGGGGAGCATATAATGAAAGCCTTTTATACAACAGAGAATGAGTAAAAGCAGCTTTAGTTCCGGAGGTGGTAAATGGAGGACACCATTTTCTCTGGGAAAGCACTTTCTCGGGCCTGGCTGGGTGAGCTTTGTCCTGTCCACATCAGCAAATGCAGGCGGCCATCTTTCTCTCACGACCCCACGCCCGACAGTTAAATCCATCAGGGATAGCCATCCAAAGGAGGGCTTCTTTTGCCATCGTTCATTTGATGTAGGGAAATTTGACACGAATAAGGGGAGCAAAAAATAAATGGCCAGGTGTTTCTCTCTTCCTCACGTCTCGGGGGGCGGGGGGCTATCTTTGTTGCCAGCCATGAACCTTATCAGTAGGAAGAGGCCATAGATGTGATGCCTTTGGGTAGGACCTTCTGGCCCGACGGGCGGCCTCTCTGTTGAGGCAGGTGGCAGGACGTGTGCTCTTCAGGGTAGGCAGTTGCTTGAGGGGCTGTGTTTTTTAAGAAGCTGTTATGAGCTGGGCGTGGTGGTGCACGTCTGTAATTCCTGTACTTGGAAGGCAGAGACAGGAGGATCGCAGGTTTGAGCACAGCTGCAGCAGCTTAGCAAGGCTCTCAGCAAACTAGCAAGAACCTGTCTCAAAAATGAAATAGTTCCTCCTGATTCTAGGCCTGGAGCGAGTTGCCTGAGGGCACGTAAGTAGCTAGTGGTGGAGTTTAGATTCAAACCTGGGTCTTCTGACCTCAGCGTCACCATCTCTTCCTCTTCTGTCTCCTCCCCCTCTCCCCCTCTGCCTCCCGCTTCTCCCCCTCTTCCTCTCCCTTCTTATTTGGTATCAGAGATGGAACCCAGGGACATTCTTTCTCTGAGCTACACCCCAACCCTTTTTTTAAATTTTGAAATAGGGTCTCACTAAGTTGCTGAGGTTGGCCTTGAACCTGCAATTCTCCTGTCTCAGCCTCCCAAATACTACGATTACAGGTGTGCGCCACCATGCCAGCTTACATTCTTCTTTTACAAGCCAGGCAAACTGACGGGAGCATATTGGCTCTTTTTCACAAAGGTCCTGTTTTTATTCTTTATTGTTCGCGCGTGAATTTTCCATAGCATACTGTCAGAGTCAATACTTTTCTAGATCATATGCCTTAACCATCTATCCATTTGTATTAAAAAAATGAAATTTAAATATAAAATTAATCTCGTGCCAGAAAATTTCTGTGTGGTGTGTGTGTGTGTATGTGTGTGTGTGTGTGTGTGTGTGTGTGTGTGAGAGAGAGAGAGAGAGAGAGAGTGTGTGTGTTTTGCAGTTTTCCCTTTTTAGAAACAATGAGATGTTGACCATTTTATAGTGTTTTTTTTTTTCGTTTGTTTGTTTGTTTGACGGACTAATAGACTTATTTGGTACTAGAGATTGAACCTAGGGCCATTCTATCTCTGAGCTACACTCCTAGCCCCATTTTATTTTATTTTATTTTGAAACAGGGTCTGGCTAAGTTGCTAATGGCCTTGCTAAGTTTCTGAGGCTGACCTCCAATCTATAATCCTTCTGTCTCAGCCTCCCAAATACTGGAATTATAGGTGTTTGCCTTGATGGCTGACCCATTTTATGTTTTTTACCAATAATTTTGAAGATGGAAATTCGATTCTGTTTGAGGTTGTAAAGAAAGCTTTTTCAAACGACAAACTTGTTTGAATACTTTCTGAGCACCAAAGTATAAAGAAAAATACATATAAGTCCTACTGGAGTTAAAACTACTGAGGGACATAGACAAGTTGACAAATACCAAGATAATGAACAGTTATATATCGAGGGCCTAGAGTTCCGTGGTGGAATGGGAAAAGAACAAAAAGACAAGGTTCCTGCTCTTTCCCGTGTGAAAACTTTTGGTAGCCTTTTAGGTTTGACTTCTATGTCAGTTCATTTTTGTAAGGTCTTTTGTAACTCTCACAATCAGAATTAACTTTATTTTTTTCCCTTTGGTAATAAACCATCTGCGTATTTCTTACATATTTGTTACCACTTATTAACCAATATTCATGACTATCAAAATGGTAAATAGGATCTAAGCAAGTGGTGCAGATTGCATTAAAATTAGAGATCTTGAGATTTTCGTGCTTCTGAGCATCAAAGTGGGCATTATGAAAGGGTGCCACTTGCCTCTCTTCCCTATTATTATTTTGCCTGTTTTCTAAGTGACCTCATCAGTAGTATGTGAAAAAGACAGTGAGCCTATCACACTGGAGTGTGCAACTCTTCTGAATCTAACTTTTGGGAGTATAGGAACGTAGCTGACTGTATATTTTGGAATCAACCAGATGGAACATGTCCGTTTGCTCGTGTAGCAGTCGCCATATTCAAATGTCAGTCACTCTTCTCCTATCGAAGGGCATTCTCTTGACTCACCCAGAACCTTTCTCATAATCGCTTGGTCCCCCCACCCCCATATGGAGGGGGAAGCCTCGTGGACCTTTGAATGGAATAGCTTTCACAAGTGACATGAGGGTGGCGGGTGTGTGTGTGTGTGTGTGTGTGTGTGGAGTGTACATAAAAAAAGAAGGAATCCTATATAATAGAAGAATGTCTGCCATTAAATAGTAACTATTTACATTTAATATTATGTTCAGAGATGGAGTTTTGAAATGCATAAATGTCTAAGTGGCTGATTAGAAGCCGCTGGGTGAGTGAGCTCCCGGAACCCCGCATCCGGCCGCTCTGTCAGCCTGTTGGGAACAATAAATGAAAAAGGACTGAGACGGACACTTGCCAAGACTTAGGTTTCAAGAAGCAAGATAGAGGATAGTGTGTGCATGTTGGCTCCATGGTCTATTGTTAACATTTCTTCCTCTTGTGTAATATTCAGAGGTGAAGGTCCCAAAGTATTTTATTTTTAAAAAATCAATAAAGAAGCCACTTTAAAGAGCAAGATATGCATCCATTATGCTAACTATTCATGCATAATACATCCACATACATGCAGTTTCTTTGAGACAGAGTGGCAAGTGGTTGTGCCAGAGAGAAAGTAATTACTTAGCAGTTTGAGAGTGAAAACGAGTCTCTTATTAACAGCAATCTATCCAGAAACAAAGAGCAGGGAGCTCAGTTCCGATGACGTTCCCATCTCACACACAAGACCTCGAATTTGGAGACTGCTACAAGACAGCTGTGGGGGGGGCAGCTACTACTTCTTTATTGCCGGTGAAAACTGGAGGGAAAGAACTTTGAATTGGGAGAAAGAACACCAAAAGAAAGAGTGAAAAGAATTCCATCCTCGTGGGACTGACTGAATGTATCGCATTCTTTAAGGATGAGCGTGTAGAGGCCCAGAAAGCACAGTTGAGTTATAGCCAGGCTTATGTAGGTGGTATGATAGAATTGTCAATTATTATTTTATTTTTTTAATTATTATTTAATATTTTGTATCTGTGTGATATGGGGGTTTGAGCCTAGGAACATTCTACCTTTGAGCTATACCCCTAGTGCTACATTACTATTATTATTATTATTATCATTATTGTTATTTGAAACAGGGTCTTGCCAGGTTGATGAGAGGCTCACTACTTCCTGAGGCTGTCCTCGAACCTGTGATCCTCCTGTCTCAGCCTCCCAAGTACAGGGTCCTGATGATCCTTTCACTGTATCACCAAGGAGTCTAAAACAAAGGTACATATGCACAGTTCTGATGCTGGGCAGGTTTAAATGTTCAAGCATGGTACTCAGACATTAAAAGAAAGAACTTAGAGAAAAATGGTGTGGGGTTAAAACCTCCTTAGGCTTAGTGTTATTACCGCTGCTGTGTGTGTCTGTAATACTGCGGTATTTCTCATGTCACTTGTTCTTATAAATTGCTTGTCTCATTTTCTGTCTTTGTGGTAGATCATAATTTTTGTGTGAGATTTCCCACCGTACTCCCCCAGTGCTTAACAGAGGGGTGGTATGAGTTTGTTCAGTCCTCAGAGGGAGGAGAGACCTTTAGTGATCACAAGGGAGACTTGTGCAGGGGCTTAGTTCTGTCAGCTCTAAGGTATTTGTGTTGAGTGCCCCCCCTCTTCATGGTGTGTGTAGGCAGTGCGTGCACAGACTTTGTGGCTCTCAAGCTGTCCTTTTTCTAGGTAGCACCTTCCATTGCATTTATCTACCAGGGAGATAAAAATGAATGCTTACATTAGCTGAAGTTGGACACAATTCAGAACCATGAGGTTTTTTCCCCCCCTGCATAAAATATACACAGAGCAAAAACACAAAGCTGTCTTGATGTCTGTATCAGTTATCTGTACTTTTACTGAGCCCTGGCAAGGGAACATTTTAGTGTTGGCAGTAGTTGGATGATAGGTGAGAGGGTAGGGGAGACAGACAGACAGGCCCCGCTGAGCCACATGGGCCTGGGGGTAGGGGCAGGTAGAGAAGATGCTGGTTCACACTGGAAGGACTTTCTTGTGCAAATCAGGCGTCCAGCGCCTCTCAGACCCTGGTTTGGCTTCAGTAGCCAGGTATCTGCCTGGATGAGGCTCCAGGAAGAGGTCTGGACAATAGCCAGGGCTTCTGATATTAAGGCTTTCAAAACCAGCAAGGCCAACCTTTGGTCCATTCACCACTCCACAAAGAGCCCACATTGAAACCAGAGTAGCTGTCGTGTGTTCCAGCTTGCTCAAGCCCGCAAGTGCTCAGGCCGCTGGGTTCTACCCCAGCCTGGAGCTGCAGCGAATCATCGGGCATCATAATTAAGTGACGTGCGCCCGGGAACATCTGTTGCTATTGCAAAGACTCCATGAGTAATTCTCAACACAAAAAGAAGCCGTTTTTACAGATGGTGCAGCTGCAAGAGCAGGGCAGAGCAGAGGGCGGCTGGGTGCGGGGCCTCTGTGCGGCCTAAAGAGGAGACACTCTTCCCCCAAGACCCATAATCTTTGCTTACCTGCTCCCTGTTTGTAGAATGAGAGAAAGATGGCCAGATAGGTTTGCGGATTCACCTAAAATGGAATGAGTGGGTGTGTGGATTCTTGCTAAGTGAATGGGAGCATCCTTCATATTTTGAACAGTTCTGGTTTGGAATAAGTGAGCTGTATTTGCAGCATGTGTAAACCCCCCCACCCCAACGCACACCCTTTTCAGCATAGCAGATGGTAAATTCTGTGGCTGCCAGTTCTATCATAATGTGGTTGCAGAAAATAGAAAGCAAAGCAATATGAAGACCCCAGATAGAACACAGCTGGGGCTGGGAGACAGCTTGTGAATCTATTGGTGGTAACTAGAGGGTTAGTGTGAGCTGGGCTCTAGAAGCGGGTTATCTGCATTTTGGACCGAGACTGATATTGAGAACTATTCTTAACCAGGGCCTGTCTACTGGGCCTTGTGAGCAGAGAGCTTGGACATAAAGTCTTTCTTCTGGGTAACTGGTATGAGCCATTGCTAGTGGCCAGCAATTGGGGATTGCCCTGGTGGCCACTGTGTGGTGGCACCAGTGGCCTTTTCTAGGTCTGACTAGGCAGAGTGCCATCCTTGTTTACATTCTCGTCATGCGAGAATTCGGTAGATTTCTGATGCCTTTCGATGGGACCCAGGTGACATCGAGTCAGGACCACTCTCTCACTCTTAGATGAAGGCAAGCTTCCACAGGGTGTCTAAAGCTTTCAGAAATACTGGATTGAGAGATGGAAAAGTAATTCCAAAATAAAACACCAGGTACATATTTGGCAATCATGACTCAGGCCTTCGAGTCTAGCCAGAAATGAGCTTTTTGTGCCTTAAACTATACTGTGCATTGTGTGTGTGTGTGTGTGTGTGTGTGTGTGTGTGTGTGTGTGTGTGTGTGTGGGGGAAGCTTGGGGAGGGGCACTGGCAGGAGGAATGGGGAAGTAAGTCCAAAGCAGACAGAAGCCCAATCTGGAAAACAAGAGGAGCATTCCTGAAACAGCAGGCCAGCAGTCTCATAGAATTAAAGGTTATACTGTAATCCACGGTAGTTAGAAAGGCAATTTAAGGTTAATCTGTAGTCTGGTTCAGCAGGGGGTGCTTAAATGAGAATCCAGAATTCTGGAGTTGAGAATTCTGAACACAAGAAGATGATAAATGTAGTTTTTCTTGTTAAATGGGAGCTAAAAACTGTGTTAGAATTTTTTTTTTTTAATTTGGATTTTTACAGAAAACAATGCCTTCTCCTTTAGCAATGATCTCTGGCCCAGCCTGACTCATTCTTGGGGGACTAAGTCAGAATTTGATAATTACCTTTGCTGACGTAGCACTTGCTACATGACATGTACCTGTTTCATGCACTCCTGCCAAGGTGGGGTCACCCACGTCAACACAGACTGCTTCCCCTTTCACTGGTTCTTCAGGAACGAAAGGGGTCACTGAACTAGCTGTGTCATTCATTCATTCATTCATTTTTTGGCACTAAGATTGAACCCAGGGGCACTCTACCTCTAAGCTATACCTTCAGTCTTATATTTATTTATTATTTGTTTATTCATGGTGGTGAGGATGGAACCCAGGGGCTTTTCTACCTCTGGGCTATACTCCCAGACCTATTTTATATTTTATTTGAAAACAGGGTCTCATTAAGTTGCTGAGAGCCTCACTAAGTAGCTGAGGCTGGCTTCGAACCAGCGCCAACCTGTGCCATTCCCCTGTCTCAGCCTCCCAAGTTCTGGGATTACAAGTGTGTGCCACCATGCCCAGCTATTTTATTTATTTATTCTTTTGAAACAGGATCTTGCTAAGCTGCTGAGAGCCTCACTGTGTTGAGACTGGCTTCAAACCTGCAATCCTTCTGTCTCAGCCTCTCAAGTACTAGGATTACAGGCATATGCCACCATGCCTGGCTTACTTTTATGTTTTTAAAAAATATTTTAAAAGCACAGAAAAGCAGAAAATAATACAATAAATGCCCACTGTACATAATTAATCGGGCTTGTTTTAAAATAGAAATTTTTTTAAAAAGAGAATGCTGCAGAGAAAATGGGAGAACCTTTGTGCCTTTCATCCTCAGCCCCATGCCCCTCCCTCCCTCTTAGGGTACAACTGCTGTCATAACCTACACATTTATTCCTTCATTTTCATGTTCTTATGTTTTCAAGTATACTTACATATCATGAAACACATACATATGATAATATATGAATTATTTTTGTGTGATTGAGATATCATTTGATATATCCTGCTCCTCCTTTTACTTAACATTATTAATAGTACTCTTTTTGGTTTTTGTTGGTACTGGAGATTGAGCTACACCCCAGCTCTTTTTATTTTTTTATTTTCAAACAGAGTCTCGCTGAGTTGCTGAGAGGCTCACTGCATTGCCAAGGCTGTCCTGGAACCTGCAGTCCTCCTAAGTACAGGAATCACATGCGTGCACCACCACGCCTGACTATATAGCACAGATTTATTATTTGTTTTCACTGTTCTCTAGTGTATTGTGTGAATGTGAAATGGGCTTTGAGATTCCTCTATGTTGAAGCTACTTTTTTTTTTTTTTTTTTGGTGGTACTGGGGTTCCTGGAAGCCCTTCTTCCTCCGGGCTACACTCCCAGACCTATTTTATTTTTGGAAACAGGGTCTCCTAAGCCAGCGCGCGGGGCTGGCTTCGAACCTGCGCGATCCTCCTGTCTCCGCCTCCCAAGCGCGGGGATGACAAGCGTGCGCCACCACGCCCGGCCTGAAGCTACGTTTTTGTACACTTCGTCCTGCACACGTTGCTAGAAGTTCCTCCGGGTATCTATCCATAGAAGTAGTATCGCTGGGTCACAGGGTCGTGCGTTTCGTTAGGCCACTTTACCTGCTCACCAGCAGAATAGGAAGCATTAGATTTTGGCATCAGACAGTTTGGATTTTTCAAATTGCCAGTGGTTATAGTTTTTTAGTCATTAGGATTTGAAATTAGGAACATAGAATGAGATGAAATCCCAATATATTTACCTGACATGTTAGTGATCTAATATAACTTTAAGTTGGGCTTGATATTTATATGGTTCTTTTAGTAAATATTGTATTTCCAGAAAATTCAGGGTTTTGGGGGGCACAATGGTAGAATCCCGGGGTGCTCTACTCCTGACCTGCATCCCCAGCCCCTTTTATATATTCACTTAAAGTTTTGAGGCACGATGTTGCTCAGTCATCCAGGCCGGCCTTAAACTTGTGATCCCCCGCCCTACCTTCCGAGTAGGTAAGATTACACGGATGTGCCCCTGTGCCCAGCTTGCCGGTCCAGATTCTAAAGAGTTGGATTTTAACTTTTAATTATTACTCTATAGCTAAAAATCACTTTTTAAGGTTTCAGGTACTTTCAGTAAAGTGCCTCCACAATGTATTATACCTCCCTGTCTCAAAATTCAGGGTAAATTGGATTTAGTCTTCAGCATGAATACCTGGTTCTAAAAAAATATTAATACACAGCATTATGAAATAGGAGATTTCTCCTCCTCCTCCTCCTCCCCACCACCATCCTCCTCCTCTTCCCCACCACCATCCTCCTCCTCCTCCCCACCACCATCCTCCTCCTCCTCCTCCCCACCACCATCCTCCTCCTCCTCCCCACCACCATCCTCTTCCTCCTCCCTACCACCATCCTCCTCCTCCCCACCACCATCCTCCTCCTCCTCCCCACCACCATCTTCCTCCTCCTCCCCACCACCATCCTCCTCCTCCTCCTCTCCTCCTCCCCACCACCATCCTCCTCCTCCTCCCCACCACCATCCTCCTCCTCCCTCCTCCTTATCCTCCTCCTCCTCCTCCTCCTCCTCACCACCATCCTCCTCCTCCTCTGTGGTGCTAGGGATTAAGCTCAGAGGCATTCTACCTCTGAACTACAACCCTAGCCCTATTTTATGGTTTTGAAAAAGAGTCTCACTAAGTCTTAGAGGGTCTCACTAGGTTGCTGAGGCTGGCCATGAACCTGCAGTCCTCCTCTCTCAGCCTCCCAAGAACTGGGATTACAAGTGTGCGCCACCACACCTGGCTGGAGACTTGTTTCTGAACCACATATCCTAAAGATCTTCATGCTTTTGTAGTTATTTTTGCCTTTTATTGTCTTGTCCCCTGAAGTCTTTCCAGTGAGACTTCTCACCTTTTAAAATTAAACTTCAGTTTATAAAAGTGATACATACTTATCGTGAAATATTTTATCTTCTCTCCTTTTAATTTGCGACCTTCTTGTATTCAAAATCTCGAGGCCACAGGACCATACTTTTCGTGGGTGAGAGTGCACAGGGTGGTGGCATTTCCCTTCAGCCCTCTTTCCCTGTGATTCCAGGAGTGCGCCATTGTGTGGGGTAGGCAAGAGCCCTGGGGACTAGACTTGGGGCTGCTCACTGTCTCGGCTTCCTTGAGGGGAAGCTCAATAGGCTAGGGGTTTAGCTCAGTGGAAGAGCACATCCTTACGCGTGTGCCAGGCTCTGGATTTGATTATCAGCATGGGCGGGGGCGAGGGAGAAGGGCGCACATGCATACCTACTTTAAAAAGAGGCACAAAAAAGAATTAATACACCAGGTGGGTGCAGTGGTGCTCGCCTGTAATCCCAGTGTTTGGGAGGCTGAGACAGGAGGATCACAGATTCACGGCCAGCCTCAGAATTTTAGTGAGGTCCTCTGCAACTTAGGCTACATTTCAAACTAATATATAACATAGGGCTGGGATTAGATAGAATTCCCCTGGGTTGAATCCCCAGTACCACAAGAAAACAAACAAACAAAGAATACATCATCACACGATCTAGCTCCACCACTGCTGTGTATCTTCCCCAAGGAACTGAAGTCAGGATATTATTACGTGATATGGTAAGTCACCCCATCGGCTCTTTATCTCTTCTCTAACAGACCAATTTAATATCCTTGAGTTAAAATGTATTCGTTCTTTTTCTTAATATACTTTTATTGGTGCATTGTAGTCTCACATCATAATTAGTTCAGAATGATACGTGATTCCATGTTTATAGTTGCACAGTTCACAATAGCCGAATTTTGAGGCCATCCGAGGCACCCAACCACAGGTGAATGGGTTACGGAATTATGAGTTACGTACAGAATGGAATTCTACCCGGCAATAAAGAAGAACAAAATGATGTCATTTGCAGTAAAACAGATGGACTTGGAGAACATCGTGTTAAGTGCGATTGGCCGGTCATAAGTGAAGGGTCGTCATAAGTGAAGGGTCGTCATAAGTGAAGGGTCGTGTGTTTTCTCCCATACGCAGAAACTCAGGGATAATTGGGATGCAAGAGGGAATTTAGATAATGCAGCCGTGGAGTAGATCTAGGCAAAGGTGATGGCGGAGGGAATTAATGAAGAAAACACTTCAATTGATGTTAGGTACACAAGCGAAGTTATCAATGCCGATCTCCATCATGTGGGGGGGGGTGAGGGGAGGGGACGGGGAGGAGCCTGGGAAGCCCCAGTGCTGTGCCCGGTGTCCCTATCACTCTGACCTACATCATGATGTGAGACTCAATGCGCCAATAAAAGTCTATTAAGAACTAATACAGCTGGGCGTGTGGTGGTGCACACTTGTAATCCCCGTGCTTGGGAGGTGAGACAGGAGGATCACGCGGGTTCGAAGCCAGCCTCAGCTACTTAGTGAGGCTCTCAGCAACTTAGCGAGACCCTGTTTCCAAATAAAATATAAAATAGGTCTGGGAGTATAGCCCGGAGGTAGGAAGCCTCTGGGTTCCACCCCCAGTACCACCAAAATAATAATGATAATAATAAATAATAATAATAATAATAATAAAATTTTAACTCAAGGATCTTAAATTGGTCTGCTAGTGAGGAGATAATGAGCCGAAAGGGTGACTTGTTATCTTAGAAGGTCCAGGAAAAAATGACCAGGTAAAAATGGTACAAATGCCAACTAGGCAGCACCCAGACCAGGTACCAGAGGTGCTTTCGAAAGGGTTTTTTCAGGAGATGTCTACGCTCTGTTTATTCTTGCTCACCTTTCCAAACTTAAAATTTAAGCACAAGTCAAATGTTTTCTTTTTTTCTTTCTCATTTCAGTGTGATAAAATTAGGCAAGAACGAGATGAAGCTGTTAAGAAGCTGGAAGAATTTCAGAAAAGTACGTAGCATTTAAGTGCAATTATTACAAATATACGAGTGTGCTGGGATTATGTGAGTAGATGGACACCCTGCTATAATTGTCTTCCCATATGCCAAAAAAGCCCCAGCATTTCTGTGATTTTTAAAAAAGAAATGGAATAAGCATTATTGTTTCATGAGGCTCTTATTATAAAAGTTTCAACTTGTTATAAGAAATTTAACTACATAAAAAGTAGGAGAACAGAATTATTTTGTTACCTTGATTCCTTGAGAAAAGCCAATGTTAGTATTTTATAGTCTATCCATCTTGTTTTTTATTTGTGTAATATGTTTCTACAAGAAAGTTGCATAGTTAACATTCAGTTTTAGCCTATTCTTTTTTTCAGTAAACAGTGCATTGCCTTCTTTGCATGTCAGTAGCAATGTATATCTGATTCAATTGATGCCCTAGTATTCCATCATGTAATAGTACTATCATTTTTTTTTTAGTTGATAGATTTTTTTTTCTGTTTTTTGACCATTATAAATAATGCCTGGAAGCCAGGTGTGGTGGCACATGTTTGTAATCCCAGCATTTGGGAGGCTGAGATCGGAGGATCGAGGTTTGTGGACAGCCTCAGCTACTTAGGCCTTTTGCAACTTAGTGAGACCCTGTTTTAAAATAAAGAATAAAAAATAGGGAGGAGGTATAGCTTGGAGGTCAAATGCCCCTGGGTTCCATTCCCAGACCCACGGGGGAAAGAAAAATGCCTGGAAAGTACCCTTACACATACAGCTTTATAATAAACCGATTAGTTTCTTAAGATAACTCATAGAAAAGGAATTATGCTGGAGATCTATACAGTTTGTGATTATAGCTAACAATAGTATACATTAAAATGTACTATAAGGAGCTGGGCACGGTGGGGCACACTTGTAATTCCAGCGTTTGGGAGGCTGAGACAGGAGGATCTTGGTTTGTGGACAGCCTCACGTGCTACTCAGTGAGCCGCTTTGAAACTTAGTGAGACCCTGTTTCAAAACTAGAGTAGCTGGGCGTGGTGGCATATGCTTGTAATATCAGTGTGTGGGAAGCTGAGACAGGGGGATCACACAGGTTCAAAGCCAGCCTCAGCTACTTAGCGAGGCTCTCAGAAACTTAGTGAGACCCTGTTTCCAAATAAAGTATAAAATACGCCTAGGAGTATAACCTGGAGGTAGAAAAGTTACTGGGTTCCACTCTCAGTACCCCAGTAACTAACTAACTAAATAAGTAAATAGTAAAAAAAAATATAGGGCTGGGAGTGTAGCTCGAAGGTAGAATGTTCTTGGGTTCTATCCCTAGTACTGCAAAAAATAAACAAAAAAGTACTTTGAAGGTAATTCCTGTGTTAAAAGTTCTAAATAAAGCCAGAGGTGGTGGCACACATTTGTAATCCCAGCATTTGGGAGGCTGAGACAGGAGAATCGCGATTCACGGACAGCCTCACCTACTTAGTGAGGCCCTCCGCAACTTAGTGAGACCCTGTTTCAAAATAAAGAATAATTTTAAAAAATAGGTCAAGGGGTGTAGCTTGGAGGTTAAATGCCCCTGGGTTCCATCCCTAGACCTGCCCCCCCCCAAAAAAATGTTCTAAATAAATAAGTAGGGGTTGGGGAATATAGGTCAGTGGTAGAGTGCTTGCCTAGTATGCATGAAGCCTTGGGTTAAGTCTCCAGCACTGCTAAAGTTGAAATATACATAGCTAGGTGATAGATAAATAGATAGGTAAGGCGGGAGGAAACTTTGGGATGTGATGGATATGTCTGTGGCCTTGAGGATGGTGATGGTTTCATAACATATATACTTATTCCTAAACTAAATCAAGCTGTATACATTAAATATGTGCAGCTTTGTTTTGTTTTGTTTTTTGGTGATACTGGGGGTCGAACCTAGGGTCTTTCTACCTCCGGGCTACACTCCCAGACCTATTTTATTTTTTATTTTTTGGAAACAGGGTCTCACTAAGTTGCTGAGAGCCTCACTAAGTAGCTGAAGCTGGCTTCGAACCTGTGCGATCCTCCTGTCTCAGCCTCCCAAGCGTGAGGATTACAAGCGTGCGCCACCACGCCTGGCTATGTGCAGCTTTTTAATGTGTCACTTATACTTTAATAAAATGCTGAGAGAGAGAGAGAGGGAGAGAGAGAAAGAAAGAAAGAAAGAAAAGCAGTTACAGGTTCCCAGAGCTTAGGCATGTTTTGGGTGGAAATGTTTGGAAAAGCTTTACCACCAAGGAATATTACATTCCCACACAATCTCTAATACTCTTCTGACGACATTTTATTTTTTCTGTGACGTTAATCTGTTATTTATCCCCTAAAATGGCAGGTGGCTGAGCAGGCCCAGAGATGTCAGATGGAAATTTGTCACCAGCAAAGAGCCAAACCAGGGCAGGGAAAGCGGCCCTCCCTGGGAAGCAGGGCTCTCCTCTACCTTCTGCAGACAGCTTATCAGTCAGGTCATTTGCTTACACCCTGGAGTGTTGACTTGGTAACAACACGACAAAACATTTTACTCTTTTGGCACATAAAACCGCCATCAAAGTGCAGCATTATAGTTAAATTTCAACAGCCCACTTTTGTTTCCCCCAGCATCTGACTACAACAAAGAAAATCCAAGGGTAATCTTGTTGATATTACCTATCTCTGGCGGCCATTGTGTTATGGTAGAAATAACTCTTATTTGTGAATGTATGAACTGCAGTCGCCAGGACCTCCTCCTCCCTCACGCAGGATTGACGGGTATGCTCACACTTGCACGGGCCCCGCTCACCGCTGCCGCCGTTCCCAGTTAATGTGCTTCAATGATTGATAGTGGACTGGTGTGCTCTGTGTAGCCGAGATAGTCAAGTTTCTTATGGTTAGATTTATTGTAAAATTAATGTGCTTGCATTATTGATAGTGGACTGATGTGCTCTGGGCAATGGGGATAGTCAAGTTTTGCCTCTTGTGTTATGCAGAAATGGAAGCAACTTTCCCCCACATCTGCCTTCTGAGTAACTTGTAAACTCTCATCTCCCATTTTTCTTTTTCCTTTGTGTCTTCCTCTATCCTCGATAGTATAAATTTCATTTTTTCCTTATGAATAACTCACATTAAGACCTGAAATGACAAATTGAATTATTAGTACAATTTCTATTGTGATATGCAGTTAATTTTTACCTTTATTGGGCCTGTTTGATTAAAGTTTGGATAGCAGGAAAATAGTGCTAACTTTTTACTTAAGCAGTGTCAAAATAAGAAAGGAGAGAACTTTATTTCTTAAAAATATATATCTGTGACCCATGTGATCCATGATTCATGGATTTTGAACAAAGGGTCAAATTTTCAGATCTGAAAGGGCAAATGGCCATTCTTTTCACCAATGAAAAGTTTTATTTGATGTAAATCCATGTAGCCCGAACAAGTTTCTACATTAGTAAAATTGGGATAAATGGACCCTGCTTTACAGGTTGAGTATAAAATGAGATAATCCATATAAAAAGTTCTTACCACTGTCTATACCTGGCATCTAGTAAGTGCTTGAAGGTACTTGCTGTTACCACCCTCCCATCTACTAAGCCATCATTATTGGTGTCAGGACTTAACGGTTCATATCATGTCAGTATTAAGAGTTCGTATCATTAACCTTTAGGAAGTTGGTCTTGAATACAGGGTTACACATTTGGACAGGTCTTGGAAGAGATTCTTTTGGCACAGTGTTGAATCTGAAATCTCTGCAATGTCTACCTGCCAGGCCTAGCTCTCAAGCGCGAGAAGAGCAGTGGAAGAAGGCTCGGGAAGAGCTTCCGCAGGCCGGGGCTCTGCGCTCTCTGTCCATAGTACCACGCTGCTCTTGGCCCTCTGCCGGCTCTCCCTGAGCCTGCCTCCTTGACTTTCTGTGCAAAGAACCCACCTCTGAGCAAAGCCAGGTGCCTAGAAATATGGGGTCCTCTGAAAGGAGAAGGAAGCAAAGTCCTTTCGTGTATTTGAGGCCACAGCGTCAGAGCCTAGGTTCCGTTTTAGGGTACACTCAGTTTCCTCCACGTTGCCAACTTCCTGGTTGTTCTGTTTGTTTGAGATGGGGTCTTGCTCTGTTGCCCAGGCCGGTCTCTACCTCATGAGTTCAAGTGATCCTCCTGCTGCACCACCCTGACTCTTCCTGGCTGTTTTCTTTCCACATGAAAACTGTAAATAGTTCAGGGTTGAAGGAGAATCTCCTGTTTATCGTGTGTCCTTCGGAGATATCCTTCATCTACTCATTTCTGAGAGGTATGGGGAACAGAGTTTTGTCTAGAAGCAATGCTGTAGTTAAAGTGACACCATTAACTATAACAAACTAGAAAGGACCTTGGAAGACTGGAGTCACCTGGACATGGGTTTGACTGGCCGGTGCCTGTAATTTGGACTATGTCATTTAATCCCTTTGGGCCTTAGTATCATCAGATATCAAGTTGCTGTGGTTAAACCTGCTTTGTAGGACTGTGGTGAGGAGTCACGGGGGAAGCACTTGTAAACCATTTAGCTCGAGGCTGGACACATAGTCAGGCTCGGTCAGTTGATGGAGATTGTCTCCTAAGCAGTTCTACTTTATAGAGAACACTCTGTAAAAAAGTAAACTTAGGCCTGGATATTTTTCAGTCCTTCAAACACACACAAACACGAGGACCTCCTTTCTACATAGCATTGTGCCAGATACAAGAGAATCACACGTGCATGAAACAAAATCTCTCAGTTAGTGGAAGACAGTAAAACAAACCATTAAACCCAGTCAGTCACCTTGCAGTGTGGTGTGTGCCGAGGTGCCATGTCTACAAGAGTGTGCTGAGGTCAGAGATGAGGAGAGAGACACTTTTCTAATTCAGCTAGACCGCTAGAGTCAACAGTTGATGTGCTTTTAGGCTATGCTTTTGAGTTCTCAGGGTCTTTAATGTTTTTTAATTATAAGAATTTTTGAAGTTACTAAAAAAAAATAGCGAGAAAAATCATCCAATGAGCCTTCATGTGTCCATTGTCCAGCATCAGCGGTTGTCATCTTGTAGCCAGTTTTTTATCTGTGTGCTTGCACTTCTGTTCTTATTGATATTTTATTACTTTGCAACTAGCACTGGTCATCAAATTATTTTAAAATGTACTTTCTTTCTTTCTTTCATTCTTTCTTTCTTTTTTTTTTTTTTTTGGTGGTACTAGGGTTCCTGGAAACCTTTCTACCTCTGGGCTACACTCCCAGACCTCTTTTTATACTTATTTTATACTTATTTTATTTTTGGAAACAGGGTCTCTTAATCCAGCGCAGCTGGCTTCGAACCTGTGTGATCCTCCTGTCTCCGCCTCCCAAGCGCCGGGATTACAAGCGAGTGCCACCATGCCTGGCATACTGACTATATTAAAATATGGCTTTTTTTTTTTAAGTACTGGGAATTGAGCACGGGCATTCTACCTCCAAGCTATACCACCAACCCTATTTTTTAAATTTATTTATTTATTTATTTATTTATTTGTTTATTTATTTATTTATTTATTGTGGTACTAGGGGTGGAACCCAGAGGCTTTCTACCTCCGGGCTATACTCCCAGACCTATTTTATATTTTATTTGGAAACAGGGTCTCACTAAGTAGTCGAGGGTGGCTTAGAACCTGTGCGATCCTCCTGTCTCAGCCTCCCAAGCACAGGGATTACAAGTGTGCGCCACCACACCCGGCTATCTTTTATTTTTGAAACAGGTTCTCACTAAGTTGTCAAGAGCCTCACCAAGTTGCTGAGGCTGACCGCGAACCTGTGATCCTCCTGTCTCAGCCTCCCACGTGCTAGGATTACAAGTGTATGCCACCAGGCCCAGCTCAGTATGGATTTCTAAAAAAATGAGTTTTTAAGACATAACTATAGGGTTTGGGTCCCTTTGCTTAAAGCTCGTCTTTTTGTTTTTGTTGGTTTTAAACTTCCTATCACCCCAAAGTGCAAATGTCATAGTATAATATCTGTGATCATGAATCATGACTATCATGAAACAGGCCCACATTCAGGACTAGGAAGCAGGTCATTAAATGACAGCTAAAGGTTTTTAAAGCTTTTATTCTTCGAAAATGAGCAAGTAGATTTACACATCAAAAATACTTCTGTCTTGAGCCTGCGTGGTGGGCGCGCTTGTAATCCCTGCATTCAGGAGGCTGAAACGGAGAATCGTGGCTCACGAACAGCCCTTCGCAACTTAGTGAGACCCTGCGTCAAAATAAAGAATAAAAGATAGGGAGGAGGATGTAGCTCGGAGGTCAAATGCCCCTGGGTTCCATCCCCAGACCCCCCCCCCCCCGCAAATAAATTTCTGTCTTGAATCATGTGAACTGACTTTGGGATTTGGAAATGGGGTCATACTTTTTTTTTTTTTTTTTTTTTTGGTATGTATATGTTGCTGGAGAATTGAACCCAGGGGCATTCTAACTTCAAGCTATACTCCCATCCCTATTTTATTTTTTAATTGGAAACAGGATCTTGTTAAGTTGCTGAGAGCCTCACTAAGTTGCCAAGACTGGTCTTGAACCTGTGATTTGAACTTGTGATCCTTCTGTCTCAACCTCTCAAGTACAGTGATTGCAGGTGTGTGCCATCACACCCTGCTGAAGTCACACATTTTAAAGATATAAATGGCCTTTGACCTGTAATTTTTTTCTCCACCTAGAAAGTTGATAAATGGGCTTCTGTGCTACCAATTTAGTATTGTGATAATTTTTTTTTTAACAAAAAGGAAAGCATAGTTAAAAAATCTCTACTTTTTGAGGTAGAGATTAAAACCCCACCCAATGCCACATACCACCTCAGTACTAGAGAGAAAAGGTGGGCCAGTACTACCTAGCCAAGTTTGTCCAGTTAAATCACAGGGCAGCTTTTTACAAAATGTTTAGAAAATAAATGTTTCTCCTCTTCCTTCCCCGCTTTTTGCCAGGCCTGAACCCTACTGCTGCAGAATGATTTTTTTTTCTTACTCTTTCATGAGCAAGAATGTTATTGAATAAAAAGTCAAATTCCTATGAAAAATGCAGAGTGTTTATGTTTTTGTTATGAGAGTAGAAATACCAGATTGTGGCAGGCGATGTCAAGTAGTTAAGGCTAAAAAATTCAAAGTCATATTTGATGTTGTAAAAATTGTATAGGTTTCTTTTCTCTTCCCTTCACATTTTTTGAAGAACCTACCTTGTAAACATAGTGATAAAATGCCAGGAATATTAGGATTTTAAGGAAATAATAGAGCCTATTATTTAAACTACAATATAAAAAGCAATTATATTGATGAAGAGCTACATGGGCTTTGTGTGTGTGAATAAACTTGGCCTGTGTTCAGCTTCTATTTGTTCTTCTGGCATAAACACATATTGTGTGTGATTCCAGTTTAATGGGGGCCCGTTTGTATGCCAAGCAGCTGCATTTTAGGACCTATTGCGTGATTTCATAGCTCTCTGAAAATTGGTTCTATTCAGAACAAGAGATAGAAGAGGACAAGGGGGGTGGCGTGGGGGGGGGGAAGCCTCAACACACAATCATTTCTTTTCAATTGGAGCCAGAAAGGTTGATGACAACATGACCATTGTGTTATAATGATAAGACCACTAAGGCATCTGTACCTCTCATCAAGGCTTTCACACCCCAGCAGATACAATTTAATTCACTGCTCTGTCAGCAGTGCTGATACCATTATGCCGTCTGTCTCCACAGTTATAATCACTGTCCTCTGAGAAATGTAGTTGAAATGATCTTGAGCAGTCAAAGAAACTCTCAATTAAGGCTGCCACTTCCAATGTGTCAGATTGTGTCTTATGCACTTGGTACAATTTTCACTTCCAATCCTGTTTATTTACAATGTCTACCAGTAATTACGCTTAACGTGTCATTTAGTGAGGGGGGCCCCTGCCAAGCCAATTGTTGGGTGCTGCTGTACCGTGGAGGGGGAGTTTCTCCAAGTCAACGCCATCAGCAGCTTTTAGGCCCTGATGGGATGCAGGAGTATGTTGGTAATGCAAGGATCGTGCTCATCAAGTCATAATTAGATGCCACTCAAATGTGCCACTTGTAATAACAGTGTTGATTCATGTTTTTCTCGGTGACTGCAACTACTAATTAGTTAAGTGGTTTTTGGTTGGCCTGCATTTGCGGCAGATTATTATTACCCCTGAAAAAATGTCAAGGTTAGAGATGTTTCTGGCCATTTAGTGCTGCTTTATGAATTTGAATATTAACATAATAAGAACTTTGGACAGACTTAGGAAGTAATACATTTTTTTGTATTTAATTTGGAGAGAAATTTTTTCCCCTGAGTTTAATCATAATTGCAGGTTAATTAAGCTTAAATGAAGCAAAAGTAATCTCTCTTTGTGTTATGTGAGCCCACAGCTTTTTGCCTAACTTTGTTGGGTTTTGGGTTTGGGTGTCCCTTCATTTTTTTTAGAAAGCCAAACAAATATGTCAGTAAGTACGTATCTCTACAGTTAAGTTTGAGGTTCTGAGAATTTTCTTTAAATCTGAAATATGGGTGGGAGGATTGGCATTTTTCTTACTTGATATTTAAATATAATTCAAGATCTAAATGACTCTGTATCTTTAAATCTCAGTTTATGTGAACCAGCTACCAAAATCCCTAAGAATTACACACTTTTTAAAATGTCGATAAGATGTGTTTTTTTTTTTTTAAATCCTACCGATAGTCTATGATACAGGAAACAGTTCTCAGCATCTGCTTTCATAATCACATACTACATAAATCTTGAAGCTGTACTTTACTGGCCTCGCGTTTATGAAATAATAGTAACTGGATTGTCACTATTAAAGACTAGTATTGCAGCCAGGCATGGTGGTGCACACCTGTAGCACACCTGTAGTTCTAGTATTTGGCGAGGCTGAGGCAGCGGGACCACAAGCTCGAGTTCAACCTCAGCAATTTAGCATAGCCCCCAGCCACTTAGTGAGACCCTATTTCAAAATAAAAAGTAAAATAGGGCCGGGAGCCGGGGGTCACTGTAGCTCAAAGGTAGAATGCCCCTGGGTTGAATCCCTAGTAGCACACACTCACATGGGAAAAAAAAAAGGCAAATATTGCATGATGTATTAAAGGTATCTTGTTGTCATTTCAGGGATAAGTTTAACTCAAGACTTATTTTTTAATTTTCCACATTAGATCCCTGTGTCATGTCTTGATAAGTAAAGGAAATCATGTCATACATTATTTATGGGAGATTTATTTATTTATTTATTTATTTATTTTTGTAGTACTGAGGATTGAACCCAGGGGTATTCTACCTCCGAGCTATCCCTCCAGCCCTAATTTTTATCCTTTGTTTTGAAACAGTCTCACTAAGTTGCAGAGGGTCTCACCAACTAGCTAAGGTTGGCCGATAACTTGTGAACCTCCTGTCTCAGCCTCTCAAGTACTGGGATTGCAAGTGTGCACCAACACACCCAGTTAATTTAAACTCTATTGTAATGAGCAGAGATGTCAGTGGATGCATGTATAGCTAAATAGAAATTAGACACTCAAAACTGTCTTAAAGAGCTGTCTTTCCACATGCTCCGTAGGAGTGAAGGTTCTTTACTGTGTTCTTTTTTATTTCTGCATTCATATATTAGCTAAGATTTAATCAAGGCAGCTTCTTGAAAACTTTTCTTTTGACAGCAGCCAGAGGTCTGGCGAGAGAAAGAATTGAAGTATTCTTAATCATGGGGCGATGCGTGGGCTTGTGGAACAGCTGAGTAATCTGTGACTGCTGACACTTCTCCCTCCTCTCATTCCTAGTTTCTCACATGGTCATAGAGGAAGTTAATTTCATGCAGAACCATCTTGAGATAGAGAAGACTTGTCGAGAAAGCGCCGAAGCTCTGGCAACCAAGGTGAGCCTCTTGAGAGGAAGAGATGTTTACCCGAGCTTTTCCATTTCAGCTTGATTTGCTGGAGAGCGGTCTCTGTCCCATCTTTCTTTTCTCGTGTCCCAATCGCTTATCTCTCCTGTGGTGATGAGGAAAATGCCGCAAGGTCTCGGGACCCTGGGATATGATTATGTAAATATCTGCCTTAATGCAAAGGTCCTTTTGATTGGAGAAGGAGCATTTGCATGTGTGTGTTTTCACTTTTCCCCCGTGGACGATGTTGGACAGAGCAGTCTGTCCTGAAACTGGACTTCCCAGGTGTCTTCACACGAGGTTAAAATGCTAACCCAGTGGAAAGCTGAGCCGGCCTGACAGAAAAGAGCAGTGCGTGTGTTTCTGCTCGGATCCGATGAGCAGCCAGCCTCCAGCCTTACGTTTCAGGTGATTATTTTTGAAAGCAAGCGAGGGCAGGCAAAGGTGACCTCCAGTGCTTGGCTGATTGCCTCTAGCTGATGAATTTACCAAGTGTGTAATTTTCTATATTCTGTCTCATCAGAAGAACATTATTATTAAAGAATGTTTTTATCTCTGTCTTATGTATTTTGGGTTGGGTAAAATGCATCTGAACCACTTCATCAGAAAATGGATGACAGCAATTTTGTACCAAATTTCATTAGGAATGCTGGTTGTGTTTCTTTTCCTTATCCCCCCCAACTCCCCAATCAGCCACCTCCTGAGTATATCTTTGGATGTGACTCAAATCCTACTACCAGGACATAAAGTAAGTAAGTATATATAAATAAATTTAATTTGTGTGCATTAGCAGTGTGCTTGCTAGAGGTATTTGCTTTAATTGTTTGCATAACGACACTGCATTAGAATTCATAAGATATTCAATCAGAACTTAACTAAGATTATGAGTTTGTGTGTGTCACTGCACTCCTGCTATCTAAAGAACACCCGGTGGTCCAGGGCTTTGCTTTTGGAGCAGTGGTAACGTAGGCTCTCATACCTTCCGCTCTGCTGTGCTTCCCTGAGCTCGCCCGCACATGATGTTCTGTCAATGCTCTTTTCATTTCCTTTATTTGTTTTGGAAGAAGTAGAGGGAAAAAATGTATTTGGAGCAAGATTAGCTGCTCTGACTCTTCTAGTGCCTAAAAATAGCCTGTATATTATTATTATTATTATTATTATTATTATTATTAATTAACAAATGCCCGTTGTACGTCCAAGTGAGGTCACTGACCATCTCGGATCCACAGTTTGTTCCCCCTGCTTCTAGTTAACAGGAAACTTAGGGCTGGAGAGTTCACCTCTGTGAGCTACAGTTTTCTTGTTTTAAATGTCAGGCTGGGCCAGAGTCTTGATCCTAAGACTGCTCCAAGGTGAGCGTGTTGGCACATGCTTGTAATCCCATTTCTTGGGAGGCTGAAACAGGAGGATTGTAGGTTCAAGACCTGTAACAAATTAGCATGACTCAGCAACCGATTGAGACCCTGTTTCAAAACAAAATAATAAAAAAGGCTGGGGATGTACTTAAGAGGTAGAGTGCTTCTGGATATGTTACAGACCCCAGACTGGGTCTAGGGGCATTGGCCTAGGCATAAGTATAACTTATAAACCATGTTATGTCATCCCAAAGGTCGTTTGAACAATTTAGTCCTAAAAACAGGATCCATAACTTAAACCATTTGTTTCCTGTTCTATAAGAAACCTTTCAGAAAATGGACATGCAGTTTGTTTTTGAGGATGCAATGTGAATTCATGGAGCATGGAATTTAAAAAACACAAAAAATCTGAATTAATAAAACATGCTAGATAACACTCATTAGATGTGAAAGATACTACAGCATTGAATGCAAAATTTGGAAGCATTATTTTGTGTGTCATAAAAAATGTAATAGGAAAGCATTTTATTTCAGGTGTCAATTGTCATATTTGAAAACAGGTTTCATTTTCTGAGCAGCAAGGTTTTTTATAAATTCATCGTTTTTCCAAATATTAACCTTCAAATGAATGACAAGCAGAATATTTAATTTATACGATGTAATTTGACCTCATAATTTTCTTAAAAACAAGTGTGGGTACTTTGCTCAATATGTGTAGGTTTAGTGGGTAAGTGTGTTTATTATCCTTATAATAATTATTTTAAATCATATGTTCCAGAGCCATTTGATTTGCTTACTTTGTTTCTTTAAATATTTTTTGGCCTCGCACGCTTGTAATCCCAGCATTCGGGAGGCTGAGACAGGAGGATCGAGGTTCGCAGACAGCTTCAGCTACTTAGTGAGGCCTTCCGCAACTTAGTGAGACCCTGTTTCAAAATAAGGAATAAAAAACAGGGCAGGGGGTGTAGCTCAGAGGTCAAATGCCCCTGGGTTCCATCCCCAGACCCACAAATTAATAAATGAATAATTTTTTTTGTACTTTGCCCAATGTAAAATCTATTTAAATTTGAATAGTAACAGGCTTACTTACTGTAAGATTATGAAAATTTTTTTTTGTTTTGTGATTTAGAAGGGTTCCAAACAAGTAGTATTTCATGAATCTTTTACTTGGTGAGTAACTACAATGAAATTGCTACAACATGTGAATTCAAAATTCTCAAAAATATCCAAGTAGTATGTGAAATTGCCAAAACTTGTGAATTTGTAATTTTAAAAAAATGTCTAAATAGGGCCAGGCATGGTGGCGCATGCTTGTAATCCCAGCACTTGGGAGGCTGAGACAGGAGAATCTCACAGGTTTGAAGCCAGCCTCAGCTACTTAGTGAGGCTATCAGCAACTTAGTGAGACCCTGTTTCCAAATAAAATATATATATATATATATATATAAATAGGTCTGGGAGTATAGCCCAGAGGCAGAAAAGCCCCTGGGTTCTACCCCCAGTAACACACACACACACACACACACACACACACACACACACACACACAGTTCAAATAGTATGTCCATAAGACTTCATGGAAATAAATCTTTCAAAATATGAAAATGGTATTTCAGAGAAGACTTAATGACTTTTTCTGGTTTGCTTTTGCTTTGAATGGTCGACTCTGTACAGTAGTTGTATTACAGAGAGAATGTAGTTGATGGCTTTGGGTGCTTAAATATAAGCAGTGAGCTCTTTTGAGGCTAGAAGTGTTAACTGTGAGGTTATCAAGTGTTATTCTGAGGGTGGTCTGAGAAGTAATAGTAAACACCAGATGGCAAAATCAGTATTGTCATGAGCATCCTAGAAGAAAAAGAAATGCATAGATGTATCCTACTTTTGGAGAAAATTAGCTGATAAATGATTTCCAAAGGATAGACAAACTAGATTCCTTTTAATAGCTAACCCTTAATGAAGTTGTACTGTATGCCAGGTACTATATTCCATATGTTATCTGTAATATTTAAACTTTGCATTGGGGGATAGAAATTATTTTTATCCTTAGTTTGCTGATGAGAAAACAGAGAAACTGAAAGACTAGGTTGATTCTAGGGACAGAGAAGAGAACTAGATTAAAAGCTGGGTTTTTGCTGAAGCTTTACATTGCTTTTCTCTAGTGACCTTCCTGTTGATACACATCCGGATCTCTTAAGAGGTCCTGAGCAAGTACTGTGCTAGGCCCCATGGCCAGAGATTTTGGTAAGGTATAAGGCATGGACATTAATATTTTTAAAAAGCTCTCCAGGTATTGTGATGTGCATAGTTTGGAACTTAGTTTAAATATTAGGAGGCAGAAGTAGAAATTGTCTTGAGTTTTTTCATTTTCTTCTGAAAGTGGTATTTCTTTCTAGAATTCAGAAATGGTCATAGTTTGTGAACTGACAAGAAGTCTCCTAGAACCTTTATGAAAGTGATGCTGTAGCACATTCATGGTTCCAAAAACCCACAGTAGTGTCTACTTAAGTTCTCCACTTTAAGAAAGAGGAGTTGGGGACTTTTGTTCCCCATCTCTTATCCCTGATTCTAGAGTGTTACACTCTAGAATTACACTCTTATTCTAGAGTGCAATGTGGGGCAATGGGGACTCGTGACAGAGGATAAAGGGATGTTTCCTTTTCTTGTTGGTTTTCTTAGAAAAAATCCTATGGAAGGGCCACAGTCATGTCTAAGGAATTCTTCCTTTCTCCCCAGGAAAATCAGAAAACCTCTTTGGTTCTAGCTATTCTACTTGGGATATGGTTAGATTCTGTATAGTTGGGATAAGGACCACGTCTGCCATCTGAGATGGTCTGTTAGAAATCCAGAGGAGCCGGGCGTCGTGGCGCACGCTTGTAATTCCTGTGCTTGGGAGGCTGAGACAGGAGGATCGCGCAGGTTCGAAGCCAGCCTTGCTGGCTTAAGAGACCCTGTTTTCAAATTTAAAAATATATAAAAATAGGTCTGGGAGTGTAGCACGGAGGTAGAAGGGCTTCCAGGAACCCCAGTACCACAAAAAAAAAAAAAAAAAAGAAACCCAGAGGAAGCCATGCATGGTGGTGCACACTTGTAATCCCAGCACTTGGGAGGCTGAGACAGGAGGATCACATGGGTTCGAAGCCAGCCTCAGCTACTTAGTGAGGCTCTCAGCAACTTAGTGAGACCCTGTTTCCAAATAAAAATATAAAAAAAATAGGTCTGGAAGTATAGCCCAGAGGTAGAAAGCCTCTGGGTTCTACCCCAGTACCACCAAAAAAAAAAAAAAAAAAAAAAAGAAAAGAAAAGAAACCCAGAGTAGCCCAAATTATTACAAAAAAGGGCCAAAGCTAGATAAGTACATTAGACATCTTATTCTTCTGCAAAGTTTATAGTAGTTAGCTTTCTAGTGAATCATGTTTATTATTTCCATTGTCAATGATTAAATTCAAACCCACTCATTCTACATTAGAGAATAACAAATATTAACAAAGTAAGATTCCTTTTTATTGTGGTGAATTAGAATTCTTTGTTGGAGATAATAGGAATATAGCTTGAACTTTCTTACATTCTACATTATTAGGATTCTATATACAGAGACAGAAACACATCTTAAACCAGCTTACGCAAGAAAAGACAAAACATAAGGATTTATTAGAGAGGGAGTTCAGGAACAGACTGGAACCAGGGAAGGCCCTGTGGGAGCCCTTGTCTGCTGGTCCCTGCAAATCAGCTTCATTTCTGCCTTGCTACAAACTCTCTTCCTTGATTCAAATGTGGAATGGAGTCTCTAGCACCTGTTGTATATATTCAGACACATGGAAACTCATCTCCATTCCAGGCCCCAGATTCCTAGAGACCAGATCTGATTGGCCATCCCCGGGTCTCTGGACGTATTAGCTGTGGCCAACAGGATGGGCAGAGCTTTGGGGGCCTCTTCTGCCCATAAAGATCAGGTGAACGATACAGAGTAATAATGTCCCCAAACCAGGATGTCAAGCAAGTAGACCTTTAAGAGGTGTTCTCACTACAGCATCAAACTGGATATTTACTCGAAATAAAATGCCTTTGTTAAGACAGTTAGAACTGGAAATGCTGGTGTTCATCTTAGTATCTTATATTTCTTATTGGTTAGATGCAGCCTTTGCATTTACTGCTGGCTGTCATCCAGGTGTCAGGTCTTACTTAAAAGTAACAAGTTTAATATTAAAACATGTGAATAAATCCTTCTCTAATGAATCTGCTAATTGTTCTGTCCTGCTGTGAATGTTGTGAAGATGTAAGGCAAAAATACACTTAATTTGTCAATTGTTTAAAAACCCCAGATATTCATTTGACTGCTGCTGAAACCACTGTATTTATGTTCTGTCTTAGCTAAATAAAGAAAATAAAACACTGAAGAGGATCAGCATGCTATACATGGCCAAGCTGGGGCCAGATGTGATAACGGAGGAGATCAACATCGATGACGAAGATGCGGCTTCAGACACAGACGGTGCTGCCGAGGCTTGTGTCTCAGTCCAGTGTCAGAAGCAGATCAAAGGTGACACTCGCGGCTCCGTCACTGAGCGCCTTTGGCTCCTGTTGGGACAAGGCTCTCAGTCTCACTACACGGCAGAGTCACGTGAGGAGTTTTATACCGCCAGCGCCTGGCCTCGCCCTGCCACCAGGAAATGTGATTTCATCGGTCTGGGGGGTGGGGAGCCTGGTTGAAAACCACAGGGTATAACATTGGTGCTTTATTAGTTGCTTTCTTGTTTGGAACTGGGCATTTTTGGAAGTATTGTTTTGACATCCACTTAGACCATACTCTTATGACTATGAAGCCTGTGAGCCAGGCATGGTGGTGCGTGACTGTAATCCCAGTACCTGGGAGGCTGAGACAAGGAGAATTGCAGGTTCAAGGCCAGAATCAGCAATTTAGCAAGTCCTTCAACAACTTAGTGAGACCCCGTTTCAAATACAAAGTAAAACAGGGCATGCAGTGTAGCTTAGAGGTAATGAGTGTCTGTCTCTGTCTCTCTCTCTGTCTGTCTGTCTCTCTCTCTCTCTCTCTCTCTCTCTCTCCCTTTCTCCCTCCCTCTCTCCCTCCCTCCCTCCCTCCCTCACACACACCCCCCCTCTCTCTCTCTCTCACACACACACACACACACACACACACACACACACACACACATGGACTGTTAAAAAGAGTAAATTAAAATATATTCACTGGACCTAGAGATGTAGCTCAGTGGTAGAATATGAGTCATGAATTAGTATGCCTAAGGCCTTTGATCCAATCTCCAGCATTAAAAGAGTGTGTGTGTGTGTGTGTGTGTGTGTGTGTGTGTTAGGTAACACCCCCTCTTTGTTTGTTTCCAAGTTGGAAACCTTGGGGAATATCCCTTGCCACATCACTTGGTTTCTGCCTCTGAGGATGTCCATTCAATTCCAGCAATGCGCTTAGAGCAATAGTCTGTGTTAATTGTGTTGGCTGGCGGGCAGTGCTGGAAGGCAAGCTCATAAGAAATATTTATTCAGCCCTAACTTTGTTTATGCACATACAGACCAATTGCTTATATTAATGATATGTGGCAAAGAAATTTTGGGCTCAGTAACTAACCATGGAACATTTAAACTTAGTTTGCATTCAAAAGCAGTACTTACTAGTATTAGTTGATTTGGTAGGTAAAATTTCAGATGGATGTTTAAAGAAGGAAGGATGTTACCTGAATTTACCTGACTCTTCGTCCCTTTAACCTAAGACAAAACAGAATTTGTGCTGGTAGAAAAGGAGAGGAAATTAAAGGGTTTTGTTTCACTCATTATCCTCCTTTCTTTTTTTTAAAAAAATTTTTATTGGTGCATTGTAGTCATGCATCTTAATGGAGTACAAGATGGTGGAGGCACACGTGCACACATCACCCAGTTAGCCCTTCCCCAGTTCCCACCCATTCCCTCCCCTCCTTCTCATGTTTGGCTCGTGACTGTCTTTGATATGCTTATGGATGCACATCATGTACATGAGAAAATCCCCCCTTTCCCCCCTCCCACCACCCCCCAGCTAGGCCTTCTTATTTGCTCAATCTGTGGTTTTTCCTTCTTCATCTAGAGTTTCTCCTATGACCCATTTTCTCCCTAGCTTCCGCATATTAGGGAGAGCATCTGATTTCTTACTTTTTGTGACTGACTAATCTCACTTAGCATAATGTTCTCCAGTTCCATCTATTTCCCTGTAAATGATGTAATCTTCCTCTTCCTTATGGCTGAGTAAAATCCCATGGTATATAGATCCCATAGTTTTGTAATCCATTCATCTGTTGATGGACATCTTGGTTGGTTCCATAGTTTGACAGTTGTGAACTGTGCGGCTATGAACATAGATAGACATGCATATATCTATGTTTGGTAGTTTGGTTTCCATTTTTGGGGGTAGATACCCAGAAGTGGTATTGCTGGATCATACAGTAGGTTCATTCCTATTCTTCTGAGGATCCTCCATACTGTTTTCCAAAGTAGTGGCATTGATTTGTAATCCCACCAACAATGTATTAAGAGTTTTTACTTCTCCACATCCTCACCAGCATTTTTTTTTTAAAGTCCTGGGTATGTAACTCAGGGGTATTCTACCTCCTAGCTATACTCCCAGCCCTATTTTTTATTTTTTAATTTTGAAAAAGAGTCTCACTAAGTTGCCGGGCCTCACTAAGTAGCTGAGACCGTTGGGGAATGGCTATCCTCCTGTCTCAGCATCCCAAATTCTGGGAGTACAAGGGTTCACCACCACACTCAGCTTTATTGATTCTAGTTGGAGTTAGGTGAAATTTCAAGGTAGTTTCGATTTGCATCTCTCTGATTGTTAATGATGTTGAACATTTTTTCTTACATTTATTGGCCAAAAGACACTTCTTTTGTGAAGTGTCTATTTAGTTCACTTGCCCATTTTTTGATTGGGTTATTTGTTTTCTTAGCACTGAGTTTCTTGAGTTCTCTGTATTTTCTACTTTTTTATTTTTAATTTTTTGTGGTACTATGGGGTGGAACCCAGGGGCTTTCTACGTCTGGGCCACACCCCCAGCCCTATTTTATAATTTATTTGGAAACAGGGTCTTACTAAGTTGCTGAGACCCTCACTAAGTAGCTGAGGCTGGCTTCGAACCTGTGCGATCCTCCTGTCTCAGCCTCCCAAACGCGGGGATTACAAGCGTGCGTGACCATGCCCGGCTGAGTTCTCTGTATATTCTAGATATTAATCCTCTCTCAGAGGAATAGTTGGCAAACTTTTTCTCCCATTCCTTCGGCCGTATGTTGAGGTTCTTGATCGTTTCCTTTCCTTTCTCTTAGGTCTTGAATAATATGGTCTCATGTTCTTCCTTTGGGAATTAGACATCAGTGGAGAAAGTGACAGAATCAAATTGCTGAGAACAAGCTGGGTTCAAGTACAAAGTTTAATACAGTTTATAAATAACCACATAGCAGGTTTCTTACTGCCCTTGGAGAAGGATAAGAAATTGAAAGCAATTAAAAATGAAGTGGCAAGACGGTAGGCTTGGGTATAAACTTAAGTAGTCTCTGCTGATCCTTGCATATTTTAAAGCGTTTGAGTGGTAGAGGTAACTTTAACACTAGAAGCTTTTGCACTTAAAGTTGCTAATATTTGCATTCGAGTAACACATTTTGCATTAAATTCCAATAATAAAAAACAGAAATAAATTAAGAAATGAAATACCTCTGGAGAGAAAATTACTAGAATTAACCCTTGGGTGGATGTTGGATCCATTCAGATGTTTAAGGACTGTAGATTGGCAGCGAGCCAGGGGTACTTTTTTCTTCAAATCAAAATCTCCAAATTATTAACTGCCCAATTGTTTGTTTATGTTGTACTAGGATAAACATCTTGGCCATTATGAAATGAAAAAGAAATTAATACAATGCCTTAATTTGTTTTTAAACCAAAAGCTTTAAAAACTTTACTTCCCCAGTGCCAAATTGTTCCCTAAAGTTCAAAGTTAACAGATTGCACGGAAAACTCAATTCAGTGTACTTAACAAAATGAGATCGCCTGGTGTAAAATTATCAATAGCCCTGGCTGTGTGGGGTGGCAGTGCTCAAGTGAGATTCCCCATTGTCATTTATTTGGTTCTTCATTTTCCTTCCGACTATCAAATAACCTTGACCATGAGCTACACGTAGACTGGCAGTTTTCAGTTCTCTGGGCCAGATTGATTTCTATTAGAACTAAGTTCATTTCTTTTTTTTTTCTTCTTTCCTTTAAAAATGCAGAACTTCGGGATCAAATCGTGTCTGTTCAGGAGGAAAAGAAGGTGTTAGCCATTGAGCTGGAAAATCTGAAGAGCAAACTTGCAGATGTAATCGAAGAAGTATGTATCTGAGGCTGGCAAGGCAGAGCCTTTCGTGTCTGCAGATTGAAAGCATGTCAGTTGACAGACTAAGTTATCAGCTTGCTGTTGAAAGCTACTCTTGAACACGAGCACTGTATACCCATTTGTTTATCTTCTCTTTTTCCATTGTTTCTGGCAAAAACAAAGAGGAGCGTATTTTACCTCTCCAGTGGACATCTGCTCAGCTGAGAAGGGCGCCCTGAGTGCCTCCGGCACAGGCCTATGATAGATGGTACAGTGGGTTCAAGTGGGGACTTGGAGAATTTTTCTCTTTTTCCTCTTGAACTGTCTTTACGATCAGGACCACACAGTTGCCTTTTATTTGCATGAGGCTTTACGGATCTGCCTCCCCATCTTGATTTAGCTTATGTCTGTGGTTCTCAGATTCTGTAGCCCAGAGCTTTGCAACTGATGTGCTACAGCAGCTTACAAGGATGGTTATGCACAAGGATGTGAGGGCATTGGGCCCACCAGTGAGCAGCCTTGTTCAGTTACCTCCACCCCCACATATACATTGTTGGTTCCCTGAAGGCCACAATGTAAGCGGTGCCCACAACCTCCCAGCCCCAGCTGTGTCTTCTTTATTGGGGCAAAATATTGCAATAAAGTTGGGCATTGTACTGTACTCCTATAAGCCAGTACTGGGGAGGCTGAGACAGGAGGATTGCAGGCTCAAAGCCAGCCTCAGCAACTTAGGCCCTCAGAAACTTAGTGACACCCTGTTTCAAAAGAGTAAATAAGACTGGGGGTATAGCTTGGAGGTAGAATGCCCCTGGCTTCAATCTCCAGTTGCACAGTAAAACAAAGCAAATCAAACAAACAAAATATCATTGTAATAAGTGTGATAAATTCTGATAGTATTTTGGAAGGGACTTTTCCTGTTCAACAATGCATAGTTGGTATTAAGTTAATCCAAAAGCAGAAATAAGGCTTATTAGAAAAGAAACCAGTGTGCAGCCTCTGTGGAGGTACCAGTGGAGTCTCGGCCACGTCCAGGAGCATCAGTTTAGCTTGTGTCTTCAGTGTAGCTCCGGGAGGGGCAGGGATCCCATCCTGATGCCCTGTGTCTCAGTAGTGGTGGTATACTGAAGAGTAATGGGATGGTTTAAAATTATTTTTATTATGACTATGTCAGACTACAAAGAGGTGTAAAAAACAAAATAATGAACAGACATGTATCTGCAGCCTAGTTTAATACACAGAGCATTAGTATAGCAATAAAACGTGGGGGTAACTCTCCCCAGCTCTGGTCTCCTCACTCCCTGCACAATGGCTCTACACAACCATGCTCCTGAACTTGCTGTTATCACTCCAGTGTTTGCATTTACACATTTAGTACAGTACAGAGGATGTTGAATGTGTTTAGATTGTATCAACATGCTTTTAAAACCCAGCACAGAGCCGGGCGTGGTGGTGCACGCCTGTAATCCCTGCGCTTGGGAGGCTGAGACAGGAGGATCGCACAGGTTCGAAGCCAGCCTCAGCTACTGAGTGAGGCTCTCAGCAACTTAGTGAGACCCTGTTTCCAAATAGAGTATAAAATAGGTCTGGGAGTATAGCCCGGAGGTAGAAAGCCTCTGGGTTCCACCCCAGTACCACCAAAAAAAAAAAAAAAAAAAAAAAAACCAGCACAGTATATCTGAGTATTAATCGATGTCAAATGTTATTGCAGAAATTTGAGTTTTGTAGGTAATATTTTCATATGTATTTTATTTAGGCCAAAAAGCTATCAAAGTTTAAAATAATTTTTTAAATTTAACGGAGGCTTCACTTAAACACAAAGTCATCAAAATACAAAATGAATCTCCTAGTTGAGTCATCAAATTTCTAACTAAATGATTTGTATTTTCTGGGTGATCTCTGGTTGGATATTTCATTAAGAATATGAATTATTAAGCCGGGCGTGGTGGCACACGCTTGTAATCCCAGCGCTTGGGAGGCTGAGACAGGAGGATCTCATAGGTTTGAAGCCCCCTCAGTACTTAAGTGCGGCTCTCAGCAACTTGGTGAGACCTTGTTTCCAAATAAAATATAAAAATAGGTCTGGGAGTGTAGCCCAGAGGTAGAAAAGCCCCTGGGTTCTACCCCCAGTACCAAAAAAAAAAAAAAAAAAACCACCAAAAAACCTAAGAATCTGATTTACATTGAGTGGTAGAAGATGCCATTTGAGACGAGTGCCAGTGCCAGCTGGCATCGTGAGGAAGCTCTGCAGCAGGCAGGCCCCTGAGTTTGGCAGCCGCCTCTCAAGCTTCAGGGAGGAGCTGCAGGGAATGCCTCCACCCGCCAGGCCCGTTGGTGCTCCACACTATATAACCTCGTGTCGAAAGCTGAGCACCATCTGAGTATCACACGGTGTCGCATGTCTCGTATTATAATTACGGGTGTTTCTCCCCCCTCAAAATCTTACATTTTTAGGTGAATAAAGTTAAACAAGAGAAGGCTGTTTTAAATTCAGAAGTTCTTGAACAGAGACGAGTCCTGGAAAAATGCAACCGAGGTATGTCCTCCCAGTTTGATTTTCTCGACCGCATATGGAATGTGTTTTTCTTCACATGTATTTCTTTTTATTTTCTACTTGTGGCTAAAGACTTGTAGCTAAAACCTTCTCCCTGACTGTGCTTTCCTGGCAGAAAAATAAAAGTCTATCTCATTCCTGCTCTTTTATCATTGGAGACCTCTAAAAGTGATTTCACCTGAGCAGCTCAGAGCCCACTCATCTTCAAACTGCTTCTGTCCTATCTTGGGGACGATGGCCATCTTGGCTGTTCCCTCAGGATTTGTATATTTGATGGGTTATGTAGTAAATCTCAATGCAGAAGAGATGGGGATTGTCTATATGATATGTGCAAAGTGATAACATTTTAACCTAAGAGGATGTGAAAAATGGGACACGGGGAAGTTGAGGATGCAAACTGATACACAAGGTGCAGGCTTGCTCTGAGGTCTTGCACATTTTCTATCTCTGTGTCTGAGATCTTGCTCTGAGATGTCTAGCAGCCGGCACAATGAGGGATTCATAACTATCTTAATGTATTACATAAAAGTAAACCTGATGACCAGGAAAATCAGACTTCATGAGAGGGAAGTGTCTCCTACAGCTACTTCCCAAAAGAATTCTGTGTAGTTTAGATAACAGTGACCTTTATCATCTTTTCTACAAAACACAGCATCAGGACTCATGTGAGCTACTTCTTCGTCAGTTTAGGGGAGGCTGCCAAAGTACAATTCTGCAAAAGTAATTCTAAGGGAGGAGACTAAATTAGTCATTTCTCCATTGCTATAACAATATACCAAAGACTTGTTCCTTGATAAAGAAAAGAGGTTTATTTCGCTCCCAATTTCAGAGATTCAAGAGCATGGCACAGCATGTGTTCGACTCTAGTGAGGACCTCATTGGTTGCATCACAACATGGTGGATGGCATCATGGTGGGAATGCAGATTGGGAGAGAGATCGATCACATCACAAGATGGAAACCCATCACCCGGGGAGGGCCAGTCTTGCTATTTTAATAATAGTCCACTGTAGTGAGAGCTAACTTATTTCATGAGGCCAGCATTAAGTCTTTCTGAGGACATCTCACAGTGATGTAATTATCTGGCCCCACCCCTTGAAGTTTCCTCCATCTCTTAATCCTACCACACTGGGGACCAAGCCCTCAACACATGAACCTTGAGAGGCACAGTGCACTCGGCATTGCAGAAAGTTAATAATGCTTCTGCACCCTTTTCTCTCAGTCACTCGGTTTCTAAGTTCAGAAGCTATGATGTACAGGGAATCTTCCAGACTTAGGGCTTTCTACGTTGTTGTTCACGGTAGTTTTCAATCTTTGTATCATTCATCATCTCGATTTTTGAATAAAAGACCTTGTAGTTAGAGAGATGCATTAGATTATAGCATTTCTTCAGGCAGTACTTTATTTATAGATAGAAATGTGGAGAAGAATTGTCGTCTTGATGCGCTGTGCTGGAAACTGGGTTCTGCAGAGGTTAATCACATGGCTCTTGCCTTCAGAGAGCCTCCTATCTGGGAAGAGAGGGGGCATATAAATAATACTTCAGGGGATATATAAATAATTGTGCCATTAGGACTAACCTGCTTTCTTTCAGAATCCAAGTCAAAGGGACCGGGACACGCGAAATTTACTTTTTATTATACTGTTCTGGACATAGAAAAGAGAGCCAATTATCTTGCCCAGGACTTCAGATAGTTGTTGTCTTTGTTTTCTTCAAGAAATTTCTTTTTTAAATGGATTTTAAAAACCATTTAGCGCTCAGGGACCTATAATTCACACCACAAACCGCCACTTACAATACTTTACTGGAGTAAGACTTTTCGTCTTGTGTCTGAGGAGGCAGTAGATTTACAGAGAACAGAGTTTGAAATTCCATGTCATTACACAGCAAACCAGTCCTTAGTCAGTTAGGGCTGATGTGCTGGCGGAGCAGTGAGAAAGCAGCCGTTAGGAGGGCCTCTGGGTAGGTTTTACCGCTGTGACTCAGCTCAGGGTTGAGATGTCCACCAGAAGCAGCTGGCGGGCACCCTGCCTTGAGGGCACGGCTGATTTCTAGTGACGTCATGGCTCCCTCTCTTCTGTCTGTATCATTATTTAACAAAGTGGGCCACTGAGTGCCAAGAGTAGCGAAGAGTGCACGTGAATTTAATTTTGACAAGGTCTTCCTTCTGAAGGTTTCTGTTCTACTGTAATTCTTTAGTACAAGCCTCTGACTCTAGTTCTGAATGGATCTAAGGCCTTGGTAAACATGGAAAACACTTTAAAATAGCCATGCACATACACCCATGCACTTAAATAACTATATATTCATATATATATGCATGCATATATATTATACATGTATGCCTGTTTATTTACATATATGAATAAAATTTATTATTTATATGTACTTACATATGCATATATAACTTGAAACTCATATAATAGCATATGTATCTGTATGTATGTATATATTTTTATTAGGTAATACTTATTTGTGGAAAATTTAAATTCATATCAGAGTAGTAAAAAATTTTAACCTTATAAAAGAGAGATAAGCACTGTTAATATCTTAGGGTATATTCCAATTAAAATCTATGTATACCTTAAATTTCCTATATATGCTTATAATCCATATATATACTTGTATTTTATATGTGCATATGGAAGACAGAATGCTAGTAGAAGTATCTCTGTACCTGTTGATAGCTTTCAAGCCCATGATCATTCCTCTCTGCTCACACACCTCCCTTGAATTTTAATTGTTTTCTTCCTCTCCTTTAATAGTTTTGCTCAGTACACAGGTGACTAAAGAGCACATTGTACAACTGTGCATGTGTTTGAACTCTATGCAAATGGAGTCATTTTGCATACAGCTTCTGCAAGCTTTTGCATTGTTATTCATGTTGACTGATATACCTATATGTTTACAGTCACTACTGTAGGATATTGTTTTAGAGAACTACGCCACAGTTAATTTATCCAGTACCCTGTTTATGGACACTTGACTTGTTTGCAGTTTTTGCTATTCTAAGTCATGCTTTTGAGAATTCTTATATATGCCTCCTGGTTTCATTAAATATGTGTACCTCATGTGAAATTTTATCCTCGTTTTCCCTACATAATACCACATTTCTTTGTCAATCGAGCTCAGTTTATTCTCCTATTGGCAGTGTCTGTTACCATGGTTCTGCACCCTTTCCCAACAAGATAGCCACATTTTTAGTCCTTCCTTCTTTGATGGATATCGAGAGGTATTTTTACTCTGTTTTTTGTTTTGTTTTGGTATGGGGGTGGGACCCAGGGGCTCTTCTACCCCTGGACTATACTCCCAGACCTATTTTATACTTTATTTGGAAACAGGATCTCACTAAGCTGCTGAGAGCCTCACTAAGTAGCTGAGTCTGGCTTCGAACCTGTGTGATCCTCCTGTCTTAGCTTCCCAAGCAGGGATTGCAAGCGTGCACCACCACGCCTGGCGGTTTTTGGTTTTTTTTTATTCCTAATGAAGATTATCATATTTCCACACGTTTTTTGACCTGTCATATATTTCCTGTCCTGTGGAATGCCTACTGATTTCTTTTATTTGTGGCTTTATTTTATTTTATTTTATATTTGTATATTTATTTACATATTTTGCAGGACTGGTGGTTGAAGCCAGGGGCATTCTACCTCTGAGCTATACCCCCAGCCTTATTTTTTATTCTTTATTTTGAAACAGGGTCTCACTAAATTATGGAGGGCCTCCTTAAGTAGCTGATGCTGGCTGTGAACCTGTGATCCTCCTGTTTTAGCCTCCCAACTACTGGGATTACAAGTGTGTGCCACCATGCCCGACTTACCTATAGCTTTAAAAAATGAATTCATTTTGCACTATATTTTGCAGTTTATTCATTTCAAAAATCTACCGTGAATGTCTTTCCATTTGCTAAGTAGGCTTGTGTAATACAGTTTTGATGACAGAATAATATTTCTCATACCACATCAGTAGTCCTTCTTCAATATTAGGTGATGATAGCGTTTTCAGCTCTGAGGCTGAGAACCTCCTTAGAACCAGGTCTGTGTGTACACTCAGGATTTATTGCTTCAAGAAACGCATTTCTAGAAGTGGAATGGTTGAGCCAAAGGGTAATTTTAGATCCTTGGCTCACCTTGCCAAGCTGCCCTTCCAAAAGCCCTCATTAATGTATCTTCCAGCCAGGACTGGGTGAAGGGCCTGTAGGAAGCACCATTTTCCAGCCCTCCACCGGGTTCCTGATCATTTGTATGGCACAGCACCTGTCTTCTTTTCTTCTTAGTGTCCATGCTCGCAGTGGAAGAATACGAGGAGATGCAGGTCAACCTGGAGCTGGAGAAGGACCTCCGAAAGAAAGCAGAGTCGTTTGCGCAAGAGGTGGGTATGTCGTAGAGACTTAGGTTTCCTTCCTTCCTTCCTTCCTTCCTTCCTTCCTTCCTTCCTTTCTTTCTTTCTTTCTTTCTTTCTTTCTTTCTTTCTTTTTTGATAGTGGAGATGGAACCCAGGGGCATTTTACCTTTGAGCTACTCCTCTAGACCTATTTTTCATTCTTTATTTTGAAACTGTCTCACTAAGGTGGGAAGGGCCTCAAATGGCTGAGGCTGGCAGCAAACCTGTAATCCTCCTGTCTCAGCCTTCCAAATACTAGGGTTATTATTATTATTATTATTATTATTAATTATTATTATTATTTATTTATTTATTTGGTGGTACTGGGGTTCCTGGAAACCCTTCTACCTCCAGGCTACACTCCCAGACCTTTTTTTAAAATATATTTTTATTTGGAAACAGGGTCTCTTTAGCCAACAAGGCTGGCTTCAAACCTGTGCGATCCTCCTGTCTCAGCCTCCCAAGCACGGGGATTACAAGTATATGCCACTACACCTGGTCCAAGTACTGGGGTTATAAGCGTGGTCTGACACGCCCAGCTAAGTTTTGTGTCTTTTGAGACTTTTCTGACAACAAATTTTAAAAACATAATTTAAATACAGTCAAGAGGAATCAGTTGCATGGCACGGTGAGGTGATTGTTACTTATAACACTTTATTATTTGTTTTTATAAAGAATTAGAAGAGAGATGTTTGAAGGTTTCCAACACAAAGATATGATAATTTTTTGTGTGTGTGTTTGGTACTGGGGTTCCTGGAAGCCCTTCTACCTCCAGGCTACACTCCCAGACCTATTTTATATTTTTATTTGGAAACAGGGTCTCTTAAGCCAGCATGACTGGCTTCGAACCTGCGTGATCCTCCTGTCTCCGCCTCCCAAGCGCGGGGATTACAAGCGTGCGCCACCACGCCCGGCGATATGATAAATTTTTAAGGAGATGGAAATGCTATTTACCTGATTTGCCCCCCTCCCCACATTATCACACTGTACTCCATAAATACCTATATTTGTATGCATATGTGTGTCAATTAAAAATAATAAAAAAGGGCCAGGTGTGGTGGCCCACACTGGTAATTCTAGTACTTGGGAGGCTGAGACAGGAGGATCACAGGTTTTATTTATTTATTTATTTATTTATTTATTTATTTATTGGTGGTACTGGGGTTCCTGGAAGCCCTGCTACCTCCGGGCTACACTCCCAGACCTATTTTATACTTTTTACTTGAAAACAGGGTCTCTTAAGCCAGCGCGGCTGGCTTCCAACCTGCGTGATCCTCCTGTCTCCGCCTCCCAGGTTTTGGGACAGCCTCCACAAGTAGTGATGAAATGGGGTTTTTTTCTGAGCCCCCAAGATGAAACGGGGGGTTTCTTGAGAAGAAACTCGACATTTCCTTACCGGGTTCTTGTCTACGGTGAGCGAAGAATGACACCTGCAGACCGCAGGAAGCGGAGTAAATGGTTTATTGGAAGCAGCAGGGAATAGGGAAAAGAGGCCAAACACCCCAAAGGGGCTGTTAGAACTCTGGAGTCCAGCAGCTGCCTTCAGGACAATACTTGAGGGTATCCCAAGCCGAATGCCTTCAGTTGCAGGCTGCTTTCTCCCAAAGTCCACGTGATCAGCCAAAAAGGAATAGAGAAAGTGGCAGAACACTCCAAAGGGGCTGTCGGGGCTCTGGTGTCCAGTAGCTGCCTTCTGGTCACTACCCGAGTGTAGCCTGAGCCAAGTACCATCAATTGCAAACTACTTTCTCCCAGGGTCCACGCGATCTGCCAGAAAAGTGCAGGTCATCCCTAGGGGCCCTGGTTGGCCTTGATGTCCAGCAGAGGCCTTCAGGTCACTACCCGAGAGCATCCCGGTCCAAATGCCTTCAGTTGCACTCCACCTTCTCCCAAGGCTAATACGACCTGCGCGAGAGAGAAAAGCTCCCCAAAGGGGAGGGGGTCCCTGAGAGAGAGAGAGAGAGAGAGAGAGAGAGAGAGAGAGAGAGAGAGAGAGAGAGAGAGAGAAAGAAACCCGATTTGGTGGCCGGTCTGAGGTTTTGCCGATGTCTGCGTGTCCTCTGTTGGTTGTGGTGAGTTTGGGATACTGAGAATTCTGGGAAGCAGCTCTCAGAATTTGCATAGGGTATTTACAAGTCCTTTGAAGAGTCTCCTTTCATTCACTAGGAGTGTCAGACTTGCTCCCGTGATGGCTCCTGGGTCTGTTGATTAGTAAACCGATGGCTTTGTGAAGCTTTGGTCCTTCTTATCTCTGAACCTTGGAGTAGCTGATCTCAAAAGCCTTGGAAGTTAGTATTCCTCACCCCTCAGGAAATTGACTTTTTTCTACCAGCCCTCTTCCCTATCTGCCTACTTCCTATCTCCTCAGTGAGTCTCATCAACCTAGCGAGACCCTGTTTCAAGATAAAAAAATAAAAATTGGGCTGGAAGTTAGCTCAGAGATATAATGCCCCTGGGTTCCATCCTCAATACAATTATGTAAGAAGAAAAAAATATATAAAAGTTTTAAATAGAAACTTCTGAGTTTTAATGAAATCTTAGCAGTTTGCCTTAAGGATCACTTGGGCTAAGTATGAAGCTCATGGCTGCTGATGCAGAAGGTCTGGGTTCAGATTTCAGCAGTGTCCCTTGCTTAACCTCAGATCAGGACCTTCCCTCTTGACGCCTCCTTCTCACCATTTGGAAAATGAATATTGATAAAAATTGAACCAAATGGATCTTAGCCACATTTTTTAAAAAGGGACTCTTAAGCCATAAGATGCTTTCTAGGGGAAAGGAATTGCAGTTAGAGGTACCAGTAACTTGTGATGGAAAGTCCAGCTTGAGGACCATGCGCCAAGAATCTGGGCTCATCTCCACCTGGCGTCTCGGGTAACAGTGTCATGGCACCTGCCTCTGTCTTCTGCCACTGTCTGGAGTTCATATTACTGGAGTCGATCTTCCACTGCCTGGGAGCACTGCCATGCCATCCACCTGTTATCTCAGCCTTCTACCAGTGTTGCGATTTTCCTCTCATGTTAGATATAACTTCAGACCATCTCTAGTTCTGTCTACACCTGCTGACGTCCAGTTATTGGATACTTTTTGGCCCTGGGGCCGGTTTCCAGGGAACGACAAGTCCTTGGTTGGCTGATCTCATGGTACGGAGTACTCTGCAGGGAGAACTCCATCCTGTTGGACTGTTTTGAGTCTGTATGCATAGCACAGATTGAAGGAAGTAGCTAAGAAAATTAAGTCAACCCTTGGGAGAGGTATCCAGGGTGAGGAAGGAATGACATTTGAAAATCAGATGATGGATTTTGAGCATAGCAGTGCCAGCAATGAACTCAACAAAAGGTCCAGTCTAAGTACATCTGATTTGAAATATTATCATCCATTTTATTCAGAGTTTAATGAAAGGTGAGTGAACACTGTTCTCTTATTACTTGTCAGAAAGAAAAAAAAGAATCGAAGTGTTTTAGAGCCCTCTAGGAAAAGCTGCAGCGATTTAAATAATACAACTAAATAAACAGCGGAGGGGGAGGGGATGTAGGGATAATAAAAGATGCTTCCATTTCAAAACTGACAAGGTTGGCTGAGCTTGACCCAGATGCCAGGGTCTTATCTCAAGACATTTCCAATGTTTCCCTGTGTTGTTTGTGCGATATTAGAATACAAAGAAGCTCAGAGAAGAACTTGAAGGCCACACAGTGGCAGAGAAGATAGAAGAGAGAAGCAGGATGATAGGAGACAATGGAGGTGATTTTCTCAGCTCACTTGGGAGGGCCTGATGCCTAGCAGTGGGCGGAATTGGTGGTGGTGCCGCTGCTGCAGTTGACCCAGGAAGAGGAGGTTGGGCTCCAGGGAGGGCAAGCAGGAGCCCTGGGGCTTTTCTCACTGGTGGCCTGAATATCTTCTAGAGATGATCTACATAATAGCCAGAAGGAAGTTTGCTTTGATAGTGCTACAGTGGAGCCAGTATATTTTCCCTTTTACTTGGTTTGCAGATCTCAGGTTTCCAAAAGATAACTTGCTGCTAAAAGGGGTGGGAGGTATTTTAGCCAGAGGGTCCCCTCTTTGCATTTTGTTTAGTACAGGCAGTGACATCAGATGGCACCAGACACTGTTGACAATGGCAGCTGAATGCTGAGGAAAGCAGCTGTGAGCCTTGTCCTGGTGAAGCTGCCACTCCAGAGCCAAACATCAGCTTCGAAAGTTTACTTATTCTACATATTTTTATTGCAAAAGGAATGTATGTATTTGTAAAAAAAAAAAAAAATGCGAACAGTTCTCAAAGGTAGAGTGAAAATTGAGCAAGTCTCCCTCGCTCTTATTCACACTAGTTCACTTAAAAAGCAAAACCCAAAACATCCCTTTAACAAAAAGGATAGTACCTTCATAGCTATATTAAGTTTTTGAAGTTTTTTCAGCATATTAAAATTTTTTCTTGAGTGTGTGGTACTGGGAATGAAACCCAGGGGCATTCTACCTCGATGCTGCACCCCAGCCCTATTATCTTATTTTGAAACAAGGTCTCACTAAGTTATAGAGAGCCTCACTAAATTGCCAATGCTGGCTGAGAACCTGTGATCCTCCTGTCTCAGTCTCCTAAGTACTGGTATTACAAGTGTGCACCACCATGCCCAGGTCTCAAAAATTTTAATGAGGTTCTCTTACTCTCTTTAAATATATTTTCCTTGATATTCACTGTAGCTTTTCTTTTCTTTTTAAAGATATAGACGCCATTGGGCATGGTGTTGCACATCTGTATTTCCAATATTTGGGAGGCTGGGACAGAAGAATCACAGGTTCAAGGATAGCCTCGGCAAGTAGTGAGACTCCCAGCAACCTAGAGAGACTCCGTTTCAAAGCTAGTAAACAAACAAACAAATGGGCTTGAGGTGTAGCTTAGTGGTAGAATGCCCCTGGGTTCAATTCCTAGTAGATTTAAAAAAAAAAAAAAAGACTTAGGTGCCTTGTTAAGTATGTGTTCCTACCGGTTGTGGTGGTGTACTGGTGTACATCTGTAATCCCAGGACTTTGGAGTAGAATCAAGTTCAAGGACTGCCTCAGCAAGTAGTGAGTCTCTCATCAGCCGAATGAGCTCCTGTTTGAAAATAAAATAAGACAGGCGTGGTGGCGCACGCTTGTAATCCCAGCATTTGGGAGGCTGAGACTGAAGGATCGCGGTTCGCGGACAGCCTCAGCTACTTAGTGAGGCCCTCCTCAACTTAGTGAGACCCTGTTTCAAAATAGAGAATAGAAAATCAGGCTAAGGGTGTAGCTCAGATGTAGAATGCCCCTGGGTTCATCCCCAGCATCCATCCATCTCTCTCTCTCTCTCTCTCTCTCTCTCTCTCTCTCTCTCTCTCTCTCTCTCTCTCTCTCTCTCTCTCTTATAATGAAGCTATAATGTGCATCTTAAAAAGCTGTTAGGAATCTGAAAGCATGAAGTCCTGCTCTTCAGAAGTTTCAATATTTGCAAAACATTTCATGCTTAGAATCACTCACTGACCAACCTGGATAAGGTGTTAAGGAAAAGAACTGACACGGTGTTTGGTTGACATGTTTTCAATCATGCAAAGTTGTTAGAATTAGATGAATACTATATATTGTTTTGCTTAATAAGATGCACAGTAAATATTAGTATACTGTCTCCCTTCTCCCCTTTACCCCCCTGCTCTTAACTCCTTTTGTCACCGGGGGAAAGACTAATTGGCTTAAAGCATTAAGTCTACTAAATAGAGATTAGTCAGGTGACTAAGAATCTGAGCTTGTGAATCACACAGATATAGTCATACCACTTGTTTGTCCTTAGGAAAGTCCCATAGTCCCTCTGAGCCTTAGAAATTCTATCAGTAAAATGGGATAATAGTATCTACCTACCAGTGTTGGTCTAAGGACTATATGATATCGCGAATGTGGAATGTTTGCTGCTGTCTTATCACGGTGCTTCATAAATACCACCTATTCGTAGTGCAGGTATTTAGCTCAGGACCCAGGGAAGGATTAAGGCCTATGGAGTAGTCAGTAGAGTGCTCGGCATAAGGGAGCTTCTGGATCCATGTTAGCTACTACTATTAGTATGTGTTTTTAATAAGATTTTTATCTTATTAAAATACTATTAAAATACTTACTAAAATACTACAAATTGAATTATAGAATTAAATTATTGTATATATGCCTTCTTTGGGACAGGGGTAAAGGTGTGAAGATTGTATAAAATTTGGGAATGACATAGTAGCAATCGCCACTCCTAAGACTGTCGTGTCCTTCAGAAATTTCCTCTGATGTCTTCATAAGCGCCCCGCATACATTCCTTTTGCAGGGATGTACATGGGGTTGACTGGTATAGACGTTTTCGTAATTAACTTTTGCAGATGTTCATTGAACAAAACAAGCTAAAGAGACAAAGCCACCTTCTGCTACAGAGCTCTGTCCCTGACCAGCAGCTTTTGAAAGCTTTAGATGAAAATGCAAAACTCACCCAACAGCTTGAAGAAGAGAGAATTCAGCATCAGCAAAAGGTAACATTTTATGTGGACTCTTGCACACACGCACGCACGTGTGAGAGGAGTCAGTTCAGTCTTTTATGGTTCTGTATTTTACCTTAGTTTCGAAGTCTTTTCAGTCACCTTTCAGAAAAAAAAAAAATAAGCTACCAAATTAATTTCTTGCCCAACAAAAATTATAGCACACTTTTGCAGGCTTTAAAATAATCTTGAAGCCAGTGATTGAAGAATGATCTTGAGGAAGCAAGGAGAAAAAGAAACGATTCAAAATGTCTCCAGTACCACATCGTCTGGAGATTTGTGTTTTGGCTAACATACGGGTTTTTAGTGCTGCCTGAACTTAGGGGGGACGGCGCATCTCAAAAAGCTGGGAGGGCATAGGTCTTATGCAAAGAAGAAGGAAAAGCAAAGGCCAGGTGAGTGGTAATTGTTTGCTTAGAGAAAATTCCTGATTGTGCAGACTTGCATAAATGTGTACGTTTCAAGACTTCCTGCAGGGTTATTTCAGTGTGCGTGAGTGGAGCTCTTCCAGCTGACGCAGCCTACCTTTGTGCCAGGCAGAGAGGGTGGGTCGTGGTTGTAGGTGAGAAGGAGTGCAGGGAACAGGAGGGCGAGGTGGCACAAAGACTTAGGAAATTGCATCAATATTTATACTACTTAACAGTCTACCTAGCTCAAGAGGAAACACTGCCACTGCTATCTGCCCTTACCAGTCTCTGAACAACAGCATTGACGTGCAATACTTGGAAGTGCTGGGTTTCTATAGTTAGAGAGGTCAAGCCAACGTTTTTGTTTTCTCAGTAAGAAATGTGTGGGAAACCTGTGGAGTGACCATGATTATCACAGGGATGGGGGACAAGGGAACAGGGACGGAGAGAAAGGACTTCTTTTTCTGATCCCATGCGCAGGAATTACCTTTTTAGAGAGGGGCTGGGGGAGGAAAAAGGGGGAAGAATGAGAATGTGCCTGTTCTCAGCTTCGGTTGGAATAATACTTTTGGTTCCAGCAGGTCCAACTATTTGCAGTCAGCTCATTTAGTAAATAATGCGTCCCTGCAACCTACTGGATTGAACGGAAGTACCGGACTCGGTTGTTTTACTTATACCTGCTTGTGGGGGGGAGTGCTGAGGATGAGGGAAAATTCATGAATGAGATGATCGCAATTACTGCTTCTAAAACTAGTGTACTATACTCTGCATTTATTTTGGATACTCTGTCATGTATGCAGCTTAAAATATTTCTGAATTATCTATAAATTCCCTTGCAGATTTGGCAGTCTTATAAACACAGCTGTATTGGCTTTGCAGTTATAGAAAAAAGAACATGCCCCTTATAAGAAGTTTGAAATACAGAAAAGTTAACATTAAAATTTCCTAAAACCCCCATATTTTGATGCATATTCAAACTTTATGTAAATTTTACATATTTGTATATATAAGTAAATATATATGCATATATATGTATAGAGTATATATTGCTTAAATGGGGTCATCCCCATGCTACTATGCTTTAAACTGATTTATCAATTGATAATGTATTTTTACCTTTAAGAATATATAAGCTATATGATTTTAAGTGGTTATATAGTATTGAATTTAATGAACACGCCATAATTTATTAAATGAGTAATATTGGTGAATACTTAGGTTATTCGCCTTGTTATAAAGAACATTTTAATTAACATATTTGTACATTTGGGTGTTTTTAAAAACAGGGTTTCTTAAGCCAGCATGGCTGGCTTCCAGCCTGTGGGATCCTTCTGTCTCTGCCTCCCAAGCTCTGGGCTTACAAGCATGTGCCACCACGCTCAGCACAACAAATTTCTAAAAATGGTTTTACTGAATGAATCAAAGTGACTTCTTTTCTTTTCCTTTCCTTTTCTTTCTTTCTTTCTTTCCTTCTTTCTCTTTCTTTCTTTCTGATGTGTCTGTGTGTGTGTGGGGGGGTGTTACTGGGGATTGAGCCCAAGGGCATTCTACCTCTGTGCTACACCCCTTCCCAGCCCTATAATTTACTCATTTTTTGGAAACAGGGTCTCACTAAGTTATGGAGGGCCTCACTAAGTAGCTTAGGCTGGCCGTGAACCTGCGATCCTCCTGTCTTAGCCTTCCAAGTACTGGGATTACAAGCCTGTGCCACCATGCCTGACTCACTTCATTTCTTAAGTTTTGTTTTGTTTGTTTTTTGAAACAGGATCTAAGTCTCTTGACTACATCTCCGGTCTTTCTAAAGTAGTTTTTAGGGTCTCACCAACGTACCGAGGTTGGTGTGATCTTCCTGCCTCAGCCTCCAAAGTAGTAGCTCCTTTTTTTTTTTTTTTTTTTTTTTTTTGATGGTACTGGGGTTCCTGGAAGCCCTTCTACCTCCGGGCTACACTCTTAGACCTATTTTATATTTTTATTTGGAAGCAGGGTCTCTTAAGCCAGCACGACTGGCTTCAAACCAGCGTGATTCTCCTGTCTCTGCCTCCCAAGCACGGGGATTACAAGCGTGCGCCACCACGCCCGCCTGGTAGCTCCTTTTTAAGGTGTTTGAATACTATTATTACCAAATTGTGACCCTTGAGGACCTTTTTTTCTTTGTTTTGCGGTACTGAAGATGGAACCCAGAACCATTCTACCTCCAAGCAACACCCCCAGCCCTAGTTTTTTTCATTATTTGGAGACAGGGACCTTTTAAATGACCTCTTGAAATTTTCTCTTGAAAACGGGTACAAAAGCATTCATCTATTTTAAGTGAGTTTTCAGTAAAAATTAAAGTGATGGCCAGGCATGGCACACGCTTGTAATCCCTGTGCTTGGGAGGCTGAGACAGGAGGATCGCACAGGTTCGAAGCCAGCCTCAGCTACTTAGTGAGGCTGTCAGCAACTTAGTGAGACCCTGTTTCCAAATAAAGTATAAAATAGGTCTGGGGGTATAGCCCGGGGGTAGAAAGCCTCTGGGTTCCACCCCCAGAGCCACCAAAAAATAAAAAATAAATAAAAAATAATAAAAATTAAAGCAATTGACATATAACTCCCGGTAAATTTACATTAAATCAAAGAGCTGGTATGGATTTTAAATATTATCTGTATCCAGAATTTGATTTGAAGATAGGTTGAGTTCTTTCTGCTATCAAAAATCCAGTCAAATGATAATAGTTATTTTTCCTTCTCATGGACCAAGGAAAACCGATCACCCATTAAGTTGGTTTAACCCTTACAGGTCAAACGATTAGAGGAACAGCTAGAAAGTGAAACGTTGCATAAAGAGCTCCACAACCTCAAACAGCAGCTGGAGCTTCTCGAAGAGGATAAGAAGGAACTGGAGTCGAAATACCAGAATTCGGAGGAGAAGGCCAGAAATTTAAAGCATTCAGGTAATAAGTGGCGTTGCGTAGCCTTCTCTGTCTTATTTATCTGTGAAGCTCTTAAGCCACAAACAAAACCTGGTATATAGTTAGCACTGACTGCCTTAGAAAAAAATTTCAAGACTTCTAAAAATTCCTTCAGTTCTCACTATTGTAACACAGCAGAATAGCCTCTGTAGTCAGATGATTCACAGATACTCAGACCTTGTTTTTGGACGTCGTGCTTTTGTGAACATCACATCTAGAATTGAGATACATAGATGCCGTCAGCATGGGGAGGCCAGAAACATCAGTCTTTCTTAGGACTGCAGAGACGAGTGTTCAGGTACCTACTTTACTTTGTTCAGTTTTGAGTTGTTCCTTAAGAAAAGAGTTAAACTTTTTAACAATAATACCTTCATCCCGAGGGCTCATACTCCATTCATCTTTGGTGTTTAATTATGCACATGAAATAATACTTTCTATGTCACACCTAACAATGAAATGGGCAACAATATATATATTAAATGGAAAAACTTTTTAAAACACCAGGGGATGCTTAAATCAGAGGATTTATTCATTCAGTGCGGGAAGGCTTACCAGGAGTATCTGAGTTGGATTACTACATAGGCATAAGTATAAGTCTCTCTTAGGAGGTAGGTAATTTAAGTAGGCAGGTGCATTCCCTTTATAACAGCTTTAGTGCTCACTTTAGATATTTTTGGTTAATTTTATACTAGAATTTTGAAATCTGTGCAGAAGAACCACAGAGGCTTTTTTCCTTTTTTAAAAACATCCAATGCATTTTAGTCCACAATGAAAATTGGTTCCAAATTGTTTTTTTTTAAAAAAGTGATCCAAAATCAAGAAATTTTCCATTCTTTAAGCAAATCTTAGAGTAGCCTATAGCCAAAGCCATCTTTATGACGAATGGAAGCAGCAGAGGCTAGAGATATTTGAGATTCAATTTGGAATGCATTCATTTGAATCTGCTGTGTGCATACCCAGTCCCACCCTAGGATACAATAAAAAAAATATATAGAAGAAAAGAAACCAGTGCCTTTTGTCTTTGAAGATTTCAGAATTGCATGGGAGAGACAGGTGTATGCATATGCAGCTCTTATCCCACACTGCCTACGTAAGTGTAGGGGGGAGGGAGATACTCAGGGACACAGTGAGCTACCTCTGCCTGAAAACAGTCCTTGGCACCTGTCACCCATGTGATCATATTATAGAGCTAGCATCTATAAGTAAACTTTTTAAAAACTTTTTTTTTTAGTGCTAGGAATTAAACCTAGGGCCGTGTGCATGCTATATCCACGAGCTATAGCCCCAGCTTTGTGATATAAATTTAAATTGAACTCCCTTGAAGTTAGTACTACTACGCATGGTTTCTTATTGTGAGTGCTTATTGTAAATGTCTCTCTCATTAGTAACTTGAATGAACAGAATGAATAAATCACATTTCTAGAATGCGCTTCCAAAGAGCAGAATGTTTCTGAGTTGCAGGCATTTAGGAATTTGAATCTGGTTAAAACCAGGGGCTCTAGTGTTTGCAGTTTTTGAAGAAAATTAGGCGGAGGAGAGAAGCATGCAGTTATTAAAATTCATTACTAAATGCCATCTTGAGGATCAGCTCTTGCTCCGTATGCTTTCAAAGTCAAGTGTTGACAGCGTCTCAGTGTTTGAGTCGGAGACTCCACTGTTACATTCCTTCCACCTACTCAGTCCTTACTTCCCACCCATTGTCCATTGTCTTGAAACTTTTGTTTTCTTTTCCAAGGTTGTATGTGCAGGAAAAAGACTGTAACATGTTCTATTTTAGCCGATGGAGGGCCTTTCCTGGGTTCGTGATAGACTAGAGAATGAAAAGTTTAAGAGACTGCCTTTGCCTTTTTTTTCTTTTGGCGGTACTGGGAGTGGAATCCAGAGGCTTTCTACCTCCAGATCATACTCCCAGACCCATTTATATATTTTTATTTTGGAAACAGAGTCTCACCAAGTTGCTGAAAGCCTCACTACGTAGACGAGGCTGGCTTCGAACCTGTAGGATCCTCCTGTCTCAGCCTCCCAAGCGCGGGGATTACAAGTGTGCGCCGCCAAGCCCGGCTAAATGTCTGCCTTTTCATATCAAAGCTTCTAACTTTGCTTTCAGTAAATGGCACGAGGTTTTGAGAGTTTATGTTGTTTTCTTTCAAATGTACAGAAGACCTGTAGTTGCTTATTTCGGCTTTCCTCTGAATGCTTGCTTTCTGTGCAGTTGATGAGCTCCAGAAACGAGTGAACCAGTCTGAGAATTCAGTACCTCCTCCACCACCGCCACCTCCACCGCCGCCGCCGCCGCCTCCCAATCCTATTCGGTAAGCAGCAAGACCTTGCCCTCTGACAACCTGAGGGCTGTACTCGTGGTACCCTTTTTCTTTTGAACACTTATGTAGGTTGTGTCATTGGAAGTATGGTAAAAAGTATAAAAGACAGCATGCCTATAATCTCAGTGCTTGGGAGGCTGAGACAGGAATATTGCAGGTTTGAGAACAACCTTAGCAAGTAGTGAGACTCTCATCAACCTTAGTAAGACCCTGTTTCAAAATAAAATGGGGTTAAAGGTATAGCTCAGAGGTAGAATTCCCCTGGGTTTCATCCCCAGTAGTATAAAAGATAGCAACAAATATTTCTCTAGGAAAACAACTGGGGTGAGGGTTCTGAGGACTGAACCCAGGGTCATTCTACCTAAGAGCTACGCCCCCAGCCCTTTTAAAATTTTTATTTATTTATTTATTTATTTTATTTTGTGGGTCTGGGGATGGAACATAGGGGCATTTGACCTCTGAGCTATACCCCCCTGCCCTATTTTTAATTCTTTATTTTGAAACAGGGTTTCACTAAGTTGTAGAGGGCCTCACTAAGTAGCTGAGGCTGTCCGTGAACTGTGATCCTCCGGTCTCAGCCTCCCGAATGCTGGGATTACAAGCATGCACCACCATGCCTGGCTCTTTTTTTAAAATATTTGAAACAGAGTCTTGTTAAGATGTTAAGGGTCTTGCTTAGTGGCTGAGGCTGGGCTCCAATCTGCAATCCTCTTGTCTTAGCCTTCCCAACTCCTGGGATTATAGATGTGTGTCATGCACCCAACTTCTAGTAACATTTTCTAAAGGCCAAAATACTATTCCTTTTTTTTTTTTTTTTTTTTTGGCGGGTCTGGGGATGAAACCCAGAGGCATTTGACCTTCGAGCTACACCCCCTGCCCGATTTTTTATTCTTAATTTTGAAACAGGGTCTCACTGAGTTGCAGAGGGCCTCACTAAGTAGCTGAGGCTATCCACGAACCGCGATCCTCCGGTCTCAGCCTCCCAAATGCTGGGATTACAAGCGTGCACCACCACACCCGGCTTCTATTCCCTTTTTGAAACATATATAGTGTTGACTTAGAGGGAATTGTCATGACCTGTGTATTGCTCTCTTGTAGACTTTCAGGTTCTGTGTAGATGTTCCAAACACTAGGAGCTGGATATTGTTTAGAAGAGATATAAGCCAGGCGTGGTGGTGCACATTTGTAATCCCAGCATTTGGGAGGCTGAGACAGGAGGTTCGTGGACAGCCTCAGCTACTTAGTGAGGCTCTCTGCAACTCAGTGAGACCCTGTTTCAAAATAAAGAATAAAAATTAGGGCTGAGGGTATAGCTTGGAGGTAGAGTACTCCTGGGTTCCAGCCCCAGTACCAAAAAGAAAAAAATAATTTATTCCATAACATTAGGATTTCTTTTGCAATTCTTTGGAAACTCCTGTAAGACCAAGGAATTTTTTAGTGTTTCCAGGATATTTTTCTCTCCCACTAATTTTAAAAGCTCTAATTTATTTACTTTCTTAAAAAGTTCTAAACTAATATTTAACTGTTACAAATTAATGGTTACAAATTAGCAATTAATCTAAAAATACTCATCTTTTTCATATTTAAATGTTTAATAAGGCAGGGAGAGAAACCATCCATAAAAATAAATAATTTATGTTTAGATTCTTGGGAAAGAAAGCCAGGTGTAGTGGTATGCCCACTAGTTCTTGGGAGATTGAGATGGAAGGATCATAGATTCAAAGACAGACTCAGCAACTTAGTGAGACCCTGTTTCAAAACAAAATGGAAAAAGGCCGGGAATTTATCTTGAAGGTAGGATGCCCTTGGGTTCAATTCCCAACACACCACACACACACACACACACACACACACACACACACTGTTGGGAAAGGAAGTCTCATGTACAGACAGGGCGCTCACTTCTGAAGCCTCGGGTGCCTTGATGCCACTGGGCACCTTCGCTCAGGCACAGTGTACCGTAGGGCGCTCTAGAGTCTAATTTTGACTTCAGGGTTCTATATGCCCCACCCAGAACTACTGATGACAGCTGGCTTGCTCTTTAGGCCGTGATATTTGCTGCTTTTGTCTAACTTATTCCTGAATGAATGGCACTTAGACGTTTGCAAGACTTTTTAGCTTTCATTAACTCATGCGATTTGTTTAATCCTTTCACACAGAGAGGCCATTTGTTCGTCCTTTGCACCGTTGCCGATCCATCTGAATAGAACACGTCGCGTGTTCCTCCCACATGACTCTGAAAATGGGACTTTGCCTTTTTAAAAAGATTCCTGTTACTTCCCCTTACTGAGTAGGGTATGACATAATCTACTTTAAACCATTGAAGTAGTTAAGGCTAAATCATTTTTACACGTGGTCAGTCCAAGAGTCAATTGAAAGAATTTCAGGTATTTTAAGTTCTCCCTCTCCTGGGTAGCTAAATCTGTAGGAGATATTCCAAATTTGACATTTAACACTGGAAATTCACCACTTTGATCTTTCTTTAAGGTCTAGAATTCTGAGCTAATAAGAAAGGTCATTTCCATGAGGAAGGAGGACTTTTTAAAAAGCAATTACAGTCTTGCTGTTGGCCTTTAATTTTTAGTCTCAAAAATATTGAGAGCCCCTTGAAGTAAACTCTCGCATAAGTGTTTCCCCCCAAAGAGCATTTTACAGATATACTAAGAAATAAATGTGAGGTTCGGAACTATGTGTGCCTCAGATACAAACTCAAAAAAGACTCTTTAAAAATTTTATTAAATAATACATTGGCGGGGCCAGGATGTAGCTCAGTGGCAAAGCGCCTGCTTTGCAGGTTTGGCTCTCTGGGTTTGATACCCGGTTCCAAAAAGGACAAGAAAAATAAGCTAAGAACAAACTAATAAGCTAATAAGCTAAGAACAAACAAACAAACAACAAACAGAATTAATAATACATTGGCTTTTAAGTTGAGTTTAAATAGTATAGGACATAATATCAAATATTTTTTTCCCCATCTTTTGGGTGAGGAATACTTCCTTGCCAAAAAGTGTATTTGCATAGGTATTGAGTGCTGATGGGCTTTGAACCCACTGGTCTGGATCTTCCAACTTGATTCTGGAGCTATTTGTTTTACTGTGCTCCAGGTCCTAGATAGGATAAACGCTGAGGAAGGAGGGGAGCGGAGGCCATGGCTTGTATAATTAGCTTGGTTCTTACTAACTCTCTCTACTCCGCTAACCTAGGGCACAGGTAGTATCGGGGTGACAGTTCCTTTTCCCACCCCAGGAACTCAGCATCAGTGGGTTCTTGGCTTCTGTGGCAGAAAAGAATTGTAGCACATGCCAGGCAGAGAGAAAGACAGAGGTTTATATGAGAAAAGTGGGGGATACACATTCCAGGGTGAATGGGGACCATCTCAAGAGGAAGAGAGTATCTTTGGGGTCTCATTCTGTTATAGGAGACCCACTGAGGGTTAAGTAGAGGCACACAGTAGCGGGGAGCCTTGGACTTCCCCAGAATCCTCAGGCCCCCAACATTGAGGGGTGGTTGCTGGGGGACACTTGAGCTAGACCTTCCTATGGATCCCCTGTTCCTGAGCATCCCAGGAATCTCAGGTGGGGAGAGGGGGCATCATAACTGAGCATCCCAGGAATCTCAGGTGGGGAGAGGGGGCATCATAACTGAGGCTTCTGCCCAAGATAGAAAGACCCTGTAGGGTAAAACTAAGGATTATGAAATTTATAGATTTTATTATTATTTTTGTGTGTGTGTGTGTGGGTCTGGGGATGGAAGCCAGGGGCATTCTACCTCTGAGCTACACCCCCTACCCTATTTTTTTTTTCTTTATTTTGAAACCGGGTCTCACTGAGTTGCAGAGGGCCTAAGTAGCTGAGGCTGTCCACGAACCACAATCCTCCGGTCTCAGCCTCCCGAATGCTGGGATTACAAGCGCGTGTCACCACGCCTGGCGAAATTTATAAATTTTAAAAATATATTTTCCAGAGCCAGGTGTGGTGGTGCACACCTATATCCCAGTACTTGGGGGGCTGAGACAGGAGGATCACAGGTTTGAGGACAGCCTCAGCAAGTAGTAAGACTCTCATCAACCTAGGAGACCCTGTTTCCAAATAAGAAATAAAATCGGGCAGGGAATGTAGCTTGAAGGCAAAATGCCTCTGGGTTCAACCCCCAATGCCACAAAAAATAAAATTAAAAAAAATGTGTATATATATATTTTTTCCCCTTCCCAATTTATTGCCTTTCTACTTGATATTTTATTTCTCCTATCCTACTTCAGTAGGAGAGAGGGAAGAAAATAAGACATACATACCGTGAGCATTTTGTACTCATCCAGCAGTGAAAGCAGGGTGGGTCCTTGGCAAGTATGAGTCAGGGGGAAAGGTGGATGGGTTCATTAGGGTTCTTCAGAGAAGCAGACCTGCAGGTGTGTGTGCAGATAGAGACAGGAAGATATTAATACAGTCAGGTCTTCTTTAACAATGCAGGTACCTTATGGGAAATACGCAGTACATTCATCCTTTCTCTCTCTGTTTCTCTCTCTCTTGTGGTGCTGCGGATTGAACCCACAGCATTCTACCCCTGAGCTATACCCCCAGCCCTTCTTTATTTTTTATTTGTAAACAGAGTCTTGCTAAATTCCTAACGACCTCACTAAGTTGCTGTGGCTGGCTTTGAACCAGTGATCCTCATCTCCGCCTCCCAAGTATTGGGATTACCAGTGTGCACTACCACACCTGGCCTGGAAGACTCCTTTGTTGTGTAAACACCATAGAGTACTCGTACCCAAACTCAGATGGCCATGATATCATGAGGTGGTAGACTCTTGGGAGACCACTATTGTATACTATGATGTGGCACTGGCTGTGTTAGGTAAGATACAACTGTATACACTGATTAGAAAAAATTGGCCCAAGACCAGGCGTGGTGGCGCACCCTTGTAATCCCTGGGCTTGGGGGGCGGAAACAGGAGGATCCCGCAGGTTCGAAGCCAGCTGTGCTGGCTTAAGAGACCCTGTTTCCAAATTAAAAAAAGTATAAAAATGGGTCTGGGAGTATAGCCCAGAGGTAGAAGTGTTTCCAGGAACCCCAGTACCACCAAAAAAAAGAAGAAAAGAAAAGAAAGAATTGGCCCAGGTGCTTATGGGAGGTGGACAAATCCTAAGCTCTGTAGTGGGGGTCAGCATGTTGGGGACCCAGGAGAGCTCATGGTGGTCTATTTCCAGCCTGAGTTTGAGGGTCTGAGAACCTCTGGTGTAGTTTCATCCCGGAGGGGTGGGCAGGCTCCTCTCGTAGGAAAGCAGTAAATTGCTGTTCCAGGTTGAAGGCAGCCGGGCAGCAGCAGCCCTTTCTTGTGGTGGGAGGGCAAGCCTTTTTGTTCTGTTTGGTCTTTCACCTCCTGGCAGAGTCCCAGCCACGTCATGGAGGGCAGTCTGCTTTAAATACTCATTTCATCTAAATCACCCAAGCAGACACACACTGAATATGCGTGACCCCAAAATACCTGGGCACACTGGGGCACGCAAGGCGGCACGCACAGATCCCGAGAGCCAGCTCCCAAGCACCAAGTTCTTGAAGAACCACAAGGTGAAAACACACCCCTGGATGTTTAGTCTTAGGGCGGTGTTTGCGTGAAGCTTTTGTCCACTCATTGGGAATGGTGTTGCCATGAGGCAGTGACAGCCAGAGAGCCGATGACCAGCCCCACGTGTCCTGTTCCAGATACTTCATCTTCCCGGCAGCCCCTGCCCTACCTGTATTCTCTAGTCTAAGCCGTATCTTGACAGTTGAGAGGGTGTGTGTGTGTGTGTGTGTGTGTGTGTGTGTGTGTGTGTGTATGGTACTGGGAATTGAACCCAGAGGCATGCCAACTCAGAACTATACCCTTAACCCATTTTCTATTTTTGCTTTGAAACAGGGTCTTGCTAGGCTGCCAAGAGTCTCACTAAATTGCTGGGGCTGGTCTTGAACCTGTGATCCTTCTCTCAACTTCCCAAGTACTGGAATTGCAGGCCTGTGCCACCATGCCCAGTTTGGTTCTTCCTTAACACGGCAGATTATTTTCTTTTGGGCACCATATGTCTACAACTTAGGCTTTAATTAAGACCATGTTAGGGGCCAGGATATAGCTCAGTGGCAAAGTGCCTGCTTTATAGGTATGGCACTCTGGGTTTGATTCCCAGTTCTAAAAAGACAAAAAAAAACCCCACCTTTTTTAAAAAAAAGAACATTGTAAGCTAACATTTCATGCCATCTACTTAGATGACTTATAATGATGAACATATATTCTCACTTCACATATGTAAATATATATAAATACTCTGAGCAGTGCAAAAAAGAAAATCGTTGCTTTGTCATCTCTATGTACAAAAAAAAAAAGTCCCTCTTGGAGCCAGGGGTGAGTTGTGCTGGGTGTGGAGAGAGGTAAGGAGAGGCCTCTGGTCCGTGAGAACCTCCAGGCCCACCCAGCACAGATGGGTGCTCAGTACTCCTGGTGTTAGTAGATAAGTGGACAAATTGGACAGATGAGAGTCACATTCTTTCCATTCCTAGGACTTCTCAAGTATGATATAATGATTTCAAAGTTCCGTGTACATTGGAATGTCTTAACTTTCGTGAAAACAATTTAATTTTGTCTTGGGCCATCCTAAGCCCCGAGAAGATAAACTAGATGAAGTCGCGCGCTCCGTGGCTGGTGGTTTTGTAGTCGGGAAGGCCTGGAAATCACCGGGAGAGCACTGCAGGGGCTTCTTTTTACTCTGCTTCGTGGCAGAGATTGTCCAGTAGGTTTGAGAATTTTAAGAAAAGGCAAACAAAGATAGAACTGAAAAGTAATAAAATCTAAAAATTATAGTAACCAAGAAACATGGGGTTGTACATCCCTAGAGCAAGTGTTCATCCACATACTTCTTTCCCTACATAGACAGTGCTTTTCCTTACCACCAGCGAAGTCCTGACTTTTCTTACCAGCAAATATTTGTTTTCTATTGTCAGCTTACAGTATACATTTGGTATATAGTTGAAAGAATTAAAAATTTCTTGATTTTTTTTTTGGGGGGGGTAAACTTTTGTGGGGGAAATGTTAAAATAAATACAAAAATATGCACAAATTTATGTACAGTTTTACAATTATATGAAGCAGACATCTTTCTAGGTAAAAAAAAAAAAAGAACAATGCTAGTATTCTAGAATTATCTTCCCCAAATAATCTCCTCTCCTCCCTCCCTATCCACTGCCTTTTTTTTTTTTTTTTTTGGCGGACTGGGGATGGAACCCAAGGACATTCTACCTCTGAGCTATACCTGAGCCCTGTTTTTTATTCTCTGTTTTGAAACAGGGTGTCATTGATTTGCAAAGCGCCTAAGTAGCTAAGGCTGTCCGCGAACCACAATCCTTCAGTCTCAGTCTCCCAAATGCTGGGATTACAAGAGTGTGCCACCATGCTTAGCTTGTCTTTATGGCAATCATTTCTGTACGTTTTTTAAAGGCAATTTTTCTACATACGTACATATGTATCCTATAGGAACAGAAAAGGCATGGTACCGTTCCTTGCTTGTCCTAGGGATCACAGCTGATGTCCCTATAATGAAGAAGAAGTTAACAGGGATAAAACATAACCCATTTACAACCAAAGACTCTCTTTTGACACAGGAGCCTTCAGAATGGATGCTCAATGATCCAGGGAAAACTGGTTACATGCTTAGGTTCAAGGGACAGTGGACAGCCGTGTAGATATGTGGTTGGATGAAGATAAAGTCGGTCAGAGAAACTCTTATGGTCAGCTCCATCATGGAGAAGAGGAGAAGGTTGGAGAAATAGTTTTAGTTTCTAAGGCCTACCCAGGGAAAGAGGGATCCTGCTTTCCGTGAATCACTTCTGGGAGAGTAAGCAGGATGAGAGAAAGGAACGCAGTAGGAGGTTGGCGGGACCTTCCACAACTTCTCATGGCTTTCATTTAAAGTACGAAACATACCAGGGCGTCATTTTGTAGTATTATGTTCTGAGCCCTAATGGTTCTTGAACTCCTGTAAACATCTGTATGGCCTATTTTTTAACTTTATGTGATTGAAATTTTATATTCATTGTGTTTACTCTTCTCATGCCACACAGTTTCCCTGTTATTTTCTATAGCTTGCAGCCCATTCTTCTTTGTTAATATGTAAACCTCTTTACAAATGTCTCAAAAGATACTTACCCATGGTGGTGCGCATGGACATGTGTGAGTCATTGCCAGTTTAGGAAAATTATAGGCATTCTTTCTGAACATTCTTGCACATGTATCTTGGTGCACAAGTGCTTGCTTGCATTTCAGTAGAGTGTCTGGCTCACAGGATATGTATATCTTCAGCTGAATAGTTTCTCCCAAAGTGATATGGCCAGTATGTTTATACTCTTCAGTATCAACACTTGATGTTGTCAGACTTAAAACATTTTTATATTTGTTGAGTGAATAATGATATCTCAGTGTAATTTAAATCCATGCAGAAACTCCTAGTAATTAAGCAGTCAAGCACGTTTCTTGGACATTTCAGGATTTTTGTCCATTTGTATTGGGTCATCTGCTGTTTTCATTGATTTGTAGAGTTTATGTATTTTATAACTTTTTTTTTATTCTTTAGATACGGACCTCTTAACGTGAAGGTTTTAAAATTTTAATGTGGCCCAACTTATTATGTTTGGATTTTATATAGATTTTTTAAAATACAAGTTAGACAGTGATCTAAATTACTTTATGACTAAGTATTTGGTAAACATCATTCATATTCAGGTGGTTTTATGCCCATAATTCACAAGTAGATATGTATTGATGACATCATATACTGATCTTTTTCCTATGAAATATTCCATAATGCTGTCATCTTCAATCTAAAAGATTAACATAGATAGCTGCTTCTGAATTTTTTTATGTGTGGTACTGGGAATTGAACCCAGGGATATTCTACTTCCAAGCTATCCCCACAGCCCTATTTTATTCTTTATTTTGAAACATGGAACGTGGTCTCACTAAGTTGTAGAGGACGTCCCTAAATTGCTGAGGCTGGCTGCGAGCCTGAAATCCTCCTGACTCAGACTCCCAAGTACTGAGATAGGAAGCATGTGTCACCACGTCCAGCTGTTTCTGAATTTTATATGTGCACATTATTTTTTCTGGACCTGTTTTCCTTTGTGTCATAGCAGTCCGCTCCTCTGTAATTAATTTTACACACACTTCTTTTCTGTAAAGGGATGAAAATATTATTAGAAATGGGAAGTAAACTATGTAAATTCTCATTTTACATTCATGCATCTGGAAGAGAGTTGGACTTGTACTGGTTATTTAGAATCTAAGTTTTATCTGTTGGATCAGAGGTTCCCAGTTATCTCAAGTAAGTTCTGATCTTTTTCTTTTTACCAAAGATCCCTCATGTCCATGATCCGGAAACGATCCCACCCGAGTGGCAGTGGTGCCAAGAAAGAAAAGGCAACTCAACCGGAAACAAGTAAGCATCCGCCCGTTGTTTGTCTTTAAGAGATGATGAGGTGTGGGTTTTAGCATTTCACATTGTTTGTTGAGTTCCTTGACTACAAACACATAGTTGGAAGCGTGAAGGACAGCTGTGAGAACAAACCAGATAGCTGCCATTGTCTTCCTGTAGCTTTTGCTAGAAGAGGTAAACACATACACACATCACTGCAATGGATACTGGGAAGGAGTGATCCAAGTGGGGGGTGACGAAAGACATCTTAGAGTTGATAACAAGTGTGTGGAGACTTTACAAGTGCTGCTTCAGGTACTGTTTTGTGTCATGTACTAGAACCACAGGATATGGAAGTTACATTCTACTGTAACTCGGCATGCTGTAAACAAGGGGCTTTGTAGATAAAGGTGCAATTGTTTAAATATAATTTTCGGCCTGCACTGTGGAGGGGGGAGTATGATGGTGATGCCCAAGCTGAGTGATTGTACATTTTGAATGTCAGGGTGGGCATATTTGGGGTCAGAGTGGTCAAGGTGGCAGAGCAGCAGGTTCAAAGGCCTGAAGTGGAAGGAACAGGACATATTAGGAAAATGAAAGTACTGTTCTGGCTGGAACCTGGGTTGAAGGCTGGAGGGCTGATCGGTAGGCAGGGGCCAGGCTCTGAGGCTATGGGTACGAGTTTGGAGTTTCTCCTCAGAGCAGGAGTATGTCAGAACGAGTTTTGTCTTTTCTTAAAAAACAAAACAACACTGGCTGCAGTGAGTGATGGAGAACAGACTGGAAAGGACAGGAGTGGATGAGGAAACCATCACGGCTGTGGAGATGCATGTGGGCAGTGGCTGAGACAGGTGATGGGCAGGAGGGACAGAGGCCCTGGGGCATCCAGGAACTGTTCACGGGGGCACAATTTGCAGGACAGGGTGCTATTGGAGATGGAGTTCTGGGGGACAGCATGAGGGGATGGCTTCCACTGAGCAGAGGCACCAGGTGGCCGGGAGCAGAGTCAGCGCACAGAGCTGCAGGAGCTTTCACGCAGCACTGGCTGCATGCGCGCAGACTGTGGGTCCTCCGCCTATGCCACCCTGCGTCTCATTACATCCGGAGAGAATCCACCTTCTATATTCTGCTTATGGATGATTCTCTGCTTTTACTTCTACCCTATTTCTCAGGAAGCCTGCCCCACACTCTGCTGGAGCATTTTTTTCTTGGTCCTTTATGCCTTGGATCCCGTCTTGTCCCCCAGCCCCGTGGACAAGATGCTGTTGGCAAGATGCTGTTGGAATTCTATATCCTCCATGCGGGTTCCAGGAAGATTGCTCATGCGTTCCAGCCACTGCCGGTGCCGCCGCCGCCGCCGCCTCCTCCTCCTCCTCCTCCTCCTCCTCTTCCTCCTCCTCCTCCTCTTCCTCATCCTCCTCCTCCTCCTCTTCCTCCTCCTCCTCCTCCTCTTCCTCCTCCTCCTCTTCCTCCTCCTCCTCCTCTTCCTCCTCCTGAAGTGATAGGTCTCATAGTCACAGGGGCTGAAGCTGCACCCTCTGTCTGGCAGGTAGTTATTTATAGTGTCTACAGTTCACACCGTGGTTAAACACGCGATGCATAAATGGAGAGAGAGCATCTCACGTTGGGATCATCTGCAGCCCTGTGAGATTCGTGTTTGTAATGTAGGATGGGGTCATCGGCGTGGTGCTTCTCTATGTCAGCACCTTATGATGATAAGTATGTCGTTGATTAGGTTTTCAGAGCTCCTGAATGGGAAACTCTTAGGTTGTGGCTCAAAGCAAGCTTGGTTATCAAGGAGGCCTTTGGGATATGTTAGATTAGTGTTAAGATCTGAATAAAATAAGGATTCAGGCATTCTAAACTTTGAAATTAATAGCTCTGATTTTTGACAAGAATGTATCTAGCAGGCCAAATCTGAGGTTTCCGAGGTATGCCTGCTGTTAGTCGTGTATTTGAGGCATTAGCGTGTTGATTTTTTTTTTAACCTCCCTGTGCTTTAGTTTGCTGACTTATACAGCAGGGATAACAGTAATAATCATTTCTGATCTATAGTTTCACTTTCTATGGTTTGAGTTTCCAATCAACCACAGTCTGTAGGTATTAATGGAAAGTTCCAGAAATCAGTGTAAGTTTTAAAATGCTGTTTTTTGAGCAGTGTAATAAAAATCCTGTGTAGCTCTGGCCTGTGAGAATGCGAAGCATCCCTGTGTTTCACTGTGTCCCACTGTATGTACTACCTGCCCAGTGGCAGCTGAGAGAGAAAGATGACCTTCACGTACCTTTTATTACAGTCTACTATTAAAACAGTTTGGTTTTATTATCGGTTATTGTTATAAAGCTTTTACTATGCTTAATTTAAAAGCTAAGCTTTATCAGAAGTATGTATGTATAGGGAGAAACATAGACTCTGTAGGGTTCAGTATTGTCCAAGGATTCAGGCACCTCGTCGAGGCCTCGGGGCACACCCCCAGTGGATAAGGGAGGACAGCTGTGGTCCTATCAGAGTGTCATTGTGAGACTTCCTGGGTCTCATAAAATGAGAAGTGTTTAGAGGAGGAAACACTCAAAGTAGCAGCCTAAAAAAAATAGACAAGGTGCTAGCTACCCTTCGGAAGGGTGAGGAATGGGAGTTCTCATTGAGCAAGTTCTTGAAATAATTGTAGTTAAAGAAATTTTTTAACTTTATGGCCTTAGGGAAAATTTAAACTCAATTCAATTATAATGTATTCTTTAAAAATTTTGTACATCATGATATCATAGGGTTTTTTAAATGCCTTTAAAAGAACTACCAAAAAAAAAAAGGAGAATAATCCTGAGGAATTAGAAATTTTAGTTTTTTATGGGTAATAACATAAGATTCTATTGAGTAACAAGGTGATGGTTTTGTCTGTGGGTTTTTTTTTTTAAAGAACTAACTTATTTTTCAAGTGGGTCTTAAAATTTAAGCCCCAATTAATTGCATGTAGCTTTCTGATCCAAGACTGACCTTAAGCACTAACTCAAAGAACATTTGATTTTATTTTCCCGTGGCAGTTCAATAACATTAGACCTGTTGTCTTCATTTGTCCCTTTTCTTTAATCTCCAGTATCCTGCATATTTCTATTGTCCCCCTGATTACATGCTTTTGTGAGACAATTACCAACTGTGTGATTGCAGAAGGAATTACAAAACATACCACGAGCTCCCTGTAGGTGATTCTTGCCGATTTATTAGAACTGCTTAATAGTCTAGAAGTTCATATAGATTGCTTTTTACTATTTCAAATGCAGGGTCGGCGAGAGAGAAAGCATGTGTGCTAACCTAGAGTTGCCCTTGTGTTGCGCCCGAGCAGGGAATCTGATAAGAGTGATTTCTTTTCCTTAAGACCAATTAAGCCTTTACATTTGAAAAAAGACTGAGAAATTAAAGCCTGGTTTATAATCTGTACACAATACAGATAGTGGCACTTCTCTGAATTATCACTATGATTCTGGCAAGCAAATAGAAGAAACTACTTGAAATTCCTGCTCTGTTAGATGCTGTAGCAGATTTGAATGGTGTTGACCATAATTCTCCATCTGTCTGCCTTAATTAGTTTTTTGTATGGTGCATTTAATTGGGTTGCAGTCATTCCTTGCAGAGTGCTAATCTGTTTGTAGGCGGTGTTCCTCTTGCCACACAGCTCACTCTTCCTTGTCTCGCTCAAAATGGCAGCCTTCCTGAAAAATCAAATGTGTTTTGAGGCTATTCTCTCAGTTCCCAGGACTAAATCCCATAGTCATACCAGGTGCTTGAATAGCAGATCTGGGTCTGCCTCCTGATTGGAATAGGGTCAGCAGATCACTGTGCAGTGCACCATAGACATTTAGATGTTCAAGGAGCATGAATGAACAGTGGTTGGCTGTGCGTCCACTCTTGGTGTTTGTGGATCGTAGGAAGAAACTGCTCAAGGCAGTGATGCTACTTCAGGCCACGCAGCCGATCAGCTCACAGTCTTGTCATCTTTCAGTTACTGGTACATGTGTCCTAACTTTGGTGGCGTTTCACAGGTTTCCTGGCAAAAGATTGTTTGGTTATTATTGAGAAAAATATTTGGATATTAAGAAATTTTAATTTCAATGGCTTCTGAAGATGTCAGAACTCCATTTGAAGTTAGGACTGTGTCCAGAAGCCTGTTACATGGTGTAGTTAGCAGTGATGGTCCCATCCCTGTGGCGCCGCAGAACTCTCCTATTGTTCCCCTGGGCATTCACACGAGAGGATAGGTACCTAGGGCTAGCACGAAGTCTTTTCAGACAAAGGAGCCGTGATTTAGACTTGCTTGGCACAGACCCTAACACTAGTGCTTAGTAGCTTGGGAATGCAGTTGTGACCTCTCCCCCTTCCCCGTGAAGTCAGCCTTCGAGGGTTTAGCTCTTTCTACTCGAGTAGTAAAAATGCTAATAGACATTTAAAGCCCAACCAGAAGTCATCAGTCAGGAGATTCTTGTCGAGTGCCCACCACCGTGTGCTGGGTATCGTGGGATCTCCTGAAGATGCTATTTGGAAGGTCTTATGAGATATCCAAACATAAATATTTTGGCTGATTTAAATGGAAATAAACGCCAACTATAGAATCATATCGATGGTGATGAGGGTTACAAAACAGTTCTGTATTTTTGGTCAAGCTACTCTACAGAAAAGGCAAATTACACTTGTCTTGATCAACAAGTGCAAGTCTATGTCAGCTGCAGTCATCTAGTTGATATATGTCTCAGCAGTTTTTACTTATTTTTATAGCAAAATAATTCAAAGGTTAGATAATAGAAACTTGTAATTATATGTAATGGCTTAATTTCAATTGTTACCAGATGTATTTTTTAACACGGAGAATTTTAAAAGATGAAAAGGTTTCCTTAAATGTTTTCTTTCTGTCTGATTCCCAAACAAAAGATGGCACTTTAAAAATAGATTTTACCTCTTTGCTGCTCTTTTTTTGATTATGGATGTCTTCCAACAAGAAAAACCATCTCTTTGATCTTATTCAAGTAGGCTGATTTCTTTGACGTAGGATGTACTGTGATTCACAAAAACCTCTTTGAGGGAAAGATGAATGATTATTTGGGCAAGGTACAAATTTGCATTCTTAAAAGACCTGGAGATATCCAAGTTTATTCTTATGTTGATACATGATAAAATCTACTTTAACAAAGGTAAGACATAATTGAATGCTATGCTACAAATTTGATATTAATCATTATACCTTATTTTCTTCTGATCAGATCTTTTAAGAAAATAATTTTTTAAAAAGTGTTGTCACCTGGGAACTGTCAACTCTAGTAAATTAATGGTGTTCTTCAACTGTCTGAAAATGACTGATTAATTACACAGGGCAATCTACATCGCAAAAATAGGAATTAAGCTATTTTCTTGAAACGTAAGATGATTTGTGTGTGTTCTTTGAACAGCTGAGGAAGTCACAGACCTAAAGAGGCAAGCAGTAGAGGAGATGATGGATAGAATTAAAAAGGGGGTTCATCTCAGACCAGTCAATCAGACAGCCAGACCGAAGGCCAAGGTATGTAGTCCCCCCCCCCATACTTCCCTCTTAATGTAAAAATTTGAAGTGTGGTTAAAGCTACATCAGAACTGACTGTCCAGTTTGGGGAACAGGCTGATGTGTCATGAAAGCTTTGACTTTCACGGAGACATGTTTCAGGAGGACGTTGTGGACCCACGTGAACCTAAATCAGAATAAAAAGTAAGCCGTGTCCTCCAGAGGGACTTGGATATGACATGTCACAACTGTTCCTTCCTTCCTTTCCCTGGCTCTTCTGTGTAATTCTGCTGTGGGTCTGCTGTGTGCCAAGTACTGTTGTAGGCGTTGGGGGGTGGGGGTAGGGGTTATGGAGGGAAACAGAGGACACCCTGGCTGACCTGAGGCTTCAGAACAGAACTAAGACAGTGTGGGACTAATAGAACTAAAATGCTCTGTCCCTCTATCTGTAACTACATTTTATCAGCTGTGTGTGTATGTTGCGGGAGACAGAACCCCAGTGCATTCTACCTCCAAGCTACACCCCCAGGCCTATATTATTTTTATTTGGAAACAGGGTCTGGCTAAGAGCCAGGTTAAGTTGCTGAGGCTAGCCTCGAACCTGTGCTGCTTCTGTCCCAGCCTCCCAAGTACCAATGCCAGGTTAGCTGTCTCCTTAACCATACGCAGAAGATGCTCCAGGGCCCGTGAGATCCCCTGAGTGCACCCAGCACGCGGTCTGGCCCTGTACTCCTTCCCGCTGTGTGTGAACCTATCACATTTAAATAGGCCCAGTAATCACTTTTGACATTTTTCTTGAATATGTTCTTTTTTTTCTAATTAAGTTATAAACAGACTGAAGTTCTTTATTTTTCTTTTTCCTTTTTTTCTTCAGAACTGGGGATTGAACCCAGGGCCATTCTACCTTGAAGCTACACCTCTAGCCCTCTTTTATTTTATTTGGAAACAGGGTCTCACTAAATTGTGGAGGGCCTCACTAAGTATCTGAGGCTGGCTGTGAACCTGTGATTCTCCTGTCTCAGCTTCTCAAGTACTGGGATTATGAGCCTATGTCACCACGCCCAGCTCTTTTTTTTTCTTCTTTATTTCAACCAAACTTTATGGTTTCATCCTTCCTCCTCTCAAGGATGCTCCTCAGCTTCCTGAACACCTGCCATTGTCAAAGCCATGTGCATTTCCCCTCTCCACTGTGCCCCAAACAGAAGGAGAGCATGGGGGGGGGGGGCAGGCCGTGGGGACAGTGCACGGAAAGCATGCAGGGTGCCAACTGCAGGAGCAGAGGACAGCCAGCCGTGGAGAGTGGGTCAGTCCCTCCAGGGACAGGGAAGCAGTTCCTAAGCAAAGGGCAGAGGGACACCAGAAGGGAAGCTTTGTAGGATGACCAGCAGGACTGGCCAAGCACTGGGCTCTGATGAGTAGAGAGTGGTGAGCGCTGTAGCTGGAGTGAGGGCCTGGCACTACCACCAGCCTCCCCATGCCGTGTGTGTGTGTGTGTGTGTGCGTGTGTGTGTGTGTGTGTGTGTGAGGGCCTGGCACTACCACCAGCCTCCCCATGCCGTGTGTGTGTGTGTGTGTGTGTGTGAGGGCCTGGCACTACCACCAGCCTCCCCATGCCGTGTGTGTGTGTGTGTGTGTGTGTGTGTGTGTGTGTGTGTGTGTCTGGCACTACCACCAGCCTCCCCATGCCACCGTGTGTGTGTATGTGTGTATGTGTGTGTGTGTGTGTGTGAGGGCCTGGCACTACCACCAGCCTCCCCATGCCACCGTGTGTGTGTATGTGTGTATGTGTGTGTGTGTGTGTGTGAGGGCCTGGCACTACCACCAGCCTCCCCATGCCGTGTGTGTGTGTGTGTGTGTGTGTGTGTGTGTGTGTGTCTGGCACTACCACCAGCCTCCCCATGCCGTGTGTGTGTGTGTGTGTGTGTGTGTGTGTCTGGCACTACCACCAGCCTCCCCATGCCGTGTGTGTGTGTGTGTGTGTGTGTGTGTGTGTGTGTGCCTGGCACTACCACCAGCCTCCCCATGCCACCGTGTGTGTGTATGTGTGTATGTGTGTACACCCAGTAGCATTCTGCCTGAGCCCCACTCCAGCCCTATTTTACTTATTTTGAAACAGGGTCTCACTTAAGTTGTGGAGAACCTCACTACCCTGTGATCCTCCTGTCTGAGCTTTCCAAGTACTGGGAATACAGGCGGGGACCACCACGCCCAGCCCCTCCCCACCCTTTTTCCTGTACAAAATGGGGACAGCACCCACTCTCTCCGATTCACCAGCCCTTGTCAGGATCAAATGGAATAGAGTGTAAACACACTGTAAAATGCGGGTCTGCGCGCCGCCTTGAAAAGAATACATTTCTATGACTTTCATGTCACAACTATTATGGACAAAAAAATAAGCAAAACCAAACTATCCTAGGAGAAGAATGCAGTGTCATTAAAAAAAAAAGATAATTCCTTTGGAGAGGAAAATGTTGGCAACTTCTTAAACCGTGAGCTCCTCACGCCCCTTCACTTTCAGAAGGTCACCCCTGCCCTTTCTCTCTTCCTGCGATGCTTCCGACAGTCACGCGATGTTGAATGTCCACTCAGAGTCTGGATAGGGACTGAACAAGGAGCAGTGCATGACTAGGTGTCCACTGGTGATCACTAAGCTGTGTGGATCTGGTGTTGAGTGACCAGGTCAGTAACTTTCACAACAGTCGCTGCGTGCTGCGGCCAGGCTTCTCCCCAGTGCCATCAACACGCTCCCAAGCGTCAGCATGAGAGTATGTGGGCCAGGCCCCCCAGGGCCTCTGCCCTCAGGACGGCTCCAGTTGGCATGGCAGCACTTTTGAGTGGGGATTCAAAAGATAGAAGCAGTCAGGCATGGCGCATGCCTGCAGTCCCGGTACTAGGGAGGCTGAGGCAGGAGGGCGGCAAGTTTGAAGCCAGCCTCAGCAACTTGTAATGCCCTTTGCAACTTAGTGAGACCCTGTTTCAAAATAAAGAAAAGAAAATTGGGCTGAGGGTAGAGCTCAGAGGTAGAATGCCCCTAAGTACCCAGTACCACAAAATAAATAAATAAATAAGTAGATAAATAAACTAAAGAAGGGGTAGGATATAACCTGGAGGTAGAATGCCTCTGGGTTCCGTCCCCAGTGCAAATAAAAAAGAAGTTATAATCATCACATGAACAGGTTTCCTGCAGAAGTCAAGCCAGCCTTGAGAATACTAATTTACGTATAAGTTTCTGGGGGAGTGGTGCTGGGGATTTAACTCAGGAACATTCTTTCTCAGAGTTACACCCCCAGCCCATTTTAATTTGAAACAGTGTCTTACCAAGTTGCCCAAACTGGCCTGGAAACTGAGTCCCTCCCATCTCAGCCTCCCAAGTACTGGGATCACAGATGTGCGTCAACACATCCTGCTGCTTTTTTTTTTTTTTTCCTTTTCTTTCATTACTGGGGGTGGAACCCAGGGGGATTCTACCTCCAAGCTACACCCCCAGCCCTATATTTCATTCTTTATTTTGAAACAGGGTGTCACTGAGTTGCAAAGGGCCTCACCAAGTAGCTGAGTCTGGCTGCGAACCACCATCCTCCTGTCTCAGCCTCCCAAGTGCTGGGATTACAAGCGTGCGCCACCACACCCGCTAACCACATATTTTTAAAATTCCTTGGTGCCTCGCTTGGCATTGGCAGGGGTGAAGTTAGTTCTCAGCTGACACTGAGCACATGTGGGGCTCACAGGGAGCGTAGGCGATGAAGATGATGCCTTAGCCTAATTCTGTCCTCCGTTTTCATTTGTTCTAAATTGAAACGGACTCTTACTCTTATTATTTTTTGAGAGGAAAGGAAGGCCCCTGAGTTGCTGCTGACTGCCTCCCAGTGCTTGACAAGAGACCTGACCCTGTCTCCTGGGAAGCAGAGGCCCCAGCGGCTGCTGTCGCTGCGTCTTCCAGGTTCCTCTGCATCTTGGTTCTTTGTGGAAGGAAGCCATGCAGGGGAGATCAGAGGTCTCCCCAGCTGCTTTTCAGGAGAGCCTTTCCCGCAACACAGCATCTGGGTTAGGGGGAAAGGTTCTGGGTGGGGGAGGGATGAAGGCTCCCACATCAAGAGCTCCACATGTTCTACTCAAGAAAGCAACACATTCCAACCCCCCTCTTCTCTGGAATATAACCTCAACTCCTATTACACAGGCCCCATTCCCTAAATAAATTTCTGTTCCTGTATTCATGTATTTCTGTATTCCTTTCCATTTGAATTCTTTCTCTTGGAAGAAGCAATAACCAAGAAAGGAGTTACCATCCCGTAACATAGGGGCTTCCTGCCTGGTGACGCTTTGACTCACTTCTGTTTTTCTTTTTAATTGATACTTGAGAGTACTAACATGGCTGATGTGTTTTCACACTTTTAGACACAGACCTAATTAAAAAATATATATACAGCCTTATATTATCACCATCTAAGCTATCAACAGTTAGTCATATAAAAATCATTAGTAGCCATGCATATGCCTGTAATACCAGTACTTGGGAAGCTGAGATAGGAGGATTGAAGTTTTGAGGCCAGTTTACGCAAGTAAGTGAGACCCTTAGCAACTTAGGGAGATCCTGTCTCAAAATAAAATTTTTAAAAATTGGCATGGGAGTGTAGCTCAGAGGTAGAGCACCTCTGGGTTCAATCGCTGGTACCACCACCAAAAAAAAAAAAAAAAAAAAATCATGAATGATTTAAAACTGGATTACAAGTAATTTATTTTTCTTTTTAAAATTGTAGCCAGAATCTTCAAAAGGCTCCGAAAGTGCAGTGAATGAACTAAAAGGGATACTGGTAAGAATAGATCCTGGCTTATTGTTTGGTTGATGGAGAATATGTTTATAATCTGCTTCTTCATGAGTCATTGTTTACGGTATGTTTTATTTCTGTTTATAGTTGGCCTTATTTCTTTTGACAGTTTGATTGTGCTAACCATGAATCAAATATCACTTTGTGTTTCTGTCCTAGAAGAGTGGTTACACTTGCACCAAAGCCATTGTTTCCTGTTCTCGAAGCACTAATCCTGGCATTGTAGCCTGCAGGTCAAGGGTCTGGCCATACGTGAGGATCAGTATGTGCTTATGAATAACAGAACTGGAATAGATGGCTAGTGCTTGGCATGAATAGTGCTCTCAAACTTTGAGGCAGGAGAGTGGAATTCTTGACACCTTCATGTAAAGCTGAGCTCCCAACCAAATATGTTCCTCTTGGGGCCACAGTCTGCTTTTTCTCACAGAGACTAATAGAAGAGTCCCTTTCTCTCAAGCATTTTCTAAAGACAACTTAACAGCCGTTGGAGATTGTTTCCAGCGCCCATCTCCAGCCCTGTTTCTTTTCCCCAAGTGGGAGCTTTTGCCACGGGAGGAACCCCTGTCCACTGCCCTCTCCAGCATTGGCTGTCAAAGACAAATGCTCACGTAGGATGTGTTTCAGACACAGAGCTGTATTTTTCAGACCCTGTTCCAGCCCGATCCCAGTTATTACGCACAGTAAGTCAACAAACCCGGGGGCGGAGGTGCAGGACTAAGTACTCCTCTGCTTGTTGTTACTGTGCTAATTACGCTTTGCATGTCGACATCCACATAATGGTGGTAAACAAAATTATTTTCATCAATCATGTCTTCACACAGTGGACTTAACGCAGAGTGGCTTTTATTAGTTTCCTTCAGTTTTAAGTGAGTGGGATTAGCCCTGAAGAGAGGTGTATCACTGGCTAACAGTGGTGGTCTACCTACGGAATGAAGGATTAGAACCCCTGAAAAAGGATGTAGTTATTATCTAATGGATTCTTTGAGCAGAAGACTTTGCTGTCCAGTGTTCTGGTAAGGAGCACTCCAAACTGACGGACCCTTTTGTAGTCTTTGCATTATGATGCAAATTAATGTTGATGAAGATGTCCCCCTGAGCATCCCAGGATGCTGGAGAGCTACTCTGATCCCCAGTGAGAGCATAAACTAGAGTTTGACTCTTTGAAAATTCAGTTTATTTTTTAAAAATGAGACATCTATATGAGGTACACACACGTGTGTGTGTGTGTGTGTGTGTGTGTGTGTGTGTGTGTGTGTGTGTTACTTGATTAGCCAGGATACTCCATTCCCTTGTCAGGATGGATGGTAGCCAGTTCACTGAATCACTTTTTGGTGCAGGGCTGTAAGGGGGGCCTGGGGGCCTCATGCTGTTCCACTGAGCTCTACTATTTACAAATATTGACAAATTATATACATCTTAATAATATCTTTTATTTTTTGCAGTACTAGGGATTGAACCCAGGGACATTCTACTGCTGCACTACATATACCGCCAGTCCATATTTTTAAAAAAAAAAATGGGGGGGGCAGTACTGGAGATGGAACCCAGGGACATTCTATCTCCAAGTTATACCCCCAGTCCTATTTTTTATTTATTTGTTTTTTTGAGACAAGCTCTCACTGCTTTGCAGAGGGCCTCACTAAATAGCTAAGCCTGTTTGTGAACTGCGATCCTCCTGTCTCAGCCTCCCAAATACTGGGATTACAAGCATGTGCCACCCAACCCAGCTCCCAATTTTTTATTCTTTGTTTTGAAAGAGGGTCTCACTAAGATGTGTAGGGCCTCACTAAGTAGCTGAGGCTGATGTGAACCTGCAATCTTCTTGTCTCAGCCTCCCAAGCACTGGGATTACAAGTGTGCCCCACCACACTCAGATTTAGTAATATCTTTCTTATTTGGAAATTACCTCCATCCTTCCTGCCCTAGATCTAATAGTCAATCTCTCTGCCTTATTTGGCATTAATGTTCTGTAGTTAATGGTTATTATTTGGGGATGTGTGTGTGTGTGTGTGTGTGTGTGTGTGTGTGTGTGTGGTACTGAGGATGGTATGCAGGGGCATTCTATCTCTGAGCTATACACCCAGCCCTGTTTATTTTTTATTTTGAAACAGAGATTCACTAAGTTGCAGAGGGCCTGACTAAGCTGCTGAGACTGGTTGCAAACCTGCCATCCTCATGACTCTGCCTCCCAAGTGCTGGGATTATTCTAAGTGTGTGCCACCACACCCTGCTGCATCAAGTTTTTTTTTTTTTTTTTTTTTTTCTTTTTTTGTGGGTCTGGGGATGGAACCCAGGGGCATCTCACCTCTGAGCTACACCCCCAGCCCTATTTTTTATTCTGTTTTTTGAAACAGGGTCTCACTAAGTTATGGAAGGCCTCACTAAGTAGCTGAGACTGCCTGTAAATTGCGATCCTCCTGTCTCAGCTTCCCGAATGCTGGGATTACAAGTGTGCATCACCACGCCTAGCCTTGCATCAAGTATTTTTTTTAAATGGAACTCATGATTGTCTTCCCTGCTTTTTTATTACTAAATGGAAACTCGCCTCAACTCCGATAGAGATTTTCTTTGAGAGATGATAGACCATTTGTAACTCCCCGTCACCCGGGGTCAGGAAAACACACACATTCTTTTGAGAGAGAGACAGGAATAAGTTCCCGGGCGCAGCCTGCTTTTTGATGTTTCTTGCATCATGCTATAAGGATCATTAAAGTTAATTCCCAGTAAAGCACATGGCACCAACTTCACAGTCATGGCACGTAGAAAGCAAATAGGAAGAAAACACACAAGCCTACACTTCTTTTGTTTGTTTGTTTTGTGTGAGTGTGTTACTGAGGACTGAACCTGGGGGCATTCCAAGTCACATCTCCAGCTCTATTTTATTTTGATTTGGAAAGGATCTCACTAGGTTGATGAGAGTCCCACTACTTGCTGAGGCTGTCCTCTAACCTGCAGTCCTCCTGTCTTAGCCGCCCGGGTCCTGGGATTATAGGCATGAGCTGCCGTGCCTGGCTAAGAGCCTACAGTTTCACACTCAAGTGGAGAGCAAGCTCCTGTCCCAGGGAAATGTGGCCTGTGGTCCAGGACTTAGACGTTGGGTCCACTGCCGAGACAGTCACCTTTAGAAACAGTCTCTGGTTTGGGGGAGGTGGACAGGCCTACTATTTTTTGAGTTATGCAATTTTTAACCTAATTTTAAAAGTCTTGGTGTTTACAGAACTCATTTTTTTCCAAGCCTACTTCCACTTAATTGTTAAAGTTATGTATTTTACAGATTAAAGTACATACAATTTCATTTCTCATAGTTACAAGGTGTTGAGGTTTAGGAAGGGAAACCTTTTAAAAGTCGCCCTAGTTATTTAAAAGCTACTCAAGTTGCTATGGTGATTTCTGAAGAATAAATCGATACAAATTAATCGAGAAGCCTTTTCTCAAGTTCATTCGGCTCTAAACCCGAACAGCCAGAGCAGCTATCAACAAATTCTCTAAGGGTCTTTTAACAATATTTTCATTTTTTCTAAGTATACCGGAATTGTTGACCAGTTAATTTTGCCACCTGACAATTAACCAGCCTGATGAACATTGAATGGAGATCAAGATTATTAACTGATTGTGGGGGTTTGAAGTGGAAAGAGTCCTGCCTTGAAAATGAGCAGTCTAAGTTGTGGGTCCAGGCCTATGGCTGACGGGGCCTCGCCCAGGTCCTGCTGATCGTTGAGTTTGAATCCTCTTTGTCAAGGGAAGGAATCGTGTGTACATGGTTTCTGAGTCAATTTCTAATTCTCATGTTCAGTGATTCTAATTCAGGAAACCACGATAATCTTAGGTACTTTATTAAGCTGAGCTCTTAATTATTTGAGAGTTGAGGAATTTGCCTTCAACAATTGCCTGTATACTTAAAGTTGACTTATATCTTAGCTAGATCAACTGCATCAGGCAGGACATGGAGAAAGAAGTTTGGGATTCAAGGGTTAGAACTGGAAAAATGGCTCCTTTCAGTACCACACGTAATAGGGGATGGCACGCTACAGTCAGGAATTTGGGGAAATGATACTGTTATCCACATGAAAACTGAGAAAACGCTATGAAAAGTAAATTCAGCAGTAAAAGATAATTCTACCCCTTTTCCTTGAATTAACTCCAGCCGCTGGGAAAAATCACACCGTGTCCTTGACATTCAAACAATGTAGTAGTTTCATAAGTTATTTCTATAGCAATGACTGCAAGTTTTTAAAATATCTGTGAAGAAATGGTTCAGACGGTAAGTTTTACAAATTTTAAATGCAAATTATATGCGTTTTTCTCGAGAATTCTTTGCGTGTGTATCTGAAGTGGCTGGGGTTCTGTGTCCTTCACTTTGCCAATGTCAATCATCTCTTACTGTATTTCTCTTCAACAAGGAGATAAGGCCTGCAGCTTTAAATACGTCAAATCATTGCATTTTTAAATTAAAGCCATTGTGGTATCACATATATTGTAATTTTCCTTTTAATATATTTTATGAAAATTTGCAATAAATGTGAAGCAAAGAAAGATATTCCATGATAGAGGGAGCCTCATCAGGCATACCATAGAGGTATAAAAAAAGAGGAAAAAAAGCCGTATGTATTTTAGACATGAGTTGGTTAGGCAACTGGAGACAAAATAATATGATCTTCTACATTTGTCAGTTTCTCTTTTCTGTAACTGCAAATAAGCAGGAAATAAAATAGCTTTTCCTAAACATAATAACCTGTCATGTGAGATTTGTAACCATCTGGTTTTACAAGGAACCTTTTCTTTTTTTTTTTTTTTCGGGCTAAAAAGAAGCATGAGTTTACCATATTTAGCCAGTAGAATCCTTCGAATCCTTCCTGAAGTTGGCAGTGGGGAGGGCACAGGAGCCGGGCAGGCACTTAGTGTGAGCAGCCGTGACCAAGGCTGGCCGTCCCTAGGTGGACCAAAGCCGCCTTATGGCTCTGCCATGACATCTAGCAAGTTCTACTAGATTTTGGGTTCTTTTGTCCTTTGATTGGGAGATTATGATTTTTCTACCTCTGCCCCAAGCCTGTGGCACAGCTGAGAAGGGCCATTTCAAAGAAATGGGTATTTCTTCTGAAAACCTTGTAACGTCAAAGAGCTAAATCCTTGCGTGTAATGGAGAAGTCCACCACCCACGTTCCGTGCAGACATTTTGCTAGAAGTGGAGATGCTGTGTAACTGCAGAGGGGCCAGGCAGGCAGCCTTTCTGGAGGTCTTTGCCATCCTGGAAGCAAGTGCCATTTTCAGCAGAAGCACAGCTCCATGGCCTCTCTTGTCTCCTTCCGTATCTTTGGGGCCCTGAGCAACACATTTGCTGTGTCTTTTGTTGGGATTATGAAATTGAACGCATCCCTGTGTGATGACAGCTTTCCTCTTGCGCATGGCAGTCAGGGTTGCCCAGCGCAGCCTTCTCTGAGCAGGCCACAGGAGAGCACCTCGTGCCTCCTTGGCAGCCACACTCTTGGCACCAGGTGTGCAGCGAGGATCACCCTCTCTCCGACGAATCAGCTATACATTTTAGTATCGCAAGGACTGGGGTTCGGTAGCTCATGGCTGCCATATCAAGACACCCTCCCGAGGTGAGTGGAACCCAGACATCCTCTTCCCACCGATCGACACCCATCAGACTCTTAACGGACGCGGGGCACAGCCTGCTCATCGAGAGGTGTTCTTGTTCTACTCTTCTGATACGAAGCCAGCTTCTGCGTCACCAGTGCCATCTTCTTAAATGATCCCGCACTCCGTGGTGGATCATGCGCACATTTAAAAAACATATGTGTATTTGCATATAAAAGTATATGCAAACGTGTTTTGTTTCCTAATTTCATTCAAATTCTGGTTAATGTTTTGTTGGTTTGCTTTTTGTGTTTTTTTGTGTATTGTATTAAGACATTAACCTTTTTGTTTTTGTTTTGTTTTTACTTTAGGGGACACTTAACAAATCCACTAGTTCCAGAAGCTTAAAATCCCTTGACCCCGAAAACAGTGAATCTGAGTTAGAAAGGATTTTGCGTCGCAGAAAGTTGACAGCAGAAGCAGACAGCAGTAGTAAGCTGCTTGACTTTTCATCCTCCTCTTCACCTCCAAGACCTCTTCCTTTAGTCCCTTTGTAACAGGAAATCATCTTTTGAAAACTATTATTAAGAATTTACTTTTAATACGAATGAGAAGTAGTGGATGGGCAAAAGTATTTATGGGCACCCCCTAAGAACTCTTCTGTGTTTTCACTAATTGGTGGCATGTTTACTCTTCTCATTAGTAGACACCCAGGCATTCGTAGGTCTGGTCTGTTTAATGTGTCAAGACATTCAGGGTGGCTTTGGCCAACTTGGCACATCAGGTGCCAGCTTTGAAGCCAGACTGCCTGAGTTCGAATCCCAGCTCTGCAGTTTACCTACTGCTTGTCCTCAGGCAAACTCCTCAGTCTTTCTGTGCCTGTGTTTCTTTATGTGTAGAGTGAAGATAATAAAAGCATGGCTTCATAGGATTATGATCAGGGTTAAGTAAGTCAGTACATGACACAAAAGTAAGCGCACGATAATTAGTAGGTTTAGTAGTAAAATCAATTAAAAATGAATTATGTAGATCGACCATCTTTACTCTTTTTTTGGGGGGGTCTAGGGGTGGAACCCAGTGGCATTGACCTCCCAGCTACACCCCCTGTTCTATTTTTTTATTCTTTATTTTGAAACAAGGCCTCTCTAAGTTACAGGTGCCTCACTAAGTAGCTGAGGCTGTCCGTGAACCGCGACCCTCCAGTCTCAGCCTTCCGAATGCTGGGATTACAAGCGTGCGCCACCATGCCTGGCTCCATCTTTACTCTTGATAGCCATTTAGCTCCTTGCCTGCCTGTGAACCAAGCAGAAGAGAAAATCTAGCTAGCTCATTGCAAACTACCAGTGCACCATCCAGACAACCAGGCTTGAGGTTCAAAATCTATTACAGAACTCACTTTATGTGTCTTCTGATGTATTTACCAGCTTGGCCACAAGAATTAGTAGAACTTTTATGAGGTTTTCCCCTTGTAGTCAGGTAGGGGACTGGCTTTGAAAAACTATTGCAAGGCAAAACCACTCAGCAGCCATAGCTGGTAGGCTGAATCGTGTGGCTCAATCAGGTTGATTCCAAAAAGTCTCTTGTTACTTTTAAATCCGCAAAACACTGAGCCATGCCGGCCAAATTTACTTTTTTTTTTTTTTTTGGGGGGGTTTTTTTTTTTTTTTTTTTTCAGTACCGGAGATGGAACTCAGGGGCATTCTACCTCTGAGCTACACCCTGAGCCCTATTTTTTATTCTTAATTTTTTGAAACAGGGTCTCACTGAGTTGCGAAGTCTCTCACTAAGTAGCTGAGGCTGGCCCGGAACTGCGATCCTCCTGTCTCCACCTCCGGAATGCTGGGATTACAAGCGTGCACCACCACGCCTGGCCGACCAAATTAAAAGCTAGAATATTTTCAGGATAAGATTTTGATGAAAAAGCTCTAGTTTCTACTTAGGGACTCACTCAAACAATTGAATAAACTGGTTCCTTTCTCAAATCCACATCCATAAGACAACAGCCAAGCTTTATTATAAAGAAATGAAATCTTTGTTATTTTTTCAAAAACAAAAATCAGCTGTTCAGCAATTTCTGCTGTTAACATCCTGCAAGGACTGTTTCCCCCACCCCCAGAATAACCACCTCTGGAAAGTTAGAAGGGTGCTGTGAGGCGTTTTGTCTTGAATTACTTTACGAGCACTGGTACAACCTCCCCGTGTCCTTCCTCATCGGGGGCTTCACACCTGAGTTATCCTTCCCTCATTTTACCCTTGGTGTTTCAAGACTTTGTAGATGACATTTTAATGTGCGGTCATTTGCATTTTGTGCTTTGCCACAGACGTTTTTGTTCCTAGAGAAACATTCCTACTATATTTGTGAATTGGTCAAACATATACAACACGATTTCAGAGGCTGAACCCAGGGGCTTTCTATCTCTGAGCTATACCCCCAGCCCTATTTTTTATTCTTTATTTTGAAACAGGGTCTCACTAAGTTGCAGAGGGCATCACTAAGCAGCTGAGGCTGCTTGAAAACCTAGATCCTCCTGTCTCAGCCTCCCATGTACTGGGATTGCAAGCGTGCACCACCACGTCCAGCTTCAGAGTTGGTTTTCAATGAAACAGATGAGGAATCCTTTTTATTTTAGTCACTACAGAAATAGAAATATTTCTTTTTTTTATTATTATTATTTTCTGGTGGTACTGGGGTTCCTGGAAGCCCTTCTACTTCTGGGCTACACTCCCAGACCTATTTTTACATTTTTATTTGGAAACAGGGTCTCCTAAGCCAGCGCGTGCGGCTGGCTTCGAACCTGCGCGATCCTCCTGTCTCTGCCTCCCAAGCGCGGGGATTACAAGCGTGCGCCACCACGCCCGGCTTGAAATAGAAATATTTCTAAGAGTGGAGAAAGGAGCATGGTTTAGAGGTGTGGTGAGGTTCTTTTATATTTATTCATTTATTTTGTGGTACTGGGATTGAACCCAGGATCATTCTACCTACAAGCTATACCCCTAGCTGTATTTTTTATTTATTTATTTTTGTTTGGAAACATGATCTCATTAAGTTTCTGAGGGCTTCACTAAGTTGCTGAGGCTGGCTTTGAGCCCGCAACCCTCCTGTCTCAGCCTCTCAAGTACCGGGATTATAGGTATGTGCCACCACGTCCACCTGAGGAACTTTCATTATATTTTATTATGTTCTGTCAATGCATACATATTCAATGAGTCATTTGAGGAAGTTAGAATTAAAAATATGAATTCCTGCCGGGCGTGGTGGCGCACGCTTGTAATCCCCGCGCTTGGGAGGCGGAAACAGGAGGATGGCACAGGTTCGAAGCCAGCCATGCTGGCTTTATGAGACCCTGTTTCCAAATAAAAATATAAAAAAAATAGGTCTGGGAGTGTAGCCCTAAGGTAGAAGGGCTTTCAGGAACCCCAGTACCACCAAAAAAAAAAATTTATATATATATATATAAATATATATATATTCCATAGAACCACTAACACATGAATAGAGAAGTAAGGACGGTGCTTGGTGAGGTAAGGAAGAAATACACTGAGGAACGACTTGTAATCAAGCAGACATTTTCTTTGAGTTTCCTAATAGCCAAAGAAAAAGGAAAAAAATAAACAAGCCCATCGTCTACAAAAGAAATCATACCTTTTTTTTCTTTCTGGTGGCACAGGGATGTTTCTAAGCATCAAACTAGAAGAGGCACTTACCATGTGACTCTTTGTAAAGGTCATAGACGGCAAAGTGGGGATTCCAGGAGTGAGAACAGGGAGGTAGCCGCAGCCTGAAAGCCGGCATGGTGGAGTGAATGGAGAGAAAGGCCCGGGTATCATGCCTCGGGCACTTGAATGTGACAGACACTGTTTGCTTATGCACACAGAATCTTAGGGGAGAGTAGACAGGAGGATAAAGGATGCATCCTAAGGGAGGCAGCCTGGGCTTCGCAGCCTCAGATCCCAACTCCATGGGTGTCTCTCCACGCGCAGGGATGCACCATTTTTCCTTAGTTTTCTCTTCTAGTCCCAGCTGATGCTCCCTTGCTTTCTCTCACCTTGGGGCCTGCCAGGCTGACAACTTAGAGCACGGCAAGTGCCTCTCAGGAAACATGGGGTGGCTTAACGGGGCGTAGCAATCATCTCAAACATGGTGCATTTTTCTTTTTCTGTACATAAGAGGAACGTGAGCTCCAGCCGAGCTCACTACTCTCCTTCCTTTTAAGTTGGCCTCAGTTGCAGAACAAGCAGTAGGTGTTGGTGTATTCAGAAACAGGTCTTGCCTTCCTACAAGGACAGATTGTTTTAGCCTTATCTAGTGTTGTAGTCAACAATGACCCCAGGGCAGAATAAAGCTGATCTTGAACCCAGCTGTAGATCGGTGTCTTTGGGAGCTGCTTTCCAGGCCTTTCTGCCCTTCTCCCCTTACTCCACATCTGCATGCAACATGCGGCTGAACAGAGCTGCCAGGGAGAGGCCTTTCAACCAGAAATGTTGCCACCTTGTCTGCCCACATGGTACAGATGAAGGAAGAAAGTCAGGCACCAGGGTTTTGTGGGATTTCTGCATCCCCCACAAGGAACCATCCAACAGAATGGTTGGATCATTTTCCAGTTCCACTTGGCTAGGTTTTACAAATTTCATCTTCATTTCTGGGATTATTATATAACGTGGTGGTGTCACATTAGACACATTCACACCCAACTGTAAGAGCAAAATCCCACAACTAACTATTAATGATCAGGGATTATCTATTATTTGGATTGTACCTACTAGAAGTTTCCATATTGGGAAATGACCCAACATGTATTTTTTTCTTTTTGTGCTACCAGTTATTGAGCCCAGGGGCAGACTACCTCTGAGCTACACCCCCAGCCCTATTTAATTTTCATTTTATTTATTATTAATATTTTTTTTTGGTGGTACTGGGGGTGGAAGCCCTTCTACATCCGGGCTATACTCCCAGACCTATTTTATATTTTATTTGGAAACAGGGTCTCTTAAGCCAACGAGTCTGACTTCGAACCTGTGTGATCCTCCTGTCTCCGCCTCCCAAGCACTGGGATTATAAGCGTGCGCCACCACACCTGGCTGATTTTTATTTTGAAATGGGGTTTCGGTAAGTTGCGGAGGTCCTCGCTAATTTGCTGAGAATGGCAATGAACCTGAGATCCTTCTGTCTCAGACTTCCCCCAGAACCAGGATCACACATGTGCACCAATCACACCTGGATGACCTGATTTTTCTTTTCTTTTCTCTTCTTTTTCTTTCTTTTTTTTTTGGGGGGGGGGTGATACTAAGGATGAAATCCAGGGGCATTCTACATCCGAGCAATACTCCCAGCCCTTTTTTTTTATACTTTATTTTGAAACAGGGTGTCACTGAGTTGCAAAGGGCCTCACTAAGTAGCAGAGGCTGGCCACAAACCACAGTCCTCCTGTCTTAGCTCCCAAATGCTGGGATTAAAAGCGTGCACCACCACACCTGGCTCCTGACATTTTTTAAGGATAAAGAGACTCTCAGGTTTTGTCTTCTTCTTAATGGTACCTTTCAAGGTTGTCCTCTAATTTTTAAAAATTGTCATTTAGTTTTCATATCTATGACTTGTTTTATTAAATTTTTTTATTTTAAAAAGCATTCCTTCTGAAAATTTCAAGAAGATATATATGAAGCTTGCTTTGAGAAAAATTGTTTAGGGTAGCATCTTTCTACCTAAATTTAGAAAAAAAGTTCTGATGAAGTCCAGTTCCATTGCCCAGAATTCTTAGACCAGTAAGTCAGTACTTTAGTCACAAGCCCCGTTGTTGTTACATGCGGTCCCAAAGAACAGAAAAGTCAAAAGGTAAACAGCCCAACTCTTTGCCACTTAATTTTTGTAATCCTGTGCCTGTATTTTAAGAGGCAATAAATCCACTTACTTCTCATTCACATTAAAATTAAAATGTTCATAAAAGCTGTTTAATGCTCAAGAAGCCTTCGTGTGCTTTTTTAAAAGAGCCTTTTGACATCGTTCCATTTCTGTTTAAAATGCAGCGCTGAGTTTGGGGGAAGAATTAACTCTTGAGAGGTGAAATGGTTCAAGCAGAGCTGTCAGAAAGCCATATTCTGGAAGAAGAAAAGGGCTTTCACAATTCCAGTGTTACTAAGGACTCTGGTCAGTGAGGGAACTGTGGCCCTGGGTTTTGTGGCTTCTTAACGTTCTGCACACGATTTCTCAACCTGGTCCCGGTGCATTGAAATCAGTGGTAGCACCAAAGAAAGCAGAGATTTCCAGTAGGAACAGTGTCAGATGCTCTGGAAATGTTGAACAAACATGGCCTTTTTACTTCTTGAGGGAGTTCCATCTAATCTATTTTTTTTCAGTGCCATACTAATAAGCCTCACACCAAATTATTAAACTTGAGGTATGTGTTTGGTTTCAAGGTCCTTCCGGGATATTAGCCACCTCAGAGTCCAAATCCATGCCAGTGTTGGGTTCTGTATCCAGTGTAACAAATACAGCCTTGAACAAGAAAACTCTGGAGGCAGAATTCAACAGCCCGCCCCCCCTAACACCTGAGCCAGGTGAAGGGCCCCGTAACTTGGAAGGATGCACAAGTTTCAAGGTTCCGTTTCAGTAAGTAACGATGCTCTTTTCTAAGTAGTATATAGAATCTCTAACGAACTACCGTGTTTCTCTCGGGTTTGCTTCTTTCGAGAGAGATTTTGATTTGGGCCAGCCAGTACTCTTCCTCCTTCTTTCCACAAGCCAACTTTTGCTTCTAGGCTCTCAGCTTCGAGATTTTCTTCAGATCCGAAGCAGATACCAAGCCTAAACAGAATTCCTTCCCCTAAACTGGTTTGGTAACATGTCTTCCTTCTCCACAAACAGTTGATGTAATTCTGCATCAGAAGACAACTTGGTCTTTCCCAGTTAAGGCCTTCATTCATCCTCCTCATGGTTCCTCAGCAGCCGAGGAAGGTACCAGATCTTCCACACGCGACTTCGAAGCGCGTGTTTGTACAACCTGATTTTCTCCTCCTCGGTGCCAGAGGTGCCTTCACAGAGCTCTCTCCTGAGGATGAAAATGTGCCCTGTGATGAGCCCTGGATGCACTGGCTGCAAAGCGGCACTCTGTGGAGGGTCAGTTTGTTTTATAACAATGGCAGGATCTTTTTGAAATGAGTGTACAGTTGTGCTTTAGTTCTCTTGCCAGGATATCAGCCAGTTTGTCAAAGAAAAGGAAGAGGTGAGACAAATCAGACCAGCCGAATATTGTAATCACAGCTAATTAAACCTCTGATTTCCTGTTCTGTCAAGAGAGAAAGAACCCCTTTTTGTGTGTGTGTAGCTTCAGCTGTCTTAGCTTAAAGGTGAAACCCGGACAAATGAACTCGAAATTCAATTTGGATCTATTTTTGCCAACTGGTATTTTCTTCCTCTCTTGCATTTCTCTCATTGGTACTGTTAACTTCTCTCCCCCCCCCCTTTTTTTGGGGGAATGAATGGCCTTCTTTGCTGATTTTCAGTTTTCTCTAATTTCATTGTGTTTAAAAGCACATTTTCTCTTGCGGCCACGTGCTCCCTTTCTTTTGACTAGAGTCATTTGCACAGTTCTAACAGAAAGATGATCTATATTCATCCTTCATCTTTCCTATTAAATCTGTTTAACACCTAATTTGACATCAACAATCTGGCTACATTTGAACCAATATCCAGACACAAAAGCAATTTGGCTGAGACAAGTTAGTTTCTGAGAAATGCTTCAGTGTCGGTGTATAGATTTTTTTCCCCCCTTTACCATTTTACACAGATAATCTTAATCAGAAAATACTGCAACTCCTTCCTCCTTTTGTCTGCCTTTTATTCTCCAAAAGTAAGTGGAAATTACATTCCAAGAAAGGAAATGAAATAATTGCAGGCCCAAGGTCTGTGAAATGTGTGTTGAATTGACAGTGAAAAGGATCCATGTGTTGTCAGGCACAGTTGTTAGATGCCATAAAGGCCGATGTGAAGCTCAATTTATTTCTCATCTTGCTTGTTCAATGACTGCTTAAGAGACACATTTCAATTTAATTTATCTGCTTAAAGCACTAATACAAATACTGTGTACTGCTGTATTAACTTTTAAACTTTGTAACCTAGCGCTGGATGATTTTGCTCTTAACATTCTTTAGCTGAGATAACTACTGCCATGTATTTTCATATTGACAGCCATTTAGCAAATAAAAGAGTGCCTTTCTGAAAAGTCTGTATCCTAAAGTAAAACCAGGCCAAAGGAATCGGAGAGTTTTGTGTAGACACAGGGCAATGATTCATTTCCCACACAGGCACACTTTTTTTCATGTATATTTAAACCTAGCCTTTTAACGACTACAAGTTTAACTTAATGTGCTTACCTGCAAGCTTTAAAAGTGAAAACTCAGCTGGGCGTAGTGGCGCACACTTGCAATCCCCGCGCTTGGGAGGTGGAGACAGGAGGATCTCACTGGTTCGAAGCCAGCCGCGCTGGCTTTAAGAGACCCTGTTTCCAAATAAAAAGTATAAAATAGGTCTGGGAGTGTAGTCCCAAGGTAGAAGGGTTTCCAGGAACCTCAGTACCACCACCAAAAAAAAAAAAAAAAAGTGAAAACTCACACCAGGCGTGGTGGCGCACGCTTGTAATCCCCGCGCTTGGGAGGCTGAGACAGGAAGATTGCTCAGGTTCGAAGCCAGCCTCACCTACTTAGTGAGGCTCTCAGCAACTTAGTGAGACCCTGTTTCCAAATGAAAAAAATATAAAGTAGGTCTGGGAGTATAGCCTGGAGGTAGAAAAGCCCCTGGGTTTCACCTCCAGAACCACAAAAAAACAAAAAAAAAGAAAGAAAGAAAACTTACATTGTCACGACCTCTTGAAACCCGTCTAGCTGCGAGGAATGAGAAGGGATATTTTCTGGGCTATTTGTGGCTAGCTTTAACTAACAAGTTCATACTGTGATATTGATCATTAAGGTGGCGACAACCACATCGTCCTGCCTCCTAGACTTGCACGGGCAAAGCACTTGGGCGTCAGGTAGGCCATCAAAACACGAAACGACCGTTTGCTTTTAAAAGGCATCTTTGCACTCTAGTGCTTGTACCTTTCTTTTGGTCTGTCGCACCACCGCAGCGCTGCAGGTGAATGCACCATTAGCCTGGGCAGCAGTCAAGGTCCAGGGAAGATGCCAAGTTGCAGCCTCCCTGACCACCCTACTTGAAGTTGTAACCATCTTCCTCTAAACGCCAACTCCGCCCACCCTACTCCACTGCCTGTAGCAGTCGGCACCTTCTGTCATTCTAGACATGTCACTATCTGTATTTTCTCTCTCCCCTAAAATGTAAGTTCTGTGAGAGTAGGAAAAATTTTTTTTGTCTGTTTTGTCCATGGTATATTTGAACCGCTGGAGCAGTTTCTGCTGTATGGTAGGTTCTCCATGAATGAAGACATGAGCCCGTTTTTTTAGTTTCAGTAAAAGAACAGAATATCATTTAAGTAGAACACTCAACCAGCATTTTCCCATTATTCTGAAGTTATACCTTAGCTAGATAACAGAGGTCCTTGTTAGTTGCTTGGTTAGGATTATTTGGCTTCTGAAACATTTTTAAGTGCCCAGGAATCATTTACATTCAGCTCTGCCATGCATTGTCATCTTCAACTTGGCATGTACTTAAGACACAGTTACCAGAGTCACACGAACACCCACGTATAACAGATCATCCGTGCTCGAGGGATTGGCTCCGAGTTGCAAAGTTTTGAAGGTAGAAATGAAGATATTTTCTGCAGAAGGTCTTCACTAGCCAGAAAAATCACTTTCCCTGGAAAGTTTTTTTTTTCCCTTTCAATAAATTCCTAAACTCAACACATGTGTGTATTCCTCACAGTTGAGCAATTCCTGTCTGTAAGTTATAAAATCAGAGGCATTTTGGCTTATTTCCTAAAGACCTATGAGAATGCAAGAGACAGTCTTAATAAGTAATTACAAGCATTAATTAAAATTAATGTTCTTATCACCAGCATAAGCAAAGCAAGGTTTTTTTTTTTTTTAAAGAAGGAAAAGATAATCAGGGCTTGGGAAAACCTAATTTATTCTGTTTCTGTTTTAATAATAGCTTTTAAAATATTGTGCCCTGTTAATTGTTTCTAATAAGTATATACTATCTAGTCATAATGTCTTAAACCTTGTAGTGAATTTTAATTTCATTAATTCTGATTGGCTATAATTCACATAGGAATTATGCTTGTAATCTCCTTTTATGCTGAGAAGGGTAATGAACTAGTCTAGGAAATGAATAGGGTAAACCTGATTTTGCTTTTATGCTCTTTCTACTTGATCTAGAGTAATCTTATAATGTTAAAATATACTAAAAATCCTTTAATCAAGGATTGAATCCAGGAGCATTCTACCACTGCGCTACATCCCTAGCCTTTTAAAAAATTTGTTTTTAAACAGGGTCTTGCCAAATTGCCCAGGCTGGCCTTGAGCTTATGATCCTCCAGTCTGGGTTCTAGCCATTACCACCACACCCAGCTAAATTATAGAATTTTAGAAATCAACTATTTTATTTGGTCTAGGGATATAGATAGTGCAGCATTTGCTTAGCATCGAGTAAGCTCTGGGCATAATACCCAGTTCCCCCACACAGTAAAATAAAAAGAAAGAAAAAACTACATTTAGACAGTCATATACTACTTGAAAATAAGCTAACCAAGTGTTGCATAGTCAGAAAAATAAAAGTGCTTTTTATCTTCATCAAGAAAAGTCTGCAGATGCTGGTCATGGTGCCACAAGCCTGTAATCTCAGTATTTGGGAGGCCCAGACAGGAAGATCACAGGTTCAAAGCCAACCTTAGCAACCTAGCGAGATTCTCAGCATCTTAGTGAGAACCTGCTTCAAAATAAAAAAATAAAGTAGGGTTCTGAGCCAAGCATGGTGGCACATGCTTGTAATCCCAGCATTTGGAAGACTGAGACAGGAGGATGGCAGTTCGAGGACAGCCTCAACTACTTAGTAAGACCCTTTGCAACTCAGTGAGACTCTGTTTAAAAATAGGGCTGGGGGTGTAGCTCAGAGGTAGAATGCCCCTAGGTTCCATCTCCAGTAACATAAAGGAAGGAAGGAAGGAAAGAAGGAAGGAAGAAAGAAGAAAGAAAGAAAGAAAGAAAGAAAGAAAGAAAGAAAGAAAGAAGAGAGAGAGAGAGAAGAGAGAGAGAAAGAGAGAGAGAGAGAAAGAGTTCTACTGAACCTCTGGGCTCAATCCCCAGTACTGGGAAGGGTGGAGGGTGGGAAGAAGCAGGAGGAAACCATGTGATCACTTTCTCAGCTAGGCCTTTTCCATATCTGCCCAGAGTGGCAGTGAGCATCCTGTTACTTTCAGGATTTGAACTCTCCAGTCAGAGAGGCTAGGGTTCAGATCTAGAATCTGCTATTTATTGTCTTTGTGACCATGGCAAGTTATTTAATCCATGACTAGTTTCCTTATATATAAACTGAGGGTAGTCACACCTATCTTAGAGGATTGTCATGTAAAATAGATATGAAAAGTATTTTAATGAATTCATATCCTATATTATGTTAAAACTATAAATCTGGGATAAGGGTTAGAGTTGAAAACTCAGATACTGGACCAGGTAACCTTGGACACATCTTTTTTTTTCTTTTTTTTTTTTTTTTTTCTGTGATGTTACGGATGAACTTTGGGATTTATCCATGGTACTCACACCTCACACATTCTACTGCTGAGCTCCTTCCCCAGCCCTGGCTAAGTCATTTAACTTCTCTGTGTTTTATTTTTATTTTTGTTGTATTTCCTCTAATATAAAATTGAAGCAAACATTGTACATTCTCCTGGGTCCCTTTAAGCCCTTGAAGCCTCCTCCCCCCAATTCCTAATGAATATGATTGGTTGGTAAAAATGTTCACAGGATAAAACACAAGAGGAGGGACATGCATGCTTGCTGCCTACTGCATGTCTTTCAATATAGATATTTTACTAAAAAACACAAGTGTAGAAATGTAAAAAATGAATTTGCACATTCATCCCAGCGCTCTCACTGTTACCACGAATGCTTGTCGACCTATTTGGATTAGAGATACCTGGTCACAGAGGAAATAAATGGGCAGTTGTTTGTTTATGTTTATTTTGTGGGTAGAGACAGTAGAAGAGAAGTCCAGGCTGCTTCAGAGCCACTTTGTAGGTCCTATAAGAGAATTAATGTCAGTCCTTATTTGCATTCCCAAAGGAAATGGCCCATTTTAATCAATCCATGTTAAACATGTTTCCAGGTGACTTTGGCTTTTGAAAATGGAACTCGGTTTGGAAGTAACCGTCAGTTTGCCACTATGGCTGGTGTGCATACTTTTTATTGTGGCACAGTTGCTGGACACACCTCCCAACCACATGTAGAGGCAGCACAGTCAAGCTGAAATTTGATCCATGGTCTTTCTTCTTTCACTCCAGTGAGGTTGCATTGCTCAGTCCCACGTTTGTGCACTCTGCGGCATTGATTAATGGGTGAAGTAGGAGATCAGTGTTCTAGAAACAGAAGCATAGGTTGAACAATAAATAAACCCAATATACCTAGATGGGGGTGAGCTTGTCTTCCATTTTACTCCTTCGTAAGATACACGACACAGTAACTATTATCTATTTTAATATCAACTCTAGTATCTATTAGCAGTTAAGATAAATTGTCCTTTTTTCAATTATATTTTTAATAACTTTAACTCTATTAGCTATCAACTCTTGTTACCAACAGAGTACAGCAGTCTAATTTCATGATTGATGGAGGTGCGATAAGTTGGAAAAACTGTTGGGGAAAAGCCTACAACTTGCCATTATGAGTGTGCGCTTTAGTTACTGTTTTCTCTTACACTTTATCAATAAGTATTTGTAGCCAGGCATGGTGGCGCACGCTTGTAATCCCAGTGCAGGAGGATTGCACAGGCTCAGAGTCAGTCTCAGCAGTTTAGTGAGACCCCGTATCCAAATAAAGTATAAAATAGGTCTGGGAGTGTAGCCCAGAGGTAGAAAAGCCCTTGGGTTCCAACCCCAGTACCACAAAAATAAGTAAAATAAATAAATAAATAAATAAATCTCCTGGAAAGTAGAGTATAGCCCAGAGGTAGAAAAATCCCTGGGTTCCAACCCCAGTACCACAAAAATAATAAATAAATAAATAAATCTCCTGGAAAGTAGTTTATTCCTAGATGCCAATACTTTAAACATTTCTGGTTCTCATCATGGGATTATAAAGGTGCTTTACTAATGATAGTATGACATTGGAAAGGTGAACCATCTATGAATCTAATTCTTTTATTTATTTATTTATTTATTTATTTATTTATTTATTTATTCAGTACTGGAGATTAAACCCAGGGGCATTCTACCTCTGAGCTCCATGCCCAGTCCAATTTTTACTTATTCTTTTTTGGGGGGCAGGTCTGGGGATGGAACCCAAAGACATTTGACCTTGGATCTATACCCCGCTACCCTATTTTCTATTCCTTATTTTTGAAACAGGGTCTCACTAAGTTGCGGAAGGCCTCGCTAAGTAGATGAGGCTGTCCGCCAACAGCGATCCTCCGGTCTCAGCCTCCCAAATACTGGGATTACGAGCGTGTGCCACCACGCCCAGCTATTCTTTATTTTGAAACAGTCTCATTAAGTTGCTGAGGCTCGCCATAAACCCATAATCCTCCTGCCTCAGTCTCCCCGAGTACTGGGATAACAAGCATGCGCCACTACGCCTGGTTTAGTTGTTTTCAAAACACTCATGCTAAAACCCCCACACCAGTCTGATTATCATCTCCACTTTCTGCTGTTCCTTTCTGAGAGAGCTGCGTGTTTGGTTCTGTTACTGGGGAGGTCCTTTGGGCTTGTGCCGAGTTGTCCAGGGTTGCTCATGTTTTAGGATACCACTGTTACCAAGAGAGGCAAGCCATGTGGGGCTCTAGTATGGAGGAGAGCAGAGCAGATCTTAAAAGGCTTCTGCCTCCCAGTCAGGCAGAGAGGCCCGAATCTTGTCTTCTTGACTTCCTGTCTTTTGTCTCTGAAACAATGTCATCTGGAAGCGGCCTTGCCTGCCTGAATAAGCTTTGTTCATTCATATTCATTTTTTCAATTCATTATTTTCAGGAAAGTGGATAGACTCCTGACAATTATAACTAAACATCATAGTGAACCTCAGAGATGACTCTTTATTTGGAACCGTACTTCAAATAGGAGAACGCATTCCCACAGGAACCTGGTTCCACCCTACTGGACTGATTGGCAGTGATGTCCTCATCTCTTGGTCTTCCTCAAAGTCCTGCTAAGCCACAGTTGCCAGAGACTCTTCCAGTTGACATTTCTCTAATTCATCACGCTCCCCTTCAGCCCCAGGCCCCCTAAGCTATAAGCCCGTCAAGCATGTTTAAATTTCCTTTTTAACTACCAGGCAGTTAGCTTGCTTTTTTTGTTTGGGAGGTCAAAACAGGTTACATTCTACCCTAGGAGAATTATAAAAAATACAAAAACCCATGGAGCAATTATAGAACTTTGATTTCAATAGAAAAATGTCTATTTCCAGTGAAACCGTTTTTATTTTAATTTGCCTTTAATTTCTAGATCTATGATGTCTCTAAATACATGTGGCTTTTGGCCCCACACAAATTTATTTTTATAAGAGTTCAGCCAGTTTGGGTCATTAACTGAATACCAAAGGGTAGTTGATAAAAAAGAGACATTTTAGATGTCTCTTGGTTGGTGTGACCAGTCAAACATTTCCATGAAAGAAAAAAAAATCTAATTGCCTTTCAGATTTTTAATTTAAAAAAGTAGGCTTGACTTTATCGTTGTTTGACCTCTAAATGGCCTCTTCGGCTTTATTCCTTATTTCCAGTGTGAAACTAATACAGAAAAATAAAGTGGAAAAGTACTGGTGTTTAAAATGGAGCCGGAGAATCTGAGCTTTTGAAATATCTTAGCAAATAGAAATTGAGATTCTTACTGACTTTTAGGGGAAACTTGGCATAAAATTAATCTCTCGAGCATTGGTCTTAGCTCAAAGTTCATTTAGTTGGTGATGTAACCATTCCTATAGAGAGGTTTGGGTCAACATTTTGTTCAAATGGAGACTAGGAAAGTTCTTTTAGCCCCTCTGTTCTAGTACATGTGCTGCCAAAGCTAGCACAAGCCCCTCTGTTCTAAGGATGGGTTTCTTCCTTTATTCCACCTCCTCCAAGTGTGTGTGTGTGTGTGTGTGTGTGTGTGTGTGTGTGTGTGTGTTCCTTCAGCATGGCAGGAAGCGGGGGCAGGAGGGCACCTTCCCTGTACTTAGTAAACATTTATTTCCAAGAAGAGACTACTAGCTAGCAGAATGAACCACATGGACTTTCCTGCTTAATCTGATGCTCTTATACAATTAAAGGCTTTGCTCTGCTCTCAACTGTAATCTTAGTACTGCTGAATTGTGTACTGACACTGCAGGAAACAGCTCTGTGCTGCAAAGCACGGCCACAATGGTTCTCCGTGTGTGCCTGCACACGGACAATTAAGTTTTAACAACAAAATTAGCAGAACAACTGGATGTTCTGGAAGTTGAGATCCCCTCACTTACTCTTTTCTTCCTCCCCCCCGAGGAGTTATCCTGTGGGCTGCCGGAAATATCAGCGGTCCGGTCCGTATTGTCTTACACATGTTCTGAGCTGCTGTAGAGACAGCAACTTCTTCCAGATTAATTGTTCAGGATGTATTACACCTAGTGTAAACGTGGCTGTTAAAGTGCTGTTGAGTAAATCTCAAAATTACCGTTAAAATGCTGCCGAGTAATTCTTAATTCTCTCAAAGAATTAATTGCCTCGTAACATTTGCTTTCAGTTGTAAAGCACCTATGATTTTATAAGACGTGGTATAAAATATATCATTTCTGCAAATTGCTTTTGGTATTTCTGTAGGGTTTTTTAAAAACCATTTTTCAGTAGCCTCTGCAGTGTTTATGTTTCTTTTTGTGTATAGTGAAGTAGAGCAGAGTTTTAGGAATTTTTTATGTGTCTTTTATTATTATTCCAGTAGAAGTAGCTGACTAAAACATAAAAGCAATTTTGATTCTCAAGATAAATTGACCTAACTTCAAAAGCTGAGAAACACATTTCATTTGAAAAATATAGTTTCTAGAAAGAAAGAAAGAAAGAAAGAAAGCCCCAAAAAATGGCAAAGTTCTTTTTGGCTTCTCATCTTAAAACAATTTGAAGTATATAACACAGTATAGTAAAAGAAGAACGTTAAAATATTTTTAATATTGTCCTGAAAACTTTGAAAATGCAAGCATTTTGTGCCTGTCAACTTTTTAAAGGAACCATTGTCATATGCGTTGAGTTTTGTGGATGACTTTATAGCTCTTAATATGTTTCTTGCAAGTAACAGAAGTTTGTTTTTTGTTTGTTTTTTTCTCTTTGGTGGTGGTGCTGGTGATTGAACTGGGCCTCAGGGGTAAGAGATCCGCCCCCGAACTACATCCCCAGCCCAACACTCAGCTTTAAATAGCTGAGATCAGAATGAGCTTTCCCCTGATGGCGTAAAGTTGTGCAGAATTATAAGGAGCTACAAAAGTAGCCTAAGAAACGTACCCCCAGGTTCATAACCTTTGCTGAGCTGAGATCAGTCAGTTCAGGCATTGCTGGCGGCGTTTTTGCTGGTAAGGACAGTCCAGTTTCATGTCTATGGTCCAGCTAACGTTAATTAAAGGAGTAAAAGAGCTGGTCGCCTGCGTTTGTAGCGTCACCGTGGCCTGGGGTGTGAGCCCTGCACCCGGATGCCCCAACGGCAGTAACAAAACTAAAGGAAATATTGCTGAGAGAGACACAGGGGCCTTTGCATTGTTACCTGGGTTTAAAAGGAACTCTTGTTAATCTTTAAAGCAAATTAGCATCTAAGGCTAATGTCAGGTTTTCAAACATAGTAGCATTCTAATAATATTTTTTAAATAAATAAAATTAAATCTTTTTTCCTGCAAAGAGAAACAGACTCCCATGGACAAACTACTTGAACTACAGATTTTTTTAGAATGTACACAAATACAAAAAAGTGAAAGAGAGAGAGAGAGAAAGAGCTCTTTTTTTCCCTCCAGTATGTCAAAATGTATTGGGATTAATAGAAATATAGGAAGTTTCATCTTAGGTTTGAAACTTTTATGTAGTGACATTCTGGACAAGTGTGTTGGAAAGCTCCTGAAAAATAAGGTTTCAGAAAGAAACAATGAAAACTCTCTCCGCTGTAATGCCACTCTGTTCACTGGTCTAGTCACTGTGTAAAAGGCTTGGGGGGGGGGGAGGAGACTTCTTTTTAGACTAGGGAAAATAGAAAACCGACTTCCTCTTTGGAGTTTTCCCAGGAAACTACTTTATAAAGACAAATTTAAATCTTTCCGTTTTCTGTCCTTGAAGGTGGTAAATATGATTGCGGCTTTATCCATTTTTATTGCAAATGAAACAGAGTTCAGACCGTCCGGCGGTGCGTCATTTGCTGGATGGCTGCCACGAACTAATGCAGACGTCCCACTGGGAGACCAGAGAAGAGCTATACTTTGATTCACCAGATTGTGTTAAATAGTCCAGCTGTTGCGATTTGAAAGATAGTTACCTCAGAAGTGAAATAGAAATGAACTTGGCATTTATGCCTCAAACCATTTTTGTACTGTTTGGCAATCAGCTTTTCAGAGGTAGCATTTTATAAAATAACTCTCACCGCTTAAAAGTTTCATTCACTGTAATGTTCAAAATGTCCCACCTTTATATTATCAGTAAAATTAAGCTTGAGTGATATGCAGCATTTGCATGAAATAAGCATTTCCCCCTTCATTTCATGAGCTTTGATTGTATTCAATTGAGCTCAGAACCATGTCGATTAGGGCTCTTTTGGGCATTAGTTAATTTGAATTGCAGCCGAAATGTTAGCTAGAATGTTGTTGAATATAATTGGACCACGGAAAGTTGATTTTGAAAGGAATTTCGGTGAATGCAAACAATGATGTGCTTTTTAAAAATTAGAATGCTGCGCTTTCATCTCTTGTGACACAGTCTGAGAAACTGCCGAATCCTTTCAGCAAGTTCAGCTTCGGCGGAACCATTTGCAGTTGTTCTGATTCTCCTGGTACCGGTCTGGTTTGGAGTCAGGTCCTTCCTTTTTACCAGCAAGGGGCTCTGCCTGCTTGAGCCCCACATCTCTGGTTCTCCTGCAGTTGGGGAACAGTCGCTGCTTTCTAAAGGGCGCCCGCCTTTCCAGGCTTTGCATAGTGTCATGGATCTGTATACTGTGTCCTCGCTTTTATTTCTCGGGATGGTTTTGGGTTTTGTCTCAAAATCATCTTTGAGCACATGGTCTAAAATGACTTGGGAGAAATAATATACTTGAATGAGTCATAAATGACTACCAGTCTATTGTAGCAAGAAAAAAAATATTGGCCAGGAAATCAAGATGCCACGGTTTTCATCCTGGACCTGCTCTTAACCAGTTTTGTGCTACTGGAGAGATTATTTCACTTCACTTTCTGGAGTCTTCATTGGATAAGCTCACACTGGTGGTCCCTTTTAGCCTTCGCGTCCCAGGATGTTAGTCTGACTTCCCGTCACCCTATAACATTTACGCTTTATTTGTAGATTTTGTTGCATACAGCAGAGGGGCTGCTATTACTTTGTATAAGTACTGACTTAATTGCTTACTTGTGACTAATGTCTGTATGTGCTGCATTAAAGTAGAAAAACAGAACAGAGTAAGAGTAAACCACAATTCCTATTAGATTATTGCGTTTGCATTTCCAGGAGTTCCATCTTAGGGAGAAGTTTCCAGCTTGACTCTCTAGAACCTGCCACTATGGGTGCCTTGAACAAGAGCCTGAATTCTGAGCATTGTCCTTGAAGGCATGCTCTTGCTCTCCTTTAGGCTGGGGATGGAGATAGAGTTGGGCGAAGGAAGAATGCCCCTCGATCAGGAAGGAGTCTTGGGCAGCTCCCCAGGGGAGCAAGGGATGAACCTAGTGATTTCCAGCCACGAGGAACCACAAACTAAAGAAGAGGAAAAGCCTCAGTGGATAGCTTGAAGGGACAGACTTTGTAGTTCCAGCTGAAAGATGCAGAGAGAAACACGAGTTCAAAAGAAAAAAAAAATCCATAAACATGCCAAAATTAGTCTGTGGCATCCTTGTCATCTCTCTTCTAGATGGTGCATTTGGGACACAGCATGGTCTTGTGGTCCAGGCAGGGATAAGAGACAGTGCCCACCTCTTACAGTCACTCTGCCCCGATGAGCTGTGTGGTGTTCTGTGAAAGGACAAGTCGGACCACTCCCTAGTCCTTTTCTGCTCTGACCTCTTGGGTTCCAAGGCAATGGACATGATCCCTGAGAAACCACTTCTTCTGCTTCAGTGCAAACTCAGAGAAAGGTACCCAGTATGCTCCATTCACTGATAGTCAGCAAGGCTTCTCAAACCTGCGGTTGCGGAGCTAACTTCAGGACAGATGAACGGTTCTTTGGACTGAGAAAATCCCAGGACAGTTTCAGCCTGACTGACAATACAAGGTTTCTGAGTGTTCAGTTCATTCAGCCTCTTTGTTGCTCCTGTGGGGTGTGGAGGGCACTTTCTGGAAGTGTTTGTCCCCCCAGTGATGAAGACAGCTCTTTCTAGGATGTGTTCACCACCCTTCACCTGCAGACACACAGGCGCATGAAAGGTTCCGTGCTAGCTCTACAGAAGTGATGAAGGTTGGTACGTGTCGGTGGAAGTTGCTCACCCAGAACGAGATAAACACTTCCTTTGCATGCTTCGAGAGGACTGGCTGGCTTGTGGCTCAGACCTAAGCTGCTAAAGCTAGACTGGACTGGACTTGCAGGCTTCCTTGTGGCTTTCACCAAAACCTAAGCTTGGCTGCAGCTTCACCTCCTAGAATTCCCTTACCTTTGTGTCTGGTTTAGAGTTGGCTGCAAGAGGAATTCACATGAGATTGAGAAGCCAGAAGTGAAGTAGTAACCCTTAAATTTCTCAGTCCTGTGGAGGTCCTTGTGGGGCAGGCTCCGTTCGAGCGCACCACGCACGATGCCGCTCCTGTGCTGACACGCGTACTTGGCATGTGGCAGTGGCTGGCCCATGGCTGTCAGCTCCCCCTTGTCGCCCTCCCCAGCTTTTCCACGTCCTGGGCGTGGGGAAGGGCTCCAGCTCAGCTGCAGGCCACATGCTTCACCAGAAATGGTGCTTATGGAAGAGGCTACATCTCTAGTTTGTTCTCAGTCTCTGCCATTTTATGGCCATGTTCCCTCCAAGTTGCCAGCATGGCTGACTTCAAGCATCAGACACAGAGGCAGCAGATTTCTGAAGACTGCCTGGCAGCTCCCTCTAAAGCCTGAGGTCTAGTTCCTGTGACAGAGCTTTCTATCAGAGTGGCGCTACTTCTTTGATCACAGGTGTTTAGATGTTGCCTGGCTCAAAGAAAGTCAAATCAGGTACCACTGGGAAAAGCACACACCTCATCAATTTCAAAGCAGGGATAGCAGGTGTCTTGAAAGTGGTTTCTTGGCCAAAGCAGATGAACAATGCCAAGATGGCCTCTAATGCCGTCAAAGGAATCTATCTACACCACAGTGCAGCCTGTCCTCTCGGGTTTTTATTTTCTCCCTTCTCCTCTCCTCACCTCTCCTCATTTTTCTTCTCCCTCTCTCTCTCTTCCTCTCTCTCCCCCTTCCTCCCTCTCTCTCTCTCTCTCTCTCTCTCTCTCTCTCTCTCTCTCTCTCTCTCTCTCCCCTCTCCCTCTCCCTTGCTCTCGCTCTCATTCTCTCTCTTCAAGGAAGAAAGAATGCTTTTCTAGCATCTGGAGAGATCTGGTAGTACTGGTCTGCAGGTGATACAAGTTGTGTGGCCCAGTGGTGCAGGTCACTCTCTCAGTACTGGATCATTTTTTCTCGTGGCTTTGTTGTGTACCTCCAACCTATTCACACCATAGCCGTGGCATCCCCTGTTCATTTTGAGCCCTTCCCAGTTTGCTAGCCTTTGCTCATTCAGTTACTCCAGCAAGGATCTGTAAGAGGTGCTAGGGATAGAACTGGGAACAAAATTAAAGAGCCCTTTCCTTGTGGGTGCGCCACGTTATCGGAAGAGACAGGCACAGCTGGTCAACGGTGGTGAGTCACCGAGGGAGAAGTATTGGGTGGCCAGAGGGTCTCCTGAAAGACCTGACCTGCTCGAGAGGACAGGAATAATGGAAACCACCTCCCCTCAGAGGTGCTAGCCAGCAGCTTACCAGCACGTGGCAGAGGCAGGAAGGCTGTGTGCTGGCCCACGGCCGACAGTTCTGTGGGGCAGAAGGGGCTACTCCTAGAATTGGCTAAGAAGATGAGGTAAGTCCAGAGAGCCCCCGCCCTGCCCACTGCAGCTGCCTTGACCATCACAATCAGCAGCCCCAGGACCTTCCAATGGAGGGTACTGATCATAGCTCCTGAGGACTAGGTTCCAGCAGCCTAATTCCCTGACCCATGGCAGAAGGAAGTGTTTCAGGGACACCTCTATTCCCACAAGGAAACTGTCAGCCATCCAGCCTGAGAAGCAATCACTTCTTGCATCAGCAGAGAGATGGCTTCAATGGGAAAATAAACTGTCTCAGAAATTCCATAGAAGCTGTCTCAAGAAACCTGATTCTCCCATTTAGGGACGTTTATGGCATCAGCATTTGAGTCTGTGCCCTGAGCTCTCTGGTTGCCCCCCCCCCCACGCCTCCTGAGGTCAGGTCTCTTCTTTGGTAATGGCTGCCGCAGGCACACACTCACCTGTCCATCAGGGATGGGGTGATTGCTTCCCCTCTCCATGCGGTCTCCTCAAAGCTAATCTGCAACCAGCTGCTCCCAGGGGCTAGAGGAAGGGAAGGAGGTAGACTGGCTCCTTCCAGCTTAGTGGGGGAGGCTGGGCAGTGGGGGGGGGGGTGCACAATGGATCCCTGAGCTTTGCGCTTCCGGAGAAGAGCGTGTGATGAAGCAGGTAGGTGCAATTTGGCTTCTAACATTTGGGTAGTTAATCGCTCTGCCTTTTTCTGCCTGGCTTCTTCTGGCCTGGTGCTCCTGGTATGTAATCTGATCGCTTCACTTTGTCTTCCCCCTAATGGCTGGCATCTCAAAGACATGTGCATGTTGGTTAGACTTAGGACATTTTGGGGGTTTTTGTTGGTGGTGTTGGCCTGGATTCAGGAGTATGAAAGACAAATATTTTCTCTCTCTGCTTTTTATTTTTTTCTGTTTATTTTCTTCTTCCTGCAGGCCTCCCAGTAACGATGGGTACAAGGGAGAATATACTGGCAGTGAAAAAGAAGCTGAACCAGTTGTAGTTTTGAATCCTGTTTCCACATTTGAACCCCAAACCAAAGACCAGGTCGCTGACAAAGATCCAACTCAGTGCAAGGAGGATGAAGGTGAAATTCAAGCAGAATTCAAAGAAGACAGCACTGAAAAACTGAGAGAGACAGACAGCTCCAGCTGCTGATCAGTAAAGCAGAAGGCGGGCATGTCTGGAAGTCCTCCGTAAGCACAGGACTCATCCTGCTGTGTTGTCAGGGCCATAGACATCCCTTTCTGGTCACTGTGTTCACAATACATGTCTTTTATGGTATTACTTTTGTAAGTAGCAACTATGAGCATAAGTAAGCTGTTTAGCAAGATACACATACTAAGTAGTTTTGGGGTTTTGATCTTTATAAGGATAAGATTTTTCCTAGTTACTGTATGTATTAAGGAAGGTTACAGAAGATTCAGATGTTACCTTTTTAGGAAATGTGCATACCACTCATCAAATTTAGTAATGCTGAAGGTTCACGGTGCTTGTAGATAATTGGGTCAACAAAACGGACCAACTTGCCATGACTTCAAAAGCCCCCAAAGAAACTTCTGTCTGGGGTCTGTTCCTCTTTTGATGAAGGAGCTACAGCAGCACAGAAATGGCTAGGTCCTGTGGTGTGCAAGTTGCCTTCTGGGGGATTGACTCAGATAATTTTGAACTCAGTAGCTGGCATCAAACTAGTCGTTCCTAAGATCAGTGTTAATTACATCCTTGTTAATTGTGAGATGAAAAATCCAGGCTATTGGTTGTGCCCAATATCTATCTCTCTCTAGGACTTCAGTAAGAATATTCTGGCAGCCGGAATACAGAATTGAGGGGAAAGTCCTAGCCGCAAATTTTACAGTAATTTATGTAAAACTACCATGCACCAGTAAAAAGTATATTTTTTAAAAATTGCAAGAGAAATAAATAAAACTATTCTCACACTTAGAAAGAAAAAATTACAGTAATATCTTGGTAAACCATTTGTTCTGTCCTATGAGTTAATTGTGTTTTCCCACATACTAATATGGCACAACTACCATATTTTATCACAGTTCTTAGGTACAATGAACGTAAGTGACAAGCACACAATTTTTTTTGCTTCACTGCTGCTCTACATTACACAGGTTTTTATTTTTTATTATTTTATTTTTTTAAGAAATTAAGTGGTAGTTAGTCTCCAAAAATACAATGTTTGAGGCTACCACAGTGAATAAATAGAAATGCAATCAGGGATTTAAAAAAAAAAACAACAAAACTTATGCAGCTTTTCAGAGTCATTTGTTTCAAAATTGGTGTTTATTTAAAATAAGTGGTAATGTACTTGAATGCACTTTTTATGACAATGATTCAGTAATGGTAATTTTACTATTAAAGAAAGTGAAAGGTTTAGTTCTGTTAGCATGACTCAGCATGTAGCTGTCAGGTGTTTCTCACCTAACGGCAAAAGAAAATGATAGTAATAATTGCAGTAGTCGTATTGTGTTTTTGCACGTGTACTCAAGCGTAGGCTTGATGAGGTGGGGAGGCAGGTGAATGTACTTCTTCAATGTGGAGACAATTATCTTTCTGTACGTCCGTTATGCTCAACTATTTCCATGTTCTTCCAGTGATGATTTTAAAATTACCTATCTGCTTACTCGTGGGGAATTAAAATGTAATGTTTTCCAACTGTATGTTTCCCTAACCGAATAGTACGCCTATATGATATGCTAACTACAAACCAATTAATTCCCTTAGATGAGTTCTGTTATGCTGTGATTTGAACTCTCCTCACCACAATGTATTAAAAAAAAAAAAAAAGCACCAACGGTTTCCCATTAAGGGGCAGTTGTGGTTATTGAAACATTTTTAGTTCCCCAACCTTGACACACTTGTTCCTTTTTTTCTTTGTTATGCTAGGAACCCAACCTAGGGCTTCCACATACATACGCTACCACTAAGCTACGTCGCCAGCCTCCAAACTGAGCCTATCTTGATATGGTTTAATGATAAAATTCTATAAGAATTGAGAACTTTAGTGATTTTAATGATATGCAAAATGGTTTACTTTGAGCAATTTTATTCCGTTTCTGTGCTCTTCCTGTCATCGGTTTGCTGCTGTATGCCTTCCGTAGGGATGTGAGAACAAGCACACGGCCTCTCCATATTCCATCACACTCAGCAGCACCGTGGCACGGTTGTAACATCACCCTCATTTCCAGCAGCAGTGGGTCCCATTGGGTGAGATGTGTGAGCTGGACCAGGCACCAGTAAGCGCCTGGTATTTTCAGTGTTTTTGGTTTTCACAAGCTCCACGTTCCTTCCTCCAAGCCACAGATCCTTTTAAATTACTCTGATGCGAGGTATTTGATATAGGGTATTGACTCACCTCTTCCTTTTCACCTCCATTGTGAGGTTTTGCACCTGCTGGGGAGTGACTGTAACAGTTAATCCCGGATAGAAAGAAATAAGGATACTAGTGATTCTATCTTCAGGTACGTTTTTAGCTATTTGCACACACACGAAAATGTACCGAATTTGGAAGGAACCATTTGTTTCTGCTTTCTCTAAGCATGCATTTGTTTTTCCTTTAGTTTTGAAAATGTCCATTAGGTTTCTCTTCTACTGGGGGGATAGAGGTCCTTTTGTTGTTGCTATGAAAAAAAATGTGTCTTCTCTTCTCGAAGAATAAGAATTTAATTAAAATTCTTGCACCCTTTTGTGTCTGAGTAGTCCCAGATAAACTCCCGACCCACAGTCATTTCAGGGGTCGACCAGCCCCATGGCAGTTCTGATTGGCAGGGTCACCAGGGCTGTTAGCACTCGGCCTTGTTTGGACTGAGTAAAGAGGACAGGTATTTTGGCACTGGCTACTCACCAACAATTTCTCCTTCCTTACCTTTGTTAACAGTAAGTGGTTTTCTGGAAATGGAGCAGTACAGGTACAAATTATTGTTGATTATCTTCCCAGACCATTTTTTGGTTGAGTGTCAGGCAAATGATAGTCTGTATCAGAAGGTTTTACAAGCAACATCTGGATAATTTTTTTTAAAGCACACGCTATATGTAGTCACTTCCACTGTGGAACAGCTTTAGCCTATATGCCAATAAGTTGTGAAGAGCAGATAAACCACCTGCCATGATAACCGCCCCGAGAAGGGTCACCAGGCAGCCTTTATGTGAGGACTGGGGTGGCCCAGAGTTCCTTCCAAGTGTCCACATTTCCCTATCCCACTCTCATTTTGAATCTGGGACATGACTAGTTTCTTTTTTCTCTTTTAGAGATAATATTATATACCGTTATATAAATGACCGATGTTATATAACATGAGAGAAAACTAGAAACGGTGCTTTTAAGAAATCTAAAGTGCTTCCTTCCTACTGGTGAGCCCAGACCGCAAGTGAGGCCATGAGTGGACCTGGTCTGTGTAGAAATTAAAGTGCTGACCTGGCTAAGGTAATAAATCACCTCTTTGGTTAATTTAATTATTTTTCTTCTGTTTCATTAGTTTAATTACATCATAGTTTCAGGGAGTTCCCTCATAAAGGGTGTGTACACATGTTTGAGGACATTTGCAAAGGCTGTGTGAAAATTCAGTCACATTCATCCTGGGGTGTGTGTGTGTGTGTGTGTGTGTGTGTGTGTGTGTGTGTGTTTCTGTGGTACTGAGAATTGAACCCAGGGGCAGTCTACCTCTAAGCTACACCCCTGGGCTATTTTATTTTATTGGAAACAGGGTCTTGCTAAGTTGCTGAGGCTGGCTTTGAACCTGAGATCCTCCTGTCTTCACCCTCCCAAGTACTGGATCACAGGTATGAGCTACCATGTCTGGATCATCCTGACTTTAAGATGAGTTTTCTACTGGGAATGATGGCACATGACTATAATCCCAGTACTTAGGAGGCTGAAAGAGGAGAATCACAGGTTTAAGGACAGCCTCAGCATTGTAGCAAGACTCCCAGCAACTTACTGAGACCCTGTTTTAAAAATCTTTTTTTAAAAGGGTTGGGAGGTGAGCCGGGCGTGGTGGTGCACGCTTGTAATCCCAGTGCTTGGGAGGCTGAGACAGGATGTCTCAAAGCAGGTTCAAAGCCATCCTCAGCTGGTTTAAGAGACCCTGTTTCCAAATAAAATATAAAATAGGTCTGGGAGTGTAGCCTGGAGGTAGAAGGTCCCTGGGTTCCGTTCCCAGTACCACCACCAAAAAAAAAGGGTTGGGAGGTGTAGCTTGGAGGTAAAATATACCTGGACTCAATCCTCAGTACCAAGAAAAGATGAATTTTCCTTCCAGTTTCTCTTGCCCTACTGTTTATTGCTAAGCATTAGGGGAGTCAGTGACAACCACAAGCTGTGACACCATTCTCCCAACTAATAATGATACCAACCAATTCCCTGTCCCATTCTCATAGTCTATCACTGAGTTAGTTTGAGATTGTAGATTTGGCCCTACCAATGAACAAGGTCCCCTTGTTCATACTCTGACAGGACAGGTCCTCTGTGTGCTTAGTAAAAATTTACATACCTTATCAGAAGTCTCAAATTAGCCAACACTCCTACAGGTCAGTACATAGTAATTCATATTATTTTAGGAAAAGCAAATTATCACCCTTTCAACAGAGAACCCAATCATATAAAGCCTCTGGACATCATTATATCTATACCTATGCGTTTGAATATGTTTATTCCTGGTGCTCCTCTAACCCCAACACTGGTTTAAAAAAGAAACAAGTCAGACAACATGTATGTCACATATTTAACCACTGACAGATCACCTTTAAAATGCTGTAATATCAGTCACTGGGCATTTAATAATTTTAACAATAGTCATTCACCAGTGTGCTTATCCATTTATATACAGTCTTATTCCATAATTGATCTAAGGAGAGTCACAAAGACAAAAGTAATACAAGAAAAATTAAGATTTAAGAGGGGGAAGGGATGCGAGAAAAGATGGATAAGGAACAAGATGAAGCGGTCTGGCTGTAGGAACAATGGGGACGCCTCGCACCTCTGCACAAGCTCGGTCCAAGAAGCTGTCTGCGCTTCTCCACGCTGAGGGAGGACACACACACAGGAGATGGACACGGGCTCCTGACACCAAGAGCTTCTTGCAGAATTAGGTGTTTGTTTTCAGAGAGGTTCTGATTTGTAAAGAATGAGATAGTGGACTATGTGATAATAAAAATATCAGCCTCTAGTAAAAGTAGAACATGTCCCCAAGAAGTGGAGAGTAGAGCTAGTGTCTCTGTGGAATTGTGATGGCTCTAAGACCAAGTGCACAAGTAGAATTGCAGGCAAAAAAGCACTAAGTATGTATTTTACCAAACAGTAAAATAATAAGAAGAACACATAAGTTGCTGGAGTTTAAGCATGGAGCCGGAATGGAGATGTACTTCCTGCTCGCCAGCTCGATGCTGGTGGCATGGTTGTTCCTGGGGAGCAGCCTTGGCCGGGATGCCCTCACACCTTGGCCAGTTCCTCCACAACCTCTGTGGGGAAGATGGACTCCATAGGCCCGGGGAGCTCACCAGCCCCAGCGGCAGCAGCAGCATCCTCGGGTACCTTTTCAGCATCCTCATTAAAGTCAAAAAAGGTGTATTCTTCTTTGGCACCTATTTAAACGAAACAATAAAGTTAAATGCCTAATACATGGTGCCAGTTTTGATGTTACTTATCACGTGCTTTCAAGGAGATTATCATTCAGAACCATCCACAGGAGTCATGCCGTCATCGGGAAGGCGGCAGAACCACTCAACCCCTGTCTTGATTAAGCATTAGCTATATGATGCCGATCGGTTTGCACTGTACCTGTATGACACGGTGAAGCCTTTGGTGTATGGAGACAGGCTTAGCAGGAAAGGATAAGAGGAAGATGGATTAGAGGAAAGGTCAGCAGTGTACATGAACACAAAGCATTACCAACTACTCCAGGGGAAACAGTGGCCCACTTGGACTGTTCAGTTAGGCCCACAGTGATATGTTTAGTTGAGTAGAGCTGGGTGCAGTGGCACAGACCAAGATGAGTATTGCAGGTTTATGTCCAGCCTCAACAACTTAGTGAGGCCCTGCAACTTAGACGCTGTTTCAAAGTGAAAAATAAAATGGAGGTGTAGCTTAGAGGTAGAATGTCCTTGGGTTCAATCCTCAGTTCCACAACAATAAAAGATAAAAAGGTATAAAGTGGGAGTGGAGAGATTTTCTTTACCAATTTTGGGGTTCCATTAACATTTACTGACCAGTGTCAGAGAAATTTTCACTAATTCCTTAATGCATTCTAGGGTAACCAGCTGTGCTAGTGTCCTAGAAGGGCAGGGCCCCAGCCACTGGGATCCTTCCCGTGCTCTGGACTGGCCGAAGTCCTGGTGAAGTCTGGCTGGAAATGCGGTCTGTTATTTAAGGGACCTCCACAGGGCAGGATGATGAAAGACAGACGATCTGTGCAACAATTTGACCTACTTGAAAAAAACAGCCCTAGAATTACACACTACACTACACAGAGTAACTGTCAACTGCCTCTACATGACTCAGAAATAGTCTCCCAATTATATCTTTATTTTCTGTTAATCCTAAGGTCTGTTCCAAGATCTCTGTGTACATGATATTTTAAAATCACAATTTTTATTGGTCCCTTTAAATGTCTCTGTCATTACCTCTTCAAGAGCAGTTACAATATAAAAATACAATAAAATTATGAAAATATACTTGGGCTCTTCCTCTCCAGCTAGGACACAAGGTGCTTCGACCCCTGCAGATTTACAAAAGTGTCACTTCATAAATGACTGGCTCATTTCTCTTGAAACTTGAGCCTTCCCAAAGCACAACATGAAAATTAACATACTGCCTATTTGCTTGAAGGAAACCAAGTTGTTTCCAAGAGCCATCAGGTAAACACCTGCTTTAACTTTCACGGACTATGCAGAAGACCCTTAATTATAATTTGGACCATAACAAAGGTAGGCTTGGAGATTCCAACCAATGAAGTCTATTGAAAAACATCACGTAGCCTTTTCAGCAAAAAGAAGGAAGAGGGTCTTAAACATCAGGTAGATAGGTAATCCACTAAGACAACAATATAAGTGTGGCGAGTTTTGTCTCCACTTATTTACAGTCTTTGGATTCCCTTGCCCTCCTGCAGAGGGATTTCTATTCCCCCTCTTACAATCTTTGTTCCCTTATTCATGGCTAAGCAAAATAAAGGCAGACAGCAGCACATACCCAGTTTTCCAGTGTGGACAAGCTCTTCCTCTATAGTAAGAAGGCGGTTGTATTTAGTCACCCGTTCACCGCGAGAAAGGCCCCCCAACTTGATAAACTGGACCCCGAGTCCAACGGCCTGCAAAGAGGAAACGACTTCTTTTTAGTGGAGGAGTCATGTTTTGTGAAGCTGAGCTGCAAACGACTCTTGAAAGAGAAAGGGAACCGTCCCGGTGTGCTGTTAGGGTTTTCCTCTGATACTTAGTTTTTTCTCGTTATGTAAGGAAAGCGGCCCGCACACAAGCTGGGAGTGTTGAAAGGCAAACAGATGGTGTGGCTGACTGTCCATCAGGCGCCTTACTAGTCGTGGATAAGCTTGCTGATTTTCTCTAAGAATGGTCTGGCCTTTCTCACTTCATTTTAGGAGGGAAGATTGCAGGCACACACCCCCGTCATTTAAGTGTGCTCGTCATTTTCCCTGGACTTCAATTTTGCTTCTTTTTGAAAGTTCAAAGATTAGCTCTTTGCGAAAGGCTGCTGTCTGGGAGGAAGCAAGTCTATTTCATAAAAGGTTACATGACTTTCTCCACCAAAGACTGCATTTCTCTGAAATACCAATTCGCGATAAAAGCAGTGTTTTGGCAATTCTGCAATTGACCAGCGCTCAGCACTTACCAGATCGACAAGGCTGTCATCAGACGACTCTCCTTCTGTACTCCCAAGGATGGCGATGTGCTTCTTACCTAGAAGGGCAACTCCTGTCAGTTTCATGCGGTGCTGAAACAACTCTCATATATGTCAGTCTCTGGGATCAAAATGGAAACTGGCCAGATTCAAAACTCTTGTGAAGAGTCAAACAATGATTTGACCACCAAAGAATCATAACACAGACATTTGCATTTTCTAACCGAAACACTGCCCTGGGCTTATCTGTTTTGTTTTCTTTTCAGTAAGTTTGATGCTATAATTTCTAAGTACCATCTTTTGCCAAGTTTAAGACCCATTATAAGCAGCACCATTACTTTATTACCACCAAAGAGGGGGGAATGCTCCAGTCGGATCACACATTTCTTTTCTTTGTTGCATCACATATTTCTAAGACCACAATCCATAACTGTGACGTGTTATTCAATTTCCTTGCTTCCTTACATACGACTCTTTTCAAAAGAACCTGTCTCTGGATATTTCTTATAAAAGCTGTGTTGGTAGCGTTTAATCACTTGAGGCCTCAAAACCCCTTGAAGTTTGCCAGAACCTGTGTGGAGCACAAGCCGAGTCCTCACTATCCCGACAGTGTTGGCTATGTATGTATTTATTATTTATTTTATTTGCGGTACTGGGGATGGAATTCAGGGGCATTCTACTTCCAAGCTACACTCTCAGCCCCATTTTTTTACTTTTTTTATTTTTTTGGTGGTGTTGGGCTTCCTGGAAGCCCTTCTACCTCCGGGCTACACTCCCAGACTTATTTTATATTTTTATTTGGAAACAGGTTCTCTTAAACCAGTGCGGCTGGCTTCGAACCTGGGTGATCCTCCTGTCTCAGCCTCCCAAGCGGCGGGGGTGGGGGGATTACAAGCGTGGGCCACCACACCCAGCTTATTCTTTATTTGTGAAACAGGATCTCACTAAGTTGCAGAGGGTCTCACTAAGAAGCTGAGCTGGCCACAAACCGTGATCTTCCTATTTCAGCCTCCCAAGTATTGGGATTCCAAGCGTGTACCACCATACCTGGCTCCAGCGTTGGCTTTTTAGAGACAGGAGTCATTAGAGGATGGTGACAGATGCCTGCTGAGTGGCGGGCCCAAGAGGGAAGCTCGGGGCTGCGGTCTCCCAGCTGACACCCCCAGGTCATCGCTTCCAGCACCTCCCCTGGCCCCTGGCTGCCAGTCTGTCTCTGGGTCTGAGATTGGCCTTCTGCCTAGCTCCCGGATCCTGCTCCCGGTATTTCCGTGCTTATGCTACACATAAGTATGAGACACCCATGTACTCACCAGAGTGTATGTTCTGGTGGGATATACCAGCCACTAAATAATTATACCAGTCATTGTGGTCAGCACCACAAGAAGAGAACAGAAGATGCTCCGGGGAAGGTTTGGAGCAGGGCCAGTTAGGGACAGGGACGGTCAGAGGAGGCATAGGCTTCTGCTCACAAGTCACTGAAGTCAAGACCTCAAGGATGAGGAGGAACTAAGTAAGTGGTACAAGGAAAAGCATTCTAAGATGAAGGAACAGTATGTTCAGGCTGTGAGGGGTTTAAAGTGTTTGACGCTTAGCTGGGTGTGGTGGTGCATACCAATAATCCCAGTTCTTGGGAGGCTGAGACAGGAGGACTGCAAGTTCAAGGACAGCCTCAGCAATTTAGCAAAAACTTTGGCAACCTAGAGAGCCCCTTTACAAAATAAAAATAATAAACAGAACTGGAGGTGTCTTGTGAAAGCAGAATGCTCCTGGGTTCAATACCCAGTATCACAAAAAATAAAGTTTGAAGCATGCATGGGTACCTGGGATAAGCAGTGTCATGGAAAAGTCACTTAGCCTCCTGGGCATGCACCTGTGCGCTCCCCAGGGCTGCTGTGAGGATGAGATCCAATGCCACATGCCCGCTCCCTGGCAGGGCAGCGAGCTGCTTTCCTCTGACAGCCCAGGCCTGCTGGTGTCGGAGCCCTGCTTTTGCATGTCATCTCTTGGTCCCCGGGGCTCAGATCTCACTCCTGAACCCCAGCTTCATGGCTGAGTACTCGCTTCCAGATGCTACTTTTGTGCTGCACAGCCTTGGCAACCTGCCTGGCAGTGTCCGGTGTCACCTGTAAGGACTGGACCCGCCCCTGCCCCGGGCTCTGACCGCATCTCCTCGCCACCTGTTGTCTTTACTGAAGCGGCCCTACTTCAGTAACTACTGCTGCAGGCGCTCCAATTCCAAATTCAGATTCCCTCTCCCAACTTCGCAAGCCAATGCAAATCAAATGACCCCAGATATCTGGTATACTGCAAATGGCTAATTTTATTTCAATCAAGTAATCACAACAGCCTTACTATGCACTTGGGCTGTGTCCATGTAGACAAAAGAGCTGTGGTCCCATTCCTAAGGTGCTGAGGAGGAATCCAGAGCGCAAGGTGATGGTGAATTAGAGGAGGGGGCTCACGCCAGCTCAGCACACCTGTGCCCACTGCTCCCTGGTGGTGCCTGGTGCCGTGCCCTGGTGCATGGCACGCTGACCTCCTAGGCCCGAGCACTGCCCTGGGTCTGGACACCTGGCCAAGGGTTCAGGCCAAGCATTCAGAGTTTGAGACCTATTCAAACTCAGTAGCAAGGGCTGAGTTCTCCCTCTGCGTTTCTTACAAGTTTGTCCAGAGCTCAAGCTCACATCCTAAAGCAAACTGATAAATGTGTTAATGTGACCCTGCCCTTTCAGAAGAAAACCGGTCTTGGTCCTCCCTACTGTGAAGCTGACCGGGAAGCGGCCCTTGGCCACAGCTTTGCGATGTGGGATGACCCCGTGCAGCTGGCTGATCCTGGAACACTGGAGAGTCTCATTAAGACACATGCCCTTTTCCAGCTTTACATCCTCCCACATGGTTGGACTTTGTTTTCTTTTCCTGAGATGTAGGCCTTGCTTTTTATTAACTTTGATAGGCTGTGTATTTCTGGCTCCTTAAATAATCAAGTGGTTCTGAGTCTCGTGATCTCTCTACTCACTGTCAATGAGATGGGTTATCTCCACCAGGTCAGACATCGTGGTTTGGTTGGTGTGTTTTATGATCAGCCCGTGGGACTTGGGGGTGCTGATGTTTCCCTGCTCCAGAAGCTTAGAGATGCTTCTGCATGCAGTTCCTGCGATTATGTAGCACCGGGAACCAAGAGTATGGCAGATGCTGTCCCACTGTTCAGAATCCTGGGTAAATATTTGAGAACTGATCATTACAATGTAGTGAATGTAATCACAAAACAGCAGAAATCACAGAGCAGGTAATCAAAACCATACACTTTTCCTGAGACACACAAAACATTTCTTTTACATCTGTGTCTGAGCGACACCTGTCTCCTAGCCACACAGGTTAGTAAGGTTCACGGAAGAGAAACTTTAAATTTAAGCTTAAAGATATTGTGAACAAAATATCAATACACTAAATGCTATTCCATGTTGGCAGTAAGTTGTTTAAACCCAAGCTCTTCCCATCCACTAAAACTGTCCATATGCAGGGCACAGTGGTGCAATGCCTGTAATCTCAGTACTTGGGAGACTGAGACAGGAGGATCACAGATTTGAGGCCAGCTTCAGCAATTTATCAAGACCCTGTTTCAAAACTTAAAAATAGTAAATAAAAAGGGCTGGGGATAACACAAAGGTAGAATGTCCCTGAGTTCAACCTCTAGTACTCTTCCCCAGGAAAAAAAGACTGGTGAAGAGATTATTTTGATAAAAACAAAGAGTCTACAGAGGCTGTCAGACTTTTCAACACCCTTATTTTTGTGTGTGTGTGGTACTGGGGGTAGAACCCAGGGGCTTTTCTACCTCTAGGGTATACTCCCAGACCTATTTTATACTTTATTTGGAAACAGTGTCTCACTAAGTTGTTGAGAGCCTCACTCAGTAGCTGAGGATAGCTTCAAACCTGTGTGATCCTCCTGTCTCAGCCTCCCAAGTGCGGGAACTATAAGCGTGCACCACCATGCCTGGCTCAGCACCCTTATTTTTATTGATAAGAGTATCATATAAAGTGAAACCCTCATGTAATAAGTTATGTATCTGTGTATGCATAGAGGTATGCACATGAAGTCATCCCAGCGACTGGACTAGATTTCAGCCTAGCCCATTGGAACTGACCGGGTGAATGCATCTTATGTAAAAGCCGTGGTCAGTCTCAGGACTATCGCACAAGGCCAGTCTTCTGAGGCAGCCTTCTGACAGTGCCGGTGCTGGTATGTAGCCTGGCCCAGAAAGAAAAGATGAAAGGCCTTCGGACTCCAAATGAGACTCAGTGTTCATACCGTCCTCACATCTAAACAGTGGATACCAGAGAGGATATCTTCTCAACGTATCCAATTAATGACTTTCAAACTCATAAATCAAGAATTCAAATTTTGGAGCTAGGCAGGGTGGTGTACAACTATAATCCCAGTACTTGGGAGACTGAGACAGTAGGATAGCAGGTTCAAGACCAGCCTTGGCAATGTAGTGAGACTCAGCAACCTAAAGAGACCCTGTTTCTAAATAAAAAAATAAAATAAAATAGGGCTGAGAGTGTACCTTGAAGGTAGAATACCTCTGGGTTCAATCCCCATTACCACACACACACACACACACACACACACACACACACGCACACACACACACACACACACACACACAGCAATTCAAATTTTGGAGTTTGTTTGAAGTGGGTTAAGGAGAGAGATGATCTTCTCTGTGGTATATAGACAGCTCTTGTCAGATGCATTCGTTTGGATAGGTCACAAAACCTCAGCATCTTAAAACCTTTTAAAAAGATGGCTTTGCTACTTTGTGTAGTAACTTTGTGTCGTTAGGTTTAGGTTAAAAAGTATTTGGCCTCATAGCAGCCCGTTTCCATGAGCACATGAAAATGATATGTGATTAACCCATCGAAGCACCTGGTGCCGCGGGGGTGGCCTCCAGCGGCCAGCTTGCTGGTCAGCACACAGGTACTCCAGAGAGGCTTGCAAATGGCTTGTTTCACTCCAAAGACAGGCACACTCCTAGGTAATTGTGCTCCTGCTATTCATTTGCTTAGTAAGTGCCTTTTTCACAAATGCCAAAATAAAGCAACTCAGCCCCAGCCCAAATTACAACACGTTCCAAATGACAGAGATCCAAAGAATGAGGTTTTATTCTGTGTTTTGTTATAAAACGTGAAAGGCAAGCCTGCTTATAGAGCATAAAATACATGCTATAAAATATAAAAGGTGGGCCCCGCTTACCTCCTTCCTGAAAGGGTCGATTAAGGCGATAATGCAAGGGTACCTGTTGGTCAGGTCCACGTACAGCTCAGCCATCTCGGCTGCATTTTTGTAGGTGCCCATCGCCACTTCATACTTTCCTTTACTCTGATACGTGTAAGGAAAACCAGAAAATAAGGCATAAATGTGATGAATTCTTCAATTTTTAATGATATGGTTCATATTTAAAAATTTTTCTTTCTTGGTGCAGTGTAGCCATACATCGAGTGGAGTACAAGATGGTGGAGGTGCACATGCACCCATCACTCATCTAGCCCTCCCCCTTCCCACCCGACCCCGACCCCTCCCTCCTTCTCAAGCCTGGCTTAGTGACTGACTTTGGTATGTCTGTGAATGTGCATCATGTACACTAGGGAATCCCCCTCTCACCCCTTCTCACCCTCTCGGTTGTGTCTCATTATTTGCTCATCTATGGTTTCTCATTCTTCTTCTGGAGTTCCTCCTATGACCCATTTTCTCCCTGGCTTCCAAATATTGGGGAGAACACTTGCTTTCTTGAACCCAGGGACATTCTAGCCCTATTTTATTTTTTTGTTTGGAAATAGGGTCTCACTAAATGGCAGAGGGCCTCGTTAAGTAGCTGAGGCTGGCTGTGAACCTGCGATCCTCCTGTCTCAGCCTCCCAAGTACTGGGACTACAAGATTGCGCCACCATGCCCAGCTAAGATTCCTTTTTGTTTGTTTCATGTGAGGAGAGTGTACACAGATTCTTTTCAAGCCACATTCCCCTACAAAATCTATGTCTTTTACTTTAAATATCTTTAAAATATTGTCCTGGGGGAATCAAGTCATTGTACCTTTTGGTTCCCTTAGAGTTCTTCCCACAGACATCAGATGAAAACTTCTGCACAAGAAACTAACAGGTAGAGAGTGGGAGGGGAACTGTTTTTTTTTTTATTTAGGTTTATGACATGGTGCCAGGTGCCCAGCTGCCTGGGTAGGTGGACAATAACATAAATTCACATAAAAACAAACAGATTAACAATGCAGACCTGCCCACTCCTTAAAACCTACTGTCTTTCAACTCACTGTGAACAAATAACTTGTTTCCTTTACTGTAAATATGCTAAAACTTGAAAGCAGGGCTAGGCTTTGGCGTTCTAAGAACCAATATAAAGTGTGAGGTGACCTATGGGAAGGCATCTTTCTCAGGGTGCCTGAAACTTCTAGTGGGAACCATATTGTCCTGAAAACAGGATGCTAGTGCAACCCCATTCATTTGAAGTCTACAGAACTACCAAGTCGTTAGGCAGAGAAATAAACAGTGTTGAAGAATCCAGTGTAGTCTTTCTTGTAAATCGAAGCACGCTGACTTTAAGTATGGGTTCGGGGGTGGCACCTGGGATACTTGCGTTCAGCGAGGGAGGTGAAACAGAGTGGCTGTTCAGTTTTGTAAGGCCTTCCTGCTGATTCTGCTAATAGACTGGATTCCATTGGCAGGAACCAGGTTTCTAAAAAGTCCATAGTTGAAAGGATTTTATCCTTCTTTTTACATTAAAATACAGCAAAAACTTTTAGCTTCTGCAATACAAAACTTTAAAAAATCCTATCTTGTCAGTGAGGAAATGCTAATGGCTTTGAACTAACATTATAAGAATTATCTAATATCAAGCTCATATATTTTATTGAATATAAGCGATAAATACCCATTCTAGTGAGCTGTAGCAGTCAGGATATTCATAGTTCTGGGTATATACTGCTGATGAAAACATGCAATTATTTTTCTTAACAGTATGCCGAGGAACCAATCATTATGTGAAAGAATAGGAACTTAAACATTCCTCTATGCGCTCAGTTTCTTTAGAAAAGTAAAAGAACTTTAAGAAACCAGCTAAAACTTAGGGCTCTTATATACCACTCAAAAAATTCCTTTGTAGTTAAAGTTAGAATCACAGTTAAAACTGAATCCTAAAGCCAGGCGTGGTGGCGCACACTTGCAATCCCTGTACTTGGGAGGCTGAGACAGGAGGACGGCAGGTTCGCAGTCAGCCTCAGCTACTTAGTGAGGCCCTCCGTCACTTAGTGACACCCTGTTTCAAAATAAAAAATAAAAATAGGGCTGGGGGTGTAGCTCGGAGGCAGAATGCCCCTGGGTTCAATCCCTAGTATTGAAAAAAACAAAAAGTGAATCCTATTTTATCATGTCCCCCGAAGTTGACATTGATTACCAAACTACCATAAATGCACACTGATATGCTAGGCACTTTATAAAATTGAGACTCTGCATTTGTATATTTGAAAATGGGAAGTATATGTGTGAATATAAAATGGAAAAGCTTCTAATAGATTTCCTAATGTACTCTTTCCCAAACATAAAGGTACATCGTTGTACTCATTGCCCAGAGGGGTGAGGACTGGAATGGCTTCCATGAGCCTGCTTTCCATTCTCTCCCTTTTCAACTGTCTCTTTCCAGGTGGCATGACCAATCACCAGGTGATATTTTATCATGGATGCGCTGTCCTAATCCAGGCTGGGGATAACACCTTAATGTATTTAGTTGAATGAAAACATATTCTTCATGAACTCCAATAACTTGGAAATATATTTTCTATAAAAAGTTAAGACTGGGGATGCAGCTCAGTGGCAGAACTGCCTAGCATGTGTGAGGCTCTGGGTTCCATCCCCAGCACTACAAAAATAACAAAAAGTGAGCCACAGCATAAACTCTAAGAACCAACATCTCAAGGGCGTATGGAGTCCTAGTTATACATTATCTACCTTTCATATTTGACATCTTCGGCCTTTTTCAAGCAAGTGATTGCACTCAGCAGAACATACCAGTATGTTAAATTATTTTCCAGTAGCTTTCATGATTGCAGTGTAAATTATCCATTTTATGCATTTTCTGTTATTAGTTTTTTTTTTTTTTTTTTTGCAGTACTACAGATGGTACCCAGGGGCATTCTACCTTTGAGCTACACCTCCAGCCCTATTTTTTTATTCTTTATTTTGAAATAAGGTCTCACTGAGTTGAAAAGGGCCTCACTAAGTAGCTGAGGCTGTCTGCGAACCACGATCCTCCTGGCTCAGCCTCCCGAATGCTGAGATTATAAGCGTGCATCACCGCGCCCGGCTTTAGTTTCTTAAATTATTCGGTTATGTTATTCTTTGGTAATTTGGCTTTCACAGCTTCATTCGTATTTGGATCCCTCCAACAATATTAATTTTTTTAAAATAATAGCATACTGTTAGAAAGTATTCAGACACTCTTGAGTTCTAATTTAAAAATCATGGACTTAAACAAGAAGTGAATGTTCTGAAGGGGAAACTTACATAGTCCATCAACTCATGTCCAGCACAGTTGATGGCGAGATGCAAATTGGTTCCTAGTTCTAGCCCCAGGTTTGCACAGACACCTTGTATTAGAAGCAGAGGTTGTTCTATGGTATCATAGTTAATGGTTAAACAGCCAAGATGGGACATCTTGCCAGTGATTGGCTGCTGCAAAATCAAAAGGAAAATGACAACATATCACATTAAGGTTTTTGGAGCTGCTTGTGACAGCGACAGATCAAGACTGGACACAGCAAGACCAGATCCTTCCATTCTTGATTAATCCTACTTCTTGGTCCGCTCAGGGCTGAGAATACAGTCTTCCCGCACTATCTGGACTTTCTCTTTAGTGGATCTATGTTATTGCATTATCAGCTCTGCCGCTGTACTTGGGGCTAGCCTGAGCCACACCAGTCAGTGAACCACCAGGCTATCTCTACAACATCCCTCGGTCTCTGACTCAGACAGCCCTTCCTCAGAACCTGACCTTTCTTACGCTGTTTTTCTCTAGGTGAACATAACTGTTAAAACTTAAGAAGGCAATCCTCCTTTAGGAAAGTTTTGTTTTTAAAACAATTGAAGCCGGGCGTGGCGGGGCACGCTTGTAATCCCCGTACTGGGGAGGCCAGCCTCGCTAGCTTAAGAGATCCTGTTTTCAAATCAAATATAAAATAGGTCTGGGAGTGTAGCCCAGAGGTAGAAGGGTTCCATCCCCAATACCACCAAAAAACAAAACAAAACAAACAAACAAACAAAAAAACCCTGAAGACTTTGGGTAAAAGGATGTACTTCTGGGGATGGAGTTTAGAAGATGACTCGGGGTCCCAAATAACCCAGGAAAAGGCAGCCGCGTGCCACTCTGCAAGGTCAGCCTTGATGCCCACTCACCATAAATTGCTACTATTTAATTATAAGTTGAAGCAACATCAGTGATTCTGGGAGCTTAAGATGTGTGTTTACCAGACTCAACAGCAGCCATGAACCCAGGTATAAATGCTGTTTTCTCTGGTGACAGCAACAGCAATTAAGAGAGCCATCCGACACCTTCAATGTCAACAGAAGGAAGCTTCTATTCGGCAAGCAAAGCAATACCTGGGGAAATTTTGTCTATCAACCGAGTTTCATAAAGTTATGATTGAATTACATAAGTAAATACATCTGCTCCTTATGTGAGCTCTGCTTTGTCATTATCTCCATTTTTCTGAGACCTAAATAATTTGGGACAGATTTTAATTCTGGCAGTTTAGCCCCAGAGTCCATACTCAACTCTGGTATGGAAGACTCTCTAGAAACCACAATCTAACCTGTTTCTTTTTTTTTTTTTCTTTTCTTTTCTTTTTTTTTTTTTTTTTTTGGTGGTACTGGGGTTCCTGAAAGCCCTTCTACCTCGGGGCTACACTCCCAAACCTATTTTTACATTTTCATTTTGGAAACAGGGTCTCCTAAGCCAGGGCGCAGCTGGCTTCGAACCTGCGCGATCCTCCTGTCTCCGCCTCCCAAGCGCGGGGATTACAAGCGTGCGCCACCACGCCCGGCTAACCTGTTTCTAACAGGGTAAAAGAATAGAGGTAATCACAGGCAGGGCAGATTGTGGTGTCAGTGTCTCAGAACATAGGAGATAAGCGGGGACAGCACTACTGGTTGCTTGTTCTCCACCCACCTCTTTCAAGGCTTTGTATCAGCGCTGTGTTCATCAACATATACAGCTGCCAAGTACTTTCCTTACTGGTGAATGTATTCACATCCTCCCCCCCAGTCTTGAGGAGAACCTTTTTTTTGTCTTTATCCTTTCTGTACTAGCCTCTTCATTTGACCTTGGTACTCGTTCCTGACATCAGGGTAGGACAGCATTGCTGGTGCACAGAGCAAGTCCTTCAGACATGAGCGAACTTCCCCAATTGTGTCACCTGCATGTCTCATCTTGGCTATTCTGCTTGTGCTTTTAGAAGGTGAGACCTGCGATGGGTGTGTCTACCAGAGCACCCGCTGTCACCAGAGTGACTGATCAAGGCCAGCTGGCTTCCCATGGCTCTGGAGACTAGAGACCACTTTTCACCAGAAAGACTGTTCACCTGACTCTCCTGGCAAAACCCGAGTTCCCACAGTGCCTTGTTGCAATAGGTGTCACAGTGTCTTTTGAAGACCAGAAGAAAGGGATGGCTGTCTTTTTGTGTCTTTTCTATCTTTGGTAGAGGTAAAATTAAAATCTAAAACATCTAGTGGCCATCCAGCTAATTATCAAAAGATTTAGCTTCCCAAGCACCCCACCACAGCTCAAGTGTGACGGTTGCTTGTCGATGCTCCTGGGTCCTCCGAGAGTACAGCTGGCTGACAGCTGCAGCGATGCCCAGGCAGCCTGCGCCAAAAGGCAATACCAGGCTGGTATCCCGGCTCTGGGGTAGTGCCCTTAAAACAACATCACCATATTATTTTTATTTGTTAAATAATATAGAAATGTAATTAAAATACGTACATTTACTTGGCCTTTTTTACTTCCATTATGCCCTTTTTTGGTCTCTACTTTCGGAGGAGGGGGCTGTGGGATAGAAGATAGACACGCCTGTGGCTACAAGCAGAGCTTCAGATCCTTTGGCTGCCCACCATCACAGGGCCCGGGCAGCCACATACACTCACGCACACATACACACACGCACACACGGAGACAAACCCACACAGGCACACACAGGGGTGATTCCGCCGCTCTCTACTTCTTAAGTCTCAAGTTGTATTTCAAATTTAGGCATATATTCCTTTTACTATATCTTACCTTCTGCCTCCAGTCACGTATAAGGGAAGTACACAAACAGACTGCTGGGTTTCTACTCATAGAAATAAAGAATCCACACCTCACGTCAGGAACTCCTGCTGTCTACAGGCACGCTTTTTTTTTTTTTTTTTTTTTTTGCAGAAGGATGCAAAATTCCCTCATACCATCGACTACTATGGGATTTGCGTTTATAGGCTTAATATATTGTTTCCAACATTCTCAAGGTACAAACACTTTCTCTTCCAGAGTGGATTTGACTTTCAGAAACAGGCAAAGGTCATTAGGTCCTTTGTAAATCCTAAAGGATGATCTTAGCACAGAGCCAGCTGCCTCAGCACCCTTAGAAAATTCATCCAGAGCCATTGAGAAATGCCGGCACTTAGTTTGTATGAGAAACCCCAAACAAATAAATATATATTTTCATAGCAGTAACAACAATACTTATTTAATTCCAAAATAAACTACAAATTGGAGGCTAGAAGATGTTAGTAACTAGATGCCATAGACGCTTTTTACATACCAACTCCATTGTTTTGTTAATTTGTTTCTGAATTTCCAGAAGCATCTCCACACCCTGTAAGTAGAATAACCAGGATCTTGTACAATTATAGTTTACAAATTTTAAACATAAAAACTTACACTGCCAGGCGTGGTGGTGCATGCTTGTAATCCCCATACTTGGGAGGCTGAGATAGAAGGATCACAGGTTCACAGTCACTTTCAGAAATTTAACTAGGTGCTCTACAACTTAGTGGGACACTGTTTCAAAATAAAAAATAAAATAGGGCTGGGAGTGTAGCTTAGATGTAGAACACCCCTGGGTTCAAACCCAATACCACAAAAACAAAACAAAACAAAACACCTTATACTATGTGTGCCTATTCCTAACTCAGAATATTTGAGTTAGAATCAGAACGTTGAATGTCAGTCTCTGGTGTCTGCAAGCAATCTGCTACGTTTGCAGCGGACTCCCTGTGAATGAGAGGCTCTGCTGCTCAGAGCTGACGGGTTCTGCTGGCTGGACTAAGTCAACCTTCATAACTTTCTTGGATCTTGACCACCCAGACAAGCTTCTAGCAATACATGTCAGAAGTCACCAAGGTAGTCTGGATTAAAGTGGATGAATCAGTACACATTCACTGTTACTTAGAAAATAGGAAATGTGCTCTGATAAATGAGGACATCCCATAAAGAAGGACATGCCAAGTGTTCTGGTACCCAAATAGCACAGCAGGTATTAACTAAAGGAGAGATCCTGCCAACAGGATCTGAATGTGATCTGACAGATGGTGAGCCAAATATAAATCCTGGTTTTCTATAGTTGATAAATTGCCCAATAATAACGATTTTAAGACAGATTTATCATAAAGAAAAGATACTGAGGTTTACAGGAAAAAAAATTCCACTAAGGAAAATATCAGTCTTTAGGGGTAGGGAAGAGTTTCCTGTACTTTTTTCTGAAAGCATCTACCATAGAACATAAACCTTTAGCTCTTCCTAACACCTATTTAATTAGTAGAACAGTTGATGAACATTTAAAGAGACAGATTGAATCTTAGAAGCCACTAAAGAGCAATGGAGATAGCACTAGCCCATCTCTGAGAAGTGAAGACGCGTCTTGGGATCCATTCATCCCATAAATATTCACTCAGCATCCCCCCCTGTGCCAAGCAATCTGCTAGGCCTGGAGTTCTTAACAGACGGGGCTGCCAGAAACGTGCCAGCTTTTACTTGCTGCTGCCAGTAAATAAAATGCCTATAGTAGCAATTAAAGACTTCCCAACCCCCGCCCCAGGGTAATAACCTCCCCACACCATCCAGGCTTCCAAAGTTACTGTCTCCTAGCTTTTCTGTGAGTCACGGGCATGAGCCAATGTTTTAACAAACTAGACATTCAAAAGTGGTCACTATACCCTTCTTTGAAGTCTTGCTTTCTTCCCTCTTTCCTGTTCTCCTAAAACACGTTCTCTCATTTTATATTTAATTCCCTCTCCCTTGATGTCATGAGGGAGCAATACCAAAAAATAAATTTAAAAAAATGTTTTAAAGAAATTGTCATGGTAATGCAAGGTACTTGTTTGGTTGTTAATCCAGGATGGGGTATGCAAATCACTTCTTTCATTAAATATAGCTTTCCAGGTGATGACTTCCCACAGCTGACCAGAGATACCATCAACGAAGGCATGGTCAGCGTTGCTGGCTGTTCCTGCAATAAGGGCAAAACAAAAAATTTGGTTCATTCACAGTGAGATGCTCAGGGCTCCTTGTAGTGGAATAAAACATTGACTAACCTGGCTGTGCTTCAGCGATGCAATATTTAGGTACAGGGGCTTGCTGCCCAGGGTGGCACTGGCTTTGGCGACAGCTAGTGACACGGCCCCTATGGCCATGCTGCCACAGAGCACGGGTTCGACGGGTTCTGCAGGTGTGATAGGTTTCTCTATAAGAGTCTCCTTCCTTCCTGGAGGGGAAAACGTGGAAAAAAGATTCCAGGAAGTCTGACAGTCATGAGCCTGCACTGTGAAAGGCTGCACTGAGCTATGGGGAAGACTTGGCAGAAAGGAAGGGTGAACACAGTCTGGGAAGAAACTTTTTTCCACTTTCACCCTGAAGAAGCTTTCTGTTTGATTTCACTTGTGGGTTCCCCCAAAATCCTGAGCCATAGGTTTTTGTCTCTCTAAGAGATTGTAGGCCATTTTATACTAACTCCTTTGACAATCAAATGAGGTAGATATTGTCAGTCCACATTCACATATGAGTAATCCAGGGCTTCAAGAAGTTCAGAGACTTGCGAGTATTTTACAGGAAGTAAACAAAGAAAGGATTCGGATAGTCTTTGAATTCCAAATCCTATGTTTCCTTATGTTTCCACCGTAGAAGCTGCATATTCCAACTTTCTATTGGACAGATCTGCCTCAGTATACCTAACTTGCTACCATTTTTTTTTTTTGGGGTGGTACTGGGGTTCCTGGAAGCCCTTGTACCTCCGGGCTACACTCCCAGACCTATTTTTTACATTTTCATTTTGGAAACAGGGTCTCCTAAGCCAGCGTGCGCGGCTGGCTTCGAACCTGCGCGATCCTCCTGTCTCTGCCTCCCAAGCGCGGGGATTACAAGCATGCACCACCACGCCCGGCACTTGCTACCATTTTTTAAACCAACTCCAAAACAATGTTTTGTTCTATGTTGTTTCCCAGCTTTAGAAATAGCCCAGACGATGGGGATTGGATAAAGGCTAATTGGATGATGTGTGCTTGTATATCCCCACAAGTAGTCTTGTACTCCATTCAGATGTTTGACTACAATGCACCAATAAAAATATATTAAATAATAAAAAAAGAAATAGCCCAGACATAGCCAGGTTTGGTGGCGCACGCTTGTAATCCCTGCGCTTGGGAGGCTGAGACAGGAGGATCTCACAGGTTCGAAACCAGCCTCATCTGGCTTAAGAGACCTTGTCTCCAAATTTAATATAAAAATTCCCTATTTTAATATAAAATAGGTCTGGGAGGGTAGCCCAGAGGTAGAAGGCCTCTCGGTTCTACCCCCAGTACCACCAAAATATAAAAATAAAAATAAAAATAGGTTAACAAGAAATGTTAAGGGGCTGAGAAGAAAAACAATTTGAGGCTTTTAGTTTTAAATGGGCTCCATTACCAAAAAATTATATTAGATCAGTTTCTTTTCAGAGGGTAAGATGACCACTACTGAGTTGTAGGTAGAGACCACCAATGGATGTTCATTAGGCAGTGTGTGTGTGTGCGTTTGTGTGTGTGTGTGTGTGTGTGTGTGTGTGTGCGTGTTACTGAAGATTAAACCCAAGGGCATTCTACCTCTGAGGTACATCCCCAGCCTTTTGTTTTGTTTTGTTTCATTTTTTTTTTTTTGCAACAGGGTCTCACTATGTTGCTGAGGCTGTCCTTGAACTAGTGATTTTTATGTCTCAGCCGCCCAAGTACTGGGATTACAGGTGTGTTCCACCATGCCCATCTGGTAGTTACTTTTGGCGAATGGGACCTGTCCTTACAAGAAGGGGGAAATAGGATGGAAAAATAGTTTGCTAAGCACTTGACATATGCTAGGTGCATCTTATCTCCAGGAGAACCTGAGTCAGATCAGTAGCTGTGAGGTAGAAGACAAGAGAACATTCGAGTTTATGATGGATTCTGTGGTGCCTGATCAGACAGGATGGCTAACAACATACTAGAGTGAAAGAAGGGTAAGGATTCTGGGTAGACCACTGAGTCTGGGCTCGCTCTTTCTTTCTTTCTTTCTTTTTTTTTTTTTTTTTTTTGGTGGTACTGGGGCTGGAACCCCGGAGCCTTCAACCTCTGGGCTACACTCCCAGACCTATTTTATATTTTTATTTGGAAACAGGGTCTCACTAAGTTGCTGAGCGCCTCACTAAGTAGCAGAGGCTGGCGGGGATTACAAGTGTGTGCCACCACGCCCGGCTTCTTGTTAACCTATTCATTAAGCTATTTTCTCCATCTCAACTTCCTAAAGGTGAGGTTGAAATATCATGCTGAGAAGGGAAGCTGAAACTTCCTTCTCCTCAAAGCCTTGGCACCAACAAAACTCAGAATACCAGAATTCTATCTTTCTGTTAGCCCAGATTGGCTGAATCTACATATGTATATTTCCTGGCTTTCTTCCTATAAATTATAATATTTATGAAGAACGAGAAAAGGCAGATTAGCTCTATTCCTAGTTTTGGCTCTTGTATAATAAATCTTTTTCTTTTTTAAACTGTTTTCTCCTATTTCAGATCTGGGTAGGCAACTAAATCCAGGCAGCTGGAACTCGTAGAGGTCTCTGGCCTGGATCCCAGTAACATTTTGTCTTGGTCAATTTCCCCCCTCTCTGGTCCCAGCATCACTATCAGTGGAATAAGGGACCCTCTATCTCCATGTCCTCTTTGGTCCCTTCTTGGTCCGGTGCTTTCTTACTCATTGGTACCCAACATTATTTGGGTGTTCAGTTGGCCCTGGTATCATGTTTAACACTGGCAATGGCAAGCTGAATGAGACATGATTCAGGCCCTGGAGGAATATCATCTACTGTGGTCAACATAAAAACATAATACTTAAAAGTGGCTCCAGGATTAACATACTAGAGAGACTGACTTTAGGAATCTGTTTGAATACACAAAATAACTAAGAAGTTATTGAAGCAATAACTTCTATTATTTGTTTTAAAATAATAGTTTCCTAAATCAAACCCTTATATTTATGTGACATGGGCCTGGGACAATTTTGGTTATCCATTTCAAGGGGATTCAATACATTTTAAAACATGGAGTGACTTTTTGATTATCTAATAGAAATTCCCAGAGCCGGGCACGGTGGCGCACACTTGTCATCCCAGCATTCAGGAGGCTGAGACTGGAGGATCGCGGTTCGCAGACAGCCTCAGCTACTTAGTGAGGCCCTCCGCAACTTAGTGAGACCCTGTTTCAAAATAAAGAATAAAAAATAGGGCAGGGGGTGTAGCTCGGAGGTCAAATGCCTCTGGGTTCCATCCCCAGACCTGCCAAAAAAAAAAAAAAAAGAAATTCCTAGGGGTCTCTTGTGTTGTCCTATCCCTACCCCACTCATGCATCGCCATTGTTCAGTACACTTCATTTTATTTATATATTTTTGCCATGGTGGGGCTCAAACTCAGGGCCTCATTCATGCCAGATAAGTGGTAAACCCCAGGTACATCCCTGGTCTTCAGGGCACTTACTTACTAAGTGCTCACTTTTGAGTGAGAAAGTCATTGTTTGGGCTTACAAATAAACATGGAGGGTGGGGCAAGGAAAACCCTCCCCACCCAACACCAGGGCTTCAAGTGAAGACTTGGCAGATAGGATGGACGCACGTGGCTGGGAGCCAACCATTCCGAGCTTCAGCCTTTCTTCCTCTTATGTCTGTCATGTCACTAGATGTTTTGAAGATGCTGAGCCACCAACCTGGCTTCTGCCCTTTCTTTTTGGCAGGAGGTGGAGGAGGAGGTGGTGGCGGTGGAGGCGGAGGGACGGGCACTGTTGATGACTCTTCCAGGCTCTTTTCCAATTCTTTTCTCTCCTTGTCTTCTTGTACTTTATTTGCAAAGAATGCCCTTAATGGCAAGAAGATGTAGCTTTAGAATGGGATATTTAGCAATACCTCTCTGTACTGTTAGTAATGTCTTAGAGCTAGATTCAATGTGTTTCAAAAATAGGCCCTTTGGCTATTTAAGAGCCAATTGGCTTTGATTTCCAAGGCCAAGGAAGAATGATGCTGGTATGAACTATATTAAAGAACTGAAATTCATTTTGGCTTGGAAATAAATGTTTCAAGATTTCAGAGGCTCATTTTTTTTTTTTTTTGGTGGTACTGGGGTTCCTGGAAGCCCTTCTACCTCTGGGCTACACTCCCAGACCTATTTTCTGTATTTTTTTTTTTTTTTTGAAACAGGGTCTCTTAAGCCAGCACGGCTGGCCTCGATCCTCCTGCCTCTGCCTCCCAAGCGCAGGGATTACAAGCGTGCGCCACCACGCCTGGCCCTCAGAGGCTCATTTTTAAATTACCTGAGCTCTATTTGCATTTTCAAAGTAAAATCTGAAGACATAATTTGGTTAAGGGTGGCTCGATTCTCTTTCTTTATAAATGACATTCAGAAGACAAATCTATCAAGAATACAAAGTGAAATACAGCATTATGTGGAAGATATATTTTCTTGTTTGAGGGGGGTTCCTTAAAATGAACAGCTAAAAACACCTTTGGGAAATCCTACTTAAGTACAACTATGTAACAATTTCAGCCCTCAGAATATGAGGCTAAAAGTGCCAGGCACAGTGGTATGAACCTATAATCTTAGTATGTGGGAGGTAAAGACACAGCCAACCTCAGAAACTTAGCAAGGCTGTCCACAACTCAGTGAGGCCCTGTTTCAAAATAAAAAATAAATAAAATACAGCTGGGGTGTAACTCAGAGATAGAGTGCCCCTGGGTTCAATTCCCAGAACCAAAGAGAGGGAGGGAGGGAGGGAGGGAGGGAGGGAGGGAGGGAGAGAGAGAGAGAGAGAGAGAGAGAGAGAGAGAGAGAGAGAGAGAACGAACAAGAGTGAGAGCAAAAGTGAGACAGACAGACAGACAGACAGATTAATAGAGTAAAAGTTTTCATAGCCCAAAAAAGACCAAATAAATACAAATGACAAAGGAATCCAATTTGCATTATATATATTAACAATCCATATACCAGTGAGGCAATGCCTTTAAGAGACTGAGAAAAACTGAATTTCAATAGAGAATTCTATACTCAGCTAAACTATAAAATACAAGGGCAAAGCATTGACCTTTCTGCACATGTAAGAAGAACTCAACAACCTTACATCATTCTTCATACCCTTTCTCATCCTTAATTTCAAAACACATAATTCAGCAAATCAAGAAAGAGGAAAATACCAGATCCAGAAACATGAAGTCTTTAAGATAGCTCTATAGTAGGCCCAGCAAGAAGCCAATCCAGGAATCCTTCACCTCCCCACCTCAAAAAAAAAAAAAAAAAAAAAAAAAAGAGTAAGTGGCATTCAGAAACTCCAAAATACAAAAACGATCTTAAAAGCCTTTTTACAGAGGTCACTCTCTGATTCTGAAGCCAACCAAAACATGACATTATTCATAATAAGCAATTTCTAAAATATAAGGAGAGCCGGGCGTGGTGGCGCTGCTTGTAATCTCAGCATGCAGGAGGCTGAGACGGGAGGATCGTGGTTCACGAACAGCCTCGGCTACTTAGTGAGGCCCTTTGCAACTCAGTGAGATCCTGTTTCAAAATAAAGAATAAAAAATAGGGCTGGGGGTGTAGCTCGGAGGTAGAATGCCCCTGGGTCCCATCCCCAGTACCAAAAATAAATAAATAAGGAAAGAGAATCTAGTTGAGCTTTGCTTAGCCAAGGGGTTAATTAGACTCTCACAAAAGGGAAAGCATTACATTGTATGGCACTGAGCAGTAGTTAACACAGCCCAGGCAAAGTCTTCCTTGGTTTTTTTAACTTTAGAGTCAACCCATGGGCTAAGCATAGAAGACTTGGTTATGACTAGAGGACACGAGGTAAGAAAGAGCCATTGTGATTACAGGGAAGGACTGAGGAACTCAAAGGTTGGGAGAGAAAAGGACATTGTCTAGATTTATAACCTCATCCTTTCTTGAGCAACAGTTTGCTGAATCCTTTGGAAGGATTCAGTTCTGTTGGCCAGAAAAAGGATCAAAATGCCCTACGGAATCTTCCACAGTAAAAATTTGAATAACAGGATTTTCAGGAGGAAAAACAATATTTTACCTTAAATTTTGCTGCTTCGACATATGCTTTTTAAATTGACTTTCCAACTGTAGAGAACTGATGTTTTATTGGCAGGTGAAATGAAAGACAAGGGACATGTATTTATGCTTGACATTTCTATTTCAAAATGGAAGCTGTACCTGAGCATGTCATCCACCTGAGCCTGGTTGGAAGGCATCAGGCCCCGCAACTCCTCGGTGATGGTCTCATTGACCCACTGCACAGCCGTGTTCACGGCCAGGATCCTCTCCACCTCCTCCGCTTCCACCAGCTCAGGAGGAGAATTCTCATAGACCTCAAAGTGAGTGGGGATGACCACGGAACAGATATTCTGGAAATAATACAAATGCACTCTACATTTCTCCTACCTCTCACAGAAAATGGGAAACTGAATTAATCCAGCTTTTAATGTGCATAATATTCTATCACCAATTTCAAGAGAAGCAAGAATATGTATAATTTTCCTTGAGATATTTTTATAGCTGTTGAAACACGGTGAAACTCAGCTTCGTGAAACATTTAAAATTATTACTGTGTTAAAATGCTTCTATAAGAATCCTGTCTCAAACTTCCTTTTTATCGCTACCTTTCCAATAAATAACTATAAAGATCTGAACGTATTTAATCATAATTATTCTTCCAGAGCCTGTAGAAAAAGTGTTTCTAACATCTATGCCATAATAAAAGTGAGTTAAAATGAATTGTTAAAATTATTTAGATGAATTGTTTAAATCAGTCTACCTATAAATCCATATGTAAATATATGAATCTATAAGCCTACATATACATTTATCAAACTCACTGCATTAGTAATTTGAGAGTTCTACAACTATTTTTTCCTCATTTTCTTTCTCTATCTTGGATCCCCTTCAAGTTAGTATGTCATGTTTGTATCAAAATTGCAGCCGGGCGTGTTAGCGCACGCTTGTAATCCCCGCGCTTGGGAGGCTGAGACAGGAGGATCGCATGGCTTCTAAGCCAGCCTCAGCTACGTAGTGAGGCTTTCAGCAACTTAGTGAGACCCTGTTTCCAAATAAAATATTTAAAAAAAGGGTCTGGGAGTATAGCCTGGAGGTAGAAAGCCTCTGGGTTCCACCCCCAGTACCACCAAACAAACATTCCTATTCTCAAAATTGCACTTAAACATGGTTAAAAAGCAGAAAATAAATCACGGTTGATTGCATAAGTCATGTTTGGATGACTACCTATTAATAAATAGTATATATTTGTACATACATACATAATTGACAGGCATTGGATTTCAAAACATTGATTTCCTACAGTTTAGTCAAGAGTTGCTAATAAATTCATGTATTAAGGAACACATTTAAACAGCCTCATACCTTGGGGAAATTTTGAATGGTGCAGAATATTTCCACTTGCAGGGTTGGAAGCCCCAGTCCATCCAGTACATTTTTCCCCACTATTTTGCATATGGTGGGAGGCTTTGCAAGTTTGGAAAAGTAGTTTGCCTTCAACACACAAAGAAAAAAAAATCAGAACTCCACACTGATTTATCTTGAAAAGATAATTCTCATTTACTCTGCTTCTACTAACACTCTCCATGGCCCTTCCTGGTGCTGGGAATGGAACAGCAGCTCTGTGAGAAAAGCCCTGTACTCATGCTGGGATTTGGACTCTGCCCCATGTGGAGTCTTTGGCACAAGAGGCCTTTATGGGAAGAATAAAGATCAGCCCCGTTCATGGGTCCCCGCGCCCTTGAGTGCATCACAGTGTTCTAGAGACCAATCGACTCTCTGCATCTTGGGCAGGATAGGTCAGGGAATTGGGTTGACTATAGGAAGTTCTGCTAACGAGTGACACAAGGTCTTTAAATTAAGAAATGTGTCTGAGTTTCCACTGTGGGTTCAAATTCTCAACACCAGTAAGGCAGGTGATGTCATCTTTCCACATAGAAGCAGAATTTCAGAGAAATAAATTGTCCAAAATCACATAGTTGTGTTTTAATTATCTAAGGCTCGTAACGGTTTATCCTAGTACTTAGCGGCAGAAATCACTTATTTGATCACGATCCTGCAACCTGGGCCCAGCTCAGCAGGACATTCTTTTGCTGGTCGTGCCTGGGGTCTCTTCTGCAGATGGAATCATCTGGAGGCTTGACAGGGTCAGAATAGCCAAAGTGGTTTCATTCACATGCCTAGTGCCTCAGCTGGGATGGTCAAAACAGCCAGGATGGCTTGGCATCTATCTTTGCCACAGGATATTCTGGCCACTTGATATCTGCCGAGGTCTTTTTTTGCATGTTCTCTCTCTCCAGCAGGGTAATTGGACTTCCTCACAGTATGAAGGCTAGTTTCCAAGAAGACAAGCCTCAGTATGCCAGTACTTCTCAGGCCTTTGTTTGGATCATGCCTGCCAAGGTGCTATTGATCAAAGTGAGTCAGGGGGCTCAGACTGCTCAAGGTGGGAGGGACTTCCACAAGAGTGTTCACACTGGAGGTGTGTCCATCTGGGGCCCATCAGTGTCACACGCTCCCATAGCTAGAAAATGGCAGAACTCAGAATCAAACCCAGAAAGTCAGATTCCCAGTCCCAAGCTCTTTCAATCATGATGTGTGTGTGTGTGTGTGTGTGTGTGTGTGTGTGTGTGTGTGTGGTACTGGGGATGGAACCCAGGGGCATCCCACCTCAAAGCTACACCCCCAGCCCTGTTTTTTTATTCTTTATTTTGAAACAGGGTCTAAGTTGCAGAGGGTCTCGCTAAATGGCTGAGGCTGGCCGTGAACCGCAATCTTTCTGTCTCAGCCTCCCGAATGATGGGATTACAAGCGTGCACCACCATGTCCAGCGATCATGATTTTTTTGATGAGGGAACACACTGTATTGTTGTTGCTTACAGATCTTCTCCATCCCTGAACTCCTTTGATGTCTAAGGAGTATAGAAGTGGCATTTGAACTGAACATTGGGGAACATATGGTATTTGTACAGGCAGACAAGGTGGGGAGTGGGGGGCAGATACTTTGTACCGGGATGTGCAAAAACAACAAGCAACTTCAGGCTGAAGGGGACAGTGAGTGGTCCAGTGTAGAGGAGCGGGGGCGGGGTAGGAGGTAGGCCTGTTACTCGAGGCCTTCCTGAGCACCACGCACCACACACAGGAAAGTGCGCGATCCTGCTTGGCCAGAAAAGGGAAGCCACAGGAGGTTTTCTTCTTGTCAGTGTGCATTTCCCGAGCCTCCTTCAAAATTCATGCAAAAGTTTTCCTGGCCATTGCAGCCCATGGGATCTTCTCCATCCCTGAATTCCTTCATAGGGACAACATGAACAAGCACACAGTTATACAGCATCATATCTTTTGCTCCAATTATCGTATCAGTGGCATCTGCCCTAACCAAGGTATAACAAACCAGTGTTCTGGCTGGTTTATAATAAAAAAAAAATAAGAGCCTGAGTTTCTAATCTTAGTTGTGCACTAAGAACCTGCGAGGCAGAGCTTTCTGCCTTTGTAAAATGATGCAGTTAGGTAGCCTTCAGTGATGCTGCGAGCAAGAGAGAGTAGAAAGAGAGTAGAAAGAGCGTCAGAGTCAAGCACTCACTAATTCATCCCACGAAGAGTTCTTAAGCGGGCCACTGGGGGCCGTATACTCTGCTGTGTACTAGGGACACAGATCTGCCTTGACTTTTTTCTGTCACTCACACTGTCCCTTAAGAAAGCCATTTAAATTCATGGCCATGGGCTCTTCGTTTGGAAAGGGGGAATCATTCTTACTTCATAGTGGTTCTAGGGATAAAGTGATATAAAGCACTTAGCTCAACAGGCTCAGTGAACACCATACATTCCCCTCCAGTCCCTCAACAGCCTTTGGAGGAGAGAGAGGAAAACATTCACAGAGCATCCTCCCTGTCAGCTACTCAACCAAAGTGTTTTGTTTTCGTTTTCCAGTACTGGGGATTGAACCCAGGGGAGTTCTACCTCTGAGCAACACCTCATTTTATTTATTTATTTATTTTAAATTTTGAAACAGGGTCTTGCTAAGTTGCCAAGACTGGCCTCAAACCTATGATCCTCCTGTCTCAGGCTCCCAAGCACTGGGATTACAGGCACGTGCCACCATGCCTGGCCTGAAGCAGTTTTGAATGCTCACAGCACGTCATGCTTCTTCACATTTTTTGCTGGCCCTGCTGCCTCCAGGCTTCCCTGGACCACACTGCAAACTTCTTTTTTCATTGTTGTTACTGGGGATTGGACCCAGAGGTAATCTACCTAGGAGCTACACTCCTAGGCCTATTTATTTCTTTCTTTGTTTATTGTTTTGAAGCTGGGTCTCCGTGGGCTGGTAAAGTTTCACTAAGGTTGCTGAGGCTGGTTTCGAACCTGTGATCCTCCTTTCAGACTCCCACATACTGGTATAACAGGCTTGTGCCACCAGGCTGGCTCCATAGTGCAAACTTCTACCAAGCCCCAATCACACTGCCTTCACAATGCTAAGTATTGCCTGGAACTTAGGAATCTTGAAGGAGGTAACGCTTTCATTTCAACTGCGCATTTCTTAAGGTTAAGACATGTGCCGGGATTTCAGGTCTGGCCACAGGGATCCAGGAGGTGGTAAGAAGGGGCCCACGGAGGCATATTCATAGGATTAGAGTACGAATAGGAAATGCCCTAGATAGATCTAAGGACACTTGGTGTAGGTGACATCCGTAAGACTTCAGTGTGATGTGCGAAGTTTAGGGAGATACTGTCCGGGTGGCAGAGGACGCCACAGAAGCCAAGCGCACAGACTTGAAATCCGAGAAGACTTGGAAGAGGCTGAATGAGGCCCCAGGGCGGGTGGGCTGAGGCCAAGTCGTGGAAAATGCGAGGATGCTCACCCCGTGGTGGGAAGGGGGCGGTGAGCGAGGCAGGGCTCAGGTGAGCGCGGGAAGCCTGCCAGGCTGAGCTGACGCCGCAGGTGAAAACCTGCCCGACGGTACTCCTTCCTCCAGCTGCCTCCTTTCCAGCACTCTCCCTCTCGAGAGCCCTCGGGGTCCCAGGGCATCCTCCGCTCACCGATCTCCTTTCCGCATTGCCGAGGCGGCCCGGGCGCGCGCATGCGCGACTCTGCGGCGCAGGCGCAGTGCGGTGCCGCAGCGCCGGGCGGGGGAGAGGGCTGGGGAGAGGAGGGTGCGCGTCCCAGGTCCCTACCAGGTGTCCGTAGACGTCGGCAGGCTGGAGGTAGAAGGTGGAGTTGAGCAGCTCTTCCAGCCTGCGCGGAACGTCGTTCTCCCGGTAGTACTCCATCGCCTGCTGCTTCAGCTTCTGCAGCTCCTTAGTGGTCCCACAGCTGCGGCCGCCGCCTTCTTCCCCCATGGTAGGAGATTTGAGGCTACGGCGGGGTTGAGACTGGGGGCCCGCGAGCGTCCTCCCGTCGCTAGGCAACGCAACGAGATCCCGACCCCAGATCTCGCGATGCTTGCAGCCCCGGGTTTCTGCAGCAGCGAGGACCGCACGCTCCTTTCCGACCCGCGCCCGCCTCCTCCCTCTGCAGAGGGGCTGGGCCCAGGACTTGGGCCCTGTGATTCGTGCCCTCCCGACTTTGTTTTCACCACTTTCCCCCGACTGTTTTTCAAATGGGGAAGCACTTACCGATCTCTTGAAGCGCCTTTTGCGGGAGCGGGAGAGCAGAGCTTTAGCCCGACTTGCAGCTGGGCACAGCCGGGGGGCGCACAGGCTTCCCAGTGGCCTGGGACTCCCTTGCCCACTCGCGCTTCGTCCTTCGCGGTTAGGGAGCTCCATCGCGCTGCCAGGGTGCCCGCACCATGCAGGCCCACTCTGCTGGGGGAGGGATGGAAAACCCAGGGGTATTCTTTTTGACCTATGGAGGTCCCAAGAATCCTTCATTTAGCAGATTATTTATTACCAACCTCCTCTGAGCCCAGCAGCATGCTCGCTGGACACTGTCATGTGTAACAGAGAAACGGGGATGCACACTCACTTTGGAGATGAGTAGAAGTGAAAGGAAAACCCAGTGTCGGCCGAGAAAACGGGGATTGGGGGTTAGAACCTGAAGGGATGGTCATGGACAGGCCTAGGAGTGGGAGCTGAAGCAGGCAGGACTTGGGAAGGTGAAGGGGAACAGAGGCAAGTCCTTGGGTCATGTTCCCTTTGCCTGCATCTTACCCTTTAAATCCAAACTCCCTGCACGGCTTCATTACACCTGCCAGGAATGCAATTATAGAACTGCTCTAGATAGTTCCACTGCGGCAGAAGTGGGCTGAGATGAGCAGGGTGTCCTTGTCCTTGCCTGTTTATGTTCCTGACGTAAGCAGGTCACTTAAAAGCTCTGCTCTTGGTCATCTGGAAAAGGTAATCTTACCTACTCTGCCTGCTTCACAACTCGGCAGAAAAGCGAGGAAACAAGTTAGAAAGCACAAGGCAGTGATTTTCAGTAGATGCACATAGGAATTTAGATGAATGAAAATAAGCGAATCAGTAAGTATTGCTGTACAAGCCCGGAGACACGCACTGCCTCTGAATTCCTTTAGTATTTTTCTTTGAACCTTAGAAAAAAGTGTCACTTTTAGTGGTGTGAGAGATCATCACCATCATCACCAACCTGCCTTGCCCCTTGCTGGCTGGAATCCCTTGATGGTAAGAGCTGAGTCATCTTCCTTCCACTGCGGAGCCTGTGCTCTGCTGACTAGGTGCTGACTGAACCTTTATACAAAATAAGCAGATGTTATTGCCGTTCCTTCCATCCTATCTTCGTGTCTTTTCTTATATGCTCCGGATGGAAGCTACCCAGGACTCTCGTATGTCCACCTCAAATGTCCAGGTCAAGTCCTGCATCCTCAGAGCAGCAGTGATCCACACTCCAGCTTAAACTCTGGCCCAGTCCTTGCTGCAGAACTTTCTCCCTGCTTATAGCTGGGACCACAGAGTTCAGCCCACAGGAAAGTCTTGACTCAGTTGACATTTTAATGGAAAATGGGCAGTTTCCTGTGCTGAGACCATTGCATCTTGGGGGCTCCCCTCAATAACACATTGGCATCTAAGTTCTAGGAGAACAGGGACATGGTCTGTCTTGTTCGCCATCGTGCCTGCAGCATCAGTAACTTACCTGAGAAAACAGATCCTCAGTCAAGATTGGTTGGATAAGTAAAGGGGGTTCACACATAATAATTGTTTACTAAATGCTTAACTCACCCTCGGGTGTTTTAGAGTTGGGTGAATCATGAGTACCCCAGCCTGACTGAAGCAGGGGGCTTGTTCTCGGGAATAATGAGACACAAAGATGAGAAAGTTGTGTGAGTCTCGAGAGACTCTGAAGGAGCTGGAATTCCATTCTGGAAGAGTAAGGCGCAAACACACATTTCTGAATATAGATAGCAAGCCAGAAGTGGTCAACTGGCAGCAGTGGGTAGGACTGGCCAGTATTTGAGTATACAGAAAGCAGAAGATGCAGGTAGGAAAACCGTGTAGGTGTAAGGGCCTGACCAATAATGCTAGTAACCGAGGGATGAGAGAGATAAGGGAGGGTGGGAAGGCTTTGGGAGATTGGATGGAGTTGGCAACCAAGACTCTTGAGGACAATGCATAGTTCTGTTGCTGTTGTTAGGATGGGATAATGACTTGTCTGGTCTCAATGGGACCTGGTGCATTGGGGTATAGACAATGGGGCTTGGGGAACACTCGTTTCTTGGAGAGAAGGGAGACCTGGAGGTGCCATGTTGAAATAAAAACAGACAAATCCTCTGGTAGGAAATGGGGAAGTAAGTCCTTTTGAAGCAAGGATCTAAATAACCAATAGATTTAGGACACAGGAGAAAGACAAGGAGCTGGAATAGGAAACAAATGAAAAGAGCTTAGAGGAAAAGGAAAGGCCCCAAGTCCTAAAGTCTAGGGCAGAGACTTTTAGGAATGTGTGGGATGGATGTGTGTATGTGCATATGCATAAAGTCTGAAAGGATGAGCCTCGTCAGGTGAATGGTATTTCCTTCAGGTGGGTGGGATCCTAGGGAATTTTTCTTTTTCTCCTTTTATATATTGGTCACATCTGATTTTCCTAAAAACGAATGAATGACTGTATGACTTTAAAATTTTTCTTTAAAGATAATTTGAAAGCTTGTAATCCCAGCATTCGGGAGGCTGAGACAGGAGAATCACGGTTTGTGGACAGCCTCAGCTACTTAGTGAGGCCCTCTGCAACTCAGTGAGACCCTGTTTCAAAATAAAGAATATATAATAGGGCTGGGAGTGTAGCTCAGAGGTAGAATGCCCCTGGGTTCCATCCCTGGTAACGCAAATAATAATAATAATAATAATAATAATAATAATAATAATAATAAAAAAACTTGAGGGAAGGATATTAAGTCAGAAACTACAGGAGGACCGAAGACAGAAGACTGAAGACTGAGTTGTTCCCTGATAAACTTTTTTCATTTTATCAACTAAAAATAAAACTGTGAAGGCTAAATAAATACATAAAAGTACCATCCCATTCTCCTTCCATGGTTCAATCAACAGATGTTTCTTAAATGCCTGCTATGTGCCAGGTACTATTCTGGGAAAGAGCAGTGAATACAATGGGAACCATTCCATCCCCACGCAGCACCTAAGTTCCACGGGCACTCCAGCAGCAAGCATGTCGAGTGAATCATCACACAATAAATGGAAATAATAGAAGTGAAAGCCCAAAAAATTGGTATGCATGAACTAATTAACAGTCTCCTAGTGTTGACAGATCCAGAGTCAATAAAATGATTATTCTCGAGTATCCCAACTTTATTAATTTCCATAGATATTAGGATCACTGGAGCTTTAACAATAAAATATACCCATGCATATGCAGATTTTGTATATAGTTCATATATACATTCCTTGTTTCAGGACCTCGATGACTGTATTTCTATTTCTTATTGAAACTAAATGTCCCAGGCACTTACAGAAAGAAAAGGGTTGAGACTGGTGTTAGCCCTTAAAGTAGGAACCTGGAGAGTTGGGGATGGAAGGGAAGGAAAGTCAAAGAAGAGCTCAGGAGAGACTCAGAGATCTAGAAAGTTCCTAGAATGTATCCACAGAGGGAAGGTGGGATTGTGTTCTCTTCCTTCATAAAGAGCAGTGTGTGAGATTTGATATAGATAGGACTGTTGCAGTCCCATGATTGGCGCCTGTGTTGAAAGGCATGTACGGTGTGAGACAGGGATGGTTTGGGAATAAGAAAACCCAGATTGGAATCGCAAATGGCCCTAAGATCTTTGCCTCTCAGTAAAGAGAGAGGTTCGGGCTGATCAGATTTCTAACCTTGTTGACTCTGAAGACTCCTTTTTAACAACAAAAAAACACCCAAATCAACCACCTCCCCACCCCGCAACCTGTAATAGCAATTTCATGTAGTGATCATAAATTGAGTAACATATATATAAATATATATATGCACACAAATATCAGTATATATGTATATATTTGATAGGATTGATTGAACCCAGAAGTATTCTACTTCTGAGCTACAGTCCTAGTCCTTTTATTTATTTGCTTTCGGTACTGGGGATTGAACCCAGGGATGTTCTACCTCTGAGACACACCCCTAGACCTATTTTTTTTTATTTTGTAACATGTCTTTCTAGGTTGCTAAAAATCTTGTTAAGTTGCTGAGGCTGTCCTTGAACCTGTAACCCTCCCATCTCGGCCTCCCAAGTACTGTACTGGGATTATAGGCGTGAGCTACCACATCCTTTAAAAAAAAATTTTTTTTTCTTTCTTTTTGTACTGGGGATTGAATCGACGGGTACTCTACCGCTGAACTATACCCACAGCCTTCTTTAAAATTTTTAGTACAGTGTCTTGCTAAATTGCCCAGACTGGCCTTGAATTTGGGATCCTGCCGATTTGCTGGGATTACAGGCAGGTACAACTGCACCCAGCTTTGTTTGTTTGTTTTGAAATAGGGTCTCACTAAGTTGCGGAGAGTCTTGCTAGGATGCTGAAGCCAGCCTCAAACCTACTATCTTCCTATCTCAGCCTCCCAAGAGCTGGGATTACAGGTGTGTGCCATTGTGCCTGGCTAGAGAGCTCCTTATATTTCATTCTTGCAAACTTTGTACATATGAAAAAAGAGTATATATAACAAATGGCAAGCTCTTCTTCAGTTTGGGGTGTATCTGGAGTGTGTTTAGGATTATGAGCCCTTGCACAGAGTACGCGGGCTTCCTAGGGACCTTGGTTGAGAACCACTGATTTGGGTCTCTCTATCTTAGATCTCTTCTACGTTGTAGCTCTAATCCATGATAAAATGTTAGGATGCATTAATCTATCCAACCTGCTAATTGAAGACCCTTCATAGAGGAAACGAACCATTCTTCTTCTGCTTTTCAAGAAGAATTTCTAAGCTATATTCAGCATTTCCTAAATGAGGACAAATAAAATTTTATCTGCTCTGTTTTACCTATTCCTATCCAACACCTTTATTTAAATTAGAACTTGTTTGCCATGACTTTAATGTTCAGATGTGATTATTTAGATGTTATTTTGGGGTGCTATCAAGTGCTTGTTAATTCTTCCTTCCTGCCTTTGACATCTGTGTTGAATATCATTTTCATAGGGAACTAATTAACGTGACTGCAGGTGCCTTTAATCATTGAACTATGGAAACTGGAGACAGACTAGAGGGAAATTCAGCCTTTTCCTCTTCTAGAAACTGGGAGTAACAATGTTAACCCCCCTCACCCCATTGTCATGAATGAAAAATAGGATTGTGAAACTAATTGCAAACATTAGAAGCTGTAAAATGAAGGCTAAGGAATAAGAGTAGTAACGATTTGACTAATAATAAAGTTGTTTACGTTTTTTTTTCATTACTGGTATCTCCTGGCAGTCATCACTACCATCCTAGTGGTAATAACAAAACCCATAAAAACGTCAGCGACCACTGCTCTCTGTGAGCACTTTCATAGAGCCTGGAGCCTTACTCACATCATCCCAGTGAGTCCGCAGAACTGCAAAAGGTAAGTGGTTGGCCCAGGATTACTCAGTTAATAAATAGAGTTGGAATTTGAATCCAGGTCTAGCTGCTTCCAATGCCTATGTGTGTCCCGTCCTGCCCCGCGGCTTCTCAAAGCTAGAATTCTTGTAGGTTGTACTTTATAGGTCAGCTGCTGCTAGACTCTTGTACCCCCCGCCCTCTGGAGGAGCTGAATTGCTCACATTGAAGTATTGCAGAAAGGGAGCTGGATAAATGATTTCATCTCTCAGTCATTGGTTCCCAGTCTGATCTGCACATTAGAATCACCTAAGGATTCTATTGTACTAGACTCTAAGTGCCACTAGAATTTAAGCACCATGAAGAGACATATTGTCTGTTTTATTCACTGCTACAGTGCTGGAAAATACCAAAGCATGGGCCCTTCCCCAGGCCTGTTAAATCTGAATCTCTAAAGTATAGATTCTCAAAAGTCAGGGATGTCACCCCCAGGGGTGACTCTGGAACATCCAGGGGGAGCTGTAGTAGCATCAGTTGCAATTGAGGGGCATTGAATAAAAGTGCAAAGGGGATTCTGAGTAATTTTTCTTTTAAAAAAGGAGAGGTAAGCCAGTATATTGGGGAATTTATGCTGATGGGTGAGTGCACATAGGTATTAAAAATATGTGATACTAATGTGTAGCTAAGATTGACAGCTTCTGCTCTAAATGTTTGATGAGGGCTTCACCTAGAGATGACTTAACAGTGAATGAGGCTAACAAGGCCTAGAAGTGTTGGGTCTTGGAATCCGGCTGAATGGGTTCAAATGCTGGTTCTCCAAGTTCCCAGCTGTGTGACCTTGTACAAATCACTTAACTTCTTGGAGCTCATTTCATTAATATTTTTCTTTTCGTAGTATTGCTATGAGATTAAATCAGAATCCATGCAAACTTTTCCTATGGTGCCTAACACATAGTAATCAATGTTTTTATTACCAAAGAAATGAAGGAAAAGCCAGGTGTAGTGGTACACACTTGTAATCCCAGTACGTGGGAGACTGAGATAAGCGGATTGCAGTTTCCAAGCCAGCCTCAGCAATTTAGCAAGGTATCTAGCAACTTAATGAGACCCACTTTCAAAAATAAAATCAAATAGGGCTGGGGGTATACTTCAGTGGTAGAATGCCCCTCAATTCAATCCCCAGTAAAGTAAAATAAAAAACACAAAAGAAAGAAAGAAAAAGAAACACAGTTTTGCAATATGTGTTTAAAAACTTTTATTTAGCTTTGTATGGTAATCTAAACTTAATTGTAGAAAAGGAGGTGCCTTTTCAAAGTGCTATTAGTGATACTCGGATATTAGTGTTCTTTTTAAGCCTTCTCTCCAACTATCACTTTGATTTTAACTTTTAGCAACCATGCAGAATTATAAACAATGAGTTATTTCTCCCTTGCTTCCCAAGTAAAGCAGAGAACTGGAGCCATAGCCATAATGTGAGTGATGGAGCTGGAATCCCATCGAGGATTCAGCCTTCCGGTCATTTGTTCAAAGGCCTTTGACACTAAAGACCAAAAGATACCGTTGGAGAGGCAGTGCTGGCAGTTTAATTGGTATCTTTCAGGGAATAGACAACACAGTTTCTGCATTGGCAGAATGAAACTGGAAGTGGGGCCATTTATCCAGTGACTCCACACAGGAAAGAGAAAAGAAAAGAGATCAAGCAAAAGCAATTCTTTATGCAAGCTACGTTGGCATTTTTTAAATAGAAGATTTCATAGCTTCATAGAAACAGATACAAGTTCTAAGTATTTTTATGGCATAAGTATAGGGCTGATAATGCAGAAGGAATACATGTAAAATTCTTACAAAGGGCTGGCTTCCCAGGTCTGGCTTAGGCAAATAGCAAAATAAATATTACTGTTGCACTGTGAGAAAGGAAAATGTGAAACACATTTTCCACATAGGGGGCAGCAAAGAAGAGAGAGAGTCCCAGTTAAGAGGATCAGTGAGATGTTTAATCAAGTTGAAGCTAAGAATGTTTTCCCTGGTCCTCTCGCAAATATTGATTTAGTTTGTGTCCTCCCCCCTGGAAGTTCTGTGTCTACCTATATTATTGGCTGCACTCAAATGAGAGTTAATAAATTGACTTTTGTAATTAAACTTAAGAACCTGAATGAAGGGGATTTTAACTTCCCTGAAAGTGCACTTTAAGTTAATCTGCTTAAGAGGAATTATCTGTTTCTTATATATTAGCAAAATCTAAAGACTGTCTTTGCCCTTATACCTGATGATTTTTACAGGCCTGGCCTTGATTCTTGTGTTAATGATAAAGCTTGAACAAATTATTTGGGGGATATAAAAAATTCAGTTGTCAAGAATTGGAGACTTGACACTTTCCATTAATTATTGGCCACGTATAAGATGGTTGTTGTTTTGTAGTCATTATTATTTTCTCCTTTTTTTTTTTTGGCCTAGATTAACCTCTTAAAAATGCCAGCTCTTTTTTCCTGTTTAAGAAGTTTGAGAATTGTAGCTCTTCCAGTGTGTGTGTGTGTGTGTGTGTGTGTGTGTGTGTGTGTGTGTGTGTTTAAAGAAAAGCTAGTCATAAATGCAGAATGAGAATTACTTCTTGAAGAATTGTGATTTGGTGGAGTAAATTTCCAGGACTTCTAGTGAGTAAAATCATTTTAGGCAAATCTCTCAATATTGGCTTATCTGCATGTTTTTCATATATGATAATCACAAATAAATTATTAAAAATGGGTCCCTGTATACTCCAGAATTACTTAAGGTGACACATGTGAATGAATCTCTAATGTGTTAGATTAAATTTCTGTACCCAAAATTTAAAAGCACACCGAATTGCGCTGTGTGCTTATGAAGGATAATGTGTGATTGATCCTGATAATGTATGATTCAATAACAAAATTGTTACAGTCGGTGTTTGTGCATTCAACACCTTAGGTGAAGATTATAGAAAGAGTACTCATGAATAGAGTCAGTTTCTCAGGAAAATAATGTTTCCATTAATACTCCAAGGGGAAAAAAATTTTGGTAAGGATGAAAGACTTGTAGCGTTATTTTTAAAGTGGAAATGCTTTTAATATGTCAACAATGATGCTTATGTTTGACCTGGGCTATTTTCAGCATAACTGCATTTTAGCTGCTGTGGTTTGGGGATAGGAACGAAGAGGAAAACGCAAGGGGAAGCTGATGAGATTGCAGCTCAGAACGGAGTAAGGAGTCGATACGTATCGGATACTTCTGTGTGAAAGTACTTGCACTTGAAATAAACATTGAGGCAGAAGTGGAGTTTGGAATGAACGTATTGGGTGCCTGCCCTGATCTTCATTTTTTTGGGGGGGTTACCTAAAGATAGGACCAAGGTGAGACGGAGGAGTATTGGGGTCCACTCTTCCACTGCCCTTGTCTGATGTAGCAGAGACCCCCGAAAGAGCTGCTGCGTGCGGTGCGTTCGGCAGCTATTTTAAACTCTTGTCAAGATCCGAGTAATTGGAAAGACACTTGATTGACTTAAAAAAAAAACAACAACTTAGCTGTCCTAGGTAATCATCCTTCTTGGAGTTCATGACAAAACATTTGCACTCCAGTCTTTTGAATTTGACAAGAATTGGAAAATAGAGAACACTGTGAAACTAGCTCGCAGGCAGGGGGTTGTGTAGAGAAGAGCCATCTCTGTTAACTTCAGATGTCTGTGCCTGCTACTGAATTATACAAGCAGAGTTCACATCTGCAGGAACTAGTACTAGGCTTATTTTTGGTGTAAAATTATTCGATGCCAACACTTGTCAGGACTCGTATATCTGACCTGAACTCTGGTTGCCTCATCATAGATGTTTTCTTAATAGCCAAGCTGACAGGAAAACAAGCTTTTTGCACTGATATTAAGAATACAGAATCAAAGACTGTAGATTTTTAGGGTAACAACAAAGGGTTATAACCGTAACTTTTCATTTTAAAGAATGCTATAAGAAATAAATGTGTATTACTTTAGAAGCTTTAGAATAGCATTCATTGCTTTACTGAAAATACACCCAGTCTGAATTCTTTTTTTTTTTTTTTTCGCGGGTTTGGGGATGGAACCCGGGGGCATTCGACCTCCGAGCTACACCCCCTGCCCTATTTTTTATTCTTTATTTTGAAACCAGGTCTCACTGAGTTGCAGAGGGCCTCACTAAGTAGCTGAGGCTGTCTGCGAACCACGATCCTCCGGGTCTCAGCCTCCCGAATGCTGGGATTACAAGTGTACCCCACCACGCCCGGCTTCGAGTCTGAATTCTTAACAGAGGCCTTTGCAAGAAAAATATTATTTGTTCAATTAATAGCTTTTTGCATACTTCTGACAAACCAAATATTTGAAAATTGCTTGCCCTTTTGGGAGAGATAATTATTATAAATCTGTAAAAGCAGGAGATGTAATTAAAATGAATAATTCAAAAGCACATGAATTATTTTAGTTTATATTTGTAATAGACTTTATCTCCAAATATTATTTGCTATATGAGAACAAAAAGAACCACCGTGTGTGTGTGTGTGTGTGTGTGTGTGTGTGCGCGTGCGCGCGCTGTCTGGGGGCATACCTTGAACTTTTCATACACTCCTTCATCCCTAATTCCAAGGATAGAGAAAAAGAAAGAAAGAAAGAAAAAACAAAAGAAAGAAAGAAGAGAGAGAGAGAAAGAAAAAACAAAAGAAAGAAGAGAAAGACACTATCCTTGGCACAAACTATTCGCTGGTTGGTGAGTCAAATGTGCTACACACATTTCTTTAATCTCTGGAGTTAAGGCTCAGCAGTCACATCTGGATTCCATACTATGCTTCTGTTTATGGTGTACTACCTTGCTCTTTACATTTAGACTTGAGGCTTATATATATCATGTCTTCCTCTCATCAATTTTTGACAAAATGTGTAGGTAAGATTTTCAGGTTTTATTTAGGCATCTGTACCTTCCTCTGGGGAGTCAGTCACACCTGTGTTGATGACTAATGTGCATTCGTTTCAATTGGATATTTTAAAGTAACTGTATTTCTGGAAGGCTGTGATTGGAGGAACGGGGCTGTGATCTCTATCAAACAGGAAACAGGAGTATGGGAAACTCCTTGGGCTACTCAGTGTTCTCTGACTTTTGAAAGGAAAGACTGCAGGTTGAATTCTAAGAAGATCACAGGAGACAGAGGCGTGGCGCAAGCCTCCACTTAGCGGAGGAAGTGCAGTCAGTGCTCACAATGCTCGGAAACATTCCACCTCATCCTAAACACTGTGGTCCAGACGTTCACTTAGAATGATCTTGTGCATTCTGCAAGGGCAGAAAATAATAAAATCTGTTTTTTTCTTCCCCTTAGCCAATCCTTCTATATGCGTTCAGGAGCTAGAAAGTGAAGTTCGGATTGGCATTTTCTTCCTAGAAATATGTGCACCACATATATTGAATACAGACATTTTAACAGAAATTGTTACCCCCCCCAATATGAAGTTAGCTTTTTATTTAAATGTAAAGGATTATAACATTTCTCTGTGTTCTCTTAGTGGATGAGATATGTCAGTTACAAGTATAAACATCTGGTCATACCAAGTAAATAAAGCGCTCAGGTTAATAAATAGGTAAATTTAGGGATCTGAGTTATGAAGTGTGTTAGCAATCAGCATCCCGACCCACCACATATAGCCCGAGGTTTAATTCTCACCCCTCTGTGTCCACGTACTTAGGTGTACATGGGCACCCCTCTGTGTACACGTACTTAGGTGCACATGGGCATATTAACAAGTGGCACTTGAAAAAAATGCATTCTTTTACTTTTAAATGGCCAACATCTTTACAAACCCCAGTTGGTATAAAGTCCCAACATACTTAACCAAACCGTAATCTATACCTTGTGAAGTCAGCTGGTTTCAAATGTGCTACAGCGATCCCACGAAGAGTAAGCCCCAAGGCGGGATTTTGTTGTTTCCGAACTTTGGAATTCTAGTCGGACCTCTTGCGTTACACACAAATAAAGGAAGAGGAGGATGCAGACGGGAAGCCTTTCCTGTGGCCCTGTTACCTTTGACCTCCGTTCCTCGGATGAGCTGCTTGTGTGGCTTTCCTCCTCTTCAAATGTTCTTTTACACCCCCTCCAGAAACATGGGGAAACTGTTAAAACTGCCCCCACACCCCCAGCTCTGGGAGTTCATGTGGAGCACAGGCAGCAGCCCAAGGACTCGCCGCAGGCTGGCCCCCGCTCCCCCATCCAGAGCCTCTACCCAGATGATGGTTCAGACTTCCCTGCTTCGGCTGCGGGGGCTACCTCAACCCACTTTTCTTCCTTGACCTCCTAACTAATAGCCAAAGCTGCTGGAAATAATTGTGTGGCTGTATTTATCTCTCTTCTGTCTATTGCCCATCAAATGCATTAAAAAAAAAATTTTAGATAAGGGATTCAGAGCCAGGCAGAACTTTTGGGATCATTTAGTTCTCATATTTTAGCCAGTAATTATCTAATTATTTATCTAATTAATTGTCCCATTTTTCAGATAAAAGTTAAAAATCTAATATGCGCAAAGATTAAATTTATGGTTAAGACTGTCTACCTAATTCATCATATTCAAGAAGCAGCTTACTCAGTGGGCTTAAATTTAAAGAACTCCCCCTTTCTGCTCCATTTTCACTCTCCAAGTAGATAAAGGGAACATATATCTTAATGAATACGATATATTTTGGTGTAATTGCCCTAGCTGAAAATCCTCTAGATTTTGACAATTTAAAACATTTTTTAAATCTAAAAATACCATGTCCCTAAATTTCCAGAAAAAAATGCCTCACCTGTGATAGAATTATGGGGCTTATACCATGACCTTTCGTTAGGTTTAGATGTAAAAATTCCCGTGGCTTTTTTAGGTTTTTAATTATAAACGGTTCTTTTTATAGCTCCGTTCTCTATACCCTTTGTCAGTAAGCAGGCAGCTGGGTTTTTTTTTTTTTTTTTCCTTTATAAGAAAGTCCAGTAATAGGCACATCTACTGCCTGGAGTTCATCAGCTACAAAAGAAATCCATGGCTCATCCTGACGAAAGGCGATTTGCCTGAAGCTCTGTTCCCCAATTGGTAATCGGCAGCGTGACATAGAGTGAGTGGTACTTCCTGCCAATTACTTGAAAAAGTCTCTCTTATTTAGATACAAACTTGGGCTTTCACCTGTCAGAGGAAAATGAAACCACCACTAACAGGTTTCATGTTTATTTCTCCAGCAGATTCATGCCCATCACAGAGTGATTTTTTTTTCCCCCCGCCAAGCAAATTACTCCCTCACACTGGCCTGGCAATGACTACTTAATAAAGCTACTTATAAAAGCTCCTCAAGTGTGTGGTCCCCGTTTCCACAGTGTGTTGCTGCCGCCGCCAAGTGACAGGTCGGAAACATCAGCCAACCCTGAACAATTAGAACATCAACCCCCCCCCCCCTTCCAAAACCAAGGCCCGGGCTACCCTGGTCCCATGTGAGGAGGATAAAGGCACAGGTGGTTAAGAAAACACCCTCTTTCTCTGAATGAATATGTCTAATTTTAGTGTTGGAGTTTCCTTTTCAGGGTGTTTGGGTAGCTTTCCACAATCTCAGGCAGAAATCATACTACTTCCCAAGAGGTAAATTCTCTTTTAAGGGGGGAAAAAAAAATCTGTCACACCCAAAACTTGTAACTCTAGGAGCCCAGGAGTAAGTACTTGGGGCTGAATGCAAAGATGGTTCTTTTCAGCAAGCTGGTTCTTGAACTGGGCTAAGAGCTTTTCAATTGCTGTGACATTTTCAGCCAGGGAAGTTAGTAGTAGTTGCTGCCCAGCAATGTTTTAGAGGCAATTACTTTATATGATCAATGGAGCAATTCCCCTTCCAGAAGGGAACCAAAGCGATCAAGTTAAATCATTAAAGAGAGAAAGAGAGAGCCAGAGAAAGGACTCATCTCATTAGCGTGTCGAGGCTGCAGGCTCTTCCGTGGCGGTGGTGGTGGTGGTGGAGGTGGTGGTGGTAGAGGCAGGGGTGGCGCACAATGTCGCTGGCCCTTTAAGACAATGACTGTGGGGCCTCCACTGCTGCCCCCCTCCCCCGTAGCGGTTGACAGGTCTAAACCTCCGGAGCAGCCCATTGTGGCCGCAGTAGGAGGCACCTGCAGAAAATGTGCCAAAACCAGGCGGGGAGTGAGGGCTTTTCAATAAGCTCCGCAGCTGGAGAGGGGCCGCAATACTAAACAACCAGGCTGGGACCAGGCGTGTGATGGGAAAAGGGGTCAGCCCAGACACCTCCTACAGGCTTTCTGAGCACTGTGCCGTTCAATTTGATGACATCTTCTAGCTGGCTTTTCTCTATTTGCTTAATATGCTGAGGTATTTAGCTTAAAAGCACTAAATGCTCCGTCGTGATGAGCGGTTTTCCCTTCTCCACTTACTGTTATTACAGACTTTTTCCCCCCAGTATTTCCCCCCTTCTCTTCCTGCCCCAAACTAAGATTGTTTTCTTTGGCTTCTGTCTCACAACTAGTTCTAGGCATTTAGCACACGCACCGCCTGCTTGGTTTTACTAATCTTGAATTCAGGGACAAGTAAAGCCCTCCAAGTTTAGGATCTGTGCCGCCTTCCTAAAGCTCGGGTTCCCAGTGTGCTCTGGACACATCTGGAAGCTGCATTCTTGCATTTCCACTCGGTAAACATTCATTGTGCACCTGTTGTGTACTCACTGCTTGCCGGGCTTCTGGAGACCCGAGAGTGGCCAAGACCTGCTTCCCTCTCGTGGCTAACGCGACTGTGGGGTGGAGCAATTTGTTCTGTGCTCCTGTACTTGTCTCTGCACCATTTACAGCCCTTTTGAGAAGAAGCAGAGTCGAAGGGGAGGCCAGGGAAGGGCCTGGATGTGCCAGCGGTTTTGCGGAGTGTGCCTCGGGATGCTGGAGGACAAATTCTCCATGCCATCTCTCCAAGACAAATGAGGGATAAGAGCCCAATATGGTCCCTTGGTTTGGGGCAACTCTTGCTGCCCGCAATCCTCACGTTTATACAGTTTCCATGTTTCCATCAATGATCTCACTTGACGCAGTAGCTGCGAGGTATTATCGCTGTCTTACAGATGAAACATCTGAGACTCGGGGCTAAGCACCTTGCCCAAGGCCACACAGCAAGTAGGTGGTAAGTGCAAAGGCTACACACACGCACACACGCATGCACACACATGCGCACATACACACACACACACACACACACACTCTCTTTCTAGCGTCACTTCTGCTCCAAGTTGCCTCTTCAAACTGCCAGCCAGCCAGAGTGGGTGACTTACAAGCCAGGTGCAGACAGACAGAATGACATGTTCACCGTGAAACTCTTTTTCCCCCCCTCCCACAGATGGAGAGTGTTGGCGTGTACGGATTATGTGGGTGTAAAGGCAAGAACAAAATGAAGTGTGATTCAAGGTGGGAAATAACTGCTACAGGTAGGAAATGAACTGATCTGTGTAAGTATGGAACCAGCGTCTGAAACAACCAGCCTCAGAACTTCACACCTTTCGGAGCAGGGCCGGGTCGGGGAGACTTAGGTACATTGGAATTGTGGACATTTAAACCTGCACACACACAGGGCATTTGCTAAACAGTTGCGGCGCAGAAGGCTCGTTCAGAATGCCAACAAGTCGTAAGAGGCTTGGGAGAAAGGGTTATTTCAGAGGTATCCTGGAGTCAGGAAATGAAATCCTGGGATCCTGGCTGGCCACCCTCACACCGCTGGTCCAGCAGGATCTGGCTTCAGCCTGGCCTGGGGGGCTCACTCCGTCCCCCTGCTCTGCTCTGGTGGCCCTGGGAGATTGTCTCTGTTTGGGCAGGAAGAGATGGTCTCTCCGAGGTCCCGAGCTTGTTTATGCTTTTGCATGTCTCTCTGCTCAGAGGACTGTTCCTCTTCCTTGGCGCCTCCCTCCAATTCTGGAGAAAACAAGTGGGCTATTCATGTATAAAGAGAAAGAGTGGGGAGGGAGGGGAGATGCCACCGACCAACTCCATTGAAAGCCACTGGCTGTTCATTTGCATTCACACTTTTAAAAAATGTTAACTAATGATGTTAAATGGTTTGCCAAAGGTCCTGGCAGGTCAGTTGTAGAAGTGTCATTTCTGCCTAATTAGGGCTCTTGTGGCTGCCTGGGGCCTCCCAGTGCAACTGGTGACAAGCCAGAGCTGACAGCTTCAATCGGCGCCAATAGGAAGGTTGGACCGGTCATGGTTTCCAACTCAGCCAGGTGTTTGCTGAATGGGGGCGGGGGCTTGGCGAGATCTGAGCACTCCTACGATCCTTTTTCTTTCACCACCCCCTCCCAAGTCCTTCCCCTTTGCCTGTCTTGTCTATGTCAAGGTCAAGAATGGGCTTTGCTAAATCAGCAATTTGGGTTATCTCTGGGAGGTCATTAGCAATCCCAGCCCAGACATTTGAAGTGGTCTCAGACCCCAGATGCTAGATTTTTTTTTCTCTCCCTAAAAATAAAAATTAGAAAGTAGGAAAAGAAAAGGAATGCCTTAGGTGATAAACAATAACGAGAAGAAAACAAAACAGAAAAGTCCTCCCGAAAGCGCTGAGCAGCCATCCGAGTGTTAAACATCTGAAGACATTGCAAACAATAAAATCGCTTAAAAGGGAAACAGCTAAAGTGTCCTGATCAACATCTTAAACATTTGAAGGATGAGAGTGTGATAATGGGAAAAAATCTTACCATGTTCATTGTGCTCTATATTACCTGCCACATAGTAGGTGCTCAATAAAGAGTTTGTGCTGGGAATGGTGGCTCACACCTGTTATCTCAGTACTTGGAAGCTGAGGCTGGAAGATTGCAGGTTTGAGGGCTGGCTCAACAATTTAGTGAGGCCTCCAGCAAATTAGCAAGACTTTATTTCAAAATAAAAAAATAAATAACTAAAATAAAGTAGAGCGGGGGGGGTGTAGCTTGGAGGTAGAATGCCCCTGGGTTCAATCCCCAGTACCAATATAGTTCATTCTTTGATTTGACTTTTTGGGAGAAAAAAATAATGTCTGAGAGACCAAGAGTGATGGATAGAGATGCTGCTATTTTTCAGGCTTGCTTCAGCTGTTCCTGAAATGTATTAGTTCTTCAAATTTCTTTCTTTCTTTCTTTCTTTCTTTCTTTCTTTCTTTCTTTCTTTCTTTCTTTCTTTCTTTCTTTCTTTCTTTTTTGGTGGTACTGGGGGTGGAACCCAGGGGTTTTATACCTCTGGGCTATACTCCCAGACTTATTTTTATATTTTATTTGGAAACAGGGCCTCACTAAGTTGCCAAGAGCCTCACTCAGTAGCTGAGGCTGGCTTTGAACCTGTGTGATCCTCCTGTCTCAGCCTCCTAAAAGCGGGGATTACAAGTATGTGCCATCACACCCGGCACTTCTTCGAATTTCTTAGTTGACCATAAAGCATATGCGAAGTTGGAGTTCCACACTTACAGGTTGATATGACTGTCTTCTTGTTTTTTTTTTAAATTTAATTTTGGTTTGTCTTTATAACAATTTAAGCAAAATGCTACCGTGAGGCCCACAGCAACTACAACAGAAGGAGATGGTCTCATGGCATTGAGAAAACACCTGTGTCCAGAGCTTGGGTTTGATGCAGTTGGGGCCTGCAGGGCTGGTGGTGCTTTTTGAGGGCCCAAATGGAACACAGCGGTACTTGGGCACATGCAAATGCACATGCGTGTACAGAGCATGTTACCGGGTCTACAAAACAATGACAGGATTGATACATAGGATTTGGGGACAGCACTGTGTTAAAGAAAAAAAGTGAACTGGAAAAACCAGAGTTTGTTTTAGGAAAATCTAAGACCCCAGCTGAGGACAGCTGCGGGAAGAAGGGGGCCTCAGAAACTCCCGGTTTCCAGATTCCTTTTCTATCTAATGACCCTGTTCCCACTTGCTGCCTCTGTTTTCTCTAATAGGGGACAGTGGGAATTGGGGCTAGAAAACAAAAGTGTCATGTTGATTTTTATCAAAGGAGTGTTATGGATGAAGTGAGGCGCATGTCTCAGCACACCTAGGACAAGCCCCGGCGAACGTCAGGTGCCTGGGAGCGGTGGCCTCTCTCCCTGCCCTGTGGGTCCTTCAAGGCTGTAGGCCAGGCGCCAGCGTCAGGTCCTTTTCTCATCCGGCCAGCAGGTGAGCTACTGAGCGAAGACAAAGACCAGAGGCTGATTCAGCTCTGTATCTTCAGAGCCTGGCGTGGAGGGCGCCCCAGACCTATTGGAACAGAGAGAATGAGTAGACTTGATGATGGGCTGGCTTCAAGAATGTGGAAGGAGCACACTTACCCAGATGTATTCCAGTAGATTCCTTGACTGTCTTGCTACCCCTCCCTCGGCACCACCGTCCCTTCAGGGGCCACCTTTGCATTTCTGCCGCCCACAGCACACGTCCTTTGTACTCTTCTACTCTTCTTGGGTGACCACCTTTGTGTCTCCATGGCTCCTGTAGATGGCTGGTGACTCTTGCTGCTTTGATCAACACCATCATGGTGCCCCTAGGAATGGCCCTAACCCTGGCTCTGCTGCCTCCCACACCCACCTCCCTCTCCTGACCCCGAGCTGCAATTGCGGTCTGTGTTCTCCAAGGACAAACGGTTGTTGGGGTGGTTCTAGTAAGTGCTAAAAAGTGGCCACTTCAGAATCTCCTTGTGGCTAAGAAGATGAGTATTTAAAATCATTCTGGAAGGGATTAGTTGGGGGGGGGGCTGTAGCCTCTAGATCAGCAGGGAAAAATAAACCAATTAGTTATGAAAATAAAAACAAACCAAAGCTTTTGCGCTGTTGTTTTGCAGAACTGAGGACTGAATCGCTCCTTGGATTCTCTACTGCTGAGCTGTGCACCCAGCCTATTTATTTATTTATTTATTTATTTTATTATTATTATTTTTTTTTGCGGTACTGGGGATGGAACCCATTTTATTTTATTCTTTATTTTGAGACAGGGTCTCACTGAGTTGCAAAGGGCCTCACTAAGTAGCTGAGGCTGTCCGCGAACTGCTGTCCTCCTGTCTCCGCCTCCCCAATGCTGGGATTACAAGCGTGTGCCACCACATCCAGCTTTTATTTTTATTTTGAAATAAAATTCCAGTAAATTGCTAGGCTCAGACTTGTGATCCTCCTGCTTCGGCCTCCCAAGTTGCTGGGATGACAGATGTACATCAGCAGTCCGACAAATCTTTTGAAGACTCATGAACAGATGAAAGATCTTGTAACAACAGTCCTCTATTTTGTGGCATTAACCAATTCCAGTGGGATTCGTGATAACCGATCGCCACAGTGGTGGCCCTAACCTGGAAAGGTAAAAGCGAAGGAGTCTCCCATAAACCTTCTGCTGGCAGAGCTGACTTTGTCTGTCCATCGTCAAGGGCTGCTTGTGGCCCTTCGACATTTGGCTTTTGCTTCTGACCTTGTGCCCTTAGTCCGGTTGTGCCGATCTGCTAGCAGCACTCTGAATATGCCGACGTGTCATGTCTCTGGGCCTTTGAACAAGCTCTTATCTTTGCAGTGCATGCCCTGACAAACACCTGTTCTTAGAAAAGATCCCCTTCATCCTACCTCCACCCCAAAGCTGCTCCTGGTACCTCCCAAGTTAGAGTCATCTTTCTCTCCTTTGTATACTTACAGAAACTTATCTTCTTTTAAATAATAATAATCATGTTTTCCCCCCAGTTTTTGGTGGTAAGGGGTTGAACCCAGAGAATTCTGCCTTCAAGCTACACCCCCAGAATTTTTTTTTTGGGGGGGTGGTAGTGGAGTTCCTGGAAGTCCTTCTACCTCCGGGCTACACGCCCAGACCTATATAAAAAAAAATTTATATATTTTATTTGGAAATGGGATCTCTTAAGCCAGCGTGGCTGGCTTCGAACCTGTGTGATCCTCCTGTCTCCACCTCCCAAGCGCGGGGTTTACAAGCGTGCGCCACCACACCCGGCTCACCCCCAGAATTTTTGAAACAGGGTCTCACTAAGTTGCTGAGGCTGCCCTCAAACCTGAGATCCTCCTGTCTCAGCCTCCCAAGTTCTCCCCTACCTGGGATGCCAGGAAGTACCAGGGATTTCAGTTGGTGTATCACTGAAGCTAACTGCCCTACAAGAAGGCACTGTTGTGAGTATTTATTCTGATAAGAGCCCTGCAGCTCAGGTTTCTTGTTGGGCAGAGACTCTTCATGTTGGTTGAATTTTTAAACTTTGAATTTATTATAGATGTGTATGTATGTGCATACAAATCATGTATATATATTCTCTCCCGGTCTTCCTTGTTCTCTTTATATATGCATACATATGATATATGTATATTAATTTATGCATTGTGTACATTCTTATATACACTATACATCTGTGCATATTTTATATACACATATCCATACCTATATCCCTGTCTCTTTGCATATGCATGTCACATACATATATGCACATTTAACATATAGATAATATACTAGAAATATACATACAGAAATGAACATGTACACACATGTTGACATACACATAGATTAACATATCTATGCATCGGGGAAGACCGGATGCAGTCTGGTGGAGTGGACTTGGCCGTGTGACTCGTGGCCACGTTGACTGTGACCTCTGCGTTCCCCGCTTCCTGGTAGTGGGGATGATGCAGCGCCCCTCCCGGCTGCCTGTCCTCCACACAGACCTCTGAGCTCTCGTCATGGTGCCTCCTGTTACCCTTGCGTCTGACAGCTCACCTGGGAGGAGGCGAGCCAGGTGGGCGGGCGGCACTGGGTCTCTCCCTCTGCAGCATCTCCAGCATGGTGAGGACAAGTGCTTTCCCACCTCGCAGAGCCTTGAGCCTGCACTGGCTGAGGATGCTGAGCCCGGAGCCCACACCACCTTCCTTTAAGAGGCTGTGTGTGTAAAGGGCCAGGCCGACTAGCGACCAGTGCCGAGGCAACTCAAACAGAGTCTTCCCCAGAGCAGAGGTAGCTGGAGACCTGGGGAGCTGGGTGATGGTCCATGGCAGCCAACTCTACTCGCCCTTGAACTGTGTTCTCAGGCTGTTGCTTGAAAAGGGAAAAAGTCCGTATGCCACTTATACAAAAGTGCCTCTCCTTCCCCTTCTGTTTGCTGTGGCACACGCAGCCTTCTTATCCTGGTTGAACCTCTGTTTTAATACGCAGCAGTTTGATGGGATGCCATGGCTTGGGTGAAAACATCGTAAAAATACAACGGTGTTCTTGTGCTTTATTGGCAAAGGAGTACAGATGGGAGAGCCGAGTCGATGGCTTCTTAAGAATGGTACGTGTGTGTGTGTGTGTGTGTGTGTGTGTGTGTGTGTGTGTTAGATACTTATTTGGTGTTTTTCCGCAAAAATTAGAATTTGTGGTGACATATAAAAATATTTATAAGAGCCTGGCATGGTGGTGCACATCTGTAATCCCAGTACTTGGGAGGCCGAAACAGGAGGATTGTAGGTTCAAGGCCAGCCCCAGCAACTTAGCAAGGCCCTCAGCAATGTAATAAGACCTTGTTTCAAAATAAAAAATAAAATAGGGCTGGGGTTGTAGCTCAGAGGTAGCGAGTCCCTGGGCTTAATCTTCACTACCCCCAAAATAAAAAGTTTCTAAAGTTTGTGTGTGTACATCCCTGATGCAGGGCTGGCCTGGATCAGTGCCCTGGGAGTCACGTAAGGCCTTCGTGAGGTTTAATGCTCTGCTGTGACTGTTATCTTGTACTCCCCATTTTCTTTCCCCTTGGATCAGGGATGGAACCCAGGGCCGTGTATGCTAGGTGGATGCTCTGTAACTTAGCTGTACTTCCAGCCCACAGTCCCAGCCCCTTGCAGTTCTCAATGCCTTCAGTGAGGGCACCGCATTTTCATTTGGCACTAGCTTCTGTGAGTTATGTAGGTGGTCCTGCCTGTGGGCTTATGCCACCCTTCTGACTGCAAAGTATGGAGATACAGCTTCAAAATCTTCACGTTGAATTGGTCTGTGTCAGCCTATGTGGGCAGTGGGAGAGGCTGGGAGCGCTTTAAGAAAGGAGCCTGGGCTGGAGCCTTTTCCCAAGGTCAGCTGTGCCTAAAAGTGGCCTTAATGTCTGTCTACCAGGGGTGAGGAGGTGAACAGTCCACCCATAGTTGAGAGAGTCCTACTTTCCGTCGGGAACAACCAACCAAATCATTTGGCCACAATTTTTCTGCTTGTTGGAAGTCTGGAGAATAAAAATAAAATCCTTAGCAAAACACTCCAAATTTAGAAATGGACTTTTCTTTTTTAAAATGTATATACATAAGTTCTTATTTTAGCTCTTCATTTTATTTCCTTTTGCTGTATAACCTCTTGTCTTATTTCTTCTAAAAGAGGCTTGTCAGACATAGATAAAATGATAGGAACAACAGATACTGCTGAGATACAGAACTGAAAGGAGAGTCAGACAAAATCAAAGACGAGGTTAGTTCACAGCTGTGTGCCATGAGACATTGTGGGGTTTTTTTTTTTTTAAGGATAAACCGTCCAGGCACGTTCAAGAGGAAGACTATAAAAGCTGGACATGGTGGTGCACACCTGTTCCCAGTACTTGGGAGGCTGAGACAGGAGCATTGCAGGCTCACAGCCAGCCTCAGCAACTTAGTGAGGCCCTCTGCAACTTAACAAGACCCTGTTTCGAAATAAAATATAAAGTAGGGCTGGGGGTGTAGTTCACGGGTAGAATGCCCTGGATTCAATCCCCAGTACCGCAAACACAGAAAAATCGTCGTTGTCTCTTGGCTTCCTGAAGGCAGAAAACAGACACAGGTGATCACTAGAAGAGGGTGGGGCAGGAAACAGGCCCCACCTGGGCCTCTGCTGTCTTCCCTGGAGGTAAAGATGGCTTGGGAGTGCCTTGGGCTTTCAGGGAATCAATTTGCCGGAGGGACCCAAGATGGTGCAGAGTAAAGCTTCATGTGGAGAAGAGCGGATAATTTTGAGTACAACCAACACTTCAGGTCCTTTCGTTCCCTGTATGTGGATTCAAGTAAGCCAGAGGGAAAATATTTGGGGGGGGAATTTGCAATATATACAGTCTTTTTTTTTTCTTGACATTTACCTTTAAACAATGAGGTGTAAAAACTGTTTACATTTTACTAGGTATGATAAGCCATCTAGAGGTGATTTAAAGTATACTGGAGGAGACTTGTAGGTTATATGCAAATGTTATGCCATTCTACGTGAGCGACTGCAGATTGCGTTCCCTGCAGAGGTCTTGGAATCGATTTCCCCTGGAAATCTGTGAGGGACAACTGTGACTCACAGTGTCCTGTCGGTCTGTTCCATGTCTGCCTACAGGCTGAGCAGGACTTGAGCAAACAGCATGCAAAGGCTCCTGGCCCCTCGGTGCCCCCGGCGGCAGCGGTGAGCCTGGCGCCGGCAGTGTTGGTGGCACTTGCGTGGCGGCGGTGGCACCAGCACTGGCGGTGGCAGTGGCACCGGCACTAGCAGCACCCATGCCAGCAGGAGAGGTGGCCCCGGCACCTTCGAAGTGGACACAGCAGCCCGGCAGCATGCACCAGTGGAGACAATGGGGAGTCCTGTCCAAGAGGTATCTGAGGCTCCCACCCAAGGAAGGCTTCTCCAATTGCTGGGGGGGGGGGGATAGGAACCAGAGATGCTCTTTATGCTGTTAAAATGACCCAATTTAGCCTTCGGATGCTGTGACCCATGAAGATATGACATAAGATTCAGAGCATCCATAAGGGACTGGGTAAAGGTCAGTTTTCCCCTAGTGTGCGCAGCTGGGCGTGCACTCATTCCTTCAGTGACATCTACAGAACCCCTGCTGGGCTCTGGCTCGCTGGGACTGAAATCTGACTGCCGCTCAGTAGTCCACGATCCAGAACAAGCTACGTGACTTCTCCAACCCCCAGCGTTCCGTTCCTGTCTGTAGCATGAAATGCGAATAATATTCAGAGCCACCTCACTAGGTTTGAGGAGAATCCAGTGCTCATGAGGTGCACACTGCCTGGCACAAGTTAAGCACGCACTGAACGTGAACTACATCAAAGGTTGCGAGATGTACACAGTGATGTCAGCCCCCGTTTGTTAAGCATTGGTGTCTGTATAATGAGATGCTGCAGAGGATGTACCATGCCACTGTGGTGTGGTGTGGCTTGGTAGAAACATTATAGGCCATCGATTTAATGGATTCTTTCATCTGCTTTTTAGGATACTCCCAGGGTACATCAACTATTTATGAAGTTTTAAGACAGAAGGGGGAACAATCCCATCTGACCGTCTCTTTGGTGTTTGACTTGGCTGTGTGTGGGACCCCTCTGTCCCTTGAATAGTTCCAGTGCAGGGAGGTACAGGTGTACTTAGCCCGTTGCATCTGTGGGTGGCCCGGACTCTTAGAAGTTCTTCCGTAGATTGTCTGTTTGTGGTTTCTAACATTAATATTCTGACATTAATTCACTCACTCAACAGCTGCTTACTAAGCACCTCCTACATGCCAGGCATGCCGTTAGGTTTTGGGGAGACTAATGGTGAATGAAACAGGGTCAGCGGGTCCCGTGATGGAGCTGGTCGCTTAGCGAGGTTCTCAGGCTGCCATCTAATAATTAAGTGAATATATTATCACAATGGACATGCTTTGAAGGCAAGGAACACGGGTGACAGACAGACAAGATGAGGGCAGAGGGGGTCAAGAGAGACTCCCTGGAGATGACGGTTACACTGAGAAAGGAATGCTACATAGGGGCGCCTGGGTGTGGTGGGGATAGACCTGGCAGGGGAGGTGAGTGCCTTAGGGTTGCAGAGATCTAGCCCCCTTTCCACGTGATAGCGCGTCAGCTCTGGGCATGCTTCTCCCCAGAGACTCAGTCTCTTCAACTTTCATTACAGCCTGTTGTCACTCTGAGATTCAGCATGTTCACCCCTCCTCCCTTTTTAAAAATTATACCTTTATAGAGCTGTTATTCACACATCATATAACATCACTCATTTAAAGTATATGATTCAGGGATTTTTAGTACGTCACAGAGTTGTGCAACCATCACTACCATCTATTTTAAAACATTTTTGTCACCCCCAAAAGAAACCTCATACCCATTAACAATCACTTTTGATTTCCCTTCAAAACTTTAGCCCTGGGAAACCACTCATTTCTTTCTGTTGCTGTAGATTTTCTTATTGACATTTCATACAATAGAATTATACAGTATGCTATCTTTCATTTAGCATAATATTTTTAAAGTTCATTCATTTCGTAGCTTGTATGAATACATCTCTTCTTTTTATCGCTGGATAATATTTCCTTGTGTGGACATATCATGTTTTGTTTATCTATTAGTTGATGGACAGTTGGGTTGTTTCCATTTTTAACTCTTATGAATAATGCCGGTGTAAACATTAATGTACAGGTTTTTGTGTGGAGATTATATATATATATATATATATATATATATATATATATATATACTTTTTTTTTGACGGATCTGGGGATGGAACCCAGAGGCATTTGACCTCCAAGCTACATCTCTGCCCAATTTTTTGTTCTTTATTTTTGAAACAGGGTCTCGCTGAGTTGCGAAGGGCCTCACTAAGTAGCCGAGGCTGTCCGCGAACCGCGATCCTCCAGTCTCAGCCTCCCAAATGCTGGGATTACAAGCGTGCGCCACCATGCCCGGCTTGTGTGGAGATATCTTTCTACTTCTCTTGGGTAGATACATAGGAGTAGAATTCAAGGTAACTCTATGTTTAACCTTCTGAGGATCTGCCACACCTTTTCCACAGTGAGTTCACCATTTTACAGTCCCACCAGCAGTGTCTGAGGTTCTGATGTCTCCGAGTTCTCACCAGTGCTTTCTATTGCCTGCCACCTTGATTATTGCCATCCTCAGAGGTGTGATGTGATATCTCCTTGATCTGCATTTCACTGATACTTTATGATATCTGGTCATGTAACTTACTGGGCATTTATATATCTTCATTGGAGAAATGCCTATTCAGATCCTTTCCCCATTGTTAAATTGGGTTATATCTTTTTATTATTTTTTATTGGTACATTACAGTCATACATCTTAATGGGGTACAAGATGGTAGAGGCAAACACACATACATCACTAATTTAGCCCTTCCCCAATTCCCTCCCCATGCCTTCTCATGTTTGGCTTAGTGATTGACTTTGATATGTTTGTGAATGTACATCATGTACATTAGAGAATTTCCTTCTTTCCCCTCTTATCCCCCTCAGATAGGGTGCCTATTTGCTCATCTATGGCTATTCCTTCTTTGTCTAGAGTTCCTTCTATGACCCATTTTCTTCCTAGCTTTCAGGCTAGGCTTTTCCATTTATTTTGAGTTCATTTTCATACTGAAAAACCTTGGAGATACTTCAGGTTCAATTTCAGACCACTGTAATAGAGTCATATGAGCTTTCTGGTTTCCCAGTACATATAAAATTATGTTTATACTATATTGTAGTCTGTTAGTATGAAATAGCATCATGCTTTAAAGTACACATATCTAATTTAAAACTATGCTTAAAAATGCTAACAAGCATCTGAGTTATTGGAAAATGGCACTGAAAGACTTGCTTGAAAAAGGGTCATCACAAACTTTCAATTTGTAAAGTATGCGATATCTGCCAAGTATTGTGCTACATACCTGTAATCCCAGTACTTGAGAGGCTGAGACAGGAGGATCGCAGGTTCAAGACCAGCCTCAGATAGTAAGATTCTCAACAACTTAGCAAGACCCCATTTTAAAATACAAAATAAAAAGGGCTAAGAGTGCAGCTTGGAGGTAGAATGTCCCTTAGTTCTACCTCTGAATAACGCAAACATTAAAGCAGTTTTAAAAATCTTAAAAAGGCCGGACGTGGTGGCGCACGCTTGTAATCCCTGCACTTGGGAGGCAGAGACAGGAGGATCGTGCAGGTTCGAAGCCAGCTGCGCGCGCTGGCTTAGGAGACCCTGTTTCCAAATAAAAATGTAAAAATAGGTCTGGGAGTGTAGCCCGGAGATAGAAGGGCTTCCAGGAACCCCAGTACCACCAAAAAAAAAAAAAAAAAAAAAAAAAAAATCTTAAAAAGGAACAGAGATGGAGAAATCACATTTTTTTAATTTCAAATCCTACTACAGGACTTATTCATTAAGACAGTGTGGAACCTGCACGGCAGGTGGCTCCAGCTTCTCAAGGGCTCTAGAGCATCACAAACCATCATCAGTAGATGTTTCAATTCCAGAATCCCAAGCAAAAATGGCAGGTAGGGGTTCTCCTTTTGTTAATTATAAAAGGAAATAAATAAATAAATAAATAAATATGAAACAAATATGTTTGGAAAAGGAGTAGACTGCAATAAATATTTAGTTCTCTCTAAGAAATACTGTTTAGAGTTAATAATCTAGATGATTCTGGAAAACTGCAGATTTCACTTTTCAACATTTAGCGGTCTAGTCAACACAAAGCAACAAGGAAAGCTATTAAACATGGCATGAAAGCTGGGCGTGATGGCGCACGCTTGTAATCCCCACGCTTGGGAGGCTGAGGCAGGAGGATCGCACAGGTTCGAAGCCAGCCTCAGCTACTTAGTGAGGCTCTCAGCAACTTAGTGAGACCCTGTTTCCGAATAAAGTATAAAATAGGTCTGGGAGTATAGCCCAAAGGTAGAAAAGCCCCTGAGTTCTACCCCCAGTACTACACAAAGAATAAAATAAAATAAAATAAAATAAACATGGCATGACTCAAGTCATGTCACAACTGGAGTTGCTAAGGTTGTGTTTTGGCTCTGTCTGCTTTAGGTGACTGGCTCTTTCCCCCTTATCAACCAGTTTAGAGATTGTTTTAACACAGCCTCATTACCAATTGTTCCATCAGAAAAATAAATTCCAACATAACACAGTAGCTGAGCAGATGTGTAGTTAGAAGCACTTTATAACCCATACTGTGAAAAAGAGTCTCTTAAACTATACTCCCAAAAACTCTGTTGAGAATTTCAGGCAATATGAAACCTTCTGGAATTTCTCTTTTTTTCTCTCTTTCCCTTTCTTTCTTTCTTTCTTTCTTCTTTCTTCCTTTCTTTCTTTTTTTTTGCGGGTCTGGGGATGGAACCCAGGGGCATTCGACCTCCGAGCTGCACCCCCTGCCCTATTTTTTATTCTTTATTTTGAAACTAGGTCTCACTAAGTTGCAGAGGGCCTCACTAAGTAGCTGAGGCTGTCCCTGAACCGCGATCCTCCAGTTTCAGCCTCCAGAATGCTGGGACTATGAGTGTGCCTGGCAACCTTCTGGAATTTCTGATAAAAAAAGATTTATATTTCCCTGAGAATAAAGAAGAAAAAAAAAAGCATTTTACAAACATTACTGCTAGCAAATGATTTTCAGGGTGACCACCGCAGCATAGGCCCTTTGAGTTCAACATCAGAGCTGTTTCACAGGAGCAAGATGGCACCTTTTGTGCATTCAGCAGCTGCATATCATGCCAGCCTTGGGTTAGTAAGTCAGGAGCAGAGCCGTCAAGCGACTCCTCCGCAGTCTCCTTTGGTGAAATGATTTGGGCGCTGTAAAGTTAGGGGTGGGCGCTGTTGAAAGCTCCAGGGCTTCAGAGAAAAGGTCGTGGGTGCATTGATCGAACTATAATTTGGAGCATCGTGGGTCTGGCTCTTGGCCAGCATTCTCTGCTAGGTGTGTGGGTGTAGAGACCCTCCGGGAGTCCTCTACATCTGGAGGTGACGGCCCGGCAGAAAGAACAATGGCTTCGGGGATTTGTACAGTGGCTCCTCTGTCAGGGACCAGATGATATAAACATTTGCGGCAAGAATAGATGATTCGGAGCTGGAAGGGGCTGCAGGGTCGGCTCTGGCAGAGGGACCGGGTAGCTTGAAGCATGAGGGCTGTGTGGTCAGATGGCCAAGACTCGAATTTGGATATGTCGCTCACTAGCCTGCTAGTTCCTTCTCTTTTTTCTTTAATGATTATTAACATATATTAATTGTACAATTTAATGGGTTTCGCTGTGCCATCTCCATGCAAGCATGTATTGTGCTTTGGGCGTATCTACATTCCCTCTCTCCTCCCACCCCTTCCCTAACAGTCCCTCTTCTACTTTCAGGCCTCTCCGTCCCCCACACACACGAGAGAAAACACGTGATATTTGTCTTTCTGAGTCTGGTGTCTGTTGCTTAACACGATGTGCCGCAGTTTCACCCATTTTCCTGCAAATGACAGGATTCCATTCTTCCTTATGGTTGGGTGCTACTACATATATAAATATATAAATGCCACATTTTCTCTCTCTACTCATCTGTTGACGGACACGTAGGCTGATGCCCTATTTTGGCTGCTGTGAACAGTACCAAGGTAAACATGAGCATGCAAGGTTTTCTTCTGTCTGCTGATTTGTTTCCTCCAGGGATATACTCACAAGTCGAAAAGCTGGATCATATAGTAGTTTTATTTCAGTTTTCTAAGGGGAACCTCCAAACTTTTCCATAGTGGCTGTACTAATTTACATCCCCACCAACAGTGTATCGGAGTCCCTCTTTCTCCACACCCTCACCAGCATTTGTTATCTCCTTGACTTCTCCAAGCTTTAATTTCCCCTGGGAGGCTGTTAAGAGGTCTGGCTGACATTTAAAAAAAAAAAAAACAACCTCAATTACACCATTTTCAGGAAAATGGATGGAACTGGAGGACATTATGCTAAGTGAGATTAGTCAGTCACAAAAAATAAGAAATCAGATGCTCTCCCTAAACATGTGAAAGCTAAGGAGAAATGGGTCATAGGAGGAACTCTAGATGAAAAAGGAAATCCTATAGAGGAGCAAACAAGACAACCTAAAGGAGGAGAAAGGAGGGGGGAAGAAGGAAATTCTCTAAAACCACAGCGTACTTAAACATATCGAAACCAACCACTAAGCCAAGCAAGAGAAGGAAGGATGGGGAGGGAATGGGGTGGGAATTGGTTAGGGGTTAAATTGGTGATATGTACATGTATGTCCACACAAGCTTTTTACCCCAATATGATTTATGAATATAATGCACCAATAAAAAATAAAAAATAAGAAAGAGGTCTGGCTGAGATATACATGTGTTCATACTAAATAAATGCTCAGTGGATGCTGGTTCTATCAAGAACCCAACTCTTCCCTCTGAGGAGGAAGCTGAAATGAAGCTGAAATCCAGAGCAGAAACAGGAATCCTGGGAGGCACGTATTGTGTCTGGGAGCTGCAGTGCTTAGCAGCACAACTCACTCAACCACAAGTGTTCCGTTTTTTGAGCCTTGTCAACAGGAGATGCTGACCAGCTGGCAGATGACACCGGACAGGAGAATTTGGGACTGGTATCTTTAGGCTGGAGTGGGAGTGAGCAGGTCCAAAGGAAAATGACAGAGCCCTGGCCCTGTCCACCATATCTTGGGCAATCTCACAACCCCTGGCAAACAGAGCGCCAACCTCCTAGTTCCTTCCCAGGGTTCTTATCTATTTGCTTATCTTGTTTTATTTTTGGATGTGGGAACTGAGGTGGAGGAAATCCATTACTTGGCCCATATTTATATGACTCAGAGTTGGGAGAGGATGGCTGACTGACAGAGAAGGGTTGATGCTGGTTTAAAACAAAATTAAAAAGGGATACGTTTAAAGTCTTACATTTAGGTTCAAAAACCAACAGCAAGCCAAGCATGGTGGTACCTGCCTATAATCCCAGCACTTGGGAGGCTGAGACAGGAGGATTGCAGGTTTGCAGCCACCCTCAGCAAGTTAGTGAGGTCCTCCACAACTTATTGAGACCCTGCTTCAAAATAAAAAAAAATAGGCATGGGAATGTAGCTTGGAAGTAGAATGCTTCTGGTTTCAATCCCAAGTATCTCCTCCCCAAAAGTCGATGGTATAAGTCAGCTACCCAGCTGCAAAACAAGAGGTCATGTGAAAAGGGTTTATGGTTTATTGCAGTTTATTGAAAAGCTAAGAATGTTCCTTGTGGGCTTCTTCCCCATTTGATGGGCTTTACAAAATTAAGTCTTTGGCTAATGGGGACTTAATTCTCCCTCTCTACCCCAACGTGGGCTCTAGTCTCAAAAGACAAATTTATAACCAATCATCTTTCTCGGTGATAGATCTTAATAGGAAGATGAGGTGGCTACAGATATGGCGGTACTTCTGCTGTGGTCTGTGGTGTTCGTTCCCATGTCCCTACCTAGTGGTGGCTCCACAGGTCCCAGAAATGGCCTTTCCCTTTGGTACTAAGCAGTCTACCCCGGTCTTCTCAGGAGAACACAGCTAGAAAAGGGGCCACAGGGAGGTGTCTTGGTCAGCAGAGAAATTCCAATTTTTACAGTTCAGCAGAGTAGCTAAACTATAATTTGGTAGAAAGTCAAGTGGGAAAATAAGTTCACCTGTGGTTGCAGGTGAGTGGAGATGGAAATGTGACTTTTTACTTGCAGAAATATGTCACAGATAAGCAGGGTAAGAAAAGGCTGCGAGGCACAAGGGAGGGTCTCTGTGAGGACCCTCGACAAGAGCTGGCTTCCTTCTGTGTTGGGAACTCCACTTAGGTTCCCACAAGTCTCTCATAATCTCCGCATTTTCCCATCTTTCCCCCTCAGCGCTCCGGTCTGAGTATTTTCTACTTACATCTTCACATTCACTAATCTTCTCTTCTGCCTTGTCTAATCTGTCTTTAAAAAAATCATCTCTGGACCTTTCAATTCTATTTATTATATTTTTCGGTTGTAGAAGTTCCACTTAACTCTTTTAAAAACTAGATTCTAATTCTTTGCTGAAATTCTCTGGATCTTTTTTCCATCTGTTCCTCTGTTTTCCGAAACACTCTCGTCAGAGCTGTTTTAAAGTCCATGTGTGCCAATTCTAGCATCTGAGTTACCTAAGAGTCTGTTTCTGTTTCTATTTCCTTCTCTCTCTCCTCTTTTTCTCTCTGTAGTTTTGATGACGTCGTTCTGTTTGGGCGCGTGACTAGTCTATTAATAGGCGTTTATTTGGAGAGCATGTCCAGTCTAGTTATTTTATATTTTTCTCAGTGCATTGCCATCATGTACTCGATGAAGTTCAGGGTGACAGAGGCATCCGTGCACACAGCGCTCACTGTGCCTCCTCCAGCTCCCGCCTTATTCCCTCCCCTCCACACAGTGATTGGCTTTGACAAGTTTGTGTGTGTACATCCTGTCCACTGAGGTGCTTCCTTCTTTCCCCTCCCATCCTCCTCAATTTTGTTGCCTTCTTCACTCATCTAAAGTATCCCCTCCTTTGGGGGTCCCTCCTAGGCCCCATCTTCTCCCTAATTTCTGCATATTAGGGAGAACATCTGACTTCACTTTTTGTGACTGACTGATCTCACTTAACATAATGTCCTCCCGTGCCACCCATCTCCCTACAGATGACATAACATCGTTCTTCTTTATGGCTGAGTAAAAGTTTTGATTAAATGCTACATATTATGTATACAAATGTGAAGGAGCTCTGAATGGTGCTCTGCCCCGTGTAGATAAAGTAGGAGCTGGGGCTGTAACCCGTCAGACACCTAGCTTGGTCCTGAAGAGTGCCACCTTTGGACGATCAAAGCATTCTGGATGCTCCAGCTGAACTCGAAGTATCCACCAGGACCCTTCTTCCCTGACAGGTCCTGGACTTTAATCTTATGGCCTTGGCATCTCAACACAGCTGGCAACTTATCTCTGCTTTTCCAAAGCCTCCTGCTTAGCTTCTCAGCCTCCGCCTGTCTGGCATAGTTTTAGAACTTGGCAAATGTTTTTACTGAGAAAGAGAGAGAGCCCGTGGGGCTAAGTTGTCTGCCCTTCCTTTTCACAGTAATCTGGCCCTTGGACCACTCTAATTTTTGTGCCTGCATCCCTGTAGCTCTGCCAGTTCCTCTGCTTGCTTGTAATGTCCACCACCTGGGTCCTTTGCCCCATCCTCAGCCTCTTGCTTCACCCGCAGAATTAGCAAATCCCCTGCGGTAGAAGGTGGCAGCAGAATGTCCACCCATCTTGCCAACCAGTTGCTCCTTCTCTGAGGATTTTGTCTTGGTTGCCTCAACAGCCCTCCAGATCTCTATATTCAACCTCGGTTTTCCTTGCTGGGCTGGGGGAAAGGAGCAAAGGTCAGCTCCAGACCACCCCTGGCACACACAAGACGAAAGCGCTGTCTTGGGTGTTGTGGAGTCCGGCTCTTTCACTGAGGCAAGAAGAAAGTATGCACCGCATGCCCCGTGTCACAGTTGCAGGCCGGGGAGAGGGCCATTCGCCCAGAGGGACAGAGTGGTAAGCCTTTGCTCTCTCCTGCTCAGGCCCTTGTTTTATTCCAGAAAGCACGTGGCCAAATTAGGAGGAAGTAGTCCCACCATTTTCTCGTCTGACCTGGCCACCTTGAGGTGACCACTGATCAGTGGTGTCCATCCAGGGATGGACAGCAGCATGGTACATGAATGGGAGGCCAGCCCTTTCTCCGTGTCTGTCTGTCTCTGGTCCCGCTGGGATTCCTCTCCTTCTCGCTTCAAGCTCCAGCAGCACCAGTGTTTCTATTCTCCAGCTCCAAGGCCTCTGCCCACGCTCTGGCCCTGCCTGCTCTCATCCACATGACCACTTCCGCCTCATCTTTTAGCTCCTGCTAAACTGTCACCTCCTCCAGGGAGCCTTCCCTGAACACCTGCCCCCAGGAAGCTCTTTTCCAGTTCACCTCAGATTTATCCCCATTTTGCTTTCCCCTGTGGCACTGATCATACCCTGTGATGAGCTGCGTTCAGTTGTCTTTTGTTTATAGAAGGTGGATTCCGCTGTGGCAGGGCCACATTTACATTTGTCTTTTTCATGAATTATTCTTCATTCTTAGCATGGCGTTGCACACTTGTGGGTGACTATATGAATGACCGTGACCCCACCACCATGGGTGGGTCTCAGTTTTCTATTCTATTAAATGGGAGGGGCTGTCAGGAAAATTCAATTTGCACAGGTTCTCTCAGACCTGACTGAGCATGCATCTGAATGATCTGGAGGCCTTGTCCAAACAGACAGGGCAACACCCCTACAGTTTCTGATTCAGTGGGGGGCGGGTGCAGAAATTTTGTATTTATAATATGTTTCCAGGTCACTGTGTGTGTGTGTGTGTGTGTGTGTGTGTGTGTATGTGTGTACCACTGAGCTACACCCCCAGATCTTTTTTTTTTTTTTTTTTTTTGGTGGTACTGGGGATGGAACCCTTCTGCCTCCAGGCTACACTCCCAGACCTATTTTATATTTTATTTGGAAAAAGGGTCTCTTAAGCCAGCGAGGCTGGCTTTGAACCTGTGTGATCCTCCTGTCTCCGTCTCCCAAGCATGGGGATTATAAGCGTGTGCCACCACGCCCGGCACCCCCAGACCTTTTTATTTTATTTTACTTTTTATTTTGAAACAGGGTCTCACTGAGTTGCTGAGGTTGGCCTTGAACTTGAGATCCTCCTGTCTCAACCTCCCGAGTACCGAGATCACAGATGCGCGCCACCAACCCTGGCTTTGACCAGGTCATTTTGATGGTGCTGTTCCAAGGGCCACATTTTGAGGACAACTGGATTAGACCATCTGCAGGCCCCTTTAGATAGCATCTCTGGTTTTTCCAGTAATCGACATAATGAATACAAGAGTGCCATGTTCATCAAAACCACATGTACAAATGTAAGGAATGTGTGGAAATGGAACTTTACCTTCCAAAATGAAAGAAGGATTGGGAGGAGGTAGAAGGAAAGGGAAAAATAAAAGCCCTCTGTAAGGCAGAGGGATTGATGCCTACTGATGACGTTTATAAAGGCAGAAGGGCAGGTGGATGGGGGTGCCCGCAGCCCGGCACAGGGCTGAGCCGGGGTCTCGGAACAGCGCTGGACGGTAAAGCCGGAGCAGCAGCCGAAGTTTTGAGAGGGCTTCCTGCCAGATCGGCATTTAATCTCCCCCTCAGAGGGGAATACCAGAGAATCACAACTAATAAGGAAAGTTCAGAGCCCAAGCCAGGGGCGAAACAAAAGGAGAAACACTGCATGGAGTTTGGCCTTCATCTGGCAAAAGGTTGGTTTGTTAAGCCCCGGCTCGGAGTTCACGTTCTTGGCAGTTTTCCTTGGGAGGCCCCAGTTGTTTTCCTTTTCTCTGGTCCATGAATCAAGCGACACCCCCAGCCCTATTACTTACTCATTATTTTGAAACAGGGTCTCACTAAGTTGCAGAGGGCCCTCCTAAGTAGCTGAGGCTGGCTGCGAACCTGGGATCCTCCTGTCTCAGCTTCCCAAGTGCTAGACTCAGGCTCTTACCACAAACAGTTAGGGTGGCTGTCCATTCTCTCTCTGAAGGTCACCCTTTTTCTGTTGTGTTGTCAGTTTTGTTTAACTCAAGAGCGTGCCACAGTTAGGGCAAGGGTCTCTTTGCACCTGTCTTTGTGAGTTCCTTTTTTTAAAGGAAGGTCCTCCAAAGTAGATACAGTGTCAGGGCAGGCCTGAAGAGGCGCCAAAGAGCAAAACTCCCAGCTTAGGGAAACACTGGAAGCCAGCGGGGCTGCTGACTACAGAGCTTGCAGAACCTCCTCCGTGCTCTTGAGTGACCGTCACCCACAGACCACGGTGCACCTACAGACACACAAATCAGATCGCAAAGGATTGGCCATAACGTAGTTTTTACTAAAGGTTTCTAGGGATGCCACCGTCTCTTGCATCTAAACTTCCTGCGGTCTTCTCTGAGTTCCCTGATGCCCCTCCCAATGGCAGCAGATAAGTCTCTCCTCTCCCAGCTGCCACGCTTCCCTCCCCACCTTCTACCTCTACCAGCCCCCCACCCCCACCCCGGACTCCTGCTCCTCTCCGGCCCTGGAAGGCTCCTTGGCCAACTCATAAGTCCCAGTTGTTCTTCCTCAAACCCTGGAGGCCTGCAGAACACCCCCACCCCCACTGGTTCTCCAAAGAAAATGATGGTGTGGCCTTGGGAACAGAGGACTAGTGTGCTTGGAATCTGCCTTGGGGACTCTTGTTCTATACATCTGTGTGTGTGTGTGTGTGTGTGTGTGTGTGTGTGTGTGTGTGTGTATACATAGCCAGAGGGTATTTAGGGAAGCCTGTTGGATTAGAGAAAGGAAAGCATGTTTGTCTAGCAATTCAGACCAGTGGGAAAGATAAGCCTGGGCTCAGTCTCAAGGAGTGCTGTGACTGATTAGTGATGTCTGCCTGGGTGGTGACTATGGAGGCATTGGCAGCCAGTGGGCCAGGGACGTGCTGCTCTTGCCGTCTATACCTCAGTCCAGGTGAGAGCCTGGAAATGGGTGGATTATGATCCTTACTTTGCTCCAGACCTGCAGCTCAGCAGTCGGAGGCAGCTCACCTCCACGGTTCTTACCTTCCTCCCTGGGCGAGTGGCAGCCACACCCACCACCCTACTTTATAGAGAAATAACAATGATCTATTGACTTACTCCAACTAGATGTGCTATAAAATGCAGCAAATGTGCCGTCCAAGAGATGAAGTAAAATGTGGCCATAAAATAGATAAAATGCGCCATAAAATAGAAGTATTACCACTTCAGTAAAGCACATGAACCAGGCTTCTGGCAGAATACGCATGGCACACTTAGCTCAGTGGATGTGAGGATGTTTTGATAAAGGGCTTTTACAAAGGGATGGGGTAGGGCCAGGGCTGATAAGCCCAAGGGGCGAGAGGAAGGAGCCAGGCCAGGGACCCAGCCGCTTAGAATCCCTCGGAGGGGCTCTCCCAAGAGGAGCTGTGACCTTTGGGTTGAGGGTCACAGCCCCCCATGGAAGGGAGCCAGAGATGTCTGTCTTGCCACTCTGTCCTCCCCGCCTCCGAGCCCTGCACTGAAGGGGCCCAGCCAGAAGCCGAAGGAGCCGGCTGATGTGAGTCTTGTGGTCGCCCAGGCACAGAGTAGAGCAGGCAGTGGCGACTGCGTTTTACCACTGTATCAATTTCCTATGCCTTCCATAACAAACCACTTTCTTAAGCTGGTTAGCGTAAAGCAACAGGAATTTATTCTCTTGTAGTTCTGGGGGCCAGAAATTCAAAATCAAGGTGCAGGCAGGGCCACAACCCCTCTGGAGACTTCAGGGAGAATCCTGTGTCTCTTCTGCCTCTCTGAGCTTCAGACCTTCCTTGGCTCGTGTCTGCATCACTCTGAACTCTACCTCTACCTTCACATTTCCTTCTCCTCTGTGTCTGTCTGTCTGTCGTCTGTCTGTCGCTCTTGATATGTGTCTCCTATAAAGACACTCATCATTGGACTTATGACCGGGTATTTCAGGATGTGTTTCTTATCTCAAAGCCCCTAATGTAATCACATCTCCAAAGATCCTTTTTCCAAATAATATAACATTATTGGTTCTAGGCTTTGACATGAATATGTCCTTTGGGGGCTGTGGTCCCACCCACCACACACAACTTCCAGCGCCAACCCTTGTTGCTGAGATGTGTCGGAGAAGGGGGACCCTATGTTTCTGGAAGTCCTCTCAGCACCAGGGCTGTGAGCTAGAGTTTCTTTGCGTATCTGCTCTGAGCAACAATTTCAATTGGGGGTGGCGATGGGAGGTAGGCTCATTTTTCTGTGTTTCACAAAATGATCAACATCGTGGCCTTTTGGCAAATTATGCATCTTTCAGGAATCTGATTTACATCTTTAAATGAAGCAGTGAAAGCCAGGTGTGGTGGCGCATGCTTGTAATCCCAGTACTTGGGAGGCTGAGACAGAAGGATCACATGTTCAAAGCCAGCCTTAGCAGCTTAGTGAGGCTCTTGGCAACTTATTGAGACCCTGTTTCCAAATAAAATATAAAATCGATCTGGAAGTGTAGCTTGGAGGTAGAATACCCCTGGGTTCCATCCCTAGTAACACACACACACACACACACACACACACACACACACACACACACAGCAGCAGTAAGACATGGAAGATGTCCAGAACAGTTTAAACCCCTGGAATCCGATGGCATTATAATTCATGGCAGGGGAGGCGGGTACCTCTCTAGGAGTTTTGTGCTCACTGCCTCTGGCCCCTGACACACTTGCTGGCAAGCTTTCAAGGCCACTGTGGGTTTTCATCTGCTGCCTTCAGCTGATCTCAAAGAGTTAACCAGATTTGGGCATGCTGGCATGCACCTATAATCCAAGCACTTGGGGGGCTGAGACAGGAGGATCCCAGATTTGAGTCCAGCCTCAGCAACTTAGTGAGACCCTGTTTTAAAATAAAAATAAAAAATAAATTAAAAGAGCTGGGGTATAGTTTGGAGGTAGACTACCCCTAGATTCAATCCCCAGCACCACCACCACCAACAACAAAAAGAGTTAGCTGAGGATGATGGTCGGCACCTCTCCTGTAGGACCAAAGGCCCGCAGCCTGGGGGCCCACCTGGGTGGTCGGAAGTGGTATTCCTGCTCTGACATCCCGGTTAGCTCGGATTTCTAGTTAAGCAAGTCTTGGAGCTTTTCAAGCAGCAAAGTGTAATACTGACACCATGACACCTTTTCTAATTGTGTTTTAATTGAAAAGACTTGATTTGATTATAGAACCCTACACTGTAGTTGAAGGGCTTGTTAAAACATGTATTAAATCGGAAAGATTGCAATGTTTCGCTGTGTAATTATGTAAACAGTCACATAAATGGAGCCGTTTACAGTCAGCAGGCATGCCTTTCAGGAGCTCGGTGCCAAACTGGCATCCTCGATCAATGACAGGTGAATTTCTTTTTTTTTTTTTTCAAGGACAAACAAGTTGGTACCCTCCCCTCACCCCGCATCAGCTGGGCCTGCGTTTTCATTTTCTCCTTTGTACACATTTTCCCTTGAAATCTGCTGTGGTTTTAAATAGTGTTTCTGTGTCCTCAGGTATGTGTGAATTTCTCACTATTGTGAAGGAAAATAAAATGGGCTGCACGGCAGAAATGTTTAGATTTCTCAGCAGCAGAAATGATCCAGGAGTTAAAAAAAAAAAATCTATCCTCAGCTATAGTTTTAAAATAGGTGTAGAACTACCTTAAAATTCCCTGCAGTTTTAATGAAAGTGTCCATTAGATTTACTGAGGACGAAAGAGTAATTTACCTCAAAACCCGCTATCCGTGCCTTCCCACCGGCCCTGTGATGCTCACCTATCTGTTTTGAACTTCAAAATAAATGAAACATTGATCAGAGCTGTCATAGAAACATTACTTCTTCATGTCCGTCACTTGTTCCAAGCTGGCCTCTTCCAAGGAAATGGGCCCCACAATTGCGATTTCCTCCCAGCCCCCTAAGAAAATAGGAACCGCAAATGGGCTGGTGAATTATGTGCTTCCAGTGGTTTCGAAGGGAAGCATTTTCTGAGGGAGAAAATTGTTTTAATCTCATAACAACCAGGGAGGAGAGTTTGTAAAAACACAGAACACCTACACATACCCTTGATTTCGTTGCATAGGAACATTTCTTTTCACAAATGTGCCCGATCCCTCTGCTGAGCGGCCTGGGCAAGGGCGGGTGGGCCTGGGGAGGGAGGACAGTGGGCTGGGGGGCCAGGGTAGTGAGCTTGGGGCCGAGGGGGCGGGGAATCCTGGGGATTTGGGGAGGGTGCGTCCCCCAGAGGATGAAGGCTCTCCAGCTCCTTCCAGAACCGTGACACGGAGAAGCTGCCCTGAGTTTTGCTCTCCTAACGCCCAGCCCCGCACATGGCAGGGGACCAGAGGAGTCTGGCGCCACCCCTGCCCCAGCATAACTTGAACAACTTCCCAGCAAACCCGGCCTCAGTTCTCCTCACCGGGGATCTCTCTGGTGGGGTTTGCCTCGTCCAGTTTTCTGAGTGTAGCATCCCTGCGGCAGCCAAAACTGCTTGCAAGCAAGCAGAGGCGTTCAGAGCTCTAGGAAATCAGTCCTAGGAATGGCTAGGAGGGGAGGGAAAGAATTATAGGTGGTTCAAAAGAAAAGGGCGAACGCCCCCTTTCTGGGAGGAAGGACGCAGGAGGGAGAAGGTCGGTACAGAAAGGAGGCCCGGGAGCATCGGGGCTCTAGGCAGGGAAGGAGGGAGCCCAGAGCATCCGAGCAGCTCACATCTTCCTCCATCTACTCACTGCTGCTAAGGTTATTATTTATTTATTTATTTATTTATTTATTTATTTATTTAAACTGAGGATCCTAATAGGGATTTACTCGTGTTCTTTTTGCACAGGGACAGAGGTGAGATAGAGTCAAAGCACACATGTCTAGATTTGGAGAACATTCCAGGTGGCCTTTTCCTTTTGTATGAAAGAGATCAGAAATGGCCTGTGGTCCACTGGGAGAGGAGGGGGCGGCGCGGAGTTCGCACCTTCCAGGGAGCTCCATCCTTTTGTCTCCCGGGAGAGGATATCTCTTACTGGAAGATACGCCTGGTTCTGAGGAGAGGTTGCTGGTTCCTGGAAACAGTCACGCTCTGGTCGTCTGTGAGACACAGAACCAGGAAAGGCTCTTGGACAGCAGGGAGAGTCCGTCTCCCCAGAACAAAAGGCCCACGTAGAATCTCCAGCCTGGGCCTGAGGAGGGGGTTTTGATCCATCAGTCAGTGCTTATCTTTGTACTTTATTGGAATGCTCCAATTCAGGGCTGCAGGTGCCTGTGGGTGTTAGATAAACACACCAAGTGGTACCCGGGCCTGGGATGTGTGATCTTCTCCCCCCCTGGATGTTGCTTCCGGCCCATAGTCCCTGGTCACCCCACGCCCCTCACTGCCTTCTCTCCCTTCCCCAGGAGCTAGGCGCCAGGGGACGGGTGTGTGTGCCCTTGTGCATTTGAGTATTCTTTTCCCAAGGAGCTGGTCGGCCTGCCCGTATTCTTTTGGCACACCCTGGAGTATGTATGTTTTTGTATGTCTTTGATGGATCCTCCCCACTGACTGGTGAGTCCCCTGACAGGTGCGTATGCACGCGCATGCGCGTGAACACCTTGCTGCGCCTGTATCAGCTTCCGCGAGGCAAGGCTGCGGCAGAGACGAGCATCCCCAGCCCTCTGTGGCTCTCAAGGCCCGGCCATGCTCATGAAAAGGCTTTTGCCAGTTGGCTCTCGCTCTGCCCCTCAAGTCTCCTTCATTCTGGGGCCCAGACTGAAGGGGCGGCACCTGTCGGGGGCACGCAAAGAGAAGAGCCCAGAGCTGGCAGACCCACGCGATGGCCCTTTTAACTCCAGCACAGACTTGAAGCTTCTCCATTGCTTGGTTTCCCCAGGCTGAAGCCCTGCGCACAGCCAAGGCAGCATCGAGAGGGCCTGCTCATCTCGGCACAGACAGGGGCCTCTGTAGGCTCTTATGGGAACAGGCCTGAGCGAGCTGGGATGGGGCAGCCTGCCTCCAGTGCCCAGCCACTCGGGATATACCACTGGCTTCATGGGGCCGGGGCGGCCTTTCCTGGACTCCCAGCTCTGGTCTTGCACACTTCTGGTTGCTTTCCGCCATGCCCCTGTTGTCTTTACTTCTTTGTTCCTATTAATTATATAAAAATATTTCAAAGTGAAAGGGACTCCTCCTCGCCCCTGGGAAGAACATCCCGCAACCCCAAAGCAATCGCTGTGACCTGTTGAAGGCATGGCTTCCAAATATTTTCCACACTCATAGAGCCACGTAAGGGCAATATGTTTATTTAAGACTTCAGAGAAATGGGATCTTCCTCCACGTATATGTGTAATTTCGTGGCCACGTGCCGTACATAGCACTGAATCCCAGATGTCTTCCTGTGAAGGTTCCTTGCTCTTTTGAGCACAGTATTCAATGGGCATGAGCATTCAGCATTCATTTCTTATTTCCCTACTCCTAGAGATGGAGTTTGCGTCTGAGTTTTCCCAGTGTGGTAACAGTGATACACAGAATACTTTCTATGCACAGGTATAAGTCATTTTGTGAGCTGGATTCCAGAAAGTGGGATGGCGGGGTTGGTGTTCTTCTTGTTTGCATAGATATTGCCAGATTGTTCTGAAAGACTCTGCCAGTTTCTACCCACCACCCAGCTTGCTGGGTGAGTGTGCCGTCTCCATTCTACCCAGCCCACACATTTTTCTTTTTACTTTTCAGTTTGAAATAATTTTAGAACAAGCAGTGGCTGCACACTTTCATATACAAAAAATAGTGTTGTCAGTGTCGTCTTCACAGTATACTTCAAAGACAGCCTCTGACAAAGCCAGCGTCCAGTGATTTGAACCCCCATCTCCTGCCTCCAGAGGCAGTGTGTATTCTTTAGGCTGCCCCAAAGATGCCATCCGGAGGATGAGTCAACGGGACATTGCCGTTGTCGCCATCCTGAGAACTAAGCCTTATGTGTTTTTGCTAGTTTTTATATGCACTCTTTTTTTCTCTTTTGATGAATGGTTTTATGATACTCTGTCATATGTATCTATTTGCCATAAAGCTTTTAAACTTAACACAGGTTTGCTTATAAGAAATAAACTTTTTTTTCCTACTTGCAATTTAATTTATTTTCTTTTTTAAAAATTTTTTTTGGTGGTACTGGGGTTCCTGGAAGCCCTTCTACCTCCGGGCTACACTCCCAGACCTATTTTTACATTTTTATTTGGAAACAGGGTCTCCTAAGCCAGCGCGCGGGGCTGGCTTCGAACCTACGCGATCCTCCTGTCTCTGCCTCCCAAGCGCGGGGATGACAAGCGTGCGCCACCACGCCCGGCTTAAATTTAATTTATTTTCATGGTTGTCATATCCTTCTTCTGAGTTCCTACCCTAGTGGGATTGCTTGAATTTAGACCCAGGACAGGGCAGACGGCCAGTTTTTCAGTACGAGTGACCAAGCGCTAGGAACTCACGTTTTCTTTAACTTGTCCTCCGCACCTTCAGGACAGTGGGTCTCCTACCCAGGACACTTTCTAACTTTGGCAAACATCAGGTTAAAATGAAAAAGTGAGTTTTTAGTGTGCAGCTGGATCAACTGTTTACACCTGAGCATCTCATGAGGGCATGCCACGAAAACTTTGTGGGAAATTAATCTCTGAGAAGTAAAACACACGGTCTCTTTTTATTTAAAAAAGGAAGAAAATTAATGTGAGTGCCTGTGCCTTCTGTGTGTTTACACTGACTCCATTCATGTGGCATCAAGCCATTATGAGTACGTTTGTTCTTCATGAAAGCAACCCAGCATTAGACCGGAATAGGACGTGTTGAAATCAATTTAGTGTCCGCCACATTCGAGCCTTTATAAAATTGTAGGTTGTACAGAACTTTAAAACATAGCTTGTTTATTTGGGAGAATTTAACTGTGATTCATATCTTTCTGCAACTGAGAGAAAGAGAGTCAGAGCAAATTGCAGGCGGGCAGTGTCCCGGGTGAGGAAATGTGATTTTCATAGCGCGTCGGCTCTGTGGCCCTCCTTGGCCCCTGCCCCCGGCCGCGGTTGTGGTGCATTAGGAGCGAAATGAGAAGTTTTCAAGGCTGCATCTTTGGATGTCAGTCTCGCTGTTTGCATTTAGAAAGGGTGTTGATGAGGGCATTTGAGTGGAGAAAGTGTTGGTGCAGACTGGAGACTGGTAAGGGGACAGCATTTTGGAGCCCAGGCTGCTGGGGACTGTGAAGCCAGATTACCCTGTCAATGACCCCATTTCTTCCAGCCAAGAATCCATCTGGGAGACAGAGTGCAAGACACCTTTCAGCTTCTTAGGATGAGCTGGCATTTAAGTGCTGAACGGGAAGGTTGGGAAATAGTCCCAGGCACCCGTGGGTGACCAGGTGCCTATAAAGCAGACACTGCCAGGGCCTCTCACCCCACAAACCGGCCTCTGTTCTCACAAGGGGGCGCTGGGTTTCCTGCTCAGCAAAGACCCCTGCCCTAAGGACGCAGGAGGAGCAGGCTCTAGGTTAGACTAGAGAACCTGCCTAGTCTGACCTATTTGTTACAGCAGCCAGGAACTTGCCGAACTGTGCCAGCGCTGGAGCTGTCCTGGGATAAAGCAGACCTGGGGTGGGCTCATCAGCTCCTGGAGCTGGGCAAGTGGGTGGCAAGGCCCGGGGCCACCGGGAGAGGCTTTGCTTTTCCTGCAAGGCCGTCTTGTCACTGGGGGGCTGCACTAAGCTTGTGCTGAAGCCAGAGCCAGCCATGGCTCCCGCCTGGACCCCTCTGTGAGCAAGAATCCAGGCGCCCCTGGTGTTAGCTTTCACCTCTTTCATTTTCTGAGAGGAGCAGGTTTCTATTTCATCCTTTTCCACTATGGGTATTAAGAGGCAGAGATGGAATTCCTGTAGGAGGAAGTGGGCTTCCTAATACATAGCCTTAGAAAAGCCCAGACCACAACAACAAAAGCCCTTTGCCTGCCCATAGTCCCTAGATTGGAAGCATTGCATGAAGGGGGGCGTCCTGTCACCTGCTGTATTTCTAGCAGTGAGTCATGTGCCAAGCAGGTGCTGAATGCCAACTGCCTGCACGGCTAGAGCTGGGAGACCACCCATCCTGAGGAGGCACAGGCCAATGGCGGCCATGGCAGCTTAAACCAGTGCAGGTTTGGGCCCAGAAGGCCCCTCTGGAGGGCCTCACAGTGTGTTTCAAGATTTCTCAGAGCTAAAGCTTTAACTCCCCCCCCCCTTTCTTCCTTTTTTTTTTTTTTTGTGGTGCTAGGGATGGAACTCAGGTGCATTTATTATACCTCAAAGCTACACCCTCAGCCCCCTTTTTATTTTTTATTTTGGAGCAGGGCTTCACTAAGTTGCAGAGCATCTTGCTAAGTTGCTGAGGCTGGCAATCTGCGATCCTCCTATCTCAGTCTTCCAAGTACTAGGATTATAGCTGGTGTGCAGCACCACACTCATTCCCGCCTTTTTTTTTTTTTTTTAATTAGATGTTCCCAGCTCCCTTTCCATTGAGTCAGGTCTCATAAGAACAGAGGACTGACGTGCATGTGTGTGTGGGGTCAGGTCACCCAGCAGCATGGGGAAGCTAGAATTTGAACAAACATCTGCTGCCTTCATATGCAATGTCTACTGTATGACATTAGCTGGCCCCAAAGATGCTGCCCAGGGAAGGAATCAGCACGAGTCCCTGGACAGCTTGGCAGGTGGGCAGAGGGAGCTGTAGAGGGTGGGGGGGGCAGGCATGAGGGTGGGGGCGAGAGTAAGCGTCAGCTCAGAGATGGCCTGTTGCTTGAGGCCGAGGGTCAGGAAAAAGGCAACGGGGTCCATCTCCAGGACTGGGAGATGCTACGAACCTGGCAAAGCAGACGGGTCCCCTGGCCAGGCCTTGGGGGGGGGCAGTCAGGCCATCGGGTGGTGACGGGTCCCCTGGCCAGGCCTGGGGGGCAGTCAGGCCATTGGGTGGTGGTGACGGGTCCCCTGGCCAGGCCTTGGGGGGGCAGTCAGGCCATCGGGTGGTGACGGGTCCCCTGGCCAGGCCTGGGGGGCAGTCAGGCCATTGGGTGGTGGTGACAGGTCCCCTGGCCAGGCCTTGGGGGGGGCAGTCAGGCCATCGGGTGGTGACGGGTCCCCTGGCCAGGCCTGGGGGGGCAGTCAGGCCATCGGGTGGTGACGGGTCCCCTGGCCAGGCCTGGGGGGCAGTCAGGCCATTGGGTGGTGGTGCGGTGCTTAATGAATATTGGTAACGCCACAGACCTCTTGCCATCCCGCCCTGTCTGCCTGTTTGAGCCCTGGTCCAGGTGGAAGAGAGTGTTGGGTTGGGGATGGAGCTGGCTGGGCAGTGTGTTAGTGGGGGCGCAAGCAGAAGGAAATGATCCTTTGGTTTAAGGTTAGTTCATGGGGGGATTAGATTTATTTTTCTTATTCCAAGACAATAATTAGGGAAAGCCGGGCATGGTGGTACACGCTTGTTATCTCAGCATTCAGGAGGCTGAGATCGGAGGATCACGGTTCGCGGACAGCCTCAGCTACTAAGCGAGGCCCTTCTCAACTGAGTGAGACCCTGAAATTTAGAAAGAATAATTTAAAAAAATAGGGCTGGGGGTGTCGCTTGTAGGTAGAATGCCCCTGGATTCCATCCTTGGTACTGCAAACAAAACAAAACAACAACAACAACAACAAAAACGGTTTAGTTCCGGTTCAAGGAGGTGGACCCACTTTGGGCGTGATTTTAAAGTTTACTCTTTAGTGTAATCTGCTATTGAGCCAGAACAATGGTTTGATTCAACAAGGTTTTCAGCTCAAAAAATGACTGTAGACATAGAGCTGCGTGGAACCTTCCAGCTTGCACAGCCATCGCTTGGGACTCGCTGGATTCCCTCCTTAGCAGCTCTGTGGTGTTTTGGTCTGTGTTCCTGTTTGACTTTTATTAGCATTATTTATTACCATTATCATTATTATATCTGGGGGGGAGACTGGGGAATGAAGTCCCGGTGGCCATCGCCTGGGACTCGCTGAGGTGAACAGGGTGGGGCAGCCCAGCCCCATCCTGTCCTCTGCTCTGGACAGTCTGGGGTACCTCGGGTGTGTTTTCTGTGCTGGGTTCCCAAGCAAGACTTTGCCTAAAGATGATTCCATGCCAGGACCCTCACCAGACAACCCCTGAGTCCAGTGAGGAGCAGTGCGCTGTCAGTGGTGAGTCAGGGCCACCAGGTCTTGGTTTACCCAGGGCTTTCCTGGATTTTAAGGTAAAAGTCTCAAACCCTGGTGTCTCCTCCGTCCCAAGCAAACAAGGGCATTGTGGCCACACAATCTCAGAAAGCTTCCAGAAGATTGTAGCAGCTTCCTGCCTCTCGCTTTGCCTCCCGCCCCCCCTTACCATCCCTACTGTACACAAGTGGCCTGATCACCGCTCTGCCCTGCCAAAGGCCCACGATGTCTGCACAGGCCCAGAGCCAAACCCTTCAGCCTGGCTTGGCATGCTGGCATATCTGGCCCCAGCCTCCGCCATCCCTCCCTCCCTCCCTCCCAAAGTGAGTTTCTTTCCATGAAACCTACTTAAAGTTTCCTCGCTACATCAGTGCTCAAACCACCCTCCGCTGGGAGTGTCATTTCTGTTTGGGCTCCTGGTGAAGCCACTGTCCCCTCGGGTCTTCTGGGAAAGCCTTCTCCAAGGCTTATCTTTAGAGGGAGCTGATGGATTTCCCTCCTTAGCAGCTCTGTGGTGTTTTGGTCTGTGTTCCTGTTTGACTTTTATTAGCATTATTTATTATCATTATCATTGTTATATCTGGGGGGGAGACTGGGGAATGAATGCAGAGCCAGTCTACCTCTGACCTACACCCCCAGCCCTATTTTATTTTTAATTTGTAAACAGTCTTACTAACTCATGGAGGCTAGTCTCAAACCTGAGATCCTCCCGTCCCAGTCTCCGAAATCTGGGGATTACACGCATGCGCCACTGCGCCAAGCTGGGTTATGCTTTTAATCGCAAGTGATGCATTCACGTCTGTCCTTCCCCGTAGGTTTCGGAGTGAAGGGAGTATTTATTCATCACACGCATTTGACAAACAATCTGTAGGAACCCAAGTGCCTGGCTCCTAGTCATTGGGCCCTTCCGCAGGCCACAGTCAGACAGTAAGCCCCTAGGGTCAAGGATGCCACGCACCGAGGCTCCCCGTTGAGGAGGCAGCCCTCCCACCGCGAGGCCCCGTGTGCCCTGAGCAGCAGCCAGCCAAGTAGGCAGGATCCTGCAGACGTGCCCCCTGTCCCCAAGACGTCTATTCCAGTCCCAGGCGCCACTCTGTTTAGCAAGTGATGGGAGAGTTCTGGGGCTCCAAAGAGAAAGCTATGGCTCCCCCTGGTGGCCGCATACGGTTGATGCTCTCAGCCGGTTACTGGGGATGGGAAGGTTCTCCCACCCTCTGGGTTTCCCCCCCAGGATCCCTGGAGGACTGCAAGGAGAGCAGCTGAGGGCAGGAGCAGCCTTCAGGGAACATATAAACGATGCAGAGAAGCAGCCCCCAGAATTACCTCTGCTCACCATCTTCTAATGGAGAGGAAAGACGTTGTGCTGAGCTCCGGAAAATGACAGATGAGAGGTTTTCCTGAAGATGCATCACCGCTGCCCCTGGCTCAGCTGGGGCGCTCAAAGACCACAGCTGGGGGTTTCTCTTCCAGAGTTAAAGCTTTTCACCCTCAGAAGTGAGGCTTTTAGAGAAAAGGCAGCATCCTAAGCTCCATCAGCTCCGCACCTTGCTGCGTGGTATGAATGTTCGCCTCGGGCCTGCGGGCTTTGGGGATGGTGAGGCAGGAGCGGGTTTGGGGCAGGGACAGTTGGGGGCCGGATCAGCAGGCCAGAGGGGCTTTAGCCTCTCTTCATACTACGCCGGTGGGCTCTGTCAATGATCTCCAGTTTTATCTTTGCAGATTTAGTTAAAAGAGTGTTTCTCAACTGTCGATTATTTAAATTATTATTACTAATATAATGACTAACATTTACTGAGTTCTTTTTAAGTAGGCTATTAAGATGCTTTACGAATAACATGTTAATTCACAAAGCTTGATTTTCCATTCTGTATATCTTATCCAACTACCAGTTATGAGATGCGACCTGTCATTTCCATTTCAGAAATGAGATGATTTTTCCCCCACCTGTAATCCCTCAGGGAGGCTGAGATGGGAGGATTGCAAGTTCAAGGCCAGCCTCAGCAACATAGGGAGACACTGTTTCAAATAAAATAATAATAATAATAATAATAATAATAGTAATATTGATAGTAGTAATAGTAATACTGGGACTGTAGCTCAGAGGTAGAATGCCCCTATGTTCAATTCCTGTGCCAAAAATAAATAAATAAATAATAAATAAAATGAGACTTTTTTGCCAAATAATGTAATTATTGTTTTAATATATCATTGTTTAATATTGTAATCAATATATCATTTTTGTTTAATATTTTCCTTTGAATTCTATCCTCTTACTGGTAAATACATTTTAAAAGGAACGAACCCTTAGCCGGGCATGGTAGCGCACGCTTGTAATCCTCGCACTTGGCAGGCTGAGACAGGAGGATCACACAGGTTCGAAGCCAGCTGCGCTGGCTTAAGAGACCCTGTTTCCAAATAAAAATAGGTCTGGGAGTATAGCCCGGAAGTAGAAGGGCTTCCTGGAACCCCAGTACCACCAATAAATAAATAAATAAAAATAAAAGGAACCCTTAGTTTACGCCGGGAGTGGTGACACATGCTTGTAATCCCAGCACTTGGGAAACTAAGGCAGGAGGATTCCAGTTCATGGACAGCCTCAGCTACTACTTTGAGAGGCCCTTTGCAACTCAGTGAGACTGTGTTTCAAAATAAAGAACAAAAAATAGGGCTGAAGGTGTAGCTCGAAGGTAGACTACCCCTGGGTTTCATTTCCACTACTGAAAAAAAATCTGTTATATTATCCAGGCATCCAAGTATCATTGAGAATCATCTCCCATGCTACCAGCAGACTGCCATTGTGTTTGGAGAAAAAGTGCCTTTGCAGAGGGAGAGCCCCCGTTAGGAGAAAGAAGGTCATTTTACATTCTGGGGTGTGGAGGTGAACTGAACGCCACCGCAGACTTTTGAGAATGTTTGATTTTATTTTGCTTTTCTTCAGTCAACTTATAAGATGGATACTTAGATCTTTAGATTTCCAGTTTTTCCTTCTCTATTTAAAAAATATAAATAATTAAGTCTAAAAATTTCTCTTGGCTCAACTCATAAGTTTTGGTATAACATGCTTTCATTGTTTCTCAATTCTAAGTATTTTAAAATTCTGCTTATGATTTTTTTTCTTTGGCCAAAAGGTTATTTTAAAATGTATTTCTTAGCCGGGTGTGGTGGTGCACGCTTGTAATTCCAGCATTTGGGAGACAGAGGCCGGAGGATCATGGTTCACGGACAGCCTCAGCTACTGAGTGAGGCCTTTTGCAACTCAGTGAGATCCTGTTTCAACATAAAAAGAATAAAAGATAGGGCTGGGGGTGTAGCTTGGAGGTAGAATGCCCCTGGGTTTCATCCCCAGTACTGTTAAAAAAAAAAAAATTCTGGGCTTTTGAATTGTGATCAGAGAATGTGATCTGTGTGTTGCTGGCATGGCTACGTGGTCCAACATATCATCCTTTTTGTTAATGGTCTACCTGCTTGCTTTCTGTTGTTGTTTTGCTTTTTGGTACTGGGGACGAACCCAGGGGCATTCTACCTCTGAGCTATAGTACCATCTCTATTATTTTATTTTATTATTATTTTTGAAATGGGGTCTCACTAAGTCACGGAGCATTGCTAGGTTGCTGAGGACCTCACTAAGTTACTGAGGCTGGCCTTGAACCTAGGATTCAAGTACTAGGATTACATGCATGTGCCACCATGCCCAGCTACTTCCCGCCTTTTTATAAATTTTAAGTTTTTGTTGCAATTCTTATAAACAGAAAATACTTGGACTTAAAAAGAAATCTTATCTGATAATCTTTATCTTTTACCAGGAATATCTGGTCCATTTACATTTATCGTAATTATTGATATGTTAGTACATTTGCCTACCATCTCACTTTATGCTTTTTGGTCCATCCCTCTTTTTATTTTTCTGTTTTAGATTATTTTTTTCTGTCTATATTATGTTAGTGATTACCCCAGAAATCATAATTTATCAAATGTAAGGATAATCAAAACCTTTACCTTCACCTTCCTTCTACATCATACAGGATCTCACAATACTCATTTCGTCTGCTGGTGGAACCCAGAGGCTTTCTACCTCCAGGCTATACTCTCAGACCCATTTTATATTTTATTTGGAAACAGGGTCTCACTGAGTTGCCGAGAGCCTCACTAAGTAGCTGAGGCTGGCTTCGAACCCGTGCGATCCTCCTGTCTCAGCCTCCCGAGCACGGGGATGACAAGCGTGCACCACCACGCCCGGCCTATTGTGGTGTTTTAAAATTTGGGTTTTTAAAAAATTTCCATAGTATAATTATTGCTATTTAGTTGATACCTATTAAAATCTATACAATTTATTCTTGACATCTTAGGTCTTCAAAATGAGACCATGAAATCCATCTTTCAAATTCTTCTGGTTTTCATTGTTTTGAAAATGTCTCTTTCTCACCTTGTTCTGAAGTCTGTGTTTGCTGGGCACCGAACCCAGACTGACAGTCATTTCTGTCTCTCCCTACCGAATGTTTCTACCATTCTTCTGGCTTTCACTCTAGCAGATAAGAAGTCAGCTGTCTGTCTAATTGTGGCTCCATCTTTCTTTCTGTCTACCTTTAAAATCTCCGCTTTATCTTTGGTATTCAGCAGCTTCACTACAATGTATTAAGCAAATATTTCTTTTTATTTTTATTGCTTTTCATTTATTGGGGTTTTAAATTGAGCGGTCAGTAGCTTTGCTCTGTGCCGGAAGGTTCTCAGCTCCCCTCTCGTCTTCACCTCTGTGGCATTCACCCTTTTTCTCCTCGAGCACCTTGATCAATGCTTCTTGTCTCTTAACCTCCTTTCACAGTTTTTCAGTTATTGTCCCTTGATGGATAATTCATTCAGAACTACTTTCAAACTCCTGATTGTCTTACCCAGGAGGTTTTCACTTTAATTATCATATCCCGCAGTTCTAGAAATCCTATTTTGTTCTTTTTCAAATATCCTTTTTTTTTTTTTTTTTTTGGTACTTGGGGTTGAACTTAGAGGCATTCTACCTCCAAGCTACGCCCCCAATTCTTTTTAAATTTTGGAACAGGGTCTTGATAAGTTATCGAGGGTCTCAGTAAGTTATTGAGGCTGGCCTGGAACCTGTGATCCTCTGGTTTCAGCCTTCCAAGTGCTGGGATGACTGATGTGTGCCACTATGCCCAGCTGGCTTTATCTTTATAGTTTCTTGTTTCTTGCATGTACGTCCATGCTTATCATTGAGTAAATATATAATTTATTTATAATCTCTGACTGTTAATTCCATAACGGAAGGAACAGCCCCTCCACTCAACTTATCCAAAGTGTCTTTACCCCAGGAAGAGAAGAAACCTGGGCCTCCATCCACATAAAGTTTCTCACCCTGGTTCTGCAGACAACCTGGAGAATGGTATCATTCCCAGCGGCAGAATGTCTGCCTTCAGCAAGACCTCAGTCAAGCTGGGGTTCCAGGTTGCTTTGTACCCTCACCCCCAACATCCTCAACTATGTCCTTTGAATAAGGAGAAGGAAGAGCAGACCAGTCAAAAAGAGCACAAGAGCCAGGTGTGGTGGTGCACGCTTGTAATCCAGTACTTGGGAGGCTGAGACAGGAGGATCAGAGGTTCACGGCCAGCCTCAGCTACTCAGTGAGGCCCTCAGCAACTTAGTGAGACCCTGTTTTCAAATAAGTAAAACAGGGTTGGGGATGCAGCTCAGAGGTAGATGCCCCTGGGTTCAATGCCCAGCACCCAAAACAAAATAAAAACGAAGACAGCACAGGTACTGCAAAGGCGTCTAGGCATCAGGCAGCCTCTTAAGAAATGAGAGCAGGCAAAAGCCTTTGCAGCTTCAAACAACAGAAGCAGAACTTGAAGGAGACAGTGACTTTCCCAGGGACACTGCTGCACAGGGTCACCGCAGACCCGGGGTTGGGCTTGGGATTCTCCCACTCAAACATGCCTATGTGGTCAGTGCCCGTGCTGGTGCCTGGCTTCACGTGGCTTCGTGAAATGCATTGGCACCTTGCTGGGACCTAAAAGTGCTCAAACGGGAAATGGGACCCTCCTTCTTGTTTTAGTTATTCTGACCTTCCCAGTAAATATCCACCTGTTCCATTTCCATGGTGCCAAATTGTGAGCCATTTCAAAAGAACAAGGTAGGGCTGCTGTGGTGGTGCGCACTTGTCATAGGACTGGGGGTGTAGTTCGGAGGCAGGAAGTCCCTGGTTCAAGTCCCAGTACCAAAAGAAATAGATGAACAAATGAATGAATGAATGAATGAATGAAACAAGGTCACCTGATCAGGAGGAATCTGCATCCTTTACCCAGATAAATAGATCGATTAGAAGCAGGCCTGGGACACGGTGGATGCCGAGGGCCCGGGCAGGAGGGACGCCCGCGTGATGAGCCCCAGGATTCATCAGTCAAGGAACCTGCGTGCCCAAGGGATGGGAGAGGTGAAGCCAGGGGACACTGGTGGGGCCGGAGGTGGGAGCAGGGGACAGGAGGTGCCATCCTCGTCTCACCAATTTTGAAAATGGGGGCTGAGCAGGGCCCTCTGATGACAGCCTGTATGGGGGGTAAAATTTGAGGATAAGGAATTACTAATTAGTAATAAGGTGGAATACTTAAGTGTGTGAAATGAATAATATGTAGCTAAAAAAATAATGATATAGCATTAGGCGTCTGAGACATGTGGACTCCAAGCAATTAACCTCTATTCTTCTTCTGAATCACAGTTGCACTAATTGTCTCCTTTTCTCTGACGGGGCGATATTAACCTTTCTGCTTTTCTCTAAAGAAGCGAATACGTTGGGTGGATTTGCCGCTCCAGTTTGGAGGCAAAGGATTTTTTTTTTTTTCCTCCCGAGAATAATAACCTATTTGCAACTTTTTCTCCCAATTGGTTGCATGAAAAATATTTGTCAGGGTTTCTAGCTGAAGCTCCATCTCTGAAAAGACCTGAGTTTGAACAAATCAGACCTCGTTCTGGAGCAGCAGAGAGAGGAGGCCTATGCCCACGTAGACACACAAGCTTTGGGAGTCCTGGTGGGAACAGCTTCCCAGCCATGGCTATTTGGAAGGTGGTTATTTCAGCCCCTCCAAAAACACGTTAGGCACTTTAAACCCCTGATGGCCATCGTGGCAGATTCAATTCGCTACGTGTTGATGGCCAGGGTCACAGAGGATGAACATTTAAAAATAAACCCGGGAGGCTTGGCGTGGTGGCGCACGCTTGTAATCCCCGCGCTTGGGAGGCGGACACAGGTTCGAAGCCAGCAGCGCTGGCTTAAGAGACCCTGTTTTCAAATAAAAAGTATAAAATAGGTCTGGGAGTGTAGCCTGGAGGTAGAAGGGCTTCCAGGAACCCCAGTACCGCTAATAAATAAATAAATAATAAACCCGGGGACTTCACACCTAGGAGTTACCCAGAGATAATCAGACATGTGCACAGTGACTTGGACGTAGGTGGTTGCCGTGATTTTGCTGCTAATAGAAAAATCAGGAAGGACCCAAGTGTACGCTAACAGGATTACTTACGTAAGACACGGTGCAGTCTGGCTTTTGGAAGAGGAGAATGTGTGTGTGTGTATGTGTGTGTGTGTGTGTGTGTGTGTGTGTGTGTGTGTGTTTGGTACTGGGAATTGAATCCAAGAGCATTTTACTGCTGAGCTACACACCCAGCCCTATTTTGTTATTTATTTTGAAACGGGGTCTAAGTTGCAGAGAGCCTCACGAAGTTGCCAAGGCTGGCTTTGAAACTGTGATCCTCCTGTCTCAGCCTCTTAAGTACTGGGATAACAGGTGTGTGCCACCATGTCTGGCTAAGAAAGTAATATTTTATTTTATTTTAATTTTTTTTTATTTGTTTGGTGGTACTAGGATTCCTGGAAGCCCTTCTACCTCCGGGCTATACTCCCACGGGCTATACTCCCAGACCTATTTTTTAACTTCATTTTTTTAATGTGGAAACAGGGTCTCTTAAGCCAGCAAGGCTGGCTCCGAATCAGCGTGATCCTCCTGTCTCCGCCTCCCAAGCGTGGGGATTACAAGCGTGCGCCACCATGCCCGGCCTGAGAGAGTAATATTTTAAAAAAATCATACAACACAGAGAGGAAAAAGTAAAAGGCAAAAATTGTAGCCATCTTTTAATCCTATTTCCTAAGAATTTCTGGAGTATCCTTCAATAAACTTATTCTCCTTAGATGCAGGCCTATTTTTCTTTATAACATACATGTAAGAGAGTACAATATATGAATATTCTCTATAAGCTAAGGCAGCAAAATTGTCTACATATAATTTTTGTGATATAATATTATTTCATTACATGACCTATCTGACATATTGTCCCATCGGTACATTAGAATAACAGCTGTATAAGGCCGGGCATGGTGGCGCACGCTTGTAATCCCTGCGCTTGGGAGGCTGAGACAGGAGGATCGCAGAGGTTCGAAGCCAGCCTCAGCTACTTAGTGAGGCTCTCAGCAACTTAGTGAGACCCTGTTTCCAAATAAAATATAAAAAAAGGTCTGGGAGTATAGCCGGGAGGTAGAAAGCCTCTGGGTTCCACCCCCAGTACCACCAAAAAAAAAAAAAAAAAAGGAATAACAGCTGTATAGTATTACACTGTATGTACACACTATATGGTAATTGACTCAGCCAATTCTCTATTAATGAACAGTTCACCTCATTTGCATGAATTTATCTGTGTGCATATTTTCACAAGGATAACTTTTACAGTCTAAGTTATTAAATGTGATATTTATTGTGCAGATGCTCCAGTGTATTATTGAGACAGATTAAAAAAAATTAGGCTAAAACTGGGTATTGCATAGACCTTGCTATCAGTCTGCAGGTATCCCTGTGCATCTGTGTTTATGAAGGGTCTGGAGGGATGCCCACTGCAATGCCCAGCCTGGCACTTGCACGTGTCTCTTCTCTTTAGTGCCTTTCTTTTCTTTCTTATTTTATTTTATTTTATTTTGTAGTGCTGGGGATTGAACCCAGGGGCATTATACCTCCGAGCTATACCCCCAGCCTGATTTTTTAATTCTTTATTTTGAAACAGGGCTCACTGAGTTGCAGAGGGCCTCACTAAGTATCCGAGGCTGGTCCCAGCCTCCCAAGTACTGGGATTCCAAGCGTGCACCACCACGCCCGGCTTCTTTAGTGCTGAACAGTATTATGTTTTACAAGTATATATGTTTTGGAGAAGACGACCCAAGCCGTTTTATTTGGGGGAGGGGGGAGAATTAGTCGGGATCAAGCTTCCCAACTACACTTCGGATAGGTCTTTTTATTTGGATCTGGCCTTTTCTTACCGAGTGCTTCTGTTCACTCCAGTTAGTGTCCTTTTCCAGTTGGGAACACAGAAGCGGCCAGAGCGCGGACCTGCGCGCAGTTCTCCGGCCGCACCACCAGAGGGCGGTGTTTGCAGGAGGCCGTGCTCCCGGCCGCCGCCTGCGGCTCGCGGGCTCTGGAATTCCCAGGGTTCGCTTTGCTCAGCGGGGCCAGAGCGCGGGCGGAGGTCTGTCCTTTGGCTTCCAGCTAGCGCTGTCACGCCGATATTTTTCCTACTGCTGTTTTGGATGTAGCGCCTTAAGATGTGCTGCACGGGGCACGAGGGAGTGGTTTGCGCGCTACACCCCCTGCCCAGCACTCCTAGCGCGAGGCAAGGCACTGCGCCCCACACCTGCATTGGGCTCAGCAGTTTCTACCTCCAGGGCTGGGCCTTAGGGTGCTCCGCCACCCACACCCAAAGAACTCTAGGCAGGTCCCACCCTGTATGACTTGGCCCTTCCCATCTTAGTCTCCGTGCCAAGTATCTGCCCGGCCTTCCCTCCCCTCACTCCCTCTCCTCTTTTCTCTTTCTTTTCATCTTCTTGATTTTTTTTTAAAGAGCAATACATATTCATGACAAAAATTCAAACAATGCGAAAGAGCGTAGCTGGTGAAAACCAAGTGTCCTCTCCTCCCATCCTAGTTGGAGGTTTCTCTCCGGAGGCAGTCATTGTTAAGTGGTTTGAAAAATATCTTTTCAAAGATGCTGGATGCACATCAAAAAATGGACAGCCACATATATATTAAAAAAAAAAACCACAAAAAACCCACAGCCTTTGCATTTGCCAGTGCTGTGAAACCCTTCCAAGGAATCCACAGAGAGCTGTCCCCATACTTTTTCCTGGCTACAGAGTATTCTGCTATGTGGACATGCTTAATTTAATGACCCCCTGCTAGGAGATCCTTGAGCTCCTTCCAGTCTTTTGCTTATTTGCAGTGGGCTCTGGATATTTTGTGTGTAAACAACTTTAAGCGCTGGGGCAAAATCTCCTAAATTCTTAGGAGTGGAATTGCTGGTCAGAGGCTGCCAACACTTCTAGCTTTCGTTTCCACTGCCAAAGTGTTCTCCAAACAACTTTCTAGCCAGTTGCAGTCCCAGCTGGAATGCAGGAGTCACGATAGATGGGTCTGCACTTTGCCAACCAGAGAGGCCGCTGTTCCTCAAACTTGACCACAGTCAGAATGACCTAGGAGCTTTCTAAAAATGGCAGATCCTGCCAGACGTGGTGGCGCACGTTTGTAATTCCAGTACTTGGGAGGCTGAGACAGGAGGATAGCGGGTGCACGGCCATTCTCAGCAACCTCGTTTCGTGAGGCCCTCTGCAATGCAATGAGACCTTGATTCAAAATTTTAAAATAAAGGACTGGGGGTATAGCTCAGGGGTAGAATGCCCCTGGGTTCAACCCCCAGCACCACAAAATTGATGATGGTGATGATGATGGTGGTGGCGGCAAATCTTATGCCACACCGAATCTGCTTTCTGTGAGGGCCCTGGGCATCTCCCTTAAAGCTTTTCTGCAGGAGATCCTAACAGGCAGGATAGATGAACATCACTGAAACAGATGAAAAATAGCTCATTGATTTAAATTTACATTTCTTTAATTATAAATGAAGACGATCATTTTTCTTTGAGAGCAGGGATGTAGGTCTTGTTGGAGCACAGACCGCAACACACGAAAATTGGTACCTTAATTAATGTTCAGGAAAGAGTGCTCAGGCACACGCGCCTCAAGTTTAGTGTCACGGACCCCCGAGCTTCTCCCCAGCCCCTCCCTGTGTGTTCAGGAAGAGGATGTGGCCAGTCTCTGCCCCACTCAGCCACCTGGATTCCTAAGAGGCCACCACTGTAACGGGGGCCTTATGTGTCTTTCCAGAAAGCTCTTATGAGTATATAAGTATACATGTGTGGTATACTCTACATATATTCTGCATCTTGCTTTTTTTACTTAAGAATATATTTTGAGCTGGGTGTGGTATTTCACACTTGTAATCCCATTACTTGGGAGGCTGAGACAGGAGGATCACAGGTTTGAGACCAGCCTCAGCAACTTAGCAAAACTCTCAGCAACCTAGTGGGGCCCTGTTTTAAAATAAGAATAAAATAGGGCTGGTGGTGTAGCTCAGAGGTAGAATGGCCCTTGACTCAATTCCTAGTAACACACACACACACACACACACACATCATAGCTGGGTGTGGTGGCACATGCCTGTAATTCTAGCACTTGGGAGGCTGAAACAGGAGGATCACAGGTTTGAAGCCAGCCTCAGTAACCTAGAAAGGCCATTAGCAACTTAGTAAGACTCTGTTTTTTTAAAAAAATGAATAACATATGTCTGGGATGTAGCTTGGAAGTAGAATGCCCCTGGGTTCAATCTGTATTAAAAAAGAGGGGGATATATAATAAACTGGGATGGTGGTCCATGCCTGTAATTCCAGTACTTGGGAGGCTGAGACAGGAGGAGCACAGGTTTGAGGCCAGTCTCAATAATGAGCAAGTCCTTCAGCAACTTAAAAAGATCCTGTTTCAAAATTAAAAAGTAAAAAAAGAGCTGGGAATGTAGCTTAGAGGTAGAACGCCCCTGGGTTCAGTCCCCAGTAACACACACACACACACACACACACACACACACACACACACACACATACGATATGTATGTGTCTGTCTCATGAACACCATCGGAGGTTGTTAACCAGAGGAACAGCGTGCTCCTGTTTATATTTTGCAAAGTTCACGCTGCCTGGCGGGGGAGAAGGGACAGGGCGAGGGCAGTAGAGGAGGCTGCTGCAGTTCCACACGTAACAGGTTACAGCCTGAGCTGGGCCAAGGCACGCACATGCTCACTTGTTCAGTGTTTGAGAGAGAATGACCTTGTGTAGACCCTGCGCCCCACGCTGGGCCTCACGAGCTGGACCCCATTCCTGACCTGAACCATATTGGTGTCAGCTCTAGCCGGGCCTCCCCCTCCCCGAGGCTCTTTCCTCCCTGGCGTACCCCTGCTGGCCCATCCAGACCTGCCGCCCAAGCCGCCTCTCAGGAAGCCCCTCTGGCCCCAGGCGTGTGGCGAGAGCAGAGTCCCTGCCGCCAGAGGGACCTGGGTCCTGGGTGTCTCGGCCCAGAGCTTCCTGGCAGTACTTCCTCAGCCTTTCTGAGCCTCAGTTTACCTCTCTGTGCACTGGAGCTGATTGGTACTCTCCCCACAGGCTCGTGGGCACGCAGAGGGCCCTGTCATCCTTTGGGCCTCTGTCGGTTCCCGTCCATCAACGCCAGCACCACCCCAACGCTGCTGCTCCGGGGTTACTTTCTGAGGCTTGTATCACCAGCTCTGCAAGCCGAGGGTGAGCCCGGGTCCTCCTGCACTTTACAGGTTGCCTGGACCCTTGCCTGGGAGTCAGACACTCAGACTTTGTTGAGAAGCACCGTAAGTCCACCACCCAGCTAAAGAAATGAGCTGGACAATTTCCATGCCTGGAAATCTTTGTGGGCGTCTCAATGACCGCTAGTCTCCATCCCGAATCGAGTGTTATTTGTTCCCTTGATTAAAAAAAAAAATAGTTGACAGCGTATATCTGAACCCGACCTGAGCGATCTGCTGAGTTCAGCTTGGCTTTGAGCGTCAGGAAGATGGGTTCACGCCGCGTGTCGTTTCCAACGTCTTACTTTTTCTGTCATTCACCATTGTGGTCCCGAGTCACCCATTTTCGGGATTGAACTCAGGGGCATTCTACCTCCAAGCTATACCTCCAGTCCTATTTTTTATTTCACTTTTGAAACAGGATCTTGCTAGGTTGATGAGAGTCTAACTAGTTACCGAGGTTGTCCTCGAACCTGCAATCCTCCTGTCGCAGCCTCCCCAGTACTGGGATTACAGCATGTGCCACCACACTTGGCTTTTCCTGGACTTTGGCTGTCACAACAAACGCGGATCTCATCCTTGTCCTAGGTGACGCCTGGGGCGCAGGTGCGAGAACATAAAGAGACTGGAATTGTATCTGCAGCTCTTCAGAGCTGGCCACATTGCTCTCGGAAAGAGTGGAATCAACGACCAGGGACCGTCACCAGCTCCGCAGAGCTTCCCGGTGCTCACCCACGGTGTCTCAGCCTTTCTGTTGTCATGGAGCTTAACTTTTGCCCATCTCACGGGTACAAAAATACGTCCCGTTCCCGTCTCACGTTGCACTCTCTGGTTCACAGCGGAGGTCGAGCGTCCACCCTTTGCCCTTCACGCGCCCTCTGGGAAGCGCCCGGCCACTATTTTCCCTCGCGTTCTAAGTGCAGCACCGTCTAAAGATTGATCCGCGGGCGTTCTGATTTGTCTTGGATGCTAGCCCTTTGTCAGTTATAAACGTCTGGATCTGGCTCCCTGTCCCAGACTTTGCTGTCTTTGTGGCATCTTTTGATGAACATTATGTTCTTATTTTTAACCTTGTAGACTGAATCAGATTTAAAAAAAAATTTTTTTTTTTTTGCATGTTCAGAGTCTTGTGCTGCTCTGATTTAATAACTGGACCCAAGGACTCAGGAACAGGCGCAGCTCAGGTGGCTGGGGGCCTCCAGGCCAGACAGAGCCGGCAGCTGCCCCCGGGCTCTCCCTGGCCGACAGCTGGGGATTGATTAAGAACCGGAGTGAGGAGAGAGTGGAGAGAGGCTGAGTGCTTTGAATTTGATCCCTTAGCTACAATTAAGTGATCAGCATGGACAGGCGGGGGAGAGACTTCCTGACCACGGAGCTGATGGAGGGATTGCCCTTGGCCTCACCTTGGACCCAGGCTCCGGCTGCCACCCCACCCCAGCTGCCTTTATTGAGCTGTTTCCTGGGTAGGAGCCTCTCTGCCCAGTGTGCATGGGACCTCATTGGGGCTGGCCAAGCAGCATCAATAGTGATAATGACCCTCATCAGGGGCTTACTGAGGCACTGGTTGGGTAGGGGAGAGGTGGCCCCAGGCAGTCCAGAGAGGAGTTCTCAATCCGGGTCCTGTGAACTTGGATAGGAAAATATTTATGGGCTTGTTTTCATTAATCACCAGCTGAGATTTGTCATTACCTATAATGATGAATGTGGCCCAGGGACCAGTGTGATGTCACATGTAGACATCACAACTATTTTTACATCACATTTCTTTTTTGGTAGAGATTTTGAAATATTGACTTCAAAGTCATGGTTGTCAATAAACGTCTACTAGATCTGTGTCACGTGCTAGGTTAGTGAAGAAGCGCCCATCACAATTTTTAAAAGCATTTAAGAACCTCATTGTCAAATGTTGAGGTTCCTTGGTAATCCTGTGTGATTTCTTTATTTTATTTTATTATATTTTTTTGCGGGTCGGGGGATGGAACCCAGGGGCATTCGTCCTCCGAGATATACCCCCAGCCCTATTTTTTTATTCTTTATTCTGAAACAGGGTCGCACTGAGTTGCAAAGGGCCTCACTTAGTAGCTGAGGCTGTCTGCAAACCGTGATCCTCCAGTCCCAGCCTCCCAAATGCTGGGATTACAAACGTGCGCCACCACGCCTGGCTGTGTGATTTATTTTATGCATCTAAAAACATTAATTGGAGGAGGGCTCTCTGGGTTTCCTCAGATGACCAGAGGGGCTGGGGGTGGGGGCTGAGGATCAGACTAAGGGGCAAGGACCCTTCCCCAGGGAGGCTGCTCAGTCGTGCTCTGAGTCTCCAGGTGTTGCGGGGGATGGAGGAGACAGCGTACGAGGGAGCCGGGCAGATATGTGAGTGTTTAGTGGCGCTCCTCGCTATTCTGGGCCGGACAGCCCCTGGGGATGACATGGATTCCTATTCTTAGACAAGTCTGTACTGAAACAGCTTGCTGTGGTCTGATTAATGGTCTCTCGTTAGAGGTCTGCCTGGGTGTCCGCCTTATCTCCATGGACATAGGCACCTGTTCGCATTCTGGGGAGGGGCTCCTGCAGCCCCCTAAATGGGGGTGCAGAGGGTGCACATCGTGTGTGTGTGGTGGGGGGATGGCAGGCTGTGCACGCAGGGCCCAAAGCCCTTCAGAAGCAGTTGCCGCCCACCTTCCTGGCCACCTTCCTCCTCCAGTCCCCCAGCCACACAAACCACATCCGGCTTTCCACCCACAGGGGCCTCTGGGCTCTCCCCGCATGCCCTGCGATAGGCACCTTACCCACTCTCTCCCACATGCCTGTATCAGCCAGGGGGGATAAACCAAAGCTTTGGGGAGAAAGCCACCCCAGTACCCTGGTGGGCGGGTGTCACCCGGGACCAGCTGACAGAGCAGTCTCCGCCCTCTTGTCTTCTGGTAGCAAGGGGGATGGGGTGGGGCAGGGACATGGTGGCTAGGCTCTGGGTGTCTCTTCATGTGACCACGCTGTGGCCGGCAGAGCTATGGTTGTAATTCTCTGTGGCCTACAGAGCCCTCACTATCTCATCTCTGTCAAGGAAATTCTGTCTTTCTCTCAAGACTTACCCGAGACCCACCTGCCCTGGCCCTGGTGGGGATTTGTCTTACCCTACGACTCTCCTGTTTGGTTTGGGCACCTGGATATGATGTGCTTTAGGTGTAGACTGTGCGGGCTTTTCGTGTTGACAGATGGCCGCTGCAGCTGTGTGTAAAACCTCCACCCACCCATTTATCCATGTCCCGCCATGGTGCCGTAATGGGTGAGGGTGGAGGGGGAAGGTGAAGGCCCGTGTTGGCCTTGCAGCTCTGCGCCTTGAGCCATAGCGGATGGCTTGAGACTCGGAGAAGGACATTTTGTGGCTTCACTTGAAAGGAGTTAACCAACCTAAGTCGGAGTCCAGCACCTTTGCCACCCAAGCGAGGACAGACGGACCTTCCCATCCCGCCGTGGCCTCTGATGAAAGCAGGCGGGGGTGATTAGAATTATGGACAAGAAGGAAAGAATGTCTTGTCCGTGTATCGACAGTTGACACAAAGCTCTGGTCTGAGCGCAGCTCCTCTGGAACAGGCCCTTAGGGTCCCGAGTGGGCTGTGGACAGCGGGCTCTTTTTATTTGCTTATTTATTTTTATTTTTTGTGGTCGTGGGAATGGAACCCAGGGGCATTCTACTTCCGAGCTACACCCCTCCAGCCCTATTTTTTGTTCTTTATTTTGAAACAGGGTCGCGCTGAGTCGCAAAGGGCCTCACTAAATAGCTGAGGCTGTCTGCGAACCACAATCCTCCTGTCGCAGCCTCCCAAGCGCTGGGATTACGAGTGTACGCCACCATGAGCAGCTAGTGGGCTCTTTCTCTGAGCTCTCTTTTTAGGATCTGCTGTTAGAGCGCCACCTAGAGGCAGCTGTGCAAGTAGTGGGCGCCCGTCATCTCTCATAGATGGGATTAATAGCATCACACAACTTTTAAGTGGATTTGTGTGTGTGTGTGTGGGGGGGGCTACTAGCATTCAGCAGAAGTGTGCACATTTAAAGGCCGTGCCATTTAGAAATGTCATCTTGTGTCTAGTGGCAGGGGCATGCTGTTCTTCCTTTTCCAACCTGCTGTGGCCCACGGAAGCCAGTCCCCAGTGATGTACTGGAGCCCGCCCCAACGCAGCTCCCAAGAGATAATAATGTTAAATTTGCTGGAACTTTTTGAGCTAGTTGTTAAATACCGCTACTATGAAAAACTAAATACAATTTTATAGCTGGGTAAATTTTATTAAACCAAAGATAACAAAAACGTGGCGCCAATTAATCCGGTGCATTTTATTACCAGGGCGCTGAAGGTTATTTATCTCTTTGGCTATTTCTATCAAAATGATGGAAACACAGTGCACGGCACCATCCCAGTAGTATTCCGGCAGTACGAATCATGTGCTGCGTCGCTTCCCAACTCCTCCCTTGGTGCCTGAGTGTCGGTAGCTTGAAATTGGCCACGGCGGGATGACGCACGCTGCAGAAGTCCACAAATGCTATACAGAAATCAGCTGCAAGAGAGTCGGTCTTAAGCATTTGCCAGCACACTCTGGTGTGCCCTATCCCCAGCAAATGTCACTATTTCTTTGGGGAAAGAGGAAACTTGAACTGGGTGTGAGGGTGGAGGCTTTAGATATGGAGGAAAGGAGGAGGAGGAGGAGGGTTAAAGGAGGCCGGCATTTGCCCCGTGGCTCTGTCTTAATGCTTGATAAGTGCAGAGTTTGCAAAGAAACAGAGAATAATCATTCTAAAAGACACTTTTTTTTTTTTTTTTTTTTTTTTTTGCTGGTACTGGGGATGGAACCCTTCTACCTCTGGGCTATACTTCTATATATATAAAATTTTTTTTTGAAACAGGGTCTTTTAAGCCAGAGAGGCTGGCTTCCAACCTGTGTGATCCTCCTGTCGAGGAGATTACAAGCGTGCGCCACCACCAGGCCCAGCCTAAAAGACACTATTTAAAGTGACGCCTTTTGTAATTTAGATTATTTCACTCACTTGGCAGTGTGGCGCGCCATTCCTGAGCCACCCACAAGAAAGTTCCCAAGAGAAAAGTGGAAAAGACTTGGACACGGCCTCAGAGGTGGGGAGGGTGCCCACTGCCACACAGCAGACACTGACGCTGTGGTGGTGGTGAGGCCGTGGGACAGATAAAGAGCGAGTCTGTGCCTCCCACCCCTCAGCCTGCTGACCTCTCTCACCACAAGAAGGGCGGTCAGAGAGCATCGCAGGGAGGTGCAGGCGCCTTGGTCCATCTAGAAGCTTTCTTAGCTCCTCTGTATCCTCTCTGGGGCTGCTTTTGTGCTTCAAGAGTAAAGCAAGTTAAAAGCAAACTTGAACAGAGTCCAAGTTATCAATCTCTCCCTTTCTTGAACCTACTCCAGGCTCCTAGAACAGACCTTAAGCAATTTATATAACGCCTCGCAACCCTAATTCATTATACTTACATCGCTCTCTTAAGGACATCTAGACAAAAGAAGTACATTTCTAAATAGTGTTTATAATTCTAACTTCATAAGATTACGTTAAATCCATGCTGTACCAGTTTTTAGAGTTTAAACGTCGTGTGTGGAGATGATGATTTAAAAAAAAAAAAACGCATGTATTTTTAATTGCTCTTACATTTGGATGCTCTGTGGCCTCCATTGAATCAAGGGCTTAAGTATTTCAGGAAATGGGCTGGCTTCTGCTATAATAATAATAATAATAATAATAATAATAATAATAATAATGAATTCATTGCTCAGCTTTGACAATCAAATTAGACTCTATTTTGTGTTGCTTTCTTGGCAAAACAATGGTCTTGAAAGCTAAGCTTTGCTAAGGAAAAAATTTTGCTAAGAGAAAATTTTTTTGTCTAAATTCCAAAACTTCCTTCTAAATATGAAGAGTCAATGTTGGCTGACTTTGATCACAGGGCTTCACTATATGGCGTAAACAGGAAGAGTTCAGGATGCAGAGGACATGAAGTTCCCAGAGACAGCATGGCGGAGGGGAGCCTCTCCTGCCCAGGCTGCGTACAAGGCAGTGAGTGTGACTAAGAGGTGGGGGAGCGAGACATTGGTGACTTGGAGGGAAATGTGGGGTGTCCATGTGTATGAGCCTGAGCCGATACTCCCAGTTGTCCCTCCACGAGACCTATGGTATCCCACAGGAGACTCAGGAGAGGGTGCAGAGATGCTGAGACAGGGAGGGGCCAGGTGGACACTCAGGACAGAGGCCTGGGGAGCAGGGGCAGTCCAAAGGCACTCAAAGCCCAGTCGAGGGATCATCAGTGCAGCAAGGAGACGTCAGCGGGACAGATCACAGAACCAGAAGCCAGAGAGGACCCCAAACCTCTCACTCAGCACCACACTGAGGCCACGTTAGCCTCCTTCATGGCATCTGGCTGCCTCCAGCCTGTCCTCTGTGGCGTCAACACGTGCGAGGGTCTGTCCCAGGTTGCCTCTGAGGGGACTGTACACGGGGCTGCACCGTCCGGGAGCCCCACACATGGCATGAGGCTGCAGCACCTTGGGCCATCTCCAGGCATGGATGCCGCAGACAGAGGTGATGGGGCTTTGGGGTCAGGACAGGCCATTCACTCTGTGAGGGGCCAGAGAAGGAAGGGTTCGAATCTCCACTTTACCTCTGGGCCCCCAGTTCCCCAACTCCTCCAGCCTTCTAGGCTCTGCCTTTCCCTCATCGAGCAAACAAAATGGCCCCAATACGGAGGGGGCCCCTGCTCACCCAACGTGCCAGTGGGGGAGAGAAGGAGGCTTCTCCTGGGGTGGGGGGAGGTGAACTGATACAGAAAGGCCAGGAAGCAACTTCACAGGCAATATTAGATTTCCTGTTTCTAGAAAATACATTTACCATTCCCAGCAAAGAGACTCCCTCAGGTCGCCATTTGTCCACCGTTGCTCCTCCCCCAGGGCTCGCTAGAAGCTGCTTGAGGTGACAGAGCTGGCTGTGGAGCCAGATGAGTACGAATTCAAACCCCAGGCTCCCCTTTTGCTGTCTATGTGCCCTGGGATTCCCCTTTCCCGAGCCTCGCTATATCTACCTGCAGAATGGGTCCACAAGATGCTCTTTGTTGGCTTCTGAGTTCTGGAGAACTGATAAAAAAAACTCACATTCTTGGCACATAAAGAGTACTCAGCCAATGGCAACAACTAGTATTTTGAGCTTCTGGCGTGGTCTCCTGAGGGGGACACCTGTGCCAGGCTTTCGCTTGGACATAATAAAGAGTAAATGGAGCTGGGTGTGGTGGTGCACATTTGTCTAAGGGGCTGAGACAGGAGGATTGCAGGTTCAAGGACAGCCTCAGCAACACAGAGGGACTTGGCAACCTAGTGAGACCCTGTTTCAAAACAAAAATAAAAATAAAAATAAAAAGGGCTGGAGGTGTAGCTGGGAGGTAGAACACCCCTGGGTTCAATTTCTAGTACCACTAAAAAAAAAAAAAAAAAGTGTAAGTAAATAGAGGCCACAGGATGGATTGGCGGGAACAAGGGATGCTGAGATCCTCCAGGTAGTGCTGCGAGCAGGAGAGGTGGGGGGCAGCAAGAGAGAGGGGCTTGTGGAGTGGGAGGAGCCTGAGGGTCATGATGGGCAGCTGCCTGGAGAGGGTGTGACCTGAGCCTGAAGGAGCCAGGGGGGAGTGACTGGGCCAAAGCTGGGCTCGGCACACCCTGGGCAGTGCTGCCAACAGGAAGTACCAGCTGGAGGCTGCGAGGCAGGAGGACTGGGATCTGCAGAAATTGGGGGGCAGGGAGGAGGAGCTCAAGGCTCCCACAGTCTGTAGGGTGGAATGGGCCAGCGGCCACTGGGGTAAGGCCCAGAACCTGAGAGAGGCGCTTACTAGACAGTCAATCTAGGCTTTTCTATAGCATGACCTAGGGATGCACAGGAGATACCTCGATACCCCTCCGCAGCATTGCCTCCTAAGACACATCTGGGCTGTCTGGAGTACCGCTGCCATTTTCCTCCCCAGGGGCTCTCAAGGGCCAAGGTGTGTAGCACACGTCTCTGGGTCTCACCCTGAGTCTCGGGTTCCGTCGCTCTGTGATGGGCCTGAGAACTTGCAGTTTTGTGAAGTTCCTGGTCTGAGGCTGGTCCCAAGAACCATACTGCGAGAACTGCTGACCTGGGTCTTGCACCAGCATCTCCTGGATTTTCACAGTGTGGTCCATGGCAGATATCACACCCCTCACCCCCACCCCCGGGGGCTCGCCAATAAAGACGCTCTGGATCACCGGGGGTCCGTCATCTTCCTGGGCGACTCAGCTGAATGGTAGCGGAATCCTAACTTGCAGGTGGGTCTGGGACTCCGAGTCCCCCACGGCTTGACCGTGATCATGGCCACCATCATTGGCATCATCGTCATCACTGATGTGGTCGTCGTCATCCTCACCATCATCACAAGCACTGAGAGCTCCCTGGGGGCTGATGTGCTGGTTTCCTCTTTCTTTGTCCAGGACTGGGGACCGGCCAGAGGTTTTTGTTTTTTTTTTTTAACTGTCAACAGCCGAGCAAAATCCCTTTCTGGGGTCAGTGAGGATGGCTTCCTCAGGCTGCATTTGGCGACCCTTGGCCGAGGCACTCCTGAGAGCTTGGCAGGTTGGCAGAACAGGAGATGAACAGTGTATTTATTTGTTGGTTTGTGTGCTTGTTTCTTGTCAGTAGGGGCGGGGAGGCAGGGCTACAGCGGACAGGGAAGTTCACCCGCCTTCACCTGGCTTCCTCAAAATGAAGCGCTCACCCCCACCACCTCCTGCCCTGCCTGCCCTCTGGGCTGGTGTTTCCAGGGGGTCTTAGAACAGAGCTGAGTATTTTGACAAGGGAAAAGCTATTTGCTCCCTGCATGCTGGGCCTGCATTTGTACCACCCTGCAGTGGAAAAGGAATAGAGAGAAAGCCCCGGGGGTCAACAGAAGCCACCTGGGGCTTCAAGCATTTGGGGTCACTTGGCTGGGAAAGGGTCCTTCTCTTAAGAATTATCGGTCTGTTGGGAGGCTGAGACAGGAGGATCGCGCAGTTTGAAACCAGCCTCAGCTACTTAATGAGGCTCTCAGCAACTTATTGAGACCCTGTTTTCAAATAAAATATAAAATAGGTCTGGGAGTGTAGCCCAGAGGTAGAAGGCCCCTGGGTTTCATCCACAGTACCATGAAAAATAAAATAAGAATTATGGGTCTGGCCAGAGCAGAGGTGACAGGGGCCAGGGATAGGCCTTGGAGCTTCCAAGCCACACAGCTTAAGCCCCAGTCACTCTCCTGCCTTCTACTATGACTTAGCCTCTCTGGGTCTCAGTTCTGTCACCTGCAAAAGGACTGTGACAAGCCAGGCGTGGTGGCGCAGCTTTTAATCCCAGCATTCGGGAGGCTGAGACAGGAGGATCGTGGTTCCCAGACAGCCTTAGCTACTTAGTGAGGTCATCTGCAACTTAGTAAGATGCTGTGTCAAAATAAAGAATAAAAATTAAAAAAAAAATAGGGCTGGGAGTGTATCTCGGAGATAGAATACCCGGGTTCAATCTTCAGTACTGAAAAAAAAAATTAAAAAGCCATGATAAATATTCCCCAACAGTGCCTCTGTGTAGATAACCAAGGAAGAACCATCAACCTCGCTGCTACACCTGCCCTGTCCTGTGCTCTCTTCTCGGGGCATGGCCTGGTCTCCACTCATCTGCCCAAGTGCAATCCCAGCCTCTCCCTGGCACTTGTCCCTTGCCCATAACATCTGTCACCATGTTCAACTATAGCTCAGCTGCAAACAAGGAAAATGGAAATGTCCGGGTGTGGCCCTCCTGGACTGGATGTGGTAGGACAGCCACGCCCTCCCAGCTCTGTGTTTCTGGTGTTCAACACTCTCCTGGGGGCACCCATGCCCCCTTTAAATCTGGGCGCTGGGCCCCAGTGGGGGGCATTGACAGGCAAATTTCCCTTGACTGAAAGAGAAGCCTCCATCACTGCGGACAGACACTGTCGGCCTCTCCCCTCCTTGCTGGGAGCCCCTGTTAAACATGCTGGCAGGCAGGGAGTCCCCAGGGTGGGATTTCACAATCATTGCCCCTCCCTTTTGGATTAATTCATTCCAGAAACATCCTCCCAGCGCCCCTCGGTCCACACCCTGGAAATGACTCAGGCCCAGGCTCTGCCCTGGCCTCTTGCACAGCTTAAAACCTTTTAGTGGCCATTTTTTCTCAATCAGTTCCTATTTTGCCTCCTGCAGGACATTTGTCCCCGCTAGCCCTGTTGCTGACCCCCTGCTAGGCTCGCTCCTGGGTTTCTGATTTTGACCTCTGTCCCCATGGACACCGGGGCTCTGGCCCTCCCTTCTCCCTCGCTTGCCAGCGCTTGCCGAGGTCCCCGGGTCCTTGTGAGCTGCCTTGTTCATCTCTGTTTGGAGTGTTGGGGGGCCGCCCGCCCAGGCCCCGGGCAGGGCAGAGTTGATGGGGCCTTTGAGCTGTGGAATGGGGTTATTCTGAGCCTGGACAGCCTGTCTCTATTTCCAGCCGGTGGCCATTCCTCACTGCCCCTCACTGCCCTCTCCTGGAGCTGCTTGGGTATTTATTTGCACACCGAGGCCCCTGAACAGGCTTGGGAATGCCCATCGGCACTCATGGAGCCGGTGAAAAGAAGTCCTTCTTCCTTTTAACAGTAAGAGCCTCCCCAGAGAGGTCTGGAGCACCCTGAAGACACGTTGGAAAGGGCTTTGGTTTGGTGAGGCTTTGTGCTTTCAAGGAAATTCAGAGAAAGCTGGGGGAAGGAAGCTGGGCTTCTGGTCTCCAGAACAGAGGCTGCTCTGAGCGCCAAGGCCACCAAGATGGGGCAGCCAGGGCAGGTGGGGGAGGAAAGATGGTGGTGACAATCCCGCAGCTGTCTCTCTAGAGGCCCCTCTGTCCTTCCAGCTGCAGTTCGGGTGTGCACCTGTGGCCTCCCAGCATCTCTCTGCCACCTGCTTCCTCCTGCCTGGCTGCCTCGCGGGGTCCACTTCCAGGTGCCTCCAGACTCTGAGCCATGCCCCCAAACAGTCTGCATCCTTCCCTGAGCTTCTTGGTCATCCCCACACCCCAAGAGGGCCTCGGATTCTTCCGCCTGGCCTTGGTTCCCTGTGGCCTGGCTGTCTGCCAAGCCTCTGACACAGGTGGCTCCCGGGCAGGGCTCCCCATGTCCGCCCTCTGCCCGTGCAGACAGTGCGGTGGCCACCTTTCCTCTGAGGACCTGCTTTGCACTTTACCAGCAGGGCTCACAGGGGTCCGGAAGCAAACTCTTGGTCATTAAGTGACAGCAAGGGGTCCCGGCTCTGTGGTCCACAGCCCTGTCCATGCAAAGTCACCCGTGTCTCTGAGCTTTGGTTTTCTCATCCACGGTGTGAGGATCACTCTGTACCTCCTTCATTAGGCTCTTTTGAGGTTGGGCTGAGAGGACATGCTAGACCTGGCCCATGGAATTGCCTAGCGAGAACAGCCGCACCTCCGCTTGTTCATCTCTACCTCTCTCCCAGTGACCAGAGGTGGAGGGCTCTGAGCTCCACTGTGAGGCAGGAATGGCCCGCGTGACCTCAGAGCTCTGTGACCCTTGGCCTCCCGCAGCTGTCCCACAGAGATGGCGTGTGTGCTAGTGAGCGCACTGGAGGTAGAAGACAGGACTTTTAGGCTCAACGATCTGAGGTCTGCACTTGCTAGGATGTTTCCCCAACCTGCATTTTTTAAAAAAGCAAATTACTGTGAAGTCCAAAGCTTTGGAGAGGAAGCAGACCTCTGAGGTGTTTGTTTGTTTCTCTGCCCGAAGGCTTTGGAGGTCTGCTTTGTGCATCTCCAGGGGAGTTGATAACTGAATCAATAGCTGTTTTGCTCTAATTTATTGAGCTTTATTGCCTAAACCTAATTAGCATGTTTCTGAGCCATGCAGGGCTTGGAGTCCTGCTCCTGGCTGAGGGGGTTGATTGTATAGCCGCTGTGGTCCAAGCAAATGTCTAGGGCGAAGGAGGCAGTGGCAGCAGGGGCAGGTGGACAAATCTTAATGACAGTGTCACTCAAAATAACCACCAGATAGGATAGCCCCGGCTCCCGAGAGCAGGTGCCGGGTGCTTGGCTGCTCTTCTTCATGGGAGGCAATGGGGTCCTTGTTAGAAGCCCTACCTGGCTGCTTGGTTGTGAGTATTGCCTGGATTGGAGCAGGAGGGGACAGGGAAGCTTTTGTAAAAGTCCCCACGGAGGAAGCACCTTAGGTTGATTTGATTGAAAGAGGATCTTTTTTTTTTGTTGTTTTGGTGTACTCTGGATGGAACTCATGGGGGTTCTACCTCCGACTGACACTCTCAGCTATTTTTTATTCTTTATTTTGAAACAGGGTCTCACTGAGTTGCAAAGGGCCTCACTAAGTAGCTGAGGCTGTCGGCAAACCGCAATCCTCCTGTTTCAGCCTCCCAAAGGCTGAGATTACATAAAAGCGTGCACCACCACAGTCTGCAAATGAGGGGATCTTTGATGTCCAGTGTGAAGGCTTCAGGAAGGTCGGTGGCTAGAGGAGAGGGAGACATGGGTGAGCATCGAGAGGAGACCCAGGTGATGGCCTGCCTGGCCACGGGGCTACCGAGGACAGAGGCGTGGAAAGGTCTGAGGGTCATGTCTCCTTGTGCTCTGCTGAATGTGACCCCCTCCTACTCCCCAAACCTGCTCCTGTATAGTGCAAGTGTTAGGGGCTGGGCAGAATTGCAGTGTCCAGTTCTTTGGGTCAAGCCAGTGTAGAAAGGAAAGTGTGTCCCTGGGAAGCCGAGGGCAGCATGGGGCTGGGCAACTAGGGACGCAGGGTCTTGACGTGAAAGAGGACTTAGCTGAACAAGCTTTCCCGGGAGTCTGGGGCTGCACTGGGGTCAAGGTCATGGTGATTCCTGTGACTTGTTAAAAAAATCGAGACATAATTTATATAGCATAAATTTTTACCTTTTTTGTGGTACTGGTGTACTGGGGATGGAACCCAGGGGCATTTTACCTCCAAGCTACATCCCCAGCCCTATTTATTATTCTTTATTTTTAAACAGGATCTCACTGAGTTTCAAAAGGTCTCATTAAGTAGCCGAGGCTGTCCACAAACCACGATCCTCCTGTCTCATGTATCTGTACTTTATTATTTTTCCTGTATGAATAATATTCTCTTGTATGTTTACATCACACCGTATTCATTCATCTGCCCATGGGTACTTGGGCTGCAACACCTCTTGGCTACTCTGAATAGCACTGCTATGGACACATATGTAAAGTTAAGTTTTCAGTTCCCTTGGGTGTGTAAGTAAGAGTGGAATTGCAGGGTTATTTGATAATATTATGCTTAACTTTTAAGCATCTGCCAAACTGCTTTGATGGGCTGCTTTTGTGAGATTTGGGTGGGTGGGGGCAAGAGAGATTGGAAGAATTCATTATTCTCTATTGACAGAGGATGAAATTAGGAAACACAGAGTCAAGGGAGACTCCACAGAGTCTCTCTCTTCCAAGGGTAAGAGCCTAGAGTTGGGTTTTCCTCCATACATAGACTTGAGCCTGCGGCAGGGGGGCAGGGCTGGGGGGCAACAGAAAGAGCCAGGCTTGTGGGGGGAAGCCCCGAGGCCTGGGCAGGGATGCCATACCTTGGACAATGGAGGGAAAGGTGCCCCTGCCTAGGCTTTAAAGTTCTTTTGTGAGCTGAGCATGGTGGCACAGGCTTGTAATCTCAGCATTCAGGAGGCTGAGACTGGAGGATCGTGGTTCAAGGACAGCTTCAGCTACTAAGCAAGGCCCTTTGCAACTGAGTGGGACCCTGTTTCAAAATTAGAAAGAATAAAAAAATAAGGCTGAGGGTGTCGCTTGGAAGTAGAATGTCCCTGGGTTCCATCCCCGGTACCACACACACACACAAAAAAAGTTATTTTGTGGCCTGGAGTTGTGAGTCCAGTGTCTGAGCTGAGACCTGCCCCTCTGTAGTGACCTAACTCACTGGTAACCTCTCCTCCCTCATTGCAGCGTTCTGCAGACAAACAAAATGTGGTAATCACTGTACCCCACCCTGGGCTGTTGGGGCAGGAATGCAGGGCTGCTGGGGGCCAGGCAGGGTGGAGGTGAGGAGTGTTGGGTGCTCCCCTGGCCCCAGGGCTGTCCTCCATTGGACAGCTCACAGAGGCGGGGTCAAGGCCTCCAGTCTGCCTTGGCCTGCCCTGGGGGAGGTGCTCACAGGCTGCAGTCTCCTCCCCTGCACTGGTGGGGCAGCCCCAGGGCCTCAGCCCAGGGGGAGGAGTCCCTCCATCTTCTCTCCTGCAGCCCTCTGCCCTGTCCAGCCTGGGTGACCTTTGCTCTCTGATGGCCTCTCTGCCTCCTCTCCGGGTCTGTGTCCCCTGGGCCAGTTTACCCCGGAGTCAATCAGGAGAGAAGGAGGCACTACGGAGTAGATGCATCAGACCTTCTGGAGCTAGGCCGAGGTCCTCCGTCAGATCCAGAAGGCCGCAGCCCTCTGTCCCCTGGCTTGCTCGTCCCGCCTGAGGGTTGTGAGTGGGGAGCAGGTGGCAGCAGGTGCAGCAGGCATCAGGGGACTGCTGCAGCCCTCCCCGCCCCCAGCAGCCTGGCTGGGCTGTCAGCCTGATGGATCTTTCTGGGATGACAGGCACACGCAAACTCACAAGTTCCCTGGGGGCCCTGCAGATGCCAGAGTTAGCTTTTCCATTTTTAAATCCCTGGCATTTTATTTAAAAAGAAGTCTCTCTACAACAATGTTAGTTTATTAAGTGATGAGGCCAGAACCGGTGAGAGCTGACTTGAAGCAAAGACACGTGGGTGGCGCACCTTGCTCCTAGCAAGAGTGATTTTGAAGAGAAACGTGATTAAAAGGATGGGATTCCCAGGAGCCAGGCCGAGCTGACTGACTCGTGAGGAGAAAATGATAATCTGGGTTAATTTTTTTTTTCCCAGTGTCATTTCCAGGCATTAAAACCACCGGGGGAACAAAGGACTTTATTTTGAATATCCCTGAGAAGGGAGTCAGGCAGCCCCCGAGGGCTGGGCCACCCTGTCTGAGGAGCTGGAAGCCTCCTCTCTCACTCACAGTCTGGCAGGTGCTGGGGCCTGGGCAGGGGCAGATGAAGGAGCTCTTTAGAGGTGAACCGGTCTCAGTGAACATTCTCACTGCTTTAATCCCAAATGACCGACTACACAATGTAGATTGAGGCAGATTTATTTGCCCCTGGCTTTTTGGAGATTCTAGGTTCCGTCCATGTGAGGCCTGGGGCTGGAGCTCAGGCGGTGGAAACTGGCAAGAAAGAGTGTGCAAAGCTCTGCTCTCACATCATGGAAGCCAGAAGCAGAGAGAGAGAGAACAGGGGATGAGGAGCCATTAGCCCAAAGCCGCACCCCCAGCAGCCCCTCTTTAGCAAGCAAGCCTGACTCCCAACATTGCGACCTTATTTCCGTGATGGCTAGGGGGTACTCTAAATGCAGACCATCGTGGGACCGAAGTCTCCCCAAGAGTGCATTTTGACTCCCAGCTAGAGTGACCAAAGGTAGAATACTCCCTACAAAGTCTTTTGTATTTTGCTTGTTTATTTGATAATATGTAGCCTGCAGATTGTCCTGTCTCAATTCAGAGGGGTTTTCTTTCACCCATTTCTGTGGATGTAAGAATTTCATTGTGCGAATGTACCACAGTTTATATTCACCTTGTCTATGAATGACCGTTTGTATCATTTTCAATATTTCACAATGACAGATCATTCCATGAGGGTAACCCTTTGCATTATTTCCTATTTGTTGGTAGATTCCTAGATGTGGTGCGGCTGGATCAAAGAGTGAATTCATATGTAGTTAAGGCTTCAATAGGGTAGTGCCAGTGGATGGGCTTTCCCCAAAGCTAGCTATACGGGAATTCAACATGACAGAGTCCCTTTGGTGGTCCTGTGAGACTCAGCTCTGGTGCTAGGCAATTCGCATCATGTCATAGACTTGTAGCACAAGCATCCCACCCAAGGATGCAGGGCAATGAGGGGGCTCTCCCGAACCCTTCTTATGACTCTGTGGTCTTATCAGCCTCTAGATCTTACCCACGCTTTTCCTTTTTCCACAAAAGCCCACTGTTTCCCCAGATTTAGCTAATGGCTTTCATAATTCATGATTATTTTGGACAGAAATAAAGCTTCAGTCTATGCTGCCTTTAAATCTTACTTTCTTGGAAAACCTCAGATGATCTTTTCCTATTGAGTTGAGTCTCATAACCCAGAAAATCTTTCAGTCCAGAGCACATTTTGTACACAAGAGAAAGAAAAATGACCCCTTTGTGCTTGCCTAGAGATGGCTTCAAGTTGGGACTGGGGCCAGTTGAGGCTTTGCCCAGGGCCAAGGCCCCTAAGAGAGGGTCCTCCAGCCCCACCCTGCTGGAAGCAGTTCCACCCTGATTCTGGGAAGCTGAGACCCGTGGGCACAAAGAACTGGATCACATCATACTACACAGACAGATGTAATACAAATAGGAAAGAGGTCTGCAGGGACACCTTCAGAATGTCACAGTAGTATTCCTGGGTGGTGTGTTCACAGAGCTTTTTATTTTCTTCTTTACATTTATTGTTATTTTGTTATTGTTTGAAAAGGATCATACTTCTCTGGTGTCATTTGAAAATGAAATGTTTCAATTTAAAATTTTAGCTAAAAGTCACTCTTTTTCCTAGCCTATATGTGCAATGAGATACCAAAAAAAAATAATATCCATTTAGAAGCTGCGAGTTTTTTTTTTTTAAACCAGGTATGTGTTAAAATGGAGCACTAACTTGGTAGTGCCACTTCCTTCCAGAAAAAAGGATGTGGTTCCCACACCCTGACAGCTCTGTCACCATCAGCAACAGATTTCTTTGGGCATCTACACATGCCCAGAGCTATGGTAGAGAGGTGATCATGCCACGGTTACTGTCCCTAAGATGGTGGCAGTTGAGTGTCAGAGACAGAGATACATAAATCCCTGGGGAGTGTTAAGAGAGAAGTGCCCTAGGCAGGGAAGGATCAGCTTTGTCCACGTTAGGGACACGTGTAAATGGTGGTATCCCGGAGGGAGCCTGTGATGTCCATCTGGGTTTTGAAGGAGCAAGAGTTTTCAAGGTGAGAAAAGAGGACCGGCGGTGGGGTGGGGAACTTGTCCAGGCAGTGTGAAAATTCTGGGGCACATGAGATTAGGGGGATGCGGGGGAGGAGGGGTTAGACTAGAGTCAGATGCTGAGAGCATGGGCATTATGATTTCATCCTGTAAGGGATGAAGAGGAAGTCAAGATTTAAAATAGAAGCCAGCCACGATCAGATTTGCATCTTATTAAAAAACACTTTGGCAGCAATGTAGAAAATGGATTAGGGGCAAGGGGCTGGGACGAGAGCCAGTGAGATCAACTGACAGAGTAATCCGGTGGGGAAGGCAAGGGCCCGGCCAAGGACATGCCTGTGGGGCTGAAGAACAGGACTACCAAGGTCCACAGGGTCCGGTGGCCACTGGCACGGGAGAATGAGGCAGGCCAGGCCCACTTGCATCTGCTGCATCACCAGCTTCATGAGCACAGGAGCCAGGGTGTATCTGGAGCCTAACACAATGTCTGGCACATGTCAGGCGCTCTGTGAATACATTTGTATGTAATACATAAAAAACCAGGCTGCCATTTGAGCCAGGCTACAACGATGTTGCAGTCAACTAGGCATCAGTGGAATAGCTCAAAATAGATGGGAGCAAATTAAAAATTTCCCGGCATTTCTTGAGAAAATTCCAAGGGAGACTACCCAAAAAACTTTCAAAAATTGTTCTATTAATTATCATTGTCAGCCCCCAACCCAACCTCTCGTTTTCTGTTATTCATAATAGCTGTCTCCAACATCTCCCCTCTCTTCCTGAGTTTGCAAACGTTCTCCTTTGGATCTGTTCTTTTAGCTTTCTACTTTCACCCTTTCCATCATTATTATTTTTAAACATTTATTTATTTTGGTATTTTAACACCTTTAAAATTACAGTTCTTCCCCCTTCCCCCCACATCCAGCCAGCCTCTGGCGGCTCCAGGTGTGTCTATGTTTGTGTTTTATTCTGTATCCCCATGAAAAGCATAGAAACTCAAGTACCCAGTAGACAGCAGCATCCTTTGAGAATCAGGGAGGGAGAGAGAAAAACTGCACACATTTATCATTTAATGTCATTTATTTAGCTATTATATAAACAAATAAGCCAGTGTTTCCAGCAGATATTGAGAATATCAATCTCCCACATTTCATGGAATTGGTAGAGTAGAAAGTCCTTTTTAATTACTCTATATGTTTATCAAAAAACCATGTGATGCTCTGAGTATTCTTGTTTTACAAGTGAGAAGACTGATGTAGAGAGGTAATATGATTTGAAATTTGATAATTCACCGAGCAAGTGACATGTTGCTTATTATTAGGAACCCTGAGTGCACTGAGATTTCTCAAGTCGGATGGGCTCCTTCATGTGTGATTTTTGTAAGTTTGTTTTGTTTTTATTTTTATTTTTTTTGGCCAATCCCTACTGAGAAAAAGGAGATGCCAGGGAATGATTGACCAGGGATGTTGAGTGGCTTCCTTAAGGTCACAGAGCTGGTCGGAGGGTGTTTCCTCAGAATTCTGAGTCTTGAACTCGGGTTCCAATCTCCAGGGCTTTGTGCTCTGTCTAGGCTGCCTCCAGATCAGCAGGGTAGACCGTGGAGCTCTCGGTGCCTTGAATTTGATAGGCTGATTAGAGTCCTTTGGTTGCAAGCAACAGAGATTAGATCCACTATGAAAACCAGGAGAACAAATGTGCTAGAAGGGTGTGGACGGCTCACTGCATCACCAGCAAAGATGATCAGCCAGGCCATGCAGAGGATGGGTTGCTGTTCTCAAGAAGACATGATTCTGCAGAGCCACACAGGTGCTGCCACAGCAGAAGCGATGGATCTGGTGCAGAGAGCCAGCGTCCACCCCTGAAGATCTCTTCCACTCTGGGATCCTGGTGGGTGTAAACCACCATCGTCTACCCCTGGAGATCTCTTCCACTCTGCAAACCAAGTATCGGTGTCGTCAAAGCCACTTTTGTTCACGCAGCATCAATTTTTCCTTTATTCTTTCTTGGAAGAACCCTGATTCTGTTCATCCTCATGAAAGGTGACACTGGCAGGTAAACCCAGGCTGACCTGAACTGATTAGGGTATTCCTATCATCCTGGCCCATGACTGGTTCTGACTGCAGCGTGATCTTGTGATCTAGTTCTACCCAATGAGAAGTGAGGAGAGGTGGCTGGGTGCTCCTGGGAAGAAAGAACCATAGGTAGACACACTGTCTTCTTCCTCTGGGCTCAACAGGACACACGGCACTGCAGTAGCCATCTTGCTGCCCTCTGAGGTCAAGCCAGCAGTGGAACTGGACAGAGTCAAATAAATGAAGACAGAGCTACTCTGACTAGCTTGTTCTTGAGTCAGGACTTCTTTTATCCCCCATTTAAAAAATAAGGTTTGTTTATTTATTTTGTTACTGAATTATTAATTTCCCATCTATTTAGATATTAATATTAGATATATGGCTTAAAAATGTTTTCTCCATTCAGCCAGTTGTCTTCTCAGTCTATTTGCTGTGCAGAATTTCTTTTTATTTATTTATTTTTTATTTATTTTAATTTTCCATATTTTATTAGTGCATTGTATTTATGCACCATAATGGGATTAAAAAAAAAAACTGTGTAGACAGACATATACACATCACCCAGCCAGCCCCCACCCAGTCCCCACCTCACTCCCTCCCAGTCCCTCCCTTCCATGCTCAGCTTAGTGGTTGACTTTGATATGAGTAAGTACATCATGCGCTTTAAAGAGTTTCCCTCTCCCCCTCCCATCCCCACAGTTAGGTTGCCTTATTTGCTCCTCTATAGGATCTCCTTTTTCACCTGGAGTTCCTCCTATGACCCCTTTCACCCTAGCTTTTGCATATTAGGGAAAGCATCCGATTCCTTACTTTTTGCCACTGACTAATCTCGCTTAGCAAAACTCAACACTAAAAAAACAAATCATCCAATCAAAAAATGGGCAAGTGAACTAAATAGACATTTCATGAAGGAAGAAATTCAAATGGCCAATAAATGCATGAAAAAAAGCTCAACATCATTGGCAATCAGAGAGATGCAAATCAAAACTACCCTGAGATTTCACCTAACTCCAACTAGAATGGCAATCATTCAAAACACAAACAACAGATGCTGGTGAGGATGTGGCGAAGTGGGAACTCTAAGACATTGTTGGTGGGATTGCAAATTAGTGCAACCACTCTGGAAAACAGTACGGAGAATCCTCAGAAGAATGGGAACAAGTCTACCATTTGATCCAGCAATACCACTTCTGGGTATCTACCCAAAAGAAAAGAAACCAAACTACCAAACTAATGCATGTGTATCTATGTTCATAGCTGCACAATTCACCATAGCCAAACTATGGAACCAGCCAAGATGTCCATCAACAGATGAATGGATTACAAAACTGTGGGATATGTACACAATGGAATTTTACTCAGCCATAAAAATATTACAATTGCAGTATTTTCAGGGAAATGGATGGATCTTGAGGACATGCTAGGTGAGATTAGTCAGTTGTAAAAAGTCAGGACATCTTATTACTTGCTGCTGGAGATATCCTAATAGAGGAACTTCCTTGAACAGAAGGGCGGATTTATTCTACTTTACTTCAGAGGAAGGAACTAGTAGACCAAAGGAAAGACAGTATGAGAGGAAGAGCCGGCGCCATCCCTGAGACGAGGGGAGGAGCCACATCCTTCCAGCTCCCCCTCCCTTCAAGGGAGACATTGAAGCAAGCTGGTTCTCTGGGATATGGTGGAAGGAATTTCTGCCTGGAGCCCAATAATCAACATCAACCCTGGAGCTTCCTTCTGATCGTGGACTTCCAGGACTCTGTGGTCAGGAGCAAGGACCTAGAATCAGCCCAGGCCTGTCCCCTCCCCAATTCATTCCCCCAGGTCAGACGTTTCCATTCCCTATTCATCTGAATCCATCTCTAATTTTCTTGGCTTTATATTCAGTTTTTCTGATCTTTGGGAAAAAAAAAAAAAAAACGAGCAAGCTCCATGTGTTGCTCTCTATTCTTAGAGTCTTCGAAAAGCATTTTGGAATTATATTAGCAATGATTCCCAGAAGGCAGGATGTGGGTGCCATGTGAAGGGTGGTTTGGAGGGCTCTAAGGAGATTGAGGCCCCTTCCTCGGATGGTGTTAGAACCTACCTTGAAACAGGCTCTTTGGCCCCTCTCCCTGTGTTTCTAAGCCACTTCTCCTCCTCTTGTTGATTCATTTAAAAAATCTTTTCTAGATTCTCTTCTGATTATACAAGAAAAACATGTTATCTGCAGAAAATGATGTGTGAGGGGAAGTGTAAAGAAAAAAATGTCACTTGTAATCTCACCATACAGACATTAATACTCTTAATATGTTAGTACATCTCCTTCCAGTCATTTATTTATTTATTTAATTTTTTGGTGGTACTGGGGTTCCTGGAAGCCCTTCTAGCTCTGGGATACGCTCCCACGGGCTACACTCCCAGACCTATTTTTTTTTTATCTTTTTATGTGGAAACAGGGTCTCTTAAGCCAGCGTGGCTGGCTCCGAACCAGCACGATCCTCCTGTCTCCGCCTCCCAAGCGCGGGGATTACAAGCGTGCGCCACCACGCCCGGCCCTCCTTCCAGTCTTTTAAATGAATATACTGTATAATTATTAGTAGATAGACAGAAAATAGGTAGATTGATGGGATTTGAACTTCTCCAGGTAGGTGGCTAAGTTCATAGATCGCTGAGTCTAGAATCAATAGTAGCTGACATTTATTGAAAACTTTCTCTGTATTAGCCACTATTATGTGCACATGTGTTAACTCATAATCCTCATATGCATCCCTGCAACGTAGGGGTGATTATTACCCCATTTTTAAAGGCAAAAATATTGACAATGTAACTGGAGACACGCAGCAAGAAGTCAAACCCAGCTCTTAACATTTTTTTGCCTATCTTACGTTCTGGTGTCAGGCCAAAAGACATTCTACCTTTTTCTGTGGTTTTGTGTCTGTGCATGTGGGCTTGATAAAGCTCACCGGGCACCCTTCCTGTTGAAGAGAAGGGGCATCTGGAGGGAGTTCAGGTGACCCTGGAAGATGGGCATGGCTGTCTACACAGGTGTGCTCAGCATGGCCCTAAGTGAGCAATTTCTAGTGTCTGGGGCCTGACCCTCAGCCCTGTACTCAGGCCAGGAGAGCGCATCCCACCCCAGGCCGGCATGTCCCTGGGGATTCATGCTGTTAACCGGCTCACAGAGCCTAAGCAGAATCCAGAACTCCAGTGCGCTGATTCTTAAGCTTGTTTTCAGATAGCAGAATACCACAGACTGGAAATGTTATAAAGAAAAGAGGTTCACTTTGGTTCCTAGTTCTAGTTGAAGGGCCAGGGGCCACACCAGGGTGCGGCCTTGCTGGCAGAGTCCCGAGACCATGCAAGTCGTCATGTGCCAAGGGATAAGAGATATGGGTCTGTGTTTTGGTTCTCTTCCTCTTCTTATAAAGCACCAGGAGGTAGGGTGAGGGCTCCAGGGCTCTAGCCTATAACCTTATAATCTCCCAAAGGGCCCACCAGGGTTCCACCATGTTAATATCTCACAATGGGAATTCAACTTCATTATGAGTTTTTGGAGGGAACAAACCATTATACATGAAAAATCCTAGGAGTCCTGGGGGGCTTCTCCCACCTCTAGGTCACCCCTTCTCCCCCTGCTAAGCCATCCTGGGACAGAGGCTGCCTGGTTCCCAGCCTAGTACTGGAGTGGACAGGCCTGGGACTTTGCTGACCAGCCCTGAACAAGTTATCACGCCTTTTTTGAGCTTCTATGCCCTCATCTGTAACATGAGAACAATACTGTGACCTATCTCTAGGGTTGTTGGGATATCAGGTGAATTAAGGATAACCTACGATGAGTTGTAAGCTCTGTGAAGAGGTCCTAGGCATCTAGTCAGTGCTCAATAAATATTAGCTTTTGATATTGGCGCAGCTTTATACCTGGACTAGCCCAATCTAGAGTCATTGAAAGCTACATTTTCTTGTTTTCTGTCTCTCCCTGGATACTGTGCTCTCCTTTAAGGCAGGGACCCTGTTTTCCACCTTCATTTTTATCTTCAAGGCCTGATTCAAACAAGATTTATATAAACATGCTTATTTTGCACAAGAAAAGTGGATGGATAACAAGCCCCATCATATAGATCCATGAACCCTTAAAAATGGTTGGTAAAGTCTGAGCACTCATCAGATTCCCAAAGGGTCAGGAACACCATTCCAGACCAGGTTGGGAGGTGGTCACAGGCCTTTGGAGAAGGGGGTAGAGTGAGCCCCCCGCTCTGCATGGGCCGGTGCCCGAGGGTGCCCTTGCCCTGTGACACGTGAACTGGGGAAGCGCAGTCATTCTGAGCTCACTCTGGGCCTCAGAAGGCCTCTTGTGGGGACTGATATTTCATGACCAAATGGGAAATTCCTTGGCCCTGGCATAAAGCGTAGTTAGTGGGTTTGCTCTGATCACAAGTCTTTGCCGGAGAATGTTTGTGTCTGTTCTCATGCGCCCGCTGGCCTGTTTTTTTTTTTTTTTTTTGGTGGTACTGGGGTTCCTGGAAGCCCTTCTACCTCCGGGCTACACTCCCAGACCTATTTTTACATTTTTATTTGGAAACAGGGTCTCCTAAGCCAGCGCGTGTGGCTGGCTTCGAACCTGCGCGATCCTCCTGTCTCTGCTTCCCAAGCGCAGGGATTACAAGCGTGCGCCACCACGCCCGGCTGCCTGTTTGTTTTGAGAGCTGCAAATTCAAGCAACAGCAACATGATTTAGGAACCGAATCAGCAAGATCCAGAAGGGCGGTGGAGGCAGGACGCAGCTTCTGTCCTGCCCGGAAGTGAGGGGCCTTAGCTTCCTGACCGTGTTTAGGGAGAGAGGTAGAAAAACACTGATAAAGTCTTAAAGGAAGCTGGAAAAGATAAACATGTCCCTCCTTATCCCACCACCTCAGCAGAACTGTCTGATCTCTCAGCCCAGTACCTGTCCTCGTAAAGGCATCATCTCAGTAAGATGCATGTACTGTGTGTTTTTTTCTCTTTTCACTCGTATTTATTAGATGTGATTTTTTTTTCTCGTGTTGCTACGCCACATTCATAGTTGTATTTGTAATTTTACTTAGTTTTTCTCCTTGCTTGAGTAAGGAACACTCATGCACACTATGTGGATAAATAAAACTGTTTTCTTTGACAGAGAATAAATTTCCAAGAGCAGGACTAATTGGCCAAAATATTTTAAATGTTACTGTACAAAACTATGTAGTTGGCAATGGCCCTATCTGTGTACACAAGAAAGGAAGGCTTTGCAATAACAGCATCATCATTCCATGTTTTCATTTTATTGCTCTATAACTTACCTTCTATTTAATTCATCTTTTTTTGTGTGGTACTGGGGATTGAACCCAGGGGCATTCTACTTCTGAACAACCTACACCCCAGCCCGATTTTAGTTTTAATGTTGAAACAGGGTCTCTCTGAGTTGCCCAGGCTGGTCTCAAATCTGTGATCCTCTTGTCTCAGCCTCCTAAGTACTGGGATTATAAATGTGTACCACTATGCTCAGCTTTTAAGGAATGTTTAACCATAAACTATATACACATATATATACATATACATACACATACATAAATTAATGAGGAGCTTGGTCAATTTTTCCATGTGTTTAACTGTTTATTTTTTCCTCGGGCCCATTTCCTCATGACTGTTGAATATTGAATTCCTGGGCTTTAAGACACACACACAGATACAGTCACACATGTTCACACACACAGGCTGTGAGCTCACCTTGATAAACCCATTTTCTCGTCTCTTTTTCCTTCTTATCTTCAATTTTCTCAGTTTCTAAAAGGTAGAAACTTAAGTTTGATATCTAATATATTACACTTGTTATAATGTTTAAACTTTGTTTAAATAGATTGTTTTTTTTCTTCTATATTTCTTTTGCTCTAAGAAAATTATTTGGACACAAAACAAAATTGTGAAGCATGGAAATGACAAACCGTTTCAAGAATAAAATCATTTTATGTAACTCCCTGACCTGGATCCAGATCTAGCAGTTTCTAGTCCCACAGTGAGCCAGGGTCAGGACACCCACTCCCAGGTGAAGACTGCCCAGGTGCACCGGGTATCCTCCCTGCCGCCCTGCCTGGTTGGGAGGCTGTTGGTGGGGTGGTTTGTGATCATTCCCTGGCTCTGTAGCCATCAGTGATGAAACTGCCTGCAGTGATCCCTGCTGTGAGGGGCCAGGGAAGGCCTGGGCTGTGGACCTGCCGTGCTGCCCTGGAGGGCACCTCTCCATCACGTGTATGAGGCTTGTCTTCTTGGGAAGACACGTTATAAAGTCCATTGCTTGGCTTAGTGCTGGGAAGACACAGAGAAGGAAGCTGCTTATCAGAACTGTTGTAGTCTTAAACCCAGTGATCCCCAGTCGTCTTCTACCACGGGGCATCCGTTCTCTATCACTGGATGCTTATTATGTGCTAGACTCTGGGCCATTTTATACGCATGACTGCTCTGGGAGGTGGGTGCAGTAGTTACTCCCCTCTCACAGGTGTGGAAAGTCAGGCTTAGAGCCATAAAGATCACGCACTAAGCAGCGCAAAGCTGGGATTCTGCCCCTGGCCTGGGACAGACAGGAGGAAGCAGTACGATTGCTTTCCTCACGGTACAGATGGGAGCCAGGGTGTCAGAGAGGCAACAGGACCTGTCCAAGGCCACATGGCCAACGTGCTGCGGAGCCTGGGCTTGGAGCCAGGGGTGAAAACTGGGTTCACGAGTGCTGGCTGTTGCCAGGTGTCGTTTTGGGGCCTTCTCGGTCCTTACCCACCCAGAAGGAAGACCCGAAGAGAGGCTGGGTGGGGCCTGGGTGCCCATGTCGGCGGTGCTCCCGCTGGGTGTTAGGGCTCCACCACGTGTCTGTCCTTCAGGAACACGGGCCGGCATGTGTCTGGGAACAACGGGGTGACCTGTCCCAGCTCCACTGACCACTAAGTTTTGCCTCTCACACGTAGCTGACGTCCTTTGACCCCCTGAGCAGGGAACACTCAGTTTTATTTCTTATTTATTTTCTAAATGTACAGACTCTTGGAGAAAAAGCTGGTTAGAAAAAGATGTCACAGGAGCTGGGGGCATAGCTCTGTGGTAGGACACTTGCTCAGCATGTGTGAGGACCTGTGTTCGGTCTCCAGCACCGTGAAACACAACAGCAAAAAAGCTATCCTAGTGGGCCTTACGAACATGTATGCTCTTAAAAAGCTTCTGCTTCGTTCAGGCAAACTTGTGGCAGAGCCTGGTCTTGGAGCCCAGGGTTCTGAGACCAGGCATGATGCTCTGTCCTCACTGTTTGTAGTGAACATAGAGTTAGGGAACCTTGCCCTGGGTCAGGTGTCCTTCTGGCCTCGGCTTGGTCCTTATCCAGCCAGGTGGAGGTCCTGGAGAGAGGCTGGAGGGGCCTTGGGCTGGTTGTTGAGAGCTGGTTGTGGGAAATGGCTAACCCTCATGGAGAGCTGCCTCTGTTGCAGACATCAGCCTAGGCGTGATTGTGATGTTCCGGTGGGTTTAGTATATGGGGGTCTTATTCACCTTCTTTTACAAGTGAATCAGAGAGGATTGGTGACTTATCCAAGGCTGCAGAGCTGGGGAGGTGAGAGTCAGGATTCAAACCCACATATGATTTAGTTCTCTAGCCACACCCTTAGCCATTGTGCTCCATCCTCTGCCCTTGCTTCTCGAGGAGTAGACAGAGGGTCTAGACAGAGGGTGATAGGCTCTGGCCAGCCTCAGAGATTTAGTGAGGCCCTATGCAACTTAGTAAGACCTTGTTTCAAAATAAAGACTAAAACTAGGGCTGGGTATGTAGTTTGTAGGTAGAATGCCTCTGGGTTCACTCCTCAATCCTTAGCAACACATACACAGGAAGAAAAGAGAGAAAGAGAGAGACAGAGATAGAGAGAGAGAGAAAGAGAGACAGAGGGAGAGAGAAAGAGAAAGAGAGAGACAGAGAGAGAGAGAGAGACAGAGAGAGACAGAGGGAGAGAGAGAGAGAGAGAGAGAGAGAGAGAGAGAGAGAGAGAGACTAGACTCATTTCATTGACTTGTTTTAGAACCCTTACCTTCTACATTCTGCAGGGCCACAAGGGATTGTGACAATTTAATGACCATATTTACACATAGAGTTTGAGTGACAGCTACTGTGATTCCTTCCTGGGAGTGTCAGTTTTACTTGGAGAGTTGGTACTTAAAAGTTAAGTGATTTGGGTGATAAGTTCCTAGGGTTTCTTACAGCCTTTTCTCTACTTTTGTGGATGCTTGCAGTTTTCCATGATAAAGCATTTTGTAAGCAATTAGTAGAAATCTGAGATGTTAGTTTTGCTTAAAGCACATAGATAACTTGTGGAGTGGTATACAAAGTGTACAGGCAATTTTTAAATTAAGTGCAAGATGTGAAAGAAACAAATGGCTCCCAGCAGCCTCTTAGAGCCTTGACTCGGGCCTGGGCCACTCACCATCTCCCCGGTCTGCAGTGTCCTCATCTCAAGAGAGTTGGGAAGAGCAACGCTTCCCTCCCCGTGGAGCGAGAGGACAGATGTGCGGGTGCTTTGGAAACCGCTACTCTGTCTTCCAGGGGGACCATTTGTTCATTCTGTATGTTCTTTGAGGTCCTGCCATGTGCTAGGGGCTGGGCTAGATGTTGGTCACAGCCCTGCTCGGGCTCCTCCAGGGAGGCAGGGGAAACCTGAGCTAACTGCAGAGGGCCGGATTCTTGCCCGGCCACGCGGTCCTGGGGTAACCATGGCCAAGGGGCCATGAGATTCAGCTCCTGCCAAACACTTCACAGTGCTGCACAAGGAGCGTCCAGCTGAGCTGGAAGGCAGGGGCTGGCCCGAGTGCTGCCACTCACTGTGTGACTTTGCACAAGAGTTTTAGCTTCTCTGGATCCCTAGTACAAAACCTTTGGCTCTATTGGCCATGGTTCCTTGCAGCCCAGGCGGAAGCCCTTTCAGCCTTGCGATGACTTAGGTTTTCCTTCTTTCCGACCTCGTCTCTCACTTTGCGCTGTCCTCTTTGACACGTGCTTTCCAGAGTGTCCTATCTTACTGTGAACCAGGAGCTCCGCAGGGTCAGGGTCTGAGAAGGCTTCTGAGAAAGTAACCATAGATCTCTCTGCTGTTTGAAATGCTTCTGAAAAATATTTGGATAACCCTCCATCACCTGAACAGGCATTTCTAAAGTTTACATTTGCAGGCCCGAGTGATTGCGATATTTGGAGAAATAATTTCCTCCGGCCCTTGAATTTTTTGCCCTGGAAGAGTCACGGGGCAGCACACGTTGTATATGTCAAGTGTGTTTTGGAATGTTAATGGAGAAGCTGATTCACACCAGATGGGCCGGGAAGCCAGGGGGAAAGGATGTATACACTGGCCACCGGGATTTGGCTCCGAGTTGGATTTTCAGGATGCACTGCAGGTCAAAGGTCAAGGAGACTGACACATGGCCAGACTTTGCCTGTGGTTTTATGTCTCTTTAAGGTTTCTGTGTCTTGGTCCTGTTATAAAGGGAGTCACTTTTATGATTCTGTTTATAGACAAAATTAGAGTGACATATCATAAATTCCAAAGCAGCTTTTATGTGAATGTTTCCTATGTAAAAGCTTAAGTTTGAACTAGTATTAGTGTTTCCCCTGTGTGTGGGGGGTAACTAGGGATTGAACCCAAGAGAATTCTACCTTGGAGCTATATCCCATACCTTTCTATTTTTTAAAAATATAAATTAACCCATTTATTATAGGCTAAGGATGTCTCAAATGGTAGAGCTTCTACTGGTCTTTCAATTCCTTCAGCCTTCTGATGGGAGACTTGACTGTGACGGCAGAAGTTGTGTTGTAGGTCCAGGCACCACCAGCCACAGTTTTCATGCAAGAGCCACAGTGTGCCAGATCCCTACCGCCCGTCTCTTCATCTTGGTTTTGCCGCAGAAGGAGCAGGTGTACTTGGCGTGCTGTTTGATTTCGATTCTCTTCACCATCTTCCGGAGGGAGGCGCCATAGCGGGTCCCGCATTTACTGACGATGCCGACCTTCTTGGTGCGTTTAGCCATGTTGACCTACCTTTCTATTTTGAAACAGAGTCTTGCTAAGTCTGGCCTTGAATCTGTAATCTTCCTGTCTTGACCTACCTATAATACTGGGATTATGAGTGTGCACTAGTGAGTTTCTAGCTAATATTAACATTTCTTAAACTTAAAAAAAGAGAAAAATCACTTTTCTTGATAAGCATTGTTTTTATTTTATTTTATTTTTTTCGGGTCCGGGGATGAAACCCAGGGGCATTCGACCTCTGAGCTATACCCCCTGCCCTGTTTTTTATTCTTTATTTTGAAACAGGGTCTCACTAAATTACGGAATGCCTCACTAAGTAGCTGAGGCTGTTCACGAACCGCGATCCTCCAGTCTCAGCCTCCCAAATGCTGGGATTACAAATGTGTGCCACCACGCCCGGCTAATAAGCATTGTTTAAAAAAAAGTGGCTCACCCCTGTATCTTCTGTGTATTTTCACTGGGCCAAGACATTTGCCTTGATCTGTTTTGTAACCTAAATATACAGGGAAAAGCTATTTTGTAATCCAAACCTGTAAATCATATAATAATCCAGTAAGTCATATATAGCCTGGTCCTAAACTGAATGTCTTACATGTGTTATCTCCCATAATGATCTTGCCTGTAATTACTGTGTCCTTGTAAAAGGTGAAACACACAGGGGCATGTGTCCCTGAGTCCCAGCTGCCTCTTGACCCCAGGCTGTCTACCACTCTGCTTGGACTGTCCTTGTACCTGGTCCTGGTGTGCCCCAGGACTTGCTGTCCTCTGCAGCTTAACCACCTGCAAATGTGCCTTAGTTTCTTTTGAGCTGGCGCCAGAGGACCCAGCACCTCCCTGCCCGGTATGCCGGGCCCTTCTCACAGTTGGGGGTCAGCGTAGATGACGGGGTGTCCTGGCTGCTGTGAAGTCGGCCGGGCCTGCCTCTGGGCTCTGGCTTCTGCATGCATCAATTGGAATGGTGGTGAAAAACAGAGAAGGAATCATTGGCAGGAAAGTTATCTCCGGGCTAGCTGGCAAAGGGGAGCCCGGGGGAAGGATGGGAGGGACCTGTAGCTAAGGGGTGTTTCCTTGAGTATTTAACTCTGTGCCAGGCACTATTGAGCATCTGGGGGCTACAGATGTGGATGTAGCCAACCTCCTCTTGGGGAGCTTGCATCTGGAGATGGAGATGGGCAACCTGAATCTGGAAAGCCCCAAGCTGTCTACTTGGCTCTGCAGCCTCAGTGAGTTTCTGAGACCTCCATCTTGACATCTATACAATGGGGATAATAATAATAATCCTGACCTCAAAGCTGTGATAAGCGCTGTAGCAGGAAGGCAGGGGGTTGGGCACAGAGGACAGAAAAGGGCCCTCTTGCCATCTCGGAGGGCCAGACCATGTCCTGGAGGAAGGGACATGCCAGCTGAGACCTGTAGGAGGAGATGGGGTGGTCTCTATTGGAGACACTCGTACTTAGGGGACCCAGGCCCTGATCCATGAGACTAGAGTGGCCGGCATGAGGGGACTGGCAGGCGGTGACTTGGGGCTGGGCTGCTTTTTGGTACTCAAGCATGCAATGGGTAATTGGTACTGTTGGCTAGGGAGGCATTCTTACCTTTCCCACTACTGCAGAGCCCAGAGTGGGCCCCAAAGAAGAGAGCACTGTGCAGGGTGCCTTAGCACATCCGCAGGAGCACTGTGGGGCGTGTTTGGAGCAGAGCTGAGAGGGCTTGCTGCAGAGCGTGCTCCCACAAGTCCAGGCGCATTCGGAATAAGTGGGGTGGCAGAGAGGCACAAGAGCCTCCCAGGATCGCCAGAACGTCCTCCCACCGGGGCCAGGCCCCGTGTCTCTTCTTCAAACTCATGGTGCGTTGTAGGTGAACAGCGGTCTGGGACCCTGTCCCCGTACGGCTTAGTCCCCAGTGTGGTGCGGCAGCACTTGGAGACCCGGAAGTCTGCGAAGGGGGCATTTCCTGAAGCAAGGGAGGGAGCAAGCCGCGGTGCTCTTCGGGGATGTGTCCTGAGGGCCAGGTTTGGTGTGTTCAAGTCAGGGATGTCTGTGTGCACCTGGGACTGGGGGGCGGGAGAGTGGGGGGAGCCGAGGTCTCCAGACATCAGGAGGCTGATGTGGGACCTGGAAGCGGAACAGTGATCTCAGTCTGCCTGCTCCTGCGGAGGGGACCGCAGGCATCAGGGGAGGGGTAAGGGGCCTTCCTTGGTGTTGAGTGACACCAGGGGTCCTTGCCTTGAACTCCAGCCCTGTTGTGGATGGTCAGAGGGAGCGTGAACAGGCACCTCAGCCTCTGGCGCCTTCCCTTTCCTGTCTTGTAGAATGGCTAGGGCCACCAGGGGAATTAGGTGAGGCCATGCTGGCCCCTGGCTGGTGGGACATTTGCTCACCAGGGCTCTTCTTAATTTGCACAGTGATGTTTAAGCTGTGGGGACAAATGTGAGGCGGGCCTATGTCATCTCTCATGCCTCCCCGGATAGCTAACTGTCCGCTCTCTGCCCCCGGCACGGGGACCCACATGTCATCTCCCATCGTCCTCCCGTGGCACTCCGCTGGGGGGCCGCTGAGGGCAGATGGCGCCCAAGGCTCTCCCACAGCAGGAGGTGGATGGGGGATGCAGGGTTCCTGCTGGTTCTGACAGCCTGCCAAGGCCAATGTCCTGTGCTGGTTCAGGTCCCTGATGAGGAGGGACGCCGGGGAAGGGCCCCCGGCCAGCACGGGGGTGCAGGAAAGGCTTCCCTGGATCTGGAAGGTCCATGCTAGGGAGAAGGCTTTGTCCAGGTCACTGATGGTGGTGGTGGCTGAGGGGAGGAGGGACCCAAGTAATAAACATGTCTCCATGTTTTTGAAATCATGTCTTTTATTTTTGAAATAAGAATCAGGGGACTGGGAAGGGTCGATGAGGTCAAGGGTGGGGTGCAGGGAAACAGTCACAAAGAGTAGACTCTGGCGCAGAAAGGGAAAGGAGTTCTGGGAGAAATGGCACGGACAGCAAGGAACCAGGACAAGAGTGGCAGGGAGGAGGGAGAGGAGCTTTCGGAAGCCCACTGGGCCACGCTGGACTTGGAGCTTGACCGAACTTGGGCAAGCACTAAGGGAGGAGTGTTCGAGGATGTCCGGGTACATGGCTCAGCCACTGGTGGGTGGTGCTTGCTACCTTTACAGCGATCCAATCCCCAGGCAGCAGGAGAGAAGATGGCCTGGGATTGAGTCGAGTACAAGGGGCCTGGGAAGCATCCTTGGGAGATGCCCAGTAGGTCCAGAGTCTTAAAGGAAGGTCCATCCCTGGATGTGGTGGCAGAGGTCCCCGCAGATGGACAGAGGAACCTCCTTGCTGAGCTGCTGGGGCAGCAGAGTGGAGTGGGGAGATAAAGAGAGCGTGTGAGGGTGTAGAGCTCCCTAGGAGCCCAGGTTGGGGGCAAGGACTGGGGCTCTGAAGGGTGCCTGGATGTGAGCATCCTTAGTTCAGGAGGAGGGAAGGGAAGGGAGGTAAACATGGAGGTGGGAGCTGTTCGTAATCATGGCAGAGGGAGTTGGGGTGAAGCTTCTTGGGAGAGACTGCGGATGAGGAATGTTGGTTTCACGAGCATCAAAGGTATTGAGCGCCTCACTGAAGAGTCAGCACTTTTTCCTGTGGGGGATGGGTACAGCATGGTTCCGGACACCGGAGAGACTCCATCAACACCACACTGAACAGCAAGCTCTCTCTGGCATCTACATGTCCATGAGACCTTGGTACTCACTTGGTGGACAGAGTGCCAATGACAGTCCCTGCTGCTTTACACCCCAGCCCATGTGGCCTCAAAGGGGAGAGCTGAGCAGAACCGGGAGGCGGCTCTGGCTGGTGGGTGAAGGGCGAGGGTGGTCCTCACACTTCTCCATCCTCGGCTGCCAGACCAGCTGTTGCTCTTGACAACTGCCTCGGCTGTTCCTTATCTGCATTTGAGTACCATGTGCTCCTGGTCTCCAGGACCCACTCTAGGAACCCATATCTTGGGTCTGCCTCTGAGAGGGTGGGGTAACTTCTCAACAAACAGGCAGCTTTGGTAGGAAGAGGGTGCCTGTGGGAGCACCCTCCTCTGCACTCCAAGAGTACCCCATCTGTGTACCTCCAGTGCCATAGCCTTGCATAACTGCCCTTGGTCCCCTGTTGAAAAGATGCCTTGACTTAATAAGAAATGCATCCAAAATTGCTTACCATGTTGTATCATCTAGTTTAATCCTCTTCAGTCCTTTGAATGGGGTTTCCTGTTATACCCATTTCACATATGAGTGTATCGAGACCCATTAAGGTTATATGACTGTACACTTGGGATTTTTAGTGCAAGCAGAAGATGCTTTTTTTTTTTTCAGTCTGGGGATTGAACCTAGGGCAGTGTAAATGCTCAGCAGACATGCCATCATTGAGTTACATCCCCAGGCCAAGTTTTTCTTTCTTTCTTTCTTTCTTTCTTTCTTTCTTTCTTTCTTTCTTTCTCTCTCTCTCTCTCTCTCTCTCTCTCTCTCTTTCTTTCTCTTTCTTTCTTTCTTTCTTTCTTTCTTTCTTTCTTTCTTTCTTTCTTTCTTTCTTTCTTTCTTTCTTTCTTTCTTTCTTTCTTTCTTCAACTTAACACTTTACCATCGCCTTCTGAGCAGAGTCAAGTCTTAGAGCCCTTTCCCTGCAGTTCTCTGCCCACCCCATGGACCAAATCCAGGCCTACATTGAATTGTCTCCCCTAGGTGCCCTTGGGGAGACGCCACCTATCTCAGGAAGCTCGGGATTGCTGCTCGTTACCACCTGGGTGGAGATGCCAGCCGGGCATTCACCTGCTGTGTGTATTGAGGTCTCACACCTAGCTCTCCTTATCTGCGTAATGTTACACCATGAGGAGAAAAGGAGATCTTCACTTAAGCATCCAGCGCAGTGCCAGCACCCAGGAAGGACCCCCAAATGGGCCCATAGATTCCACACCTCTGCTAAGAAATCGGGGGGTGGCTGGGTGACCCAGGAGCTGCCTAGCTGCCTCTTAACAGGTGCCAGGGACACGCGTGTGTCAGAGCCAGAGGACAGAGAATATGAATCATTCACCGTGGAAGCCTTGAATTATTAATGTCGTTATTCTCAGACTTCTCACGGGGGCCGAGGTTGGAGCCCATATAAGGAAGGCGCGACTCAGTCTCCCCGCAGCAGCGCCTCCCTGTGTCTCCGGTTGCCATGGAGTCCCGCAGGCGGCCTGGAGGGGGATGCCCGCGGTGGTGGTGGGGGGCGGCGGTCCTTGCACGTGTCCTGGGCCTGCAGCCTGATTCCTGGTCGCTCTGGGCTCTGCAGCGCTAACCTTGGGCTGTTCCTCTGGGACCTTAGGGCTGGGGTTGGGGAAATAAACCTGGGCGGGGGTGCTGAAGCGGGCATCCTCAGGAAAACAGGTTGTGTGTGATACTTGCTGAAGGCCTCGGGCCTTGCCACGGGGTGCCTTCCAAAGAGGGGACCCACAGCGGGGCGCAGAGAGCCGGACACCGGTCCCCTGCGTCCCGCAGACCCCCGGGCGCGCTACCCTCCCTTCCACCGGCAGTGCTGGGGCGAGTGATGGGTCCCCACGCTGTACAGAGATGGGGCTGGGCCTGCAGCTTCCTTCGGGCGGGGCCCTATGCCGTGCGGGCCTCCCCAGCCTCCCTGGAGGCCCGGGCTCGGCAGGGCGGGGCGGGGCGCAGGGCGGGGCGGGAGGAGCGCGGGGAGGAGCCCGGGCTGCGGCGGCAGCGTCAGAGCCGGGCTCCTGCTGCCTAGCGGCTCGGATCCGGCCCGAGCGCAGCGGAGGACGCGGACCCGGACCCTCACCCGCACCGGCTGCACCCGAGGCTCCTCTCGTGCGCCGGGACTGAGCCACCATGGCGGACAAGAGCGCGGCCAGCAGTGACGCGGGGCCGCGAGGTGAGCGCAGGGCGCGGGTCCTGCTGCGGGCAGCTCTGGGGAAGGATGGGGCACTCCCCCCACCGCGCCCTGCAGCCCGCAGGGGCCCGTGGAAAAGTGGGGGCCCCTGCCGCAGCCCGCCCTCGCCGGCGGGTGGGGGGCAGGGTCAGCGCCTCGGCGGGAGAGGGGCTTGGGTAGGGCGCTGGATGCGGCCCCCTGATCACGTGCTGGGGTCCGGGCCAGGGTGCGACACTGCGATGCGGACCGCAGCCTCGGCCCCCGCCCCGGACACCCTGGCGGCCCGCGCCTGGGCTGGGTGCCTCCGTGAGAACCGCCCCTCCTGTCCACCGCGTGCGCGCTGTGCAGGGGATGCCGGCGTGGGCCCGGTGCATGGCCGGCCCGCGGGTGTCCGCGCGCCCCAGCAGCTCATTTACGTGACTCAGCGAGGCGGGGCGAGAGCCTGGGGGACACTGGAGGCTTGGACCTGTCCCCTCACCCCACCCTGCCCCTGTCGGACCCGGGCAGTGGAGGCTGGAGCTCTCAGACAGAAGGTATCCCACCCTCCTCCCGCTGCACCCCAAGGATTCTCTGGACTTGGGAAGGTCGAAGCTGGGGGGGCTCCTCTGTCCTGTCCTTGCCAGAGAAGGGTGGGTGTGGGGTCCGCAGTGCAGAGGACAGACCCTCGCGTCTTGCAAATGTGCCAGGGCCGCACTCTTGGCGGAGCGAGCTGAGGGCTCAGCTGGAGGAGGGCGAGTGGCAGAGGACTGGAGGAGAGGTTGGAAGAGGAGGGGCAGCTCTCCGAGCCAGGGTTGTAAATCAAGGCTTGGCCCTCAAAAGGGCCTGGCTGGCCAGGATTCCGGCCTTCGCGTGAGTCCCAAGTGGGGAAAGTTGGGCGCCGGAGGCGCAGAGCGTCCCTGACCTGCAGGGCCTTGGCGGAGCCGGGTCCCGGGGTCCCAGCAATCGCCGCCCGGCCGCTTTCCCCAGGAGTTCCAGGCAAGCCACCTAGAAAGGGTCAATTAAAATATCCGGATATACGGGGAAATCCTGCCTACAAAGGAACACTCGGCTCTGCAGGAACCCCAAAGCCGGGAAAACTGAGTCCAGCGGCTGCGCGGCCACGAGGGCATTGCGGTCCCAGACTCTCTGTCGGTGGCTGCGCCCCCGCCCTCCACTGCGCTCCAAGCCGCACCTGCCCCCTCCCCAGCCCATTGTTCTGCAGATCTGGGAGGTGCCTCCCTACCCGGCACTGCAGTGGTGTGTGTGTGTGTGTGGGGGTGCTTGGTGTGGGTGGGGGATCCGGGCGCGGCCCCCTCCCTGGAGGGGCGGTGCAGAGCCGGGGCAGTGGTCAAAAGCGCACCCCAAATCTGACCTTCCCGAGCTGCCGGTGCAGGCAGTGGTCTGACAGCTGTCTTTGTCTCAACATCCCTTATCTGGTGATTGACTTTTTTCCCCCCTTCCACCTTTTTCTTTCAAGTTTGGGAAAAAAAATCTTCGGGTGATGGTGAGGAGCATCCAAATGGCTAAACCCTGAGCGTCAGTGAAGCAGTGCCTTGTTTCCATGCTGAGCTAGTGGGCGGGTGGTTGTAACCCATGCAAGGTGGGTACAGCATCTGTGAGGGATGTGCACCCGCTTCACAACACTGTTGTCTTGCAAAATCACGTTCAGCACTGCCACGCTACACACACACACACTCTATGCGGGGTCCCCTGCCCCTGCACACCTGTCTCTTCTAGAGCGTTCCTCTGCTTCCAGTGCATCCAGGTGGATGGACTGAGGATGCAGCACCCTGAGGAGTAACTTCAGCTGTCCCCAGCACCTCCCGGGGCCTCTCTGGGCTGCCATCCCCTTATCTGCAAAATGGGGGATAGTAATAGCATCTCCAAGGAGCAGAATCTGCCTCCTGCATATATTTCAAAAGTTTCCTTGTGCCTCAGCTGGCTTAAGAGACCCCGTTTCCAAATAAAATATAAAATAGGTCTGGGAGTGTAGCCTGGAGGGAGAAGGCCCCTGGTTCCATCCCCAGTACCACACACAAAAAAAAGTTTCCTTGCTTCATGCTGTATGTTAAGTAGTGAGCATGCATTATTATTTTTTTAAAGCCTCATAACAAGCCTGCTAGCAGCATTCCTGTTACTGGTGGGAAATTTAAACATAGATGGAATGACCCATCCGAGGCCCCACATCTAGAAGTGTTGGCTGGGCCCCTGGCCATCGGATTCCAGGGCTGGAATCCTTTGCCACCTGTCTGGACCACATGGGTGTGGCCAGTGGTTGCCATCCTACTAGGGACAGAGAAATGGTTGCCGCTCAGGGGGCTATTTCAAGGATGCTCTTGGTGCAGAAGAACAAATGTCACGGGCACCGTGCTGTGCTGGGCTTGTGCAGAGAGGACCCCTGGGTGGTGGGGAGTGCTGAAAGGCTGGGATAGGGCGAGGAGCTGGTGGAGGCGCCTGCAGAACAAAAACGGTAGTGTGTTGGTAGTTGTTGAAGGCCGGTGGTGGCTAGGTGGTGGTTCATTACTAATCCCGTTGTATATGCTTGCAGCATTTCCTTAATAGAGTGTTTAAGTTGGTTAATTTGCAAACTCTGAAGGGGCACCTTTGGTCTCTGGGCTGTTGGACTGCAGAGGCTGAGATGGTGACCTTCATGCTGCCCCTCCCCCATGCCCTGAGTTGCTGGCACATGGAGCCCTAGAGAGAGACAGACTGGGCAGGAACTGAGAGCAGGATGGGTTCTGTGGGGGCAGCTCCTCAGGGCAGGCATGGATAGTGGACACCTCATCATTTTCCCCAGGAGTGGGGGTCCAGGAGCAGCAGGGTGGCAGGCAGGCAGTTTTGCCCGGGTGGAGGGTGCCTCTGGGTGGAGGATGTTTGTGGATGTGTTGCATTAGGCTTTGGAAACGGGGTTCTTACCCGTCTGGCACTTAATAAAAATGAGAATTTTAGCTGGGCATGGTGGTGCATGCTTGTAATCCCCGTGCTTGGGAGGCAGAGACAGGAGGATCACGCAGGTTCGAAGCCAGCCTTGCGTGCTGGCTTAGGAGACCCTGTTTCCAAATAAAAATGTAAAAATAGGTCTGGGAGTATAGCGTGGAGATAGAAGGGCTTCCAGGAACCCCAGTACCACCACCAAAAAAAAAAAAAAAATGAGAATTTTAAACCTTGACATTTGCCGAGGACTTAGTGTATGCTGACGCCTGGGAATACTGAGTAATCTCCTTGAACCCTGACCACACTTGCTGAATGAGTGACTGGAGAGGCCCTGTGGCCCACTTCCACCATTTCACAGAGAAGCTGCCAGGCCTGCCTAGCAATGAATGGTGGGAGAGGGGAGGCCTTGGGCCCGCACACCTGGGGCCCGGGATGTCAAGCTGTGCACCCCCATGCAGCCCCCTAGCCCATGCCCAGCACATCCTAGGACCCTGGGACTTGTGTGGAGTGTCCCGGTGGATGAGTGTATGACTAACAGACAGTGCGGCTGCCCCACTCTGGCCACCAGGCAACACCTAGTTGAGGTGTCCAAAGAAACCAAGAAAAGATCAGGTGATGCTCAGGTATCGCGCTAGGACCTGGATGTGTGAGCTCTGTCCCTGCGCGGTGGTCCTCCAGCCCAGTACACGTCCTTCCGCCTTGGTGCTAGGTTTCCTAGGTCTCTGTGATCTCCCTTGTCTCTCATCTCATGCAGCTCCCTCTGCCCAGAACACCTCCCTTTGTCCAGCAAACTCCTATTCATCCTGCAAAACTCAGTTTGGGTGTCACTTCTTGGATTCATGCATCTGGGTGAAATCCACCTGCGTGGTCCCCAAGTCTTTGGTACTTGGCACTGGGGATGCCAGGTCTTATTCGAGTGCCTTCATATCATGCACCCCATTTCCTCCTCTGACTGACAACCCTCTGAATTTTGTCAGTGAGGCGATTTAGGGCTTTAAGGAATGTGGTAACTGCCCACCCAGACGATGCTGGAGCCGGCTATGATTCTGCCACAGAGCCTCAACACTTGTGCTGTTTCCCTCAGGACCTTTGCTCTCCACAGGGCAGGGGCTGTGTCTTTCACTTCCATGAACTTAGTAAGGGCACACAGTAGGTACTCAAGAGGCGTCCTACTGTTTGTTGAGTGACTCTCAGTGAGGGAGGCAGTGGGGTGTGGCACCCTCATCCTTTCTGCCCTACCCAGTGGCACTTCTAGAAACATGGATGCCCAGAAGTAGGCCAAGCTGGAGGGGGCGGCGGGCGGGGCTCCGGCCAGCTCTGAAGACTGTGGCTTTGATTCCAACAAGGCTTTGAGTGACTGACGACTCAACCTTGTGGGGGTGAAGTGCTGGCTTGTCTTCTAAATAGGCCTCTTTGGTAAGGGAGAAAGCTTTTATTACTGTTGTGCATAATTAGAGTGGTGGCGACGACTCAGGGGCTTTTAATGAATGAGAACATGAGACCAGGAGGGTGCGCCTGCCCTCTCCTTCTTGCGTGCACACTGGGCTGGGCACAGCAGGGTGGGCTGGGAGAAGATACCCCAGGAGCAGCAGCAAGTGCTCAGGAGGGACCCCCCCCCATGAAAGTGGGTGCTGCAGACCCTTGCTGCACCCCTGCCATGGCACGTGACGCTCTGCCCAGCTCATCCGGGCGTTAGGTCACAGGTACGATGGGGAGGGGCCACAGTGGCTCAGGGTACAAAGACTCTCCAGCTAGACTCTCCCTTCCTGGTCTGTGAATGGGGTGCACGATGCCAGAGATATGGAAACAGTGTTGGCACTGATCAAACTGCCCAGAGGAGGAGCAGAGAGGCGGCCTTCTTGCCTCCACCCCGATGCCCACCAGGATTGTAGTGCCCTCATGTGGCCTCGTGGGTGGTTGGGCTGCTCCACTTCCCTGGGAGGCTTCAGGAGAAGGGCAGATTCTGTTCCGGTTTTCCTGAGACTTGGGGCTATGTGGGGACACGTTCAGGTCTGAGTGCCTTTAGCTCTGCGGTCTTTCTGCTCTCAGAAGCAAGCTCCTTGGAAGAGGTACAGCTAGCCCTCTCCGCCCATTCCTGATCCTTGCACATTCCCCAGTGGGAGAGGTTGGGGAGTCATGGCAGCCTGGGGGAACTGGGGCTTCTGTCTGTGGCCACTGGACGCCCTTCTTGGGTCATTTACATGAGTACCTCTCCTGTTGGGGTCACTTGAAGAGCTTCTCAGAAGTCCTGATCACCGGCTTTGTCCCCAACCTATTCTGTCAGAATCTCTCCCAGCCAACTCTGCAAACCAGGGGTCCCAGGCATCCCAAGTCAGGCTTGGAACCTCAGCTTCTGGGAGGGGTGGGGAGGGACAGGGAGCAGACAGGTTACTCACTCTCTGGAGCTGGGCTGAGTTAGCAAATTCTTCCTAAGCACCAGCTCTGTGCTAAATGACTCCTATCATCTATCTATCTATCTATCTATCTATCTATCTATCTATCCATCCATCCATCACCTATCTATATATCTGTCTGTCATCTATCTATCTATCTACAGATCTATATGTCTCAGCCTCCTGATACTACAGGTGAGTCCTCCTGGACTACAGGTGAGTACCAGTACCACCAGGCCTGGCTCTTGTATCATCTCATTTAATTGTCACAGATACTCCCCAAAGTGGGTGGTTCTACCCATCGGGAGACTGAAGCTCAGAGGACAGAAGTTCCTTCCCCAGCTGTGCAGCTCCTAGGGATGCTGAGAACAGCTCAGGGCTGTCGGCCGCCCGTAGGTGTGTTGTATCCTCCGAGGACTGCCTTCCAAACTTCAGCTGCTTGAGGGACATTTTCCTGGTTCCACTGGATGTATGACCCCCCCACCATCACATTATCATTTCCTGATTATCTTTAGAATAATTTAGTTAAAATGCATTTATCGCCGGGCGTGGTGGCGCACGCTTGTAATGGGAGGCGGAGACAGGAGGATCGCGCAGGTTCGAAGCCAGCCGCGCTGGCGTAAGAGACCCTGTTTCAAAAATATAAAATATGTCTGGGAGTGTAGCCCAGAGGTAGAAGGGCTTCCAGGAACCCCAGTACCACACAAAAAAAATGCATTTATCTTAGGTATACTATTTATATCAATTCTTTCATGGAAAACTTGGGTCCTTTGCCATAATCAGGAGGTGACCACAGCATAAATACATAGTCTAAATGAGGTTACTGCGCTCTGGGGTAGGTGCTGTTACCTGCAGGAGGCTTTGCACCCAGGCTGGGCTCATGAGTTCTAGCAGGAAGTTAGGAATAGCAGCAGACAGACACATGGTTCTCTTTGATGGAACCAGGCTTAAAAGACACTTTTACAGAAAAGGGAGAGAAAGCTTTAGGAAACACAGAGGTATTCTGATTCTCATTCCTGACCTCCTATGGCTAGACCCTCCAGGAAAATGGGGCTGGGAATGTGTATGTGTAGAATTCATCACTGAATCCTTAAATCAGGTGGAAGCGGTGTGAAATGTGGCTGCCTGGCCTGTGTACCTGCACAGCCATCTCCTGCCCACCAGGGGGATGGGACCATCCTCATGGGACCGTGCACCAGCATGCTGCACTACTTTGGGGAGACTGGGTAGGTCAGGAAGAATGTTCCAACAGGCGTCTAAGGGACCAGTGCTTGAACTCCAGCCTGCCACTGACCCGCTTTGGGATTCTGGGCAAGCTGTTTCCCTGCTCTTTTGCCTCCGTCTCAGTTGCCCCATCTGTACAGTGGCAATAGTCAAAGTACACAGCTCAGAGTAGGTTGTATATACTCACCTATCCTCTATTAAGTGCTAAGCACACTTCTTGGAGTATGGGCCATAATTGCAATTATGTAATTGCAACCCTAATCCTAACCTCTAATCCTAGCCCCAACCCCAACCCATATCTGCAATTGGTATTTATTTTTATGAATCCCGTGGAGGTTGGCGGGGCAGTTACCAGTGGCTGTATTTTGTCCAGAGGGCTCAGAGGGAGAAGGGCTGGCCTGAGAGCCCACCGCTAGGCAGAGGCAGACAAAAGCCATGCGGCGCTTTGGTCCAGCAGGCACTGAACCTTGGGGAAAGCTGAGTGTCTCAGGCTGTTGCCCTGGGTGGCTCTACTTGGCCCGTGGCCATGGCTCCTCACTCCTCGCTGGGTTTTCTGACTAGGGCGGCCAGTGGGCATCAAGGTTTTTGAATCCTGGACTCCCTGCAGGGCCCCCTGACCTGTTCTCAGAGGGACCGCCCTCCACACCCAGGCAGGCTCCGCCCACAGTGCCAGCATCTTGCAGATGCTCCTCTGAGCTCCATCAGGACCACCCGTCCCTTCAGCCTGGACTGTGACCTGGAAGTTAGAGATGTCCTATGGGGCTGGCAGCTGCTCCATGACACCACTCCTGGGAAGTTCTGAGCTGCAGAGTTGGGGCCTCGGTTTTAGTGCTCCTATCTTTAGGGGGTCCGTGGGTCCAGCTTTGTTGGGATAGTTCTAGGATAGACCCCTTGTTCCAGAGAAATTAATAATAGCGACTCCTTTCACATTCTAAATATCCCTGTTTGAAAGATGAGTTAAATGGTTACGCTACTTATCTTTGTCTTCTCCTCTGCCATCTGGGCCTCAAGTGGGATGAGGTATGCAAAGGGTCTGCTTAAACTGGGATGTTGGGCTCAGAGACTTGTGGGTTCGGGTATGTTTCAGCTCTGGATTTAACATTGCTGTACCTCAATTTCTCCTGCTGAAATTGAGGATAGCTTGCAATCCCTTTTGCCTAGGGCTGGGAGAGTTAGGTGAGAGGATATTTGTGACAAGCTTGGTAGGAGCGAGGCATAAAGGCAGCACGTGTCAGTCACTGGACCAGCATCACGGTTAGGCCGACTTGGGAGATGGGCTGGGTAAAACTTGGATCTGGGCCAGACTGCCTGGGTTCAAATCTGGGCTGTGTCCTCCAGCTACCTGCTCTGTGACCCTGGCAAGTTACTTAAGCTCTTACAGGCTTAATTTTCTCATCCATAAGAAATGGATTATCAGTGTCTTATTCACAGGCATTTGTGAGGATTAAATGAGTGTATTCAGGAAAAGCACTTAAAACAGGGCTGGCATGAAGTCGACATGAATTAATGTTAACCATTATATGGTTAGCTGTTGGGAATATAAACAAACCAGTTTATGCTTGTAGAGAGGAGCAATTAGTCAAGTGTTGCTGTTGAAAATGACCAAGTGTGTGCCGGGCACACACTTGTAATCCCAGCATTTGGGAGGCGGAGACTGGAGGATCTCAGTTTGCGACCAGCCTGAGCTACTTAGTGAGGCCCTCTGCAACTTAGTGAGACCCTGTTTCAAAATAAAAAAATAGGGCAGCGGCTGTAGCTCGGATGTAGAATGCCCCTGGGCTCCATCCCTAGACCTGCAAAAAAAAAAAAAAAAAGTCAAGTTGGAGGCTTAAAATAAACTTATGATCTTATATTCCTGGAGGTGAGAAATACGCCCAAGTGGGTCTCAGGAGGCTAAAACCAATGCATTGGGAGAGTGGCTTCCTTCTGGAGACCATGGTGGACAACCTGCTTCCTCGCCTTTCCTTGTTTCTGGAGCTTACCTACATTCCTCGGCTCCTGGCCCTTCCTTTCATCTTCAGAGCTCTGCGCCTCTGTTTCTGTTCTCACTGCCTCTCTGGTTCCTGGAATAAGAACCTGGTCTAACATCCATCTGCCTGGCCCAGGCCAATCTCCCCAGCTCAAGAGCCTTAATTTAATCACATCTGCAAAATGTCTTTTGTCGTGAAGGTTGTGTATTCATCGGTCCTGGGAACTGGGCCACAGATGCCCACATGTGGGGGTGGGTATCTGTTATTGACCATACCATAGCCAGAACGCCATTGGTGTTCTGGGGGGTCCTTGGAGCCACTGCCACTTTCAGAGCTGGGTGAGCCCCTCCTCAGGAGGCCCATGGCATCATTGAGACCGAATAAAGATTTATTGGCACCCAACCAGGGAAAACTATTCAAGTATTATGCAGTGAAATGTTTATAAACTGTCACAATATTTCACTCTTGCTATACGATATACCATCCCAGTATTTAATGGCTTAAGAGTAGTCATTTCATTGCTTACGGTTGTGTGGGCAGGTCTCTGTTGGGAGGTTCTCTTGTTGCTCCTACTTGTGGTCTTATTCATGGGACTGCATCCATGTGACGGCTCCACTGGGCTGGATGGTCCAAGAAGATGCCACTTACAGGGGTGGGGATTGGTGCTGGCTGTGGGCTGGGCTTTTAACCTCTAGGTTTTGGTGGTTGCCCCTGCCTCCTCCTGTTCCTCCTCCTCCTCCTGTTCCTCCTCCTCTCCTTCCTCCTCCTCTTCTTTCTTCTCTACTTCTTTTGGTAGTAGGGATTGAACCCAGAAGGGTTCTACATCTGAGTTATGCCCCCAGCCCTTTGTTTATTATTTTACTTTGAAACAGGTTCTCATCAAGTTGCTGAGGGTCTTACTAAATTGTTGAGCCTGACCTCAAATCAGTGACCCTCCTGTCTTAGCCTCCCAAGTACTGGGACTACAGGTGTGCACCACCACACCCAGCTCAGATTTCTTCATATGGTGGTTTCTGGACAGTAAGAAAATGAGAAGGGGAAGCCATGTAAAATCATCTCTGCTGCGTTTTGATGGTCTACACAAGTGGGGAGGCCAGATCAGATGCAGGAGGTAGAAAAATATAATCCAGCTTTTAGTAGGAGGTGCTGCAAAAATTTGTCAATTGTTTTTAGTCTGAGCCAGCTTGACTAAAACGTTAAAAGTCCACACATTAAACAGTCATATTAGGTTGTAAAACAACTTGCAGGTTAGAGCGTTTTACTTCTTAAGACTTTCTGCAGCTGGGTGTGGTGGCACACCACTGTAATCCCAGTTCTTGGGAGGACTGCAAGTTAGAGGCCAGCCTCAGCTACTTAGTGAGGACCTCCACAACTTAGAGCCTGTTTCAAAATAAAGAATAAAAATAGGGCTGGGGGTGTAGCTTGGAGGTAGAATGCCCCTGGGTTCAATCCTCAGTCACACACACACACACACACACACACACACAGACTTTCTTTGAGTACACAAGGATAGTCTTACACCTAGAACTGTCTGCTGCAGCCCGAGTCTCTGATTGGTAATAGGAAATGATGTTGGTGTATGTGGAAGTTACTTGGGCTTATTTGTAGTTAGTTTTTTCTAGCATACTTATGTTTTGATAGATCAGGATGCACTTTTTCATGATGAAAGAATAACAAATGAACTAAAAAATACAAAGGTCAAAAGTCTATAGACGCACCTGCCCTTAGGGTAAGCGCCATGTCTGTTCTATTGGCTTCCACACCCTTAAGCTCTTTGGGGGTGCAGAGAGCACATGAATGGGCTGCAAAGATATTGTTCCCTAGAGAAAACAGTGGGGGCAAGTGCCACCTGGGTGGGTTTTAACTTCGGTGAGAATGCTCTCCTAAGACGTGGTGTCCCAGAGGCCTCTCCTCCCATAGGAGGAGCTGGAGCTCCCAGGCCAGGATTTCATTAGAGCCATGACTGTTTTTTGGAAACTTTCTGGTAACAAGGTTGCATAGGTGTGAAGGACACTTCCAAAGCCGTTTTCCCCCATGAATTCTGATATTTTTAGTGTGTGGTTTTGCAGGATGTGAAGATTTTTAGGAAAATAGACCGCAAGATAGCAGAAATGTTTGTAGTTAATGTGGAATGAGTGTGCATTTAAAATATTTTTTCTCTGATAGGGGGTGGGGCCTCAGATGGCCCAGCTGACAGGAAGAGCCCCTGATCACTAGTGTCATACTTTCCTGATTATCCCCAGAGTATTGGAACTGAACTATGGAGATTGCTTTACTTCCCAGGCATTTGCAGACCTTTTGGGTAGTCTCGTCTACTGGGTTTCCTTTTTTTTTTTTTTTTTTTTGGTGGTACTGGGGTTCCTGGAAGCCCATCTACCTCCGGGCTCCATTCCCAGACCTATTTTTTTAATATTTTTATTTGGAAACAGGGTCTCTTAAGCCAGTGCTACTGGCTTCGAACCTGTGCCATCCTCCTGTCTCCGCCTCCCAAGCGCTGGGGTTACAAGCGTGCGCCCCCACACCCAGCTACTGGGATTCTTTCTTTCTTTCTTTCTTTCTTTCTTTCTTTCTTTCTTTCTTTCTTTCTTTCCTCCTCCTCCTCCTCCTCCTCCTCCTCCTCCTCCTCCTCCTCCTCCTCCTCCTTCTTCTTCTTCTTCTTCTTCTTCTTCTTCTTCTCTCTCTCTCTTTCTCTCTCTCTCTCTCTCTCTCTCTCTCTCTCTCTCTCTCTCTCTCATATATATTGGAGATTGAAGCCAGATACATTCTACTCCTGAGCAACACCCCCAGCCCCATTTTATCTACCTTTTGTTTTTGTTATTGTTCTTTTGCGGTACTGGGGATGAAACTCAGGGGCATTCTACCTCTGAGCTATATTTGTACTTTATTTGGAAGCAAGATCACTAATTTAACTCACTAGGTAGCTGAGGCTGTCTGCAAACTGCGATCTTTCTGTTTCGGCCTCCCAAGTACTGGGATTACAAGTGTGTACTACCACACCCAGCCCCATTTTATTTTTCTTTTCTTTTTGCAGTACTGGGAATGGAACCCAGGGGCATTCTACCTCTGAGCTATACCCCAACCCTATTTCTTATTCTTTATTTTGACAAGGTCTCACTGAATTGCAAAGGGCCTCATTAAAGTAGCTGAGGCTGTCCGTTTATGGAGATTCTCCTATCTCAGCCTCCCAAATGCTGGGATTACAGGCTTGCGCCACCATGCCTGGCTTTATTTTTAAATTTTGAAAGAGTCTCACTAAGCTGTGGAGGGCCTCATGAGGCTGATTAAGAACCTGAGATCCTCCTGTCTTAGCCTTCCAAGTACTGGGATTACAGATGTGTGCCCCTGCACTGGGCTTGTGTTCCAATTTTAATGTCAGAAAACTGAGGGGTCAGGAGGGGAGGGGGTTCAGTAAGATGAGGCTCCGCTTCCTTCAACCCACCCAGCACCCCAGAGGGACGTGAGTTTTGCCAGTGTCTCTTGCCTCCTACCAACTGGTCATAAGATGATTCCCTTGTCTTGTTGCCTCCGATTATCTGTAATCTGCCTTGCTGTTCTGTAAGTCTTGCTGTAAATCAGTCTTGCTGGCTTCTCTGTGAGGAAGAACAGCTCCTGTGGGGAGACACAGCAGACCAGGCCTTTCTACTAAAGGCTGCCAACTCCAGTCCCCCGCCGGCCTCTCTTTGTTCGTCCCCCCAGGTTTCCTTGGGCTAAATTTCCTTGGACTAGAGGCTAAATTCCTCTCGTCACTTCCTTCTTTTCTTTTCCTTTTTCATTGTTCACTAGGGGCCATCTCAGTTAGTAGTTAGGAAATGGCACAGATGTCAGGAGTCCTGTTCCCAAAGAGGAATCGGAGCTATTGTTAGAACACAGAGCTCATGGTGGCATCTACAGCCAGAGGGGACCTGGGTTGTCAGGCATAGGGACTGCCCCTTCCTCTCATTTTCCAGATGAACAAACTGAGCTCAGGGAGCGAAGACATGGTCCCCCACACCCCCAGATCCCTTGGCAAAGCCAGGATGAGAATCCAGTCTGCTGATTCCCTGGACAACCTTCTTGGCTAAATCCAGAGGTGGTCTCAGAATTTGGTAGCCATTTCTCATCAGTCAGAGATGGATGGTGTGATGATCTAAACCTCTTTGCCCTTAAGTCATTGATACTTTGTCCCTCTCTGCAGCAGCCACATTTTGAAACAGTGTTTGAAAAAATAGAGGTTAACTCAGAGGAAAGAGGGGTGATGTGAAATTGCCTTTTCTGATGTCAAATTGCCTTTCCGGTCTGCCTTCTGCATCGATCCTCCACCTGGCCTCGGTGGCTGCCCATCTTCCTCCCTGGGCCTTGTCCTTGGCACAAGGTCTCTTTTAAAAGGCCATTCATTAGGGTGGCAGGTAACTAAGCTTTCTCTAGCTACAGGAAGTCAAAACGGTGACTTTAAGGTGAGGTTCCTGGGTGCTGCTGGAACCCAACCATGCTGCTGGGTCTTGGTGGAGTGAGCAGTGGGGGCCTGGCGGTCCCCGGCCCCTTTCCTTAGGTCTGCGTTGCCTGCCTGTCACCATCTTCCTCCCTGCGGGCCGCTTTACATGCTTCCCACCTGCGGGGCCAGTGTTGAACTGCTTCTGTTGAAGTGACAAATTCTGGTTCTCCAAAGACCTGCCATCTGTCTGTTTTTCTGTCTTTCTCTCCCAGTGCCCATGGTTTCTTCAAATGGGGCCAGCTGGCCTGTGCCCATGGACACAGCAGGGCCCAGATGCATCAGGAGAACATGCCATGGGCTGTTCACTGCAGGGACCCAGTGGCCACCTACCCCCTGTGGCATGACACCCTTAGGATGGAAAAGTAATTCCTCCATGAAAGGACAGAAGAACATACTTTCCATCTCTTTTATGAATGTGCAGCCCTTGTCTAGGAACATCATACTGCACATGGCTCACTGGGCCACCAGTGGTCACTCTTTGACACTGGACAATGAGTCCCTTTAGGTTTTCCCCTCTCATCATATTCTCTGGCCAGGGATGACTGTCCCAGGGTCAGCTACCTAATCATCCTGGCCACTGGTTCCTCGGTGACCAGCCATGGCATGTTCTCCTTGGCTGCGCCCACAAGGCCACATGGTGGGACTTGAGCAGACCCCGGGAAGGAGGCTGTGCAGAGGAGCCAGGCCATGGGCTCAGTGCACCCGCTTTCCTGTAGCCCTAATTCCTCAGCTGCTCCCCCGGTATGTCTGGGAAAGCTGTGTGTGTCCAGTTCCTTCGTACCAGGCTCCTGGAGCTGCACAGATGTCCTTGGAAGGCCCTCATCTGTAGCCCTTGCGTCTTCCTGCTTCTGACCAGCCTTGGCAAGATGTCTTTAGCAACAGTCCATCCCTTGGGGCTAGCTCTGGTAGTCTTTGCCAGGGCACCTGCTAGAATAGGTGGGGACAGGCAGGGCTGGGGGGAGGGGGGTCACCCAGGGCCAGGAAGTTCCTTTGGAGATGGCTTAGCCCACAGAATGGGGTGGAAGAGACCCCAGGTCTCCTTTGTGGGTACTAAGGCAGAGTAGACTTTGGAACCCAGCAGGGCTTGGTTCAGATTCTGGCATCTCTTTACCAGTGGCTTCAGACAAGTCATTTAGCCTCTCTGGGCCTCAGTGAAGTGTTAAAGGACACAGCACACTACGCCTGGCAGCTTGTATGGGATGGACACCTTGGGGCGTGGGGGGTGGAACAAGCCTAGTAAAATTTAAAGAGTTCTGGATGAGTCCTGGCTCCCATCCGAGGACTGCTTGGTCTTCCTATCTTGGCCTGAGCAAGTTAATCAACCTCTCTGAACCCTGTGTTCTCACCCGAAAAGTGTAGTTAGCCACACCTCTCAGGACCGTCCTGAAAGTTAGACTGTCAACTGTAAAAAGATCCGGCCCAAGGCAGGATGATGGTGGTGCACACCTGGAATCCCAGTACTTGTGAAGCTGAGACAGCAGGATCACAGGTTGGAGCCCAGCCTCAGCAACTTAGGAAGGCTCTGTTTCAAAATTAAATGGGGTGAGGAGGGGTATAGCTCAGAGGTAGAACGGCCCTGGGTTCAGTCTCCAATATCAAACCAACAAACCCCCAGAACCGACATGAACACAAAATGCGTGTGTTCAACGTTAGGCATTGTTCTCATTGTTTATAGCCCACTGGGCACACGCAGGTGCTCGGGATTGTATTAGGAAGTAGAGTTGGCTAAGTAGGTGCGGTTTCCTGCTGGGAGAATTCTTAAAAGCCAAGTTTACGGAGGTCTAAGTTATATAAAGTGGGACTCGTGCTTTTGAGGTGTACCGTTCCATGAGTTCTGACAAACGTATATAGTTATGCAACCTCTGTCACATCGACACCTAGGATATTTCCCACTCGGGAGGATTCCATCATGCAGAGATTTCGCGTGCAGGATTCCTCAGGTCTGTAGAGGCCCCCTCCACTGTAGGACGTCCCAAGGCTCGGACGGTGCCCTGTGCAGGAGGGACCTTCAGAGGTTTATCCAGTGACAGGACCCCAGCCTGTGCCCTGAGGCTGTTATAGCCAGGGTTGGGAGTGGGCTCTGGAGGACCTTCCTAGGCTCTCCTACCTGGACCGAGAGGGGAGGGGTGGGACCTGCAGAGTGCCCTTGGTCAGGCCTAGGACTGGGAAGCATTGCCAGGTTTAGGCTGAGAACTTACTGAACTGAGAGGCAAGATGCTTGACATTTGTGAAAGGTCCCTCGAGAGCCAGGGCTAGTAAGGCATGGCCCCAAAGAGAGTCCGATGGCTACCTGTGTCAGGATGTCTGGGGACCCTGTCCCAGGAGACACATCGCCTGGCACTTGGGAGATGGTAAAGAAAGCCCCCGGGAGGGTGTGGTTTGAGGACTGGAAAGGCTCCTGCTCCTGATGTGGCCACAGTGCTTGGAGTTCACCACTGGGGCAGGCATCTTGGTCACACACACTTGATTTGTGCCATGTTCCTTTAGGCTGAGTGTTGTTTTTTCAAAGGTAACTTTCATTGTGCAGATAAAGTCCTTAGCTAAGTAAGCGATGCTGGTCTTGAACCTTGCCTGCCATTTCTGACCTTTAGGGAGGAGGCTGTCTGCAGAGCCCTGTAGTATTCTGAGATGGACTCTGTGGCCACCTCTGACTCAACTGGAAAGAATGTGGTAATTGCTAAGTCTTGCATTCTCCAGACGCCAGCCTTTGGGCTAGTGAGCCATGGGGCCATGGTGAATGAAGCCTACAGTGGTCTGGGAGGGCTGTGTTGTAGGTTTTCACAAAGGTAAATTTATTCTATCTCAAGAGAGATGGAATGTGTGTCCTGTGACAGATAATAAATACAATAAATCACGCCTCCAGGTGCTCACACAACTGTGTGGTCTCCTCCCACCTGGACTCAGGGCTCAGCCATGTGAATTGTTTTGGCCAATAGGACACCGGCAAACTTGGAACTAAGCTTGATATTACCTGTGTTAGTCAGCTTTCTTCACTATAGCAAAATACTTGATATAACTAACTTTAAAGAGAAACATTATTTTGGCTCCTGGTTTTAGAGGTTCAGAGTATGATCAGCAGACTCATTACTTTATGTCTCTGGTAGGGCCGAGAGAGAGCAGGGTCCTACAGTTCCTTCAAAGGCACACCCTGCCAGTGACCTGTGGACCTCTCACCAGGTCCTACCTTTAAAAGGCTCTACTTGGTCACTCTGGGGACCAAGCATGTAGCTTGGGTGACATTCAACCTCCCAAAACAATGTCAGTGTCTGCCAGTGTGTTGGGACTCGCCTAGCTGTCACTCAGCTACTTAGAAAATCCAGGTTGTCTTGCTGGAGGTGACTGAGAGGGGAACCTGAGGGCCCAGCCAAGTTTCAAACATGGGCGAGGCTGCTTGGACCACCGAGTGCCAGTCAAGCCTTCAGGGACTTCCGCCACACGAATTGACTCCATATAAGAGAAGCCCAAATTGTGGGATTCTGTACCCATCACTGGGTATTTTGAGCCACTGAATTTTGGAGTGAAAAAAAATTTCAATAGTAGATAACTGGTATAGTCCAATTTTCCCTTCTTTTATAAATTGAAGGCAGCAGCAGATAATAGGTTTAATAATAAAAAAATGTTCTAGTGTCTGCTCTTAGCAAAATAAAAATGTGACAGCACTTCTTCAGATCCACAGTTTGCTTTTGTTTGTGTGTGTATATGGAGTGGTGTTACTGCTTGCTAAATTGAGTCCTCCTAGGACCACTGAATTGCTAGGGTCCCGGGAGAACAATTGCTACACAGCCTTGGGTCTTTATTTGTCATTAGCACGCCAGTTCATTTGACTTTGTCAGAGTGAGAAATGGTTAAAGCTGGAGGGTGGTGGGGGCTGGCAGTGTTTTCTGAGTCACCTCTTCCTGTTTGAAAAAACAGAATCCTAGAAAGCGGCAGCAAGCTGACAAGCACACCTGCTGGCAACAGGTTGCATTCTAGTCCTCAGTGCAGGCCAAGACTCTGGCCGCTGAGTGAATACTGGGGGTGGCCAGGACCTGGGAGGGGCTCATGGGGTGGCAGCACCCAGCTTGGGTCTTGTGGTTTGAGATGGCATCCCCAGAGGAGATTGTATCAGTCCGCTTTCAGTTTCTGCAACAAAATGACTAAGATGGGTTGTTTATAAAGAATAGAGGTTTATTTGACTCCAGATTTGGGAGGCTGAGAAATTCCTTCTTGGGGCATCATAACATGGCGGGGGAGGGCAGCACATTGGCAGACAGAGCAGGCATGCTCGCTCCTGTCTCTTGTTCTCATCTTATAAAGCCACTGATGCCATCAGGGGTCCCACCCTCCTGACCTCGTCCAATCCTGATTACTCCCAAAGTGTCACAAGTACTACACACCCAAATATCACAAGCATATGAATTTGGGGATTCAGTTTTCCATACATGAACTTTTGGGGAACACATTCAAAGCCTGGCAGGGGCCATGGGCGTGGAGGGTAGCTTACCCAAACAGATCAAACTTTTGGCTCTTATCACAAGGCAGGCTAGTGTGTGTGTGTGTGGGGGGGGGGTGCTGGAGACTCAGCAAGGACTCAGTGCTGCTGGCTGCTTGTGGGATCCTGCTAGACTTAACTCAGAAATGGCTTCTGAGTGTGTGTGTGTGTGTGTGTGTGTGTGTGTGTGTGTGTACGCGCACGCACATAGCTCTGCATGTGTGGGGTGAGGGAGGAGTAACAGAGATGGAGGAGAAGGGAGAGATGGACACAGACCCGGGAAGGGAGCGACTGAGAGACGGCAGAAGCTGTTGGTCCATCTTTCCTTTGGGTTTGTTAATTTCATTCAGATGTGAACTCACAAGGGCCGCCGATTCATCCCAACACCGCACTCCTTGGGCATCTGATGAGCGTTCCCTAATGAGACCCCCAAATCCCACATGCCAGGGGATGTGGTGCTTGGGAAGGGAGCCCAGGCTGCAGGATGGGGTTTAGTAAGGAACCATGGGATGCCAGAGTTCTTGCGCCATTTGGCTTAGTTTTTGCATCTAAACCTTGTTTGTTGAGTGAATACTCGGAACAACTGACGTCCTCTCTGAGATTAGGGAAATGCAGCTGCGTTCCCGTGGAGGACAGCCACCCATAGCCTGCAAGGCTGCTAAAGAACACACTGGGGCCTTTTACAGTCTTGGAGGGTGGGATGGGCTGGGGAGGGAGGAGCCACTTTCTAATGCAGGATTAGCAACGGGGCTGAAATAAACTGCCAAAGAATCACAGACGCTGAACACAGTGACTGCGGCTGTGGGCTGGTAGCTTGTCTGGGACTCACCGGAAGCTCAGGGTTTTGTGTTTCAAGATAGTGGCCCCACCGGCTCCCAGGAATCTCCTCCTGCACCAGGCGTCCCAGCCCTGTGCTCCTAACTGGCTTCTTCCTAAGAGAAATTGTGAATCTGCTTCCACCTGTGATTGTGCTTATATTTTGAGGCGCCCTCCGCTTCCCAATTTTCCTCCTCGCAGGGCTCAGAGTCTGTTGGGGCCATGTGGTCATCCATGCCTGGTGCCCTTCCCAGCACCAGGTTGGCTCTTAGATTTGGCAGTAGAACACCGGACCTTCCCCCAGTGTCAGTGCTTACATCCTCTGGTACAGCAGGTGGGAAGCTGGGGACCAGTGATGGAGCCAGGACCTCAGCCCCTCCCGAGGCTCTGCCCACTGGCAGGATGTCTGTTGTGGCTCTGAGGATGGATTACTTTAGCTAGAGGGCAGTGGGGAGTGGGGTCAAGGTTGAGGCCAGAAACAGCTTCCCAAGTATCTCCTGGGGCTTGGGTGGGCAGGGCAGTTCAAAAGCCCCTTCTGGCGGGGTCTCTGACCTGTGCTCTCTCCGGAAGGTGGTGTAGTATCTGGGGACCAGTTCAAGTCCTGGGTCTTCAGCTCTGCATTTACTGTTAGAGAAGCCTTCTGAGCTTCTGTTTTCTCATATGGACGGTGGAACTGAGAAATAAGCCTCGGCCACAAGGACACCGGGAGAGTCACTGAGGAGTCACTGGGCAGAGAATTGGCCCCGGGGGTCTGGGGCCAGGTGGTTCCTAGGAGCTGTCGGAGGCTGGGGAGACGGGAGCCGGCAAGGTCTGGGCAGGACAGTGCTGCAGCCAGGAAACAGTGGGGGTCCTCAGGCTGTGGCACCCAGTGAGGCCTCAGGAGGCCACCGTCTCCTGGGCAGGTACTCGGTAAAAGCGGAGATAATTCTGGCTCTTAGGACAGAAGCATTTCATGTCCATTTTAGAAAATGTAATCAAAAGGAAGGAAGGAAGGAACAGGCCCCACACCACAGGCAACCCCTGTTAACCCCTTGGTGTTGAGCCTTCCAAACTCCCCTGCATATGGAGAAAAGCCGAGAGTGGCGGCCCACACCTGTCATCCCAGGACTTGGGAGGCTGACACAGGAGAATCACAGATCGGAGGCCAGCCTCAGCAATTTTGCAAAACCCTCGGCAACTCAATGAGATTCTGTTTCAAAGTAAATAAAAGAAAATAAGATAAATAAAAATAGGGCTAGGAGTATAGCTCAGAAGTAGAATGCCCCTGAGTTGAATTTCCAGTACTAGAAAAAGAGCAAGAGCGAGAGCGAGAGAAGAGAGAAGAAGGAGGAGGAGAAGGAGGAAGAGGAGGAGGAGGAGGAGGAAGAGAAGGAGGAGGAGGAAATAAAAGGAAAGATATAGGTGCCTTTCATGAACCCCACATCTTAGGGCAGGCAGGCACCTCCTCCCTTTATAGATGAGGACAGCCAGGCTGGAAAGGTCACGGTTCAGGAGGAGAGTGGGTGGCGATGGCCTGATGGTTCCGGAGCCCATAGCATATGTTCTTAATCTCTGTCCTGGATGATATCTGTGACATTCCCTAGCGGCCTTGTCCCAAACCACAAGAAAGCCATTTTCCAAGACCCAGGGGTTCCGACACCAGCCATCCAGAGGGCCGGAAGGGTGGGAGCAGGGCTGTCTAAGGTCAGCGCTGGCACTGTGGCTGGAGATCTCTTCCCAGAGTTCAGGGCTGGTGCAGAGGTGCGGCAGCTGGGGCTACTCGGTCAAGAATGTGCCTGCCTGGGCAGGGGTGACCCCGCCCCCAGATATTGAGGAGCCGTCAGGTGCCTCAGCTGGGCGCTGGGCCAAGTGGCAGAGGGTCTGGGAGACCTAGCCCTTCACCTGGGAGGTGGATGCTGGTGGGTGGGAGCAGGCAGAGCAGCTGGCTGCAGGTGCAGGGCCTCTGGTCACTCCAGGTCCCTGGTCACAGGGCAGCTTCGCTTCCTGCCCCATGAAGGGCAGAGCTTACTCTGCCATGGCGAGCCTGCTGTCCACTGGGGCATAGTGGGGGCTGTGGAAGGTGCACACGGGAATGCTGAGGGCCTGCAGAAAAATGCTTGCTCATCTGTTAGCGTGGACAATTTGGATTTATTGTCTGTAATTAAAAAGAATGAGTGGGTTCACACAGAAGTCTGGGTTTCTGCCTCCTCTGTGGGTGGAGCTAGAGCGCCCTTGACCCTGCAGATGGAGAACAGGGCCGGAGACATTTTACACGGTCTCATCGGGCCTTTTCCAGCCCTTGCGCAGCTTTTCCTGCTTATTTATTATTTATATAAATATTTACTTATTTATTTATTTTTTTGCGGGTCTGAGGATGGAACCCAGGGCCATTCGATCTTCAAGCTACATCCCCTGCTCTATTTTTAATTCTTTGTTTTGTTTTGATTTTTTGCAGTACTGGGGATGGAACACAGGAGAATTCTACCTCTGAGCTACACCCCCAGCCTTATTTTTTATTCTTTATTTCGAAACAGAGCCTCACTGAGTTGCAGAGGGCCTCACTAAGTAGCCGAGGCTGTCTTCAAACCATGATCCTTAGGTCTCAGACTCCTGAATGCTGGGATTACAAGCGTGCGCCACCACGTCTGGCTTAGTTATTTTGTTTTTAAAATCTCAGTTGCACCAGTTTTTCTTAGGGCACTGTGAAGGGGACTTTTGATGCACATCACAGCAGTAGTGGGGCATCAGAGTCCATCTCTCTCTCCTTTGGGTCACCTTCCTGCCTCTTGTAGCAGGGGACTTTGGTGACCTTGGGAGCAGGTGGATCATGGGTTTGGAGTCATCGGACCAGCATTCATGTCAGCTCTGCCTCTTGCCATCTGTGTGAGAGGATTTATTCCTCGTTACATGTCCTTTTGCACAGAGCAGAGTATTGGTACGGGGTGGGCAGGAGGAGGCAGCGGGAGGTTGCGGGCCCAGGGCAAAGCCTCACAAGGGGCATGGCCTCTGCAGCCCAGGGACCAGCACCTTCTGTTTGCTCCTTATTATCATCATCCTTGGTCTACTTTGTCCCATGAGGCACACAAATGTTTAGCATACATCACATGGTTTTTAACATGTGCACATGTCTATGTATTTGGGGCAGAATAATGCCCCCCAATATGTCTGCTCTGGTCTGACTGTTGGTCCCCCCCAGGTTCTTATGTTGAAACCTAATCACCAAGATGATGCTATGAGCAGGTGAGCTCTCTGGGAGGTTATCAGGCTCTGGAAGGACTGTAAAAGAGGTCCCAGAGAGCTCCTCTGCCCCTTCCATCATGTGACATCAAGGGGAGAGGGTACAATCTGTTACCCAGAGAGCAGACCTCACATGTCACTGAATTTACCCATGCCTTACTTAAACTTGGACTTCCCAGCCTCCAGAACTGAGATACTAACTTCTGTTTTTTTTCTGTGTGTGTGTGTGTGTGTGTGTGTGTGTGTGTGTGTGTGTGTGTGATGCTGGGGATGGAACCCAGAGGCTTTCTACCTTCAGGCTACACTCCCAGACTTATTATTTTCATTTTATTTGGAAACAGGGTCTCACTAAGTTGCTGAGAGCCTCACTATTTAGCCGAGGCTGGCTTTGAACCTTTGCAATCATCCTGTCTCAGCCTCCCAAGTGCTGGGATTACAAGTGTGTGCCACCACGCCCGGCCTATTTCTGTTGTACTTAAGTCATCCAGTTTATGGTATTTTCTTATAGCAGCCCAACTGGATCATGACAATATTCATGCCTTCAACACCCCAGAACATATTCCTAATGTGCTACCTTATGTGGCAGAAGAGCTTTGCGAGAGCTAATATATGAAGGGCCTTGGGATGGGGAGGTTATCCTGGATCACCTGGGTGGGCCGGTGTAACCATGGGGGCCCTAATTAGTGCAAGAGAGATGCAGGGACATTGGAAGCAAAGGACTTGAACACTCTTCAAATCTGAGACTTTCTGGCTTTGAGGCTGGAGGAGGGAACATGAGCCGAGGAATGCAGATGAACTGTAGAAGCTGGGGAAGGCAAGAAATGGGGTCTCCTCATCCCCTGACCCACAGAGGGTACTAGCCCTGCCGACATCTTGACTCTGGCCCACTAAGACCCATGGCGGACTGCTAACCTTCAGAAATGTTTGAGAATAAACTTGGTTGGTTTAAGTCACTAACCTGGGAGTAATTTGTTATAGCAACAGTAGGAAAGGATATGCTGTAACTACCATCCCAGTCAAAGTACAGGCCAATTTTATTCCTCTAGAATGTTCTCTGTGCCCTTTCCCGGTCCCCATCTACCCCCTAAGCTAGCTGAGCCTGTTCCCGAGCTTTCCATGCACGGAGGTGTAGAGCGTGCACGCTTTCTCGTCCAGGGTCTTTTGCCCTCTGGGTGCTTTTGAGACTTGTTCCTGCTGTTGGGTGTTCACAGAGTCAGCTCCCTCTTTTGTTGCTGAGCATTGCAAGGATGTGCCACACCTTGTGTTCTGTGGGTTGATGTTTGGATTCTTTCCAGTTTGGGGCTATTATGAAGAAAGAATGCTATGGAGCTTTCTGGAACACATCTTGTGGACACAGACACTCATTTCTTATGGATGAAGTGATGGGAGTAGAGTTCTTGGATCTGAGAATTGGTGTACGTTTCAACACCCAAGCGGGAGGTGACCTGGCCACCAGGGGCCTGGGTGCTGAGGGCCGCCCTGCTGGTTTGAAGTGGTCCCTGGGGCTCACCTGCGATGGGTCAGGACAGAGGGCAGATGGGAGATTCAGTAGGAAGCCCTCGACCAGCATTTATGCTCTGGGTGTGGGGAAGGGAGGGCAGGACTGTGCTCTTGAGCACCTATTTGGTACCCTGGTCAGTGCTGGAGCTTTCATATAGGTCTTCCCTCATAGTCTCCATAGCAACCCTGTGAGTGGGACAGTTGCTAGCTCCATTCGTTTGTAGAAACTGAGTCCCAGGATAGAGTCCTGTCTGGTTCGGACAGAACGTGGTATCCCCCAACTAACTCTGAATCCTCAGTCCCATCTTCACCCCCAGAAGAGTGGCTCAGGGCTGTGGCGGTTTAAAGGGCAGTCACAGGGTTCAGTTCCTCCCACAGGAAGGACAACAGGGCCTTTCTCCCTGTGGACGGTGCACGAGACAAGCCAGGGGATGGCAGATGGTTTCCCCGATGGCAGAGAGCGCAGCCCAGCTGGTGCAGGGATTGAATAAGGAGCGGTCATTTCAGGGGCAGTGGTCAGGGCTTGATGGAGGAGCCTGATTGGTTAGAGTCGGATATGATGGGAAGGGCAATAGAGAGCTACAGTAGGTGCTGGAGTCTGGGAGTGATGCGATGAAATTGATGGTCCAGGGGCAGTCTGGAGGCAGTGAATCCAGCCAGGGGGATCATCCCAATAGCCCACAAGGCTGCCAGCCAAGCATCACTTCCTGGGGCTCCCTTCTCCATCTTTCCTTATATTCCCCGGGGCCCTTACCCCAGCATGCCATAAGAGTTCCTGTGCAGAATGTTTAATTTTTTTTTTTTTTGGTGGTACTGGGGATGGAACCCTTCTACCTCCAGGCTATACTCCCAGACCTATTTTATATTTTTATTTGGAAACAGGGTCTCTTAAGCCAGCAAGGCTGGCTTCGAATCTGTGCGATCCTCCTGTCTCTGCCTCCCAAGTGCGGGGATTACAAGCGTGTGCCACAACGCCCGGCTTAACTTGCTTTTAATTGTAATATTTGGGCTGAAACCACTCGCTCTGTTTTGAGAACGTGTGGTCAGGTTCTCAGGCAGAAATACAACGTGGTGCATATCCAGTGGACTGGGCTGATGGCGCTGGACAGGGAGGGCTGGGCAGACACACAGGGTGGGGACGTTTCACGTGGCCCCGAGTTCATCCTGCTGACTGACTCTTCATGTAGTGCCCGAGTTGTTGCTTTGCAGCCAGCTGCATGTTCCCCCACGGCTTCCAGAACCTTCTTGTTCACTAACCCAGAATGTTCTCAGCATGTGTCCACACCATCCAGGCCCCGCTCCCCTGAGCCTAGGTCTGTGGAGAGGGAGAGAGGCCAGGAGGACAAGGGTTGTGAGTGGGCCTGTGCTGGCCCCTGTGACAGCCCCCACTTTGCAGAGCCTGAGCCTCCCTGCAGATACCCCCCAGGTCCCTGGGCCTTGGCATTCCTGGCTCAGTGGGAGGTGCTGGCAGGGAGTCAGCCTGGTCACTGTGCAGAGATGGGTCTGGAGCATTCCGCTCTGCAGAGGAGACAGAGGCTGACTAATTGAGTTCCAGACGGAGCTGTTAAAGACAACAGTGGAGTTGGAGAAGCCATCCTTTAGGCCTGATAAAACAGGCAGGCCTGCATCCTGGAGGGGTGCAGAGCCAGAGACAGACCACCCTGGGTGCCCGACCCCAGCTCCCTAAGCCTGAGCGTGGGCCATCCACCTTCTGTGCATGGTGATGAGGGTGCAAAGTCCTGTCCTATTTCCTGGACCCAAGCACTGCAGGGGCCGGGATGTTGTAAAACAATGGGTCCTGGGGGGCCGCGCATGCTAATGCTGGCTCATGAACACATGACATACGCACACCAGGGTGTGCGAGCCTGTGATGAGTCTTAATGTTTTAGGCTGTGTAGTTTCTCCAGGCCCCTAAACACAGAATGCCTGTTATTTTCTGGCCATTCTGTGATTCCAAGACCTGCTGTTCCCTCTACAGCTCAGTAAAGAATCTGCAGGGGTGCACATGTGCAGTTTAGTGTGGGTGTGGGAGGGTGAGGACCAGGAACTTTGGGGTTCGTTCGCCCTGCTCCCACTGTAATTGTTCACCCCAGAGTCTTGGTCTTGTTTTCAGTGATGTTGATTTGCTTGAAGTTCAAATTCAAAAGCATATTAAACTTTGCTGGTCAATGCTTGCCTTCCCTGGGCAGGAGCTGGATTGGGTACAGTGTGAAAGAGGTGTCCCTGCCAGCCTCATCAGAGCTGCTAGGCTTTACGTGAGTCAAGGAATGCTTGGGGTCCCACCCTTGCTCTCTGGGGAAGCGTGGGAGGCAAACCTTGTTCTCTAGAAAGCAACTTTCCACAGTCTCCTGGCCTTCATATTTCCTGGGAAAAGACTTTGGTCAAATCCAGCCCTGGGGGAATCGTTCATCCAGTGATGTTCGTTCATTTCACCTCCTCTGGGCTCTGGAAGTTAGACATTCTATTTCAACTCCCTCGGAGAGCACTCACTCTGGAGATTTTGCCACGCATGCTTAACTTAGCGAAGCCTAACGTTAATCAGTAACTGGACCCAGCTTACAAATTCTGTTTTGTAAGAATCTGAATCCAACTGTTCAAGGCTTTGCATTTAAAAAGTAAGAAACAATTAGAAATTTTAAGCTAAAAATGTCCCAGCCAGTCTCTGAAAGGACTTCCTGTCCTTCCTCCTAACCTGAGAGCCAGTCTTGGCTGCCTGTTCCAAGCAGGGCTGCTGGCCTCTGGGGCGTCCAGCATCACGGTAGCTCCTGCTGGGCCTCCCCCCAGGGCGCCGTGGGCATCCTGGCTCCGAAGGGGTCTTTGGAGCCCCTGTAGGCATTTGCCTTCTCTTTTCTTTCACAGTCTAGAAGCAGCACGTTCTGGGATATGCAGATAGTCACACAGAATGTTTTAACCCATTTTGTCCCGTCATCCCAGACGTAGAACATCTATAAAAACTCAGAGTGTATCATATAGTTACCTAATAATAGTATAATCATGTTATACTGTAATGATTATCTTAACATCAATTCGTATCCCAATGTTTAAGTTCTAGGTTAGGATTTCCAACTTCTTTTAATGCACCCACGGCCATTTCAAATATTCTCAGAATCGAAAATGTGGGACTTTATAGGTTTTGATGTCTGCACACTTTGCCTTCCTGTAAAGATGGGGCGGTGACCTCTGTAGGTTGCTAGGCATCTTCTCCTAGCATTTGTTCTAAAGCTCCTTGAAACTGCGTATCTTACCAGTGGGTGTGGGATGGGGCAGATGGACAGCCAGTTCTCAGCCCCCCAGCCCACATCAGGATCCTCAGATCTTGGGAGTAGCTATGTATGGGCCAGTGGCTTCAGAGTGTCTAAGGGAAAAATGAAAATATAGGTGTGCTTGGCACTGTCCCTGCTTGGTGCTCACACTCTCTGCTGCCAGAGCGCCGGGCATTGGGGAGAGGCCGGTGCCAGCGGCTGCCCTGAGGATGTGCAATCAGCGGCTTCACCCCTGGAGAGCAAGGGAGGGGGCCTGCACGGGTGGGGACGGGGCTGGTGTCCTCCCAGGACCCAGGGCTTGCTCCTGAAGGCTGGTGGGACTGGGGGCAGTTTTCCTTACAAGGCAGTTTCTAGCAACTCTTTATTTTTTTTAAAATTGGGATTTAATTCCTATTCCATAACATTTGCCATTTCGAGATACACAGTCCAGTGGTTTTTAGTATTCACAAGGGTGTGCAACCGTCAGCACTACCAAATTCCAGAATATTTTCATCCCCCTGAAGAGAAACCAGTGCCTCTTAGCAGCCACTCCCTAAGTCCACTCCTCCTAGAGTTCTTTAATTATTTTCTGCTCTCTACTGCAAGTTGTGAGTGGCAGAGACGCCAGTCAGTCTCAGTCCTGAATCCCAGGGCTGCAATGTGGCTGAGGAGACGGGCTTTGCACCAACTAGCAGTGTGACTTTTACTTCTCTGCCTTGGTCTCCTCTGCTGTTGAACGGGGCTAGTTACCGCCAGTTTCCCACCTCACTGGGTTGTAAGGATAAGACAAGATATTGTGTAAGTAATAGTAGCTACACTCGTTAAGGCCATTGCCTGCTTTATTCTTATTTAATCTTTATTGATCCTAGGAGGTAGGAGTCATAATTATATTTATGTGATACTTAAGGAAAACTCAGCTGCAGAGAAGTTTAGTAACTTGCTCAGGATTACACAGCTTTGAGTCAGGTTTTATTTACAAAGCATGGTAAACCTGACTTTGACTTGTTCACAGAAAAAAAATAATTATTTCCAGAATGGGGAGTCTAGATCTTTAGTTATCTGCAAAGCGGGCTGACGTGGCCACTCGTGGGCCCCTCAAGGACGCACAAAGGTCCTTCCAGGACTGGCAGCATCTGAGGCTGGCTGTGGGCTGGGGGCCACAGGTGCTCGCTTGAAGTCCCGGATGTCTCCTCTCTTCCCAGAGCACTGGCTTAAGAGCCAGGAAGTTTCCTTCCCAGGAGCCTGGGCAGATGGCCCTTCCTGTGTGAATCACAAACCTGCTCCCATATCGGTCCTGGCAAAGGGAAGGGGTCTGCCATGATGGGCTTAGATTAGTCAGAATCTACCCCAGGATGGGGGAGGTAGCATCTCTTTCTTCTTAATGGAAATTGGGATCTAGTTAAAAAGGGAATAATAGATTTTTGGGTGGACATGGCTGTATCCACTAAGACCAGCAACTGACTGAGCTGGGGCTGACGCAGTCCTCTGGGGCCCAAGGCCCCCGAACACAGTAGCTGTGAGGTCAGTGGGCCTGGGGCGCACAACGTGGCCTCTGCAGCACCGAGAGGATAGTAAGTGCTCAGTGATTCTTGGATCAACCCATTGAGTCTAGTTCCCATCCCACTGCTGAGTTTTTATGACCTTCTGTTGCTCCTTATCCTCACATAAATGTTGCCTGGCCTCTGCTTGAACTCCTCTAGGGATAGGGAACCGGGGCAGCACCTTCCAATGGCTACCTTTGACATGCTTTTGTGTGACTTAGAACAAGACCTTATTTGGGGTGCAGAAATTCAAAAGAGGTGCCCACTCTAGGTCAAGTAGCCCTTTGGTTCATGACTTGTGTGTGTGAGAAAATGGTGGCCTTATCTCTATATCTTTGGATGGATGCAACTGCTTGGGAGGTGCCCCCCAGGGCTGGTTCCTTTGTGCAGGGTACAAACTGCACAGCTATTCCAGGACGTCTTTTCCATGAAGGAAGTCTGCAGAGAGTTTTTTTCTTTTTTTGTGGTACTGGGGAGGGAACCCAGGGCATTCTATCTCCAAGCTATACCCCCAGCCCTATTTTTTATTCTCTATTTCGAAACAGGGTCTCACTGAGTTGCAAGGGGCCTCACTAAGTATCTGAGGCTGTCTGCGAACTGTGATCCTCCCACTCCTGTCTCAGTCTCCCAATGCTGGGATTACAAGCGTGCGTCACCACACCCGGCTAAAAGGGTTTTGTTAATGGGATCAAACCCCCACTCTCATAGGAACTGACAGTTGGAAGTTTGTGCTCAAATTCCCCAGGTATGGGACACATGGTGGGCCACGAGGTGCCTGTACCGCCCTGGACATGGTATAGCTCGCTCCTTTTAGAGGGATGCGTAGAAGGGCTGTGGTCCAGCCATACAGTCTTCCCTGCCCCATCCCCGTTCCCTTTCTTGCCAGGGATAGATGGCAAGTGTTGGGTTAGATGGCAAGGTGAAGGGTTCTGCTTGGTATGAGACCAACTGGCCCATAATGACACCCATCTTTCTTCAGTCTCGAAATGGCCTCAGCAGCTGTGCAGTGGCCCCTGGAGGCTGAACCATCCCAATGCTGTTCACCATAAACCTGGGGGTAGTAGAAACTCAAGGCTTCCAGAGGCCCGCACAGGTGGGATCTCTTCCTCGGGGTAGGAGAGAGTTGCTACGTTGACCTGCTCAGTTTGAAAATATGAAACCGGGCTTGAAGAAGATAGGAGGGCCGGAGTCATGGCCACGTGGCTTCCAAGCTCTCCTTGGTTATTCGGAAAGTATCTCTGGAGGAGCGGAGAGTCCAAGTGGACAGTCAGGGCCAGACGGTCTCTCTCATCCCTGGCAGCAACAGCCCTCACATTTCCCATCACTAAGAGTTTTCCTGAAGGTCCCATTTGCCAAGTTTCTGTCTGGCGGGAACTTTTTGTCTTGATTAAAAAGCTCGGAGGAAAAAAAAAATGTAAAGGAAATGCATTTGCTGATCCTGTACTCAAGTGGGGGCTCTGCCTGCCCCACAGTGTAGGCAACATGCTCCTTTTTCCAATAGCAGTTGGCCGAGTTTATGATGATGAAGATGGTAATGATTATAATAAAAAACAAAATAACATCTATAATTCACTGGGTGCTTGCCATGCACCAGGTTTTATAGGGTTTGTTTTATTTGTTCCTCATAGTGCTCTTATAAAATTTGTCGCCATGAGCTGGGTGTGGTGATGCATACCTGTAATCCCAGTACTTGGGAGGCTGGATTGTAGGTTCAAGGGCAGCCATAGCAACTTAGCGAGGCCCTCAGCAACTTAATAAGTTCCTGTTTTAAAAAAAGTGCTGAGGGTATAGCTCAGAAATAGAATGCCTCTGGGTTCAGACCTCAATACCAAGGAAAATAATTAAATTAAAAATGTGGGGCATGATGTAGCTCAGTGGCAAAGCGCCTGCTTTGCAAGTGCTGCATTCTGGGTTAGATCCTCGGTTCCAAAAAAAAAAAAAAAAAAAAAAAACCTTAAAAAAAATGAACTAAGAACAAGCAAGTTAGGCGTGGTGGTGCACACTTGTAATCCCAGCATTCAGGAGGCGGAGACTGGAGGATTGCAGTTTGTTAACAGCCTCAGCTAGTTAACAAGTCCCTTTGCAACTCAGTGAGACCCTGTTTCAAAAACAAAGAATAAAAAATTAGGGCTGAGGCTGTCTCTCAGAGGTAGAATACCCCTGGGCTCCATCCCCAATACTGCAAAAAAAAAAAAAAAAAAAAGTCACCATCATCACCACCTCTTATACCGCCACTCTTTCTTTCTTTCTTTCTTTCTTTCTTTCTTTCTTTCTTTCTTTCTTTCTTTCTTTCTTTCTTTCTTTCTTTCTTTCTTTCTTTCTTTTTTTGTGGTGCTGGGGTTCCTGGAAGCCCTTCTACCTCCGGGCTACACTCCCAGACCTATTTTATATTTTTATTTGGAAACAGGGTCTCTTAAGCCAGCGAGTCTGTCTTCAAAACTGCACCATCCTCCTGTCTCTACCTCCCAAGCACGGGGATTACAAGCGTGCACCACGATGCCCGGCTCACTACCACCATTTTTTACGTGACAAAAAGTGGCTCCAAGAAGTTAAGTATGTCACCCAGGGCACGCGCCTGGCAAGTGGCCAGGCTGGGATTTGCACTTGTTTTTTTCCCCTGGCCCTGAACGTGTACCTCAAACTTCCGTAGTTTCAATGTACCTCTCTCCACCTCGATCTTTGGATTTTGAAAAATGAATGGCTTTCGAAACAGAGACCCCCATTGAGCTTTGCAGCCCGAGGAAGAACAAGCCACAGGGTCTGCTGAGCCTGGGGCACAGCCAGCCAGCCAGGACTCCTGGCCACACCCTGTAACTGCGACCTCCCATCTTCCCCACGCTATTTGCTCATCTTCAACATGAGTATTTACATGCACATCTGCTATGGCTTGGGTGTGTCCCCCACAGCTCATGTGTTGCACATGAAACCCCCAATGCAGTAGCATTGAGAGGTAGGTGTTGAAGAGGCGATGGTCTTGAGGAGTCTGCCCTCATGGATTAATACCATCCTCCCAGGTCTGCGGAGTTGCGGCCAGAGTGGGCTCCTGATAAAGGGCTACGCCCCGCCCCTTCCTGTCTCTATTCCTTGAGCCTCTGCCCTCTGCCCTCCGCCTTGGGATGACACAGGAACAAAGCCCTTGTCTGATGTGGACCCCTGGGCCTTGGACTTCCTTCCAGCCTTCAGAACTCTAAGAGATCAAAAATTTGTTCTATATAAATAACTCAGGCCCAGGTATACCATTATAGCAGCACAAAGTAGACTAAGACAGCGCCTATCTTGTAGTCTCATCTGTCATGAGAAATGACCCCTATATGAGACCTGATGTTTAGCAGCACGCAAGGGGCAGCTGGGGGGCAGAGAGCTATAAGTTCCAGGCGGCTCCCTGGCCCGCAGTGTGGGAGACTGTCCTAACCTTCTAGGCTCCGTGTTTCTCATTCATAGACTAGAGTGGGTGTGGTGGTGCTTGCCTGTATCCCCAGTCCTTGGGAAGCTAAAACAGAAAGATTGCAGGTTGGAGGCCAGCCTCAGCAACTTAGAGAGCCCCTTGATAACTTAGCAAGACCCTGTTTCAAAGTAAAAATAAAAAGGGCTGTGGATGTAGCTCAGAGGTTGAACGAGAGACCAAACCGAGCCGAACCACCCAACCAGCCAAACAACTGCCCCCAGATCCTGTGTAGAATAATGGCAGTGCCTCTCAGCACTCTTACAGGCAGGATGCCATGATGCCCCCACAAAGCTCTTAGCTTGCCATCGGTACACTTTCAGTGAGAGCCAACTAGAGGCCTTATTCCATAGATTTCTGGATTTGGGCATTTCTGACCATTTTGAATGAATAATTTGTATTTGAATAACCCCGCAAAAGAGCCTAAAGTAAAGAGTAGACATAAATTTAGAAAATGGTGGTTGGGGAAGCAGTTCCTTTGCACTAGGCACTAGGTCCTTTGTTCACTGACGCGCAGCGAGGAGGGCCGAGTACCTGCTTTCACTTCACAGAGGGGCAGGTGGGCCCGAAGAGAGGTGAGGCAGCTCCCAAAGCTGACAGGGTCCACAGCTTTGCCCAGAGCTGCCCTGGCTCTTAGGATGCAGATCCTTTGGGTCTGTAGCCCAGGCTGACTGCCCAGCCTGCTGTCACTGACCCCCAAGGCCAAGGCCGCCTGGGGCTGAGAGCAGAGGGCACTGCCTGCAAGCTGGGCCCTGGCAGGAACACGCACACACCCACCTTTTGCGATGACTCAGGTCTTGCTCTTGTTGTACAAAGGATTGCTGGGGGACCTATGACATCAGGGTTTCAGCTCACCCTTCCTCTCTGGGCTCAGATCCACGGGGAGATGTCAAAGCCTTCTACTGGGACTTCTTGTCCCTCCTAAGTGACATTTGGATCCCAGCACATTTGAAGGTCAAGGCAAACTGTGTCCTGGTCCTTAGAATGAGCCCATCTCTCTGTAGGGGCAGGCTCCTGTTTCTCAGTCATGGAGGGACCTCTAACAGTCAGCTGTGAACAGCCTCCTGCTTTCTCTGTGTCCTTAGCTTTAGAGAAGAACTACCAAGTCTAGGTGCTGTCGTCCGAGGATGAGGCCAGCTTAGTATCTGAGGCCTGGTCGGAAGCTGCCACGAAGAGCGAGCCCTCCAGCAGTTGGCTGGTCACTGACTTTGTGCCTGCAAGGGCAGGTGGTGTCTGCTGAGGCTCAGGCTCAGGTTCTATCAAAGGGTTGTTTAAGTCTATTAAGCTCAACAGCCTCAGCTCCAGAGGAGCCAGCTGGATGTGTACCCCTCACCTGCCCTGGGACCCAGGTTCAGAGTCTCCCCAAATCTTTAATACCCACGTGCATAGGTTCATATGAACTCACTTTTAATTAATTTGTTCACTTATTTGACCAATATGGACGTGGTGCATACCATGGTTGGGCCAGGCACTCTGATAGGCAGCAGAAGAACATGTTGTCAGCCCGGTTTGTAATCCCAGTACTTGGGAGGCAGAGACAGGAGGATCGCAGATTTGAAGCCAGCCTCAACAGTTTAGTGAGGCTATCGGCAACTTAGTGAGACCGTTTCCAAATAATAAAATAAAAAGGGCTGGCGATGTAGGTCAGAGGTAGAATGCCCCTGGATTCAATCCCCAGCGCCATAACAAGAAAAGAAGGAAGGAAGGAAGGAAGGAAGGAAGGAAGGAAGGAAGGAAGGAAGGAAGGAAGGAAATGTTGTCTACCCTTCCTGGAGCTTTCTTGTAACTAGCATATTAAAATAACAGTTCTTTTATTATGGTAAACTCAAAACATGCAGAAGTAGAGCAAAGAAAAAAATGCATCAAACCCCCATGAATCTGCCACTGGTTTTAGTCGTTATTAACTGGTGGCCAATCTTGTTTTGTCCTCTTTCCCTCCTCTCCCCTCCACTTCCTCTGTTAGTTTGATGTACACCCTAGACATCATGTTATTTCACCTGTTAACATTTTAGAATTATTCTTAGGGGACACGGACTTTAAAAAATATTATGTAACTGTACTGTTAGTAATAATAAATCCCTTAATATTGTCAACATTCAGCCAGTGTTTACATATCCCATGGTCTCAAATGTAAAAATTTTTTATTTTTAAATTGAGATCCAATAAAGGTCCGCATGTAGCGATTACTGTAGATGATGCGACCCAAGTCCCTTTGGCCTGTGGCATTTGGCCTCTGGGCAGAGCCAGGAGGGCCTGGGAGCTTATTAAAAATGCAAAGCTTCGGTGCCTCAGGCCTACTGGATCAGGAACTCTGGGGGCCAGGCCAGAAATCTGTGTTTTAACAAGCCCACCCGGGGATTCTGATGCACATCAAAGTTTGAGAACCTCTGATCTGTAGTTTTCCCCGCCCTCCTGGATGTTTCTCCAGTACTTATTTCTTGGAGAGACTTGGCAGTTGTAGTTTCCCCACATCTGGGTTTGGCCAGTGGATCATAATCACCAGACACTGACTGATGAACAGGTTCCCTTCTCCTTCTGTCCAGGGGGCTGAGAAGGCTCCTCTCTTAACCAGAAGCGCCTGGCTTTTGGAAGTGAGAGTCCTAGAGGACAAGGTAGAACTAGCTTCCTGCAGAAGGGGGAGGAGAAACCACGTTGTTCTAGGCAGGGGACCTGTGTGTGCAGAGGTCTGGATGCTGATCAGGCACAGATGTCCCAGGGTCTGTGTGCATGGCCTGGCCGGGGGTAGGGGAGAGAGAAGAGGCCACAGATGGAGGTGGAGTGGGCTGCATTTTTATCTGGTGGGCATCAGGGAAGCCCTTAGCAAGTTTGAGAATGTGAGCAGTTTCAGCTTTGACCAGGTGGCTCTGGCTGTGGATATGCTTTGGACGAGGCAGGCTCAGGACAGGGAGACCAAGCAGGGGCCCTGGTCTAGGCTGGGAGGATCTAGGGCAAGGCTGTGGTGGTGGCTTTTCAGGGGACAGCAGACATGAGAGACCCTAAGAAATAGGAATGACAGCGCTGGGGGATGCGAGGAGACGCCTGAACAGATAGGAAATCTCCCTCTGGGAGCAGTGGTGGCCCCCTGGCAAAGGTGTCTGAGGAGAAGAGCAGACCTGAGTGATTTGAAAGCTGATCCACATTGTTGGGAGTGACCCAGAATATGCATTCCTAATACCCTGACTCAGGGGTATTGATATTCCAGTTGGGAAAGACCTCACTAACCCTTCAACTCTGTGGACAGCCACTCAGTCCACTTGTGGGCACACTTAGAAACATACATTCACCCATCCATCCATCCATCCACCCATCCACCCACCCTTTCCATCCGTCCATCCACCCACCCATCCTTTTCATCCATCCATCCACCCATTCATCTATTACATACTCCATCCATCCATCCATCCATCCATCCATCCATCCATCCACCTTTCCCATCTATTCATCTACTACCCGTCCTTTCTCTTCCTTATTCCCTCCTTCCTCCCTTCCTTCTTCTATCCAGCATTGCATGCCCATGGCATGTAGGAGCTGGAGAATTAGAGATAAAGTAAGACATGGCCCTGCCCCACTGAGCAGAGCCTGTGGGAGAGAAACCAGGTGAACAGAATCTTTTGGGACCGTGTGTAGGGTAATCTGGTAAAGACCCTCCAAGTGCTGGGTGTGGGGTGGGCAGGGCTGCAAGGTTGCTGAGTGTAATTCAAGGAAATGGTTGGTCTAGAGGGCATCTTCTCGCTTCTCCTAGCAGTTGCCTGGACATGCAGAGGGCCAGGTCGGAGGCCCACCATTCAGTGGACAGACCCGTGGCTCAGAGAGAAAATGACACTTTTGCTCCCACTGACAATCTGGGGTTGTGGGGACTCAGATTCTCTGTTTCTGGGGAGACTCAGCTGCCCCTGTCCTCCCATCTCATCCCCTGGACCATCCAGGAAGCAGGAAGAGTAACTAGAAGATGCTGCCTGGTGTCATGAGCCTGGTGCGACCCCCTGCCCCCAATTCGGCCTGCGTTTGATGCTGTGGTTTCTGCCACCATAAACGCTCATTTCTGTAATTATTATTTATCATTGGTAGAGCTGCTGTTTTACACTCTGTTCTTTGTAGTGAGAGGGTCTCCTTGTTCATGCCAATAAAATTTCCATTTGCTCTGGACATCAACCATGGTGATTAAAAAAAACCCCATCAATTATTTACTGAAATGGAAGCTTAGCTTACGGTAATAATGCATTAGTTCAGCTGGCCATGAAGCCTGTTATAGGGTAATAAAAGATTTTTTTTTATTCTCCTTCTTGAAAGATGTTTGCCAGTAACCTACACATGACCTTGAGCTGGTCAAATGAAACTGTAGAGAGGGTGCATAAGGAGAAAGAGTTTTTCTTTTCTTAAATAGCCCGATTCTAGGCAATTGTTAGCAAATTCCTGCCTATAGGAGAGTAAAATGAAAGAATGTACATACAGCATTATGTGTACTGACATAAGCCTCAACAATAGAAGCAGGATCTCCTCTCCAAATAATGCTTCTTGCCAGCTTTCTGAAATATGTATTTATCAACAAGAACAACAACAAAAAGATTTATGTGTCTACCAAACAAGCACCCATTTATAAAGAATTTTTAAGGTCTGGTCCTTAACAATTTTAATTTTACATGAGGCTGGAATTGGAACTCTACAATACAATCAGCCCAGTAGTTGTATCTTGGTCTTTAAAAATGTTATATTTATGGTGCGGGATTGATTTTATGTGTCCCAGAATGTTTATGATTCTGCTCACGGCCATTTGCTGACTAATGTCTCTAACCGAGAAGAGCAACAAGCAAGTTCATGAATTATGGCCCCCTTTGAGGTTCTCTGAGCAAGGCCATTTAAAAAATTTTAAGAACGTCTGCTTTCATTAAAGCCATTAGAGGTGGGAGCAAATAATAATGTGTCTGAATTGTACATGTCTTGCATTTTATAGCAGGAACCAGATAAAACCTGCATTTTAATTCTTGAACTATTAAGCAAGCAAGGGTGATTAAGTTAACAAATTAAATAAAGTCCTCATTTGTCTGATTCTAAGAAGCCCTGTGGTAGGAAACATGTTGATTAAGCAATACTTTTATTTATATGTCCTTTGAAGTGTACTGAAATATTTCCATTTATATACTCCTCTTTGCTGCAAAAGTTATTTTAGTAATGACTTGATTGAGCTGGGTATGTTGGCACAAACCCGTATTCCCAGTATTTGGGAGGCAAAGACAGAAGGATTGCAAGTTTGAGGCCAGCTTTAGTAACCCAGCAAGACCCTGTTTCAAAATAAAAAATAAAATAAGGCTGGGGATGTAGCTTGGAGGTAGAATGGCTCTGAGTTTAATTCCTAGTACCAAAAAAAAAAGGGGGGGGGGGACTTGGTTGAAGAATGTGTTAGAGGTGGTGGTAGGGGTCCCGCATTTAAGAGTAAGCCTGTAAACACCCTTATCAACTTGTTTATTCCCTAAACTTAAAAAAAAGTTTGCACACTATGTGACTGCAATGAAGTTAAGTTACCTAAAATCTAATAACAAAGGAGAACTGGCGACTAATTTCTGTTTACAAGAAAGCTCCAGGGTTTCATCCCCTCAGCTTAACCAGTTCTGCGGCTGACAGTTTGCATTCCCGAGGCGGTCAGTGTATTTCTGCTCCTGTGGCGTGAACCCGTGCAATCTCTCTGTGTTAGGGATTTCAGGGTCACTTAGCGCTTGGCATGGCGGGTGCTGTGGGTGGTCCTTATGTAATCCTAATCTACTTGGAGCGGAGGAGTAGGCATTTCTGCAGACTCCCCGGATTCTTGAGCTCTGTCCTGAGCAGGTAAAGTAGTTTCTTCCGTCTTTCTTTTAGCAGTCTCCCTTCCCTGTCTTCACAGCTGGGCCTGAATCTTCTTTTCTTTGCTTTCTTTCCTTCCTCCCTCCTTCCCTCCCACCTCCCTCTTTCTTTCTTTGCCCATCACATAAACACCTCTATTTGGGTCAAACCTTTGCATCATGCGTCTAAGTTCTCACTGCACCACAGTTGACCTATGTGTGCTGACCTGGAGACCACACAGGGGAAGGAGTCCTGGGGCATGTGTTATGGCAGAAACTTTACAGAAGTAAACAGGGCCCCAACTTATGCCATGTGGTATTTCTTACTGTGGAGAATGGCCCTTGTCTAGCCAGGGAAGCGTATAGCATATACCTTGTGCATGCAGACATCCCATCCCAACTCCCTTCTATTATCTATTAGTTCACCTCTGTCAAATGTTCATAGATTAATAAATTATATGCCATTGACCTTTTTGGCCTTGGTCCTAGTTATTTACTTAAGACATGAACGATCTCCAGTCTTGTTGGGATTATCAACACGCTGGAATTAATCTTTCCACTGTTACCCCCTCAGAGGATGAGGTAGGCTTTTCCATGGTCTTTTTCCTGTGAACTTGTGAGCACCCCTTTGACATGGTAAGGATAAAGCCAGGAAATGTCAACCAGGAAGCAAGTGTGTCTCTACAGCTTTTTTATCTTCCCGTGCTGGGCACTAACTGGTGAATTATCTTTGATTTGAAATCTATAGATGTGGAGATGTGGGCGTGCATGGTATACCAGTATCTATGAAAACGTTTCCCCTCGATTCCTTCTATGCAGATCAGTTTTAAATCATTGCATAATGTAGTTGAATTTTAATTTCTAATGACAGAAGTCCATGAAGTTCAATTGCCTCTAGGCCCAGCTAATCAGCAAGTCAAATGGTTTGTTTAGGACTGCCCCAGATGCAGTGGGGGAGGGCGTATGGGGAGGACCACCACACAAGAAAATCCTTATTCTCCCCCTCAGAGCCCCCTGAAGTCCCCTGGGGGCCCAGGGCATGTGTTCAGTGTGTGGCCGGACCCGTGCTGTTTTGCAAGTCAGGGGGACGACCCCAGACATGCTCTGAGAAGGCTGAGTGATGGGATAATTAGGACCAAGCCCCAGCAGGGGGGGTGGATTGTCAGTGGATAATAGCTTGTTTGTTAATTGCCAACACCAGATTTTCTGGGCAATTAGACATTTGGTTTCTTCCAAGACCTTCTGTGCAAATGTAGACACATGGCCGCGGGCCTTCCAGGTAGCAGGTGGAGAGAGGGCAGCTGGGGGGGGGGGGCTGGGTGGCATCTCTCTGAAGGCTGCCCAATTGGCTATGGGCAGGAAGGAACTGTCACCAACAGGTAAAAGGGTCATCTGGTCAGGCCACTGAGTGGACAGGCAGAGTCCCGCTGCTTTTATGGAAGGTGGTGCCCTTGTGTTGGGAGATTAGCAAAGCTGTGGTGCTCAGTAGGATGGTAGAAACACGGCTCACTTCCCCTATCCTCTTTTCAAGAACACCGGGCCAAGGATGCTAACAGGAATAGGAAATTGCTTCCCCTCCCAGAGAAGCAAGTTGCTTTTTTATTTTTTTAATTAAAAAAATTTCTTTTTGTGGGTCTAGGGATGGAACACAGGGGCATTTGACCTCCAAGCTACACCCACAGCCCTATTTTTTATTCTTTATTTTGAAACAGGGTCTCACTGAGTTGCAGAGGGCCTCACTAAGTAGCTGAAGCTGGCCATGAACCATGATGCTCTTGTCTCAGCCTCCTGAATGCTGAGATTACAAGCATGCACCACTATGCCTGGCTGCAAGTTGATTTTTTTTGTGTGTGTGTGTGTGGTGGTACTGGGCTTCCTGGAAACCCTTCTACCTCCGGGCTACACACTCAGACACCTATTTTTCATATTTTTATTTGGAAACAGGGTCTCTTAAGCCAGCAAGGCTGGCTTCGAACCTGTGCAATCCTCCTGTCTTCACTTCCCAAGCGTGGGGATTACAAGTGTGCACCACCACACCCGGCCTAATTTTTTATTCTTTATTTTGAAACAGGGTCTCACTGAGTTGTGGAGGGCCTCACTAAGTAGCTGAGGCTGTTCGCGATCACGATCCTCTAGTCTCAGCCTCCCGAATGCTGGGATTACAAGCGTGTGCTACCATGCCTGGTTGCAAGTTGATTTTTAAATAAATATTTTATTACTGCAGTAATTATATATGCATTACATAAAAGTTGCCATTTTAACCATTTTAAGTATACAATAATTCAATGGCATGAATTATTTGTACAATGTTGTATATTTTTAAATGTACATTTTTAAAGTATACAATTCTGAGGTATGAATTATTTTCACAGTGTTGTACATTTTTTTTCAGTACTGGGGATGGAACTCAGGGGCATTCTACTTCTGAGCCACACCCCCAGCCCTATTTTTTATTCTTTATTTTGAAACAGGGTCTAACTGAGTTGCAAAGGGCCTCACTACATAGCTGAGGCTGTCCACACACTGTGATCCTCCAGTCTCAGCCTCCCAAATGCTGGGATTATAAGTGTGTGCCACCACCCCCAGCTACAATGTTGTACATTTTTAAGTGTACAATTTAATGGCATTCACATTTACATTCTAAATTATATTTACAATGTTTTATGTGCACTTTTTTTTTTTGGTGGTACTGGGTTTCCTGGAAACCCTTCTACATCTGGGCTATACTCCCAGACCTATTATATATATATATATATTTTAAATTTGGAAACAGGGTCTTTTAAGCCAGCACAGCTGGCTTCGAATCTGAGCGATCCACCTGTCTCCACCTCCCAAACACGGGGATTACAAGCGTGTGTCACCACACCGGGCTTATGTGCACTTTTAAGTGTACAATTTTTAAGTGTACAGTTCGGTGGCATGAGTTATATTCACACTTGTTGTTCAACCTTCACCACTATTTATTTTCAAAACTTTTCCTCACTCCAGGCAGGAACTCTGCACTCATTAAGCAACAACTCTCCATTCCTTCTCCCTCCAGCCCCTGGTCACCTCTAACCTACTTTCTGTCTTTATGGATTTGCCTATTCTGGATATTGAGTGTAAGGGGAATCATCTAGTATGTGTCCTTTCGTGTGCAGCTTATTTTATTTGTCATGTTTTATGGCTTATCCATGTTCATCCATGTTGTGGCATGTATGAGGATGCTATTTCCTTTTAAAGCCGAGTTCTCTTCCTTTGTATATGTATGCTGTGTTTTGTTTATCAATTCGTCTGTTCATGGACATGCGTTGTTTTCAGAGTTTGCCTGTTATGACTCCTGTAATGAACATTAGCATACAAGTATCTCTGAGTCCCTGTTCTCAGTTTGTTTGGGTAGATAACTAGGGGCGAGATTGCTGGGCCACATGGTAATTCTATATTTGACTTTGTGTGTGTGTGTGTGTGGTACTGGGGATGGAACCCAGGGAAATTCTACCTCTTAGCAACACCCCCAGCCCTATTTTTTATTCTTTATTTTGAAACAGGATCTCACTGAGTTGCAGAGGGCCTCACTAAGTAGCTGAGGCTGTCTGTGAACTGCGATCCTCCTGTCTTAGCCTCCTGAATGCTGGGATCACAAGCAAACGCCACCACGCCTAGCTATATTTGATTTTTGAGGGACCACCAATCCTGTGTTTAGCCAAAGAAGCACATAGCATATGCCTTGTGCATGCAGACATTCCATCCCAACTCTCTCCTATTATCTATTAGCTCACCTCTGTCAGATGTTCATAGGTTAAGAGATAATACGCCATTGACCTTTTTGGCTTTGGCTCTTGTAATTTACTTAGGTCATGAAAGATCTTCACAGTGGCTGCACCATCTTACATCTCCACTCATAATACACAAGGGTTCCAGTTTCTTCACATCTTTACTAATTCTTGCCATTTTCCTTTATTTTTTTAAAATTTAGTCATCTTAGTGGGTATGAAGCTGTATCTTGTAGTTTTGATTTACATTTGTTTTTCTTTGTTTGTTTGGTGGTACTGGGGTTCCTGGAAGCCCATCTACCTCCGGGCTACACTCCCAGACCTATTTTAAACTTTTTAATTTGGAAACAGGGGTCTCTTAAGCCAGCACAGCTGGCTTTGAACCTGCACGATCCTCCTCCACCTCCCAAGTGCGGGGATTACAAGAGTGCCCCACAACACCTGGCTTGATTTACATTTCCCTAATAACTAATTATGTTGAGCATCTTCTCATAAGCTTATTGACAATTTGTGTATCTTCTCTGAGAAGCATCTACTTAACCCCTTTGCCCAGGGAGTTGAGCTTTAGTCTGTGTGATTTGGGGGCTACGCAGCCCTTTCGCAGAGGCTGGATCTGAGCCTCGTGGACAGGAGAGTCCAGGAGCCTGCAGAGAGGGGAGACAGCTATGCAGATCGGAGGCTTCCTGTTCACTCTTTCATGACCTCTTAAACCCCTGGTCCTGTTTGGTACCCATAAATAGTGATGATTGAGTTCCCACCAAGTAGAAGAGATTTGTGCAAGAGCTGGGCTTAACACCAAGCGATTTAGCAGAAGAGGCAGGTGGAGTCGCTCTTTGGGCTTTGAAGCAGCCAGGCCTTTCCCAGACACAGCCACCCTTCTTCCAGACATCAGGCTGTGTACTAAATGGAGCAGGATACGTGTGGCCCCTGGTACTCATAGGTGCCGCGTCCCGCCTTTGTCCCTTTTGGTGCACACAGTCAGGGCTTTCCCCGGCCGGGGCAGAGGGCACTGTGAAGCTTTCCAGCACTGACCAGGGACAGTGTAACTTCTTCTTGGGGGGCCCCTTCCTGGGAATGGGGGAAGAGCCACTGAGCTCTGAGAAGACTCCAGGACAAACGCTTATGTGTGAAAAATTGCCACAGCGTCAGGACCATGGACGTCAGGGCTGGGTGCTCCTGCGGCCTTCCCATCAGCCTTTCTCCTGCTTCACCTTTGCTTGGGTAGGGCCTCACACCAGAGGGAAGAGGGAGAAGGGAGGAGGCCATGATAACCATGTGTGGACGCTGCACTTAGGCACCAGATTCCTAGGACAGGGCTTGCCAACCTTGGGGCACTGTCCTGTACCTGAGGGGGCTAGAAAACACCTACAAACACATCCACTCGGGGACTGCAGGTCCCCTTATCCATCATGGAGCCTGGGTTGAGAACTGGCTCTAGGGAGGACATAACCGGGAGCTGGGGCCTTTGGGACTGTGAAGCCTCTCCTGCTGTGGGTTGGGTGGCACCGTGGGAGGCCCAGTAGTCACTGGGAGAAAGGGACAAGGACATCCCACTGGATCAAGTTCTAAGTACCAAACCCAAGGGTGTTCTGGGCAGGACACAGACACTCCTGTCTTCCCGGCTGGGCCCCGTGCCTTAGGTTAGCCTGCTTTGGAGAAGCTATGGACCTGGAGGGGCAAAGCCACGTGGGCCTCACTTCTGCTCCCCCGGTGGCCCAAGCCACATCTAAGGAGAGGACTTTGTTTTTCATTTCAGAAACAGCCCCCACATCTGCGTATTCATCTCCGGCCCGGAGCCTTGGGGACACAGGAATAACACCGCTGTCTCCTTCCCATATTGTGGTAAGAAGTGTATGTTTGCGTGTGTGTGTGTGTGTGTGTGTGTGTGTGTGTGTGTGTGTGTGTGTGTGTGTATGGGGTGGGACTGAACACCTTTTTTTTTTTTTAGTCTGTTCTCTCAGTTTGCACCCCTGGGGAGCCCCTCACATCCACTAAGTAGAAATTAACTTGCCATGATATTGGCCACATGAGCCCTGCCAAGCCCTCTCTGGGCCCAGGAAGGCTTTTCGTGGCATGACTGGTGCTTCTGGAGCAGAGCGCCTGGGTGGGTAACCTGAGCAGGCAGGTAGGAGCTGCTCTCTGCAGACTCGGGGCGCAGAGATTGTGAGGTGTCCCTGTGGAAGGAAGCAGCCATCTGAGGCAGGTGAATCTGTGAAATGCAGTGTCAGTGTTCTTTGCGTTACCTGCCATGTCCAAGAGAAGTGGCGGGGTAATTGCTTCTGCACTTTGCCAGGGAGAGTAAACCCCGCAGGATTCACCTGCAGACAGGGAGCTGGAGACCCAGCTGCTGCTCCCGCCCGCCCTGTGCTACAGAAGAGATGTGCGCTGTGGGGCAGCTGTTCAGAGGACATTCCCGTAGCCAAGGGAGTAACGGGGCCAGGAAGGGGCAGCTTGGTGTGAGCCGCTGCGCCACAAAGACCCCCTGAGAAGAGCATTGGAGCCTCCCCTCGGCAGGCGGTGACAACCTGTCCTGGTTACCTGGACTTTCTCTCTGTTATTCTGAATGTCCTGCTTCCTGGGCACTACCTCAGTCCTGGCACACTGGGAGGGTTGGTCTCCTAGGGCCCAGGCCCGTGCTTTTCAAACTTTTTGCAGCCTGAGGGTTCCCTTCAGGCTCTTCTGATTGGTGGGGACAGGGCAGGGAGCCATGGGAGGAGAGGCCTGTGGGCCGGGTTCTCATCTCCTGCTTCAACTAATATACCAGAGCCAAATGGTATTGTTGTTGTTTTTTTTAAATAATTTGGAGCTCTGTAGGAATCTTTTAAACAAAAACAGGCAAAAGGAAATCTACATTGCTTAAAAAACAGGTTTGGGTTGGGAGCTGGAGTGGCCTGCCCAGGTGACTTGACTGATAATGACGGGCTTGGCAGAGTCACATGGGTGTATGCAGGATTGGGCGGCCTGAGTGTGCCCGGCCTGCTCACGTGCACACTAGCACAGATGGAGGGGTGAATGGGAGCATGAAGTGAACAGCTGGCAGAGCTCTCTGGGCTGTGGCTGAAGGTCTGCAGGGGACTTGAATGGTGGTGGGGGGGGAGACTGTCCACCCAGGGAGTGCTGGGCGGGACACTGTCTACCCGGGAGTGCTGGACTTCTGCCCTGATGGTGGCACTTCTGTAGCTAGCCACACACATGGTTGATGAGGGGAAGGGGGTGCACTGCAGGCAGTGCCCTGCCCAATCGCTCTGGTCCCCACTCAGGGCACCTTCTTTCCCCCACAGCCACTTGGGTGGGAGCTGAGAATGGCCTGCCCTCTCCCAAGGGCTGCCTTGAGGCAGGAATGTGGCTGTCCTTTTGTTTTCCATGAGTGTACAGCTGGGCAGGGTGGAACGCCTGGGTGGGGGTGTTTTCTGGAAGCTCCCAGCATCTCACTGTGTGTCCACAGAATGACACTGACTCCAACATCTCAGAACAGCAGACATTTCTTGTGGTGGTGGCCATCGACTTTGGGACCACGTCTAGCGGCTACGCCTACAGCTTCACCAAGGAGCCAGAATGCATCCACGTGATGAGGTGAGCGTTGTGTGCGGGGAGAGGGGTGCTGGCCCCAGTCACTGCCCCTGTGGTGATGTGGGGACAGGCTGGCCGATGAGTGGGTGCTTAGGAGGGCCCTGGATTCCAGCCCAGCTGGCCAGACCCTCTGGGCTATTTTGAGCAAGCTATCTCTGATCTCCAGGCTGCAGCCTCTCACCTGCCAAAGCTCTGGTTTAATTCTGGTTTAGTTGGTTTGGGCAGGGGCAGAGCCATGTGTTTAGAGCCAGCTCAGATGATTCCAGGGTATGGTGTGGGTGAGAGGAGATGACCAACAGGGCCTCTGTGATGGAAGCGGTCCAGGTGCTGGACTAGCCATTTGCTAGGTGCCCGTAGCAGTTTCTGAACCTGCTAAACCTGTTTCTTCATCTGCAAAAGGGGCATAATGGCAATTCCTACGTTACAAGGTGTTTGTGCAAATTAAATGAGATTCTCTATCAGCACACAGGAAAATGTAAGCAGGAGGGGTGCTGGCTCTTCCAGTGAAGGCAGTATCCATGCCAATATCAAAGGCTGAAAGCACCAAGGCTGGAAGACAATGAGGGGTGAATTGCAGTCAAGTGACCCTAAAATAAAGTTGCCCAGGCTTCCTGTCTCAGATGTGCCTCTGACCCCCACCTCACAGTGTACACAGCAGCCTGGCAGGCCCTGGCGCCACCCGTCCCAGGCCCAGTGTCTGTGAAGACTGTGATCAGTCCTGGCACCAATGAAACTCCCCTAGTCTTGACTTCTAACCTTCTTGCTGCCTCTGTGGCCCTCCAAAGCTTTGGAAGCCTGGGGTTTATCACCCTGATTTTACCATCCAAGGACAACTTAGGATGTAATAATTGATGTTGCATTTCCTTTAACTGAATAGTTATGGAATGTATCCACCTCCCCCAGAGTAAGCTTTTAGGCATGTTTATGAAGTATGGTGTCAAACATAAGTCATCGTAGTAGTGACCCCTACCCAGCCTTGGTTTAGGCCCTCCCATCTTTTGAAGACCAGATGTGATTCAGCTTGAGGCCATCACCCTAAGATACTGCAGAGGCCCTGGGTATCATCTCATTGAGAAATAATCCAAAGCTGCTTTTACCAGCACACCCGATGACGCCATAGCTCTCAGTGCTCTGTGGCCCTAGGATTCCACGTCCGGGGAGCCAGATGGGTGCCCAGAGGCTCTGTACTGCCCTTCCTGATTGAAAAGTACACTGGGAGGCTGAGACCGGAGGATCGTGGTTTGCGGACAGCCTCAGCTACTTAGCGAGACCCTTTGCAACTCAGTGAGACCCTGTTTCAAAAAATAAAAAGACTAAAAAATAGGGCTGGGGATGTATCTCAGAGGTAGAATGCCCCTGGGTTCCATCCCTAGTACCCCCCCCCCCAAAAAAAAAAAAGAAAGAAAGAAGGAAAGAAAAAAAAACAAAAGAAAAGAACAGGGATCCATGTTTATCAGCTTTCTTGTAGTCATTCTAAGAAACCTTATTTCCACAGGACAGTGGCAAAGCAAGAGTGCAAATTGCTGGGAACTTGCTGGTCAGAAGTGTTACCATGGCTCAGGTCCTCCAGAGACGTACCTTAGCTATTGTAGAGACTTCAGAGGGAGGCTGGTTTTACTTGCATTTTATTTCCATCAGAGCATATTAACATAATCATGATACAGACTGACAAGGTAGGAGTAAGGACACTTAGTATTTTGCATTTAAATAGGAACGAAGGAATAAAAATCGGAAGGGAAAATGCTCACGGGGTCTTGAGCTACTGTAAATGTCACCGTCCGTAGGAGGCGATAACAAGCTGTTTGTGAGGAGCTGTAGCGCACGGAGCTGCTGCTTGGCATGACAATCACCCCTGTGTCTCCCCGCGGTCACCTCGGGGACTTTGGCTCTGGAGCAGAGGCCTGCATCCCGATGGAGCCTGCCTGGGAAATGAGCTGGGAGTGACTCCGGAGCCAGCGGAGGGGCGGGTCTCACTGGAGGCTGGCGCTCCATCTGGACTGCCCCTGCTAATGCTTAACGGTGGGGCACAGGGAGCAAGCAGGTTTGGGCTCAGCCAGGGGGTGCAGCCACCTCCCCAGGGGGCCAGGGGAAGCGGCTCATTCCCCCTCTGTACCTGAGGCTGCTCCCAGGGGCACATGGCTAGGGCCTGGTAGGGCAGGGAAGGAAATGGTCAGGAATCCTGGCAGCCCCGCCTCTCTGCAGACACCCCAAAGAAGACAGGAAGCAATGATTCACCTGCCCTCCCTGCCTGGCTTCCTCATGTCTTCTTTTTCCTGTCTAAGAAGGAAGGACGCTTTTCTGGGGTTCAGCCCACTCTGCCCTGTTCCATTGCTTGTGTGTGCCTGCGTGTCCATCTGTACCCCCTCTGTTCCTCTTCTGGCTCCTCCTCAGTGGTCATTTCCAGCCTCTTGGCTCTCATCCCATCTTGATCGGGTGTCTGTCACCAAGCTGTAGAGGCACTCCTTTCGATTCCTGCCTGGATCTCTTCTGGGAATTCTGGCTCAGGTTGGCATCGCCCTTCCTTCAGGAATTCCACACTGTATGCTCGGCTGGAGCTCCTCAGGGTTCCCCCAGTGTCCTAGTTCTGTGTCTGCACTGTGTCCTTTGGGCTCCCAGGCTGGAGGCTCTGGGGCGCCTGGGCTCCTGCTCTGTACTGGCCCTATTTTTTAGTCTTTTTATTTTTTGGAACAGGGTCTCACTGAGTTGCAAAGGGTCTTGCTAAGTAGCTGAGGCTGTCCGCAAACCACGATCCTCCAGTCTCAGCCTCCCAGTGTTCTTTTTAATCAGGAAAGGGCAGTACAGAGCCTCTGGGCACTCATCTCCGCTGTCTCTCATCTCCGCTCCCAGGTTAGGTCTGATGTCCCCTTCTGCCTCCTGGCTCCGTCTCCCTCTGTCTTTAGTCCACATTGCTCTCTCACATGGATAGCAGCTCTGATTCTGTCAGGCCTCTGCTGCTCTAAGATTGTCAGTGGCTCCCCATTATTAATGGATTAAATCACTAAGTCTTCAGTCTTCTTCCCAGCCTGGTTTCAACACTTTCTCGGTTTCATTTCTCCCTCTTCCACTTACACAATCATTTTTCTCATTTATACGTCCTTTTCTAACCAACACAGCCACTTAGCATCCGCCCGTCCCTGTGCCTGCTCACCTCTGAGCTGCCTGGATGCCCTTCCCTCCTTTGAGATCCAGTCGTTCTTCCCTCTTGCCAGTCTCCTCTGAGTCCTGCATTCTCTCCTCAGCCCCACCAGCGGGCACCTCTGCCTCCTACGACTGCCCAGACCATTTGCCTGGGTCCTGGTTCCTGTCGGAGGCAGGTCTTCATGCATTTGTTCCTCCCTCCCTTGTTCCAAAGAGGATGCGAGCCAGCTCTCTCTGTTATTGAGTGCTTGCAAAATGACCACCATCCCTCTAAAAAACAAGAGACAACAACAATAAAAAAAAATTACCTACAGACTATGAGTTACTTGAAGGCAGAGGCATAGATGTCCCCTGTGTCACCAGCATGGGCACACAGTCGCTACTCAGTAAGTAGCCAGCAAAAAACTGGAGGCAAACCATGTTACCAGCAAGCACTTGGTGCTGGCCCCTTCCTCTTCTCTTTTTATCTGAAGTGTCTCTCTAGCCACTGCTCAGCCAGCAGGACCAGAGCGTGCCGAGCATCCATATATGGACAGCTGTGCATCCAGTAGTTGCTTAACTGTGCTGTCTGACCTGGGATTTTGGAGGAAGTCCCTTTAACTTTTGCCTTCCCCTGGTGGCAGGCGATGGGAGGGAGGAGACCCCGGTGTGTCCAACCAGAAGACACCGACCACTATCTTGCTGACACCCGAGAGGAAGTTCCACAGCTTCGGGTACGCCGCCAGGGACTTCTACCACGACCTGGACCCCACCGAGGCCAAGCAGTGGCTCTACCTGGAGAAGTTCAAGATGAAGCTGCATACCACGGGGGTGAGGAGCCTCGGCACCGGTCTCCCCGCAAGGGAGAATGTTGGGGGTGTCCTTTCAACCCAGGGGCTCAGGTTTCTCCCAAACGGAAAGTAAGGTTCATTTACCTTAAACATGCAACACTTTTGTGGAACACACAATGCTTGATTTCCCCCCCCTTTTCTTCTTCTTTTATTTTTATTGGTGGTACTGGGGATTGAACCCAGGAGTAGTCTACAGTCTGAGCTATACCCCAGTCCTATTTCATTTCTTATTTTGAAACAGAGTCTCAATAAGTTGTTGAGGCTATCCTCAAACCTGTGATTCTCCTGTTTCAGTCTCCCAGGTACTGGGATTACAGATGTAATCACACACACACACACACACACACACACACACACACACACACACACACACACAGCTTTCTGACGAACATGTGGGCAGAGAGACTTTTAAGAATATTTAACAACTCATGCCGGGAGTGGTGGTGCACGCTTGTAATCCCTGCCCTTGGGAGGCAGAGACAGGAGGATTGCGCTGGTTCAGAGCCAGCCTCGCTGGCTTAAGAGACCCTGTTTCCACATAAAAAAGTTAAAAAATAGGTCTGGGAGTGTAGCCCATGGGAGTGTATCCCGGAGGTAGAAGGGCTTCCAGGAACCCCAGTACCACCATAAAAAAAAAAAAGAATATTTAACAACTCATTCATCTGGCCAGTCAGAGGGGACCCTGGCTGTTGCATGGGAATGGGGTTCCAGGGCCCCTGCTGTTCCAGGAGCACCCTTCAGTTGGATTGTTGGGAGGTCAGGGGTCCCCTTATCCACAAGGAGCTGCTCAAGGGCTGGGGCTGGGGACATTTGGGGGCAGTAGGGCTATTAGCTAACAAGTTTGAGTGGAAAGGCGGTGACTCCTCTGTGTCCAGCCCATAGCAGCTGCCAGACCAACCCTCAGCACATCAAGCACCAAATAAGGGAGGCCCACCTGCGAGAACCATGGCCTCAGCTCTCTTTCCAGCAAGCCAGTTCTGTAGGATGTCAAAGTCAAACAGGCTTTTCCTGCCTGGAAGCTTCCTGGGAAGCTGGGCACAGGATAGAATTTTCTTTAATGTGAGTATTTCATCCCATAAACTCTCTGTAATTCTCAGTACTTAGAGATGCAGGTGGTAGTCATGTTTCAGAGCAGGGCCCTGGGTTCAAATCCTGCCTCCGGCACCTTGACCTCACTGTGCCTCATTCGACCGTATCTGGACAATGGGAACAATGTTCATGGATATTGTGAGAATTCAAGGAGTGGCGTTCCCAGAGCTGTGCCCAGGGCAGAGGAAGGTCTAGTGAAGTGCTCAGTCCATCGGCTCTGCTTTCCTTGCTCTGCTAGTGAATGTTTGCAGATGACAAACATTAACTGGAAACTTAGCAGCCAGCACCCAGCCTTGAAGGCCAAGTGAGCACCTTGCGGTTGTCTCTGTGTGATGCAGACGGACTCCAGCCGGAGATGACTTGTCCCAGGGCTTCCGGTGCATCTCAGTGCTAGTCATCAGGACTGCACGGGTAGAGGCAGCACACAGGTTGTCCAGGTTTATTTTTTCAATCCTGAGCTTCCTGGTGCTGGGCCATGTGTTTGAGCCTGGGAGCCCCAAAGCTGGGTTATCATTGTGGAGCATTGGGCGAGGAAGGTGGTGGGCTGGGAGGAGTGAGCAGGTGCAGAGGGTTCAGGACACACCCCCAGGCTCACAAGGCCAATTGAGTATCTCACTCAGTGCAGCTTCTCCTCCAGGCAGAGAACTATCCAACCTGAATCAACCCAGGGGTCCCCCTAACTCTTTCCCGGCAGTGAGGAACTTGTGGGTTCAGGGGCTTCCTCCGGATATTTGCTCCTCCTAGGTGTCCTCCATCCCACAGGGACTTCTCTCATCCTTTTTCAGTAACCTCTGTCCCCGCATCTGGGCTCTACAGAGCATCCTCCATCCAAGGGCCAGGTGTGGCAGCTGCTTTGGCTTCTGGCAGAGTCAGAAAAGCAGCGATGCCAGGCTCCCAGGGGATGAGGCAGGGCAGGCCTTAAAATAGGAGCTTTTCTGTTTTGGTGACTTGGTTGGCAGCTCATTTGGGAATGAGAGCTTCATGTCTGTTTAGCGTGATTTGGCATGAATTAGGCCTCCAGTAGGGGGCCTCCGGGGGGGTGACCATGTGTGACCATGTGTAGAAATAGCATGTAAATTGCACCGGATGTGGCATCAGCTGCCTAGTTTCTCTTCCCAGGATCTGTTATTTCCCTAAAACCTTCAGATTATCCAGGAGAAAAAGAAAGAAAGAAAGAAAGAAAGAAAGAAAGAAAGAAAGAAAGAAAGAGAGAAAGAAAGAAAGAAAGAGGGAGAGGAGGAGGGAGCTTCGCAGGTGAGCCCTGGAGGGAACAGCCAGAGACTCTTTCACCGTAAGGGAACAGTGCTGCGTATGGGGGAGCTGCCCCATCCTGTTCTGCCTCATCAAACAGAGGAAGACACAAATATGGCTCCCCAGGCCTCCTCAGATCTCCAAGCACCAGCCCCAATGTCAAAGGCACGTGTCTCCCTCCTCTTATCATTATTGCGTTCCTTTCCCCCACCAGGACCTCACCATGGACACAGACCTGACAGCAGCAAATGGCAAGAAAGTCAAAGCCCTCGACATCTTTGCTTATGCCCTGCAGTACTTTAAGGAGCAGGCACTGAAGGTAGGACCAATGGTGGACACCTGCCGGCTGTGTGTTGTGTTAGGCTCCCTTTCCGGGTTCCCGCACCTGAGGGAGCGTGGGTTTTTGTCAAAACGTCAGGATGTCCCCTCGGAGGTACCTGATGGAAATGTCAACCATACAGCTGCTCTGGAAAAGTTTGGCAGTTTCTCAAAAGGTTAAACACAAGCCGGGCGTGGTGGCGCACGCTTGTAATCCCAGCATTTGGGAGGCTGAGACAGGGGGATCGTGGTTCACGGCCAGCCTCAGCTACTTAGGGAGGCCCTTTGCAACTCAGTGAGGTCCTGTTTCAAAATAAAGAATAAAAAATAGGGCTAGGGCTGTAGCTTGGAGGTGGAAAGCCCCTGGGTTCCATCCCCAGTACCGCACACACACTAAAAAAAGGGTTAAATACAGAGATGTCATATGACTCAACCATTCTGTTCCTAGTTACACACCTAAGATAAATGAACACAGGTTTTCACAAGCACTTGTGTAAATGAATGTTTGTGGCAGCATTACTCATAAGGACTAAAAAGTGGAAACAATCCAAGTGTCCATCCACTGATGAATGGATAATCAAAATGATGACGGTCCACATAATGGAATACTACTTAGCCATCAAAGGTATGAAATATGATGTGTACTTCAATGTAGATGAAACTAAAAGCCATGTAGGAGAAGCCAGATACAAAAGCCACATATTGTGTGATTTAGTTTTCATGAAATAATCCAGAAAATGCAAATCCCCACAGAAAGAAAGCACATCAGTGGTTGTCAGGGACTGGAGTGGGAATGAGGAGTGATTGATAAAGGATTCAGGTGGTAGCATTAGGTAATGGGTTAGTTGCATGGCCTTGTGAATATACTAAAATTTTTGGAATTATACATGTTAAAGGGAAAATTTCATCATATGTGAATTATATCAGTTAATAAAAAAAAGACAGGAGACACAGAGCTATGCAGGATAAACAAGGTACTTCACCTCTTCAGGATTCACTGTCCAATGTAAAGAATAGGTCAGAGCCAGGTGTGGTGGCGAACACTTGAAATCCTGGCATTTGGGAGGCTGAGACAGGAGGATCACGGTTCACCGACAGCCTCAGCTACTTAGTGAGGCCCTTTGCAACTCAGTGAGACCCTGCTTCAAAATAAAGAATAAAAAATAGGAGTGGGAGTGTAGCTGGGAAGTAGAGTGCCCCGGGGTTCCATTCCCAGTAACACACACACACACACACACACACACACACACACACACACACACACAAATAGGTCAGGTAACCATACCTTGAGGGACACTTGCTATTGGACATGGAGTGTCTTCCTTGAGGGCTGGTGTGTAGTAAACACTTGGTAAATGGTGGCTGCCATCTCTCTTCCTCCTCCATGCCCACACCGGACCCCTTCGGCAGAAGTAGGTAGTGTGACCCCTTGAATTGAGGCTATAGTTTGGATGTGTCCCCCCAAAAGTTCATGTATTGGAAACTTAATCTCCAAATTCATATGCTAATGGTACTTGCAGGTAGAGCCTCTGGGAAGTCATCAGGGTTGGAGCAAGTCTTAAAGGTGGGGTCCCCAGAGCGGCATTAGTGGCTTTAAAAGAAGAGGAAGCGAGACCTGCTCTGTCCTGCTTGCATGGTGTTTTCATTGGCTTTGTTATCACTGTGACCAAAACACCTGACAGTCACAACTTAGAGGAGGAAAGGTTTATTTAGGGCTCATGATCCTAGAGGTCAGTCCACGATCAGCTGGCTTGTAGGAATAGCTTGGTGGCAGGGCATTATGGCATGGCAAAGAAGAGAAAGCCACCCTTAACTCATCGTAGCCAGGGAGCATAGTGAGAGAGAAGGCCAGGGACAGATACAGTCCAAGGCTACGCCCATGATCCAGCCCCTCCAGCTATGTCCTGTCATTGAAACTAGCTCATTGTCTAACACATGAGCTTCTCTAAGGACCTTCCTTCCTTCCTTTCTTCCTTCCTTCCTTCCTTCCTCCCTCCCTCCCTCCCTCCCTCCCTCCTTCCCTCCCCCTTCACTCTCTCTCTTTTTCTTTCTATTTTTTTTTTGGAGGGGGCTACTGGTGATTGAACCCAGGGACATTCTACCTTCAAATTATACCCCCAGTCCTTTTCATTTTGAAACAGGGTCTTGCAAAATTGCTGAGGCTAGCCTTGAATCTACGATCCTCCTGTTTTAGTCTCCCAAGTACTGGTATTGCTGGTATGCACTTGGGGGACTTTTTAAATCAAACTCTAACACCCGGCCTGGCCATGTGCCGCCCTCCACCATGTTAAAAGGCAGCAAGACAGCCCTCACTACACGCTGCGCCATGCTCTTGGACTTCCCAGCCTCCCGAACTACGAGCTGAGTAAACCTCTGTTCTAATACTGGTTTGTGGTATTAGTTATAGCAACAGTAAATGGGTTTAGAAAATCGCCCCCGTCAAAGACGAGACCATAATGGCCCAGCGTGCCAACGCCTGCAAATTGCCAGGTGGTGTATGGCTCAGGATCTCCTCCCACAGGCACGGCGATGAGTGGGTGAGAATCAGATGGTTAAAGAGCCCCGAGGCATTGAGCCTCATCCAAAGAGAAGGAGAATTGCAGAAGTATTTGGCATCATGCGATCACTAGAAGAAATTTAGTGAGGCCTAGAAACCGGGCCAGAGGGAGACGAGGGAGCAGTAAGAACTATACTACTACTTCCATCTGTTCCAGGACACTTTTCTTTTAGCACCTTTAATGTGCCAGACCCTCTACAAGCGTGGTGATGTAGAAATCAGTGCAGTTAGGGGCAGGGTCACGAGGGGTGACCGTGGCGTTGGTGGGCGCAGAGACTCTGTGGGGACCATCATGGAGGTGGACAGCAAGGGGAGTTTGTGGGCAGCAACTGGAAAGGCAGTGTTTCCAGCCGGCGGGATGATGACTGAGGAAGGAACCTGTAGCCGGCAGCAGGGGGAAGCTGGATTCTTGCCGTGGGAGGGGGCAGGGCTGCGGGCTGAGTCAGGATGCCAACTCAGGGTGCAAATGCTACATGAAGGAACTGTTTTGTTCTCTGGTAATGGGGAGCCATTGAGGATTTGTAGTAGGGAATGACACCTCTACCAGTGAAGTAGGAGAGCTTATGAAGTTGTCAACCCCAATGAACACTTTGCTTTTCTCTGTTAACCATTCAAGAACCCGCTTGGGAAGGGGTAATAACTGTGCCCCTTTCCTACAGTTGATGACACTGAGACTTTGACATGTTCTTTTTGACTGCCGTACAGCTCCAAGGTGGCAGGCCTGAAATTTGGACCTAGACCTAGGTCTATCTCGACTCTACAGGCTGAGGTCTTAACTAATTGTCACATGTAGTCTGGTGTCTGGAGCAGTACTTGACACACAGTAGCAGCACTTAGAAACTGGTGGCAGCTGTCATCACAGTTGTCCCCTCTGTACCTACCTATTACAAGCCCAGCATATCAGGAATTTCCCTAGGACAGGAAAGATCAAAATGGCATGAGCTAAGCCTTCAACTTTTGGTTAAGGTTAAACCCCATTGGTCAGGCCCATAAATGATAAATGGGATGGGCAACCAGAGGTTTCTGTGTGGACCACAAAGACTAAACATGTCACTGGAATAGTTCTCAGACTCAGCATTCTCATCTGTGTTACTGCTAAAATTAAATGAAATGCAGGTGGAATGTCTGGCCCAAAGACAGCCTCTGATCAGTGCTGAGTCCTTTTTTTCCTTTCCCTTCCTTTAGCCACAGTCACCAAATTCAAAATTAAACAGGGACCAGCTGTGCCTCTTGACCTGCTGTCTTTATCTCCCCTCCTTTAGGAGCTGAGTGACCAGGCAGGTGCGGAGTTCGAGAACTCTGATGTCAGATGGGTCATTACGGTGCCTGCCATCTGGAAACAGCCCGCCAAGCAGTTCATGAGACAAGCTGCTTACCAGGTGAGGGTGGGGGCAGGTAAGGACCTGATATGTCCAGCTGTGCAGGTATCACGGTACTCGCCGGCCTCCTAGGGAGGCAGAGAGGAGGCTCCCATAGGAACAAGCCTGGAGGCCCACAGAGCCTTCCTCTTCCTCAGCTTCCTCTTGGGAGACAAGTAAGGGGGCAGTCTGCGAACTACAGGGAATCAAGCTAGGTCTCCCTTCTGGGTTTATATGTTCCTGCTGTAGGTACTGTGGGACTGGGATGTCAGGCTGGGTCCAGAGACGTTTCTCTAGGTATGAGTAGAAGAAGCGGAGATCTGAAAGGTTGGGAAATGAGATTTGAATAAGGAAGGAAGAGATGAGTGTGTTGCCATGAGCCAGGCATTTCAACTTGGTTAGAGGCTGAAATCTGTACATCTACAACTGGAAGTAAAGGAAATGTGATTGTCCTCTGCCCCCTTCCCAGCATGAGCCGCACAGGAGCCTATAGGATCCCCAGTGGGGGCAGGGCATCACCTTACGTGGTAGCTGATAATATATGAGGATGGCGGCCAGGCTGCATAGTGCGTCGGTCAACAGGGCACTTGTCATCAGAGGCTGGGTGCTTCAGTGCCGGAGGCCAGCCCACCCTGGTGGGCTCCAGAGCCACAGGCCCTCACAGGCTCCAGCTCTTACGCTTTGCAGACAACTCAGGCTGTAGTGGCTTCCGTGATAGTCTGAATTCATGTTGAGAATGGTTGGCCATCCGACCGCAGCCCTGTGCTCATCCCTGGGCCAGAGCTGGCTCCTATTGATCGTCCACCCTTTGGTTTAGGGAAAGCTATTCCTAAGGCCTGGATCAACTCTTTATATCAGAAGTCAGTTTTCTGAGCCTGCACCTCATACCTGGCTGGGGCACATCACCAAAGCACCAGATGTCCCCTTGTTCCCCGCACACCTCGCAGGAGACATCTTGCCTTCCTTTCTCTGATGCAGAGTTTGTGGCCACATGTATGAGCATTTTTTGTTTGTTTGTTTTTGCCAAACTCCCACAGAATTTGAACCACCCCAAGCCCATAGCAATATGGCTAGGGGAACCCTGGCCTCCTGCACTGCATTCAGCCAATGCTCAGGGCTTTACTCCAAGCAGCTCGCGGAGTTCAACTTGCCCCTGGACAACAGCAGGGTACGCCCCCACAACCCTTCCTCTGCTTTCCTCTTCCTCCTGCAGCGTGAGAAGCTGGCTCCATGTATGGGCCTGCCAAAAATAGATCTGTTTTTAGAAGGATGAGAGCGGAGGGTGGAAGTTCCAGAAAAAGGCAATTTCTTTAAGAAGGGCGGGGTGGGGGGCAGCCCTAGGCATCACAGAGCTGTTTCTATAGTGTCAGCCTTCAGGCTGGGTCCAAAGATGGCACACGGGGGCATGGCTGTTTGTAGATACGCGTCCAGCACTCTGAACTTTTCCCAGGAAGGATATTCAAGATTCAAGGTTTCGATTCCCTTTTCCCAGCCCACAGGAAGACTTCAGCAACAAATGTGTGACCCATGAAAGGGTCAAATTATATTTTTAGCCTGAAAAAAAAATAGGTGCAGCGACTGGTGGATCTGTGAGGCCTTGTGAGAGTCCTGGGCCGGCTCTTCCGGCTCTTCCTAGCTCTGCGTCATCCGAGTGTGCTGGGCCACACTGGGGGCCAGAGGAGAAAAACAGGCAGGGAGGACACAGCCAGCTCTGGACCTTGTCTTTGGTGGAATAAAAATGGCCTCTCAGAGAAGGGCCTGCAGCTCCCCAGAGGGGCAAATGTGATTAGCATTTGTGGACCTGTCTGTGGACAGACTGCCTTTTCTGTGCTGGGCAACTTTTATCCAGTACAGTGTTCTTGTAGTTTAGGCTTTGACCCTTTGTGATTCTGCTTAGATTCTTGTGTTCAGCTTCAGGGTAGAGTTAGGGTCACCCTAATGGATTGAAAGAGGCAGCAATTATTCTTTGTTGGTTCATTGACTTACTCACCAGACACACCCACGGTGTGGCCTCTGGGTGCCAAGCTGTGGTGGGCACTGGATTCCTCCCCACAGGCCCCCTGCCGTTAGGTTGTTCAGAGCCGAGCTGCTCTCAGTTTGGGGTTTTGGGGTGCACCAGTGGCTCGGTTTCATGGTGGATTTCTCTGTAATCTCGTCAGCTTCTCTAAAAGAGTCCCAGGACAGAATGGAAGTGAGGCCTGAAATATCTCTCCGCTCTGCACCCTCCTTCTTCCTGCCATTGTTATACAGAATAAGAAAGATAGGATCCTGTGATGGCTAATTTTATTTTTATTTATTTTTGGTATTAGGAATTAAGCTCAGGGTCATTCTACCTCCCAGCCACACCCCTAGCCCGTTTTATTTTTTTATTTTGAAGCAGGGACTCGCTAAGTTGCTGAGGCTGGCCTGGCACCTGCAACCCTCCCATCTCAGTCTCCCAAATACTGGGATTATAGGCGTGTGTGGTACCACATCCAGCTCTGTGATAGCTCGTTTTATGGGTCAGCTTGACTAGGCCAGGAGAAGGCACAGCTATTTGATTAGAAATTGTCCTGGGGGTTCCTGTGAGGGTGTTTTCAATGAGTTTAACATTTAAATGGCTAGACAGTAAAGCAGATCAGCCACCCTCATGTGGCTGTGTCCTCCAATCTGTTGAAGGCCTGAATAGGGCAGAGGGCTGACCCTCTCTGAGTAGGAGTAGGAAGAAATTCCTCCTGCCTAACTCCCTGAGAGCTGGGACATTGTTTTGTTTTGTTTTGTTTTTCTGCTTTCAAACTCAAAAGGGAACATCACTTTTCTGGGTCTTGAGCCTGAGGCCTTTGGACAGTATCCACACCACTAGATCCTCTGGGTTTCCAGCTTGCCCACTGCAGATCTCAGAATTTGTCTACCCCTCTAACTGTGAGCCCAAGCCGGATAATAAATCTCTCTGCATGTGTCTGTATTTTATTGATTCCATTTTGGTGGAGAGCCTGGCTACAGCAGGACCTCAGCAGACACGTGGCTCTGAACCAGTGGCAATGGGGCATCCCCCTCTGTGAAACAAATGTTATCAGGTGTATATTTGTTTACGTCTTTGAGGTGGTGACCGCCCTCTGGACTCTCCACCCACAGTGCAAGCCCATGGCCGGCCTGATTTCAGACACAAATCCAGAGGAACACGGTAGAATGGGTATAACATCTGGACAGTTGGGAAGGGGCGTGTCCGCTTCGGGTGCCTTGGCAAGGTGGAGAGGAGAGCAGGTGTCGCATCTTCCGGTCTGGAGCTCTGGGCCTCTGCTGCCCTCTCTGGGAGTGTGTTTCATCTGTGAACTCTCACTTGTCTGGTCTCAGGGCTTGTTAAAGAAATGGGCCAAACCTCTATCTTTTATAATCCACAGACTTAGGACACTCATAGAACCTTTTAGAGAATTCAGGGACAAGATGGTAGCAGGAAAAAAAAAAAAAGACAGTTTTTGCCTCTTCTGAGGCCTTTGGAAAAAGCCTTTAACTGAATGTAAGGGGGTCATGGATAGGAATCAGTCCAGATTTTTCTAAAGGCATTTTGCCTAAAACATGTAACTCCAGTAGGCTCCAGAAACCTGTTCAATAAATGGAGCTCCCATATGTATGATGAGCTCATCTGACATGGAGACGCAGCTGGCAATCGCCTTCTTGTCTGTACTCACTGCAGTGAAAAATAATCCTATCAAGAGAAACAAAGTACAGCGCTCCCAGGCCTGGCGCAGCTGTGGTCCTTTTTAGCCTGACGGCCGGCCGGCAGAGCACTTAACTGGCCGTTTTTCTCAGCTGTGGACATGGTCCCTTGGCAGATTTTCCTGGCAGATTGCAGGACTGAGGAGGAGGGCCGGGGAACTGAGTGGTGGGGGGGAACACCCACTTCCACGGGCTCCCTGGAGGGCGTTTTTATGCCTGAGCCTCCTGAGCGGGCTTGTGATGTCAAAGCAAGCTTCTATAAAGCTGCTACGGGGCCGCTCCTGCTGCCCCAGATTCCTGGAGGAGTCAAACCGGGTAGCAGGCCTCTGGGTTCACACACTTTCTGTTTGTAGAGTCCCCAGGTCGTGTCTGTGGAATGTCTGTATTCAGTTCAGCAGACATGGGCCCCGGAAAGTGCAGGAGAGAGGCCAGCTGGAGGCAGGGGCGATTCTTCCTTGCAAGCACCTACTGTGTACTACAGGGCAAGAAGACCTGACTGTGGCCCTTAGAAAATGTACCGTCTTGCAGGAGAGGCTAGACGTGTCTACACCATCGATATAGCTGGAGACAGAACATGTGAAGTATTGGCGGGGTTCCCAGGGGAGGGAGCCCCCCCATGGGAATATAACGGCATGGTTCCAGTTGCAGAGGCAGAGAGAGGATGTTCTGCTGCAGTTAGTTCCAGCTTGAGCCCAAGCGGCTCAGACCCATGGGTCTCCAAGAGGCTGCAAGGGTTAAAGGAGCCAGCGCTTACACCACCAGCCTGGGCAAGTAGTGAGACCCTGCTTCAAACCAAGAAGTAAAATAGGGCCGAGGGTGTAGCTCAAAAGTAAAACGCTTTACCCAGTACCACTCACCAAAAAATAAAATGAAATAGCATATAGCCATTTCACCAGGCTCCAAGTCTTCTCACCAGAGGTGAAGACATCTAGGGTTCTGAGAGTCCTGTGTCCTCCTGTTCTTGGATTCCTGGGGAGATGGAATTTGTCTGGAGTCCGGGACCTCCTCCTGACCCCCACGTCCCTGCAGCTCTCCTCTCCTCTGTGGTTCTCAGGAGTTGGCTGCTGGGAACAGGATTCCTCAGTCTCACTGGAAGGAAGAGGGGGTGAAGGGGCTGCAAACAAAGGGATGTGGTTCATATGTCCTGGGTACCCCCGAACACTGCCCGGGCTCCTCTCTGACCTGGCCACTTCCTCCCCTCAGGAGGGAGAGGTTCTCTCCGCTCCCAGCCCCTGTCTGCATCCTCTCCTGGTACAGCTAGCCACCCCCTAAGGAAATGGGTCACCTCTTCACCAAGGCCAGCACAGTTGTGAAGGGGCAGGTAAAAGACTCCCTGCTGCGGGGTGCAGCCCATGCTGTGCTCCTTGGCGCAGACTCGGGCCAGCCTGGGTGTCTCTTGCTGAGGTCAGGACCAGCCTGCTGGAGTGTCCGCCACACAGGCTCACTCAGATGCTCAAGGCTATTCATGCCTCTGGAGCCTTTTGTTTGCTTTCCCTGTAAAGGTTTCCCATCCAGGAGCTCAGAATCCCAGAATGGGGTGGGGTGGGGTGGGAATGAAGCGCTTACAAGCAGACCTTTCTCCCCGCCTGTCCCCCTGCCAAGCCCAGCCTGAGTGGCTCTTGTTGGCACATGGGGCCTTGCTGGAGCACATCTCACCAGCTAGGCTGACATCCCAATAGGACGTGGCAACATGTGGCTTTTGAGTCAGCCGGGCCCCACCGGGGCTCTGTACCCCAAGGTTATTTTCTAGTCTGGACTCGGGAAGCGAATCCTACACAAAGGCACAGCGGTTCCTTTGCAGTTACTCTTCCCTTATCCCACACCCCAGCCTGTTGAAACTGGCCCATTCGCTTCGATTCGACCAAGAGGTATTTGATGTTCTGAACCTGGGAATGGAAACAACACACCAGCTGTGTCCTTCAGAAGGCATGGTGGCGCACACTTGTCATCCCAGTACTTGGAAGGCAGAGGCAGGAGGATTGCAGGTTCACGACCAGCTTTAGCTACTTAGTGAGGCCCTCTGCAACTTAGTGAGACCCTGTTTCAAGGTAAAGAATAAAAGATAGGGCTGGGGAGGTGTAGCTTGGAGATAGAATGCCCCTGAGTTTAATCTCCCATGTACTTTTAAAAAAAAAAAGGGACTCCTCTTGATCTTATTTTGGATTTCTCCTTCCTTTTTGCAGTACTGGGGATTGAATCCAGGGGCATTCTATCTCTGAGTTGCACCCCTAGTCCTATTTTTTATTCTTTATTTTGAAACAGGGTCTCACTAAGTGGCAAAGGGCCTCACTAAGTAGCTGAGGCTGTCCGCGAACCTGTGATCCTCTTGTCTCAGCCTCCCCAATGCTGGGATGACAAGCGTGTGCCACCATGTCCAACTGGATTTCTCCTTCTGGGGCCCTGAAGACTCGAGTTGCCCCATTCCTGTTGGCACTTCACATGTGTGACCCACATCCTCTTTCCTTGGGTACCTTAACTTTTAGCTGTCTTTGTGCTAAGGATGACAAAGATGACCCTGTGACAAATGTTATCCTGTGAGAAAATAAAGCAGTGAGAGGGGACTTTCAGCTGCTTGAACAGGAAGCAGAGGCCCGTCGGCGGCCTGTTGGCCACTGCCATCTAAGGGCAGACCTACCTTCTTCGACCCATGGACCAGGCTCTCGGGCATTGACACTGCCCATGTGGTATTGGGCAGTGGGGAAGGAGCTCCCTGTGGATAAGAGTATGTGGTTCTCATCTGGCTTTATAAAGCCTATATCTTCTAAAGGGGATTCTGCCAATTTTGAGACATTTAGTATTTGCAAAGTAAAGATTTTCAGTCACCTGCCTGCTGGTAGTATCTCATCAGGACATCATTGGCATTTATTTTTGGCGTGGTTGTCATGGAGAACTCCTGACTGCCTCTTCAGGCAGTGTATCTTCTGATACTGTCCCCGAGTCCATGGGTGAAGACAGAGCCTTACAACCAGCGGAAGAGGAAGTGTCAGAGGTACTAGGGAGTTCTGTCAAAGTGCCAGGCTGGGGCTCCTGCCCTGCAACGTAAGTGGCAAAGAACAGGGGAGCTGGGGGGCCAATTAACAAGCTGGTTTCAGGGCTCACGACCCCAGCCTGAAGCATTTCTGATAATCCAGCTTGAATCTACTTCCCCTCCTTGCCCACTAATGGAGCATCCTAAGCCTTCTGCCCATGGCTCTAGGCCGGCTACTGGTAAGAGGTTATTTGTGCAGGTGTGACATTAGGAGAACTTCTGTCCCTGCTGTATGAGAATCCACTAAATCTCAAGGATCTGGTATAGAATAGGGTGTGTGTGTATTCCACGTGGGTGTGGCTCAAGGGCAACATCCCCAGGGGTTTCCAAGGAAACGGCAACAAAGCGGCGCAGTAGGATGGGAACCATGCCTGCTGTTTCCCTCATGCTGGTGGCCAAGGAAGCCACATGCTCCTCAACAGCCTCCACAGAGAGCGCCCTGCTCAGCTCAGGGCTGTGGGAGGTGGGCAGGGTCTAGCGCAGACCAAGGCCCACTTCCCTGAGTGCCCTCAGAAGGGTCCCGGGGCCTCCTGGCTGGTTCTTCCTTGGGCCTGGAGTAGCCATGACTTGGACAGATCACATGTTACAGAGCACAAGCATTTCTGCCTCCTGCAGGCTGAGAACCCAAATGCCTGCAGACAGAGGACATAGATGAGAACTTGGGAATGAATTATATTATTGATAATATTTATTACTGTATGTGACATATGCATAACTTAAACTACCAAAGGGATAAAGGCTTAAGATACCTGTCAGATAACTGTCTACCCACACTGTAGAAGATGAGGGATTCTGTGGGATTACAGGCACTGGGAGCCCCCGCTCATCTACCACCCCCACGAGGCCAATGGCAGGAGCCATTACAGTGATTTGGAGACAGCAGGTCAGAGGCCCTTATGGCACAGCCAGGTGCTTGTCTAGCCGAGGTCTACCAAGACTGGGGTCTGCTCCACCTGTCAGATGGCGGCTTTGGAACCAGGGAACGGATCACCTGCCGGGGAAGCAAGTCCTACAAAGGCTGATGTAGAAAGGTCCCAAGAAGCTGAGCTCGGTGTCCCTTCCTTGGGAGTGCTGGCCCCGGGGTAGGAGTCCTCTAGTGGGCCTACCCGGGGACTCAGGGCCCAGCATCTGCTCTGTCTTCCAGGCAGGCCTGGCCTCCCCTGAGAACGCGGACCAGCTCATCATCGCCCTGGAGCCCGAGGCGGCCTCCATCTACTGCCGGAAGCTGCGGCTGCACCAGATGATCGAGCTGAGCAGCAAGGCGGCGGTCAATGGGTGCAGCGCCAGAGACACAGTAGGAGCGGGGTTCGCACAGGGTACCTCTGCTCTCTCTCTCCCTCCCTCTCGGCCCCTCCCGCCCCCGGAAGCTTCTCTGCCCTTGATGCGGTCAAGGCATTTAGTGCCGTGGGGAAGACTCAGGATGCTCCAGAAGGAGGTTGGCTTTAAGTGCTCAGCCCCCACCTCCACAGCCCCTCAGAGGACCACCATAATCAAGCAGGGGCCGTCCTGGAGGGGGGCTTCTCCAAGACCCCTAGGGTGGCCCGACAGTAGTTCTTGGCCTTACATTCTACTAGGCTCTTCTTTCTTGCCTGCTAACTGATTCTTCATCTAATCCCATGTGCCTGTTATTAATTCCTCCATTGAGATTGTTGATTTACTGCTGACTCACGTGTTGGGGCCGCTTCGTGCATAATGGGCTCATTATGAGTCTTAGCTGAGCGTTTAGAATCCATATGAGATAGGCTGACTTTCCCTGACCTGGGGAATGCTCACTTAGCTGTAGGACCGGCACCCACTTAGGAAGGCGCAGAGGGAGTACTTTAAGGAGGTTTTCCTCTTTAATAGTTAACTGCGTGCCAGTTGGTCACATTCTTGGTTCCCAGAACTGTCTTCCCTGTGCCTAGGCTTCTGGAGTTTGCAGACAGCCGGAGCAGGGTCAAGGCCCCACGTGAGCACGTGTGTTCTCGGAGCTCTGTGTGTGCTTCCACGGAAAGCCCAGGAGGGCAGAGACCCTCCTGTCACCTGTGCCCACCCATAGCTGCCCCCTAAGACCCCAGGCCAAGGCTTACCCCAGCAGATACACATTCCTGTCCCACATATTGGGTTCTTCACAGTGGCATCTTTGCCCCAGGAGCCACCCTTTGCATTTTATTCCCGAGATTTAGGAGTCTGTAAACTTCAGCCATGTGGCAGAGACAAAAGGTTTGCCCATCACCAGACAGCTCTCTTGGCCTCCCAGGCACCTTCCATCTGAGGGCTGGAGTCTGGACTTACTGCTAACTAAGTCAAACACATTAATGCTTTACATATGCAAGATGTTATAGGCATCTAGTTTTTCTTCTTTATTCTTATTGGAAAAAAGGGAGGAAACTGGGCTTATCTCTTACATGCTAATGCTCAGTTGTTTATAAAAATAAATTATGTCAGAATCAACTAATTCTAGTGTAGCTCTTCTTACATCCTTTGTAAGTAATCACACTCACATTTTAGGGGTAAGGGTCTTCAACCAGATGAATAAGTAGCATGTCCTGGGAGCTCTGTTTGGGGGTCCTTTCCTGTGACATCACGCCTCGCCCACAGTGTTCTGTGTCTGTGTCCTGTGGCGTGTGGAATTTGCTGCTGTCTGTCGTGCTCAGAGGAACTTTTTGGTTTTTGAAGTCCCCAGATTGTTGAACACCACGCCTCCAAGGGGATTGAGATACCTCTCCCAGGGAGGGGTGCTATGGGAGGAGTCTGAAGGAGCACTTTACCAGGAGCACCTGAGATGCTTGTAGGCTCCTTTCTGATTGGAGCCCAGTGGATGCCACAGGGGAGGGACAGAGCTGGCCTCAGCTCCCAGCACTGAGGCGCTTGCTGCCAACATTGTTTTACTCCTAAAGGAGTTAATGAAACCAATAAAGGATACATTTTCCCAGAATCATGGACTTAATGTGCCTGAAAAACGGGATAATGTTTTGAGAGGTGGCAGCATGTTCTGTTAGCCTCGCTTGGCTGTTTTTTAAGAATGCCATTTTGCGTTCCATCTAGATTGTTTTAGAAAGTCAGATACCAACTACAAGGTCTGCAACACACATCCGTCTGGTGCCAGCGTTGGCAACAGGAGAGAAGCCCTGAGTTTGGGTGACCTAAGGATGCCTCCCTCTCCACTCTAACCCCAGCCCTGAAGAACTTGGACCTGGCAGGCGTGCGGAGTTCTAATCCCCAGAGAAGTTGCTTTGTAAACAACGTGCTTGTTGCTGAAAGAGGCGAGCGGGTCAAGGGTGCTTCGTTGGATAACCAGCACCCTAGGGAATTTGTAGGGTGATTCAGTCAGTAGCACCAGCACCTGGACTTAAAACAAAAAAAAAGTGGTGGTGGATGAGATGGTAGGAAGGCAGCAGAACCCTTGTCTTGCTCTAAATCATCATTTCATACTGGTTATTTATTTAGCACCAGGTTTCATAGTAGGTGCTTTATCTTCATGATCTCCTACTGTGTGCCCATGAGGAATGTAGGCCAACTATTAATATCTCCATTTTATGGGGGAGGAAACTCAGAGGGGTTGAGTGACCTGCCCAAAGTCCCACTTGGCCCTGCCCTGCCGCTTCCCGGGTTCCCTTCCACAGCGCTTCGCTCATTTCTAACCATCCAGTACTCTGCTTCCCCAAATGTCCCTGTAAATCATTAAGTTTGGCTGTGACTTGGGCTGCAGTCTGAGGCTCATCTTGGGGCTGCGAGACAAGAGTCACCAGGAACTGCGAGTCCCTTAACCTCGTCTGACCTGGTTTCCTCATCTGAACACAAGGACAGTGATGTATACCCTCTCCTCCTCGTAGGAGGCCCAGCAGCCCAAGTCCCGGCAGGGGCTGTGGACACCAGCAGAGGCTGTCCCCAGGACTCCTGAGCCAGGCAGTGCCAGCCTTGGCCTGGTTCAGATGCCATCTTGCAGCCAAAGCGCCACCTTGTGGCTGCAGAGCGCCTTGGCTTTCACAAACTGGGGAAAGGGCTCAATCCATTTGTCCAGAATCCAAATCAGGAAAATACGCTCCATATTCCTGGTTTCAAAGTCCCTTGATATGAAATTATTTGAGCATACTTCAGGTGTCTTCCTTGGGGTAGCAAAGCCAGGAAACTGGCTGATTTTCTCTACCCATTCCCCCCAGAAAATGTCACTGGAAGAAAGGAAATCTCATGAGGGTGGGCTTTTCAGCAGGGCCCCGACTGAAGCTGCCAGGCCATTTCCTCTTGGAAGAAGGGGTTTCGTGATTCCTAGTGCTGTGTTTATTATCACTTCCATCAAGCATCAGATGTTCCATCCCTAAACCTCCTCATGCTCTGTCTCCACTGACTGCAGATGACTGTCCGCTCTCTTCATGCTTTCTTACCCGTCATTTTCTTTCTGTCGGCCACTAGCTAAGGAACACATACGGCGCAATCGGCAGAGTCGGACCTTTTTGGTGGAGAATGTCATAGGAGAAATCTGGTCCGAACTGGAGGAAGGTAGCGTCCTTCAATGTCCTTTGCCCTTGCTGGATTTTTGTTTTTTGTTTTTGTACTGTTGGCAAAAATGCATTTCCACTTATCCCTTTTGCATTTTTGGGAAATGTTCAAAATTAGTGGGGTTTGAAGGCTACTTACCTAGGGAGAGCCTTTTTGGGAACCTCAGTCTTGCATGTTATAAAACCATGGAGACTTGTCCCCCAGAGGTAGGAACGGGAACTCCGTAGTCCTAGATTAAGTCTTATTTATGTTAAACAGCAGGGAATGGTACACATCAGGTAGGTAACACTGTGTGACGGGGAGTGCTTTGGTCTTCAGGATTCGCTTATCTGGGTCCTTTGTCACCCACGCTTTGCTGGCCCTCCAGGGCAGACGTGACCACACCCTCTGTCATCATGAACCACTTGGCTTTGTTGCTTATTAGCAAATCCATCGTGCAAATGAGTAGTGTTGATGGGACTTAGCGGGGTATACCAGGTTGCCGTCCACCAGCTTGGTTCAGATGGAGTTAACAAGTGGCCTGCGTAAAGCTCAGCTGTTTCTATGCCAGGTGACAAGTATGTGGTTGTGGACAGCGGCGGAGGCACCGTGGACCTGACCGTCCATCAGATTCGGTTACCCGAGGGGCACCTGAAGGAACTGTATAAAGCAACAGGTGAGCATGGCAGTGGTCTCACCCCTGAGCTGTTTCCAGAGAGTTCCTTCATTTCAGACTTCTCTCAGTGTCTCTTTCTCTCTGAGTCGCAAGCATGTGAGACTACAGGCAGTAGAAGACACTCGTGCCTGCTTGGAATCGGACAGCAAAATGCAGCCAAATGTTCTTTCAGACACACAGCACCACCGCTTAAGTTTTGGCATCAAATAAGTCAGGTCAAAGGACTTTGCTTCTGAAATTTCTAGAAGGATGTGGCTGTAACCTGGTGTCACCTATGATTCAGAGTAAAGGCCAGCTCTCCATGAGGTCTGGGGACACCCGGTGTTGGATCCAGATTGCCAAATCCGAGAACGCACTCTTTCTCTTTGCAGGAGGGAGAGGAGCAAGATAAAGAGAAATGAATAGGCCAGGCAGGGACTAGAGAGACCTGATTTCCAGTTCTGGCCCTGGGAAGTGTGGGTGGGAATTCCATGATGCTCCTAGTTAGTTACCTGTATGGATCTTATCTGAAATGTGATTGACTTTAAACAGATGATTGATGAGAAATTTCTGTTGGGAAAAGGTCTCTCTGCTTGGAATGAGAAGAACCTGAGGGCATCGAAGTATAAATTTAACTACAGTCTGCATGCTGGGGGCGGGGGGCAAGCTCCTATTTCTTACTGCTCTGGACAGGGCTTGGTTTCTCAGAATTTGGGTTCAGTTTCTGGTGGTGTTTGACACCAGGGGCTTTGTTTCCTTCTCAACGCAGGTGGGCCCTATGGATCCTTGGGAGTAGATTATGAATTTGAAAAGCTTCTGTGTAAAATATTTGGAGAAGACTTTATTGAGCAATTCAAAATCAAGCGTCCTGCCGCCTGGGTTGACTTAATGATCGCCTTTGAGTCTCGCAAAAGAGCAGCTGCCCCAGACCGCACTAACCCGCTGAACATCACCCTGCCCTTCTCCTTCATCGACTACTACAAAAAGTTCCGTGGGCACAGCGTGGAGCACGCCTTGAGGAAGAGCAAGTGAGTTGGGCTCCCCTTTGGCTGGGGTGGACTGTGCTGATGGGTGGCGGGAAGGTGGCGTGGGCTCAGGGTGCTAGTGCTACATGCTTGTTGTATGATCTGGGGCAAGTGGTTCGACTTTTTTGGTTTCTCGGTTTCTTTCATTTGGAAAATGGGGATGCTAATTCTGCTTGCCTCAAAGGGCTGTTAGGAGAAAACAATGAATTCATACATGTTAGGCACTTAGCACCGTATATAGGGCCTGGAAAGTATGATCTCTGTGTTATTGTATTTACTAAAAAAAGAAAATTCCCAGCTGTCTGAAAGTAAGGATGTTTAGTTTTGGCCATTACTGGAATCCCAGTGTCTAGAAGAAAACCCAGGAAGTATTTGCCGAATGCATCCTGTGGGAACTTGGAATCCCTCGGCTGCAAGTGCTTGTGGCTCAGCTTGTTGCAGAAGGAACATATCTGGAAGGTGGCTTAAAGCCGAATTAGAAAAAATAGACAAAATCACAGGTTCCTACTACTGTAAGAAATTGTTTTGATATACATTCCCTATAATGAAGTGGTTATTACTGTCAGACAAATGTACATGCTTATTGCCTTCTATAGTTAACTTTTTCTAATAACTTTTTTTATATGGAAAATGAAACTGGGTCATCCAGCTCCAATACTGTTGGTTCTTAGTCTAAATCTCATCACCCTCCCCAAGTATCTAAAGCAAATCTCAGGTTATCATCTATACACACATAGGAGCATGTGGTTCTAAAGGAGGCAAATTCTAAATCCTAACCACCATATCATTATCACACTCAAAAATTAATAATTTATCAATATCATCAAATATTCAGTTAACATGAACACAACTTTGCCAATTGTCGTATTTTTTTCAGTTTGCATCAGCGTCCAAATGAGAGGTGAACAGCAATTATTTTGAATGCTTCTCACATCCCACTTAATGCACCTGCTTCCCTCCTGCTTTTTCCTTCACAATTACATGATAAAACTGTTGACTGTCCTATAGTTTTCTACAGTCTTAGGGTTCAGCTTACTGCATGCCCGTGGTGTCCCACAACTTGTTCTTTTGTTTTTTCCTATGTTTTTGCAAATAGACAGATTTACTTGAGGTTTAATAAGAATCAAGTTTGACTCTTTGGGAAATCTATTTCATGGGTGGGTGGAATTTCCTACCACATCATATTGGGGGACATGTTCCGTCTGCTTATCTCTTGTAATGTTAGCAGCCACCGATGACCATTGCCCGAGCCTACTAAATCACTTGGGGTGGCCCATGGCTATCGTCTTGACTTAGTGTAGTTGGATTACTTCTATAGAGACAGAGTTTTCTCCTAGTAGTTTAGTTGCCTGGGAGTGCAGTTCATATAAGAGAGAATAATTGGCTCTTTCCCTCCACTTAAAAGTTAAAAAAAAATTATTGGTGTATTGTATTCATACATCATACTGGGGTAAAATAAAACTTGTGTAGACATACATGCACACATCACCTAGTTAGCCCCCACCCAGTTCCCACCCCATTCCCTCCCCATCCCTCCTTCCCATGCTTGGCTTACTGGTTGACTTCTATATGTTTAAGTACATGGTGTCCTTTAGAGAGTTTCCTTCTTCCCCCTCGCTCCACCTATAAGTTTTAAGAAATGATTTGATTTCCTAGCATCCTGCAAAGTAGCTAATGAGTTTTATTGGGAGGAGTGGGAATGAAGGAACTATCATTACGAATTCATGGATTTAAGTGTGTCTAATGTATTTTATTTTATTTTATTTATTTATTTTTTTTGGTGGTACTGGGGTTCCTGGAAGCCCTCCTTCCTCCGGGCTACACTCCCAGACCTATTTTATATTTTTGAAACAGGGTCTCTTACGCCAGCACGGCTGGCTTCGAACCTGCGCGATCCTCCTGTCTCCGCCTCCCAAGCGCGGGGATTACAAGCGTGCGCCACCACGCCCGGCTCTAAGTGTGTCTAATGTATTTTAAACCATGACAGTCGTATTCTTATTAATGCTCAAATTGCTCCACCGTGGACAGTCAGAGCCTCTTCATCAGTCCCTTTGACTTGGCACTCAAGGGCTTTAACTGTGTCTTTGGCCTCTGCATGTAAGGATGCTTCTGGCTCATCTTGTATATTCCCTACCCCAGACTTGAAAACAACCACTTCTTTAAGAATCCCAGGTTCCTTTGAGTGACAAACAGAGTGGACTTGATTCCAGGTCTCCCTGCCCTGGGAGTGTCCAAGCCAGGCCCACAGATAGCGTGCTGCACTCTGTGTTGAATCCCAAGTCTTTCCTGCACAGTTCCTAGGACCTGCCAATTCTCCTAGTGAGGTAACTGGCAGTAACCAACCATGGGGTCACCCACACCATGCCACATCATCCTTTGGTGTTCTGGGAAACAGCTGGCACATGTTTTACTTCATGAATGGAGACAACCTTTGCATGGTCCATGAACTTCAGAATAGGTCAGGTACATTCTTTAGGTCTGGATAAAAAAATAGTCCCTGATATTCATTTGGTGCCCAAATTTTCCCATTTTTAATAGACATGGCATTGACCTTGATCTTTACAACCTCCTGCACTGAGGAGCTACAGTAAGTGCTATTATCCTTGACTTCCAACAGAGAAGACCAGGCTCAGAGAAAATGGAAGCCAACATGCCCAGAGTCCTCTAGCTACCAAGTGGTGGGGCCATACTGGAGCCCAGCACTTCTGACTCCCTGTACAATACTCTTTCTGCAACATACTTCTGCTTCTGAATGTGCTATGTACCCCACGTGTTGCAAAAGGTATCAGGAGGGCTGAGGAGATACACCTGAGAACACACATTTGTGGTTTATATGACAGTACAATAAACACATCCTATAAGCCTTCATTATGCCTGCATCCAGTGAATTCAAAATGTGGTCCTCCAAAGGAGAGAGAAACACCTCTAGGATCTTCTTGTTCTCTGCACTAGACTTTGGCCTCCATTATCTCAAGAAAAGATCAGCCACCAGGAAAAAGGAAAGAGAAACAGAAAAGGTTATGTCTCAGTCTTGAGCCTCTGAGGGTCCAGGTCCTAAGAGTTTAGGGGGTTTCCATGGATGCTAGTGACGAAACCTATTTCTGCCCCATAATGGGACGGAGGTACCGCCAGGGTCCATCTATGCAGGTAAGCCTGTATAGACATGAGTTTCGATACTCACGGCTCATCTCTCTCTCTGTCACACTCCCACAGTGTGGATTTTGTGAAGTGGTCCTCCCAGGGTATGCTGAGGATGAGTCCAGATGCCATGAACGCCCTGTTTAAGCCGACCATAGATAGCATCATTGAGCACCTCCGTAAGTATTAGCCAGGACTTGGCCACTTGGCGGAGCAGAACTAAAAACGGGGACTGACTTGTCCAGCATCGCCAACCAATACAAAGCAGTCAGGTTGGCAGGGGATCCAGGTCTGAGAGCGCCACAGGAGCAGGCAGGGCTGGGGCACATAGGAAGGAGGGTGCCCGGCACAGGTCCTGAATCCCTCTCCTCAGTGCTGTAAAGCAACTAAGAACACATCCTCATATAGACTTTTAGTTTAGCTGGGAGCTCTGTAACCTTGTCATTGAGAGCAACTGGCCTAGGGAACACATCTGGTGTTATCTCCCCTCCCCTGAACCACGAGAAGAGAAGAAACCTATCTTGAGAACCAAAGAGCATCACTAGCAAGAGGGCAAACAAGCTGGCCATGCTGTCACCCTGCTGCATTGGTGGCCCTCCCCCAGGGACACACAGTGACTCACCGGGTATTTTTCTAGTATCGAAGTCCCCTGTCCTCTGCCTACCATTCACTTACCAAATCAGAAGCTCTAGCCATGGGATGGGATTTGTATGCCAATCAGAAAATACTATTTCTAACAGCTGGTCTTGACTTAGCAACACCCTAGATTCAGAGAGCTTTAGGGATAAAACGGGATCAACTTAAAATGATCATCACCTCTCTGTGAAAACCGGCTTCTCTGCAGCTCGAGGCCTTTCGTTTTTAGCATATTGGTGTGCAAACTCCTTTTCTCCAAAAGACCAGCTTGCCAAAAATTACACTGGGCTTAGATGAACCCAGGCCTCCTGCTGGCTCAGATTCTCCAGAGATTCAGGCAGCCCAGTGCTCCCCTGCCTGCTGGCTTTTGGTGACACAACTTTTTGCCTTCTTCTTCTCTCTCAGGAGACCTGTTTCAGAAACCTGAGGTGTCCACGGTCAAGTTCCTCTTCCTGGTGGGCGGCTTTGCCGAGGCACCCCTCCTGCAGCAGGCAGTGCATACTGCTTTTGGTGATAAGTGCCGCATTATCATCCCCCAGGACGTGGGCCTCACCATCCTCAAGGGCGCCGTCCTCTTCGGCCTGGACCCCGCCGTCATCAAGGTGCGCCGGTCCCCCCTCACCTATGGGGTGGGCGTGCTGAACCGCTACGTGGAGGGCAAGCACCCGCCCGAGAAGCTGCTGGTGAAGGACGGCACTCGCTGGTGCACTGATGTCTTTGACAAGTTCATCTCTGCTGACCAGTCCGTGGCCCTGGGTGAGCTGGTCAAGCGCAGCTACACTCCGGCCAAGCCCTCCCAGCTGGTCATCATCATCAACATCTACAGCTCCGAGCACGACGACGTCAGCTTCATCACCGACCCGGGGGTGAAGAAGTGCGGCACGCTCCGTCTGGATCTCACAGGGACCAGTGGCACGGCGGTGCCCACCAGGAGGGAAATTCAGACCCTCATGCAGTTCGGGGACACCGAGATCAAGGCCACAGCCATCGACATAGCCACCTCAAAAAGTGTCAAAGTGGGGATCGATTTCTTAAATTACTAGCCATCCCTCCCTGCCGCCCGTCCCCTTGGACTCAACTCATCTGCATCTGCTGACCTCATCCTTGACTCTTCTGTCCCTGACCTTGACCCTTGCCATTGTCCGCCTGAATTTCAGCAGGAAAGAGGAGAACAACCAGGGTGAAATATAACTAGGGATTTTTTTTTTGTTTTGTTTTTTTGGATGGCACACTGGAGTCAGAACAACTGTCCAATGTTAAGATTGAGGTCTGGGAAGAGGAAACTCAAGGATCCTAGAAGAGCAGCTAGTTTTCATAGGTACCAAAGTGGTGAGCCAACCACCAGACAAAGGAATCAGTACCCATTCGCAGCAGTGGTTGGATGTTGCTTTGAACAGATTGTTAAGTCGAACTTAGGATGCCCTGTTGCCATCTTTTTAGATTTAAAATGGGATCTTTGAGCCACGAAGAAATCTGCACCCGAGAGATCTTTCCTTTTACATTTTTTGGGGGTTGGGGAGATGGCAGTCAATATAAAATGCCACCCATCTGCAGCCGGTCGATTTCTTCTCATCATCATGGGCTTAACAGCAGTGACTCAGTGGGAACTTGGCACATTGCTGGCTGGTGGGAGAAAACTGCCTACACTGGGCACTATTTTAGGTTCTCAGATCATTTAAATTCCAAGGAGGTTCAGAAAAGAATAACTACAGCCTTGGCTAAGCCATTAGGATTCTGGGGAGTAGAAGTGCTGATACCTTAGCTTTTAAGGAGATAAAAACTTGCTTTGGTGGAAATGCATATTAAAGAGTTACTGACTTGTTCCAAATTATAGTAGTTCTCCTTTAATTGTGGAGAATTTGTTCTGATATCCACAGTGGAGGCCTGAACTGCCAATAGCACTGAAGTGTGTTTTTTCCTCTACTTCCATACTGATAATAAAGTTCAGTTTATACATTAGGCACAGTAAAATATTAACAACAAAATAAGACAGTTATACAAATATCCTGCTGTACAGTTTATATGAACATGGCCTATCTCTTCCAAAACATCTCATTGTGCTCTACTATACTTTTAGGTCATGGTTGACCACAGGCAACTGACACCACAAAAATTGAAACCACAGATAAAGGGAAAATCCTACATAGGTTAATATAATTTCTAGAATGCCAAATCCTGATTTCAAAAGTAACCCTGAATCCAAAAGTAATTCTTGTTCATCTTATTAGGGATTAGGTGTGAGAAAATCAGGTTGCCATTTGCTGTGTTCACAGCACCAAGCCCAGAAGTCCAAAACATCCCTTTGCCTTAAAAAGCATATAAACTTTAAATCAGCCACCATCCTTCCCAGCTCCCTAAGAATTTTGGCCACTCATTCCTCCACTGTGAAAGGAATACGTTGGCGAAACATCAAAAGTGACTCTGTCCTATGAAATATTTCATTAAAATCTTCAATTTTTAAAAATCTGCCTAAAAATAGTGTGTAGATATAGACTCAGTGAATTAAGCCAGCATTTTTTCCTAAAGCAGGTCTGTGGCTTGCCCGCGTCAGAACTGCCCGGGTGCTTGTTAAGAGCAGGTTCCTGGATCCGATCCTTTTTAACTGAAGCTAACTTGAAGAGGACCAGAATCTGCATTTTTAGTACTGACCACAAGTGACTGGGGTTCAACTGGAATGTGAGGTCACTAACTTTTTAGGTTTGTCAAAGCTGAGGCACAGGCCACAGACCATGCCCTCCAGTCTTCCCGTTAGAGTTCCCTTAGAGAAGAGGGGTTGTCCTACACCTTGTCCTCCTGGTAATTGAGGTCAGGGTTCCATCTGGCCTGGAAAAAGATGGCACCAAAAAGAACACAAGAACAGGGCTAAGGAACTGGCCAGAGGGTCTACATCCTCTCCTTTCAACCTCTACCAAGTCAATTTTCTCCAGCATTCGGGAGCCAACCGAGGATAAAGAATCAAGAATCTGACTCAGGGTCCATCTGATCTGCTCAAAGCTGTCTTTTCCACCTGCTGAAGTCCTTTCCAGTCTGAAAGCACTGGAGGCATGCATAATGAATGAACAGAGAATGAACGAGTGAACTTCCACCAAGAGCTGGATCCACAAACCCATTAGCACCACCAATATGCAGGTTTTTAAAAATAGCATTGCGATTTCATTTCAACATGTCTAATTTTTTTCACACCGCCTGACGCAGAATTCCCTGCTAGAATGTGAAACACAAACCACAGACCTAGAGAAAGCTAGTCCTAAAACTGAGTCTCAGGATTTCGTGTCCGGGCGCCCAGGTGTGTTTGCTAGGGCTCTCCTGTTGCTTGCTCCGCTTCAGAAGGTTAATGTTATGGGTCTCTCTTCAGTGTTGCCAGCCATAGTCTACAAGTAAGACTTTGCCATTTAGTTATGAGAAATATAATTTTATGTACATACGATATTAGAATCTTGTACAGAATCTTTATTTCTACCATGTGCTTTTCTCGTTAAAAAATGAAGATGCTCTTGGGTTTTTGTTGATTATACTGCTGCCCTTAATCTCCCCCACTTTTATTTCTTACTGGCTTTCTAATTATTGATTTGTGCCAATACTAAGCGATGTATGCAAAACTGAGCAATAGACAGAGGTGCCTAGGGTCAGAATACTCTGAACACACGGACCACCCTCCGGATCAACAGCTTCATCAGACCTTTTCACATGTGTGTCCTTCCCAAAGACTTACAAGTTCTATTTGAAGAAGCATTATGTATCCATTCTCCTGTCCAGACTTTGAGAGCTGAACATGCTGGTTCTATGAGCAGTGTGACTGTGCAGAAATACCTGTGGGAACTCTTTGTATCCCGAGGGGTTGTTGATCTCTCCTTGTGGGGTAAAGCAGTCACTCTAAGGACAGAGCGTGGTCCATGCGTGTGATGTTTTCAGTACGCCAGGGGCAAAGGAAGGAACCAAGTGGTACATTAGCTAAGCTTTTCTATTGGGTTGAGTGTGTAATATAGTTAAATCCCTTGTTTCCTGCTAACTTAAAGCTCTTCCTGCTAACATAAAGCTCTTTCTGCCTTGCATTATGGAAGTCTCCTTAGCTACTATTTCCCGTAAATGGGCTGATAGAAGTCTGCAGTTTTGGCAAATTGATGATGGAGAGGGGGTGATCATTTTATTGGACTTTCTTCTGGCCCCAGAGATGCAGCCCCAGTAGTTGAATTCCCGCATTTATCCCCCCCCACCAAAATATTGTAGAATAAGAGCACTGGATAAGTACACTTGGACACAGTTCCTAATCTTAGAACGTTTCTAGAAGGCCTTTGGTCCCGACCCACTTACTCAATTGTCCCTGGCATATTATCTGATACTCACCTTACTTGGAGAAGAGTTGCTGATTCCCTTTGTAACTGTCTTTTCTCTACATAGCAGACATTCATAAATGCAAAATGATAAGACAAGTTACACACAGACATGAGAGGAAAAAGCAGGAGCCATAGGAGTGTCTTTGCAGGGTGATGGCTTAGATGAGTTCAGATTACAGAGCCTGCCCCACCCTTAGAATATTATTTAGACCAAGTTTAGCTTTTAGAGTCCGGGTCTGGCGAATTGCCAGGGGTAGCAAAGGATCGCATGCACCAATATAAACAGGAGTCGAATGCATTATTAGTCAAAGATCAAAATTTCACATGGTAGAGACATAGCAGCTATGATTAAGCTGCGTTTGTACGCTGGGAAATTACTTAAATGGATGGCTAGTTAAGAGTTGTTGGCTACAACGTCACTAACACCTCTCATCTGCTTGAAATAGGGAACAATATTCTTAAATCTCAGCCTTTTGGGGTCTTGTTCACTACAAGATAAATCCAAACTTCACAGAACTCTGCAGCCATTCACAACTGGACAGGATTGTATCTGCAAACTTTCTTGTCTTCACAGATGTCTAATAAAGTAAATTCTGGATCTCATGTGGCCCAGGTTTCTTTTTTCTCTCCTTCATTCTGAGTTTGCAAGCAGAATTATAGATAATTCATTACCGGCCCTCCTTCCCCTACACACCTCCAGGGAAGACTGATTTTCAGTCTTCTCCTAGATGACATAAGCTTTATTAAGAGTCCTTCCCACAAGACTAGCCCTCCCTTTGTTGAGAACCAAGGCTCCACTGACAGTCACAGAACCCCGTTTCTTTGGTCAAGAGAAAAGTGATTTAGCCAGAGGAAACACAAAAGGACAAGGGTGGCCACAGACAGTGCCACTGCCCACACATGAAAGTCATTAAAGGCTGCAGACGGCCGGGGCCAGTGCCTGGTCCTCACGTCCTAGAGCATCCAGAAGTGCAGGAAGCTGGCTGAGTCAGAATCCTGAATTTTTCTTCCAGCCTCTACACGTAGGTTACCCTCTGAGTTGACTCCAGAAGTTTCCAGATGGCCTGAGGTGGGATCTCAGGACTCTTAAGAATAAAATTGGATTTCCAGGATGGTTAGGTACGAAGGCTGGGGGGTGAGGTCGGGAGAGCCCCTGAAAGAGCATCTGATGGGTCCTGGGAAAAACTGATGTCACTAGACTGCTGGGAGTCCAGTCGCACCCTTCTCTGTCAACAGGGCAGCTGGGGCTAGCCTTCCTTCTCTCAGGGCACCCACTCCCTCCCTCGGCCACTCTGTCTCCGTGTGCGTGTGTGTGTGTGTGTGTGTGTGTGTGTGTGTGTGTGTGTGTGTTAATGGGAATTGAACCCAGGGGAGTTCTACCTCCAAGTTACACTCCTGTCCCCTCTGGGCCATATATCCATTTATTTATTTTATTTTTGTTTTGAAACAGGGTCTGGCTAAGCTGCTGAACCGCTCACTAAACTGATGAAGCTGGTGTTGAACTTGAGATTCTCCTGTCTCAGCCTCCCAAGTACTGGGATCACAGGCTTGCATGGCTACATCCCCACTAAACTTCCTGTGGGGTCGCACAGTGGCCAGTTGCGGCGGGTGGGAGGGGTTCAGTCCAATGAGAAGAAGGTGCAGGCAGCAGCCTCTAATCCCAGAACGTGAGATGAGGACGGTCAGAAAGGAGTGAGCCTTGCCCAGGCCCGCCTTCGCTCTGGTGGACTACTCCTTCGTGTGTTCTGGGCTCCTGAAAAACCCAGCCTCTCCTAAGCAGGAGGGGCTTCGCTAGACCCAGGCAAGCACCCTGAACACTGGGCTGGCCTCCTCCCCAGGCTGCTGCCTGCCACTCACACAGCCCAGCCCTGGCCCTGCTCCTAGCCAGAGTCCACACTCCTCAACGCCCCCTGCCTTCCGGTTCCGGACCCGCTTCCTGCAGCCAAAGGCTCAGGCCAGGAGTGTCTACACTGGCAAAATGACAACTTTCAAGTGGAGCAGCACCCATCCCCCGTGGGGAGCCCAGAACCCTGACCAGTCCAAAGCCATAACAATTTTTGGGCTAGTGTCTGAAATTCACACTTGGCTCTGTGCTTAACCGGGCACAGAGGAAAGTGCCCCCAGACTCCCTGAGCTCCCCTCCTCCCGTTCCTGGGGCTTTGGGGGTTCCTGCGGGTGGGTGAGGGGCGGGTTGCTCAGGTGCGTGGGTGGGGGAGGGGCGGGTTCTGAGGATGGGGTCTGCCCCGCCCTACCTGGGGTGAGCACACAAAGGCCCCTGGGAGACCTCCCTGGGAGGCCTGGAGGCCAGGAGGCCGGGTTCTGAGGCCAGAGACTGGGCAGTGGCCCGGAGGATGGAGCAGAGGCCGGGGTGGGCGGAGGCCCAGGGTGGAGGCCGGGCCTGGTGCCTATCTAGGATCCAGACCCACCCAGGTGAGAGCCGGGTGTGGGAAGGGGGCCGCAGGGAGGGTCCTGTGCTCCTTCCTCCTCTCTTCCAGGCCTGCTGGGTCCTGAGTTGCCCTCTAGGGTTGCTTACACTTCTTAGGCAGCACAACCTGCCCCTGAGAGTTTAGAGCTCACCCTGTCATTCCCCCTTTCACGCCCTAACCCTACAAGTTACTTACTCTCTGTGCTCTATTTTTCTCAGCTGTAAAGTGAGACACGGTTCCTCCAAGGGGCACCCAGCACTGAGATACTGTGGAGATTAAACAAGAACGTGCGGGTCCCTTGAGCCTTGTCCCCATAGCCCGCGCTCTATAAATATCCGTTGCTTCTTCTGTCCTCATCTGGAAGTGGGTATAATAGTGTGGGGCCATGTCGCAGTACTGTTGAGAGCATTTGTTAACCAGGCAAAGCTCTGAGAATGATTTGTGGTGGTCAGGTGGATGCTTGTATTGGGGGTGGGTTCAAGCCAGGTCTAGCTAACTGGACCAGCACCTCGTCTCAGGTGCAGGCACGTGATGCCAGGGGTTAGATTAGCGCTAGATGCGTCTCAGCCTTCAGTGCTATCAGCTTGATGGGTCTGAAGGGTGTCAGTGATCCCATCACCGCTGACCAACCCATGACGGCGGCTGTACCCTCCACCCCAAACCCCTTCTCCGGACCTCAAGGCCATTGCGTTAGAGAGATGAACTGGTTTCAGAACAGGGAGTGGGAGTATCCTCAGCATCCAAATGCAGATGCCCAAGGGTCAGGGATGTAGTTCAGTGGTTAGAGCACTTGCCTTACCAACCAGAGACTCAACTCAATCCCCAGCATCCCCTTAAACAAAAGACAAACAAATGCATATCCCAACCTTTTAGGGGGGTCCATGGGTGTCCCTTGGGGTAGAAAGGGATCTTATCCCAGAGACAGCATCCATATAACCTGGCACTGCAGTTGAGACCACCCTAGACTCATCCCCTTGGACTCCATGCTGGCCTTTGGGGACTTGCCGATCCTGTCAATCAAAGCTTACTCTGGTTCCCTGTTGTAGGGGGCTTTCCTTGCATTGCAGAATGTTTAGCAGCATCCCGGCCACTAGATAGTAGTAGCATCTCATCGTCCCAGTCGTGACAACTAAAAATGTCTCCCGACTTTGCTGGGTGTCCTGGGGGTGAAGAGGCTGGCAGCAAACATTATTACCACTGCAACCACATTCCATCTGGATAAAGAAAGGACTCTGGGAGTATGGATACCTCATTTCTCCCCGCCCTCAGTGCTCATGAGCCTTACATGGGGTCCTTTATATTCCCAACCTCTGTCACGTTTCAGGGCCATGGATGCATATAGTTCATGGTGGATAGGTAGATGGATGGATGGATGGATGGATGGATGGATGGATGGATGGATGGATGGGAGGGACCTACTAGGGAAAGGAGACACTTGAGAGTGGTGATCTCTACCTCTGTTATCTAAGGTAATGTAAAAAGTGATGGTCTCTTGGTACCGGGACATTGTTTTATAACTTAAGCCAGCTCTGTCTGCCATCTTGGAGGAAGATGGGGGTGCTGTTCCTCAGCCCCAGCCCCTGGCAAGATCATTTCTTTATTTCCAAGGCCTCTGGCACTTGTGCAGTAAGTTCTTGAAGTGAGACCATTTCATTTCTTCTTCCCTTCCTGAACAGAGAGTGAAAGCATGCAATCTTCCAGGACCTTCATGAGAAAGCTGCCGGTCGCGCCAGGCTACAGTGGTAAGTGGCAGTGTTCCCGAGCACTGTGGTGTGCTCCTTGTCCTAGCCATGGCTGACTCTCCATGCCTGTCAGTCGGCTGAGCCAGTGTAGGTGCTGCGGCGTTTAAGACACGCACTGGAGCACCCAGTACTTCAGACAGCTGATAGCTAGGCTGCAATCAATGGAGAGAAAGGATTTGGCTGAATCTCCAGGACATGGCCTGGTATGCAAGAAGCACTTAATGCTTTTGAGTGGATTTGAGTCAGGATGAGCACAATGCTGTGAATAGAGACACAGAAAGTAAGTTGGGGCCCTGTCCTTCCTAGGTTGGCTTTAAGTTTCCCACAAGGGCTGTCCTTCTACTTCCACTCCTCTGTCCCCTAAAGGGTCAGGGGCCAACCGCCCTTGTTTTCCTGTGACTGTCCTTGTTGCCCTAGAGTTCTGTGTCCAGGAACCCTCTCTGTTTGGCAAGCTGGGATGCTTTTCCTAAAGGTTCTTCCCCCTCAGGTTTCTGAGTCATTTACTGTGCCCCATCCCTGTGGGTGACAAAGCATGCAGTCCCCATGGGGCCCCAACCTCACATTACAGTCTTTCAGGAGGAGAGGTGCTTGGGGAATAGTCAGTCCCTGGCTGCCCAGCCTCACCCTGGGTCCTCAGCTGGAATAAGAGAACAGGCCTTGGATTCTGACAAATCCAGATCAGGTTGGCATTTCCGCTATGTGATTGTAAGTTACCTTTTTATAGCAAGCAAAATATTCTATAAAACGATCTGTTTCCTAAGGCTCCCTGACAAATTACCATAAACTGGGAGGTTTAAAACAACACAGGCGTATTCTCTCCCAGTTCGGCAGGCCAGAAGTCTGAGACCGAGGTGTTGGCAGGACCATGTACCCTCTCTGGGGAAGGACGCTTCCTTTGCCCCTTCCAGGTCCTTGGGGCAGCATCACTCCAGTCCGCCTCCACCTTCACGACTTCACATGGCCTGTGTCTCTGTTTATGTGTCTTAAATCTTCTTCTTTTCACTTATAAGGACACCGGTCATTAGATTTAGGGCCTGCTCTACATTTAAGATGATCTTATTTCTAAATCCCTGAGCATATCTGCAAAGACCCTTTGTCCAGAGAAGATCGTGTTCAAAATTATCAGGGATTAGGCCTTGGATATGTCTGTTTGGGGATCCAGGACACCCTACTGCATGGACTCCTTGTGATTGTCATGATGATTAAAGGAGCTAGCATACACAAGCTCTTCTAAATGGCTTCCTCCTTAGCGAGACTCAAATCTCTAACGTGTGTGCACTTGTATATCTGTATGTGTGTGTGTGTGCACTTAAACACTTATATCAAATCCAGGCAGATAAAAGCAGTCCTTGTTGATGGGGAAGCCACAGGAGCAAAATCTCCTGGCTCCTGTGGTCTTTTCTTTGAGATTAGGGCATCTTCTGATCCTGAGGGTTGGGATAACTGGATGGTGGGTAAAGAGTAAAGACTTCAGCACTGTCAAGGTTAGTCTATTAGATTCTTCCAGATTAGGTTTGGAGCAGGGAGCAGGGATTGGGAATTGCTGCTTTTAGCCCTGAAGCCAGGTTTTCGTTCCACGGGGAGAAAGGCAAAAACATCAGGCTCTGATACTGTGAGATATTTATTTACTTTGCAGTTTAAAACCAAGTTCTTAACCAGCTTCCCTTATTTGTTCTTTTTTTTTTAATGGTTTTATTGTGACAATATTATAGTACTTAGGATTCAGCATCCAGCTTAAGTAAATAGTTGTGTTTCACCCATACTAATTGTAATGATTATATGTTATTTTGTGGGCAGTGGTGAAAAATTGTTCTGGGGGTGGGTCTTGCAGATAATGAATTTACCTTTTTGTGTAATCGGTCTCTGCTTTTAATAAGCCTGTAATTTCCCCATGGTCCAGCAAGAAAGATCCCAAATTGCATTTGGGAAGTGTCAAGGAAAATAAGCTTTCTCTCTAAAAAGATGAATAATTTCAGTGGCTCCTCAGACTATCATTTGGGCCCATTAAGTGCTTTCCATATTTGCCTGTTCAGGCTGATGTGAGGAGCTTTGCTATCAAAGAATATGACTGTCGTCGCCTTTGTTGAAATGGGCCTTCAGTCCCCAGCTTCAAGGTCATTTTTTTATGGCCTTGAAAGGGCCCAGCCATGGTAGAAACAACAGCTCTGTTTGTGTTAATGGCCTTTGGAAAAATGCAGTGTTGTGGGCAGCGGGGAACGCCAAGCGGTGGGCGGCTCGGGTGGGGAGTTCAGGCAGGTTCTGAATTCCTTGCCCTGGGCAGGCGGGCCTTGCTCAAGGCTGTGGTTCGGTGGGCTCTCGCAGGGTTTGTGCCCTTCCTCAGCTGCCAGGGAACCTCCAGCGAGGACAACATGGATCTCTGTCTGCAAACCTTCCAGGAGAAGACGCAGCGATACAAAGACCAGCTGGATGAATTTCGCTCTTCAGTAGCGGCTACCCCAAGACTGAAGCCCATCTGCTCTGAGGACACGGTCCTGCGGGCACTGCATGAGTATGCCCGGCTGTACCACCCCCTGACACTGGGTATGGGCTCCCTGAGGCCAGCTCCCCTCAGCCCCAGTCCCCAGCAGGTCACAGAGAATCCAGGATCCAGCTACTGCCACTTGGCTGTGGCCATAGCAGGGGCACTGAAGTCAGCCCTGGGTTTGAATCCAGCCCCTCTGTAAGAAGTGGTTTCACACTGAGAAACAAAGACAATGACAGTTAGTGACATGTTTATATAATAATCACAACAGTGATTTGACCTAGATTATTTTAAGATCTAAAGGCTCTTTGGAAAAAGTAATAGATGATTGCCTTTATTGTTATTACTATAACTGTCTGAGCACTTTTTTTTTTTTTGGTGGTACTGGGGTTCCTGGAAGCCCTTCTACCTCGGGGCTACACTCCCAGACCTATTTTTACATTTTCATTTTGGAAGCAGGGTCTCCTAAGCCAGCGCACGGCTGGCTTCGAACCTGCGTGATCCTCCTGTCTCCGTCTCCCAAGCGCGGGGATTACAAGCGTGCGCCACCACGCCCGGCCTGTCTGAGCACTTTTTAAGAACACAGGATCATGGTCATTTGTGTTTACTATGCTTTAATATTTTCGGCATGGTTCCATTGAATCTCCACCTAAGTTTGGGACTTGAGCCCACCTCTGTGATTACTTGTTGTGAACTAAAGCAACTTATTCTCCTCCCTGGTCCCCAGTTTCTTTATATAAGTCAGGGAAGGATGGGTTAGAGGTGGTATCTTCCAGCTCTGAAGTCCAGAGTCCTCACTCGATTTTTTACAGCAGCTTTGAAGGAACAGGGGGGCAGTGAAGCTTACCCAAGGGCACCAAGCTGGCCAAGTCACAGTCAGGGCCTGTAGGCGAGTCCCTGGGCCTGAGTATACTGAGCTTTCTCCTCACCTGGTTGAAGCTTCTGATCTCCTCTGTATGTAATGCATTCTAGAAGGGATGTCTGAAGCTTCTTTATCAGTCTGAGAAGGAAGCAGATTTGTTTAAGAGAAAGGACTTGGGACTCAGACTAAGACAGAGACAGATTTGAGTGCCAGCACTGTGTGTCCTGGCTATGTAACTCTGGCCAAGCCTCTCTGAACCTCTTTTAGGACTCAGTTTCCTCTTTTTTACACTGGAGGTAATGGTGGTACCAACCTCTATGAAGTTTGTGAAAGAATTGAGATGCTATTTGTAAAGCTTCTCCCTACATGTTTGGGAGCATCAGACAACCATGGCAGCTGCCCTTATTACTCATAGAGTTCTGGCGGATCCTCTGGGTTAATTGTCAGGGTGCCCGCCAGCTTGCAACCATTGCCAAGTACTTGGCCATCTCTCCAGAGCCTTCAAGAAGTGTGGCATCTCTTTACAGAATGCAAGAACTTGAAAAAACCCCTTGAGGAGCCCCCAATTCCTGGCTGGGCAGGTTACCTGCCCAGAGCCAAGGTCACTGAGCTTGGCTGTGCCGCGAGGTACACGGTCATGGCCAAAAACTGCTACCAAGACTTCCTGGACATTGTGGAGCGGGCCAAGAGAGCACATCTGAAACCCTACGAGGAGTAAGTGTGTCTTGGTTGTAGCCACAGTCAGTAAGATGCAAAGGGCAGCCCAGAGTTGGCCGGGCACTGCCAGATGCCCCTGATGCCTGTCCCGCACTAGGACCATCTCAGGGCTGATTTGTTACATAGCAAGTGTCTCGTTTGTTACCGCAAAGCCTTCCTGGTGGGCAACCATGCCCTCACCTGTGTTCCACTTTCCCTAGTTTCAGGGAGGGTCTGGAAGTAAAATATAGAAGGGTCACCTGTCCTGGCAGTGGCCCAAGACTCAAGATTACTGAGGGAGGGGGATGGCAGGCAACACCAGGGTGACTCCTCTAGCCTTAGTTTTCTCTTCTCTAAAATGGGGACCATAAACTTAGCCTTTAGAAATGAACATGCCATGCCTACTCAGGACCTGCATGTATTGCACTCTTATTTTTTGGCGTTAAAAGAAGTAACTTTATGACTTTTGTTCTTTCTTTAGAATCTATGGTGTTAACTCCACACAACCTGCTGCTCCTTCTCCAGAAGTTTTGCAGCATGAAGGGCCACCGCCCAGATATCCAGGTAAGGGAGGACTCTTTCTTTCCTTCCTACTGTTTGCAGAGGCCTCTCTGCTTAGCCGGGCCGCCTGCCTGCAGCTCACGTGGAGGGTTTCTCTTCCAGGTAGAAGCTGCCCTGCCTTGGGAAAACCCTCCAGCTCAGAACCCCGAGCTCCAGTGACATGTGGCCCTGCGCAGAGGCCAAATGCGTTATGCGACAGGAAGCTTTGTTTAGAGCCGCTGTCTTCAGCAAAGTAGGCAGAGGGACAGAAGGATGCAATTCCCAGGGAGAAGTGACTCGCAGGGGCTCCAAGCCTGTTTTTCTTGTGACAGCAGCAGTTCCTCACGCACACCCCAGTGGGTGATAAGAAAATTCAATAACAAGAATACCTCACCTGCTGCCTGCACCATTGATGGTGATGGACCGTTTGTTGTCCTGTGAGAATAAAGAGGAGACTTCTTGCTGTGTTCGGGGTGTGTGTGTGTGGTTTTCTCAGGTTCTGCTGAATTTGAGAAGGTCCAGGGTGGGGCCTTCTCTTCCTAACCTCTGAGGTTGCCTTGTGCAGCTGGGCCAGGCTCCTCTTTGAAGCCCCAGCCCTGTTATCAGTCCATCCTTGGCATGGCCTGTCCCCCAAACTGGCAACTGTGTTTGCTCAGCCTCCAAGTTCCAGGGAGGCTCCAGCTGGGTCACACAGCTATACTAGTTTTCCAGGGCTGACCTAACAGCACCGCACACTGGATGGCCTCCGGCCCCAGAAAGCGATTGGCTCAGTAGAGGCAATTCTAGAGGCCAGCAGCTCAGGAGCAAGGCTGTGAGCTGGGCCTTGCTCCCTCTGAAGCCTTCCTCACCTCTTGCTAGCTGTGGTGGGTGTGGCATATTGGGGGTTCTGTGCTGTGCAAATCTGAGGCTCTCATCTCAGCCTCCCTCTCCAGACATTAGGTTCTCCCTGTTGTCTCTGTGTCTTTTCATGACCATCTTCTTACAAGGACATTGGTCACGATGACTTTGGAGCCCTTCTACTTCATTCTGTCTTCATCTTAACTATATCTGCAGTGACCTTATTGCCAAGCCATTGATATTTTGAGGTTCTGGGGACCAGGACTTCAGTGTACATTGTGTGAGGGATGCAGTTTAGCCCATAACACTGGCTCACTGCCTCTTGCCATTGGCAGGCAGCTAGCTCCCTGAACAACCCAGTAGACTTCCACACTCAAGGATACAGAACAGCTCTGGGGGTGGCAAGGCCTTGGCATCCAAAACTCAAAATCCCCAGAGCCAAAAGATGCAGCAGGAACCTCTGGAAGTTTTTCCCATTGTAAGAATTTTTGTCTCGGTTCCCAATGTCTCCACCCTTGCAATCTCAGTGAGAAGTCCCATGTTTGTTTTCACAGACTTCCAAGTGAAATTTAGTATTTCCTTCATTTATGAATGTAAGTGACGAGCCACAGCAGCACCTGCCACCTCAGCCCCGCAGAAATCACAGATTTTTTTTTTTTCATATCATGCGGCATTTGTTGGAAACAGCTAGAAATTATGCTAGGCTCATCTTCACAGCTGTAATAGTTATCAGAGCTGCTGTATCAACTCCTTAACATCCCGCTACTCAGTGAAGAAAGAAACACTTATATGGCCATTTCACACAGACCTGTTAATATTTTCATAATATTACCTTTGTAATCTGACGTATTTTACTGTAGACACTTGAAAACGTCATGTAGAGATGAGGCCCATAGGGTTCATCAGACAGACAGAGAGCCTCAGAAATGGTTAGGACTCTTGAACAGATAAGCAACCAAGAATGGTGGAAAGGGCGATTGCTTTACAAAACAAAACAACAACTCCATCCCTTTAGGATTCAGGATTCTAGTCCAGGCTGTTATTTAAAAGATGATGTGATGGGAAATACTGTTGTGGAAAAATATTTAGGATGTAATACAAAATATAAAAAGGAATGTCATAAGATATACAGTAGGCCTATATGTGCACACACACATGTACACACAATAATTTTATGTTGTTTTTTTTTTGTTTAATAGAGTGGGGTGCTGACCTATAAAATCAACAGTGGTCATGTGGTTGATGGTCCTACTTGTTGTTTTTATTTTCTTCTTTGTGCTTTTTTTCTGATTTTCCACAGTCAACTAGTGTTGCTTTCATAAACAAACAAACAAAAAAAAGCCCATCTTCTTAAAAATCCTCATTTGGATTAAGAGAAAATTTAATATTTTGGAAGTTAAAGAAAAAGAGCCTCATCTCTATAGAAGGCAGCTGACATTCTCCTCAAAGGGCTGGGAGCAAAGCTGGGTGAAGTGAATGGTCAGTTTTTTTTTCAGTTTTCTTAAATCCTGAAGGAGTAGCCGGGCATGGTGGCACACGTTTGCAATCCCAACATTTGGGAGGCTGAGGTCAGAGGATCGTAGTTTGCAGACAACCTCAGCTACTTAGTGAGGCCCTTTGCAACTCAGTGAGACCTGGTTTCAAAATAAAGAATAAAAAATAGGGCAGAGGGTATAGCTCGGAGGTTAAATGCTCCTGGGTTCCATCCCCAGACACACACACACACACACACACACACACACACACACACCCTGACGGAATGACCCACATGGTCCCAGAGGGGACTCTGGGAGACAGATCCCCTCACCACTAGGCCCACGCGGTCCAGTCATTGCGCCTCTGCTGGCCCCCTCAGAAACAAAGGACACAGAAAGTGTGTCTGCCTGGCCCTCTTTACCAAACTCGATTTATAGATGACTGCTTGGGGGTCAAGCTTTCTGGGAGCTTTGCAATAAAGCCAGAGAGCTGGCAGGACTGTCACAGCTCTTAAACTGTCCCAGTCATTCTCTTCCCTGGGATCATTTGTTTACCAATATTTAAGTAATTGACTAATTCATTTTTGCACCAACTTTTAAAAAATGGCTTGAGCTGTAAAACCAAAACCAATTAAAAAAAAAACCCACTGTCAGAGGTAACAAAAGTGAATAAAGGTAATTTAAAAATTCTTTCACAGCCTTTAATTCTTCTACAAGTTCATGATTAAGATCACCAAGTTCAACGTGAAAAGCTGTGAGCCCTTTTGTTTAAATAGTTCCGCATTGCGATTCTTTTCCTTAATCTTTAGCTGGTTTCTCCTTAGCCTATAATTTCTAGAGCGTTGTCTGTCGGCCTGGGGGAGGTGTAGCAAGGTGATTTTACTGCTCAGCAAATTATCGTTATTAGCACAAGCTGCATCCGTAATGAGCTCACTCTTCCCACTAAAAACAATTCCAATACCTGATAAGACAAAATTTCCCAAGCCAACCTGGCCTTTTCTCAGATAGTTTGGTCTCCATGGCTATTAAAAATGCTTTTTTAGGGGTCACTCTTTCTTTCTATGCAAGAATTAACAGCTTCCCCCAAGGACACTGTGAAGGAGAGACACCAGGTTTGTCTGTCCCCACTCTACCTTCCACAGGGATGCCCAGCTGGCTCAAGCAGGGTGTCATTCACAACTCTGACTCTGCTCCCGCACAGATGTGAGCGTAGATAGGAGGCAGACTCCTGGAGTTCATACCTCAACTTGGCCTTTTCTGGCGGTGTGACTCTGAGATAATTCCCTTAACTTCTCTGAGCGTCAAATTCCTGTTTTATATAGTGAAGATATAACAGAAGAGCTTTCCCAGTAGCATAACTACACCCCAGTAGCATAGGTATAAAAATTAAGAGAACAGGCAGGTAAGAGGCTCGGGTATAGATCAGTGGTAGAGCACTTGCCTGGCATGCACAAGCCCTGCAGAGAGAAGAGGAGAGGAGAAGAGAGAGAAGAAAAGAGAAAATGAGGAAAGAAGAGAACTGAAGGGAAGGAACCTCAGGGTGGCACAGGGAATAATGGGCAGAGGTGGGCATTCTAAGGCCAGGTCAACATGCCTGACCTCCGGGCCATATTGCCATACTTGGTGCAGTTCTTCTTCTTGACTGTTGTCACAGTACTATGAGCTGCTTCCAAATGAGTCATGGTTTCTCATTAAATCAATTTAGGAAAAAAAAAAAAAAGGATAAGCGAGAGGAGCATGAAAGTGCTGTGTTTGGGAGGGAGCCAGCACCATGGGCATTGGGGTGCTGCGAGCTGGGCTTTAGGGGTCCTCGTGCCTGTTAGCGGTCTGTAACTGCTGAGTGAGCTAGAGCAGGAAGCTTAATGGCTCCAAGCTTTAGTTTTTTTTCTATAAAATGATACAAATACCCAAATGCCTTCCTTGTGAGTTTTTTTTATTAAGCACATTTTTATTATTACAAGGTAGAAAGAACAGAATAATAAAGAACGGCATCAGAGGGACGCAGTGGAGTGCCTTGAAAATAAGACACTCCTTGTGAAGTTATTTTGAAGAATCAAAGGAATGATAGGTGCAGAGAGCTTTGCATGACATTTTGCAGATGTCACACTCTCAGGCCCTCTGATTCCTGCTAACTATATCCAAAAGCCTTAGGAAGGAACAGCAGCAAACGCAGAAGCTAAAAGCCTAGGTTAAGCATGAGGACGAGGGTCTCTCATTCCCTGCCTGGCTCCCAGGTCTTGTTCTTCACCCCCTGGCCCATCCCAAGAGCTGCAAGAGTTGTGGTCTTGGTTCTTTTCTTCCCAGAAGGCCTCTGGGTTCTATAAGCAAATTGCCTTTCCTGAAAATGTCCCAGTTTGGCCTTGGTGCCAGGCCTGGGAGAGCACTGCACATCACAGTGTGAGCCACGGCTGGGGGCTGGGTGATGCTACCCATGCAGGCAGAGCCCCCACCCTCTTCCTTTTGGCAGCAGCTTCTCTCCAGCTGATGGGTGGGTAGGGGAGGATGGGGTGTGCAAACCTCCATCACACTCCCAAAGCAGAGCCCCTCTCTCTCTCTCTCAAAAAAAAAAAAAAAAAGGAAGTAGGTGTGCTTCCAACAAAAGCCAGATATGCATATTTAGATTCAAGCTGGATTTGTCTGGATTCTCCAAAAGCTGAGAGAGAAGGTGAGGAGCTGGCCTTTCTTGACCTCCTGGGCACCATCTTCAAGGGCCAACAGGCACTGGATGGCCCAGAGAGGTTGGACACAAGCCCAGCACCCTTTGGCTCTCCATTCTGATAGGCACTGTCCTCAAGGTCATAAGAAGGGTCTCTCTGGAACCCCTCCGGCCCCTTTGCCCTCCACTCCCTCTACCTCGGCTCCAGGGCCTGGGATCTGTCAGTTGTAACAGACTCCTTGCCCAATGCCAGTTGGTGCGAAGCCACTTCCATTTGTCAAACTCGCCCTGGTTTTTGTCAACCTACTTGCCTCAAGGCATAGCTGGTAATTTCACAGTTCTTGTATATATTTGCTATATCTTCAACTTCATGCAGTTGGGCTTGTTTCCCTCTACTTTTCTTTTCTCCTTGTTTTTTTTTTTCTGCTTGTGAACACCGTGAGAGCCTTTCAGCCTGAATGTCCAATTGCTTTTCTGTCACATTGACCGTCACAAATACACCATTTTATCCAAGCGTTCCCTCTGCTTCCTGTCTTAAAGGTGCCACCCTCCCCATTAGTAGGACATAAATCACCAGGGCCTTCCTTCTAAGCCAGGGCTAGAAAAATTTCCTACAAAGAGCCAAATAGTAAATCTCTTAGGTTTCCCAGGCTGTGTGGTCTATGTTATAAGTACTGAAGTCTTACACTTTAGTAGGAAAACAGCTGTAGACAATGTGTAAGCAAATGAGCAGCTGCTGTGTTCCAATAAAATTTCATCGATACAAACTGAAATTTTAATTTTGTATAATTTTCATGTATCACAAAATTTTATTCAGCTTCTGAATTTGTAAGAATCCATTAAAATGTGAAAGCCATTCTTAGCTGGGTCTGGGGTGGGGTACAAAGAACAGGTGGCCCATGACCCCAAATTCATGGGGCCCTGCTCTAAACATTAAATGAAGTCCAGTGCCTGGTGCTAGACAGAATCAAGTTGTGATTTATTTTGTTAGCAATATGGGTGTTTTAGCTCTTCCATGGGTGTGTCCAAAACACTTGACAAGAGCAGCTTAGTGGATGAAAGGTTTATTTGGGCTCACGGTTTCTGAGGTTCAGTCTAGAGTGGGTTGGCTCCAAGGCAGAGACATCCTGGCCACAGAACAGTGTGATGGATGCAGACGCCTCAACTTGTGGCAATAGGAGCAGAGAGACAGGGAGTGGCCAGGGACAGATATTGTCCTCAAGCCTATGATCCCAAGTGGCCTACCGCCTCTAACCATCCCCGCCTCTGAAACTTGCTGCATCGCACCAATCCCCGAGCGTTTCTGGGAAACAGCCCATATCCAAACCATAACGATGGGTCAAGCAGGCACCCCCTTGAGAGATGCCCCCTTGGAGGGTCCCAGAAGCAGAACCTCCTGCAGCCAAACACTGAGAAAGCAGGCCAAACCACTCCCAAGACAGAAGGAGACACAGATGATGAGGAGCTGGTAGTAGCTGGGACACAGCCTGCAATGGCATGAGAGGAAAGGCACAAACAAAGGCCCAGGAGAGGCTTTCATCACCTGCATTTAAGTTAAAATCTAATTGAGATGAAAATGGATGCACAGAAATTAAGTGTGTGTGTGTGTGTGTGTGTGTGTGTGTGTGTGCCGTGTGTGTGCATGTGGGGGCTTTTGCCGTTAAGTCATATGCCCTGTAACGATAGCTTTACCAAATTTATTCCCTTGGCTTGAAAATAGAGATGCTTTCTGAAATTTGATTTTGTTGTTCTATAAATTGTTTTGGCTTTGTGAATAGGGCAAACCCCATTTCTTATCTGCCTCAAACAAAAATGGAGCATTAAAGTGTTTAAGATTCAATCAAAGGTTTGCTGTGAGCGGCACAATATTAAAATAACAGAAAAATCAATACAATTTTTATTTTGAACACGATTTGTCACAAATAGCATTCTAATAGATAACACTGATTATATGGTAGCAAATGTAATTTATATATACCGAGCACCATGCCTTTGTGAGAGTCATCATTAAGGAATTTGACACATGTGTAGGAGAACAATAAATGTCAACTGAAATATATACTAGTTAGATATAAATGGAAGGCTGAAATGAGTGATGCTGGCATACACTATACTTATAAGTAATAATATGCAGTCTAAAGTAGCTTGGGTTTTCAAACAAGAACTCTTTATTCTGTCATTTAAAATATCTCATATTTCTGAAGGTCAGGAATAAGTGGCCCTATTAGCATTAAAAGCTAGTAAAAGAGAAAGGAATGTGTTATTCATTTAACATAACATTTTATGAAATAGCTTTGTAAAGTATTCATTCCCCCCTCACACACACCCAGAGGATGAAAAGATGGAATGAACATGCCTGGTTGTCAGTGGAAGACTTTTAGTTGTACCTTTGTTACCGTTCATGTCTTGATTCAGTAGAATTTTACGAATTATGGGTTGCTGTCTGGGCAGATCAGTGCTATGAAATAAAGTTGTCTACACACACCCTTGGTCCCAGCTGGTCTGGGATCTGCATCAGTAGTATTATTGGTACATGGACAAGGGTGAGAGTCTAGGCAAGACTGACAGGAAGTGAAGAGGGAGGCTTTGCTGCAAGAGACATCTGTCGAGAGAGAGAGAGAGAGAGAGAGAGAGAGAGAGAGAGAGAGAGAGAGAGAGAGAGAGAAGAAGAAGAAGAAGAAGAAGAAGAAGAAGAAGAAGAAGAAGAAGAAGAGGAGGAGGAGGAGGAGGAGGAGGAGGAGGAGGAGGAGGAGAAGGAGGAGGAGAGGGGAGAGGGGAGAGGGGAGAGGGGAGAGGGGAGAGGGGAGAGGGGAGAGGGGAGAGGGGAGAGGGGAGAGGGGAGAGAGGAGAGAGAGGGGAGAGAGGGGAGAGAGAGAAGAGAGAGAAGAGAGAGGAGAGAAGAGAGAGAAGAGAGAGGAGAGAAGAGAGAAGAGAGAGGGAGGGAGGGAGGGAGGAAAGGGAGGAAAGAAGAAGAAGAAGAAGAAGAAGAAGAAGAAGAAGAAGAAGAAGAAGAAGAAGGAGGAGGAGGAGGAGGAGGAGGAGGAGGAGGAGGAGGAGGAGGAGGAGGAGGAGGAGGAGAGAAAGGAGGAGGAAGCTCTTGCTGTGTATGCCTTTGAAAGGTGGCAGATAAAATCCAGACTGGGATCCAAATACAGATAGTCATAGGGCTACCCCCAGGGTGGGAAGGGTATTCAGCCAGAAAAAGCTATTCAATCACCTTTAATCTACCACAGGTCCTGAACTCCAAAATATTGTAAGCCTAATCCATGTAGACTCCTAGGATACTCTCTCAGCTTCCATGGGATTAATCAGCCTCTCTCTCTATTTTCCATTAAATTTGGATAAAGAATGAAAACAAACAAACACCCACTGACAAATACTACCATAATCACCTGGAATTAGCAAAGATGAATCTTTAATCAAATTTACTTCAAATCCTTTTATAATAAAAAAATATGTTTTTAGTGGTTACTTACAAGGTTCTAAATAATTGCCTTCTGGGCCATGTTTTGCTATTTTGAACCACCACACATGTGGTAAGCAATAGTATTATATATTATGAGTAAAATCATACAAAATCAACCACTTGTACATTGTACTGGTGTCTTCCCAACATTTGTTTTTCAACTCAACAGGACATTCTTGAGGTTCTATTTTATGTTGGTGTAAGTAGACCTGAGCTCATTTGTTTTATTTGCAAAAGTTATGTTTTATATAATTGTATGGAGGCAGATGTTATTTTCTTGGTTTCAGTTGTATTCTTCTCATTACCAGTGAGGTTGAATTGCAACCATTTTGCTTACTCTCTTGCTTTTCTTCTTTCACACGTGTTTCTGCATGTGCCCTCTGTCCGCTACGTTGTGGTGCAGCAAGGGGGCCATGGCAGTGCGCAGACACCAGCAACATGCTATGTGACCACCAGAATCGAGTCAAATAAACCCCTTTTCTTTGTATATTTTCCAGTGTCAGGCATTTTCTACAGCAACACAAGTGGACTAAGGCCATCTTCGGTATAGACTGCCTGCTCATGTCCTTGGTTTTGCTATTCTGTTGTCCTTTTTTGTGTGTATTCTGAGTACTTATCCTTCCTAGAGGCCTGACTTGTCTTGGTTTTCATCTTTGATGTCTTTGTTACTCTTGAAAACTCATGCCAGCCAGCTCTTCTTGCTTCATTTGACTGCTTATGTGCCAGGGGCTGTGGTTAGTGCTAGGAAGGCCTCATCTATTTAACCCAACAGCCACTCTGTGTGGCAAGGTTACTAGTATTCCCTAGTAAGTGTTGAAATCAGAGGAGTTAAGTAATCAGCCCAGTTGCAGTTCAAGGCCAGCTGAGCCCAAATGCAGAGCTGAGACTACAAGCCCTATCAATACTATAAGCATTAGTAGGAGAAAGTGTCATTAGAAACCCAAGAAAGAGATATACTCAGTGGTTTTTACTCTTGGTGCTGTGTTTCCCGAGAGCTTTAAAAATACTCATCCCCTACCCTAGAAATGGTGATCAATCTAAGATGTAACCTGGACATAGAATTTTCCTTTAAATCCCCACAGTGATTCTAATATACAACCAGGGCTGAAAACGTCTGTCTTATATTTTGTAGTTATATTGAGATCTAGAACTTCTAGTAGGTCTCAGACAAGTGACTCTTCCATTGCAAAGGGCCAGGCTTTTAAATGTTAGGGCTTTAAGAAAAAAAAAATTAGACGGATTAAAATTCCATTGTGTACATATCCCCTAGTTTTGCAATCCATTCATCTGTCGTTACATCTTTATAGGGAAATGGGTGAAAATGGAGAACATTATGCTAAGTGAGATTAGTCAGTCCCCAAAAGTAAGAAATAGGTGCTCTCCCTAATATGTGGAAGCTAGGGAGAAAATGAGTCATAGAAGAAACTCTAGATCAAGGAGAAACTATAGATGAGCAAATAAGGTGACCTGAGGGGGACGGGAGGGGAAGACAGAAATTCCCTCATGTACATCATGTACCTTCATAAGCATATCAAAGTCAGTCACTAAGCCAAACAGGAGAAAGAGGAAAGGGTGAGGGAATGGGGAGGAAACTGGGGAAGGTCTGAGTGATGTGTGCATGTATGCCTCTACCATCTTGTGCCCATTAAGATGTACAACTACAACACAGCAATAAAATATTAAGAAAAGAAAAAGAATTTAGAAAATACCAAGCAGATACAAAGGGAAAGGGAGAATGGGCCAAACACTTTTTTTTTATTTTTTATTTTTTATTTTTTATTTTTTGGTGGTACTGGGGTTCCTGGAAGCCCTTCTACCTCCGGGCTACACTCCCAGACCTATTTTTGCATTTTTATTTGGAAACAGGGTCTCCTAAGCCAGCGCGCGGGGCTAGCTTCGAACCTGCGCGATCCTCCTGTCTTTGCCTCCCAAGCGCGGGGATTACAAGCGTGCGCCACCACGCCCGGCAAGGGCCAAACACTTTAAGATACTGAGCTTTAGCAGTCTCCTTCCTGGAGGCCTCCCCCAGGGGACAGCAAGGTCTTCTTGCCCCCATTCTCAATCTTGGCGGATGAACCAGCCATTCTTGGAAGATGCTCAATGAGGCCATTTCAGGATTCTAAGAATTTGACAGTGGTACCTCCCACCTGGGTACACTCCAAACCCATGACCGTGGGCCCTGAGAGTGACATTCTTTACTTGGCACCAGCCCATGTACTCACTGGGGCCCCAGGAATTAGTGGGAGGCTCTACTGGGGGCAAGTGGGAGGCTGTGTGTCAGCATGAGGCCAGGGTGGATGGTCTCAGTCCATGTGGTCAGAGGCTCAGCACTGGGAGGTACCAGCCCTCCAAAGCCAGAAATTCTAAAAAAAGATTGTGCGGGCTGGAAGTTGGTGTCCAGCTCAGGGAGGAAGCTGGAAACCCAGCCTTGGCTGCTTCACCTGACTTGACCAGCAGTGTTCGCGCTGTTAGAGGTCTCTGGACAGGCGTTGAGCTTACAGGCTCCTGCAGGACCTGTAAGAGTGAGGTGTGGCTCCAGCTGGCTGCGAACCTGCCCCAGCTCCTCCCACTGATGTACTATTTTCTCCCAGGCTGAAGGATAAATTGAGGAAAATATTTGCATATGACAGAGTATTTCAGTTCTCTGAAAGGGCTCTTTAAAGTAAAATATATTGAAAGATGCTGAAAATTAGCAAGGGATTTCGACAATTAACAAAGAACTATTGAGTCATTAAACACTGAAAAGATGTCCACTCACATTCATAATGAAATAAGTGCAAATTACAATGTAAGGAAAAGCACTTTACCTACCAAATCTGCCACGGTTTCAACCACATCTTTAGTGAGGGTATGAAGCGCTCTCATATTAATGAACCAGATGACATTGTCAATGCCTAATTTTTTTTACCCTAAAACATTGGAAATGTCACATAATTCAACCTACTATGTTGTTGGAGTGTGAATAGATATATTGACTATTGAGGGCAATTTGTCAATACTGATCAAAATAAATATCCTATGGATTTACTGGACAAACATATAATATAGAGAGTATCATAAAAAGATATTAATTGCATTATTATTTGTGATAGAAAAATTTTAGAAACCACTTATGCATTCACCGGCAGGTTCTACCATACAGTCCACATACATCTATTAATCTACAAAGTCCTATAAAGAGTGAAGAGGCTGTTTCTGTAAGATGAGAGAATAATATTCAGTTTATTGCCAGGTGCAGTGGCACCTATAATCCCAGTACTTGGAAGGCTGAGACAAGAGGATTACAAGTTCAAGGCCAGCCTCGGCAACTTAGTGAGACCTTAAGCAACTTAGCAAGATCCTGTTTAAAAATAAAAAATAAAATAAAATAGGGCATAGCTTAGAAGTAGAAGGCCCCTGGGTCAATTAACAGTATCATACACACCGTTTACTGTTAGTGCAAAAAAAAAAAAAGCTGTATAAAAGCTTGAACAAAAGGGGTGAGCGGGGTTGCGGTGTGTGGCATAGCTGAAAAAAAAATCCATGTTGTTTCTAGGAAGAATTGAGACATTTGACAGAAAAGGTAGATAGAGATTTACCTTTTATAAGAATACCTTCAGGCCGGGCGTGGTGGCGCATGCTTGTAATCCCAGCATTCGGGAGGTGGAGACCAGAGGATCGCGGTTTGTGTATGGCCTCAGCTACTTAGCGAGGCCCTTTGCAGCTCAGTGAGACCCTGTCTCAAAAAAAAAAAAAAAAAAAAACTAAAAAATAAGACTGGGGATGTAGCTCAGAGGTAGAATGCCCCTGGGTTTCATCTCCAGTTCTGGAAAAAAAAAAAAGAATACCTTCCTGTATCATTTGAATTTTGTACCTTCCATATGTATTAACTTTTTAAAAAGCCCTCTTCCTTTTTGCCACAGGATTAACCTAAATCATAATACTTTGGAAATATACATATCATAGGCTGATCTCCTAAAGGGTCTACCCCCTACCTGAAAGTGTTTTGGATATAAAGTTACATGTGAAAGTTTCAGGATTTTGAATATTATTAAAGGCTTCTAACGATAGGATGGAGGTTAAGGCATTTATGATAATAATGTTAGCATACTTAGCTATAAAACAAAATAGGGCAAATGGTCCTGCTGCATATTTAACATAGAATCTTGATACAAATTCTGTTTCTCTTTCTGTTAGCTCAAAAGGGGGCTCTATTAGTTTCTGGTAGAGTTAAGTCACATTACTGTGGTCATGATGGAATAATCATGTGAATCCTTGTGTATAAGTAAGTCAGCTGGAGTGAAAGATTCATTGAACGCTAAGACCAAGAGGAGAATAATAGCTTGGATGACTTTATATGAAATCGTGCTATGGCTTGTAGGGATCCAGAGAGGGCACATTTAGAGTTCAGTGCTCATCCTGACCATAAAATAGAGTAGACAGCAAGGTTTGATGTAGCTAAGTAGGTGGGTAACACGAGAGAGCAAAAACGTCCTTTCAAACGGGACAACTTCATCGTCTAAGAAAATAAAACACGTCAGCAGGGGTTGTGCAATGTTCCTGAAAGAGACGTGGCCGCGGAGAGTGAGCGAGAAATTCTGGGCACTACCCGTGGTGAGCTTGGCTCCGGTCCCAACAATCATTTCCAAGATGTGGCCCAGATCATGGAGAACGTCAAACACAGACCAAATGTATTGAAAGATTTATTACCACAAAGAGACAAGTACCATACCATGCTTTCAGCAAGGGTAAAGAGACTGCAAGACTGCTTCTCTCACGGTATCACTGCTGCAAAAATGATGCCTGTGGAGGAAAACAGTTACAGCATGAGGCTCTTTAGATGGGGCCATGTGACTCTGAGTGAGTCAACAACTTCCAGCAGACTCCCTGGACTCAAATCCCACTGATGATCAATCTGCAATACCCGGCAGGGTCCAGGTGATTCTAAGAAGACCTACTCTATGAACACCTTCCTCTCCTTTCTGGTTCTCATCACACCAAAAGCCACATCAAACCAAAGCTTATCACTGAGGGCCACCGATGAGCTGCTGCTTTGACCCAGCAATGAGTTCCGGCCTAGCAGTGCCCCAGCTGCTGGCCCAGAGAGGACAATTTTATCTTGAGTAAAGATCCTAGTCTTCTGTAAACTGTTTCTGGGAATGTAAAACATGGCAGACACTTTGGCCAACAGTCTGGCTGTTCCTCTATAAGAATCAGGGACCAGCCATTCCATACCTAGGTATATCCCCAAGAGGATGAAAACATAGGTCCACACAGAAACTACTATGCAAATATTCATGACAGCACTGCTCATAATAAGCCCAACTAGAAACAACCCAACTGTCTGTCAACTGATAATGGATAAATGAAATACACTATATCCTTATAAAGAATATTATTTTTAATAAAAAGGAATATACCTGGACTTACATATACAAAGAAACAGCATGTCGATTGTCCTATATAATCCTTCCAATAAGATGATAATTAACTGATTTAATTGTGCAGCCAGCAAAGTTAAGTCATGCCAGGGAGCCAAGTCTTGGCATTTGTTTTCTAAAGTAATTCAAAATCCAGAAAGATTTCTTCCCCTATAGTTTTCCTATTGTACCTTAGACAAGTTACTTAATTCTCCAAATCTCACTTTCTTCACCTTAAAATGAGAGCAGGTGAGGTGTGGCATCTACATTTTGTTCAGACTTTAACATCCCATTGTTTTGCAATTCTTATCCCCTTTTGAAGTGTCCTTTCTCTACTTTAAAGCAGTTAGGTTTTCTCCCAACTCCTACTAACACAGATTAGAGTCCCTCAGAATGACAAAGGATTGCCACTGGCAGTCCGATTCCCAGCAGTTTGTATTCCTCTTTGGCCATAGTCTCCAGGGCAAATCAGTTCAAATCAATTTAATTATTAACTATGCAACACCTGAAACTAACCAGCAGTTTCCTCCAAATACTTATTCTCCTTATTATTTGAGAAGAAACAGTCTTATTTGCCTGTTTCTTGAATCAGTGCCTTATAACCAGGACCTTGCTCCTGATAAGTTGAATATATCCTAAGAAAAATAATATTTGGTTTTTCAAAGTAAATCTGATGGACAGAGAGTTGAGATGAACAATCAGATAAATTAATAGATGGATGGGAAGATAAAAGGGTGGCTGGATGTCTGGGGGAGATGAGGCAGACTGTTGTGGATGGGTAGATAGGTAAGTGGATGTACAGAGAATGCCAGATGAGGGGCGGGTGTGGTGGCACACACTTGTAATCCTCGTGCTTGGGAGGCAGAGACAGGAGTATCGTGCTGGTTCGAAGTCAGCCTTGCTGGCTTAAGAGACCCTATTTCCAAGTTAAAAAAATATATATAAAATATGTAGGTCTAGGAGTGTAGCCTGGAGGTAGAAGGGTTTCCAGGAACCCCAGTACCACAAAAAAAAAAAAAAAAAGAATGCCAGATGAATAGAAAGGCAGATGAATAGACAGGTTTATAAATAGATGGATAGGTGGGTGATTATGTGGATGGCTTACATCCACAGAGTGATAAATAAATATAATCGGACTTGGATGTAATAAAAGAATAAAAGATACTCACTCAATCCCATCTTCGCCACTTTGCACCATGATTTGGGAAGCCCCCAGTTCGGGATGGGTAAGATTTATCGCATTGTTGTCCCAGAGGAACTTCACCTTCTGGATTTCTCCAACATTGAGGTCCACATCAATGTCATTTGTGTGGACTGCATCTGGATTAAGGGATCCCCTGAAAATAGAGACATAAAATATCACATCAGGTATTCATGTGGACATCAAATGAATACACAGGAGGATAGAAATCTATTGTTGCTTCAAATAATGGCTACTACCTAGAATGACTTCATACCAAATACACATGTGCTTGGGCAGAACACACTTTTTCAAGATATTGGACTTTATATTTTCACTGTTTTGAGTCATCACTAGAAAGCTGTGAAACATTTGGAGTGCATAATCTCTAAGATTGCTACAGGAACAATTGATGTCATGTGTTTTGTCTAAAGAAGCACTTGATTGAGAAGACACTGTTGAGATCTTATATGCAGCCCAGAAAGTTGTCAAAGAAATTTGCTCCTGTATCAAGTTATAAAAATTAGCACACGACCAGATTTTAATGTTACCATGAAGTCAGGCATTCACTCAACACATATTTACCATGTTACTCATACTCATATACTCAGTATAAGTCAAGAGTTGAGACCACCACACAACAAGCAGGTGGCCCAGGATTCATGTCCACCTCTGTGTGTGGGGACAGAGCATGTGGTGAAGAAGCTGTCAAACAGATGCACCTTGCTCCAGGGGGAATTGTGCACTCAGAACACCTAAGTCAAATGATGGGTATTCCCAGGGGAGCTAGCGCATGGCTCATTTTAAAAAGTGAGTTCCCTCTCTCTGGACCTCGCTCTTCTCATATGTAAAATGGGGCCATTGAACTAGATGTGAAGGCTTTCTTCCAGCCCTAACAGTCTAGGATTGAATGGTCCTATAGACTAGCTCCCTAGATTTACAAAGCAGTTTATACTCAATCGTTTATGAATAATCTGTGATGAAGAGTATGGCTATTTTGCTTTACTATCAGACTTACTTGAAAATTTCATATTGTTTTGAGTTTCCATTGCTTCCGTACAAAGCAATCCAGATTTGCCCAGTCACTTTCTTTTCTCCAGATAGAGTGATTGATACCTTATATCGCCAACCTGTCCAAAGAAATAAAATCAGTTCAGTCAGACTTATCTTCTTGAAAAATGACTCAATGGAAGCAAAATTCTTCTAAGCTTTGAACCCCCATGAGTGAGAGCTAAGGTGTGTGTGTGTGTGTGTGTGTGTGTGTGTGTGTGTGTGTGTGATAGCTTCCTCTAATGGAGTTGGGGTCCAGGAATTCAGATTCTAGGTTGTGGTGAAGAGATTCAGAGGATAGTAACCATTATAGTTCAGCAGAACAAAACATGTGACCTCATGAATGAAGGGTGACCTGTGGCTGCACACGCGTGCCCTGACTGACCCATGAGGCAATGGACCCAATACTTGTGTCTCCCCAATCCAGATGAACTCCTGCCCCCAGTGAGTTAGGAGAGGGGAAGTTTGGGAGATAATTAGACCACAATTGTAGAGCCCTTGTGAATGAGATTCATGCCCTTATAAAAAGGACCCCAAAGGGCTCTCTCACCCTCTTTCCACAGTGTGGGAAGATACAAGAAGATGGCAGTATGCACCGGAAACTGACCCTGCTGGCACACTAATTTTAGACTTCCAGCTTCCTCTGAGATTGTGTGAAACCAATTTCTGTTGTTTACAAACCACTGGTCTATGGTATTCTGTTGTGGTAGCATCAACAGACTTACATATTTGGGTGTTTTATAACTTGCTTTTCCATTTAAAATGCCTTAAAGTATTTATCTTTTCAGCACATAGAACTATATCCTTCTTCCTATTAACGGTGTCACCTAGTTTTTAATCTATAGCATGTAGTAGTTATTTTTCAATTGGGGAAATTTAGATTTTCCCCTCAGTCTTTTTCTACTAAAAACAAAGCTACAGTGAACTCTTGAACAAACTATGCCACATACAAATGTTTTTTTTTCTATAATATGTTATGAGAATATACCATAGAAAAGTATACGCAGGTAAGACTTTAGTAACACTGCCAAGCTATTATCTTTTTATGATAAATGTAGGATTACATGAAATACCATATGAGAAAAGTGTTTTATAAAGTGCTGTGTAATTTATTTTAAATACAAAACTCCCTTGGAAAATAAGGCTCTTCTCTCTAGCCATTATATGGTATTATTTGTTGAAAATTAGTTTTGCTGTATTTTTGCCATTTTATTCCTCTTTAATGAGAAGCTGAACAAAACAACATCAACAATACTCTGTGTGTGTGTTTGTGTGTGTGTGTGTGTGTGTGTGTGTGTGTGTGAGAGAGAGAGAGAGAGAGAGAGAGAGAGAGAGAGAGAGAGAGAATCGTCACTACAGTGACTTCCTGATTTCCACTGACTTTGCTTCAAGTTTCCTGCTCCCTTTGTTAATAGATGCGTCCTTCCTGCCTCAGGGGTGGGTGGACATGTGAGCTAGCCTGGGCCACTCATTGTACCTCATTCTGCTGCTGATCAGAATTACTGGCTAGAGGGGTGGACGTGGGACCCACGACAAACACTGTTCTACTGTTCTTACACGATAGCTTAAGCTGGATGCGGCCGAGTTTCTGTCAGTTGCTATCACAGGTCCTGAGGTTCGGGATAACATAAAGCTGGTGCATCTTTTTAAGTTATTTACAAGTTATTATTGTAAGAGTAAAATGGAAACTTACGAGCATAGTTAGCAGTGTCTCCTGTGTTCAGATAGAAGGTCTGCGCCACAGCACTGGTTTTTCCCTTAAACTGGTCAGCAAAGTGCCCCATCTTGGGGCATCCTTCAGCCGGACAAGGGAAACAATCGTTCTAGTGGGAAAAGTTGTGTTTGTTAGTAGTAGGCCTTTGCCTCGCTCATTCTATGAGTCAGTCCACCTTCCCTATCCATCCATCCCTCCTCCTGCCCACCCACCCTGCCATTTACTCTCTTCATTCTCTCCTCCATCCCACTAATCCACGCATACGTGCAGCTATCTACCTATGCGTCCATGAGTTCATGAGCCATCCTACAACTGTGCACAGAACTGTGCTAGTTCCTGAAGAGTGACCAATAAAGTAGCCCTTAAAAATTAGAGTATAGTTGCAAAAGACAAGTCATATACAAGGAGTGATGACATTAAAACTTGGGAGGGGAATGCAAGACAATGCTTCTAGGGATAAGTAAATAGGAAAGACAAGTTGTTTCAGGAGGGGAGAGAAAGGGAAGATCCATGACTATTTTCGCTTTTATGTGAATTATTTCTCTAGACTAATTGATTCCCATTAGATACTCTCCAAATGGTAGTTCATTAATTAGGGCTTTAAATTAGGCGAGCACTTTATGGCATAGGGTCATTTCCTCTGACCTTTGACTTCATACCACATTCAAAATATACTGTGTACAGAGTTATTTTGTGATGTGGAAAGCTTAAGACAGGTGCTGGGGGCCCTGTGGCTACCTATGCCCCAGCAGTAACCAGCCTGCCGAGGTTGCTCCTTGAACACTATAAACCTTGAAGATCACACATAAGGTCCTTTTGACTGTACTCCATCTCAGAATGTCGAGATCAAAATTAGTTTTGAGAAGAAAAAATGCGAGTTTAAACATATATAAATTTTTATCTTTAAGGAAAATATATTTTAAAATACTAGAGTTTTACAACCTGCAATGTAATCAATTTAAATAAGGATTATCAGTGGAAATCCAAACTTTCACTGGAGTTATTTCTGAAAAACAATATCACCTAATACATTATCCAGGGGAAACAGTATTTTCATAATACAGAAATCTGGCAGACATCACCTTAACCAAATAATAACAATTTATGTCACCAAATAATGGACAAAGTTCCACTAGATGAATGCCTTTGATTTGATACATTGAGAAAGGCCTAATCTCACTCATTGAATCATAAAGAAATAATTTCAGAGTGTGGACTAATCTACTAAATGCCCGGTGTGGAGTCCTCTAACTGTCTCTGTGCCCTGAAAGACCAAGAAAAATGGGAAACAATTCCGGGTTAAAGGAGATGACAAAGACAATACATGCAATGCAAGCAAAAGGAGGAAAGGAAATACAGAGGGAAGGAGGGAGGGAGGAAAAAAGGAAGGAAGGAGGGACGGAAGGAAGGGGTAGGAGGGAGGGAAGAAGGGAGGGCAGAGGTAAGGAGAGGGAGGGAGAAGGAGGGGGAGGAAGAGAAGGAGAGGGAGGGGAGGAAGGGAGGAGGGAGAAGGAGGGAAGGGGAGGGAGGGAGGGAAGGGGAGGGAGGGAGGGAGGGGAGAGGAGCATGGCAGGCAGACAGGTAGACAGTTCTAGTGGCCATCACATGGATAACTGGAAAAATCTGAATATGGGCTACGTATTAGGAACTATTAGTATATAAAATTTAAATTTATTGAGTATTGTTATGTAGGAGGATGATCTTGTTCTTAGGAGAAGAATGCTGAAGTATTTATAAATATTCTCTCTCTCTCTTTCTCACACACACACCACACACACACACACACACACACACACACACACACACAGTTAGCAAGTGGTATGTCGAGGTGATGGGTGTAAAGGGAAGTCATGTGTTCTTCTTTAACCTCTGCACAGATGGAGATTGCACTGAATGAAAAGTTGGGGAGCTGGGGGTAGGCCAAGCATGCCAGTTCTGTGTCTGCCCTCTAGCCCACTGCCCCTGGGAAGGACGGCTTTGGAAGCTTCAGCGTTTCCATGACCTCCTTCCAGAAGTGTGGACAGAACACCACCAGCGGGGCTTCCACCATCTTCCCAGAAGCTGGGGTGACTTACGTTCTGGAACTCCTCATAGGAGGCACAGGGGTAGCCCAGGAAGCCGTCGGGGTAGAGAATACTGTTTGAGTAATAGTCGATGCTTCGGAGATGGTTGCAAGCTGCAAAGTTGTTGATTCCTGAGAAAGCAAAGACCAGGAGAGCTGAAGGAGGCTTCTCACCTTCGACCTGTGGGGCCTCCGGCCAGGCCAGCAGGTGCCTCCACATTTCGTGGAGGAGTGTGGGCCTCCTGAACACCTGGGCTTCTGCTGAGGAGGGCTACTGAGGGCCAGGCAACAGCTCAGAAGTGACAAGTCCTAACAAGGACATTTGTCCAGGGTTTTAGGGGCCAGTCACATAACATAAATGAGGAAACTAGGACCAGACATGGGGAGGGAGGGAGAAGGGGGAGAGAGAGAGAGAGAGAGAGAGACAGGCAGATAGACCCTCTCTCTAAAGATATATAGAGAGGGGAGAGAGAGAGATAAAGAGGCAGAGAGAGTGTGTATATTTACACATACAAGCACACATACATGCACATGGTAGTAGCTCTTAAAGGGATCCCACATGGTTTTCTGATTTTCCACAAGAAGTGAGAATCCTGATTTTTTTTTTAAACAAAAATTTTCCATGCTTAAATGATTGGAGTGCATTCTTACTTTAAAACCACTCCCTGTGAGGGCCTTGAGCCTGTGGTGGGGTGCTTAGGCTGTGGAGGACTGGTCGTGGCCCCACAGGCCTTTCTCAGGAGCCCCCTTCTCAGGCTGAGGGAGCCTCTTCTTTGCCTTGCTAAACCTGGCCACTCTTAATGCATTTTATTTACCACTTTTTTTTTTTTAAAGCAAAGTCATCTCATTTAGAAAATTGTTTTTTCACTTTTGCAGATACTCGGTCTGAAACTTCCCATGGAGTGACCCACAGTGACCCTGGACACACGTGGGGCCATTCTTGGGGGTCTGCTGGGTTCTTCATACCACCCCTCGAGGACCACACATCCCCTTTGTGTCCACGGTAGATCTGCTCTCGCAGCCCCACCGTGCTCGCTGCCCAGCGCCCTGCGGCCCGCCAGCCGGGTTCCCAGTCCCCACACCAGTGCTGTCACCAGACAGCAGAGCCTGCTTTAAACTTAATTGTTTCTTTCATCCCAAATTGCTGCCCGGGCTCCCCATAATAGAGGAGAAAGTGGCTTTAATTGTTCCCAGGGCCCAGCACCTGGTGAGTCTAGCACAGCACAATAGAAACACACTTCTGCGTTCACGGGCTTGTTCACTCTAAATTGCCTCTTTAATTAAGCCTGGGGTCGTTCCTATTATGTGTGACTCGCCCATCACTTCTGGAAGGGGGTGGCTATTATCGTGACTCTGGGGTTCCTTCGGGGAAAGTGGAATGGCCGCGTCTTCCTGAGAGTTACCTGGCGCGGAGCTGAGAGGTCAGAAGCTTCCCTTATTTGCCCGCGGATGCTGGCTGTTGTGTTATTGACGCTGCTCTTGGACACGAAGCACACAGAATACTAAAATGCACAGAAGGCCGCTAGACTCTATTTAACAGAGTGTGCTTAGTGTTTGCTTTGGCCTGTCATGGCTCAGTGTCTCATCAGGCTGCTGGGGTATCTGGGGTGCTCAAGAAATAGTTTTAAGCTATGGGGAACTTCTGGTTCAGAAAAATAAAGACAAATAGGATAATTACAGATTCAAGAATTTCTCTTTTAGGCCGGAGAGTGAAGCCAGATCTCAGTGAAGAGGCAAGAGGAATCACCAAAGACCAGGACAAAGGAGATCACCTAATAACACAGGTAGGATCCTGCTCTCTCAGATGAATAGGAACGGCCTGCCGGGATCTGCCCTGGGTCCCGCAGACATCCAGGCCTCTCCTGACCCCACCCACAGCCCAAACCCACAGAGCACTTCCCTCCTCTGTCTTCTTATCCCCTTCATTACGGAGGACCCAACAACAGTAAATAGCAAGAAAGTCAAACCCCTCCGCATTTTTGCTTATGCTCTGCAGTTCTCCAAGGAACAAGTGCTGAAGGCCTGGTGAGCATTTGCCACTGTGCCCATCTGGCACTTGCCCAGAATCCTGATAACTGGGGGAAATGGCATAGACTGGGGCATGAGAGCAGGGCCATACAGTCACAAATTGGGCTTAAATACAGGGTGGCCTTGGACAAGCTATGTAGCATTTCTAATTTCCAATTTCTGCATCTGTAAAACGGGACTAATCAGAGTAAACATCTCATCACATTGTTTTGAAAAGGGATGACACAGAAGGGATGTCACTCTGTAAGTGGCAGCAATATCAGCATCATGGTGGCCAGACCCATACTTTCTGCCTTCATCCCAGGCAAGCAGTCGCCACCTTGCTTCTTTCATATATGTACCTTGCCATAATCCATTGATGTCAACGATGGTGGAAAGGGCATTTTTATTACATCCAGGCATTTGCCTTCCTCCATTTGGAAAGAAATCCAGATGGCCCACCTTTTGGCTCATTCCAAAACCTGAAACATTTGAAGCAGAAGAGAGTAGGATGGTAAGTGGTCCCAAAGGTAGATCATGTCCACATGGAGATGTTCAACTTGTTACAAAAAGAACAAAGAGGCCTTTGGGCCAATTTCTCCTCATCACAGACACCATAACTTCTAGCTCTGCAGAAAGTTCTCAAAGATGGGAACTTGGCAGGATGAGGAGGAAGGAGAGAACACACACAAAGAAAGATGGGGGGAAGGTGGGTTCTTGGTGAGTGGGAAACACATATAGTTATGTTTGTCTGTCTTAGGAGGCCCTGGACAACACTGATATGAACTGATACTATTAGGCACCAGTAGGTACATGTTGGGTATAATTTGTATTACTTTAATAATTTTTAAATTCTGGTTTCTACACTATAGTGTTGTGTTGAGACTACACAACAGTATATTGTTCTATTGAGAACCATAGCATAATAGCTGGGAGCTCTGGCTTTAGGCACGTAGGCCCGTGGCCCAAATCCTAGTTCTACTCAAAGACTGTGTGGGAAATTACTTAACCACTCTTTAGCTATGAAATGGTGAAAATATCCACTTTTTAGGATGTTGCAGGATTGTGTTATTGTGTAAAATATTCAATACAGCACATGGTAAATATTCAGTTAGTGATGATCCCATCATCATCACCCCCACCATGAAAAACACACCTCATATCAGCAAGTTTTATGAGTAGACATATTGAGAAAATACTGAGTAAAGGACATTGACTTTAGAAGAATTAAATAAAGGGATACATTTTAGCCTTCAACCAAACAAACTGTAACCCAAGCTTCCGCAAAATTAGAAAAAAAAATTCAAAAATTACTTTGATATTTTGTAAGTGTAAGTCAAGTATCAATAATAAATACATGTGCCAGTTTGGATCTTGGTAGCTTGGGAAGAACACAGGGTTTAAAGACTGAGTGATAGCCTCTGGAGACTGCAGAAGGGTTTTTATCTTTTTGGTCCAGTGTGGGGCTGTGGGCTAATACCATTGGCCTTGTGCTGGCTGATCATTTGTGCCTGGCACCCAAGCCATCCCTGTAGTTAACCATTTTGAATAGCGCCTCCTTGGGGATAGGGGTCCACCCGGACCCAATGTCATCAGTCATAACCTTGGTCATCAAGAGGTGGGAGGTGGGATCGAGGACTCACCTAGGTTAGGGACAATGGGAGCAATATCCGTGTGAATCACATCCACAAACATGGCATCAGATGGATCCAGCCGAACCTCCTCTGCTGTGCCCTGGAAGCATGGTTCTGCCGGATCCAGTCCTAGAAGGGACAAGGTGGACAGGTGGCACCGAGCGGAAGACCGGGATCTAACGGCACCTGCCAAACTATCGTGAGGAATACCGGGCAAAGTGTCCCACACCATGGACTATTGTTCTGACAACTGAGTTTGTAGCTCCTGGTCCACTTGGGAAAGAGGCTGGGACAGAAAGGCAAGGACTGGGGACACAGTCCCCTGGAGAATCTGTGCAATCTCTAGTGCCTGGCTCCCTGGGGATTCGGCGGGATCCTTGTGCGCCCTCTTCTTGGCTTTCCCAGCCTTTGCCCTCAGAGAGGAAAAGCTCCTGAGGCCTTATCCAGCTCTTCTTGGCCCTGAGCTTCCCTGCGTTTGTGTCTTTTCTCATGAGTCCCCGGCCTGCTGTGTCCCCCGTCTTCTTCCTTCATACAAATCCTCCTCCTCCAAGACCTCGCTGGAACACCCCCTCCTCGTGGAAAATGTAAGCTCTCCTTTCTGAGCCCATTCTAGCCACTGTGTTATTTGGCATGTATTCATTCTGCTTCAAGTTTTTTTTTTTTTTTTTTTTGTCTGTTTCTTTGTTTGTTTTGCCCTCTCTGTTTTCTGCTTCCTGAACTGAACTATGGGATTCCCGCAGCAGGGTTCATCTTTAAAGAGGAACAGAGGTGGGAGGAGCATGGCACGCATTGACCTATGTTCCTGCCCTGGTTCTCCAGGTCCCATGTCTGTCCTCACTGAGAAAGGGGGAAGAAGAACCTTACCTTCTAGGGTTGTTGTGAAAACCCCATGGAAAGATGCAAGAGAACAGACTTGGTAAGCTGAAAAGGTCTACAAGTCTACATAACCATGGGCTAGCCCACCTTCACTCAATGCCTCCCACATTGTCCCAAGCAAAGGAGACATTTGTGGAATGTTGAATCAAACTGCTGCACAAAACAAAAAGGTGTCTGTGTTTGCCTTGTGTGCATTATTCGACCTCATGAGTCATTCATTCATTGTTTACTGAGCATTTTCTCTGTGCTGGGCTGGGTCTCCGCCAGTCACTTGCCTTTTCTGTTTGTGCCTGACTCAGCCAAGATATTCAAGAAAGACTTATGGAATTGAAAAATTAAACATCTCTCTCTTTTTTTCTTTACTACACTAATCCTGAAATCATGGGTTTAATATACTATATTTTTCTTATTTATAAATGTCTTTAAAATTGCTGTGCCAGGCATGGTGGCACATGCCAACAATCTCAGAATTTGGGAGGCTGAGACAGAAGGACTGCAGGTACAAAGGCAGTCTCTAATATATAAACAAGACTCTCAGCAATCTAGATAGACCCTGTTCCAAAACAATCAAACAAACAGGGCTGAAAGTGTAGCTCAGAGGTAGAATTCTCCTGGGTTCAATTCCCAGTCCCACACCAAAAAGAAACAATACTGTCATCTATTTTACTGGGACAATTGTTTTTAAGTTTTATCTCTCTAAAATCGGCTCCTGGAGGATCAGCAGGGTGCCCTTCCTGTGGGAAGTGTGGGAAGTGCATGGGTTCAGGCTTGCATTGAGTCTTGGGACTCAACCCGCGAGTGCGACCCTACCTGTGATCCTGCCCAAGTGGCCCTCCAGCCTCCTGCCCGCCTCCCCGGCGACATGAGAGCCCAGGCTGTGGCCGATAAGGTGCACCTTCTCGGGGCTGTAGTCCAGGTGGGTCTGTGAAAGAAGGGCGCATCAGTCCCGCAGGCGGCCAGTGCATGTGGCAACATTGCCGATCGATCAGCGGCTGCAGAGCCAACTGCAGCTACCTGGGCCCGCGGCTGACCCGCACCGGGCCTGGCTGGAGATGTCTATCTGGGGTTTCCTGGGGCTGGGCACAGGCTCAGGCCCCTCCAGAACCGATTGCAGTTTGGGGTGTAAAAAGCCTCTCCCCAAAGCTGCCCCCAATGAAGACTCAGATTCCCTGCTGGGCATCGCTGGGCAGCCAGCCTGCTCTCCAGCTCCCAGAAGAGCCTGCCAGGAAGAGCCTATTTTGAAAGGGAAACTGAGGCTGGAAGAGGTTAGTTTGCCCCAGGCACTACAGTTTGGAAATGATGGGGTGCGTATCTTTAGGATAATCAGTACGGGGGGAAGAGGGGTTTTCAGTTCAGCCTTTGCCCACCCGCCCCAGCTTCAGGGTGTCAGGGGGTGCAACATGATGCTTCTGGGTCCCTGGCTCTGCCCCCTTCCCCACAGGAGGAGGCTCAGGTGGGGCCTTACCGACAGCACTTGTATGAAGTAGGCGATCTCGGCTCCCACTACCCGAACGTTGTGGACGGCTTGAGTGTATAAGGCCCGGGACCCACCACTCCAGTCCACACAGATGCAGTTTACTTCCTCCACTTGAAACATGTTCTACAGAACAGAGAAAGAGAGACCCCAATTTATCAGCAGTCCCTAGTTGCACAACCCAGAGATAAGAATTCGCTCCATGAAGCACCTGGTTGGTATTAGCTATATTCCTCCTGCTTGTCGTGATCTAACTTGGCCCTCAGTGCAGCACTCTGAACTGGGAATATTCCTCCTGCTTAACAGCTGTGGATAGAAACTGAGGCATCTGGTCTAAGATCTCACAGATGGTTATTATTAACTACTAACCTGGGTCAAAAGGTCAAAAACGTTACCAGGTCAGAGGTGATCAACTACCCAAGAAAATGTGTAGTTTGGTTCCTCGATTGTGCCAGCCACATTTCAGGACTCGGTTTATGTGGCTAGTGGCTTCTGTTGTGCTCGGCACAGATCTGGAACATTTCTCTCATCATAAAACATTCTATGGGACAGCAATGCGTCAAGAGGGCAAGATTTGGTCATTTTAAGGTCACGCAGGGGTTTTATATCAACCATCAGAGATAAAATGTCGAGTGGTATTACACATTTCTGCCTCTGATATGTCTTCTTTTTGCGGTACTGGAGATGGAACCCAGGGGCTTTCTAGCTCAGAGCTACACCCCCAATTCTATTTTTTATTCTTTATTTTGAAACAGGATCTCACTGAGTTGCAAAGGGCCTCACTAAGTAGTAACTGAGGCTGACTGAGGACTGCAATCCTCTAGTCTCAGTCTCCAAAATGTTGGGATTTCAAGTGTGCACCCCCACGCCTGGCTCTGGCTGCCTCTGAGATTTCTTATTGGGCTCTGGGTACCTCGAGCCTCACAGGAGATAGTGGGCTGAAAGAGGGTGTACAGGGGGAACCAGGCTTTCCCTGGTGGCTTTGCGAAGGAATCCTCTCTCCCTGGAATATTTCCTTTCTTGATCCTGGGATGCCAGGGGTGCAGTATCTGAACCTGTGTCCAGGGTGCTGGTCTCATCAGGGCGTGGCCAGGTGAGGAGGAGGACCCCTACCTTGCACATGTCCGACAGCCAGTCGTCCTCCCCATGGTCGATGAAGCCGTGGATAATGAAGCGAGTCTTGCGGTCCAGCCGGAAGTTTGAAGCCTCGATGGTGTCTGGGTCGAAGGCACTGATCAGCTGGTTGAATCAGAAGAGATGAAGTTGAATTGTTGGCCTTTCCACACCTGCTAGCACCAGTCCCGGTATGACCGAGATCACAGGTCCAACCCCCGCAGTGTCCAGGTCGGACTCTGAGGTGTTCCTGACCTGGGATTGTGGCTAGAATTCAAGTTCAACACTTCCTATTTTCTTGTACCTGTATCCAAAATCTAGTATTTCTGTTGATCACAAAGCCAGGCAACAAAACACAATGGAATTAGCAACACCTGTGACTCTGTCCTCAGCTGATGTTTTTGTGTCACGTTATAATTGTTACAGACATCCCAAAGTGTCCTTTATGACCATTTTAAATGATAGTCATTGTTACATCAACCCTTAAGTCTATTCAGTCAGATGGTACAGCAGCACATATGATACCATGTTCCATACTTAGATATTTTTAATGGTCTGCTAACTGGTTTTTAATAAAGCGATTTCATTTGTAATCCAATATGTTTTATTTTATGCATTTTAAAAATGTTGTCCTGAGAAGGGGTCCGTAGGCTTCCCCTGGTGACCAGAGGCCTCTGGCGCAGGAGACATGAAGAACCCCTGGCCAGAAGCAGTAGGTGAGGGCAGATATAGCTCAGCGGTGCCACAAGACTTTAGAACAGACTCCTGGGCCACAGGGTTTCTCCATCCTCCTCCTGCCAGTTGCCAGGACAAGACATCAGAAGGATCACACAGTAACTTTGTCCATCCAGACTCCAGGCTGGGGGCATCCCGTGAAATATTTGCCATGTGGAGTCCCACAGTGGGGGACCTCAGGGACCTAGGGACAGATAGCTGGCCCTCTAAACTCTGTCAGGGACTGGAGCTGCCAACTGCCTGAATTCTTAGCATTATCATTCTTGAAACCATCTTGTCACTAGTGGCTGCCTGCTTCCATCTGGCAAGCCTTCCATCTGGCTCAGAAGGTTGCACCAAAGGTGCTCATCTTTTATCTTTCATGGTTAATTGTCCTCCCCGATCCACTTGTCTTCTAGCTCCTGGGGAAGGACTTACAGCTTCTTACCCCAATACGGAGGGACTTCTCTTCCTCTGTTGCCCGATGTAGAAAGGAAATAGGACTTTGCTAGGGGCACACCTGGGCTTATCCATAAATGCTGCTCATCCTCTCGTCCTCTCAGGGAACAGGGTGCTGAATGCCGGGGCAGCCCCTGGAGATCTCTGTGCCCCAGTGTATGTGAATGTGTATGTTTGTGGATTAGGCATCTGTAGATTTTGTCAGATACTCAGGGATTATTATAATCTCTAGAGCCAAGATGGCTCTAGGTTTATCATTAGTGGGACAGCATCCGTGGAAAGTTCCGAGGCAGTTTTATGCCTTGGAATTATGACTTCCAAGAATTATGAATGAATTCCAAGGATTATGCCTCAGAAAGCCACGTGACAGCTCCCGTGTGGGGTTCAGACCCCTCCCTCCACCATCTCATGGCCACTCTTACCTGGTAGTTGTCTGGATTTTCATTTGTGTGCAGAAGAAATCGGGTGTTAATGTCTTGGGGAGACCAGGGAAGTATCTTTATAGGCCGCTGGAGGGTCCCTGCCCATGGTGATGCATCGGAAAAGCAGCCAAAAGGTTCATAGCAGATCTCTTTTCCTGGGGCAGGAAGAACAACAACCGGAACCCTAGTGAGTTTCTGGGAAGGCGCACTGTCATCTCTGCAGGGAGGCTCCTCGGGAAGGAGCCCAGGGCTGGCTGAGGCTGAGACTAGTCTTTATCTTTGTCATCAGCCCTTTCCAAACTTCGGTGGTGCTAAAAATCACCTGAAGGTGAAGATTTTCATTGCATAGACACACGCCCAGGCCTTGCCCTGAGAGACTCTAATTCAAAGGGTCTGAGTGCCTTGGAAACAGCATGTTTAATAAGTACCCCTTGTTATAAACAAGTTGGGCAATGTCTGATCTATAACCACTGCCTTAAGACAACTCCTGTAGGAAAACCTCACTTGGGCCTTTACATATCAAATATCAACTAATAGCAAACACTTATGAGGCAGTTGTATTTCTATGATACCCAGCCTATATTTCTATGATACCTAATACCTGTATATCTATGATACCTAGTCCCTATATTTATTTTTTTGTGGGTCTGGGATGGAACCCAGGGACATTCAACCTCCAATCTATACTCCTTGCCCTATTTTGTATTATTTTTGTTGAAACAGGGTCTCACTAAGTTGCAGAGGGCCTCACTAAGTAGCTGAGGCTGTCTGCGAACCACAATCTTCTGGTCTCAGCCTCCCGAATGCTGGGATTACAAGCATGTGCCACCACACCCGGCTAGTCCCTGTACTTCTATGATACCCAGCACCTACATATCTATGATATCTAGTTCCTATATTTCCATGATACCTAGCACCTGTATATCTATGATTTCTAGTCCCTATCTTTCTATGATACCTAGAACCTGTAGATCTATGATACCTAGCCCCTATATTTCTATGATACCTAACACAGGCTGTCACTTTCTCCCTATAGGGATGGTGGCAGCATCCTCACCTCTGACAGTGGTCAACAGGAGAAGGCCGATGGTCCAGGACAGCAGCATCTGCATGGAAGAAAACACACACACACACTGTCACCCGGGGACGCAGGTGTGAGGCTGGTAGGGCAGAACCCAGACTGGGCAGAAGCTCTGGAGCAAATATGGGAAGGTGAAGGAACAGGGCCCTGGAGGCTTGGGCTTCAGGGGCTCTTTATCTGGCTAAAGACATTGATGACGAGGCCTCGCAAGGCTCAGGAAGCCCAGAAGCACCTCCCTGGGACCCCAGACTCAGAGTCTAATCCCTGTGGTGGCTCCCTGCTTCTGAATGCCATCTCCCAGCAGCCTGCAGTGACCCAGCCCTGCTAGGCAACCTGTCCAGGTGGGGCCGTGACTTACTGTACTGCAGTGGGGCTTGCACTCAGGCTCAGCAGGTTGGCCATGGCCTTTTATAACCAGCCTTTATCCTTTGGACTCCTCTGAGGAAAATTCAGGTCAGGAGAGATAGGGCTGCACATGCGTACTTTGAACCTCAGTTATCATAAACACATAGAGCAGGTACACCCAGGATGCCGGAGGAAAGGAAGATTAACCCTGGGGACAGCACAGGGCTCTGTTAATCTGAGTTTTCAGATCTGGTTGCCAAAAGATTGTGTTCCCAATGTAATAATAGGGGGACACCAGGCTGTAGCATCTCCCAATCAAAATCCCTTTGGACACAGGTACCTCAAAGTCATCCCACTGTCCTGTTGCTCTTGACATATTGCTCAGCTTGGGGATCTTGGAACTCCCCATTTAAGAGAAGTGTGTATTTGTAAGGATGCATACCTCACTTACTTGAGGGATGAAGTGGATGGCCCCAGTGAACCTAGAGAGGCTAGAAACTAAGGCAGCCCTGCTGGCTGAGACATTCACATGGATAAAGCAAGCATTGCTCACATAGAGCTTTGTTTAAGAATAATATAGGCTATTTTAAAAGCACTTCTGTGCTGTACCAACTGTACTTTGATCTGGAGATTAGAGGTGGAAATGTTTTCTTCTCTTCGCTGTTAAGAAGAGAACCTGGGTGAATAGCCAGATGCTATCCTGCCATGTTTACAACTGGCATGTAATTTAGATACACCAAAGAACATAGATCTTAGTTTAAAACTTAAGTACAGTTTAATGAGTTTTGACAAATTTATGGATACTCCCCGCATCACGATTTCCAACAGCCAGAATTTTCTGTCATGATTCTACCACCACTCTGGTCACTACATAGACTCTGACTTCTATCTCTATTTCTGTCTGCTCTAGAATTTCAGGTAAACGGAATGATATAGTTTATGTGCTCTAGTGTCTTGCCTTGGTTCGCCCAAGACATTTTGGGTGATTTCATTTGTAATCCAATATATTTTATTTTATGCATTTTGGAGAGTCACCTATGTTATTACTTATATTAGTAGTTGGTTCTTTTTTTTTTTACTGCTACATAGAACTGATATATTTCTGTAAAATACATTTTTCAGAGAAATAGGTGGCAATTTGCTGGTCCATTTTGCTATTTGTGCATATGTAGGTTCTTTCCAGTTGGGGGCCATTCTAGTCTAACATAGATCTTCTGCTAGATGCATGTGCTCATGTCTCTTGGGCTTGTGCCCAGGAGAATTGCAAAGGTCCTGGTGTGCATGGAGGCATGACTTTACAAGATACTGCTGAGTCGTTTTCCAAGATGGTTGAAATGGCGTGAACTCCAACGAGCAGCAGTTGAATGTGCGTTCCAGGTGTTCCATGTTCCCCTGCTGCCCTTTGATCAATCCCAGAAGTTCTGAGGTTGCCAGCAGTTTCCTGAGATTTTCAGTGAAGAAAAGTGGCTCCCATGTGTGTGCTTGAAAGCATGCATGCTGCTTGTGTGTGTGAGACTCCTTTGGAGAACCACAAAGCTGGATATGAGCAATGTGCAGTTGATGGAGGCCAAGATATGAACTTCCCATCTTGAGTGGACTTGAGAAAAGCCACGGTTTAAACTGGCAAAGTGACAGGAACCCTAAATGTGGTCACTCGTGCCTAAGTGAATCTGAGGCCTAACGTGGCCACCTGCTGCCCTGGACGTCTTCTGCAGCAAGGGAAGAGGGCGAGTCCAAGGCCTGATGTGCTTTCTCATAAGTGTCTCCGTGGAGGAGACTGAAATGACAAGTCAGATAAAATAGAAACCTAGACCCATGGCATGGGGCCAGTGACGGCCCACTGCTCCTCAAAGTGGCCTAAGGGTACGATGTTACTTGGATTTTACCTCCCTCCTGGCCTCACCAGTGCCTGTCCCTTGCTCACCAAACTCCTTGAAAGTGCCTGTCTTGGTTCTTTACATATTCTTTCTCTTCTTCCTAAAATCCCAACTGATAATTATATTTCTGTAGTCATTGATTTTTAAATCTTGTCTCGATAGCAGGGTCAAGGTCTATGTAGTCATTGCCATGTTGCTGGAACCTATCACAGCACCGGGGATGTAGTTGATGACTAATACATATGTGCTGGGTATAGGAGTGGAGGATTAAAAGTTACTGACACCTAGGGTTGGTACAGCTGGAGAACTCCCAGCTGTGCCTTCAGATCTGGCCTCCTGCTACTTCCTCCCCACGCTCTGCCTTAGGCTGCCTCTGAGACTGCCTCCCTGGGTGACTTATCCTGTCTTTCTGGTTGGGTTTAGCCAATGGCCGGCACCAGCAGGTGAGAAGATGGGAGCAGGAAGAGGCTGGAGTACTTTATTCCAGGCCCCAGCCCTTCTGTACTGAATTGACAGAATCTCTACTTCTTCCCCAAGGGCTGCGCTCCCCCTTCCTCAAATGCCTCCTTTGTCCCAGCTCTTCTCAGGCTTATCACAGATTCTCCCTCTGCTTCAGTCTATGAGACAAAAAGAGCTTGTGACAGTGCTGATTCCTGTCTGTTTCTTCATGGCTGGCTGCTTTCCTCAACTCTATCTTCAGCTCTGTAAACAGCCTCTCCAATGACTCTGTTGAGTTGGCAGTCTGTACCCCAGCATGAAATAGTATGATTGCTGTCATTCAGAGTTCTGTGGTCCATTTTCAAGGCTTAGCTAAATCTAGGGCACCTTACTTTCCTGACTGCAGGCTCTATTTCCAATGAGAATTTTTGTTTTCACGAGGAAGGGATTTGCTTTCTGTAGTTGTATGAATATTGGTTTTGCCACCCCTACTCATAGCAGCCAACCTACTCTGTGACTCTATTGTGGCTTTTGCAAAGGTTTAGCTGAAATCAGATTGTCTGTGAGTTGCCCATCATGCATGCTCATCTGGTTCCACCCACAGTTTAGTCAAGAAATCCAGGGACAGCTTTTCTCCTGCAGGACAAGTGATGTTTCATCTGGCCAAGACCTTCCCCGAGACCAACACTAGGCAGAAGAAGGTTGCAGTTTCTCTAGATGAGAAGGGAGTCTTATTATTTTTAGGTCACCAGCTCTTTTCTGAAAGACAAGGGCAGGTCATGGTCACCCTGCTCTTGAGGGGTCTTACTGAGGTATAGCTATCCATATAAGAAAACTCTTTCCTAAGATAGGACTCACTGGAAGATAGAACAGAGTTTTATTGGGGCAGAGTGAGCTCCCTGCCTCAATTCAATGAAATTGTGGCATGAGTAGAGGGGCAGAAGTTAACCTTTAGGTATATGTTCACTTGGGTAGGCTACTTCCAAGGTCATCTTCAAATCTGGGATCCTGTAAGAAAGTTTGGAGGCTGAAACCTAGAGAAGTCCTGACACCTTTTTTTTTTTTTTTTGGTGGTACTGGGGTTCCTGGAAGCCCTTCTACCTCCGGGCTACACTCCCAGACCTATTTTTACATTTTTATTTGGAAACAGGGTCTCCCAAGCCAGCGCGTGCGGCTGGCTTCGGACCTGCGCGATCCTCCTGTCTCTGCCTCCCAAGCGCGGGGATTACAAGCGTACGGCACCACGCCCGGCCCCGACACCTTTTTAATCAAGCAAAAGTCATCCTGAAGGAGTCCATCACTTAAGTCTTCATTTTAAAGAGAATAAGAAATTATCTAGGAGGTAAAAAAAAAAAATGGGCCAAACAGACACATCTGGAGAGTACAGTCTCAAGAAGAGTGTCAGGGTTTATAAAAAGAGCTGAGTATGGGGAAGGAATTAGGTGAGGATGGTTCAAAAGGTGTCCTCAGAAAGAAATGGCACCAATTAACTCTAAACTCTGGAGTCATATGACAAAGAAGAAACAGAGACCCTTGCTTATTCCCATTTTACATCCGGGACCACAGAGGCACAGAAAGGTTAAGGGGCTTAGTGCAAGGGGCATGGAAGAGTGGAGCCTTGATCTTAGGGTCCCACGTCCTAGGATGCTTTTGTCTCTCACACCATAGGTCTGTTGGTGGATCTGTGAGATGGATAGTATCTAGGCTGTTATAGGAACATTGTTCCTGCATCAGTCCCCTCGAAGAGGGACAGGTAGGTAGTGCCCCTGCCACCATCACCAGAGGTTGGGGGAAGATCTTCTGGGTGTTCCTAAATGGCCCAGAGCCTTCCTGCCCCAAGGCAGGCCAGCTGAGCCCAGGGACATGTATTTGTTCCTTCTTGCCTGCCTATGGTAGGGCCAGCTCAGGTGCCTGCCCCTCTCTGGGGTACCAAGAAAAACTGAGTTTCTGCCAGCTCTCTGCCTTGGGAAGGAAGAAAAGGGCAGCACCTGTGGGAAAACTCATTTGCCAAGCACATGGTTGGCAGGAAGTGGGGTCAGGGCCTGCATAAGCCTGCCAGTTGGCACAGAAGCTATCCAAGGGGCTGAGGCGGCTTGGGTCCTCCTTCTCTTGCATCTGAGGACTTTGAATCTTATTTCTCCTCTATCTGTCCTCTCCCCTCCATCCTTCTCATCCTTGCCCTTATATGTCTGGTATCATCTCTCTTGGTCCCCCATAGTCCCCTCCAGAAAGCTTCTACCACTTCCTAAAATGGGTAGTTCCTTGCTGTCTTCAGATAGATGCTTCGCATATTGGTTTGTTCATTCACATTCATTATCATGTGGCTACAATTTGCTGGATGTTTTTCTGGTGCTATAACTTGGATCTCAAATGTTCCCTAAAGGTACCTGTGCTGAAGACGTGGTTCCCACCCTGTGGCATATTGGAAGATTGTGGAACCTTTAGGGGGTGAGATTCAATGGAAAAAAGTTAGGTTATTGGGGGTATGGCCTTAAAGGAGATATTGAGACCCTAATCTCTCCCTGTTTCCATCTTTGCTTCCTGGCTACCACAAGGAGAATAGGCCTCCTCTGTTCTGTGGTCCTGCCATAAAATGCTGTGCCACCATAGGCCCAAAGCAACAGTGCCAAGCAACCAAGGACTTGAAGGCTCTGAAGCTGAGAGCTAAAATAAATCTGAGCTTTTTGATAATAAGCTGAATATTAATCTGTGCTGCATATGTTAGAAATAGGGAGAATATCAAAGTGTGACTTCACACAAATCCCACAGTTTATTGCCATACAAAGTGAATTTTTTCATAACAGTTAAAGGGAGGGATAACATGAATAAACCTCCCAGGGAAGACACTTGATAGACCAGGTACATTAACCACATAGTGAGCAATTTCCAAAATTATTAATGCCCAACTAATCAATCAGAATGAACGAAGGTCTGTATGGAAAGGAAAGTGTCGTTACAGTTTGAGGAGCAACTTTATGCGAGTGGTTCTTGGGAGAAGCTGGCTTGAGCACCACAGCAAAGGTCCTGGAACACCCCACAGGGCGCCAGAGGGCGGTGCCCATGGTGGGGGTGGGGAGGCTGCAGGGCCCCAAAGCTCACAGGGGGAGCCTTGCCCGCCATACCCTAAGCTCTCAAAAGGTTGATCAAACACTTGGGCATGTATTTTGAAGTCCAGTGGCTGAAGTCAATAACTCACATATGGAAGTCTGATAATATTTGAAGTAAATTCCCAAGGGGAGGGGAAGGGGAGCTTACTCCAAGTTCTGACATATGGGTTCTGATAACGTGCTGTTCTACAAGGGAGGTGGAGTCCACTCCAAAACGAATTGGTCGCCTAGCAACTATGTACATGTTAGGAATCACTTGGAAGCTCCATGACAATAGGGCAAGTTTTCCTTGCTTGAAAGATTTTATTCACATACTTTCTGAACAATGCATTGCTGTTGTTATTTAAAAGCAGAACAAAAACAAAACCTAATGAGACTGGCTCCAAGTAGTCCTTAAATTTGGCGACTTGATCCCATTTGTGTAAGGCCTACCTTAGTGTAACCACAGAGGACCCCAGCCTAACTATCACAGCAGACCTACCCCAGAGTGAGCACAGAGAGGCCCAGCCTCCCCATCTCCCTAGGCCAGCATGTTTGGGCCATGGAGCGTAGATCTGCGACTGAGCTTGGACTTCCTTTTGGTGCCAGGAAGTGGGTGCCCAGCCACTACACTGATCAGTTGTCGAGGCCCACGGGACAGTCTCAGAGCTCAATGCTCTTTCTGAGAGTCTTCTCCGATACATGTGTGATATAAGGGCACATTCCAGGAAACAAAGTGGTTGGAGAGGGTAAGGACTTGTCTCTTCTTCCACTTGAGACCCATCAGCTGCCTCCCTGAGCATATGGTCGCTCCTGCACCTGTGTTTGCTTGGGCCTAGGTCACCCTGAGGCTCAGGTTACGTAACAGCTGGTATGGCCAGCATCTTGGAGGAGCCTCCCCACTGGCTTCTTTTCTGTTACACCTGTACATCCTTCTCAGCTTCCTTTCTATTTTAAAATCATGCTTCCCCAGTTATCACCATGTTTGTTGGCCTGGTGAGCAAGGCAAGACAGGTTGTCTTTGACTAGGGAGTGGAGCCGTCATATCGTCCGGTTTCTATTCACCCACCTTATCTAGTCTTTATTTCTTCTCCCTCCCAGCTGTCCTCCCAGCCTGTAGTCTCTGGAGAATGTCTTCTTCAAGCCTGTGCCCTAGGACTACCACGTCTGTGACATCTTTCCCATATGCTTCTCCCCTCCCCCTGGCATGTTGCCCAGAATGTCCTTGCTTTGTGTACGTAGAATGTAGCATGGTGGTATTTATTTGGGTGCAGTACTTCCTGATACTTGCATTTTCAAGGGTGAGATTGATGGCTTCTGCTTTCCTCTGACCCTAGTGCCTGGCACGGTGGTGGGTGCAGAGCTGGATGTGACAAGTGTTTGCAGAAGCTACATCGCATTGATTGAGCTTTGTTGCCAACATGGTGCTGCCTTGCCCAGCATGTCGGTTCAGGCCAGTGCTGGGCCACGCTGTAACAAAGGGCTGCTCAGTATCCTAGCTCTGGCCTCAGCCCTGAGCTCTGTTCTCTTGCGTGGTGCTCCCAATTACAGGGTTCTGAGCATCCCCTGCCACCGCCAACCATCTTCATCCCCCTCTACAACATGACTTATTGAGCCCCCGCCTGTGCCCTGTGCCATTGCTACAAAACTCACCTGTTTATTCACCACTTGAAAAGGGTCCAATGAATCGAAGACAAGTTGTTGAAAAGGATGTCTTTGGAATGCCATCAAAGTGAGAAATTACTGGACTAATGTCCAGAAATAACCACCTTAACTCAGGCTAGTTTCAAGCTCCTTCCATCCTTAGGCAAGGGGGAAGAAGGGACTTAGAAGAGAAGAGATGACCAAAGACTTCTGGGTGCCTCTCTGGAGGTCTGCAACGGGATGTGACAAAACCTACTGGTTGGTAATCTGTTGATCAGGAGGCCGCAGTAAACTAAGAAAATATCTTAGTTACTCTTTTCTCGGTGTCTCTAGCTTTGAAGGGAAAGGAGATGAATTAGGGAAGTTTCAGATCAACTAAACTTTTACTTCCAGTTCCAGGCAAACACTTCAAATTGCTGAAACATCTACATCCATGAGCAGAAACAGCCTGACCCAATGGTTAAGGCAGCAAAGGAGACAGGTACAGTGTGGAGGCGGAGACCCCGGCCTCTGTACTCTGCTTCAGCCACCCACTGGACATTCCTAGGCTCACAGGAAGAGTTGGTGCCTTAAAAGAGCGGTTGTTACGTCCTGTCACGCCCATCACCCCCCACACCAGAGGTGTCATCTGTAGCAAAGCCAGTGGGAGATGAATAACATTTCTTAGCTGTGTGACCTCTACAATTAGTGGTTTTAAAAATGGTACTGGGGCTTGAGCCCAGGGGTGCTCTCCCACTGAGCTACATTCCCAGCCCTTTTCATTTTTTATTTTGAGAAAGTATCTCTGCTAAGTTGCCCAGACTGGCCTCAAACTTGTGATACTTTAGCCTCGACCTAAAATTAGGGATTTTGAAAAGCAAGTGACTCAAAGCACATGAAGCTCGAGGGCTTGTTTTGGTTTGTCTTTGGTTACACTGTGAAGCCCTCTACTGCTGCTGCTCCTTTCGTCTTGACCACAGTACTGCTGTCCAGAGACTGGCCAGAGCCTGCTTCATTCAAGTGTATAGCTGCGCAATAGCTTGAACTGGTAATGCCTTTTAAAATAGAAACCGGGAGCCAATCATAGTGGTATATGCCTGTAACCCCAGTACTTGGGAGACTGAGACAGGAGGATTACAGGTTCAAGGCCAGCCTCAGCAACTTAGCAAGAGTCTGTTTCAAACTGAAAAGGAGTGGAGGAACTTGGAGGTAGAATGTTCCTGGGTTCAATCTTTAGTACCGAAAGAAAAAAGAAACAGAAGCTGGGTCATTGTCACTGTGAGACCTGGGGGCCAAGAGGGTACCCCCTCTCAGGATATAGTGACCTGCTCAGACTATCTTAGCCCAGGCTGGGTCACCTGCTCAAGTTCAGTATGGGTAGGGCCCTTAGCAATGCCTGATTGGCTGAGGGTTCCCAGTAGTCCCAGCCAATTAGAGGACAGAAATTCTGCCCCAGCTATGCACTGTGTGCTGTATACTGAGCACTCCTCAGAACCCACCGCCTGACCCTTCATCAAGGTCCTGGCTTGTCCTCGATCAGCCTCTACCTGGAAGATGGAGAGAGGGCCCTGGGGCAGCCTCAGTGCCTGGTGCAGCTGGAAGCCTGGGGTCTGTGTACATGTGCCCACCGCAGCCTCTAGATGCACCAAGAACCGGGCCAACCTCGGTGTCCCGCCAAAGCTTTCACTTGCCAAGAGGCCAGGTCAGCCCAAGGCCTTTTGGGGACGGCTCTGAGAGTGAAATCAGAGCGCCACCTTCAGTCCTGCTGGGGCAGTACCATACCCTGGGAGTCTGTATAGCCAACTAAACTCCAAGCTCTGAGTCTTAGCTTCTTGCTGTAAGACAAGGGGCCAGGACTATGGCTCTGCCAAGGCCCCTCATCACTCTCACCCTTCAGGGAAAGAGACGACAGCACAGGACCAAGGAAGCTGGGAAAAAGTGGCCTGTGATAAAAAGCAATGGCAAAAGACCCAGGTATGCACCTGGCATTTCTAAATGTGCATTTCCCAGATGTCCCTACAGGTGGCAGCAGCTGACATTTGAGACGGACAAATGTGCGGATAGATGCAGCAGTGAATTTTATTGGTGTTAACAAGAGCTCATATTGCGTCTGGAGTTTCACAGGGCTTGAGAGTCAGCAGAACATCTTCTCTCACAGTGTCTTTGCTACAGAAGTTGTACCTGGGGAGAAAAATGAATGCCTGTTAGGTGTCTGGGCGTCATTGGATGAGGGCCTGAGGTTTTGAGCAAAGGCTCATGCTGATTCCTGATTCAGAAGGCAGGAAAGGGTGAGGATTTGGCTTCCAGGCTGGGACCCTGGTCAGGGTCTGCTGTTGCTCTGGAGTGGCCTGGGTCTCTGGGACCTGGGTGTGACTTGCCTCTGACCCCCAGGGCAGGGGCCTCCCTTTCTTCACCCTTGTCGGTACATGGCAGACCTCTGTGAGCACAGTGGACTGGTTAATATGGGGACACTCATGATTCTTTCATTCTTGGGACCTAACTGAACTGGAGGGCAGCTGCCATATCCTGAGCTCTCAGTGGCTCAGTAGCTCTTAGTAGCTGCAGGCTAGGATGCTGAATGATTTTTTTTTGGGTGAATTCCACCCTCACCACCCATCTGAGGATGGCCTGTCATTAGTCCTGCTTCACCAAAGGGGAAACTGAGGCACAGGGGGCTCTCAGCTAATAAGAGGAAGAACCAAGTCCACAGTTTTGATGGCAAGGTCAATATTAAACCTCCCTTGACCTAGTCTTCCAGATCTGGGGTCCCAGTCTTGACTTTCCCCTGGGTTCCCCATGCCCCTTCCATCTTCTCTTGGGGATACAGAGCTTGTCACTGATTGTGTCTTTATTCGCTCCTTCTCCTGGTTAATGAGAACCCCATGACAACACAACATTCATGACAATGAGCAAAAGAAGGTTTTTAATGAACACAAAACCATGCAGACATAAGTGGTCATTACTGTGCTTCTTCAGGAGCCCAGGGCTGAGGGCCGCTCTCCAGCCTCACCACCTTTGTGTCTAAAGTGTCTCACTTCCCATCAGCCTCCCTACCACCTTCTCTCTGGAATTTGTTTTCCTAAAAGCTCTAACTTGGCAACCCCTGCACCTTGAGCCCTGGCTCAGTGGCCTGGCCTCTTCCTGTCCCACATGCGCCCATGCCTGCTGCTTCTGCTCCTACCCTTCCTCTTCGCCAAACACCTCTGCAGCCTGTGAGTCCTTCGCCCACACCCTCTCCTCCTGGGCATCTGTCTTTTGACATCCCTCACGGTGAGTTCTTTACTCGGTCCTGTGACCTTCTGTGTGTACCTCCAGTCTGATTTTTTTTCTCAGTAAAGTTGTAAGCTCCTGACAGTAGCCTCTGTCTTTGCATCCTCTAGTACTCTCCAGGCCTAGGATGGTACTTACTATAGCCATTTATAAAGGCACATGTACAGTGGGTAGTTAATGGCAGGGGGGATGGATGGGGAGAGCTATGTTTCCTTTTGGTCTCCTGTCTCTAGAGGGAATTCTAGACCCCAGGTTCCTGGGTAGCACCAGAATCCCCAGTAGGGTGATTACAACATCTGAGGGGGACCCAAGAGGATGAATTATAATCTTGATTTTCCTTAGCTTTGCAATTATTAGTGTTATTTTTAAAAAGTGTCACTGGCCTTTTTTTTTTTTTTTTGTACTGGGGATTAAACCCAGAAGTATTCAATCTCTGAGCTACAAACCCCAACCCTTAATTTTTTGAAAATTTGAAACAGGGTCTTAAGTTGCTGAGGCTGATTTTGAACTTGCAATCTTCCTGTCTCAGCCTCCCAAGCACTGAGATTATAGACATATGCCACCATAGCTGGCAACTGACTGCTTTAATAATACCAAATATCTGAGCGATTTGACTGATTGCTTCTTTTTTATTCCTCCAGCCAATTAATGAGATCTGAAGCTTGCTTTGACTTTCCTATATTTTAACAATTGGACACTCAACTTCCAGCTCCTCTAAAAATTCTCTGTGGTGTCACAGGGGAGGGAGGTGGCGCTCAGCCACTGGTGGCCTCAGCCTAGGGCCTCAGAGGTGGCTTCAACTACAACTGCTCCATTTCTAGAAAGTTCTGAAGGGTTGGGCCTTTCCTTAGAAACCTGAAAGGTATCTTTGCCTGGCTGCATTGGTTTCGTATTTCTTACCTGCAAGAACTTTCTTGGGAACACCTATTATTTTTAAGATTCCAAAGATATCACCTTCTTCTGACCTGCTTTTAGCCACACAGTCCCAGAATCTAGGTCGTGGGAAACTCCCCGACAGGCTAGGGATAGTGCCTGGGAGTTGACTTGAGAGGCCCTGTCCTGCAGCGGGCCGGGAGGGGCGGCTCTGGCTGTGCCTGCTGCTGCACAGGCCTCTATTGCTGGGCCTGGCCTCCTCCAGGACTCCCAGTTCTTCTGACCACTGGTTGGGCCAGCCTTACTGTCCTTTAGTCTCCTCAGGATAGGGCGGACCTCAGAGGGTCACCCCATGCCTCCCTATCAGCCCTCCTTCCCATATGAAGGGGGGACCCTGCCCAGGTTCTGAGTTCCATGGTTCTGTTGGATCCCGGTACCTGAGAATCCCAATCCCCTCTCTTCAAAGCCACACCAGGAAAGTTCTGCTGGCCGGAGTTGGGGTCGAGCTGTCTCTGCCCACCTGTGATTACTACCACCCTCGCCTCTGGTGGCCTCAGTTTTCTACTCCAGGCTCGGTGCCTACTCAGAACAAAGCCAGGGAGCACACAGGTCAGATGTGACCTCACGCATACTGCCAGCTCAGTGCTCCTCTCTCCTATTTCTGATCTTCTCTTTTCCTAAACCTGATTCCCTTCTTTCCTTTATCTGCCTTGAAATGCCACTCATCCTCGTCTCTTCACAACTGTGGCTGCTCTCCAGCCCATGCTTAAAACCTATAACCTTCACAAATGGATTCCTCACTTCTCTCTCCCTCCCTCCCTCCTCCCCCCTCTCTCTCTCCTCTCTCTCCTCTCTCTCCTCTCTCTCCTCTCTCTCCTCTCTCTCCTCTCTCTCCTCTCTCTCCTCCCTCTCCTCCCTCTCCTCCCTCTCCTCTCTCTCCTCCTCCCTCTCCTCCCTCTCCTCCCTCTCCTCCTCTCCTCCTCCTCCTCCTCCTCCTCCTCCTCCTCCTCCTCCTCCTCCTTCTTCTTCTTCTTCTTCTTCTTCTTTTCTCTCTCTCTCTCTCTCTCTCTCTCTCTCTCTCTCTCTCTCTCTCTCTCTCTCTCTCTCACTCTGTGTCCCTGGGCATGGTTTCCACATCTCCACAGACAGTGCTGAACACACCTGTCAAATGTACCTCAAAGAGATACCTCCTGCACTTTGCCAACTGCCTATCTGCCTGGGGAGAAAGTGTCATAGTTGGGCAGATTTTCTAGCCTGACCATAGCTGACTTTCTGGGGGTGAATTTTTCTTACAGACACGAATCTCTGCAGATGCCCTGAGACACAAGCCAGCCAAAATACTTACACTGTCTTTCCCTCTCCTTTTTGCACGGTGATCTTGGCTGCACCCACTCTGGGGAAAGTGGGGTTTACCACGTGGTTGTTCCAAAGAAACTTGACTTTCTCGATTGTTCCAACATCAAGCTCAGCATCAAACTCGTTGGAGTAGGTAGATCCCGTCTTCATAATCCCCCTGGAAACGGAGAAGTAGAAATGTTCTTGTTCATCGAACTGCATTCTAATGAGCATAGTAGACAGGGCCGTTCTGTTCTACCTTACATGAATAAACAGCCTTCTCCCAAATTAATCCTCAAGGAAAGGATGGGGAGATGGAAAACCTTGCTTTATGCTGGCAGTCTCAAATTATTATTCTAGGATTCTCTTTTTAAACTGAGGCTAATTTCTCCTCAAAAGTTTTCTATAGAAAGTGATAAAACTCCTTCATATCATTTTTCTGGAACATTTATTTGTACAATAACAAGTTATCCACTTAATTTAACACATATGTTATTGTGGTAATCAGAGAACAGGATCTCTAGGATAATATATATTTTAAAAAATCTGATCTATTGAGAGAACTTAATGGGTGGATTTAGGTTAGGGAAAAGAAAAATTATTATCGGAAGTCTGAAATTAAAGTCAGCACATAAAAATGAATTCAAAACCCACTGATATTTAAAGAGATGATATAAGCATTTAGCACATGATTTGAAGGTCATGCTTCAGAGAGATAAGCAGTTAAATCAGGACTTACCTGAAGATACTGTACTGGTGAGTGTTTCCATTATTTCCAAACAAAGCAATGTTGACCTGACCAGTGACTGTTTTTCCAGACAGGGTCACAGAAACCCCATATCTCCAGCCTGCATAGAGCACACAAGAGTTTGGTTCATACATACACAAAATAGATGACACAAGTCCCAGGTTTCTGCCACCATCTCTTACATAGGGGCCATTAGTCCACACCTCAAACTAGGCCTTCTAGGAAAGTGTTAATCTAGCAGGGCCCCCTCTAGCCCTGCACTGCCCAGCAAAGGGACCGCTGGCCATAGAGGGCTGCTTAACATTTAAATTCAAAGGAAGGGAAATTAAAAATTTAGTTATTCAGTGACACTAGCTGCATTACAGAGAAGACCATGCCCATCACTGCGGAAAGTCCTGCAGGACAGCTCTGCCCTGCAGTGGCCCTGCTGTGGGCTAAGGTGAGAGGAGCAATGAGTGCTCCAAGCCATGTGTCGGAAGGTGGCTCAGGAGTGCAGACTGATGGCACCTCAGGCCGGGGTCTGTGTCTCAGCACTGCATCCCCAAGGCCCCAGGAAGCTGCAGCCCTGAGCAGTGACAGGGCCGTTGTCATCCAGGTTTATATCTCGAGTGCTCTCCCAGTGCCTGTGTGTACATGCACACACCTACACACACACACACACAAACACACACACACGCGCGTAAACCACATACATATTGCCATGTATGCACATACACATAAATGCAAACACACAGAAACAAGCATACCCACACTCAATACACACACATATATAAACACACATACACAAAGTCATGCATGTACACATTCCTCCACACACCCACACATGTACACATATATGTGTACATACACACTTATGTACACACACACACGTGCATACCTCTTTGCCTAGCTTCTTCTCATTTTTCATGTCCTCAGAGATTTTGTCCCTGTCCCTCCCTCCAGTCAGGACGAGGTCCCCTATCCTGTCCCTTAATGCCACAGCAGCAAACTGCCAAGCCCAACACACTTGTGTTTGTGTAGTTTCCATCTTCTCTGCTGATTATAAATTTCACGAGTGGAGTGTCTTACTCATCCCTGTGTCCCCAGTGTCTTGAAGCTCTTAGCTGTGGCCCATAAATAAATGTTGGTTGAGGAATGAAACGCATGGTTTTTGAATGTTTACTTTGTTGTTGTTAAAATATGGGCATTTCATGTATCACTACATTGGTGGGAGGATTGATTAACCTATATCTTTTTACAAAAAATAACATATTCATAGTGATGGAACTGTTCTGAATGTTGATAGTAGAAGGAGCTACCCATCTGTTCATCTGTCAAAACTTATAGAACCATATACTAGAAAGGATGTATTTTGCTATATATAAATTATACCTCAATACACCTGACTTTAAAAACTAAGACATACGTTACTCTTATATATTTGTAGAAGTACACAGCCTCTGTTTTTTTGTCTCATGGAACTGTCATCCAGCTGCTTATCACAAAGTGGTGCCAACTTGCTCAATCTCTACCCCACAGACCTCGATTCAATTCCATGTTCTAGTCCACTCAGCATGTTTTGAAATAAATCACCCCTTCCGCTGGCTCCCACCCCTACTCTACCATAGAGGAAGCCCCTGAGCTTGTGAAGTGCACAGACCGAGAAGGAAGTCAGGGAGAGTAGAGTTGAATTCCTTGAAGGCCCAGCTTGGCAAAGAGCTGGTACCAAATGAGTTTGTTGACTGAATAAACAGGTGTGTTTGACACAATCTTTAAAAAAAAAGAACAGCGAATCGTGCGCAAAGCCATGCCAACTGCACCCCCCGTCCTATTCATTATTTTATTCTCCTTCTCATCTCATGCCATAGATATGGAATGGAAGAAATGTAGGCTCTTTCAAAATCCTCAGCTGAGTCTTAACTTGCTTAGTTTGGGCAGGTCTACCCTTTTCTAAGATGACTAAAATATGTCCACAGATATTTCAGGTTAGAGGTGAACCCCTGTCACGTAAGAGAAACTGGACAAGTGGTCAAAGGGCAACTTACGTGCAAAACTCTTGGCATTTCCTGTGTTCAAGAAGAATTTCTGCTGCTCCGAACTTGTTCTGCCAGCAAATTTATCAGCATAGTGACCCATTTGCGGGCACCCTTCGTCTGGACAGGGAAAGCACTTGTTCTAGTGAGAGGAAACAGAATCTGTCTTCTTAGGGCTGATCTCCATGGGACCGCTGATGCTCAGTTCCCTACAGCCCCACCATCCTCATCCATAACAGGAAGGGGGTTGAAACAGAGGAACACATTAAAATGATCTGTGGAGCTTTAAGACATACCAGTGCCTTGAGTTCAGAGTAAGTCAATTGTACTTTTGTTAGGGGGCTGTTAAGTGATTAGCAGAGGATCTCTGGGACAAAACACCCCAGTTGTTGGGTTTACTGCTGTCTGTGGCGTGAGTACTCTGATTTTCATCAATTTCAGGCTGTCAGCATGATGTTGTTGGATGTGGAGTTGGGAAAGGGATGCTCACACTGGCTCTGGAAAGCCAGAAAGCAGGCTCCGGTGTACCACTGCCAGTCTGGCACAGAGGACTCCATACCCATTTTCCATCTCCCTGGTAGACAGATATTTCTCTCACATATTCTTTGATACATTCTCTGCCCTTTCCAGAAACCCATCTTCTCTCCCTTCTAATCTCTGTCACCTTGCAAGCCAGATTCCAAAGTGGCTTCCTGCTGGAAGCCTCTGTAGATCTTGTAGATATAGATTTCTTTCTCACCACTACCCCGACTCTTCCATATTCTTGTACTGGGGATTGAACCCAGGGGCATTCTACCTCCAAGCTACATACATCCCCAGTCCTTTTATTTTTTGTTCTGAAGCAGGGTCAGGCTAAGTTGCCGAGAGTCTCACTAAATTGCTGAGGCTGGCTTTGAACCTGTGATCTTTCTGTCTCAGTCTCCCAAGTACTGGGATTAAAGGTGAGTGTTGCCTCACCTGGCTTGGATTTTCTCTTCTCTCTGACTTCCCAGACTTCCTCTCCCACACAATTTCACTGCTCTAGAAGTTTTGCCATCTCCTTTCTCAAATTTATTTCTTTTTTCCTTTTTTCCCAAAAGAATCATGAAAATGGTGGGGCAATGCAAAGCCTGCAGTAAGAAGGTATGGCAAACCCCAAACTCAGCAGAACCACAAACCCACAGTTGATGGTGCCCTTTGCTCATGGTGGGACAAGAGCTTACAGACTCGAAGTCCTTGTAGGAAGTGCAGGGGTACGCAGCAAACCCATCAGGACTGAGGATGCTGTCCGAGTAATACTTGTAGCTTCTTAGGTGATTGCAAGCCACAAAGTCACGGGTTCCTGGGGAGACAAGGGAGGAAGTCTCAACAGACAGTTGAGGTGTGGGCTATGATGGCTTCCCTGCAGCTCTTGCCAAGTGGGATGATTTCAAAGTGAGACCATATTCTCAGAAATCTGTGTTAAATTCAAAAGCCAGTCACATAATGACAGTGGGCATATAGAGGGACTGTGGATGTGCCGGGCAGTTTTCTGATCCCTTTAGATGCACTGTCCATGTGAGTCTCGCATTTTCTAGGAGGGAGCACCACATTATCCCTCTTTACAGAAATAGCCATCAATTACAGATAGATTTCAGCTCAGAAGTGGGAGAACTGTAATGAAACCCAAGCCCATCTAGTGCTTGAGCCCATCCCTCTAACCTTCACGCCTTTCTGTGACCCAGGATGAGGTCAGAAGTACCCAAAGTCACAGCCAGGTATGGTATCACCTAGATATTACAAAGCCAGCACCAGTTTGAACCATATCACTGACTCCCAAGGGAGAGCTGGCAGGAAATTCACTTAGGCAGAGTCAGGGTGGTTGCTCTTATGACATTTCCTTTCTGTGTTAGGTAGCTACCAGTCGATTCTTAGGTAGAGCTACAGCTTTAAGCAACGGTTTTGTGATTCTTTGCTGCTCATAGACTCTAGGATATCTACAACAATGTGTTAAGAAAACAGAAAATCAGTAAGGTTCAGATATAACAAATATATAGCTATATTTTTTAGAAATAGGGTCCAGAAAGGAGAATTGTATATTTTTAAAGGAAGGTGTGTTTTCACTGCTACGATTTGCAATGGTGAGCAATTCCCACCCCAGGGAAAGGGTGTACCCCCTGACCATGCCCCTGCCTGGCCCCAGGGTGGCTTTACCTGACCAGATGCCATCTAGGTCCACAATCTGTGATAGGGCATTCTTCTTGCATCCTGGCATGTTCTCTCCTCCATTGGGGAAGAAGTCAAGGTGACCCATCATTTGGTTTGTTCCAAACCCTGAAATGTTTGGTATAGCAATGAGCGTTTTGTAACATGGGGCTCTAGTGGTTAGTAAGCCCACCACACATGACTGCAGCTGGGGGACTGTGGGACTCACCTAAGAAGGGGATCAAGGGTGCAGCATCTGTGTGGATCACATCAACAAAGCTGGCATCAGAAGGATCGAGTCGAACCTCTTCGGGAGTGCCTTCGAAACTTGCTTCTACGGGATCCAGTCCTACAAAGGTGGTCAGCAGTGTAGGGTAACAGGCCTGACCGTTGGTGCCAGAAGGACAGAGGTGTGCATTGCCAGGCTTTGCATTACCCAACTCAAAGCCATGACTCTGAGTGCTGAGTTTGGGGACATTAAGTCTCAATGTTGCTCATTATAAGAGGCATGGATCTAGGAGGACAGATGAGCAAGAGAATTTAGATTTCGTTTGAATGAGAATTTCTTTCCACATCAGATTCTTTCATTTATGCATATATCTTTCTTCATCAGCATTCTCATTTTTCTTTCTCTTATAGTTAAGCATATAGATTCTTGAACTAGGTCATCTGGCTCTAAACCTGTACTCAGCTATATTTTTGGTACGTTGCATGACCTTAAGCAAAACACGTAGCCTTCTTGTTCCTCAGTTTTCCCATTCTATAAATGAAAGTGATGATATAGAGTTGTTACAGATGAAATGGGTTAAAGTGATGCATTTAGCAGAGTTCCTGGTACATAGTCATGAGTGTTTTAAGTCAAATATTAATTATTATTTCCTTTTAATCATATTTTCTTCTTGGCAGGGGTCCTGTATTTCTTAATAGCTTCTTTGAAGGTTTGGTCAGAGTAACTGGAAATGTATGAATATAAATGTAGTCATCTACTCATCATGCAGAGAGATTTCTATTAAAGGTAGATAGTTGTTTGAGTCAAACATCAGGATATCTGAGCAGTTGTATGACCTTGGGCAAGTTACTTGTTTCTCAGAGCCTCTTTCTTCAGTCCTGAGAATTAAATGAGAAAGTACAAAGCCCTTTGTGCAGTATTTGGAATGACCTGCTACTTAATCTATGTTTACCATCATAATTATAATAGCATCAATATTATTATATAGCTATAGTGTGTTATAATTCAAAGGTTTTGCTGGGGTGCAAAGGCTGCTTTGGCAGTAATGGTGGCAGTTACTCTCACTAGCAGAGAAAGCAGAAAGCACAATTTTCAGGTTCTTCTCTCCTGGACTTCAAAGAAAAAAGGGAAAAAGGACAAACAGCGCGGTCCCCTTTTAGTTTTATTTGCTCATGTTCCTACTTGCCTTACTCTGCATTTTACTGGGTGCCCAGTGCTTCTGAGTGACCCCCGTCCCTAGCAAACGTGGCTCTAGAGAGGAGTGACTGGGATGCAGGTGGAAGAAGCCGAGGAGAACAGAGCCTTCCTTGCCATAGCAGTGGTGCCTGAGCCTCTAGAGGATTTCCTAAAACGCCCTGTGAAGACTGCACTCAGCCCTGCTGCAGCCTAAGGAAACAGCCTCCTCCAGGGCAGCTCTAGGCTAAGTTGCAGGGGAAGATCATTGGGCCTTGACCCAGGGCCTTACCAGTAATCCTGCCCAAGCCTGGGGTCCTTTTCCCAGCCTCTCCAGCCACATGGGCTCCCAGGCTATGGCCGATGAGGTGGACTTGGGAAGGTGAGTAGTTGTAGTTTGTCTGGAGGGAAGAGATTGTACTTTCAGGACTTTTCTATGCTCTGGTTTTCCTTACAAGCCAACCCGATGGTGTTGCTCTTCTGCCAGAAACCTTCCACACATCCACTTGCCCTCTGGATTGATATTCAACTCATTATGAGAGCCTTGGAGCTTTCTCTACTCAACAGCAATTTTTCTGGAATCTTCTCCAGCCAAACCCTTCATTGAGTTTTCAGGTTCTCAAATATGTCCTCTTCACCCACACCACTCTGGATTTGCTGTCCCCATACACTCCCAAGACACCTGTACTCTCCCCATCAGAACCCTTTAATACACCACACTCTATTGCACTTCTTCCCCGGAAGCTCCTTGAGGGCCTAGGACCTCATCTACCTTCATTACTCCCTTTGAATGCTCCTGAAATCATGCTCCAAAAATATTAGTGTCAATAAACAAAGGAAATAAAGTGATCATTTATACATTTTGATCTCAGAGATGTTCATCTAAATACACCTCAGTCACTGGTCTCTAAGCCTCTTGTATAAACACCATGAATTTTGATTTTTACAGTAGTTAGAACCAACTGTTTCTTTGTAGACTCATTGGCTATAAGAAAGAAATGGCTGGAATCTCTATCAGGTATAGAAAATAGCCATGAAAAATTACTACATTAATTTAAAGAATAAAAGGCTTAAAATTTTAGCTAACAAGAAAGACCAGGGTAGGAAGAGACAACTGAAATGATTATGGCAGGAGAAACTTCCCCTCATCACTAGGACCCACAGTCACAGGGTGATGAAGTTGGTACGTGACGATAGCACATCCGGTCCTTTGGTTCCATTTGGTTTTCCCAGGGATGCCATGTTAGCCTCCAAGGGAGCTCACCAGTGAGACAGATTGCCACTGGAGCTAGGTGGTTTGTACCCCAAGACAACTCTTTTACTCACCTCCTATATAATTATTTGGGAAAACTAGTCAATCTTTCTGAGCCTCGGTTTTCTTGTCTGTAATTTGAAGATGCTATTAAAATTCCTGCCTACTAAGTGTTAGCTGTTATTTCTGTCTTTTCCTGGAGTGTGATGAAGGCAGCGTTCAGAGTTCCAGAAGTAAGATCTGAAGCGTGATACCACCTCTTTGCATTTCTCCTTTTATCTGAAACTCCCAGGTGCACCTCTGCCCAACATCAGCCCTGCTCCCCGCACCAGCCCACTCACCGAGAGGATGTTGAGCATCTGGGCCACCTGTGCGCCTACCACCTGCACGTTGTTGGCAGCCTGAGTGTAGGTGGTTTGTGAGCCCTTCTTCCAGTCCACACAGATGCAGTTCACCTCCTCCACCATGAACATGTTCTGGTATAGGAGAGATGCTGGGGTTATCATGGGGGCCCAGGAAACACCTTCACACCAAGGCTTCAGAATGGCTACTTTCTCTGCCTCTAGCTGGGGACCCATGATGAACTAGACTGTCAGGGATGCTCTGTTGTCCAGCTGGAGTTATCCTTCATGGTAGATGCTTCAAAAAGGCCCAAGGGTTCCCTTTCTAGCTTGCAGATTAAAAGCTGGCCATCCTCTGGTTTCTTCAACCAAATTGGGTTAGGTTAAACAGATGGCAGTTGGGGGAACAATCCCATCATTTGAAGAGTCCTATTTGTGTGTGTGTGTGTGTGTGTGTGTGTGTGTGTGTGTGTGTGTGGTGTGTGTTACTGGGGATGGAACCCAGTACCTATTTTTTTGTTCTTTATTTTGAAACAGGGTCTCACTGAATTGCAAAGGGCCTCACTAAGTAGCTGAGGTTGGCCATGAACAGAGATTCTCCTGCCTCAAGCCTCCCAAATGCTGGGCTTATAAGCATGAACCACCACACCCGGCTAAGAGTCTTGTTTTGAAAAGGAAAACCTAAAGTGCAATCTCTATCAGCTACTGTCTAAGTGACCTTGTGGATTTGACCCTGAGTACTCCTATAGGCCTGCGGGGCATTTTCTAAACTTTAAGGCAGAAGGAAGCTTCACTACATTTATACTCAGGACGATCCAGATTTTAAGGGGAAAACACATATTGCAAATGCTTTAAAAATATAGTCACACTGGCCGGGCGTGGTGGCGCACGCTTGTAATTCCCGAACTTGGGAGGCAGAGACAGGAGGATTGCGCAGGTTGGAAGCCAGCCGCACTGGCTTAAGAGACCCTGTTCCAAAAGTATAAAATAGGTCTGGGAGTGTAGCACGGAGGCAAGAAGGGCTTCAAAGAATCTCAGTACCACTAAAACAAAAACAAAACAGAACAAAAAAATATAATCACACTGACTTAAAGAGATTGAAAACTTCTGGAAGAAAAAACTCCTTCCTGGATATTAAAGGAGAAGCTATATCCTTAGTTCTTCCAGGCATTACATATGACCAGGATGGTGCTATCCATTTAAAATCCACTTAGAACCTTTTCACATATACCTTTTTCTTTCTTTCTTTCTTTTTAAACTGGGGACTGAAACCAGAAGCATTCTGCCTCCAAGTCACATGCCCAGGGGCATTTTATTTATTTATTTATTTATTTATTTTGAAGCATAGTCTTGCTAAGTTGCTGAGGGTCAGGCTTTGGTCTTCGTATCTCAAAAATATGATCAGTGTATCTCTGACTCTTGCAGAAGTGGGAAAGAGTTGAAGGACAAGAACAGAATACCTTGTCTGCAGAAATACAAAGTATCCTCACTGAGAATGACAACAGAAAACACCGGGTCTCAATTTAACTAGAAATGATAATATGGGAGTATTTGTTCACACAGCAAGTGATGTTTCCGTTTCAGAAGTAGTCTGGAAGCACAGAAAGGGGCATTTCTTTGTGAAGGGTGGCATTTTGATTGCACGGAGGGACCGCATATACAGAGACTCCCTGTTATCAGCATCACTGTGGCTGGCAGAGCAGCCGAAGGGTCAGAGTCCGCTTACCTTGCACATGTCTCCCACCCAGCTCTCGTCTCCCTTGTCTATGAAGCCGTGAATGATGAACCGGGTCTTTCTGTCTGTTCGAAAATTCGATGCCTCAATTGTCGATGGATCGGAGAGCTGGAGAATCTGTGACAAATGCAGGGTGCTGCATGGCTTTGCCACCCAGCCCTGAAAGCCCATCCATCCCTTCCCATCTCCGCCGGTCCCAAAGCCTCAGCCGTTCACAGCATAGGACAAAGCCACCTCTTCCACAAAGCCCACCCCAATGTCCCTGCACCTGCCCCATCTCCCCAAGTGAGTTTTCTTTGTTGCCGTGGGGCCTGGGTGGTAGCTAGAAGGCTTTCCTTCCTGATGGGTCTTGTTGGACCCTGTGCCCAGCCCAGAACCGCAGAACCAGCTAGAGGTTCTGGTAACTGTGAACCATTCACTCAGTCAAGCCATCACTTACAGGGGACCTATGCTGTGTGATTCTTGCAAGCAATTAGAGGGACAGGGGAGTCAGGGCAGGGTGAGGAAAAGGCTCAGAAACCTCACGGGCTGAAGGTGGCCTGGCCCCTCATCCAGCTGGGGCAGTGGTAAAAGGACGGAGGCCTCACCTGAAAGTTGTCTGGGTTTTCGTTGGTGTACAGCAGGAAGCGGGTGTTGATCTTCTCGGGGCTCCAGGGAAGGATTTTCAGGGGCCTGATTGCAGTTCCAGCCCAGGGCTCGGTGTCATAAAAGCACCCAAGGTCACCATAGCAAATTTCTCTTCCTAAAGAAAAAGATGGATCTGCTCAAGGGTGAGCTCCCTGCTGCCCAGGCCTGGTCCCTCTCCTGCTCAGGGACAGATAACGGCTGTGTCCCCTGTAACTCTCTGATGCTTACTAACTAGCCCAGCCCCAGTGATTTCCACATGGGTGCCGGTGGAGCCTTTGCTTAGGACTGCCATGAAACGTTAAAAGTCCCGGTCCCTCCCCAGCTCTTTTGATGTATTATTTGGCCAGAGTGATAACGCACATTGATAAATCAATATATTAACCCCGGCACCTGTTTAATGATTTCTCTAGAAAATTCTGGCCACGAGTACCTTGGGTGTGAAGAAAAAGGATGCTCTGAAACGGGTCTCCCTCAAAGTGCCCAGGTCGTCTATGCAGTCTGTGTCAGCCCCCCTCCCCACCTCTCCCTGGAGCTGCTGGAAGCCCAGCCATAGCTGGAGCTTCGTTGGCCGGTGTTTTGGAGCTGAGAGCTTGGGCTGGCGCCCTTCCCATCGGCCAGGTGTGGCCCAGTCTTTACCGTGGGCTGCTCCCAGCAGGAAAAGCGCGAGTGTCCAGAAGATCAGCATCTACAACAAATTCAGACACACTCAGCCTCACTGGAGGTTCTCAGATCCAAGAGCCAGGACTCCAGAGCTCCAGGAAGCAGTCGGCCTGGCCTCTGCCTCCCAGCTGTAGGAGGGGCGGAAGGCAGGCACAGGTGGCTTACCCTGTCTGAGGATCCAGGTGCTCCTTTGCCCTGGGTCCCCCAGGACCTGCTTTTATACTCCAGCCTTATCACTTGGACACTGCTTCAAGAAAGCAGCAAGCGATGCTGACACCTGCTGTGTGCACCTACTAGCTTAATCTGTACAAATACACAAAGCAAGATTATAAGGGTGGGCAAGCCTTCCCAGGAGTCTGGAAAGATAAAAGAATACTTGCCGACAGGAGGCGGAGGTGGGGGGGGGGGTCAGTACTTGCCTCTCCACTGGGCTCCCACTGCCTTGCCCGCCAAGGGCACCCTGCTTTTCCACTTTCTACTTCATCACCAGGTAGTTTACGAGTCTCAGTAAGGACAGAGCAGCAGACTCTAATGATGGCGGGTTGTCATTCTTACTTAGACCACATGGGAACGCCCACATAGCTGAATGCAATGGAAGTGCCTAGTAAGGAACCTCTTCTCTGTCTCTTTTCCTCTCTGCGCCCTTCCCTTCTTCCTCCCCTCTGGCATACCAGCAACACCTGGGCACATGAGCTTTGGAGACAGACTTGCAGCCCTCATAAAGCCTCGGCCCCAGCCCTCATCACTAGCTGCTGCAGTTATCTGTCGCTTTGTAATGCAATGAACTGATCTGAAAGGTCATGGCTTAAAACAATAGCAATCAATGAACTGATCTGAAAGGTCATGGCTTAAAACAATAGCAATCATCATACTATCTCACTATAATTTGAATAGTTGGGGTTCAGGAGCCCCGAAAAGAACACATAGCCAACCCATGTCACATCTGCTTGGTTTTCCCAGATCTTCAGAGGCTGAACACCTGCAAGAAAGACTCAGCAGGGTTCACTCACAGATCTGCTATCTGTGAGCCGCCTGGCCGGTTCACACATGAGGCCGATAAGCCTTCAGAGGACAAACACCCTCAGTGCCCTCCTCACACCCAAGATAAATATGCCTCAGCACCAAATTTTATACTCCTGAATAACCCACACACTGGGGACAGGCCTTGGGGCCCTCCCAGTAAGAAAATGGAAAGGGCTCCCTTGGAGTAATGAAGAATTGCAGGTGGCAGTCACGGAGCCTTCCCAAGGACCGTCAAAGTTCCAAGTGTTTTGTGTGCATTACCTCATTTGGGTCTGACAGCAACCATGCTGGGGTAGGTGCTATTATTGGCCCCCTTTACAGATGTGGTAACTGAGGCAACAAGGGAAAAGCACATTGCCTATAAAGTCACATCACCCACGGGTGAAGAGGTGGGATTTGGATCTGGCTTCAAAGAACGAAGTCAGGCCCTGTTGACTATTCAACAACTTGTTGGTAAGCAAGTGATCAGCAGGATTTGTTGAGCATCCAGCACATAGACTAAGGGAGACAGTTACATAGAATAACTCACAGTGGAAGACAGATTTCCCCTGAACTTGGCGGCCCCGAGCCATCTGGCTGACCTGTCTAGTGATGAGGTGTTCAAGCATTGACAGCTCACATGGTCTGAGAAGCTGCTGGAGCCTTTTGCACAGATGAGGGTGAGGTCGAAGCATTTATATTTTTCTTTGATACTGCAATGCTTGACACAGGAAGAGACTTAGGATGATCTACTGGTGGCTAACGAGGTAGGCTGGCGGGTAGGAGATGTCTGATGGCTCATTTCCTCGGATCACTGCTCTACTGCTTCCTACCCTACTTTGCAATCTACACATGGCCAACCCGCCTCTAAGAAATGGACCAAGTCCCTTCCCACCACAGGATGTCTTCGCTTACTATTCCCATGGCTGGAAACTCCATACCCTAGAACTTCCCTGGGCTGGCAGCTTCTCACCATTCAAAAATTCACTTAAATCCCACCTCTTCAGCAAGGTCCTTACTGACCACTGCTAAGGCCTTTGCACGGTAGCCCCTGCTGGCCCCAGTCCCCACTCCCAGAACATTGCTGCTGCTTTCAGATCACTCCACACTGTTACACTGAACTCGATTAATTACCTGCAGAGTAATTTTCAGTAGTGTTTTTCCTATTTAGAGCACAGTGCCAAGAGGACAGAGACTTCCCCTGTTCTGGGCATGGTTGTACTTCCAGCTACTAGAACCTGATGGTTCTAGATTATCTAAAGGGAGGATGTACACAAGAAGAGTTCATGGGCATTTTCTTTTATCCTTAGAGTAAATCTCAGGAATGGGAAACATGAGGAGATACTGTGTGTGTGTGTGTGTGTGTGTGTGTGTGTGTGTGTGTGTGTGGTAGTAGGGATGGTACCCAGGGGATTTCTACCTCTGAGCTATATCCCCAGCCCTATTTTTTATTCTTTATTTTGAAACAGTTTCTCACTGAGTTGCAAAGGGTCTCACTAAGTAGCTGAGGCTGTCTGTGAACCATGATCCTCCTGTCTCAACCTCCCAAATGCTGGGATTACAAGGGTGCACCACCATGCCAGCTGAGGAGATACTTTTTCAAAATACATATTTAAAGCCTTTAAGTGACAAACTGTGTGTGGTGATGTACACCTGTAATTCTAGAACTTGAGAGGCTGAGGCAGGAGGATTGCCACCTTGAGGCCAGCCTCAACATCTTGACAAGACACTCAGCAACTTATCGAGACCCTGTTTCAAAAAAAATTATAAATGGCTGGGAGTGTAGCTTAGAGATAGAATGCCCCTGGGTTTAATCCCTTGTACTAAGAAAAATTTAAATGACAATAATTGTATGTATTTATGGAATACAATGTGATATTTTAACACTTGTATATACTGTGTAATGATCAGATCATGGTAACTGGGATATCAATCCCCTCAAACATGTATCGCTTCTTTTTTTTAAATTTGTGCATTGTAATCATACATCATGATAAATTTCAGAGTGATAGAGACATAATTTGCACAGCACCTGCTGAGCTGCTCTCTGGCTCTCAGCACACCCTCCCTTCTTGTGCACGAGATTGACATTGGCATCGACACTCTTGTGTATATACATCGTGTCTATTGAACTGTTTCCTTCATCAAATCTCCCTCCCCCATTACTTAGGCCCCTCCATCACTCCACTAAGGGTTTTCGTCCTTTGTCTGGAGTTCCTTTTGTACCCCAGTTTATCTCTAGCTTCCACACATGAGAAAAAAGCATTTGGCCTTTCACTTTCTGTGACTGGCTAATCTCACTTAACACAGTGTTCTCCATATCTACCCATTTTCCTGCAAATGACATAATTTTGTTCTTCTTTATTGCCGGGCAGAATTGTACTGTGTGTATATCTCATAATTTTGTGTTCTCTTCATCTGTTGATGAACATTTAGGCTGGTTACATAATTTGACTCGTATGGATTGTACTGCTAATTTCAAAGGATTGTGAAGAATAAATAAAATAATTATGTAGGGAAACAGAACTACAACATCTTAAGCAACCAGTGCCATGATTCAGGGACAGAGGAAAAAAAAGATCCAAAAGCCTATGTGCTCACCAGAATCCTGTACCTGCAGCAGCACACTGTGCCCTCCAGAAACCCAGGCTCACAGGTCTCTGGAGAGGTGATACAGAGGAAAGGACAGCCAGACACTAAAGATAAATGAACCACAATCGATAAAAAGAAACACTCAACAGCCTGCACATCAAGGTTTAAAAACCACATAGGTCACAAACTATTCTGCCCACACCGCTGAGCTGACTCTTTATAAAGGTAGCTACTGATGGCACACCTGACCTTAACACCTGAAACCCATCAACACTACCAAAGCAGCAGGCAGAAGGAACCCCAGAGCAAAACTAGTATTGATGATCTGCAAGTAGAACAACAGTGGGGTGATAGTAGATGCAGTCTTCAGGGTTAATATCAAAGTGTGAGTGGCAGCTGGAACCATCTCTTCCAACAGTGATCTGGAACAGCACCTATCAACAACTCACAAAGAGAAAGATTCCAAGACAACAGAGACATAAACTCTGAAAATATGAGAATAAGAAACAGTGAGAAAACAATGAATTCCCACAACTCAACAAGCGAAATCACCAGTACTGATCTACAAGAAATGCAAGGAGAATTCTGAATCCTGATCTTCAATATGATGAAAGGCCTCACAGTAAGTGTACAGGAAATGAAAGAGGAGGTTGAAACCTTAAGAAAGAATCAGAAAGAGGCCTGGTTAAATGAAAGAGCCAATAAATAAAATGAAGACAGCAATAGAAAGAAATTCCAGAGGATTAAATGAAATGGAAAACAAAATATCACTGTTAGAAGAAAGTTTATTCAAAACCAAAAGCACAGTCAACAATATACAGAAGACATTACAAAAATAGAATCTAAACATTTATGGGACAATTATGGGAGAATATGAAATATTCTAACTTATGAATAAAAGGCATTGAAGAAAAGATAAAGGCAGAAGACCAAGAGTATTCATAAAAATAATTTCAGAGAATTATCCAAGCATGGAAAAGGACTTGTACATCCATGTACAGGAGATATAAGACCACGATTAAGACAAAATCAAAGAAGAGCCTCCTCATTGCCATGAAATAATCAAAATGACTAGCATAGAGGCTAAGGAAAAAATCTTAAAAGCAGTGAGAACTAAAGAATAGGTGATATTCAGTGGTAAAACAATAAAAATCACTCCAAACTTTAATGAATGTCAGGAGATACTGGAATGATATAATCCAGATGCTGGAAGAAAACAACTTCAAACCAATGCTGCTATATTCACTAGGGTTATTAAAATTTATGGAGAAATAAAAATGTTTTAAGATAAGCAGAATCTTAAAAAATTCATGAATACTAAGCCAGCACTAGAGAATATATGTAAAGAAACAAATTATAAAGAAGAAAAAAGAAACAAATTTCAGAACCAGAGAATCAATGAATTAACTCAATGGGGCAATTAAGCAAAATGAACACTACATCAAACAGAATGTAGAACAGAAAATGACAGGAAACAAAAATTATATCTCAATTATAATACTGAATGTCAAAGGACTTAACTCACTAATTAAAAGATATATACTGCCAGTGTGGGTTAAAAACATAATCCAAATATATGCTGCTTGCAAGAAACTGACCTTACAGTCAAAGATAGTCATAGGCTAAAAGTGAAAGAATGGAAAAAGATATATCATGCCAATGGGGATTGAAAAGGAGCAGTGGTAGAAATGCTAATAACTAATGAAACAGAGTTTAAGCTGAAAGACAAAGCAGGAAACTTTTCATTAATAAAAGGAACAATCCAGCAGGAATATATAATGATAGTAAATGTTTATGCCCCAAATATGGGTGCACTTGCATTTTAAAAACAAACTTTATAGGAAATCAGGTCTCAAATAGACCCAGTGCATTAATATTGGGAGATTTAAACACACCACTCACACCACTGAATCAATCTTCAAGGCGAGAGAATTAGTTGCATCCTGGCTGGTTTGGGATGGTATTCTTATTTTGTATTTACATTTTTATGAGCAAAAAAGAAACAAAGAAGCCGGGTGTGGTGGCACACACTTGTAATCCCCGTGCTTGGGAGGTGGAGACAGGAGGATCGCACAGGTTCGAAGCCAGCCACGCTGATTTAAGAGACCCTGTTTCCAAATTAAAAAAAAAAAAAGAAACAAAGAAAAAAAGCATCACATCTTAAATTCACTAGTAAGTAGGACTTTTAAAACTTTGATTTTATTTTTGTACAAGTCTTCTCTATCACCTGGCTCTTTATCTACACACACAAACACACAGAGAACTTTTATGACACTGTGAACTTGTATGCTTGTCTCACCCTGTGCGCATCATGTGTTCTGAGGATGATATCACAAGACCAGGTCCACTCTGCTGACTTGATCTGCAAGGAGTGGGATGAAGGAGAGATCTCTTGGTGTATCGAGCTCCTCTACTTCTGGGATTAGGCTCTACTAAGCTCTGAATGGGCAACTTTCTAGGTGTTCACCCTTGCCAGCCCGCCTCTACTGCCCTCCTTGTACCCTGGCCTTCCATGCTTCTTCCTGCTCCTGAGTGGGAACACCCTGCTTACCCTGCACCTGCCCCTGCTCCAGTCCCAGCCACCTGCACTCGGTGGAGGCTCTACCACCAGGACCCCTACCATGAGCCTCCACCATCTGACCTCCTCAGAGTCCCACTCCAGCTCCCCAAGACCTTGAAGGACCCCGCGGGTCTGCCCTCTGTGTCCTGGGTGACCCTGTACACGATGCCCACGCTGTCCACTGGCCACTTACACATGTTGAGAAAATATGAGACTGTCAGGATCCAGTGTTTCCAGCAAAGAACCATCTCATCACCATCATCATCAACACAGGAGGACCCAGCTCTGCACCCTGTGCCATCTGGTCACCTCCCTCATCCTTGCCTCAAGGACACAAAGGGTTAGGCTCAAGAGGGAATGAAGGACAGAGAGGACAGTTAGCAAGGGGCAGGCAATCTGGGCCATGGTACAAGGGGAACCATGGAAATGGGGCTTCAGCGGCATCCAGGCCTCAAGGGACCAAGGTAGATGGGAGTTCCCTCCATCCTTGGAGGCTCGGCCTCCAAAGGGCAGTCAGTATCCCTAGAGCCCAAAAATCCTCCCAAGGGAGATGGGCCAGGTGTCATCCATCAGTTTCTTCTCACAGGACTGTGCTGTCGCCACCTCACATACATCAATGTGATGGTAACATACTTTCCCACAGTCAAAAAGGTGGAGCCAAGTGAGGACTTTTCTCCTTAGAAATAGCATTGTTTTCTTAAGCATGGTGGTGTATACTTGTAAAACATGGAGGCTGAGACAGGAAGATTACAAATTTGAGGCCAGACATAGGAGCTTAGAAGACCCTGAAAATTACCAAGACCCTGCTTCCAAATAAAAAATAAAATAGGGCTGGGTTGTCTACAGCACAGGTAGAATGACATAGGGTTCAAACTGCAGTACCAAAAAAAAAAAAAAAGGCTTTGTTATTCTTATCCCTTATCACCCAAAATAGTGCATGTTGACTTTATGAAACTAGAAAAATCTAGATAATCAAATCTAGAAAATTAGTCTTCAATAATTCTCACACCAAGAGATTGTTGCCAGGGATACTTTAGTGTTATCTACCCAGATTTGTTTTACTTACACTTGTATATACACAAGTACACTTAGTTTCTTTTTCTACAGTTTTTCTTTTAGTTTCATACATTTGTTTGTGCATTATAGTCTCACATCATAGGATATTTCAAAGTGATGGTGACATACTTTCCCATAGCCCTTAGTTGTATACCATGAATATCTTCTACATTAGGAAATATAATTTCCCAGACTTTGATAACTGAATGTTATCTCCCTTATGGATGCCCATAGTCTCCTCAATCCAGGGCATAGGAATAAACCCTAAAGCAGAATTGCAGAGTCAAAGATGTGTTCATTTGAGGCCTTTAAAAGTTTTAATAACTTTAATATTGATTAAAGCTTTAAAAGTTTTAATACATATCCCCTAAGAGAGTATGTGCCACACATCAGTCACTGAATTAGTTACATCCTGGATGGTTTTGGGTGGTATTCTTACTTTGTATTTACATTTTTATGAGAAAAAAAAACAAAAGAAAGATTACATATTTAATTCTACTAGTAAGTAGGACTTTTAAAGCTTTGATTTTATTTTATGTACAGATATTCCCTATCATCATTTGGCTCTTTCTCTTCAAACACACACACACACACACATACATAAGACATTTATGACATCATGAACTTATATTGTGAAGTCCCGCCCTGAGCCCATCATGTGACCTGAGGATAACATCATAAAGGCCAGGGGAGTGAAATGAAGGAGAGCTCTCTCTTGGTGTCTTGAGCTCCTCCACTCCTAGGATCAGGCTCTACTGAGCTCTGAGTGGGAAACTGTCTAGGTGGGTGCTCTCGTGGGCCCTGTCTCTACCACCTTCCCTGTGCCCTGGCCTGCCACGCTCCTTTCTGCTGCCACTGCCCCTACACCTACTCCAGCCACCCGCACTTGGTGCAGGCTCTGCCACCAAGACCCTTTCCGTGGGCCTCCACCACTTGGCCTTCTCAGAGTCCCACTCCAACTCCTGAAAACATTGAAGGACCCCGTGGGGCTGCTGCCCTTTGCATCCTGGGTGACACCGCAAACAATGCCCATGCTGTCCACTGGCCACTCATGCATGTTGAGACAGTAGGGGATTGTCAAGATCCAGCGTTTCCAGCACAGACCCATCTCGTCACCATCATCAACACAGGAGGACCCAGCTCTGCACCCTGTACCATCTGGTCACCTCCTTTGTCCTTGTCCCAAGGACACAGAGGGTAGGTCTCAACAGGGAAGGAAGAACAGGGAGGAGATTCAGCAAGGGGCAGGCAGTCTGAGCCATGGGCCAAGAAAGCCCCCTGGCAATGGGGCCTCAGCAGCATCCAAGCCTCAGGGGGCCAAGGTAGATGGGGGTTCCCTCCATACTTGGGAGGCTGGGCCGTCAAAGGGCAGTCAGTGTCCCTAGAGCCTAGCAATTCTCCCAAGGGAGATGGGCCAGGTGTCATCCATCAATTTTTCCTCACAGGACTATTCTGTCACCAGCTCAAATAGTTCAAAATGATGGTGACATACTTTCTCATAGCCCTTAGTTGTATACTAAGACTATCTTCTACATTAGGAACTATAATTCCCCAGAATTTTATAACTGAATGTTATCTCCCTTGGGGATGTGCATAGTCTCTTCAATCTAGAGGATAATAAGACTAAACCCTAAAGCTGAATTGCAGAGTCAAAGATGTGTTCATTTGAGGCCTTTAACGTATTAATAAATTTCCCCTAAGACAGTATGTGCCACATGTCAGTCACTGAATTAGTTACATCGAGGCTGGTTTAAGGTTGTATTCTTCTAGCCGGGCATGGTGGCGCACACTTGTAATCCCCGCTCTTGGGAGGCAGAGACAGGAGGATTGCACAGGTTCGAAGCCAGCCGCATGCACTGGCTTAGGAGACCCTGTTTCCAAAAATGAAAAAAAGTATAAAATAGGTCTGGGAGAGTAGCCCGGAGGTAGAAGGGCTTCCAGGAACCCCAGTACCACAAAAGAAAAAAAAAAAAGAAGAAGATTGTATTCTTTCTTTGTATTTATGCCTGTGCTTGGGACATAAATGTTGACTATTTTTCTTGCTGGATTGTTCCTTTTATTAGTAAAAAATGATCTGCTTTGTCTCTTCTAATAAGCTTGGGCTTGAAGTCTAACTTGTCTGACATCATAGTTGCTACTCCTGCTTGTCTTCAAGTTCCCTTGGCATGGACCACCTTGCTCCAGCTCTTGACCATCAGTTTGTTACTATCTTTATTCTTAAGGTATGTTTCCTGTAAGCAGCAGATAAATGTATTCTGGTTTTTAATTCATTTTGCCACTTTATGTCTTTTTATAGGGAAGTTAAGGACATTTATGTTCAGTGTGATTATAGAGAGATGTTTTTTAATTCCTACCATTATGAGTTTTAACTTTTTATTTTTTATAGCACTGGGGGTAGAATCCAGGGGCCTTCTACATGTATTCTGGTTTTTAATCCATTTTGCCACCTTATGTCTTTTTATTGAGTAGTTGAGGCCATTTATGGTCAGTGTGATTATGGAGAGATTTTTTTTTAATTCCTACCATTTTGAGTTTTAACTTTTTTTTTTTTTACAGCACTGGGGATAGAACTCAGGGGCATTTTACCTCTGGGCTACTTTCCCAGACCTATTTTTATATTTTATTTATAAACAGGGTCTCATTAAGTTGCTGAGAGCCTCACTAAGAAGCTGAGGCTGGCTTCGAACCTGTGTGATCCTCCTGTCTCAGACTCCCAAGTACTGGGATTACAAGCATGCGTGAGTTTTAACTTCTTTTTGAGGTAGTGTTAAGGAGTTCTTAATCTGAAAAAACAATTTAAATAGGGTATAACTTGGTGAATGGGCAATTAACCAAAATAGCTTATCTGTTTCAATTACTGTTGGTAGATTTGTTTAATTAATGACATTTCATTTGCATATTATCCTGACACATCATAATTTTTATTAATGATGTGTATTAAGATGATTGTGAAATGGAAATATTTAAAATTACACTGGGCAGTGAGATACTACCATCTCCTTTATCCTCCTTTTGCCTTGTTTCTAAACTCTCAGGATATTGCTTTGTTAAAAGAAATAGCATCAGAACTAGGCATGGTGACTCACATGCTTGTAGTCCCTGCCTTTGGCAGGAGGATGTGTGAGCACAGGAATTGGAAGCCATACTGAACAACACAGTGAGGCTCTGCCCAGAAGAAAAAAATAAATACAAGAGAAAGAAGGTGGAGCCAAGTGAGGCCTTCACTCGTGAGAGATAGCATTGTTCTCCTCAGCATAGTGGTGTCCACCTGTAATACTTGGAGGCTGAGACAGGAATATGACAGATTTGAGGCCAGACATAGGAACTTAGTATACCCTGAAAAATTACTGAGACCCTGTTTCCAAATAAAAAAATAAAATAGGACTGAAACATCTATGACACAGGTAGAATGACACAGCATTCAAACCGAAGTACCAAAAAGCTTTGTTTTTCTTAACCCTTATTACCCAAAATAGTGCATGTTGACTTTACAAAACTAAAAAAATCTACATAATCGAATCCAGAGAAATTATTCTTCAGTAATTCCCACACTAAGATATTGTTGCCAAGGCTACTTTAATGTTATCTATTCAGATTTGTTTTTACTTATGCTTGTACATACATAAGCACACTTAGTTTCTTTTTCTACTGTTTTTCTTTCCTTTAGTTTTATACATTTGTTTGTGCATTATAGTCTCATATCATAGGATAGTTCAAAGTGATGGTGTCATAATTTCCCATAACCCTTAGTTGTATACTATGAATATCTTCTACATTAAGAAATATAATTCCCTGGATATTAGCTGAATGTTATCTCCCTGTGAATGTCTATAGTCTCTTCAATCTAGTGGATAAGACTAAACCCTAAAGCAGAATTGCAGAGTCAAAGAAGTATTCATTTGAGACCTTTAAATTTTAATAAATTTCCCCTAAGACATTATGTGCCACATGTCAGTCACTGAATTAGTTGCATTCTGGCTGGATTAGGGTGGTATTCTTTCTTTGAATTTACATTTTTATGAACAAAAAAAAGCATCACATCTTTAATTCCACTAGTAAGTAGGACTTTTAAAACTTTTATTTTATTTTATATACAGGTCTTCCCTATCATCCTTTGGCTCTTTCTACACACACACACACACACACACACACACACACGCACAGAGGACTTTTATGACACCATGAACTTGCATCCTGAAGTCCCGCCCTGTGCGTATCATGTGTTCTGAGGATGACATCACAAGGCCAGGTCCATTATGCTCACTTAGTCTGCAAGGAGTGGGATGGAGAGCTCTCTTGGTCTCTTGAGCTTCTCCACTCCTGGGATCATGCTCTACTGAGCTCTGATTGGGCAACTTTCTAGGTGGGTGCCCTTGTGGGCCTCACTTCTACCAACCTCCCTGTGCCCTGGCCTGCCATGCTCCTTCCTGTTGCTGAGCAGGAATACGCTGTGGCCCCTGCCCCTGCTCCAGTCCCAGCACCTGCAATTGGTGCAGGCTCTGCCACAAGGACCCCTGTCGTGGGCCAGAACACATGGCCTCCTGGCCACAATCAGCTCCCCAAGACCTCGAAGGACCCCATGGGGCTGCTTTCCTTTGTGTCCTGGGTGACCCCACACATGATGCCCACGCTGTCCACTGGCCACTCACGCATGTTGAGACAATACAGGACTGTCAAGATCCAGCGTTTCTGGCACAGACCCATCACATCACCATCATCACCAACACAGGACCCAGCTCTGCACCCTGTGCCATCTGGTCACCTCCCTCATCCTTGCCCCAAGGACACAGAGGGTAAGGCTCAAGACAGGAGGAAGGACAGGGAGGAGAATCCGCAAAGGGCAGGCAGTCTGGGCCATGGGCCAAAGGGGCCACCTGGCAATGGGACCCCAGCAGCATCTAGGCCTCAGGGGGCCAAGGTACACAGGGGTTCTCTCCATCCTTGGGAGGCTGGACCTCCAAGGGGCAGTCAGTGTCCCAAGATCCAGCAATCCTCCCACGGGAGATTAGCCAGGTGTCATCCATCTATTTCTCCTCACAGGACTGTGCTGTTGCCAGCTCTCATAGCCCTGCTGAAGGTAATCTGAAGCTGAGGCCTCAGGGAGAACAGGAACACCAGGACGAAAGACTTCCTGTCCAGCTGTCTCAATTCCCGAGGGTCAGAGAAGGAGATGCAGAGAAAGCCACTATCACCTCCTTCTGCAGGAAGCCATCCTCCATGGACAGGCCCCAGACACAGGGCCTGCAAGTGATGACAGCCCATGCCCAAGGCAAGCCCTGTGCTGCCAGTGCTGTGGGGCCAAGGGGACCAGTCCCTGCCTCTGAAGCTGCTTTCATTGGAGAGACAGACATCCATACCCGGGGACCAAATGTGCAGGGTCAAAAGGATGCAGTGGTTCTGACTTTAAGGGTTGCAGAAAGAGCTGGCTCTACCCCCTGCAAGGCTAACCTTCCCTGAAGCGAGTTCCTAATGCTCAAAGACCCTCCCCTCTCCACATCCCCCACCCTTCTTTCTCCCCCTCCTCCTACTCCTCTCCCTCTGCCTCCTCCTTGTCCTCCTCCTCCTCCCCTTCTCTACCCCCTCAGCCTACTCTTCCTCTTTCTCCACTCCACTCCCCACTCCTCCTCCCATTCCTCCTCCCCTACCTCCTCCCCCTCTCCCCTTCCCCCTTCTCTACCCCATCTTCCCTCTCCTCCTCTTCTTCCCTCTCTCCCTTTTCCCCTTCCTCCTCCTTCTTCCCTCCTCCACTCCCTCCTCCCCCCTTCTCCTCCCCCTCCCATCTCCCACCATCAACCCTGCTGTGCCCATAACCTGGTGCCCACATTCACGTGATGAGGACGTGGCCATGGACACCACTCCTCAGTGTCACGCGGTGGTTTTTCCACCTTCACCGGGGCCCAGTGTCAGCGCACAGCTCCCCCACCCAGCGCCAATCCAGGTCCCCGGCATCTTGTTGTTCCCCACTCCACCCCACCCCACCCTACCCCACCCCACCCCACCCCACCTCCAAACCTTTCCCTTGTCCCCAACATGGCTCCTGATTCACAGTCACTCCTAACAGACTGTAAATGGGAGCCTCCCAATGCACTCTTTTTGTGCTCTAGTACCCCTGGAACATGCAGGTCTGGATGCTGGGGCCTTATATAGTGAAGAAAAGACTGGATTCCTTGGTGGGAAAGAGCACAAAAAGAGAACTGTTGGACAGAGTGGGATCCCGGGATCAGTCTCTGCCTTTGAACTTTAATTGGTGGTGAGGGCAGACATCCACACCTGGGGTCTGAATGTGCTGGGTTGGAAGGGACGTGGGCCCCACCTTCTAACCTTCTAACCTTCTAACCTTGTCTCCTAACATGATTCCCTGTTCACAGTCACCCCTAACCGGCTAAAACAGGCAGCTTCCCTGCCCCATGCCCCTCTTTTTGTGCTCTGCTGCCCCTGGAGGGTGGGGGTCTGGACACAGGGGCCTTGATAGCTTGGGTGGCATGGGGTGAGATGTTACTTCAACCTGCTGGTGCTTTCAGGTGTCGCTGCTTGTGTGAGCTCTGCTTGTCACCGCCACAACTGGGGACTGGAGAGTGACCACCATGGACTGGGGGTGGTGTCCATGTGTTCAGCCTTGTGCATGCCTTGTGGGCAGGGTGGGGTGGGTGCTGGCCAATAGAGTGGGGCCAAGACTGGAGTCCATGGCAGGAAAGAGTGCAAAAGGAGGGGCCCTGGGCAGGGTGGGGTGGGGAACAACTGCAGGTGAGCTGCCGGTGACCTGGCCGGACGCTGGGTGGGGGAGCTGTGCGCTGACACTGGGCCCTGGTGGAGGTGGAAAAACCACTGCGTGACGCTGAGGAGTGGTGTCCATGGCCACGTCCTCGCCACATGAATGTGGGCACCAGGTCATGTACACAGTGGGCTTGATGGTGGGAAAAGGGAGGGGGAGGAAGAGGAGTGGGACAGGGAGGAGGAGGAGGAGTGGGGAGGAAGAGGGGAAGAATGGAGAGGGGAGAAGGAAGGGCAGGAGGGGGCGGGGTCGAGAACAGGGAACAGGAGGTGGGGGACAGTTTGGGAGGAGGAGGGAAAGGAAGGGAAGGAGGAAGAAGAGGGGAAGGGTGCTGAGGGGAAGAAGGAGGAGGGGGAGGAAGACAGGGCGGAGGAGGGGGTGGAGGAGAAGGAAGAGGAGGGGAAGGGGAGGGCAAGTAGGGGAGGAGATGGGGAGGAGGAGGATGGAGGGGAGGGAAGGAGGGGAAGGGAGAGGAAGGGGCTGAAGGAGAGGGTTTTGGGCACTGCTCCTCACTGCAGCCAGCAGCACCCTGAGAAATTCATTACATCATATTCTCAAAGAGTATAATCAAGTGCCTGGTGATTGGGGCACATCTGTAACCAAGCTACTTGGGAAACTGAGGCAGAAGGATTGCAAGTTTGAAGCTAGCCTCAGCAACTTGGCAAGACCCTGCGTTTGGCAAAATATTAAATTGCATGGCAGTTTTGCCTAATAGGAATCTCCTGTTGCAGTAAAATTGTTTTATCAATTGTTATGAACTATTATATGTACTTTGACTCAGATTCAAATAAGTAACATTCACCATATTAAAGATGTATTTTTCTTCAACATGAGTTTGTCAGGGTCTATTTTATGCAGTTTGAAGCTTAAACCTCTTTAGGTCCCATGACCACTTAATTGTGTCTCAGGCCCAAAGTCAGCTAGAGATGAGAAAGTGAATCCCCAAAATGACTTAAATACCTGAGTGGTGCTGAGCTTACGAGAGACTAAGCTCTATAAACACGAGCTGCGTATTTACCATCAATGAGAAATTTTGAGCTAGAATTTCTGACAAAATGTTTTAAGTCACTTTGCATATAAGTTAGTTTATATTAAATTTCAAAAATCTGATGTCAATGATATCAACTAATGTTCTTATTATTATTCTTAATGTCTTTAAATCTCAGGGCAATTTGTCTATGTAAAGTATTATGGTACAACTGTTATGGTGCCCCTGTTGGGTTCCGAAACTTAAGAGTGAGATGTAGCCACGGGTTCTTGTTCTTAGCTATCTTAGAAAAGAACTTTCTTTTGCTGTAAGCTTAAGAAATTTTATTATTACAAAGACAGAAAGATGGGGCAGAGTTAAAGCACTGCCTTAAAGGAATAAATGTAGCGGAGTAAGTTGAAAATAAGTAACTGAAGTTTTTGGATACAGAACACTTTTTATAAAGAATCTATCTCATATCATTACTTAACCAATCATCTTCTGACCTGACTAGATCTCCCCCTTCTCTGGGGAAAGACAGCTTGGTGATGTGCATTCGAGGAGACTTTAACAGCTGAGAAGCTATTAAAAGAAAAGGCAAGTCATGAGAGCAGGTCCCAGGATGGGCAGGAGCCCTTTTAGATATGAGGTAGATTTTCACTAGATTTATTAATATGATAGCATTTTCCCTGAGGAAGATATACATTGCCCTTTTAGCAGTTTTTTTCATTAGACCAGAATCATTAATAGCATTTTCCTGAGAGAGACACACGCCACTCTTTTCAGCAGTGAGTGGGTTTGGGTCCGTCTGGTCCAATGAAAACATGCTATTGGGTCAGGAGTATCAGTAACAGATTTCAGAGGTTTAATACTTATAGCAGTTTGGCGTCCAAAAAGGGAGAGCACTGTAGTATGTAAACAAGTGGATCTGCTAAAATAAAAACATCAAAGAGAATTATTCCGAGAAAAATGAAGCTTAGTAGGCCCCAACGCTATGCAAGAGAATTTGTCATGAGGCTGTTGTAACGGAGCCCTTTTTAGCCAGGTAAAATGAAGCCAGTTGGGGTCCCCCGGTATTTTGGCTGCAGTAGGTGTGGTGAGGATCACTGTAGAGGGCCCAGTCCACTGTGGTTGGAGGTGTTTTGGTTGAAGTGACTTGAGGAGGACTTGATCCCCTGGAGTAAGGAGCTTGACTGCCAGGTGTGGAACTGCTGCTTCAGTCCCAGGTTGGGGAAGATATCGGTCAGCATGTTCCCCAATAAGGTGGCTGAGAAAAAATAAGTAAAGGAGATAGGAAGCCAAAGGAGGGGGTTCCAAAGGGAGAGCGAGATTAAGCAAAAAAGGGTGACTGTACAGCAATTCGAAGGGGCTCATAAAGGTGGGGCTTCGAGGGGTGGCCCTCACACGGGCCAGAGCTAGCGGCAGGAGTTCAGGCCATGATACTCACAGGTCTAGACAGATTTTTGTTAGGTGGTTCTTAAGGATCCCATTCATTTTTTCTACCTTTCCTGATGACTGTGGTTGATATGGGATGTGGAGCTTACACGAAATGCCAAGAGCTTGCCACCTGCTGAGTAACCTTAAAAATAAAAGCTGGTCCGTTATCAGCCTGTAAGAAATTAGGGAGTCCAAACTGAGGGATGATGTCCGAGCATAGAACATTGGCCACCGTGTTGGCTGTTTCATCCTTTGCGGGAAAAGCCTCTACCCAACCTGTTAGGGTATATTTAAGTTTTTTGTGAGGTGGCATATGGGTGAAGTCAATTTGCCAGTCCTGTCCTGGCAAGTGTCCTCTCATTTGGTGGGTAGGAAAGGAGGGGTGAAGGCCTCCTTGGGGAGACACAGCAGCGCAAGAGAAACAGGATGCAGTGACTTTACTAGTCAGCTGCTTCAGGAGAGGAGAATAAAACAAGGGGCTTAGGAAATGCTTCAGCACCATAGGTCCTACTGAAGGGAATTGTGTATTAGGCTAATGACCTTTTCAGCCTGAGCCTCAGGCAGAGCAATCTTATCCTGTATCATGAGCCATCCGTCCCTTGTACTGGACGCCCCAATTTGATCAGGTGTTTTTGTTCAGCCAGGCTGTAATTAGGTGCTATTGAGGGGAGGGTTAAAAATAGTACAGAGGCCGGTGGGCTTGGATGAGCTTGTTGTGTCAGCTGTCTTGCTGTATAATCAGCTTTATTGTTTCCTTTGGCTACTAAGGAAGATTCTGCCTGGTGGCCCCGACAGTGGATGATGGCCAGCTCAGATGGTAAAGAGAGGGTGTCTAGGAGCTTCTTAATTAAGGAGGAGAAATCCCCTCTCTCTCCAAATTGAGGTATGGCAATGTGCTATTAAAAATGAATATTTAGAATTGGTATATATGTTCACCTGCTTGTTTTTTGCCAGGTGTAGAGCTTGAGTTAGGGCAATCAGTTCAGCCTTTTGAAAGGTAGTACCATTTGGTAAACTGGCAGCCTCAATGACTTGAGTTAGGGTGACCACTGCATAGGCTGCTCTTTTTTTTAACTCTGGCGTCAGGAACAGAGCTGCCATCAACAAAATAAGTAATATTTGGATTAACAAGGGGTGTGTTTGCCAGGCGTGGTGGTGCACGCTTGTAATCCCAGCATTCGGGAGGCTGAGACAGGAGGATCACGGTTCACAGACAGCCTCAGCTACTTATTGAGGCCCTCCACAACTCAGTGAAACCATGCCCAAATTAAAGAATAAAAAATTAGGCAAGGGGTGTAGCTCAGAGGTCAAATGCCTCTGGGTTCCATAACCAGACCCCAAAAAAACAAAAGAAGAAGAAGAAGTAGGGGGATATCTTGGAGGTCCACCCGAGGTTTAGCTAAAGCTTCAATCCTTTCAACACAAGAATGAACATCATGAGGTGAACACAAATCAGGACCTGAACCCTGGCTCACTGGTAAGAGTGGCTGGGTTGAGGGCCGGGCAATGAGACAGTTTAACATCTGGATTTTCCATGAACAACAAATAAAGTTTCTGAATGCAAGAAGGTGACAGAAGAGGGAATGCTCGAGGAGAGAGCAAATCCTGGAGCCTATGTGGGGAAAAAACCTTCAAGGGCTTCTGGAGACATATTTTAAGAGCTTCTTTTGTGAGCATGGCTGCTGCCGCCAAAGCCCTGAGGCAGGGTGGCCACCCACAAGTGGTAGGGTCAAGCTGTTTAGATAAAGAGGCCACTGGTGCCTGGGTTGGTACCAGGGGTTGAGTGAGCACTCCTGTGGCTATCTCTTGCCTCTCATCAGTATATAACAAGAAGGTTTTAGTGGGATTGGGTAGGTAGTGCCAAGGGAGGGGATTTAAGGAGGGCCTCCTGGAGAGTCAGGAAGGCTTAGCGAATGACTGAGGGTGAAGTGAGGGGGCCAACCGGGGTTTCCTTATTTGCCTCATATAGTGGCTTAGCTAGAATTGCAAAGTTGGGGATCCAATGCCGGAAAAATCCTACAAAACCCAAGAAAGAAAGATTGGGATTTGGTCAGCTGAGGTGGATGGCTGCAAGTCTCATAAGGCCTTGAACCGGTCAATAGTTAGTCCTCAGGTGTATGGGGTGAGATGTAGGCCTAGATACTCCACCTCATGCACTGATAACTGGGTTTTATGTGGGGCCACCCTATAACCCCTGCTTCCAAGGAAATTAAGGAGTAGGGCAGTGTGCCGTTTGGACACTTCTAGGGAGGGACTAAAAAGTAAAAGGTCATCTACATATTTTAACAGAGAACTAGCCTCCAAGGGGCACTGGAGGAGGTCCTGTGCTAGAGCCTGTCCAAAGAGGTGTGGGCTATCTCAAAAACCCTGGAGGAGGACGGTCTAGGTTAGTTGTTGAGCAACATGGGTGTTGGAGTCCTCCAAAGTAAAGGCAAAAAGGGGGGTAAGACTCAGGATGCAGAGAAATTGTATAAAATACATCCTTCAAGTGGAGAACTGAAAAGTGGGTGGTATTGGGGGAATCTGAGATAAGAGGATATAGGGATTAGGGACAACTGGGTAGATTGGGACCACCACATCATTAATTAAATGGGGATCCTGGACTAAATATTAAGTCCCATTAGGCTCCTTAACTGGGAGAATGGGGGTATTATAAGGGGAATTAATAGGGATAAGCAGTCCCTGGGCCAGAAGATGAGAAATAATGGGTTTAAGCCCATGTTGATGAAGGAGGGATATGGGAAACTGGGAGTGGGCAAGGAAAATAGTGTGGTCACATAGGAAAATCCTGATTGGGGTGTGGTGCATTGCCACAACTGGGGTGCTGGTGTCCCATACTATGGGGTCAACCAAATCTATAGGAAGGGGAGGTTTGGCTTCCTGGTCATCAACTGTAGCTACAGCCATTAAAAGTATATCAGAGAAATGGAAGCCGTGGGGAAATTAAATGAAAGTTCAGCCCCAATTTTGGTTAAAAAGTCTCTACGTGAAAGGGGGTTAGAACATGAAGGGATAATCAGGAATGGATGGGTAACCATAATGGTCTCCAAATGGCATAAAAGGGGGCCTGCAGTACGTGGGCAAGAGGGCATGCCATCAATCCACTGAACTGAGTTTTGGGAAGGGAAACTAGGGCCTGAGAAGGAAGGGAGGACAGAGTAGGTAGCTTCCATATCAATTAAGAAGGAGATTGGCTTACCTGGAGAGTTACCTTGGGCTCAGCTTGAGTAATATGGGTGGCCGAGGCCAGGGAGTGTCAATCTTCAGCCAGACAGAGTAGGGCCAATAGCGGGGCCTGGTCTGGAAGGTGGTCCCCCTGTGTTGAGGCACCTGAGACTTACCTCTTCTCCAAGGGCACTCACTTTTTCAGTATCCCTCCTGGCCACACGCTGGGCACGGTCTGGTCGGTGGACGTGGCTGGGGGCAACCGTGTGCCCAGTGTCCAGTAAGTTCATACTTAAAACAGGCTCCTGGAGGTGTTTGCCGTTGCTGTCGTCCTCCCCTAGGTGGTGCTCATTGCCCTGAGGGCTGATGCTCTTCTGCTGGCCACAGGGCAGCTACCAGGGCTTGGGCCTGTAAATCTGCCATCTGGCAAAGTTGGAGTGTACGCTCCACTTCTGCCTGTTTTTCTCTGGAATTAAAAACTTTAAATGCCATGTTCACCAAATCTCAGATAGGAGTTTGAGGACCGTCCTAGCCTTTCTTGATTTTCTCTGAATATCAGGGGCTGATTGCCCAATAACATGAGTTGTCAATACTACCGAGCCTGCCTCAGAAGAAGGATCTAAGAGGGAATAGAGGGTAAAAGCCTCCTGCAACCAATTAAGAAAATCTACTGGGTTTTCATTTGGAACCTGAGTAATTTCATTAAGCTTATCATAATTAACTGCTTTGTGGGAGGCATCTCGCATGCCATCAAGAAGGCACAGTATCATGTGATTTCTCTGTTATTCCCTCACCCCATCATTATAACCCCAGCGGGGGTCCTCGGAGAGAACTGCAGCTGTTCCGGTAGGGAGCTGTGGATTGGTTAGGTGAGACTGGTCGGTCCATTCCCTGGCAGCCTTCAGAATATGATCACATTCGTCTGAAGTTAATGAAGAGGCTAAAATGACATGAAGATTCTGCCAAGTTAAACCATATGCTTTTACAATATGTTGGAATTCTTTAATAAAACCAGAGGGATTGGTGGAAAAAGAACCCAGTTTCTTTTCAAGTTGAGCAAGGTCAGGGAGGAAAAAAGGAACATGGACATGGACCACACCTTCTGTACCAGCCACCTCACAAAGTGGGGCCAAAAGAGAAGGCGGGGGTCTCTGGAATGGGTACGGCGACCTACAGGAGGGGTAGGTGAGGGGGAGGTAAGGGTTGATCCCTTAAGAGGGGAAGACAGGGAAGAAAGGAATGGGTTAGAGTGGGAGGCTGGCCCAGAATAAGATGGTGGCCACTGTGGTAAGGAGAGATCTTGCAGTTCAGCTTCATCAGAAAATGGGGCCTGTAACTCAGCCAGATCAGACTCTGGCATCTACGTGTCACCACAAAATGGTGACTGTGAGTCAGCAGAATTGCAGGCCTGTGACTCAGAATGACCATCAGGTGGCACCTGTGAGTTGCCATGTGGAGACCAAGATGGTAACTGTGGTTGGCAGGAATCCCCAGCCAGCATGACTTGGGCAGTAAAACTGGGAGGGGTGGAAAGGGAAAGCCGGGAATGCATGCACAGAAAAGCCTGTACGTAAAGCACCTCTGACCATTTACTCGAACGTTTGCAAAAGTTACTGAGATCAGTCAACATTCTAAGGTCCATTGTGCCCCATTCCATCCATTGGGAACCATTACCCAACTCACCAGACCTTTGTGCAGAAAAAAATGAGCCATTCAGGGCACAGCTCCCCGGATAAACCCAGAGTCTGGAGATTAACCAGCACATGGCCTAGTGCAGACTGGGAGTCGATCTTTGATGGCTGGCTTTCCCCCATAACTGGTCAGCGGACGAGGACAAAGACTACAGAAAATTGGAACAGAAAATATTATTTCAATATTATTAAGGCAATATACAATAAACTAACAGCCAACATCATATTGAATGGGGAAAAACTGCAATAATTTCCTCTAAAATTAGTAACAAGACAAGGATGCCCACTGTTACTACTTCTTTTCAATATAGTCTTTGAGACTCTTGCCAGAGCAATAAGACAAGAGAATAGCAAAAGAATTCAAATAGGAATAAAGTTAAAATTACCTGTGTTTGCAGATGACATGCTCCTATATCTAGAAGACCCAAAAACTCAACCAAAAGACTAACATAGCTGATTAACCAATTAAGCAAAGTAGAAGGATACAAAATCAACCTAAAGAAATGAGCAGCTTCTCTATATGCCAACAATGAATCCACAAATAAAGAAATACCAAAAACAGTTCCATTTTTATAATCTCAAAACTAATAAAATGCCTAGGAATAAACCTAACAAAAGACTTAAAAGACCTCTACAATGAAAATTTAAAAAAACATTAAAGAAATTGAAGAAGACTTTGAAAGATGGAAAGATCTCCCTTGCTCATGAATAGGCAGAATAAAGACCATCAGAATGGCCATTCTGCCAAAAGTTATCTACAGAATTAATGCAATCATTATCAAAATACCATTAACATTCTTCATAGAAAAATCAGTCATGAATTTTATATGGTTGGAAAAAAAAGACCCAGACTAGCCAAAGCAATTCTCAGCTATGAGAACCATGCAGAAGGCATCGTAATTTCTGACTTCAAATTATAATACAGAGATATAATAATTAAAGCAGCATGATATTGACACAAAAACAGGCACCCAGAGCAATGAAAGAGAATATAAGATACAGAAACAAACCCATACATTTATAGTTAATTGATCTTTGACAAACAGGCCAAATTCATATGCTGGGGAAAAGACAGCCTTTTCAACAAATGATACTGGGAGAACTGGCTATCCATTTGTTAAAAAAAAGTAACTAAATCCTAACTTCTTACCCTGCATAGGAATCAACTATAAATGGATCAAAGACCTGAAAATCAGACCAGAGATTGTGAAACTATTAAAGGAGGGCATAAGTTCAACACTCCAACATATAGGCTCAGGTAGTAACTTCCTCAACATGACCTCCAAAGCTCAGAAAAATAAAACAAAAATTAACAAGTGGGATGACATCAAACTAAAATGTTTCTACTCATCAAAGGAAATCATCAAAAATATAAAGACACTCTATAGAATGGGAGAAAATCTTTACCAGCTATCCCTCTGATAGAGGGCTAATATCCAGAATATACAAAGAGCTCAAAAGACTCTACACTAGCAAAATAAATAACTCAATCAAGAAATGGGTAACTGAATTGAATAGACACTTCACAAAAGAAGAGATACAAATGGCCAATAGGTACATGAAAAAATGTTCAACATCATCAGCAATCAGGGAGATGCAAATCAAAACTACACTGAGATTCCATCTAACTCCAGTAAGAATGCCAAGCATAAAGAAGTCAAATAACAGTAAATGTTGGTAAAGATATGGGGAAATAGGAATTCTTCTACACAGTTGGTGGGATTGCAAACTAGTTCAGCTGCTATGGATATCAGTGTGGAAATTCCTTAGAAAACTGGGAATGGATCCACCATATTATCTGGCTATACCACTCCTGGGTATCTTTCCAAAGGGGTTGAAATCAGAGAACTACAGTAACATATACATACCTATGTTCATAGCAGCACAATTCACAACAGCCAAACTATGGAACCAACCTAGGTCTCCACCAGTAGATGGAGAAGAGATTACAAAATTATGGGAAATAGATTACAAAATTATGGGAAACACACACAATGTAATTCTACTCAGTAGTAAAGAACAAAATTATGTCATTTATAAGAAGATGGAAAGACCTGAAGAACATAATGTTAAGTGAGATTAGCCAAGAACAGAAAGAGAGGGAACATATGTTTTCTCTATTATGCTCGAGCTAGGGAGAATTCGGGATACCAGAGGGACTCTAGATAATGGAGGAGCGCCTCAGTGGAGCCAGGGAGGAAAGGTAGAGAGGGAAGAAGGCTGAGGTTCATTAATGGAAATGCTACCTGTGTCTATATGTATATATGTGAATATAACATTGTTAACCTGGACACTCAGTATTGGGAGGGAGGGAAATGGGGAGTGGGAGGGGAAGGGGGAGGGGAAGGGCACCAAGTACTGTGTGAATATATGCCATTGTCAACATGATCTTTATTATGATGTTAGGCTATAAGGCAACAACAATATGTGTGTGTGTGTGTGTGTGTGTGTGTGTGTGTGTGTGTCTGTGTTTTAAAAGAGAGGTATTTTATAAAATGGGTTGAACTTTTTTGTTTTGCCTTATTACTTGAGTAAATTTGCAGGAAACACTTTTATTGATTGATTTCCTTATTCAGTATTCATCATTATAACAATTAATACTATAGGTCATTTACTTGAGGTGCTCACAGTAATTAAATTGTAAACAATTTTGAAGCACTCACCTGTGTTAAATATTATGCTAGTCTCTTTGCAGAGAAATATAGGGCTTCACACAAATGCCCTCTAAACACTGAAGATATCATGTCCAACCCAGACCTACATCCTCAGCTCCAGGTTTATATATCCATCTGCCAACTCAACATGGCCGATTGGAAGTCTGATGAAAACTTTGAGGGTGACATGACTAAAGTTTGCCTCCTTACCTTTCTCTTAGGTATTCCCTATTTCAGTCAGTGGTAACTTCATCCTTCCAGTTGCAAGGAGGATTCAGGAAGAAGACTCATTTTCATTTAGATATTCATCTCTCCTCTATAGGATTCATGCACACTGGAGTTACTGCCTCAGCCCTTGTTAATGGGTGGGCACCAACTGACTTAAGCCAATCAACGCATTCCACTTTCCTTACCACAGTCAAATCAGAGGAATCTCAGGAGTTCTGTCAGGGAGGATGGGAAGGGAGATGTACTTTCTTACTGGCTGTAAAAGAGAAGGTATATAGTGTCTTTCAACGGAGAGGGTATATCTCTCAGCATTTTTGTGACCATAATTTAAATATCTGATCACATAACTTAAAGGAAAGAAGATTTATTTTCTTACAGTTTCAGGCTAAGTCCATGTGAGGCTGGAGACTGTGGATCTCAGAGCACGGCAGCAAAAGGGAGAACACACAGGCTATGCTCTTTTCACCACAGAAGCTGGAAGCCAGAGTGAGCAGGGGGAGAAGGAGCCATATATAATCTCCAAGGCTGCATCCCAGGCATCACCTCCTCCAGCCATACCTTACTGGTCTACTGGGTACCACCCGGGTAAACCCATTACAATGGATGTATCTACTTTAGAGATCACAACCTTCATGGATTAATTATATGAACCCTGAATACTAATAAATGAGCTCCTTAGGGGACATTTTATAACTAACTCTAATAGAAGGCATTTGGTTTTGATATAAAAGCATCACCATAGACAACAGAGCATGACGGCAGAAAGAGAGTTGCTGTGGAAGAGAACATCAATCAAGCTGTTGGATCAACAAACTAGAAGCCTCCCTGACCTATGGACTTTCCAGTCATGGGACACAATGCGGTTCTTTGCTATTGATGCTAGTTTGGGTTGGCATTTTGGGTTCATGCATGAGACTCATAATAATTCAGGTTGATGGTCCTTAGAACAAGTCTTAATGTTTGATCTTTATGAATATGTTTAGATGAAACATGAAATGAGAGATATTTTTAGTTTCTCATATTTCCCTTACCCATTACCCTGTGTCTCTGTCTAGGTTTTTCCTTCTCTTTGGAGTACCCTTCCCACCATGTCCTCTTGGCATACTCCTACCCATCTTGTAAGACTTAGCATTAGGTATCTCTTTTTCTTATAGGGTATTATTGTTAAGACATTGCTTAATTTTAAAGGCTGTATCCAAGTGGATTTATTGCTTCTATTAATAAGATGAATATTTTAAAATATATTTTCTTTTTCCACTATATGCCAGGCATTTACCAGGAACATACAATGTAAACTTATGGAATTTACAGATGTGATTGTCATGGTTTGAATTTAGTATATCACCCTAAACCTCACAGAGAGACAAGGCAGTGAAGTTGGAAGTGGGGCTTGGTTGCTGAGGAGGAGTTGCTGTAAGTAAAATATCTCTCTCTCTCTCTCTCTCTCTCTCTCTCTCTCTCTCTCTCTCTCTCTCTCGCTCTCTCTCTCTTCCAGTGGCCTTCCAGTGATGTGACAGTATAGCTCTTGCACTCTCTCTCTGCTCCTCATGCCACACCTTGAGCTCTACAGACTTCACCTGATGCAACATGGACTGAATCCCTGAAATCTCCAGAACTGCGAGCAAAGAAATCTTCTTCCTCTAAGATTTTGTGATCAGTTTTTTTGTCATAGCAGTAAGAATGCTGACTGAAACAGAGATATACAGAGAGGCGGGCCTGTAATTACCATATGGAGATGCATTTAGAAGAGGGAAATTCTGAGTGTAGTGGCAGTGCAGAGAGTGAGACCCTACTTCAGTCTTAGGGAGTGTGGACAATGGAGGTGAGCAAAGCCTCTCTGGCTGAAATGATATCTACACAGCTGTTTAAGAGTTGGGCCTGTTGGCTCATGCCTTTAATCCCAGATATTCAGGGGGCAGAGGTAAGAGGACCGCAAGTTTTAGGCCAGGTTGGGAAACTTAGTGAGACCCTGTCTCAAAATAAAAAATAAAAAGGGCTGGAGATGTTACTCAGTGATAGAGCACCCCTAGGTTCAAATCCTGGTACTTAAACAAAAAGAAGAGGAGCAAGAGGAAGAAGAATGAGGAGGAGGAGGAAGAGGAAGAGGAGGAAGAAGAGAGAAGAAAGAACAAATAGGAGTTAAACAGATGGAACTACAGGAAAAAACATTCTAGCAAGAGAAAGTATTTGTGCAAACATTCATCATCACCTTATATCAAGGAGCTCTTGGGGCCAGGGCCAGAACATTTCTAAAGAAACATCCAGGGAGATTAGACTGGAGTCCTAGGTTAAAGCCAAGCTAGGAGTAACCCTGTAAGACTTACTAAGGAATGTAGGTTCTTCCCAGGGATAGCTGGGAGAATGTTTTAGAAGATCCAATAGGCTGCCTATATTTCTCTTCATCTTTCACCTTTTTAGGAAGATAAAATAGAGTGCAGAGAGGTGAGGGGCCTGGGCTCACCTCACTGGGAGCAGGGACACCATTAAGGAAGCCTCGGATATGGCTCATTCTTATCTCTTTTTATGCCATCACTCCTGAGATTAGAAGCAAACACAGAATTTAAAGGGATGGGGAAAGAGGCAAAGGATGGCACTTTCCATCTCGGCCTACCAAGAGAATCACTTTGGGCTGGGAATTCTCCCTACATGATAAAATTGACATCAGTCATATTAATTGTGGACAAGAACACAGTCGTATAAGCAATGTCTCCAAGTTGCAAGGCCACACAATATGTAACATAATTCAAGAGCTGCATGTGATTCTTCCCACCAACTGTGGTTTGGAGATCTTAATCATCATATCCAAAAGTTTCACTGAAAATAATGGATATTAATGACAAAAGACAAAATAAATTGCTTCACCATTAGGTTTTATTAGCAGTAAGATTCAGTAAGATTCAGCTAACATGAGCTGAGGGTGAGCAGAACATCCTCCCTCACGGTGTCTGAGCTGCAGAAGTTGAACCTGTGGAGAGAAAATATCAATAGGTCACCTCTTGCTGGCAGAGCTGGAGTGCTGAGTTCCAGGACAACCACCACTCTCTTCCTGCAGTCTAACTGACCGGCATGCCCCAAGCCAGAGGCTAGATGTTGACTGAGGAAACCTAGCATAGTTTGAATCACGACAACTCCATGTGAATGGAATCAAAGGTGTAGGCACACCGTTATCTAGCTTCTTTCAGGCAATGTAATTAAGCATGCTGTTACTACTCATGGTTATGGAGTAGTGTTCTGTTGTATGGACAGACCAGTATGTTTATCCATCCCCCTACTGGACATTTGGGTTGTTTCTCATTCTTGGCTATTACAATGAGAGCTGTTATGGATATTCTTAATATTCTTCACAAATCTCTGTGTAAACATAGGCTTTCTCTTCTAATGGATAAATGCAATGGTTTTCTCTTATGCAGCAGTTTCAAGACCCACCAGTAGAAGCCTAAAACTACACATAATAATGAACCCTATATGTACATATATGCTTTTCCTATACCTTCTTGTCTTTTATTGTGTGTGTGAGGTACTAGAGATTGAATCCAAAGGCATTCTACCTCTGAGCTAAACTCCCAACCCTATTTCTATTTTAATTTTTACTTTGAAACAGGGTCCCACTAGGTTGTAGAGGCCTCATGCAGTTGCAGTACTAGTGATGGAACCCAGGGGTATTCTACCTGTGAGCTATACCTCCAGCCCTATGTTTTATTCTTTATTTTGAAACAAAGTCTCACCAAATTGCAGAGGGCCTCATTAAATAGCTGAGGCTGGCTGAGAACCTGCAATCCTCCTGTTTCAGCCTCCCAAGTACTGGGATTACAAGTGTGCACCACTATGCCCAGCTGATTTCTGTCATTTTATTTCTGAAATCTATTTAATATTTAATATTATGCATTTTATATAGGCATATTAAAATTGAAATTGAATGCTGATTATTTAAAATCTGATAGGATTCAGTATAAGTTTATTGTTTTTCTGTTTCCGAGTTGTCCTCACATCCTTTGTTTGGTTTATCCTCCTTTTATACTGTATTTTGAATTACTTTTATTTCATATCACTCCTTCATTGATTTTCTTGCTATAGGCTTTGTTTCATTATTTTAGTGGTTGCTTTAGAATTGATAGCACATATTTTTAACTTTTCATTTTCTAATGTAGTGATATTATGTTAATTTACATGTGGTATAACAGTTTCCAGTAGAATATTTCCATTTTTCCTCTCCTACTCTTTATGGCATTGTTATTATTACAAAGTCTGAAAAATAATGTAATTTTGAAAAATAGTCGTGTGTGTGTGTGTGTGTGTGTGTGTGTGTGTGTGTGCGTGTGTGTGTGTGAATGAGGATTGAATGCAAGAGCATTCTACCTCTGAGGTACAGCCCCAGACTGTTTATTTTGAAAGAGTCTCATTAATTTGCTGAGGCTGGCCTCAAACCTGTGATCCTCCTGTCTCAGCTTTCTAAATACTGGGACTACAAGTGTGTGAAACTTTGCTCAGCTAATAGTCAATTATTTCAGAAAGACTTAACAGCATTTTACAATCTCATGTATTTTCAATAAAATTAGTAATTTCTACACATAATTCCTTTCTGTAGATTATTTTCCCACTGGAGTAATTTTTCTATACCTAAAGGCTATCTTTAACATTTCTTATAAAGTTGTAATCTGCTGGTATCCAAAAGGTCTTTATTTAATCATCATCTTTGACAGATATATATATTTATACATATATAATATATCTTATCTATATCTTATATAATATATATGTATGTATATGTATTTTGTGGTTATAAATTCTAGGTTGAAATTTTTTCCCTAGCATTCTACATTTTGTACTAAAGACACAGACATTAATTAGGAAGCAGATGTGGCTGCAGTATGGGTGAAATGCTGTAGAAAGTTTAGCCTGAAAGAGAACTTTAGTGGGAACTGTAAAAACTACTCGACCCTTCTCATCCCTCTGATTTATATTACTTACACTCTTCCATCATTTCTTTTCACCGTGATGGTAGATGCTCCTACTTTGGGTAGACTTGGGTTGATCACATTGTTATACCAAATAAACTTAACCTTCTGCAAGTCCCCAACATCCACATCCGAGTCAATATCACTGGTGTGAGTGTTTCCTGATTTGAGAGAGCCCCTGAGGAGTTAAGAAGTTAACAAAAATATAATTGAACATACTCAAATATGTACATAAATAAATATACTATACATATGTACACACACACATATATAAAACCAGGTTATAATGTATTCCTAGCTAAGATCTAAATAGAATGTCATCCTAATGCATAAAATAAATTCATATGTACATGTTAACTCAATGGTAGGTTTGCCATCAATGACTCACATAACTTGAAAGTCATTTTTTCCTAATAAAACTGCAAATATATTTTAGTCATTATCCTCTCAGAATTTAATGATGACATCATTGTATCTTTGCTAGCTTTTTATAGAGAGAATAATTATTTATTTCTTATAAGTTATATGTCAAACATCAAAGTAATTTTCTCAGGAAATACAGAAAACATTTAGAAACAGAATTCTGAAATGTATTAGGGTTCAAGTGTGATTTTTTTTTTCTTTTATCATATGTGACAGTACTCTCACTCTTATAGGTAAAAAATAAACAACTCTCCTGTTTGTTAACATACAGTATGTATGGGCAATATTTACACACTTAAAAAGCTTAGAGTAATATTTTACTCACTTGTAAATTTCATACTGCTTAGAGTTTCCTCCACTTCCAAACAAAGAAACGAGAATGTGTCCAGTTACACTCTTTCCAGAAAGTGTGACAGATACCTGGTACCTCCAGCCTTCATGGGAGAAATATTTTACAAAACATCAACTTGTAGAAAAGACACTAAAAACAGGTTAATTCTGATACCAATACTGCAGAATTTTGGATAATTTATATATGACACTGGTAATTCTTTTAATGGAAAAGATATAGATATTTGTTTAAGTGTTCAGGAACAGGTGCTGGGGAGTGTGTGTGTGTGTGTGTGTGTGTGTGTGTGTGTAGGGTGGGGAGGGTGTTCAAAACTTCCAAGTTTAGCAGATAGTTTTATTAAGCCAAGGAACTAAACAATATATTTTATTTTAATTTTTATAATGTAACAATTTATTTTCAGATGTTCTAAGAATTTTATGCTAAAAAGGTAGAAAAATAATAGTGTGACATTTTCAGCAGTTTTATTTTCATTGATTGCTAAATTTTAGGGTTCTGTCATATTTTTGTCTTAGTAGTATGCATTTTAAAAAAGACATTCTTAAGTTCAAATTTCCATCGGCCTGGGAAATGTATCAATCCAGGACATCAAAAGATGCATCAATTCAGGACAACTAGCTTCCTTGTCACTCATCAATAGTGAACTACAAGTTTCTGCACTTTAGCTCTACCCAGGATCAAATTTGGAATGGGATGAAATTTGTCTTTAGTTTTTTTGTTTGTTTTGTCTTTAGTTTTTACAATTTTCTTAGCCCCATTGATTCCCGTACAAGTAGTTTTCTTCGTTTCCTTCCTCTGTTATCGAGAAAAGGAACCTGGAGCCTGTCCTCATAGTTCACCATTCCCATACCCTCTAATTCCTAAATATCTCTTGAATCTGTCATTTCAACTTTTCCTGCCTTCTCTCTTTGGGTTTATTTTCTTCCTTTGGCAAAACCTCAGGATTCTGTTCTGTGAACTTTCGACTGAAAACAAAATGGCTGGAAGAGGAAGCCTTCTACCTTCAGCACCAGAAACATGTGAAGAAATGTATTATTCATGCATTAACCATTTGGACCCCACCCTGATGCCTCAATGAGCCATCATTGCCTTAAGCATGGCTTTAAGCATAGTTCCACACTGTATGGAAAAGCAATTTCACACATTATTGGTGAGCATGATAAAATACATAGGACTTAGAACTGAACATAAATAAAACAGAAACTTACGAGCAAAATTACTGGCATCACCAGTGTTCAAATAAAACTTCTGACCTACTCCACTGGATCTTCCAGAATATCTATCAGCATAGTGACCCATCTGTGGGCATCCTCCACTTGCACAGGGGAAGCACTTGTTCTAGTGAAAACAAACAAATAATGAGGAAAAATGCTCATTTTTTTAAACTACAACACCTTTTTTCCCTATAAGATGTTACAATTCAAATATTCTAAGACTAATTGTGTTCTGACAGTAAAAGGGACTTCAATAATGTCCAACGAAGGTTCACAATGCATCCCGTGATTAATGAAAATAAATCAGAAATTCCACGAGATACACTACTATAAAAACCACATGGTGGGAAAATCTGCTTTATTCTTTCAGTATTGAATTTTTTTGGTTGTCGAGGATCAGTTTGCAGACACTTCACTTTGTACACACATTTAACTCATGTGCCGGAAGTCTAAAAAGCTTTATACTGTAATTATTTTTCAGTTACTCCAGTGACTTTTCAGCTTAAAATGCTGATAAGCTGTGGCTTAAGTGTCACCAATTCACTTTTTTTTTTGTGGTACTGGGAATGGAACACAGGGTCCTCTATCTCCAGGCTACACTCCCAGACCTGTGGTATATTTTATTTGAAAACAGGGTCTCCCTAAGATGCTGAAAGCCTAAGTAGATGAGGCTAGTTTCGAATCCTTCTGTCTCAGCCTCTCAAGTACTGGGATTACAAGTGTGTGCCACCACATCCAGCCATACCAATTCATAATTTTATATTATATACACTACATATGCTGAGTAGCAGCTGCTGCCCCTCCCACCGCCCTAGCCGCTGGGATCATGGCAGTGGGAGAGAATTTAAATAAAGGCATTTATCTTTTTTCTTTTCTTCTCTAAGTTGCCCTCTTTGCATTAAGATATTCATCTGCCTGTTGAGTGATTAGAATTTGCCTTTTTTTTTTTATTGCGGTCCTGGGGCTTAGAACCCCAGACATAGGAGGCAAGTGCTCTCCTGCAGGACAAGAACTACATCCCTAGCCCTAGAATTTATTTTAGAAAGATTTTATAAGAAAGCAGAAGGGTGATAATCAGCTTTTGATGTGCAAAATGTAATCCAGTAGGGGGACAATAGGCTCAAAAGTCAATTTGTTCTCAATCATTTTAGTATCTATTTAGCATATCAAGGACTGTGTGTTCACAGCTCAGAATTCTCCCAAAGTGGAGAGGAAATGCTCCAGTTGGGCCATTAAGGCTTCACCAGGAGGCTGGAGTGTGAAAATACAGATACACTGTAGGAAAATATTGTCTCAAATATTGGCACAAGGGATGGAGAGGGAAGAATAGAGGTGGGAGGATGAGCATCCCAATTCCCATTCTGGAGAGGGAAGCGACTCCACCCTAAGTGGGTGGTGAACCAGATGACACAATGGCAGTCTCAGGGTCTGCATCCGGCCAAAGCTAAGAGGACAGTGAGCCACCAGGAAGAAGTGACCAAAGTTGTGTAAAAGAAACTCAACAAGTGACCCATTTTGTCACTCATTCTCTATCTTCTGCTGTAGTGACCACTTTATGTACTTGCTGACATGCCAGAGGCAAGTTGGTTGCTGGGAAGGAAAATCTCGATGATTGAAGAAACAATCACTCTTTTCCTAGAACTATGGTTTGGTCTAAAATAGTCAATCCATGTTGGACCAATGAGTTAAAGAAGTAGATTTATCCTCTAACCATATCCTTGACAAACAACCCATGTCATTCACTTAAATTTCCTTTTTTTTTTTTTTTTTACCCTTAAAAGGACCTTTTAGGCCCCTCTCTAATGGACACATCTGGTTTCCACTGGAATGTATGTTGCTCAGATTGCAATTTAATACCCCAAATCAATAGCCTTGTTTTTGTTTGTTTGCTTAACAGATCTATCTGAGTCTCATGGATAACATTTCTCTGAGGTCATTGCCCAAGCCAGAAGAGTCAATTAACTCCAGACTTCATCTCTCAATACCAGGAGTGTGCCCATTAGTAAGGCAGAAGGGATACAGCTCAGAATCCAAAAGGAGCTGAGAGACCCTATATCAATGCACATAGTCACTTCTCTGTGAAATACACACAGACCACTACCTCCACCATGATAACCACCTGGCCCCAGTAACCCATGGAGAGAAGCTTAGGAGGGGGGTCCAAAGGCAGAGAAATATACAAGACTGAGATACTATTTTTATAAAGGTGTTATGCATCACCTATTAAGGTGTACTTTGTTTTAATTGAATGAGACCTAAAGCTCCTTGTTTATTTTTTCTATTTTCTACCCTTGAGGTATTTAGAAAAAAAAAAGTTGAAGTTAAGCCAAAGATAGAAGAGGGAGAGTTTCCTGTCTTATTGTATATTCTTAATATATGTGTACTGTGAAGAACATATGCAAATCTGTCCTCATAACAGCCAATATAGGTTGAATGACAATTATTAACATTTTTTGCTCTGAGTTAAGTAATCAACATAAATCATCTTATTAACTTTCCCTAAGAATATGTTGTTCCTATTATGTACATCTATAGATAAAGAATCTACCTTAAAAAGATCAAGTATTTTGTTTGGAGTCATTAACTTGAAATTGTCTTTATTAAATGCTATAGGTTAGAGATATTGATTTGAAAAAACAGATATTGCCAGCAGCTACAGCGAGTTCGCCACACCCCACCACAGCTCCAGATCTGCGCACACAATAACTGTGAGTGTAATTGTGGCCCCTAAAGGAGAAATCCCTGTACTGCACTCCCAGGGACTTGTGTAGCTTTGATAATCTCATTGGGTCAGATATTTTGCAGTCCAACCCAGTGAAGGAGTAGCAGTGGCAGAGATACCACACCCTAGCTGCAGCTCCCTGTGGGAAAATACCCAGCCCGGCATTCCCACAGTCTCGCACAGCCTCAATTAACTTCCTGGGTATGAGACTGTGAGATACAACCCAGTAAAGGAGTAGTGGCGGCTGAGATTACAACAGACTCGAGATACAGAGCACCCTAAGTGAAGTCATAGTGACCCAGGGAAGGAACAAAATTCTGAAATCTTGGGAAAGAGGAACAACAATAGAGCAATGAATGCCCACAACCCCACAACATCAGAACCTGATAACACAGAAATTCAGAGATCTCTAGAAGATCAAATCAGGAAAATAACTGTAGAAATAATAGAGGACTTTCAAAAATAATTCAGAGAGAGTCAAAAAGAGATAAAGGATGCAATCATTGAAGTAAAGGCTTCAATTTAAAGTATAAACAATCGATTAGACCACATGGAGAATAGAATCTCACTCCTAGAAGATGATCACTCCAAAAATTAACGCATAATTTATAACTTAGAAAAAAAAATCCGATAGCAGAAATCTGACATTGAAGAAATATGGGCCCATTTTAAGAGAGCTAACCTAAGAATAAACATTGGAATAGAGGAGGGAAAAGAGGTAAACCCAAAGGGATCAATAATCTTTCAAAGAAATAATAGCAGAAAATTTTCCAAACATAGAGCAAAAGGTCAATACACAGGTCCAGGAAACTTAGAGAACTCCCTTTAGACAGGATCAGAGAAGAGGTTCCCCACGCCACATAACTGTCAAAATGACCAATGTGGAAGCCACGCAGAGAATCTTAAAGGCAACAAAAACAAAAGGCCAAGTGACATTCAGAGGCAAACCAATTAGAATCACTCCAGACTTCCCAAACCAAGTCATGAGAGCCAGAGGGGCTTGGAGTAACATATGCCAAACTCTGAAAGAATACAACTTCCAGCCAAAAATTTCCTACCCAGCAAAACTTTCTATCAAATTAGATGGGGAAATAAGAAGCTTCCATGACAAACAGAAACTGAAGGAATTTATGTCTTCAAAACCAGTGCTAGAGAAAATACTCAAAGAGATTAAGTACAAAGAAGAAATAGGTAATACAAGCCAGAACCAGAGAAACAAGATTTTTCATCCAGCAGACAACTAAGCAAAGAGGAATATATTCATGTGTTTATTGGTTAAAATCTTTGGAGATTCATTATTTATTTCAGTCTTTTACCTATTTCTAAACTGTATTTCTAAATTGTATTGTTTGCTTTTATTGTTGCTAATTTTTAGGATTTCTATTTGGAATATTAATATACCTTCAGATATAGCATTTGGAAATATTTTATCCCATTCTATCAGTAACTTTTAACTCTGTTTACATTGTACAATATTTTTTTATTTTTTAGGAAGTTTGTTTATTCTTTTGTTGCCTGTGCCTTTGAAATCATATCCAAAAAATCACTGCCAATTTCAATGTTGTGAAGTGTTATGACCCAGGTTTTCTTCTAAAAGTTTATAGTCTCAAGATTTACATTTAGGTCTTTTATCTAGTTTGAGTTAATATTTGTATATGGTGTTAGGTAAGGGTCCAATTTTATTATTTTTCATGTAATTATTATCTTTTAACTATTTAGTGAAAGATTACTATTTCCTTCACCAAATGTTCTTGGAAACTTTGTAAAAAATAACTTGACCATATATGGAAGAATTTATTTCTAGGTCTTTTATTTTACTCCACTGGTTTATATATCTGCTTTTATAGCAGTACTACACTATTTCAATTATTGTAGCTCTCTAAGGTTTGAAATCAGAAAATGTATATCTACTAGCTTTATTCTTTTTCGAGAGTGTTTTAGGGATTTAGAGTTTATATTTCTTGTTAGGATAGACTTTTTCTGAAAAAAATAAATGTATGATAGTTTTACCTTAAAAACAAACAAAAAATAAATAAATAAATAAAAAAGAAAAAATATCCTCTGGTAAGAAAGAAAGCAAAAAGAAATACTGAAATGTTATCTCTAAGTGATATCAGACAGATGAATCTGTTATGTGAGATTATCATTGTTAATTTTTGATAAACTGCTATAATATTAGATGTCAACCACTAAGCCAAGAATGGGAAGGGGGAATGGGGAGGGAATGGGGTGGGGATTGGATAGGGGCTAACTGGGCGATGTGTGCATGTATGTCTACACAAGTTTTTATCTCATTATGATGTATGAATACAGTGCACCAACAAAAAATAAAAAAATACTGACACTTCAAAAAAAATTAAAAAAACACTTATAGTGAAAAGAAAAGCCAACTTCATAAAAAACACAATAGATATGTTATATTCAAAAACACATATGAAAATTTAACCTAGATATAAAGAGGATATAGAACAAGATGAAAACTCCAAGAAATAATGAATATCTCTAACTATTTAAAAAAGTTAGTATTTAAGAAAAATATAATTTCTCTATTTTAAAAAGCCAGCATGTTCTGTAGCATCCTATAACTATAACTTAGATGTCCATAAACTAGTTCCTTTGTTGTTGTTCCTTAGATTTACTTCTAAAACATTTTTTACTATTTACCAAATACATAAATTTATAGAGAAGAAAGAGTAGACAAGATTGACACTGCACATTTCCATTTATATTACCATTTCTCTGAAATCCTGAAATTACTGTATTAAATATATTTCTGTGATTAAAGTTATAAATAATATGAAATTATAAACATTCATTGAATGATGTCAAAGAACCGTGAACCATGCTAGTCATGAAAAGTAAGAGTCACAAAATTCTTTAATTAAAATGTGGCTACGTACTGCACTGAAATCTTGGTAAGAGGCACATGAGAATCCAGCAAAGCCACTGGGGTTGACAATACTATCGGCATAATACTTGTAGCTTCTTAAGTGATTACAGGCCACAAAGTCACGAGTTCCTATGAAATCAGATATGATTACACATCAACAACAAATTGTATTTTTCCAAGTGAAACCCATAATCAGAATATCATTATTGAGTAGATGTCACTAATTTGTTTGGACTCATGAAGGTCACAGTACAATATCATTTAGGAGGTCTATTTATGATTTGTGTTGCAACCAGAAGTGATGGACTGTTTAAAAGTATAATAGTTAATGCCATTGTTAAATGAAATGGAGAAATATTTGGGAAGGAAAAGATGGATCCATACAGTTAGAAGTGCAACTTAGTAATATATTCCCCGAATTAGGCACTTGCAAAGTCAATTGAAAATATAATTCGTTCCCACAGTCTCCTCATGCCTACTTGTGCAAATAGGATCCTATATCTTAGGAATGAAATTCAAAGCTCTTTATCAGGTAAAATATGAGAACTGGACAATTCCAAAGTAAAACAAAACACAAACATTCCCCATTGAAAGTACACATTGTATACATAATGGCTTTACCTTGCCAGATACCATCTATGTCAACAATCTGAGAGAGAGCATTCTTCTGACATCCAGGCATTTCTTCTCCTCCATTGGGAAAGAAATCTAGGTGACCCACAGTTTGGCTCATTCCTAATCCTGAAGAATTATAAAAATAAATAAGGGAAAGTTTGCATTGCTGTAGCGACTCAAGACAATCTATACCACTCTAATATATAGGGCTCAAAATCCTTTAGGAGGATGAGTTGTGGAGCTCACCTAGGTAGGGGACCATAGGGGAAGCATCTGTGTGAATTGCATCCACAAACTGAGCATCACTGGGGTCCAATCGGACTATTTCAGGTGTGTCCTGAAAGTAAGGTTCAGCTGGATCCAACCCTAAGGTAAATAAAAGTGTGTTATTAATGATGTCACTGTCCATACCATTCACTTTTCTCCATTAGTTGTCGGCCTGAGTGCAATCATGAGTCATGTAGGGAAAGAGATACACAAATTCTTCCTTTCCATACTGTTTTATAAAGGAAAATCTGCTTCTGGTTTGCTATTTGCTTAACAGTAAATTTTTCCAATGCAGAGAACTTGAGTTAGCTGCTGCCATCGAAGCAGAATACAATTGATTATACACATTTGAGCTCTGTGCCTTTTATTTCTCTTTATTCTACTATTTATAGTATCTATGCTATTCATAAGAATGATCGTTTGTGAATAATTGACCACAGGGCAATACAGATTAACAAGGTCTCTGGATCTCAGTTTAGGCACATGAAATGCCTTTACATTTTAAAGTGGGCACTGTAGACCAAGAGTCAATATAGATAACAAATCGTAAAGCCTAGTTTTTGATGATGTGGGTCAATTCAGAAAGTCTGACAAGGTAAAAATCAGGCTGCTCCCAATTTCCCTTCTGAACTTCCTTCTAGGCCCTGATAGACCACATTTAGTTTCAATTTGAAGCTTCCAGCATTGTGACCAACCTGTGATCCGTCCAATGGCCCCATTGGTCCTCTTCCCAGCCTCACCAGCAATGTGGGAACCCAGGCTGTGGCCAATAAGGTGGACATTGGAAGGTGAGTATCCGAGTTCAGACTGTGGGAAAGTGAAGAAATGAGACTGTGTCATCACAAAATCTGTCTCTTGACATAAATATTTTTGAGCTGAAACCACTTAAATAGTTTCAGAGAGGATTATCTAAACTGTGTTTTCCATGAGAGAAAGTTCCAAGGAGGGAGGTTCATTCTCTGTACTGACGCAGAAAGACAAACCCTTGTTTGTGGCTGAGAATTGGCACTGTAAAAGATGTGTGCAAATACACCTACAGCCAGGCGTGGTGGCGCACTCTTGTAACCCCATCATTTGGGAGGCTGAGACAGGAGAACTGAGGTTCATGAACAGCCTCAGCTACTTAGGTCCTTGGCAACTCACTGAGACCCTATTTTAAAATGAAGAATAAAATCTAGGGCTGGGGGGTGTAGCTCGGAGGTGGAATGCCCCTGGGTTCCATCCAAGGTCTCTTGATGAACAAGAGACCTTGTTCATCTGTATTGCCCTGTGGTCAATTATTCACAAAAGATCATTCTTATGAATAGCATAGATACTATAAATAGTAGAATAAAGAGAAAAAATAAATAAATAAAAGGGCTGGGGATTTAGCTCGGAGGTAGAATACTCCTGGGTTCAATCTCTGGTACCATAAAAGTAAAATAAAATAAAATAAATACATTTACAATGATAACCTTTCTTTTCGCTTTACACTGTTTTATATACCTCCTAGAGACTCCCCTGAAATGTGCTGTCCCTAGCCCACACCCTTTGTCTCATTTTTTACAAAATTCATATGTACACGTGTGTGTGTGTGTGTGTGTGTGTGTGTGTGTGTGTGTGTTGTGTGTGTTTACTTTCTTGGGTCACCACAAACAGGTAAAAATTAATAAAAATGGTATTCTTTGTTTCCTGTTAATATTTCCTGTGTTGATTTTTCTCCTAGACTTAGGTAATATCCCAAAGAAGAACTAAGATGGATATAGGTGATCTCCCAGACCCTTCGTGGTGAGCTAGCCAGGAGAATCTGGGACACTTTACTGTCTCCAGAGCCTGCAGATGGAATCCTGGGGGAGGAACAGAAGAAGCTGGCAGAAAAATGTAAGAATTTTTTTACCAAAGTCAGTTCTGCCTAAGGCATGTATATTTAGTAGCCCCTGACCAAAAGAGAGTGGTAAATTTTCCCATTGTTCTTGCCTTCAAAATTCAGATTGACGAGTGAAAACATATGTGAACTAATCCTTGAATGGGTCCCCTGTTTTTGTTTTTGCTTTTGTTTTGTTTGCAGGAAGGAGATGTGATAAGAATTGGTTGAAATTGCTTTTTTTTTTTTTTTTAAAATAAACTGGCTATATTTAAAAAGAAAAAGTACAAAGTTGTCATCCTTCAACATTTGTCTTATTGGTACCTGTGGGAAAATGAAATTAAAAATGTAAACATAAGAGTATCATGGCTAGCCTTAGAAATTCCCTTAGCAGAATTAAAAAGCAGAAGTCAGTTTAAAGGGAAAGAATTTTAAATCCACAATAAATTCCTTCTCTCGGTGTATTTTGTTAGCTCAGGAGAGAAACATTTGTCATAATTATTTTGAATTAGTTGTATTTGTTTTGCATTTATATTAGCAAGACTCTGGTTTGGGGGCACTTGCTTGCTAGTGATGCTTTTCCTCCGGTGCAGAGCCTGTGTTTTTCTATTTGTTCTGCTTTAATATGACTTTCCATCTATAGGGCAAACATATATTATCAGGCCTTAGAGAACAGATGATTAACTAAAAGGTGGGCAGCCCCAAGAATATGCCAGATGGAAATGCAAGCTGTATCCCATTTGGAGCTAAAGCATACTGGTTATGTGTTCAACTTCTCTCATTCCTTTGGTCTGCCTTCTTGGAGTGGCTCTGGATTTCAGAAGGGCTGCATCTTTTTGTTCCTTCTTTGACGGCCTTAGTTATAGCCATAAAAGACTTATTACTTTTCCCTTGTAGTCACTTACAAAGTGTACTCTTGGTTTAGGATTTGGGTTTACATTCATAGCATGATACGAATTTTTAAAAAGTGTAAGCCATCCTGCCTGAGCGAAAATATAACTACATACTCAAAAGGAAAGAAATTTGTTCATTAAAACATTCCCAGGATAAATAACTCTAAGTCTGCAACAAATCGTTTTTTTTAAAATTTCTATTTTAGTTGCACATTTGCTCCCTCAAACGAAGGAATAGATTGGAGACATTACAATTCGATGTGCAAATCGTCCTCTTGAGACCCTTTAGGCTGCAACACAATTCCATGAGGAATTAAAAAACAGTTGTTCCTGTCTTGTAGGATTTATCTTTATAAAAGTAGGAATGTGTGTCTAGGAGCAATGTAAAGTCCTCCTAGTTTTACCAATGCTCAAACCTCATATTCATGTTAGGATGCCTGCAGATACTATAAAAAGCCAGGAAATTGGAAACAGAGCTGTCCTACACTTAAGAAGGAAGTAACATTTAAATAGCAATAACTCTAGACCTCTAATAGGCAATATATGAAAGGAAAATGATATTTGTAAAAGAACTTTGCAGTCAGAAGTCAGCTTAATTGAAAGCTGATATTCAGGCTCTAATTCTAGTATTTGAATTGATGTTAAAAGAAAACTATCCTTAAAAGTGTAATAAGTTCTTGTCAGGTAGGGAATGTCAGGTAGTACTTATTAAATTTGATCTTTTTTGCTTGCTCTGGTCCATGCTTTTTCCCTTTTTTTGTCCTCTGTTATATCCCAATTTCTAACCTAAGTCTCTGGAAAGCTACCAGCTTGGCTCTTAATATATAAACTGTTTTGAAAATAAAGTTCCAAATGGAAAACAAAAATAAACCAGAATGTCACTCTAAAATATGCATCTTTTGCAGTGGCAGAAAAAGCTACTAGAATTTCCCTGTCTTACCTAGACCAAGATATAAAAGGTCCTGTGGGAGAGAAGCCCTCCTCACACCAGCACAGAACACAGGCCTGTCACCATTCCCTGCAAATCAGTCCTGCAAAGGCTGGGTATAAATAACAGCAGTAAAATAACCTTTAGTTTCTGGTAGCTTTACACCCCTTCAGACTAGTTTCTCTGGAATTTACTATTCCTAGCTCATGCCCCCATATTACCATTTCTTCACCCCCAAATCACTCTCTGTCTACAAACATAATAAAATAATTTCACCTTTGCCCCTCTCTTTGGTCACTGTCTTGTGACTGTCCTCAGGCACATATACAAAATCAATAAAAGGTGTAAGATTCGTTTCTCCTGTTGACCTTTTCTGTATTGATTTGGTTCCTAGTTCTACTCTAAGGCCGTAAGTAAGAGCTGAGAAATATAGGAGTGATCTATAGCCTCCTCTCAAAAGGAAGATCTCTTCTGAATGTTTGCCAAGATTGCAGAATTGAAGATAGGTCCTGATGACACAAATCCCCAAACTGGAGTTTTAAGAAGACATGCTGCCCTTTGAAGCAACAGGTTTTCCCAGAACTATACAGAAAAATAGAAATGAGTTTAAACTTTTAAACTGGTATAAATAGGCCTCTCTTTTATCCTTTTTCTTCCTAAAAAAGCACCTTGAAAGACATGAATTGTTACCCAGAGATGATAGAGTAGAATTTTCAATTAGAAAATCATGAGAACAGTTGATGACAAGTATTCAAATTTAACATTTTCTATGCTTTTGGTTACCCAATCAGATGAACTTATTTTCATTGTGCCTCTCTTAATTAAAAAATTAGTTTAATCTCGAAGCTGACATCTTTATACATACTTGATAATAAATGATGATACTATAACAAATACTAGTGGAATTAAGTAGAAAAAAGTTCATTTGAAGAAGTTCACTTCAGTAAGAACAAAAATTAGTTTATAGATCTAAATAGGTTTATTGATGAACCAAAATCTAGATTTCTTTGCATTTTTATTTTCACCCATGAACAAGTCATATCTCACTAGAGAACTGTTCTTGTCAATTATCATACTTGCTTCAGGACCTTGGAATGAGCAAGGAATTTTTTGGACAAGACCCCAGAAGCACAAAAAACAAAAGTAAAAATGACAAATGATATTATATCAAACCAAAAACACAGCAAAGGAAATAATCAACAAAGTAAGGAAATGACCGGTAGGTCGTTTGGGAGAATCTGAAGAAGGGTTAGTATCCAGAACACACAAAGAATGCAAACAACTCAACAGCAACAAATCTGGTTTAAAAAAATGGGTAGTCGCTGGGCATGGTGGCCCATGCTTGTAATTCTAGCACTTGGGAGGCTGAGATAAGAAGATCACAGGTTCAAGACCAGCTTCAGCAATTTAGTGATATTTTTAAAAACCTAGAGAGACCCTGTTTCACAAACAACAAAAAATAGAAAAGGAGCCAGGCATGGTGGCATATGCTTATAATCTAAGTCCCTGGAAGCCTGAGACAGGAAGATTGTAGGTTCACTCCAGCCTCAGCAACTTAGTGATGTCCTCCATATCTTAGTGAGAACCTGCTTCAAAATAAAAAAATAAAATAGTGCTGGAGTAGAGCTCATAGTTAGATTGCCCTTGGGTTCGATCTAAAGTGTCACCAAGCAAAATAAATAAATAAATAAATAAATAAATAGGCTTGGGGTGTAGTGCAAAGGTAAAATGCCTCTGAGTTCAATTCCCAGGAATGCATACACACACACACACAAACACACAAACACACACACACACACACACACACACACACACACACGACTAAATATAGATGTTTCTCAAAAGAAGACAATGGGTATATGAAAAATGCTCAGTACCAATAATGATCAGAGAAATGCAAATCAAAACCATAATGATATATTATCTCACCCTAGTAATAATGGATAGTATGAAAAAGACAAAAGATAGCAAATGCTGACAAGGATGTAGAGAAAAGAAAACACTTGCACATTGTTGGTTGGAATACACATTAGTACAGACATTATGGAAAACAGCTGAGAAGTTCCTTAAAAATTAAACATAGAAGCCGGGCGTGGTAGCCAACGCCTGTAATCTCAGCATTTGGGAGGCTGAGACCAGAGGATCGCAGTTCGCAGACAGCCTCAGCTATTTACTGAGGCCCTCCCCAACTCAGTGAGACCCGGTTTCAAAATAAAGAATTAAAAAAAAAAAGGGCAGGAGGTGTATCTTGGAAGTCAAATGCCCCTGGGTTCCATCCCCAGACCCGCAAAAAAGAAAAAAAGAAAAAAATTAAACATAGAACTACTATATGGCCGGGTGTAGTGGTACACGCTTGTAATCCCAGCATTTGGGAGGTGGAGACTGGAGGATCGCAGTTCACAGACCACCTCAGTTACTTAGTGAGGCCCTTCAAAACTCAGTGAGACCCTGTTTCAAAAACTAAAAAGACTAAAAAATAGGGCTAGGTGTGTAGTAGCTTGGAGGTACAATACCCCTGAATTCAATACCTAATACTGGGGGGAAAAAAAGAACTACTATATGATTTAACAATCCTTCTCTTCAGTATATAACCAAAGGAAATGAAATTTCTATAATGAAGAGACATCTGAACTATCATGTTTGGTGGGATACTATTCACAATGTTAGAAAATGGAAACAACCATTAACTATATTAACTACGTCCATTAACTATAAATAAAGAACATGTGGTATATATGAATAATGAAATACTATTAAGACTTAAAAATGAAAACTTGTCATTCGTGATACATGGATGGAACTGGAGATCATTGTGTTAAGTGAACTAAGCTGGACACAGAAAGAGAAATGCCATACAATCTGACTCATATGTGGGATATAAAGAAGTTGATCTCATAGAAATTGAGAGGAGAATGATGGTTACTAGATGCTGGGGAGGGAAGAGGAGAGGGAGAGAAGAGAAAGGTCAACCAATGAGTACCAAGTAATTGATGGGTGTAAGAAGTCCTATATTCTATTGCACAGTAGGGTGAATACAGATAATAGTGTTCTATACATTTCAAAAAGATTGAAGAGATCATTTTGAAAAATTCTACCATAAGTATGAAATATTTGAGAAGATATGTTTACCTTGATTTGAACACAACACAGTGTATACCTGTATCAAAATTATCACATGGCATCTATAAATAAGTATAATCTTTACATATCACTTAAAATAAATTTGAATGAGGATTCACTGTACCCATAGTTATGATTACAAGAAAGTGATGTATATGTATTTTTCAATAACATAGAAGTGGTTACCTGAAGGAATTTAACAAGATATGCCACTTCTGCTCCCACCACCTGGACGTTCTGGGTGGCTTGGGTGTATCCAGTTCGGGAGCCGCCTTTCCAGTCTACACAGATGCAGTTGACACTTTCCACCTGGAACAGGTTCTGATAGGAGAGATGCAATTGATAGGTAAACAATTCAGGATATCTACTAATTATGAATTAACACATTTGATGAGGAGGATAAATTCTCTCCGTGAGCTTTACTACATCATGCCACTTTTAATCCCAAAGCTAAGAACAAAACACCAAGCCTGTAATGGATATGGAATTCCTCCTAAAGTCTCTGAGGCATGGCCATTGTAGAAATTGAATTCTTGGGATTCCTACTGCAACAGATGCATAGATATTTTACTAGGGGAAGAATGGATCAGATGTGCTACAATGGGCTGTCTCACTGGAGCGTCATAAATACTATGAGACTACATTGTTCCTTATTAGAATGTACCTGAGGACATTGCCTACCCTTTGTAATTTTAGTGCTTATACGAGTTCTTGGCAGTGTACGGAGCTCTGTGAATATTTACTGAATGAATGAAAGGATCCCTTAAGTATGAAAATACATTGAAAGCAATTCATTACTTTTTTCCATAATAGAAAAACTAGTTTTTGGATGAATATATGCTTTATTGTGCATCGCTGAAGTTATCTCACATAACAATGTAGTCTACCAGATGTCTACAAGAAACTGTGTTCAATAGGGTATAAGTGTGGTTTCATAGAAATACTTCTGGCAGAAATTGTTTGAGAAGGTATTTATACATATTTCCACATTTCTTGAAATAATTTGAGAATAAGGAAACAATTTTAGAAGTCATACTCTAACTCTTCCATTTTACGAAAGGAAAACTCCAAAGCAGAGAACTAATTTACAAATGTCATAAATAGAAGGATAGAGTTAGGACTGGAATCTGAGACTTTTAACTATCTAGTGTAATCCACTCATTTATCCTTCAAAACACAACAATGTTGTCAAAAACAAATCATATGGAAAAAATTGCTTTCAAAATCTTTGAAATAAACTGTATACTCATATCTAAAGAAACCTATATTTCCTGTGAACTAAGAATGACATTTTCCCTTCATTGTTGTATAAAAAGCTATTTTTATCCTATCCCCCTTAATCATCAAATTTAAAGAGGTTTAGAAGAGGAGCTGTGGTTTTGCTGATTATTCTAAATATGGGAAGTGAATGGACTCTCCTGTGCTTATCTGTCCCTAGGGTCAGCCCTGTGTTCTGTGGATGACTTGGTCCTATACTGGAGGCCGGCTTCCTAAGAGATGGCCTACTTCTAAGCTGACATTTTTCCTCCTTTGTCTTCCCCATTTCTTCACTCTCTGTTAACAAATAACATGTTCTTATCCATTTATTGATTGATGGGGACCTGGCACCTATGTATCTAAATAAAAGTCAACTCAAGGAAGACTTAAAGTGTGACCTTTCTGATAAGACACCATAAGCATGACCCTGAAGAGCTAATTCTGAAAATGGACTTAATTCCTTTGGGGAGAATCCAGGGCTTGTTTCTGAACACTTAAGTTCACTGGTTTCTCTGATTTCCTAAGATGTCAAAAAATTTATTTTTCCTTCTTCCAAAGGCTTGTACCAATTATTTTCAGCAAATTGGGGCAGGTACTGGGATTCAATAACAGTTTTTCTTAGATAAAACATCATAGATATAAAAGGTAGATATTGACAATGGGTAAAATCTAACAGGTCCTGTTTCTGATAGCTAATGGATAGCTAATGGATACCCTACTCCAAAGCTGACATTTTCCTTCCCTTGTGCTCTCCCTTTTCTCACCCCCTGTTAACAAATAACATTTTCTTTTCTGTGTTCTGACAGAAGGGGACCTGGTGTCTATGTCTATGTCAGCATAAGAACTGACTCAATGAAAACTTAAATATGAATTGTGTCCCTTCTGATAAACACCCCAGCATGACCCTGGCCTTTGGATCTTAATTATGAACTGACTCAAAGATGATTTAATATGAATTCTTCTGATAAGACACTAGTGTGATGCTAAAGAGCTAACTCTTAAAAGAGACTTGATTCCCTTGTTCTGGGACAATCCAGGGCCCTAAATGTTTAAGTTCACTGGGTTCCCCAATTTGCTAGCGAATCAATTCATTTATTTTACCTTCTTCCCAAAGGCTTCTCCTAATTATTTGATTCAGCAAATTGGGGCAGGTACTGGGATTAATTAACAGTAATTAACAGTTCTGCCTTTGGCTTGAGTCAAAGACAGGTGGGAAATTCCTAAGGTTTAGGAGGGCCTTTGCATCTTTTTCTTGACATCACTGAAGAAATGACTGCAACTTTGTGCCACAATAGCCATAGAAATTTGATGAATAGACACATGAATAAACATAAATAAACACAAGTAAATTATTCAATAATAATTCTCCTCAAGCATTAGCAGTTACTAGGGAAATTGTTTCACTTGATTTTCTGTCATTTAAATCTTTGTTATCACTGGGAACAGAGCCAAAGGCAAATTAAAGAAAATAGAATCACTTCTCCTGAAACAACAGCAGTTGGAAATGAAAACAACCATGGGTATCCTAGACGTCACTTCCAGAGAGGAGAGGAGAATAACCCATGAAAACGAAAGGAAAAGTGCTCATCTGGACAAGTTAGCTCTACGCATGGATATTAAAAGCTAATGAACACACAGAGGCCTGGGTCAGCTGGGATACATCTGTATATTAGGTTCTATTGCTAAAGCACTGAAACACCTCTGTACAGTGGTCATTAAATAACCACTGCCTGAAACCACCAATGCCCACTGACCTTGCTGCCCCAGCTAGGAAAGACCAGGCCACCAACCATGACCTCCTAGACCTCCTCTGGGAATCCCAGGTTCAGAAGAGGCTGGAGGATTCTGATGTGCTGATGACTACTATTTGTCCTCCTTGATTGGGTTCTTAATTATTTCTGAGATGACCTTCCCTTAAGAGTTTACCAAGTCTCACCTGGCATATATCGGACAGCCAGTTTTCGTCTCCCTTGTCTGTGAATCCATGAATGACAAAGCGAGTTTTTCTGCTTGTTTTGAAATTAGAGCTCTTGATACTTCCATCTGCAGAGATTTGCTGTTGGGGGGAAGAAAAATGTTTTAGATCAAGGTTCTGGAATTTGGAATCCTTATGAGTACAGATTCTCCCATTACATCCACACCATGCACAGTCACCCTACATTGCTTCATTCTAGTCATCATCAAATTTTTGTGGTTGTTCAATTTAGGATAAAATGTTTGCTATAATATAGGTGATAAGGATCTTCTCTCCACACAATACAAGTCTGTGTGTGTGCATGTGTGTGTATGTATGCATATACATAATCATATTAACATATTATATATATAATATATAAAATTTATCTTTATATATCCATTGGGATATATCAATAATGGGATAATATGTACAATATTGAAAGATTTTAATACATACACACATACATATACATATACACATAAATATAGAATAGTCCGTTTCTTGCTGCTATGACAGGATACTCTAGACTACGTAATTTATAAAGAGTAGGTCATTTGGCTCACAGTATGTAAGGTAGGAGGTTCGAAGGCATGTAATGGGCCTTTTGTGTTGTCTTTCCTGTTAGAATTTGATTGGCAAGAGAGCTCTCACGGCCCAATCACGTCTTAATTGGTCCTCCTCTTAATGCCATCACAGTGGCAAATCAAACACATTTTGACATGACTTGACAGGGCCACTAAAGCCATAGTACTTCCCAGAATATTTATAAAAAAATGGAAGTCACACAAAACATTATGAATTAAATGGGTCATTTATGCAAAAGTTAACTACAATAATACTTATGCTCCTTTCCCTGAAAATCTACACAGCTGCAAAGCCTATCACCTAATTAGTTCTCTCTAGAAGACTTGAATACTCAATATCTGCTGTGGTTTTAACCTCCTCTTTAAAACTGGTAATTTCCATTGTGATGATATCAGCAGGTAGAGCAGGTAGCACCTTTAACAAATGACTATTGTGGGAGGGATTAGTTATTGTGGGAGTGGGCTCCTGATTAAAAAATAAATTCAGATAGCATCTTTACTCTCTCTCTCTTTCCATTCTCTCTCTTTCCTCTCTCTTTCCCCCCTCTCTCTCTCTCCCACATGTTCTCTCACCATGTGATGTCTTCTTCTATATTATGATAGAACAAGAAGACTTTTACCAGATGCAGATTTTCAATCTTGAATTTCCTGAGAATCTTAAGCCAAATAAATTTCTGTGTTTTTTAAGAGTAATTTATATAGTCTGTTGTAGTTGGTTATAATACCAGGACACACACTCTTATATATGTGTGTGTGTGTGTGTGTGTGTGTGTGTGTGTGTGTGTGTGTAGTATTGAATTAAAATAGGAAATTGGACCCAGGAGTGAGGTTGTTGCTTTAACAAATACCTGAAAATGTGGATTCTGGTTTGGAACTTAGTAATGGGTAGAGGCAGGAATAATTTGAGGAATTATGCTAGAAAGAGTCTGCGTGGCGTGAGTTTAGCATTAATATTGCATTAATAATTGGAACTGATGAGCATTCAGAAGAAGAACGAGAAGAGCTATGGAGGAAGTACAAACCTTAGAGACCCTAGTGGTTTGACCAGAATGTTGGTTGAAATCTGGCCAGTAAAGACCATTTTTATGAGATCTTAGATGGAAATGAGAAAAAGGGGGTTGAAACTGGAGAATGAGCCATCTCTGTTACACAGTTGCAAAAAAAAACTTGGCTGAATTCTGCCCATGCTCTAGGATTTCATGCAATGCAAAAATTTAGAATAAAAATAGGTATTCAGTGGATGAAATAGCTAGGAAGCAAAGCATTCAGGCTGCTACATGACTACTTTTAATGGCACACAGTGAAGATCAATTGGGAAGAAATGACTGAAAGATGGGATTCACAATGAAAACAATGATTTGAAAAATTTTTAGACTGGGCACATAAAGTGTTAAAAGGTGTCTTTAGGAAAGCAAAGTCAGTATGTGAACAAGTGATCAGTTTCTAAGGAGATTAGTAGAGATTTAAAGAAACATGATACTATTCACTGTGAGATGGGACAAAGATCCCCATGAGATTTCAAAGATCTTTGAGGCCACTTCCTCCATAATAGGCCTAGCATGACACAAGGGTAAAATGGTTTTGGGTGATGGGGCTGGGGTACTCTCATGTGCTTGCTGCCCAGAGCTGCCTCTGGTCTCTCCACCCCACATCCTAGTTCATTGTTCCTCAACCTTTACAGCTGTGACTTATGTGCAGGCCACTACCCTGGAGGGTACAAGCAGCAAACCTTGGTGGCATCCATTTGGTGTTAAGCCTTCAGACTTAAAGAATGCAAGGGCTGTGGGGACAGGTGCCTTCACCTGGACTTCCAAGGGCATTGTGGAAAACCTGGGGACTTAGGCAGAAATATGACAGTAAGTGGAACCACCATAGAGACTCCCTGCTAGGAACGTGCCTAGTGGGACTGTGGGAGTGGAGTCCCCGAGACCTCAGAAGTATAGAGCTACCAGCCTCGGGGAGCTGTGGCAGAAGACTGACATATGAGAATGTCTTGGTGGACTGAGCCTGGAAAGTCCAGGGGTGGGGCTGCCGAGGGCCTTGGAGGCCCAACCACACAACCCAGTGTGTCCAGGAGGTGGTGCATGGGGTGAACGACTATTCCAGAGTCTCACTACTGAATGTTATTATCACTTTTGGATTTTAGACTTCGTATCCTATCGCTCATTTTTTTTTTTTGGTCTATTTCTTCCACTTGTAATGGAATGTCTATTGTAGCTTGTCCCACTAATGTATTTTGAAAATACATGAACTGTTTTCATTTCATAGGCTTTTAGCTTGAGGGAATTTGCCTCAAGGAATCATGCCTGAGTCTCACCCATATTTTATTTAGGTGAGACTCTGAATTTCGCACTTCTGAGTTGATGCAAAAACAAGATATTTAGAAAAATTGAATACAATGAATGTATTTTACATGAGAGAAGGACATGTAATTTTTTTGCGGTGGGGGGAGCAAGGGATAGAATGGTATGGTTTGAACAGCCTCTCAAGGTATGTTGAAGTTTAGTTATGATTATAGTGATATTGAGAGATGAAACTCTTAAAAAGTGGTGAGGTCATGTGGACTCTGCTCTCATGAACGGATTCATGTGGTTCTTGCAAGAGTGGGATAGGTAATATAGAAGGAGGCTCCTTAAAATAAAGGATAAGTTTATTTCATACTCTTCCTTCTTTCTCTCTTACAGGCTCTCTCATCAAGTAATGCCTTTCACTATAGTATGATGAAACAAGAAAGCACGTGTTTTATGTATCCAAGGTCTGCACCCTCAATCTCAGACTTCTCTGTCTCTAGAAATGTGAGCCAAATAAACAACACAATTTACACCATCATCATTTATCTGTCCTACTATAGAAGCAGGGAGTGATCTAGGATCTACCCCTATAACATACAAAAAGTAGAACTAAGTCCTGAAAACATGAGTATTCTTACTTGATACACTTTTGGGTTCTCGTTAGTGTACAGGAAGAAGCGGGTGTTGATGGTTTTGGGAGACCAGGGCAACATTTTCAGAGGTCTTATCAAAGTTCCTCCCCATGGAGCATCATCAGTGAAGCAGCCGAGTCTATCATAGCAGACTTCACTTCCTGAAATCACCCAGAAGTGTTTTGAGAACATTAATTTAACCATAATTCTCATTTTTACGTCCTCTCAATCAAAGTAGAAATCAAGTGACATTCTGTGACATGTTTTCTTCCTCTAGTTTCCCATCATCCTCCTATCCACATGCTCAAAAAGTAGCTATGAAAGACAATGCCTCTGCTACTGCTCCTCACATCTGTCTTGGAGACTGGCTTACTCCCCTGTGTCTCTGCTCAGTCCAAAAGGACTCATTTCAGCTTCTCAACTCAGAAATGGTGCCTGGGCCCCTGGGGCCTACGAATGGAGCAGCCTATGTCCCAAGCCTTGGTGGAGGCAGCAGGTGCTGAGGCTCTCAACTTCCAGGAGCCACCATCTGTCTCTACTTTTGGTGAGGAGCTGAAATTTCGTACAATCACCAAAACTTCCTATCTCCATCCTATCTGAGCAGATAGATATCTGATATCTGACCTATCAGTGTTAGAGGACTATTCCAAATTCCTGTACGAAGAAGGTCCTAACAAACAATCAAACAAAAATTCCATGATGTGCCACAACTATGGGCTGGCATTTTACCGCACAAAGGAACAATTCCAGGGAAAGGCTATGGAGGAGCAGAGCAGATAAACAGTAGGAGTAAGAGTAGTAGCTGTCATGGGGGCTGTATTCCTCCAAAGCTTATTACAGTCAGCTTCTGGACAGGATGTTTACTGATCTCTCAGTTATCCCATTTGAGGAGTGAGGTCATTGCCACCATTTCACAAAGAGCCTAAAGCTCCCAGGGGCTGAGGAGCCTGCTCAGGGTCCTAGAGTTGTAGGTGATTAAACTCCGGTTTAATCTCTTCCCTTGACTCTAAGCCAGGAATGCTAGACTGAGAAAATAAAATTACAAATTCAATTTTAACTCCAGGTACATTTTGTGTACTAATATGTGACCTGTTAATGGTTTGAATTATTTCTTGTTTAGTTCAAATTCAAATTTAACTGAGTAATGTAGATTTTTATCCAGCAAACCCACACAAATGCCTGGTGCTCCAAATCCTGTGTCTTTCTAGCTCTACTCCTCATCTTCCTCCCGGCTTGAACTCAGCTCTCACAGTCCTTCTGGAAATGACCCCACAGCCAGACTCTCCCAAGTGCACACACATATCCTTTCTTACCTGCTACTGCTCCCAGCAGCAATGCCAGTGTCCAGAGGGGCAGCATCTACATAAAGGAGAAAATAATGATTGAGTCCAATGAAATAATGCTTGAAAATATTGGCACAATCCAAGTCGGTTCATATCCCTGAGGAAAAATGGGTGAATTTCAATAAATTAGCCTGGAAAAATCATTTCTGACTCACCGTGGCAGATCCGTCAGGTTCCACGGACAACCAGGCGCCACCGAGAGCTCCTTTTATAGGTGAGCCTTATCATTTTTAGGTAGTGCCAGGGAAAAATGGCAGACAGAGAGAAGGTTCCAAGAACATATTTCTAATTTTAATCGCAGATAAGCCCAGATTGCTAGAACTGACCAAATTTTCCACAGTGCCCATGGAAAGATGAGAAAGTGGTAGATATGAAAAGTTCCTTCAGTGTGCTTGTGTAATGTTCAGAAGTAGCACCATGGCATTGTCAAGCTTCTAGGTGGCCTCTTTTCTTATTTCACACTTCTTTGTTCAGGTCCAGGGGTGAGAATGAGGCCAGACTGTTTTGAAAGATTTGACAATAGTCATCTTGAAGTGATCTCTGGTGGTTCACCGGCTCCTGCAGCTTCTCTGTCATCTGATCTTCCCCTCAGCCAGCGAATGAGGAGCAATCCTACCAGAAGACACATTTCTTCTAGAAAAGCAGTCCATACTTTATGTTGATGGCCCATAGCACTAGGTTCATTCTCAAAAAAGGAAAGAATAAACAGGTAACAAGAGGAATTGGGGATGCCACCGAGAGCATGGTGGTATAATCAGTGACAACAACATTGAAAAAAACTATGAATAAAAGAAAAAAAAATAGGATGCAATCTAGAAAAAAAATGGCCTGAGAAAAGTTCTCTGAAAAAGAAGTGTTTGAAAAAAAGAACTGGGGTATTTTTAGTTTGTGCTAGATTGTTTAAAATTGTAGTTTTTAAAAAGGTGGCAATGAGACACCATGATGTTTAAAAATGTACTTTTGCTGGTGCATTGTGGTCTCACATTATCCTGTAGTTCAGAGTGGTAGTGACATACATGCACAGAACACTTGATGAGATCCCCCTCATCCCATCTCCTGCTCCCTCCCCTTCCCTGTATATGATTTTGAGATTAGCACTGATATCCTCACATACATACATACTGTCAATGGAAGTGTTTCCTTTATTAATTATCCTTCCCCAGCCACCACCCTTCCCTCTACCACTCCCCTCACACCACTGGGGTTTCTCCTGAATTATCTAAAGTTCCCCTTGTATCCTGATGACTCAATAGCTTCTCCATGTGAGAGAAAGCTTCACTCTCTGTGACTGGCCAGGTCCATCTATTTTCTTGCAAATGACATAATTTTGTTCTTCTTTAATGCTGAGTAGAATTACATTGTGTGTATATGTTATAATTTTGTAATCCATTCACCTGTTGATGGACACCTAGGTTATTTCCATAAATTGGCTATTGTGAATTGTGTTGCTATAAATAAAAATGTGCATGGGGATATCATGACTTTAAGATACCAAAACCTTTAGCCTAACAGTGTTACAGATGTAGATTGAGTCATATGAAATTGCCACATTCCTAGGTCAAAACTGGTCAAATTATAATTTAATCTCTCAATAACATTCATAGGTTAATGTTTCAAAAGAAAAAAAAGTAATGAAAATGTTGCATACCAAGAAAGTTCAAGAATATTTGTCAAAGGAAATATTAAAATAAGCACAGAAGTGCAAGAAAGGAATCCATGAATGGGGGGGCCTGAAAAATTCCCACCAAATCCTCCCTATCTCAGCCTTTGCCCCTCTTCAGGAACTCTTCTCTAGTCCTCCTTCCTTTGGTTCCCATGGCTTCTCTGAAAGACCTCCCTAGCACTTCCCTCGCTTGAGAGCCACCATCATCATGAGTGGTGGGTCATAAAGAGATATTGCTGAAATTCTCTGGGCCTCATTCTCATACCTTAGCATATATCTAGCCCAGTGCTTGGTACACAGTAGACTCTTATCGCTTCCTTGTTGAATGAATCAACAAACATAAGGAGAATGAATAGGAAAAACAATTTATTTCACATAATTGCTAGACTACCAACTACCTACATAATCTGACAGTAAAAGAATTTCCATCCTCTTTTATTAAATTAGCAAGAAAACAAAACAGAAACAACCACCCAGAAGCATCTAATAACTGAAGCCTGACATCTTCATAGTCTTTATTTGTGGCGCTGCCATATGGATCCTCAAGGCATATCCCATGGGAGCTGATATTTACTCTGTATTTATTATAAAACATTTTATATTTTTGGAGAACTGTTCAGTCACATAGATTTATGGAGTGTCATTTTAAATTATGCCAAGAGCCATATATAGGCTAACCTTTGGTTATATATGGGCTATAAACTTAAGACCAAACTCACCAAACTGTGAGATAGAGACTAGAGTCTATGGGGAATCATTTTGTAAACTGAAACAGGTTCAAATTTTAGGGTGTTTTAGAAAGATTTGACAGCCTGTCTTCTCTGCTCTTAAGGTATGACTTCTGCTAAATCAAATTCTACTCAACTTATTAGCTGAGTTCTATAATTTTTATCAAACACACAGTTTTATTCAGACTACTTATGTGCTACCTGGAGGTGACTGCTTATATAGCATGAGGCAGAGATTGCCGACATTTTCCTACAGTAAATAAAAGTAGACTCTGTTCTCCAACCCATATCTCAAGGTGATGGGGTCAATGCCTCCTCCTGAATACATTCTGTGAGTGCAGCAATGCCTACCAGTTCCATAACTGATCCTAAAAACCCACAGTGTTCTTCTATGCACCTATACGTCCGAGCTTGGGTGCACACAAGCACAACAGCCTTGAAGGCCATGTGTTGAAGTTGGCAGAATCCCAAGATAGAAGAAGCCTGAATTCCTTGCTTAGAGGAGAACCACTCAATAATTACAGACATTAATTTTGAATTTTATTACAACAAGAAATAAGTGTCTACTATTTTAAGCCACTGAGACTCAAGATTGTAAGTTAGCATTTCTTTAATGAACAGAGATTTTAATATTGTAGTTCTTAAAACCAGAGTCTTTCTTTGACTTCCAAGAAGTTCCCAATATCCAATGCCTTAACAATTTCATCACAAGATGTGTGTGTGTGTGTGTGTGTGTGTGTGTGTGTGTGTGTGTACTGGGGTTCCTGGAAACCCATCTACCTCCGGGCTACACTCTCAGACCCATTTTTATACATTTTTATTTGGAAACAGGGTATCTTAAGCCAGCGAGGCTGGCTTTGAACCTGTGTGATCCTCCTGTCTCTGCCTCCCAAGCGCAGGGATTACAAGCGTGCGCCATCACGCCCAGTGTCATCACGAGATTTGGATGTTACTTATGCATTAGTGTAATATTTTGAAATATTTTTTAAAAGTATCCTTACCTGACGCTTCTCAATTTGTAATAAAAATATATATCTGCATAACACCTTTTTTACATTTTGGTAGAATTTACATTGTAATTTTCTAGTTTATTACCTGGTGGGCACTATTGCTTCATAGGCTCTTTGAGGCCACATGACACTCTAAGGTTTAAGGAATGTTTGTCCCAGGGTAGCTGGTCCTCAGGCTACAACAGGAGAGTGAAGCAGCTCAATTCTAAGGATTTGTAGAACTTTAAATACCAGCAGGCAGCTGGTGCTACCTCCCAAACCCAAAGTTGAACCTGTCTAGCATATGTTCAACTTTGACCCAGAAAGCTTGGGCATTTAAAATTAAATACTAGACTTAAAAGTTGCTAATCAAGTAGCTATGTTTGCAGAGGAGATATTTAATCATGTAATTCTCTGATACTGACAACACTGTGGTGATACCAAATTCTATATTCAGGGAAAAAAAGGCTCTGGAACACCTGTGTGGCCAGATATCCAGCACCTTAGGTAAGCAGGGTCTCATTTACTTAACCTTCAGGCAACCTGTCCTGTCCTTCCCTTATCCAGCTCAGCTACTGCCAAGGCTATTCATGAGAAGGAGGACATGTTTGTCTGAAGATCAAAGACATCCCTGAACAGATAAATACTAAGATAACCGAGTGTTATCTTACTGCCTCACACTTTCTAGGACAACCAGCCTATCAAATTTGAGAAGGTCTAGCTCACCCATACCCAGGAAATAAATTAAACTGCGACCTCTGTAGTAACGCATGATTTAATTTATGGAAAAGAGAAACAATCACTCCTAAAATTCATGGCATTATTTGGTTTCTATACTCCAAACCTTTGGAAGATTTAGCTACCTATTTAACAAAGACAATGAAACTCAGTGTAAGTAACCTTTCTAGGGACACAGAGCTGGTAAAGATCAGAGCTTAGTTTAGAGGCAAACATTCTTTTCACTAGCCTCAAATAAGTTGTTTGTGACAATACATGGAATGTCATATTTTTCTAGGGCATTTTAGCTACAGTTGATCTAAATAGTGGTCAAGAAGGAATAAAACTGTATGGCTGTATAAATTAGGTATCTGCTTTCCAAACAAATTTACACACACATGCACATTTTCTTTTCTTTGCGGTACTAGGAATGGAACCCAGGAGCATTTTACCTCTGCACTATACCCTCAGCCTGATTTTTTATTCTTTATTTTGAAATAGGGTCTCACTGAGTTGCAAAAGGCCTCATTAAGTAGCTGAGGTTGTCCTCGAATCATGACCCTTCTGTTTCAACCTCCCAAATGCTGGGATTACAAGCATGTGCCACCATACCTGGCTCACCCCATAAAAGGAGGAAGATACCAATGAAATCAATTTAATAACTTCTACAATTTGATATATCCAAAATACTATAATTTCACATGTGGTACCAGCCAAATTTCAAATAAGCAGTGGTGACCTGTACCTTTGGTTACTGTATTGAATAACACAATTCATGATTAATTTACTCTTTTTACTGTCACAATAAGGCTTTAGGGATCCAGTTGGATTCTATAAAACAGGTTTATAACTTCTTGTATATACACTTGACTCATTTTTTAGTTATTAAAAGACATTCAATATATGAACTCTCAACTCATATATGAGTAGTGTGGTGGCTCACCTCTGTAATCCCAGTACTTGAGAGGCTGATCTAGGAGGACCACAGCATTGAAGCAACCCTCAGCAATTTAGCAAGACCATCAGCAACTCAGCAAGACCCTGTCCCAAAATAAAAAATAAAATAGAGCTGGGGGTATTGTTTGGAGGTAGAATGCTCCTGGGGTCAGTATCCAATTAAAAAAAAAACAAAAAACTTTTAGGAGTTTTGAACGAGAGCCAACTACAGAGTACTTAAGCAAATAAGAAGGTTTCCAGGGTGTATAGAGCAAAAAGAGAATGCAAATGTAAAACTCACCAGATTCAGAGATCCTAGCATGAATAATGATAACTGTGATGAAAAAGGAAAAGAAGAAAAAGGAAAGAGACAAGAGAAAAGGAAAAAATAGACTAAGTCAGCATTTGCCTAAGACATTGTTTTTTTATTTCATTTTAAAAATGCTTTTTGCAGCACACAATTAGAAATTATTTCCGAACGGAGTGTGGTGGCACACACCTGTAATCCCAGTACTTGGGAAGCCGAGACAAGGGGATTATAGGTGTTAGGACAGCCTCAGCAACTTATTGAGACCTTTAGCAACTTATCAAGACCCTATTTCAAAATTTAAAAATTAAGGGAAAAGGGAAAGGAGGAGGGGCTGGCAAAATAGAGGAAGGTAGGGCATTTCAGTTTCTCCAAGACTTAGAACTCAACCAGTTGGAAGACTGCTTCTTAGCAAGAGAAGAAAAGAAGTCAGAACTCAACAGAAGAAAGAAAGCCAAAATGTGGTTGAATTGGAGGCAGCATAGAGAGTGGAGGACTGAAAAGAGCTCCATGTATCTCATCTGGTGAGCTGAGGATGGAGGCAGGTGCCATCTTGGTGAACCTGCTTTGGAGCTGTCAGCTGCAAGGGTTCAGCGGCTCTCAGAAACAAATTCCAGTAAAGGAGACGATAAATACTCTTGACCCAGTGATTGTGGAGAACCAACTTGCAAAAGTGATCACATTCTTTTCCCAATGATTGAGCCCCTCAAGACTGAATCTCCAGAATGCACAGCCAGAGCGTCCAGAAAACTCCTGAGGAGTTCTTCTCTGATGGAAAAATGACAGACCCTTCCTGCAGAGACTTGAGTGGCTACAACTGGCCTCCCCAAGACCACTGTAAATCTCCAGAATGCTCAACCAAATTTCCCAGGGAACTTCTATGCACCTGAGCTTATTAGGACATAAGAACTATAGACCCTTCCTGTAGGAACCCAGCAGCTACGACAGATTTTATCAAGGCTATGTGTTTACAAACAGCCCCATGAGAGGCTCCATGCTGGCAGGGACTCACTTGCCAACAACCAAAATGGTGGGGTTTTTGAGTTTTCAAACTTTCCCATCAGAGGTGGGAGGAAGGGATACAGTTGCACAAGGCAGAAACATGAATTAGCAGACAGTCCCTAGGGATACTCAGACGAGATCTAGAGTCAGAAGTTTGCTCCTCCCCTGCGTAGTCTATAGCCATCACTGCAGGACGGCCAACAGTGGTATCTGTGAGGTGAAGTAACTCAGCCAACAATGCCACTTGCTCAGAATGATATAAACTGTTTCCCAGGGTCTTATGAATTCACAAGCACCAAGACCAGCAGCCAGCAAAGTCTTATGTAATTGCAACCGCCCAGAGAAGAATTTGTGTCCCTGGGGCTAAATAACAGCCACCAACATCCCATGCTTAGAATAGAAGTCTATCCTCTGGTGGAATTTGGGCCTCCAGAGCAGAAAGGTTTCATGTTCTCACAGCTTGAAGAGCAGAACAACAGTGTCTCTGGAACAATTTGACTCAGCCATGCTGCAGGCTGGGAATGCTATATTCTCTCTGTGAGAAGAATTTGGGCCTGGCGATAATGGGTGCCATGGCTGACATTATTCCATGTGAATGCAACCAGAAGTATAGAGGTGATGTCCCTGAGGCATCAAGTCTCAGGCAGCAGGGCTACAAGCTTGGAGCAAGCTGGCCCTGCTGAGCTTATGCCCAGTGATCACAGAGTGCAAAGGCCAATTGTCTTCAGGATTTCACATAATCACAACCAGCAGAGCAGAAGTGCTATCCTTGGGACATTAGGTCTTAGCCAGCTGGGCCACTGGCTTGGAACATTATGGTCTATGCTCTGCTGAGTTTGGCCCCAGAAAACATAGAAGCCAAAGAGAGAATGCCACCTGCCTTCACTAACTAATAATAATATCCTGTTATAGAGGTTCTGGGGGATTAACTCAAACATCTAATTATATGAGACAGATTTATTGATGCAAATACATACCCACAGCATAGATCTTATTATGAAGAGACAAAAAATAGACATAGAATTCCCACACAAAGCGGAAGGGGATGCCAAGATAACAGATATACAAACCTAAGAATACTGAATACATTAAAATAAATACCAATGAGAAAACAATAAACTCCTACAACTCCACAACAATGGAAATCACCAATACAGAACTGCAAAAAACACCAGAAGTTAAAATTTTGATCTTCAACATGATCAAAAACTTTGTAAATTAAAGAAACTACACAGGATATGAAAGAAAGAACCTATCAGTAAAAAATTGAGGCCCCAAATAAGAAATAAAAAGACGTCCTGAGAAAAAATGAAGGACACAACAAAAGAAATAAAGATTTCAAAACAAAATAAACTCTTTCTTTCAGATTAGACCATAGAAAATAGTTTCAGTCTTAGAAGAAAGCTCATTTAAAGCTGACTACACAGTTTCAATATAGAAAAGATAGTATAACAACCAAAATAATCAAGAAATATGGGATACTATGAAATAACCTAATTTATGGTAAATAGGCATTGAGGAAGGTATAGAAACACCAACGAAGGGCATTAGAAATCTCTTCAGCCAGGCATGGTGGCGCTCCATTGTAAGCCCTGCGCTTGGGAGGTGGAGACAGGAGGATCCCACACAGGTTTGAAGCCAGCCTCGCTGGCTTAAAAGACCTTGTTTCCAAATAAAAAATATAAAAACGGGTCTGGGAGTGTAGTTCAGAGGTAGAAGTATTTCCAGTAACCCCAGTACCACCAAAATAAATAAATAAATAAATAAATAAATAAATAAATAAATAAATACAAAAAAGAAATCTCTTCAGAGAAATAATAACAAACAATTCCAAAACATGGACAAGACGAATCTCCAAGCACTTAAGATGTTTAGAACCCCAATTAGCAGATCAAAGAAGAACTTCTCCATTCCTCATAATAATTGAAATGATAAACATGGATGTCAAAAAGAGAATCTTAAATATATCAAGAGCAAAAGGATGGGTGGTATTCAGGGGCAAAGCAATAAAAATTGCTCCTGACTATTCAAGATGAACCATGAAGGCAGGAGAGACTGATAGGATATACTCTAAACTTTGAAAACAATACAATTTCCAAACAAGACTGCTATATCCAGCAAAGATATCATTCAAAATTTATGGCAAAAGAAAAACATTCCAAGATAATCAGGAACTAAAAGAATTCATTACTATTAAGCTGGCACTAAAGAAAATACTTAAAAGAAGTAAAAACAAAGAAGAGAAATAGATACCAGACCAGAGATGGGATAAATTTCATGAGATGAGCAACTAAGCAAAAAAGAAATAACACTATATCAAACAGAAAATATAATTCAAAATGAGAGAAAACAAAATCATCTCTCAAAAATAACCTTGAATGACAAAGATATAATCTACCTCAATTAAAAGGCATGGACTTCAGGGTGTGGTGGCGCACGTTTGTAATCCCCGCACTTGGGAGGCGGAGACAGGAGGATCGCGCAGGTTCAAAGTTAGCGCGCTGGCTTAAGAGACCCTGTTTCCAAATAAAAAGTATAAAATAGGTCTGGGAGTGTAGCCTGGAGGTAGAAGGGCTCCAAGAACCCCAGTACCACCAAAAAAGAAAAAGAAAAAAAAAGGGTATAGACTATCAGGCATGGTGGCACATGTTTGTAATCCCAGCATTCAGGATGTAGAGACTGGAGGATTTTGGTTTGCAGACAGCTTCAGCTACTTAGTGAGGCTCTTTACAACTCAGTGAGACCCTTTTCCAAAAATAAAAAAGACTAGCCTGGCGTGGTGGCTCAAGCTTGTAATCCCCGTGCTTGGGAGGCAGAGACAGCAGGATTGTGCTGGTTCGAAGCCAGCCTCGCTGGCTTAAGAGACCCTGTTTCCAAATAAAACAATATAAAAATAGGTCTGGGAGTGTAACCCAGAGGTAGAAGGGTTTCCAGGAACCCCAGTACCACCAAATTAATTAATTAATTAATTAATTTAATTAAAAAGACTAAATCTAGGGCTGGGGGTATAGTTCCAAGGTACAGTGCCCCTGGGTTCCATCTCCAGTACTGCAAAAAGAAAAAAGGCATAGACTAACAATGTGGATTAAAAACCATAATATAACTATATCCTTATTGCAACAAATGCAGTTTACAGGCAAAGATATTCACAGGATAAAGGTGAAAGGTTGAAAAAAGATATTCTAAGTAAATGAAGGCTGAAAACAAGCAGGTGTAGCAATTTTCATATCTGACAAAGCAGTTGTTAAGCCAAAAATTACCAAAAGAGACAAAGCTGGTCATTTCTTACTGATAAAATAACAATACAATTAGAATATGTAATGACTGTAAACAATTATGCCCTAGATGTGTCTGCATTCACTTTTATAAAACAAGCTCTTTGGAATATTAAGATTCAGATAGACCCCAATTTAATAATATTGAGATACTTCAACACACCTCTCTCACCACTAAATCAATATTTCAGACCAAATAATAGTAAAGATGTTTTTTGGTGGTACTGGGGTTCCTGGAAACCCTTCTACCTCCAGCTACACTCCCAGACGTATTTTATATTTTTATTTGGAAACAGGGTCCCTTAAGTCAGCAAGGATGGCTTCAACCCAGTGCGATCCTCCTGTCTCTACCTCCCAAGTGTGAGATTACAAGCATGCACCACCACGCCCGGCTTTTAAAACTAAAGAATAATTTGAAGTCTGGGATTGTGATGCCTCCTGCATGATTCTTATTGCTGAGAATTGCTTTGACTATTCTGGGTCTTTTCTTTCTCCATATAAAGTTCATATTGATTTTTCTAGGTCTATGAAGAATGTTGTTGGTATTTTAATGGAAATTGCATTGAATCTATAGATCACTTTTGGCAGAATGGTCATTTTGATGATATTTATTCTGCCTATCCATGAGCATGGGAGATCTTTCCCTCTTCCAAGGTTTTCTTCAATTTCTTTCTTTAATGTTTTATAGTTTTTGTTGTAGAGGTTTTTTCTTTTACATTTTTGGTTAGATTTATTCCTAGGTATTTTATTGGTTTTGAGGTTATAGTGAGTGGAATTGTTTTCTTTATTTCTTTCATTGTGGATTCATTGTTGGTGTAAAGAAAAGCCACTGATTTCTTTAGGTTGATTTTATATGCTGTAACTTTGCTGAATTTGTTAATCTGCTCCAGAAGTCTTTTGGTTGAGTTCTTTGGGTCTTCCAGATAAAGGATCATGTCATCTGCAAATAAGGATATTTTTAATTCCTCTATTCCTATTTGCATTCCTTTGATTTCCTTCTCTTGTCTTATTGCTGTGGCAAGAGTCTCAAGGACTATATTGAAAAGGAATGGTGATAATGAGCATCCTTGTCTTGCACAATAACAAGTATACCTACCAGTGGAACAGAATAGAAGATACAGAAACAAATCCACACACCTACAGTCAATTAATCTTTTACAAAGGGGCCAAACTCATATGCTGGAGAAAAGACAGCCTTTTCAACAAATGGTGCTGGGAGAATTGGCTATCTATTTGTAGAAAGATGGAACTAAATCCTTACCTGCCAAGACTTTGCTGCCCACTCCATCTCAGCATCTACATGTGTGAGAATCCATGTAGTCATCGGCGATTAGCCCCGAGAGAGGGCATCGTCTCCGGCCAAAAAACTCCTCCACTCCTAGATATTCTTTCATAACTACTATTCTTTTAGTAATGATTCTTTTAACTTTCCACATGAAATTGCTCCGGTGGAAAAAAGATCAGGACTGTGAGTGAAAATTGAATCCATGTCCTTCCAGTAAACTTTCAGCCTTGCTCAAATGGTAATTAGATGAGCCTTGTTCAAATGGTAATTAGAAGCAGCATTCCAGTCCACCTTCGACCTTCAATACAGCGACACCACCTGGTTAAAAATAGCTATGTCAAAACAAAGGACAGATAAAATAGATGTGTAAAGATGAAAGAAAGAAAATATGGTGAGAATAAGAAAATATTTTGTATGAAGAAGAGCTTATCCTGAGATTGGCCCGAATGGGAAAGAGAGAATTAGGGTAATCAGAAAAGAAAAGAAAGTTGCAGAGGGTTAGTGATAGGGATATGGATTATTAAAAGAGGAAAAATGCTCAGCTGCTAGAGAAATATATCTGACAACTAAATCTAAAGACCTCATGTCATTTCTTGGTGTTTAAATTGTGTTATGAGTTTGTTTAAGTTTTCAGACAGTGGATAGTATTGCAGACAAAATCCAGGAGACATTCATCGAAGTTCCTTGAATCATCATAAAGGAACACGGATTTTCCTTACGATAACTATATGAAAGCTGGAATCTCGGACTTCGTCCCCCATTATATATAAAGGAGGACATTGGATTAAGCCCTAGGAATGAAAACTCTTAAAAACTGGATTCTTCGAGTGATCTTGGGTGTGACTTTTAGCCAAATAGAAGCCTCTGCAGCTGCAAGGCCAAAGGGGGCTGGGCTCCCGAGCACAAGGCCCACCTGAGATAATGGGACTGATTTCAAACACAAAGACCTGGAATATCCCAGTCTTTACTTTTGTCTTGTTCAGGTTTGGTAATTTGCATGTGTATCTCTCTTTTGTACCTTAGGTGTTTTGCACTTCCTTTTACTAGAAATTCACTGGGAGAGGGGAATATATAAAAAATCTTGTGTCCAAAAATAAAGTGTTCGATTGCACAAGAAGCATCGATCCATGTCAGGTTCTTTTTAAAGCGCCGATCATAGGATTATTTTCCTAGGAAAGAACCGCTACAGATAAGAATCTGTAGAAAATCACTCTGTCCTTCCCCACCTTTACTGAGACCCTCGACCTTGAGCAAACTCGCGCCCCATTGGACTAGCTGGCTTTCGGCACTTACCTTTCACCATGCACAGGAATCAACTCGAGATGGATCAAAGACTTAAAAATTAGACCAAAGACTGTGAAGTTATTAGAGGAGGGCATAGGCTCAACACTACAATATAATGGCACAGGCAGTAACTTTCTCAACAAAACCTCCCAAGCTCAGGAAATTAAGCAAGAATTAACAAGTGGGATGGCATCAAACTAAAAAGATTCTTCTCATCAAAGGAATCCATCAATAACCTAAAGAAGAAGCCTACAGAATGGGAGAAGATCTTTACCAGCCACCACTCTTGATAGAGGGATAATATCCAGAATATACAGAGAGTTCAAAAGACTCTACACTAGCAAAACAAACAACCCAATCAAGAAATGGGCAATTGAACTGAATATACACTTTACAAAAGAAGAAATTCAAATGGCCAATAGATACGTGAAAAGATGTTCTACATCATTAGCCATCAGGGAGATACAAATCAAAACTACACTGAAATTCCATCTAACCACAGTCAGAGTGGCAAGCATAAAGAAATCAAATAACAACAAATGCTGGGGAGGATGTGGAGAAAGAGGAGCTCCTTTACACTGTTGGTGGGAGTGCAAACTAGTTCAGCCACGATGGAGATCTATGTGGAGATTCCTTAGAAAACTGGGAATAGATCCACCATATGATCCAGCTCCACCACTCCTGGGTATTTTTCCAAAGGGGTTGAAATAAGAGAATTACAGCAACATGTGCATACCTATGTTCATAGCAGCACAATTTGTAATAGCCAAAATAGGGAACCAACCCAGGTTCCCATTAACAGATGAATGGATTGCAAAATTATGGGAAATACACACAATGGAATTCTATTCAGCTATAAAGAACAAACTCATGTCATTTGCAAGATGATGGAAAGTCCTGGAGAGCATTATGTAAGTGAGATCAGCTAAGCACAGAAAGAGAATGGACATATCTTTCCTCTAATATGCCCAAACTATGGAGCATTGGGGATACCATAGAGACTCCAGATAATGGAAGGGAAATCTCAGCAAAGTTTTAATGGAAAGATAGGAGAGGAAGAAGGCTGAACCTGATTAATGAGGGTCTAAATCCAAATATGTATAAAAGTGTGAATATAGCATGGTTAACCTGGACAATCATTGTTGGAAAAGGGGGAGGGAAAATAGGGATGGGGGAGAGGGCACCAAGTACAGTTTAAATGTATACCATTTATTTTCAATAAAAATATGTATAACAAAACAAAACTAAAGAATAGTATAAGCTAAATAGGCAAACAACAGCTAAATACACATTCTTCTCAGCACCTCATGGAAGCTTTTCCTAAACAGACCATACTCATGGACACAAAGCAAGTACTAGCAAATGCAAAAAATGCAATAAAATGTCATGCCTCTTTCCAGATTATAATGGAATGAAAGTAGAAATCAACAACAGGAAGACAAAAAGAATTACCTAAATATATGGACATTGAGTGATGCACTTTAGAATGAGGACTGGCTCATAGAAGAAACAAGGAGATAAATTTTTTAATCCTAGAATTAAATGAAAATAGAGACACAACATATCAAAATCTATGGGACACTTTGAAGGTAGTTTTAAGAGGAAAATTCATAGCACTAAGTACCCACATAAGAAAAACAAAATTCACCAAGTAAAAAACCTAATAATATACCTCAAGTTCCTCATAAAACAGGAACAGACTAATTTCAAAGCCAATGAAGCTTAGAGGTAGAATGCACCTGGGTTAATTTATCCACACCAAAAAATTAAATTAAATTAAAAAGATTTCAGAATCCTTACCTAGAAGATGCTTACCATACCAGAGGCTGCCATACCATGTGCATTTCACAACCAACTTTGTAAGGCAAGTAACAAAATCTATCTGAAAAGGTACAAGCTCAAGTACTTACCTTTTATTTTTAATTTATTGAGAATTTTTAATATGATGTTGAATTTTGTCAATATTTTTTTACATTTCTAGAAGCGATCATATATATATTTTTTCTTTTTGTTAATGTGATATGTCACATTGATTCAATTCCATTTTTTGAACCATCTTTTTATCCCTGGGATTAATCAACTTGGTCATACTGAATTATTTTTTTAATTTGAGGTGATGTCTTTCTCTATTACACAGGATCATCTTGACCACCTGGGCTCAAGTGATCCTCCCACTTCATTTTCCCAAGTAGTTGAATCTATCGGGGTGTGCCACTGAACCTGGCCTGAATGACCTTTTAAATGTGTTATACAATTTATATTGTTAGTATTGTGTTGAAAATTTTAGAATGTGTTGAGAAATTTTTGAATGTGTCTAATTTTGAATTTTATTGTTTGAGAATTTTTGAATTTATGTTCATCAGGGATATTGGCCTATAATTTCCTCCTCCTCCTCCTCCTCCTCCTCCTCCTCTTCTTCTTCTTTTCTTTCTCTCTCTCTCTCTCTCTCTCTCTCTCTCTCTCTCTCTCTCTCTCTCTCTCTCTCTCTTTCTCTCCTTTCTTTCTCTCTTTGCTTTTCTTGTCAGGCTAATGCTGACCTCATAGAAAAAGTTAAAAAGTATTTTTTTCTGTTGAATTATTAAATTTTCTTCAACAGTTTGAGAATAATTAATATTAGATGTTAGATATTCTTTAAATGTTTGGTCGAATTCAACAATCAACTATGAGATCTTGAGGTTTTTTTCCACACCTTTTTATTAGTGATTCAACTTTCTCATTCATAGGTGTTCACATATTCTATTTCTGTTTTTTTCAGTATTGGGAATTGAACCCATGGGAATTCTACCTCTGAGATATATCCCCAGCCCTTTTTTTTATTTTGACACAGGCTATTACTAAGTTGAGGAAGGCTTCACTAAATAGCTGAGGCTTGCCAGGAACCTGTGATCCTCATGCCTCAGCCTCCCAAGTACTAGCATTATAAGCATGCACCACCAAACCCAGTTGTTTCTTAATTATTCAATCTTGGTAAGTTGTGTGTGTTCAAAAATTTATTATTCCCTCTAGATTATCCAGCTTGTTGGTATATATTAAGAAAGTCAGACAAGCATGGTGGCACACACTTGTAATCCCAGCATTCGGGAGGTGAAGACTGGAGGATCACAGTTGCCAGACAGCCTCAGCTACTTAGCAAGGCCCTTTGCAACTCAGTGAGCTCCTGTTGCAAAAAATAAAAAAGACTAAAAAATAGGACTGGGGGTGTAGTTCAGAGGTAGAATGCCCCTGGGTTTCATTCCCAGTACCACCAAAAAATAAAGAAGGTAAATGTTTACATATAGCTGGTGGGACTATAACTAAATATATTCATTATTAAAATGTATGGAGTTTTCTCAAAATTTAAATATAAAACTATCATATAATCCAGTTATCCAACTACTGGATATATATGATATTATATGCATATATAATATATAATATCTTATATGCATATATAATATATAATATATTATTTATAAAGAAAATATAATCAGTACATGAAATAGATATCTTCACTACTCTGTTTATTGATTAAGTATTCATAATAGAGAAGATATGGAGTCAACTGAGTTATTTATTGATAGGTGAATGAACAAAGAAATGCTGTGGGTTACTCTCTTGAACATTCCTCCCCCCATATGGGGAAGCTGTTTTGTCTTCTATCTTCCCTTGGCTTAAAAAGGAACTTTCATATTTGTATATCCTTCATTATTCATTGAAACCTACTGGATAAGAACCAAGTTTGAGGAGACACTTCCTAGTTCTCGTGCATGGTCTGGGAAAGATGGAAGATAGTTTGAAGATGATAGCCATCACCTGCGAGACAGCTTAAAAGGGACTGGAAAACGGACCTTCTGGGTGTTCAAAAACTAAGACTTAGAGAACATTCAGAAAATAAAAAATCTAAGAAAGAACAACTAATACTTTGGCCCTTGCCCAGAGGATGATGAAATTTTTATAATGGCCCTTTAACTCTGGTAAAGCATTTGACCTCCTGATTGGGGGATCATGAAGAACCCAGAAACTAGGAGTCACTAGCACATTCCTGCAAAAGGGTTATCAAAGACAGAAATGTCCCCTGTGCTTCAAGAGAAGCCAAATGGCTTGCAAGACCATGACCAACCACCAGATGGCACAACTGGTAGATAAAAAGCCTCATAAAGTCCCTAAGAATAACCCAGAGCACTGACCCTAATAGCAAAATAATGTTATCAAAACTTATGTTTGCCCAACATAGGGCTGCCTGCTAGGTCTTGAACACCAAGAACATTATACCCAGAGGAAAATGTGATACTTCAGGATTAACAAAAAGAAGCTATATTGAATCCACTTATAATAATACTTCTACCTTTAAATTAACATAATGAATAAGATATGACACACATGCCCCCAACCTCCCTCCAGTTAAGTCTTTAGAAGATGCTGTTAATTTAAACCTATTGTTCTTGAGGTTTTTACAGGTTCAAGATTAGGAGACACTAAAAGGGAGGTTCTTTTTTACATTTTTTAATTGGTGCATTGTATTCATACATCTTAATGGGATGCTAGATGGTGGAGACATAAATGCACACATCACTCAATTAGCCCTCACCCAGTCCCCACCCAATTCCCTCCCCAACTCCTTCTCCTGTTAGGCTTAGTGATCCCTTTGGTTTCACCTTCTTTTTCTTCTTCAATGTAAATTATTCTTAGGTTAGCTCTTTTAAAATGGGCCCATATTCCTTCAATGTCCAATTCATGCTGTCAGGTGTTTTTTTTTCTATATACTATGTGGGTTTTTTTTTTTTTTGGAGTGATCATCTTCTAGGAGCAAGATTCTATTCTCCATGTGGTTTAATTGATTGTTTATAGTATGAATCGATGCCTTCACTTTTATAATTGCATCCTTTATTTTCTTCAGATTCTATAGTCTTTTTTAAGTTCTGTATTACTTCTACAATTACATTTCTGATTTGACCTTCTGGAGATCTCTGTAATTCTGTGTTGTCAGGTTCTGTTATTGTGAGGCTGTGGGAGCTCACTGCTTCCTTGTTAGTCTCCTTCTCTTGATTTCAGATTTTGTATCTGTTGCTTTTAAGAGATTTCTCTCAGTCTCTAGGTGTCAGCTGGAATATCCAAGTGCAAGTTGTATTGTATTCAACAGTGAAGGTTGAACGAGGAAAGAAGCAAAGTCATAAATGCAAGAATAGGGTAAAGCCTCAGAAAGGATCATATAGAATGAGAGTATGCATTTGGTAAGGCAGTACGTAGTTAAATTAGAGATAGTGAATATGTAGTAGTATTCTAGTAACAAATGAAGAGCTTCCAGTATAGTGATATGAAGTGGATTTAATACAAGACAAAGAAGAGAGAAGAGAGAAAAAGAAAGAAAAGGGATAGAGAGAAGAGAGCAGGTATGTACAAGGGAAGAAGCTTGGGAGAGGGTTTGGGAAGAGAGTCAACAAACAGGCATAAACACACACACACACACAAAGAACAAAAAACAAAAACAACACCAAAAACAAATTAATGCAACTCTACAAATAAATGAATAGTTAGCAGACTGGGCCTCTGCATTCTCTCTCTTTGCAGACACAGAGTGCCATCGGCACCTTTCCTGTTGTAGGCCTGATTCAGAGTCTTTCTCAGTCTATGCATATGGCCAGTATCATTGGGGCTGGATCTAGTGTTAAGGTCACTCTACACACTTTCCACAAATGTGGAGTCTCGGTCTTTCCTTGCCACCATAAGTGGCAGATGCCTCTGAAACCAAACTCAATGTAAGAGTCTCTTTTTTTCCAGAGCTAGGGATGGTCTGGTCTGACCTCTCCCCACTTACCACAATTGGGCAGTCTGTGGTGATCCCAGAGATCCTACTAGTTGGGTCTAGTGTTAAGCATAGGTCTCTCCCCCCACATTTTCCATTGATGCAGAACTTGAGTCTGTCTGAGCCTCTGCTATGTCCAACAGCAGACTCTATCCTCATTTTCTCCAGGTTGAACCGCAAAGTCTTAGACCCAAGGAGTTTATCATGGCTCAGCAAATACCTGGGGGTGCTTCTGGGTGTTCTCCCATGGGGACCGAGGCTTCACTTACAGTTGTGTTGAGTACTGGTCTGGATCTCTGGAGGGTGTGTTGGGCTCAACCGCCACTGCTGCAAGTTGTAGCTGATGTTTGCACAGGAGGAACTGATGACTTATAATTTCAATGATATGCAGCTGCTTAATTCCAGTCCTTTGTTTTTTTCCTGTTTGTCTCTGGAGCCAGGTGTAGTGAGGCGAGATGGCAATGCTGTGACATTTGCAGCCAGAAGGTGAGTGGGTTTCTTTTCTGGTGTTGTTGTGTGCCACTCTGGATCCCTGTAGGGCATGGTGAGCTTGTCTGCCTTGGAAGTTGTAGCTGGTGTTTGTGCAGGAAGAACTGATGATGGCTTACAATTCCAATGATCTTCAGCTGCTCACTTCACATCCTTGGTTGTTTTTCTGTTTGTCTCTGGAGTTGGGGGAGTGCGACAAGGTGGCACCACTGTGGTGCCAGCTACCAAAAGGCAGGCAGGTTTCTTTTTTGCTCTCTGATTGGTCTTTTAAGTTTTTTTCCCTGCCGCCTTGTACCTATCATGTTATTCCTCTACTGGTAGTATTTTCTGGCTTTGTAGAATGCTGTTTTCATGGCAATGGAGATCGAGTGTCAGGACTGGTATGTGCTGCTTCCCTCAGTTGCCATCTCCCTGGACTCCTTAATATGATCTTATATTCAGATCATATTTAAATTTCCCAGATTGTCTCAACAAAATCTTTTGGAAGTTAGTTTAAATGAGGACTCAAGTAAAAGCCACACAGGGCATTTAATTACCATGCCACTAAGTCTATTTTATCAGTTAACTCTTCTTCCCACACCAATTGTCAAATAAATCAGACCACATGTCCTGTAAATTTTTTAATTTCAGCTGGTGGGTTTTCCCTTTGTTTTTATTTAACATTTCTCTTTTTTATATATTCACTGTAACTTGCAGTTAGGTTGAGAGACTTGATAAGATTCTGGCTTCTCACATACATGGTAGCCTACAACACGGGCAATTTCCACATCCTACAGCTCTCCACTGAACTGCTAATTTTTTTTTTCTGAAAGGATTATAGATTTAATAGCATTTTCAAATTTGAAAGGGCTGTCCCAATTAGTCATAGGAAAAATGTAATGCTGGCTGGTTTGGAATCTGGTTGTAATAGGTAGGCTCTCAGGAGGAGAAGGATGCCTGGAAGGGAGTTGACAAAGTTTTGTGCTCTGGGAGAAATGAAAGGCAGACAGTTGTGTGTAATGATTCAATTATACATGAGGTGTTGGCCTAAGGCTACAGGACAAAGAACAATCTCCTCTGTGAAAAATAAATGAAACACTAGATACATAGTTGAGCTCACCCCCAAACACACACCTATAACATCATATGTGTTCTTTATTTTACAGATGTCTTTTGAGTTCACCCCTACAGACAAATGTTGTACTCAGGAGAGTGGAATCTCTCTTCTCTATTTCATCCAAATAAAAGATGCTTGAAGTATACATAGACTGTGATGAAAAGGTTGGGCAAATGTTTTCTTCCTTACACAGTTTGTGTTTTGCAGATATTTAGCATTTACCTAGTTTGTTTACTTTTCTTTTATAGACTTTTAAATTTCACTCACTTGCCGGGCGTGGTGGCGCACGCTTGTAATCCCCGCGCTCGGGAGGCGGAGACAGGAGGATCGCGCAGGTTCGAAGCCAGCCACGCTGGCATAAGAGACCCTGTTTCAAAAATATAAAATAGGTCTGGGAGTGTAGCCCGGAGGTAGAAGGGCTTCCAGGAACCCCAGTACTACCAAAAAAATAAATAAATAAATTTCACTCACTTCACAAACATTGGTCGATCCTTATGTGCCAATAAATTGGTGCATTTTTATCTTATATCATAATGTAGTTTGCAGTGATAGCGACACATTTCCACACAGCACTTGGAGAGGTTTCCCCTGGCTCCCTTCCCACTCCCTGGAAATGATCAATTATAATACAACATGACAATAATTGTAATAGAAATAGGTCTGTGAAAGGAGGAACATAGAAAAGAATCAGCTTGTAACCCCAGTACTTGGAAGGCTGAAACAGGAGAAGCATGGGTTCTAAGTCAGCCTCAGCAACTTAGGGAGGCCCTCAGCAACATAGAGAGATCTTGTTTCTAAATAAAAATAAAATAGGCTAGGGGTGCAGATCAGAGGTAGGATGCTCCTGGGTTCCATCCCCAGTACCAGAAAGAAAAAAAGAAAGAAAAAGAAAAGAACCAGCTTTCTTTACTTTTAAGATATTTTCTTTAAGCTTAGTTGATTACTTCTGGAAGCAATAATTACAGATAGAGAAACCAGTAGGTTTTTATTCCTGGAATCTGTGATTGCCATACATATTTTGTCATAATAAATGCTGTTTAGGAATTCAGTATAATCTATTTTGCCAGTAACTACAGTCTTTCAGGTATACAGTTGGTGTTTCATTCATTTATACACATACATCTATTCATCAAGTATGTATTGACTGTCATATGTTATCTGTTTTTTTTTTTTTTACTTGTTAGCATTTGAAAAGTTTACTTTTATGTTTTCAAGCTGTTGGATCAACAAAATTGAAGCTTCCTCAACCTCTGGACTTTTCAGTAACATGAGCCAATGAAGTTCCTAGTTTGGGTTGGGACTTTTGTGCAAGAGAAGGCATCCTAATAAATTCAGATTGACTGTCTTTAGAGCAAGTCTTCATGTTTGATCAGTTTGAATGTATTTTGGAGGAATATGGAATGTAAAGGGTTATCAATTTCTTGTATCCTTATGTCTGTGCCTATATTTTTTCCTTTCTCTGGAGTGGCCTTCCCAACATATTATTTTTGCAACCCCCCCTGTCCATCTCATAAGACTTAGCATAGATGTCCCTTCTTTTAGGATATTATTTTTGGACCTAGCCTAAATTTAAATACATGACCCTAGTGGTTTCATTTATTCTTTCATTAGTGGGAAGGTAGTCAAATCCCATTATTGGAATGCTTTTAAATGTAACAAATGTAACCCTATAAAGGAGTTGACAAATGGGAATGCAGAGAAGTAAATCTATAATTGCAGTATAGAACATAAGTATCACAAAGAGAGAGTCCTGGGTGCAGTGGGAGTACAGACAGGGAAATCTTAATTCATTCCAGGAGATTTGAGTAATGGAGGTGAAGAACGGCTTCCTGAATGAAATGAAAGAACAACCAGTGTGAGTAAAAGAGATGGAAGGACAAGAAAGAACATTCTAGGAAGAGAGACAGTTTGTACTGCGTCCAATAGCATCTGAGTTGAAAGCCCTCTTTGGGGACAGGGCCAGAATGTGCACTTCTGAGGGACCATGTGGAGAGACAAGAATGGAGTACTGTGCAAAAGCCAGACCAAGGCTGATCTTGACTAACTCACTAAGGAATGTAGATTCTGTCCTAGAGATCACTGATGGGCTGTAATTGTGTCTTAGGAAGGTCAAACTGACTGTAAGAAGTGTGGGGTAGGGGAGACCCCCACTGGGAGCAGGGTCACTAGTTAGGAGGCTTTTGATGGGGCCCATCCTTATCTTTTTTGTGCCATCACTCCTGTGATGTCTGATGTGGAGCAGACACAGAACTTAAAGCTGAGGGAACAGAGGCAAAGGTTGGTGCTTTGGGCCAGGAAATCTGCCTTAAGTGATCAGAATGATATCAGTCATGTTAATAGTGGACAAGACCAGTGTGAGGTAATATTCCCAAGTTGCAATGCTGCACCACACACAGCAAAAGTCAACAGTTATCTGTGGTTCTTTTCACCAACTGTCAGCTTTGGATAATCACCATATCTAAACGTTTCCTTGGACAAAAAGGACACAGATGACAAAAGACAGAATATATTGCTTCTCTGCTAGATTTTATTAGCAGTAAGATTCAGCAACTATATGTCAACTTCCTAACATGGGGTGAGGGTGAGCAGGACCTCCTCCCTCACAGTTTCTGCACTGCAGAAGTTGAATCTGTGGAGAGAAAACATCAAAAGGTCACCTCTTGCTGACATTAGTTGGAGTGCTGAGCATGAAGACAGCTGCGATTCTCGCTGCCTGCCCTACTGCAGCCTGAGAGAGGGGCACGATCTGAGCCAGAGACATGACATTGACTGAAGGGAGGAGGGTTCTACTATAAAGGACTGATTCTCCTTTCTAGTCTTGTAAAACGGTTGTATAAATATAGGGCAGCTGACAATAACAACATAAAAGACTAGAGAGGCCCTGTTTCTGCTTGTTTACAGCCCATGGTTGACTGTGGGTAACTGAAACCAAGCAACAGGAAAAATTATCAATTGAGAAACTACTGTGATTTGCATGGGTGCATTATAGGTAGGTGTATTTTTGCCTTTTAGATAAATTGTTAACCTGGCATAAACCCACCAAAGTGGTTTTATTGTTTGCGATTCCCACTGGCAGTGTATGAGAGTTCAAGGCTCTTGTTATCCTCAACAGGGCTTAGTATTGTCAATCTTTTTAATTTTATCCCTTTAAATAGGCTTATAGTTAGCCGGGCGTGGTGGCGCACGCTTGTAATCCCTGCGCTTGGGAGGCAGAGACAGGAGGATCGCGCAGGTTCGAAGCCAGCCGCGCGCGCTGGCTTAGGAGACCCTGTTTCCAAATAAAAATGTAAAAATAGGTCTGGGAGTGTAGCCCGGAGGTAGAAGGGCTTCCGGGAACCCCAGTACTACCAAAAATAAATAAATAAATAAATAAATAAATAGGCTTATAGTTATATCTCATTGTGGTTTTAGTATGCATTTTCATAATGACAGTGTTTCTTTTTCTGGCATTTAATTTTGTTGAAATTGTATTTTTATATTTAAAGTAAATTTCATGTAGACATAAGACAATTAGATATTTATTTTTAAATTCTGTGTAAATTCTTTGCCTTCTAATTGTAGTATTTAGACCATTTTTATTTAATACAGTTATCAACATGGTTAGGTATAAGGTTATTGTCTATTTGTTTTCTATTTACTCCCTCTCTTATTTGTTCTTAATTTTTATATCTTTCTATGCTCTCTTTGCCTAGTCATTCTTCTTCTTTTATGTTACTGGGGATTGAACCAGGGATACTCTATCTCCAAGCTATATCCTATCCCTCTTTTTTTCAAAAATTGAAACAGGGTTTCACTAAGGTGTTGAAGCTGACTTCACACATGGGATCCTCTTGTCTCAGCCTCCCAAATATTGGGCCACTTAATCCAGCTTGGACCATCTTCTTCACTAAGACCAGTGAATAGGACAGCAATTTTTGTCCCTTCTTAAGTTACATGAGTTTCAGACAATCTGAGAAACAATTTGGTTAATCCATAAAGTTTAGGGATAAACCACACATTAATTACACCAATAGCAAAAGGCTTATCTGCCCAACAAGGCATTCTCTTTCCCTTGGGATCATGAAGCCAGATTCTCATTCTAACAATTTATATCAGATAATATCACAATTACCTACAGGTCTATCAAAGTTGTTTTTCTAGACTAAAATTCTAAGCTTCTTCCTAAGGACACAGAAATTATTAGGAAAAAGTTGTGGCTGGGGCATGGATGAATCCCTATGGGGAGTTTAGTGTAAAGGAGAATTTTTTTGGGAATGGTGAACACTACTCAATCATCGCCATGCCCTTGATTTCCATTACTTACACTCTTCCGTCGTTTCTTTCCACTTGGATACTGGTTGCTCCCACTCTGGGCAGGGTTGGGTTGATCACATTGTTATACCAAATAAACTTCACCCTCTGCAAGTCCCCAACATCCACATCCGAGTCAATCTCACTGGAATGCGTATTGCCTGATTTGAGAGTGCCCCTGTGGAGTTAAAAAATTAACAAATATATTTGAATTAAATACACATAAAATAGTTATAAATATCAACATATACATATTTTTGAAAACGTCTTATAATGCCTCTCTAGCTGACATTAACAGAACATTTCTCATTCTTATGTATTTATAAATTAACACACATAAGTTAACTCACTGACAGGCTTTGGCACCAATAACTAACAGCACTTTAGTCATCTTTAAAATAAAACTTCCAACATGTTTTAGTCACAATTTGTTCCCACAGTATAATTAATGGCCCAATCATATGAATCTCCACTGATATGTGGGGAACAACTATTTATTGATTATAAAACCAGATATCAGGCATCAAAGTAAACATTTATGAGTTTCCCAGAAAATAGCAGAGAAAATATTAAAATTCTGAAATACATTGAAGTGCAAGTATAAAAGCCCATCTTTCTTTCTTTATATGTAACAGTACTCTACTCTCATATGCTAAAAATAATCAAATTATTCTGTCAGTAATATATATTATGCATGCACGGAATTTAACATTTAAGCAGTTTAAGAGCAATATTTTACTCACTTGAAAATTTCATACTGCTTGGAGTTTACTCCATTTCCAAACAAAGAAACTAGGATGTGTCCTGTAACCTTCTGTCCAGACAGTGTGACAGTTACCTTATACCTCCAACCTGCAGAGGAGGTAAAATTTGCAAAGTGTTAGTCTAGAGATAAGAAACACTGAAAACTGATTGTATCCTATCCCACTACTACAGAATTTTGTGTAACTTGTACATGATGTTAGTAATTTTTCAAAGAACATGGTCACAGTCATTACTTTCTCTAAATGTTCAAGAAACAGGTATTGGAGGATGATGAATTTCCATTGTCAATGGCTGTATTTTCAAGTTAAAAGACACAGCAGTATATTTGGCTTAAAATTTTTTAGCCTTTCAATTTGTTCTTGAATGTTCTAAGAATTTTATGTGAGAAGGTAGTGGGAAAATAGTAGGACGTGACATTTTCAGCAGTTTGTTTTAGTTTCCTTTATCAGTGGATTTTAGAGTACTGTCATCTTTTTGTCAAAGTAGTTTACATTTACTTTTAAAATTCTACTCTCAACTTTCCATTGCTCTTGGAACTGTATCAATTTAGGTAGTTAAGAGTTAGTTCCCTTTAGCTCTAGCCTGGGCCAAATTGAGGATAAAATAAAATTTATCTTTAAATTTTACAGTTTTCTCAATCCCACTGTATCTCATCTCTGTAGTTTTCTTTTTCTATTACCCAGAACAACAGCAGCAGCAGCAACAACAAAAACCTGGAGCCTGTTCTCATGCCTCCCCCTTCACACACCCTACAATTCCCATACCAAATGGAATTAAATCTGAAATATCTCCCCAATTCTTATTCCAACCATTCCTGCTATCACTTTGAATAAAATACTTTTTCTCCTTGTATAAAAACTTAGGATTCTGCTCCTTGAACTTTCAACTGAAAACGAGGAAGCCCGAAGAGGAAGCCTTCTGCATTCAACACAAGAATCACATGTGAAGAAATTTATTCTTCTCCCACTAATCATTTGGACTCCACACTCTCCTGCCCCAGTTAGCCATCGTTACCTTGCACATAGCATTAAGTATATTCCCACTTTGGGGAGAGGTGTTTATAACTTTCAAATGGAAAAGCAGTTTCACACATTATTAGTAGGCATGATAAAACAGAAAGGTTTAGGAATTCAATGTAAATAAAATAGAAACTTACGAGCAAAATTACTGGCATCACCAGTGTTTAGAAAGAATTTCTGGCCCACTCCACTTGTTCTCCCAACAAATCTATCAGCATAGTGACCCATCTGTGGGCATCCTTGGCTTGAACAGGGGAAGCACTTGTCCTAGTAAAAACAAATGTTGATTGAGGATGCTCTTTCATTTAATAGCGCTCCATATTTTCTTTCCCAATAATCCAAATATTCTAAAGCTGGTCCTTTCTGAGTAAAAGGGGTTTTAATAGTGTCTCTGAAAAGGTTAGCAATTTTTATGATTCACAAAGATAAACCTACAATTTCACTGTTAGAAACAAAACACTATAAAAACCATACAGTGGAAACATTTAAGTATATGTATTCTTCTCTTTTGCCCCAAGACAGCCACCTTCCTGCATGGCAATTGAAATTTATTTTGGAAATATTGTATAATAAAGAACAGCCTCTGATATGCAAAACAGGATTCATTAGGAAGCCCATAGGCTCAAAACTGAGGCTTCTCAATTTCCTTAGTTTGCGTTTTGCAGAGCCAAGACTAAAGGATTCAGATCTTAGAATTCTCCCAATGTGGAGAAAAACAGTTCAGTTGACCATTCAGCCTTAACTATGAGGCTGGAATGTAGAGAAGACAGTTAATTACATAATATAATGCCTTCCCTTTTGTATCAAATGGACTGTTATAAAAGAAATGGAGAGGGAAGAAGAGAGTTGGTAAGACAAGTAATCTAAATTCCTACATGGAAAGGAGAGCCACTTCACTGTAAAGGGTGATGGTGGGCTCCTTTACTGATGAACCAGGGGATGGCCATGACATCTGTTATGCTAAAGGGCAACTGAGGCAGCCAGGAAGAAGTAGCCAAAGCTTTCTAAGGAAATGACCCAAACCAGAAAAGTAGACACACCCCAGACTTCATCTCTAAATGTTACAGGTGTGACTTTCCACAAGGCAGTCATGAATATAACCCAGAGTCTAAAGTAATCAAGAAACCCTGAACCAATGGACCCCCACTTCATTCCTTGTGGAGAACACACTGAATGGACCACCACGAGGATCATCTGACCCTAGAGCTGCTTTGTGAAGTTAGAAAGGGAGCCAAAGGCAGAGAAACCTGCAAGACAGAGACATCTTCTTAACAAAGTGATGAGCATCACCCCAAGGGCTGTTTATACTTTTTTACCAGACTGTTTTAACAGCATGAGATCTGAGGTTAATAGATTTAGCTGTAGGAATATAAAATTAAAGTTATACTAAATAAATAACATATTTTTGTGACTATATAATCAATTAATATGACTAAAATACAAACCCCTTCCCCATAATAGCTATAACTCATGGCATACTAACTTGTTTTTTTTTTTTTTGCGGGAAAAGCCCATTGGTCTAAGCAATTAACATATAGCATCACATTAATTCTCTTAATAAGTACATTTAATCTGCCACCAGTATCAATATTTGCATTTGCAAATTAAGAAGCTGTCTTAGAGAAGTGAACTATTTTGCCCAAGTTATTTGGCTATTTAAAGAATCCTAAAACCACAACTGAAGTCTTCTCTTTTAGAAACTAAGGTATATCTCCTTGGTAATTATGATTTTATCCTGAAAACTTCTTTATGGAATAGCATAGATTAAAATTTTTATTTGAAAAAATTATAATAAAAAGTCTGTCTTGGCTAGACATGGTGACACACATTTGTAATCCCAGTACTTGGGATGCTGAGACAGGAGTATTGTGGGTTTAAAGTCAGCCTTGGCAACTTAGTGAGTTAATAGCAACCTAGTGAGACCCTGTTTCCAAGAAAGAAATAAAATCAGACTGGTGGCCTCACTTAAATATAGAATACCTCTGGGTTCAAGTGCAAAAAAAAAAGAAGTCTATTTTACAAAATATAACATACAATATATATATATATATATATATATATATATATAGTTCAATTTCATATAAGAATTCAATGTAGATATCAAGAAAATACAAAACAATATCAAAACTCAAGAAAAAAATCATGATTACACCAAAATTTCCTTATGCCCATGATTCTACAGCTTAAAAGGTCACCATTTAAGAGAAAGTGTCCATGTTCATTGAATATCCTATAAACATAAACTAGGTTTTATTTGTTTGTTTAACATATTTACAAAATGAGTCTAAACACTTAGTTGATATATAGAAAAGTGATGTAGAACAATTTAGATGTGGGATAATTTTGTTTAAAAGCCCATTTCACTAAAGCATTCTAATTCTTCACTGTTACTAAAATACATTAAAATATGGCTAAATATATTAAATATAAAAAACATAAACATTCACTGAATGATGTCCTGTTTAGCAAACCACACCAGTCATGAGGAGTGACAGTCACAAAATTAAACTGGAGGAGTTGAGGATGTAGCTCAGTAGGACAGAGCATGTTTAGCATGTGCAAAACCCTAGATTGAATTCCCAACATAACACAAAGATAATATAATAAAATAAGTAAAATTTTAGTGAGAGGTGGAATCTACTTACTGCAGAAAAAACACTATAAGAGTCACAAGAGAATCCAGCAAAGCCAGTAGGGTTGAGAATACTATCAGTATAATACTTGTAGCTTCTTAAGTGATTGCAGGCTGCAAAGTCACGAGTTCCTGTGAAATCAAACATGATTACACATCAGTGAGATATTATTTTTCTAAATTAATGTCATTACCAGGATATAGCTACTGATTATATTTCTCTAATTAGTATGAACTCATAAAGATCACATCACAAAAATATGTATGCAATGTATTCATGACTTGTTATACAATCAAATAAAGTAATGTTTACAGATTATAATAATTAATGTCATTGTTAAATGAAATGGAGAAATAACTTGAGAAGGAACAGATGAATCCATATAGATGTAAGTGCAATTTAATAATATATTCCCTGAATTAGGTTTTTACAAAGTTGATTGAAAATACAGTTTCTTTTTAACAGGCTTCTCATGCCCACATGCCCAAGTGGAATCCTGTGTCTCAAGGATGAATGTCAAAGCTTTTTACCTTGTAAAATATGAGGGCTATAAAATTATAAAGAAAAATAAAACACAAACTTTACCCCAATGAAAATCAATCTTGGACTTCCGGGAAGATGGCGACCGAGAAAAGCGGGGCTTAAGAGCCCCGCTAACACCAATCTCCATTACCACAAAATCAGCGCCTTTCATAGCCAGAAAACACCATCACCAGAGAAACAAAAAAATCACCAGGCTCCAGAGAGAAAGCGGACTGAGAACAGAGCTCAGAGCCACAGAGGAGATACACTGGCCTCACGCCCGAGGACGCGGCAGCAGCGCCATACTGCCGGCGGCAGCGGCATATTCACCAGATGGCTACAGCAAGCCAAGGTAAGCTGCTGCGGAACTGCCAGGCGGGATTTCTCGCCGCAGGTAAAATCTAAAGCTCCCAGTGGCTGAGCTCAGCACACGCTGCAGGGATTTAGGGTGGAAATCAAAACCAAGAAGAAATACACCAGCCTCACGGCCGAGGGCGTAGCAGCGGTGCCATATTGCCACCGGCGGCAGCAGCAGAGAATTCAACGAATCCAGTACAGCTACCTCTGCGTACTCAAGAACAGTGAGTCAAATTGCAGGCCACAGAGGAGAAATCCCAGTACTGTACTCCCTGGGACTTGACTCAGTGGGGGAGTGGCGGTGGCAGAGATATCACACAATAGGAGAACGTGCAACCTGGCACCCCCCACAGTCTAAAGCAGCCTCTATCGACTCTCTGGGTCAGAGACTCTGTGATACAACCCAGTAAAGGAGTAGTGGGGTCTGAGATACTACTGACTCGAGATCCAGAACACCTTAAGTGAAGTCATAGTGACCCAAGGAAAGAACCCAGAGAAGGCACAAACTTCCGAAATCATGGGAAAGAGGAATAATACTGGAGCAATGAATGCCCACAACCCCACAACATCAGAACCCAATAAAACAGAAAATCAGAGATTTCTAGAATATCAAATCAGGAAAATAACTGTAGAAATAATAGAGGTGCTTCAAAAAGAATTCAGAGAGAGCCAAAAAGAGATAAAGAATGCAATTAATGAAGTAAAGGCCTCAATTCAAAGCACAAACAACCGATTAGACCACATGGAGAACAGAATCTCGCTCTTAGAAGATGATCATTCCAAAAATGAACGCATAGTTTCTAATCTAGAAAAAAATATCCGACAGCAGGAATCTGATATTGAAGAAATATGGGCCCATTTTAAGAGAGCTAACCTAAGAATAATTGTAATAGAGGAGAGAAAAGAAAGTGAAACCAAAGGGATCAACAATCTCTTCAAGGAAGTAATAGCAGAAAATTTTCCAAACATAGAGCAAGAGGTCGATACACAGGTCCAGGAAACTTATAGAACTCCCTTTAGACAGGATCCGAGAAGAGGATCCCCACGCCACATAATTGTCAAAATGACCAATGTGGAAGCCAAGCAGAGAATCTTAAAGGCAACAAAAACAAAGGGCCAAGTGACATTCAGAGGCAAACCAATTAGAATCACTCCAGACTTCCCAAACCAAGTCATGAGAGCCAGAAGGGCTTGGAGTAACATATTCCAAACTCTGAAAGAAAACAACTTCCAGCCAAAAATTTCCTACCCAGTAAAACTTTCTATCAAATTAGATGGAGAAAGAAGAAGCTTCCATGACAAACAGAAACTGAAGGAATTTATGTCTTCAAAACCAGCACTAGAGAAAATACTCAAAGAGATGAACTACAAAGAAGAAATAGGCAACACACACCAGAACCAGAGAAACAAGAGTTTCCATCCAACAGACAACTAAGATTGGTTATCTGTGGAGATTCATTACTTATGTTAGTCTTTTACCTATCTCTAACTGGTATTGTTTGCCTTTATTGTTGTTAATTTTTAGGATTTCTAGTTGGAATATTAATATACCTTCAGATATAGCATTTGGAAATATTTTATCCCATTCTATTAGTAACTGTTAACTCTGTTTACATTGTCTTTGGATATACAATATTTTTTTTATTTTTTAGGGAGTTTGTATACTCTTCTGTTGCCTGTGCCATTGAAATCATATCCAAGAAATCACTGCCAATTTCAATGTTGTGAGGTTTTTATGACCCAGATTTTCTCCTAAAAGTTTATAGTCTTAAGATTTATATTTAGGTCTTTTATCTATTTTGAGTTAATATTTGTATATGGGATTAGGTAGGGTCCAACTTTATTCTTTTTCATGTAATTATTATGTTTTAACAATATTTAGTTAAAAGATTATTATTTCTACCACCAAATGTTCGTGGAAACCTTATCAAAAATAACTTGACAATATAGGGAAGAATTTAGCTCTAGACTTTTATTTAACTCCAATGGTTTATATATCTGCCTTTAGAATAGTACTACACTGTTTCAATTATTGTAGCTTTATATGGTTTGAAATCAGAAAATATATATCTTCTAGCTTTGTTCTTTTTCGAGATTGTTTTGGGTATCTAGAGTCCATATTCCATATTAGGATAGATTTTTTTCTGAAAAATAAATATATAAATATATGATAGTTTCACCTAAAAAAATAGAAAAAAATATTCTCTGGTAAGAAAGAAAGTAAAAAGAAATATTGTAATATTATCTTTAAGTCATCAAAAGCTTGGTATCAGACAAATGAAACTGTTATGTGAGATTATCATTTTTAATTCTGGATAAATTGCTATAATACTAGATGTCAACCACTAAGCCAAGCATTGGAGGGAGCGATGGGGAGAGAATGGGGTGGGGATCGGGTGGGGGGTGACAGGGCGATGTGTGCATGTATGTCTACAAAAGTTTGTATCCCACTATGATGTATGAATACAGTGCACCAATAAAAAAATATTACTCTAATTTATATATAAAAAAAGAAAAGAAAATCAATCTTATTGTACACATCATTATTTACCTTCCCAGATTCCATCTATGTCAACAATTTGAGAGAGAACATTCTTCTGACATCCAGGCATTTCTATTCCTCCATTTGGAAAGAAATCTAGATGACCTGCAGTTTGGCTCATTCCAAAACCTGAAGAATTTTTAAAAATTAGGGAAAGATTATGTTACTTTATAAATACAGGACACTTTAAAACACTCGAATGCATAGTCTCAAAATCCTACAGAAAGAGGAGCTGTGGAACTCACCCAGGTTGGGGACTATTGGGGCACCATCTGTGTGAATTACATCCACAAACTGAGCGTCACTGGGGTCCAGTCGCACTAGTTCAGGTGTACCTTCAAAGCAAGGTTCGGCTGGATCCAGTCCTAAAGCAAACAGGATGTCCTTAACAATGTTATTGTTCATGTGGTTCACCTTTCTCCATTAGTTATACACCTGACTGCAATCATGAGCCACACAGGAAGAGATAAACAAATTCTTCCTCACCTTACTCTTTTTTAAAAGAGAAATCTTTTAGTTTGTTCTTTGCTTGAAAGTGAAATTTCCCAAACATAGAATTTGCCTCTACTTAGGAATGCTTATGGTATCATAAATGTCATAAGACTATATCATCCATTGGAGAACCCTAGTCATTAGCAGCATTTACCAGAAAAGAGACACTGGACTAAAAACTATCCAGGCTGAAAGAGTCTGCTATACTATAATTGCCCAGGAGGGAAAGGATCATGGTTCCTGGCTGAGTAGGCTGTGGGAAACATTGACAAATTATGGGAGTTAATGTTCTAGAAAAATTTCTTTTCAGACAATTAATATGTAGAAATTCCCAATGTTCTCATCAATTTAAATGCATCAAATTATACACAGAATTAAGCAGTGGATCATCAGATCAACATGGAAAGCTGGAAGATTGAAGAGGGAAGTGGCCATTAATTGAAATAGTCACATTTCAGGTCGAGGATAGCAATGTCCTCTTCATAAGGTTACAGGGCTGTTTTTAGATCTGGATAGCCAAAATGTGATCCTTGGCCAAAAGCAACCAGTTTGAGGTTTATGAGATAGTATTTTTAATTGAATTAGCAGTACCAGAACTGTAATACCAAGGGAGCCTAACCATTTGCCCCTCTTCCGTTCACCTTTGGGATTACAGGTTGGTGTTCAGAAGCCATTGCTATTGAGGCAGAATATAATTAGTCAATTATTATGGAGGCAGAATACAATTAGTTATATGCACTTTAGCTCTGTGGGATCCATTTTATTTATTTTATTGTTTATAATAATTATTCATAAAAGTTATCTTTTCCAAATATCTTTTCCAGGAGAAATAGCTACATTAGGTCTTTTGATGTTCCTAGTTGATATTCTAGTTTATGTAATATATATATAAATGTTGTATATATATGTAATATATATATATATATATATGTTAAATGGCATACTGAAGACCAAAGATTGATGATAATAAAGTATGCCAGGCCACAGAACATTCTGATTTCTAACTATGCAAAGCAGGGGCACCAAAATTTCCTCTTGTACTTCCCTTTTGATTCCATAGAGGCTTCATGTAGCCTCATTTTGTAGCTTTCACTGTTTTGACCACCAACCTGTGATTCTTCCAATGGCCCCATTGGTTCTTCTTCCGGCCTCCCCAGCAGCGTGGGATCCCAGGCTGTGACCAATCACATGGACATTGGAAGGAGAGTATTCGAATTCAGACTGTTGGGGAGGGGAAACTCTTCAAAATGTTTTCAAGCGTTGCAAAATTCCAAATGAGCACAGAGGGACCCCAAAACCTTGATTTTAAGATTTCTTATGTAGCTTCTTTGAAGCACTTGCTTTTCTGTTTTTTGTCATAATTATAATGAGAAATACCAATCATTTAACTAGTGGACATAGACCTCTATTTTGTTCTACTATGTAGAGAGAACCCTTGAAGGAAGGGCTCATGGAATTGCTACCCAGAGATGATGAAGCAAATATTTAAAGGTCATAATGAGAACAATTATTTAAGCACATTCAAGTTTAATATTTTGTGTGTTTTAATCACTCATTCAAGTTAGACTATAGCATTGTGCTTTTTTCCAGAACATAAACAAAAACAAAAAAATTAACCTTGAGATTGATATTGCCATGTCAAATTGGTAATAACTGATAAAATTAAAACAAAAACTGCTAGAATTCAGTAGATACCATCTACTTCATTGTTTGAATAAGTTCACTTAATTAAATACAAACTATGTTATTGAATTAAATAGGTTATTAATTATGCCCAAACAGATTTTTTCCTACATTTTTTTGACCAAGCTGAAAGCCATATCTCAGGAGAGAAATGTCTTTATCAACTAACATACCACCAGGTTTTGTTTTAGAAATAGAATCCAGAAAAAGATGTGCATGGGACTTTATGTATCCTGGAGTTAGTTACCTGAAGGAATTGAACAAAATAGGCCACTTCTGCCCCCACAACCCGGATGTTCTGTGAGGCCTGGGTATACCCAGTTCGGGAGCCTCCTTTCCAGTCGACACAGATGCAGTTCACGCTTTCCACCTTGAACATGGTCTGAGGGGAGAGATGCAATAAGTAGGTAAGTAATTCAGGATCTTAACTGATAATTAATACATTTTGTGACAAGGATAAATTTCCTTCTTGACCAGTACTACATCAAATCACTTTCAACCCCAAAGCTATGACCAAAGCAGCTAGTCTCTAATGGATATGAAATCCCTCCTGTAGTGTAGTATGGAGTGTGACCATCTTTGGAACTGCCTTCTTGGGATTGGATGCATAGACATTTGATTCAGAGAGAACTGTATCACAAGTCATATAACAGATTGTTTTATTAGAGCTTCATAAATGCAATAGGGCTACACTATTCCCTACTAGAACACAGCTGGGGACATTGCCTGTCTCCTCTACTGTATCCTTGGTGCTGTATGCCTCAGGACATGTTGGTCCTGGCATAGAGTAAGTGTTCAATAAACACTTACTGAATGAATGGAAGACTGTTAGAACCCCTTAAAATCAAATATATTGAAGGTAAAGAAGTAAGCCTTTTCATGATGAAAAGAATAACCAGAGTTTTTGGATGAACATATCTTATTGTACATCACTGAAATTACCTCACATAACAGCACAGTCTACCAGTTATCTACTGAAAACTATGTTGATGGGTATAAACATTGTGTTATGAAGAATGGTTCTGGTAGGAAGTGTTCAAGTAGATGTTTACACATATTCCCAACTTTAAAAAAAATTAAGAATAATGAAGCAATCTTGGGAAACATATCCACTTCTATTCTCCCACAGAGGAAAAATTCAAAGAATGAAAACAGTTTTTCTAAATAATACAACATGAATCCAGTTTGGCTGTTCTTAGATAGCAGCATAAAACTCTGCATGGGGTGTTAGCTAAGAACAGAGCCAGGGCTGGAATCCCAGTTCTTCAGTCTTCTGATTTAATCACGTTTACTGGGAACATAGTCCAAGGCAAAGGAAAGAAAATAGAATCACTTCTGCTGAAACAGTGAACAACCAGAATGGAAAAATGTCATGGTTTTCTTAGACATCACAACCAGAAGGGATGAGAGTGGCAAGTGAAAAAGGAAGGAAAAGTATTACTTTGTTCAAATGAGATTTCCTAGCTCCTTTCCATCATCACACAAGAGTTGCCAAAGCAAATCAAATGCATGTAAAATCATACTTTGGGGATCTTAGAAATGCATAAATTGAGCTGGGCGTGGTGGCGCACGCTTGTAATCCCCGCGCTTAGGAGGTGGAGACAGGAGGATCGCGCAGGTTCGGAGCCAGCCTCGCTGGCTTAAGAGATCCTGTTTCCAAATAAAAACTATAAATATAGGTCTGGGAGTGTAGCCCGGAGGTAGAAGGGCTTCCAGGAACCCCAGAACCACCAAAAAAAAAAAAAAAAAGCATAAATTGTATAAAACGTATATTTCCTTTGAGCTAAAAAGCACAATTCTTTCCTTCACTGTTGAGTAAAAAGCTATCATTAACCTCCCACATTAAGAACCAAATTGTGCCGGGCGTGGTGGCGCACGCTTGTAATCCCCGCGCTTGGGAGGCAGAGACAGGAGGATCGCGCAGGTTCGAAGCCAGCCGCGTGCGCTGGCTTAGGAGACCCTGTTTCCAAACAAAAATGTAAAAGTAGGTCTGGGAGTGTAGCCCGGAGGTAGAAGGGCTTCCAGGAACCCCAGTACCACCAAAAAAAAAAAAAAAAAAAAAAGAACCAAATTGAAAGTAGTGTGTAGCAGGTGAACTGTGCTTTTACTAATTGCTCGGAACACAGGAACCAAATGAACTCTCGTGTGCTCCTCTGTCTTCGGTATCAACCCTGTGCTCTGTGGATGGCTTGAGTCCAAGACAGGTGAAAAATTCCATGCTTTTAGGAAGGGCTCTGTGTCTTTTTCTTGACACCACTGAAGAAATGACTACAGCATTATGCCACCACAGCCACAGAAATGTGATGAAAATGTGAATAAACACAAATAAATGAATCAACAATATGGTTCCTCAAGCATTATTAGTTGTTAGAAAAAATATTTCGTTTAATTTTCTGTCCTTTAAATCTGTGTTATCACTGAGAACAGAGCCAAAGGCCAATTAAAGAAAATAGGATCACTTCTGCTGAGAAAACAGAAACCAGAAATAAAAAACCATGATGATGTCCTAGACATCACTACTGGAATAGAGGAGGATAACCTGGGAAAATGGAAGGGAAGGTGATCGTCTGGACAAATAAGATGTTAGCACTTTGCATGGAAATTAAAAGCCACTTGGAAGTGGTGACACACACCTCTCATCCCTGTATTTGGGAAGCTGAGGCTTCTAGGCCAGCCTCAGAAATTAAGCGAGGGCCCCAGAAACTTAGCAAAACCTTGTTTCAAAATAGGGAATAAAACTGGGCTGGAGGTTGTAACTTAGAGGTAAAATGCTCCTGGGTTTAATCCCTAACACTACTACAAAAAAAAAAAAAAGAATTTAAAAGCTAATGAACTAATGAACATACAGGGGCCTATATTAGCTGGTATCCAGCTGCTATTGCTATTTTTTTTTTCAGTACTGGGGATGGAACCAAGGAACATTCTACCTTCAAGCTACACCCCCAGCCCTATGTTTTTATTCTTTATTTTATTTTATTTTATTGTGGCACTGGGGGTGGAACCCAGGGAATTTCTACCTCTTGGATATACTCCAGACCTATTTTATACTTTATTTTGAAACAGGGTCTCACTAAGTTGCTGAGAGCCTCACTCATTAGCTAAGGCTGGCTTCAAAACTGTGTAATCTTACTGTCTCAGCCTCCCAAGCACTGAGATTACAAGCATGCGCCACCACGCCCGGCTCTGATTCTTTATTTTTAAACAGGGTCTCACTGAGTTGCAAAGGGCCTAAGTAGTAGCTGAGGATGTCTGTGAACTGTGATCCTACTGTCTCAGCCTCCCAAATGCTGGGATTAGAAGTATGTGCCACCACATGCAGCTTGCTGTTGCTAAAATTTTGAAACATCTCTGGTAGTAAACCAGAGCCACCAAATATCTGGAGCCACCAAATACCTGCCATCTTTAGTCCAGGGCCCCTCTGCACACTACCATCTGGAACTCCCCTGGGAAGCCAAGGACCAGTGGATCCTGCAGTACCATGGTGACCAGAATGTGTCCTCCTGCTTGGGGCCATGTGTTCTGGCTCCTAATTATCACTCCTGAGACAATCTTCCCTTAAGAGTTCACCAGGTCTCACCTTGCACATATTGGCCAGCCAGCTTTCGTCTCCCTTGTCGATGAATCCATGAATGATAAAGCGAGTTTTTCTATCTGTTCTGAAATTAGAGCTCCTGATAATTGATGAATCTGCAGTGACTCTCTGTTTTGGGGAGAAAAGTGTTACAGGTTAAGTTTCTTAATTATATCAATATTCTCTAGAACTATTCTCTAGAAGATGTGGAAGGAGGTCATAGGTGAAGATTACTGGTATTTGGGACTCTGGTAAGGACTCTCCCTTAATAGCCAAGCTATTCATAATCATCCCCAAATTGTTACTTTCCAGTCATCATACAAATATTGCAGTTTTTCATCTTAAGATGATATGTCTGCCGTATTTGTCATTAAGATCCTATTTTTGCACAGTAGAAGTCTTTGTATATGTGTGATTTGATATATATCTTAATCTACCTACGTATCCAACATTGTGAGTTATATCTGTACATAGATATTCCTCCAGTTATGATGGGTTTGTGTCCTGATAGACCCATAGTAAGTCAAAAGTACTGTAAGTTGAAATGCATTGAAAAAACACTGAAACTACCAAACACCATAACATCAATGCAATACACTATAGTGTAGGTAGCGTATCATTGTTTACATTCACGACCAGTGGCTCACTATGAGTTGAGCTGTGCTGCTATTGCTTAGTAAGAGAGTTTTGTTTAGAATATCACTAGCCCAGAAAAGATTAAGATTCAAAAATCAAAGGATGATTGATACTGGATGCATATTGTTTTCCCACCATTGTAAGGACAAAAAACTATTAAGTTGAGACATCTTCCATGGGGACTACTTGCATAAATGTTGGAGAACTCTATATTTTTGTGGAATGTATTATATGCATATTACCTTATATTTATGATCTTTTGAGAGTACCATGAAGATAGAACAAAATTAACATGAAGTTAATTGACCTTTTATAAATAAGTTACATAAATAATATTAAAGGTCATGCCCATAACAGGCTACAAAAAATTTCTGATTTGTTCTCGTTAGGTGAGGATTTGAATATTCAGTATACTAGTTGCACAAAACACGTGTAACTAAGTGATGAAAACAATGTGTATTCTTACTTGATAGTTATCCTGGTTCTCATTAGTATACAGGAGAAAGCGAGTGTTGATGTCCTCTGGACTCCAGGGCAATATTTTCAGAGGTCTTTCCACGATCCCTGCCCAAGGGGAATCATCGCTGAAGCACCCGAGTCTATCATAGCAGACTTCTTTTCCTGAAATCACCCAGAAGTGTTTTTAGCACATTAGTTTAACCAGAATTCTCCTTTTTATGATCTCTAGGACAAGTAAAATCACATTCAGTGACAAGTCTTCTAATTTCTCAACACCCTCCTACCTACATGCTCTGAAAGACAGCGCCTGATACTGCTCCTCATTTCTGCCTCGGGGACTGGCTCACTCCTCTGTCTCTGCTCAGTCCTAGGCAGGGACTCATTTCAGCCTCTCAACCTATATATGGTTTCTGGGCCACAGGTTCTCAAGAATGGGGCAGCCTGTGTCCCAGACCTTGGTGGGCGCAGCAGGTGCAGAGACTTTCAACTCCCAGGAACTACCATCTGGCTCTGAACTTTGGATGAAGAAATATGTTTCATGCAAAATTCTGTCTCTCCACTCAGTCTGAGCATGTAGGTATCTGACCTATGTTTGAGGATTATCAAGGATTCCTGCAATGAAGAAGGTTTTCACAAACAAGCAACAACAACAAAAATCCATGATTTGCCACAACTATGGGCTGGCATGTTACTGTATAAAGGGACAACTCTAGGGAAGGCTCTGGAGAAGTGCAGATCAACAGAGGAGTAAGAGTTGCAGCTGTTGTGGGATCTGTATTCCTCCAAAGCTTACTCATGCCAGATGCTGGACAAGATGACTTACTGATCATGCCTAAGTCGCTCAGTCATCCCATTAGGGGGCTGAGGTCATTATCCCCATTTCACAAAGATCCAAAAGCTCAGGGGGCCCCCGAATCCTGCCAGTCATAGAGTTGTAGGTGATTAAACCTGGGTTCAACCCCCTCCCTGAAGGAATTTCTGAGTGGAGTGGTGCTAGACCCAGAAAATGAAATTAAAAGTTAAATTTGAACTTTAGATAAATAGTATATTTTATAGAAATATGTAATATGTTCACTATTTGAATTATTTCTTTTTTATCTCAAATTCTAATTAAATTGGGCATTGCTTAAGATTTTATCCAGCAAATACACTTCAATGCCTTGTACTCCAGATCCCGTGTCTTCCTGGCTCTACTCCCTGTCCTTATCTTGGCATAGATTCAGCCCTCACAGCCCTGGAAATGACTGCACAGAGTCAGAATCCCCAAAGTACACATGCATATCTTTTGTTACCTGCTACTGATCCCAGCAGCAGTGCCAGTGTCCAGAAGGGCAGCATCTACATAAAGGAGAAAACATGACTGAATCTGATTAAATACGCTTGAAAATACTGCTATAATCCAAGTTGTCTTAGATCTCTGGGGGAAATGGGAGAATTCCAATAAATTATCCTGGAAAATTTACTCCTGACTTACCGTGGCAGATCTGTCAGGTTCCACGGACAACCAGTTGCCGCTGAGAGCTCCTTTTATAAGTGAGTGTTATCGTTTTTGGGCAGTGCCAGGGAAAAATGGCATGAAAAAAGCAGGTTCCAAGGATCTATTTCTAATTTTAATCATAGATAAGTCTAGATAAATAGAGTTGAAAAAGTTTTCCATGGAGCCCATGGGAAGATGAGAAAGTGGTAGATAAGAGGAGTTCTTTCTGTGTGCTTATGTAATGCTCAGAATCACCATCATTGCATTCAGGCGAAAGTTTTAGGTGGCCTCCTCTTTTAGTTCACACTTTGATCAAGTCCAGGGATGAGCATGATGCAAAACTGTTTCAAAGATTTGATAATAGTCATCCTGAAACACCTCTGAAGGCTCACGTGCCCGGGCAGTTTCTCTGTCATCTGGTCTTCCCCTCAAACAACGAATTAGGAACAATGCTTCCAGAGAGACCTTTATTCTAGAAAAACAGTTCTGAGTTTATTGTTGGTAGTCCACAGTAGTAGCTTGTTTCTCAACAAAATCACATAGGAAAGAATAAACAAAGCAATAACAGGGATTTGGGGTACCGCTGAGAGCATAGCAGTACAATCAGTGACCCTAACATCTGATGAAACTATGAATAAGAAAAAAATAGAACTCAGTGGCTCCAAATGGTCTTGGCAAAGTTCTCTGAAAAAGAAGTGTTTGGTAGAGAACTAAGATGTTTTTAGTTTGCTAGATTGTTTAAATTGCACTGTTAAAAAGTTACACAGGGACACCAGAACCTTTTACCTGAGAGTGTTACAGATGTAGATTAAATCATAAAAATAACCACATTTGTAGGACAAAATTGGTCAAATTATAATTTAATCTTCCAATAAAATTTATAGGTTAATGTTTAAAAAATAGCAGTAAAACTTTTTGCATACCAAGAAAGTTCAAGAACATTTGGCAAGAGAAATATGAAAATAAGTACAGAAGTTCAAGAAAAGAATCTATGAATAGGAGCTTTGGAAATTCCAACCAAATTTTCTCCATCTCAGCCTTTGCCCCCCCTAGGGATTACTCTCTAGTCCTCATTCCCTTGTTTCCCTTGGATGCTCTGGGAAGGCCACCTTGTTTGAAAGCCACCATGCTCATAAGAGCTGGGATTCTCTGGGTCTCCTTGTCTTAACTCAGCACCCATCTAGGCCAGTGTTTCACACATACCAGACTCTTATAACTTCCATGTTGAATGAATGAACTAACACAAAGACAAGGAATAGAAAAAACAATTTATTTTGCATAATTGCTGGACCCTAAAATGTCTACATGATCTGGCAGTGAAGGGCTTTCCATCCTCTTTTATTTAATTAGTAAAAACCAAAAACAGAAACAATAAAGACTATAAAAAGTCATTTTGTAAACTGAAGCAGGTTCAAATTTCAGGATGTTTCAAAAAGATTTGACTTTCCACATATACAAATGCTATAAAGGAATGGGACACGATGAGAAGCCTGTCTTCTCAGGTCTGTGTAAATGACTTCCCCTAAATCCAGTTCTGCTACATGCATCCTCTGTTGAGATTCTATATAGTTTCCTTGATTGCACAGAACCTTTTCAGTTTAATGCAATTTCACTTATTGAGCCTCCTTTTAATTTCTTGTGCCTTGGGGGTCTTGTTGAGAAAGTTTTTACTTGTGCTTATGTGTTGAAGTGTTGGGCCTATGCACACTTCAAAGAGCTCCAAGATCTCTGGCCTGATTTCCAAGTCTTTGATACATCTTGAATTGACTTTTGTGCAGGGTGAGGGTTTATTTCCATTTTTCTACATATGGTTAATAAGTTTTTCCAAAACCATTTGTTGAAAAGGCTATCTTTTTTTTCCAGTGTATGTTTTTGGCCCCTTTGTCAAAAATAAATTGTCTGTAAGTGTGCTAGTTTTTTTCTGAGTCTTCTATTCTGCTCCATTGGTCTATGTGTTTATTTTTATGCCAGTACCATGCTTTTTTATTACTGTGCTTTGTAGTATAGTTTGATATTGTGATACCCCTTGGTGTGGTAGGTTGAATTGTTCTTATTGCTAAGAACTACTTTGGCTATTCTGTTTTTTTTTTTTCCAAATAAACTTAAGAACTGATTTTTCTGTCTTTGAGGAATGATGTTGGTAATATAATGGGTATTGCATTGAATCTGTAGATCACTTTTAGAATAATGGTCATTTTGATGATATTTATTCTGCCTATTCAATAACATGGAAGATCTTTCCATCTCTTAAGGTCTTCTTTGATTTCTTTATTCAATGTTTTACAGTTTTCTTTGTAGATGTCTTTCACCTCCTTGGTTAGATTTATTCCTAAGTATTTTACTTTTTGTGTGGGATATCCTAAATGGAAGTGTTTTCTGAATTTCTTATTCAGTGGATTTATTGTTGGTATACAGGAAAGTTTCTAATTTTTTAAGATTGATTTTGTATTCAGACACTTTGATGAATTTGTTGATCAGTTCTATAAGCTTTTTGATTGAGTTTGTTGGGTCTTCTAAGTATGGTATGTCATCTGCAAATAGTGATATTTTTAGTTTTTTTCCAATTTGTATTTCTCTGATTTCCTTTTCCTGTCTTACTGCTCTGGCTAGAGTTTTAAGTACTACATTTTAAAAAGTGGTAATAATGGACATTCTTGTCTTGTTCCTGTTTTTAGGGGTAATTCTTGCAGTTTTTCCTCATTTAATATGATGTTGGCTGTGTGCCTATTGTATATTGTGTTTATGATGTTGAGGTATGTTTCTTCTATTCTGATTCTCTTTAGTGCTTTTAGCATAAATGAGTGTTGGATCTATCAAATACTTTTTTCAGCATCTATTGAAATGATCATGAGATTTTTGTCTTTGGTTCCATTTATGTGATGAATCACATATTGTTTTTTGTATGTTAAACCAGGGATGCAAAGCGCCACAATGTATGGTTTTCTTAATGTGGTTTTGAATGTGTATTGCTAGTATTTTGTTTAGCAGTTTTGTATCTAAGTTCATCAACAATATAAGCCCGTAGTTTTCTTTCCTTGAGCTGTCTTTATTTGGTTTTGGTATTAATATGATGTTGGCTTCGTATATTGTATTTTCAAGAGTCCTATCTCTTTCTATTTCATGAAATAGATTGTGGAGTATTGGGATTAGCTCTTTGATAAAGGTTTTATAAATTCACGTGGGAAATCATCTGGTCCTTGGCTTTTGTTTGATGGTAGGTTGTTTATTGCTGCTTCAATCTCTTTGATATTGATTTGTTTTTATATCTTCATGACTCAGTGTAGGCAGATTGTATTTATCTAGAAATTTGTCAATTTCTTTCATATTTTCCATTTTGTTGGGGTATAGTTTTTCAAAGTAGTTTCTGATAGTCCTGTGGATTTCCACACTGTAGGTGGAAATATTTTCTTTTTTTTCTTTTTTTTAATCTCTTAAACATAATTTGGATTGATTCTCTTTTGGTTAGGTTGACTAGTCATTTATCTATCTTTTTTCTTTTTTCTTTTTTTTAATTTTTTATTGGTGCACTGTATTCATACATCATAGTGGGCTACAAAAAAAACTTTTGTAGACATACATGCATTGCCCAGTCAGCCCCCACCCGATCCCCACTCCATTCCCTCTGCATCCCTCCTTCCCATGCTTGGCTTAGTGGTTGACATCTAGTATTATAGCAATTTATCAAAAATTAAAAATGATAATCTCACATAACAGTTTCATTTGTCTGATACCAAGCTTTTGATGACTTAAAGATAACATTTCAATATTTCTTTTTGCTTTCTTTCTTACCAGAGAATGTTTTTTTCTTTTCTTTTTTTTAGGTGAAACTATCATATATTTATATATTTATTTTTCAGAAAAAAATCTATCCTAATATGGAATATGGACTCCAGATACCCAAAACAATCTCGAAAAAGAACAAAGCTAGAAGATATATATTTTCTGATTTCAAACCATATAAAGCTACAATAATTGAAAGAGTGTAGTACTGTTCTAAAGGCAGATATATAAACCATTGGAGTTAAATAAAAGCCTAGAGATAAATTCTTCCATATATTGTCAAGTTATTTTTGATAAGGTTTCCATGAACATTTGGTGGAGGAAATAATAATCTTTTAACTAAATATTGTTGAAAAATAATAATTACATGAAAAAGAATAAAATTGGACCCTTACCTAATCCCATATACAAATATTAACTCAAAATAGATAAAAGACCTAAATATAAATCTTAAGACTATAAACTTTTAGGAGAAAATCTGGGTCATAAAACCTCACAACATTGAAATTAAATTGGCAGTGATTTCTTGGATATGATTTCAGTGGCACAGGCAACAGAAGGGTATACAAACTCCCTAAAAAACAAAAAAAAATTGTATATCGAAAGACAATGTAAACAGAGTTAAAAGTTACTAATAGAATGGGATAAAATATTTCCAAATGCTATATCTGAAGGTATATTAATATTCCAACTAGACATCCTAAAAACTAACAACAATAAAAGCAAACAATACAATTTAGAGATAGGTAAAAGCCTAACATAAATAATGAATCTCCACAGATAACCAATCTTAGTTGTCTGTTGGATGGAAAATCTTGTTTCTCTGGTTCTGGTGTGTGTTGCCTATTTCTTCTTTGTAGTTCATCTCTTTGAGTATTTTCTCTAGCGCTGGTTTTGAAGGCATAAATTCCTTCAGATTCTGTTTGTCGTGGAAGCTACTTATTTACCCATCTAATTTGATAGAAAGTTTTGCTGGGTAGGAAATTTTTGGCTAGAATTTGTTTTCTTTCAGAGTTTGGAATATGTTACTCCAAGCCCTTCTGGCTCTCATGACTTGGTTTGGGAAGTCTGGAGTGATTCTAATCGGTTTGCCTCTAAATGTCACTTTGCCCTTTGTTTTTGTTGCCTTTAAGATTCTCTGCTTGGCTTCCACATTGGTCATTTTGACAATTATGTAGCATGGGGAACCTCTTCTCTGATCCTGTCTAAAGGAGTTCTATAAGTTTCCTGGATCTGTGTATCGACCTCTTGCTCTATGTTTGGAAAATTTTCCTCTATTACTTCCTTGAAGAGATTGTTAATCCCTTTGGTTTCACCTTCTTTTCTCTCCTCTATTCCAATTATTCTTAGGTTAGCTCTCTTAAAATGGGCCCATATTTCTTCAATGTCAGATTCTTGCTGTCGGATATTTTTTTCTAGATTAGAGACTATGTGTTCATTTTTGGATTGTTCATCTTCTAAGAGTGAGATTCTATTCTCCATGTGGTCTAATTGGTTGTTTGTACTTTGAATTGAGGCCTTTACTTCATTAATTGCATTCTTTATCTCTTTTTGGCTCTCTCTGAATTCTTTGCGAAACACCTCTATTATTTCTACAGTTATTTTCCTGATTTGATCTTCTAGAAATCTCTGAATTTCTGTTTTATTGGGTTCTGATGTTGTGGGGTTGTGCGCATTCATTGCTCCATTGTTATTCCTCTTTCCCATGATTTCGGAAGTTTGTGCCTTCTCTGGGTTCTTCCCTTGGGTCACTATGACTTCACTTAAGGTGCTCTGGATCTCGAGTCTGTGGTATCTCAGACCCCACTACTCCTTTACTGGGTTGTATCACAGAGTCTCAGACCCAGGGAGTTGATAGAGGCTGCTTTAGACTATGGGGGGGTGCCAGGTTGGGCGTTTTCCTATGGTGTGATATCTCTGCCACCGCCACTCCCCCACTGGGTCAAGTCCCTGGGAGTGCAGTACTGGGATTTCTCCTCTGGGGCCCGCAATTTGACTCACTGTTGTTGAATACGCAGATGGAGCTGTAGTGGACTTGGTGAATTCGCTGCTGCTGCCGCCGGTGGCAATATGGCGCTGCTGCCACACCCTCGGCCATGAGGCTGGCGTATTTCTTCTCTGGTTTTGAGCTCCATTCTGAGTCCCTCAGCTTGCTGTCCGCCGCTTCTCTGTGAAGCCTGGTGGGCTGTTGAGTGCGTTGGTCTGTAGCCGTAGCCATCTGGTGAATTCGCCGCTGCCACTGGCAGTAAGGCGCTGCTGCTGCTTCCTCGGCCATGAGGCCGGTGTATCTCCTCTGTGGCTCTGAGCTCCGTTCTGAGACCCCCTCCTCTATGGAGCCTGGTAATTTTTTTTTCTCTGGTGATGGTGTTTTCTGGCTATGAAAGGCGCTGACTTTGTGGTAATGGAGATTGGTTGTTAGCGGGGCTGTTCCAGTAGCCTCTTTTTTATTTTTTCAAGAAGCCGGATTTGGGTTTTGTTGATTTTCTGTATTATGTTTTACTCTCTACTTCATTGATTTCTGCTCTGATTTTAATGATTTCCTGTCTTCTACTGGCTTTGGAGTTAGACTGTTTCTGCTTTTCAAAGGCTTTGAGGTGTATCATTAGGTTATTTATTTGATGATTTTTCTGTTCTTCTTATGTGGTCACTCAGGGTAATGAAAATTCCTCTTAATACTGCTATCAAGGTGTCCCAGAGGTTTTGTTATGTTATGTCTCTATTTTCATTTGTTTCTAGGAATTTCTTAATTTCACTCCTTAGTTCTTCTATGACCCATTCCTCATTCAGCAATGTGGTTTTCAGTCTTCACAGTTTTCAGTCTTCAGTCTTTCTGTTTATGTGGTCACTTTGGATCTTCTTATGGTTAATTTATAATTTTATTCCATTGTGGTCTGAAAGGACACAGGGAGTATGTCACATTTTTGGAATACTCTAGTGCCCACTTTGTGGCTAGGAAGTAATTTATTTTGGAGAAGGTTCCATGTATTTGTTTGAGGAACACTGGGATAAATGTTCACTACCACTTAGAGAATCATAGTGCCTCAGAGAACTCATGAAGGAAGGAATAGAGCCCATTGGGTAATGAACGAGGAAGTTAAAATAGAAATTTTACTAAAATTGAGGAAGACATAGAGCCTTAACAATTTGGAAGTGTCGGGTAAGGGGATTTTAAAAGTCAAGAGATAGACCCCTGGAGAAACCGGGCCCAGTAAGACGCTGGGTTCTGGGCGGGGTCGCGTGCGGCGCACACCAGCCGGAGCCCAGGTCACGGGACCCTGGGCCCCAGGCCGAACTGCGCGTAGCACGCCAGACCCCTGGAGAAACCGGGCCCAGTAAGACGCTGTGTTCTGGGCGGGGGTCACGCGCGGGGCACACCAGATGGGGCCCGGGTCGCGGGACTCTGGGCCCCAGGCCGAACTGCGCATAGCACGCCAGACCCCTGGAGAAACCAGGCCCAGTAAGACGCTGGGTTCTGGGCGGGGGTCGCACACGGCGCACACTAACCGGGGCCCGGGTCCCGGGACCCTGGGCCCCGGGCCGAACTGCGCGTAGCACGCCAGACCCCTGGAGAAACTGGGCCCAGTAAGATGCTGGGTTCTGGTCGGGGGTCGCCCGCAGGGCACGCCAGCTGGGGCCCGGGTCATGAGACTCTGGGCCCCAGGCCAAACTGCGCGTAGCACGCCAGACCCCTGGAGAAACCAGGCCCAGAACAGAAAAAGATAAAGAAAAATATCGAAGAGGAGGTAAGAAAGCCGTTATGGATGCCAGGACACTGGAGATGCAGACAAAACTTATCTAAATGCACTGGAACTTATGGAAAAATTCGCCGTGAAAGAGGACTGCTATTTCTCTATATTGTTAAGAATCTCAGACATCACCTGTAAGGAGAGAGTTTAGCGGAGACCAAGGAGAAATGCGGTGTTGAAAGAGTTCTCCTCGATGGTGGTGGAGACTTGTATTCAGGAGAAGCAGAAACCGGATGCTACCAACTTTATTTTTTTGGAGAAATTACACCAAATGTCGAATGCTACCATCACGCATGCTTAGAAACACTGGACAACATTCAGAGTGGAAAAAGAGCCTGGGAAGGATTTGAAATGGTGGAGGCAGTGGCAATGCCAGTGGCCATTACTCAGGGGAGGCAGAGATCTGATACATTACACCTGGAACCTTTTAAATAATAATCACAGAGACAGTGATCGGAACCTGCTGAGGGGTTAGGCGGGCGCCAGGGCCAGTGGCCGACATCGGAGCTTGCTGTGAGGCAAGGCCACTACTGAGGCCTCCATGGCCAGGATTGGAACCTGCAGAGGGGTTAGACCGATGCTGGGGCCAGCGAGGCCGGCATTGGAGCCTGCCGTGAGGCAAGGCTGGTGCTAGGGCCTCCGAGGCCAGGATAAGAGCCTGCCGAGGGGTTAGGCCAGTGCTGGGGCCAGCGAGGCCGGCATCGGAGCCTGCCTTGAGGCATGACCAGTGCTGGGGCCTCCAAGGCCGGGATCGGAGCCTGCCGAGGGGTTAGGCCGGTGCTGGGGCCAGTGAGGCCGGCATCGGAGCCTACTGTGAGGCAAGGCTGATAATGGGGCCTCTGAGGCCAGGATAAGAGCCTGCTGAGGGGTTAGGCCGGTGTTGGAGCCAGTGAGGCCGGCATTGCAGCCTGCCGTGAGGCATGGCCGGTGCTGGGACCTCCGAGGCCAGTATCGGAGCTGGCCAAGGGGTTAGGCCGGTGCTGGGGCCAGCAAGGCTGGCACCGGAGCCTGCCATGAGGCAAGGCCGGTACTGGGGCCTCCAAGGCTGGGATTGGAGCCTGCCGAGGGTTAGGCCGATGCTGGGGCCAGTGAGGCTGGCATTGGAGCCTGCCATAAGGCAAGGCGGGTGCTGAGGCCTCCAAGGCTGGGATTGGAGCCTGACTTGAGGCAAGGGTGGTACTGGGGCCTCCAAGGTCAGGATAAGAGCCTGCCGAGGGGTTAGGCCAGTGCTGGGGCCAGTGAGGCCGGCATCGGAGCCTGCTGTGAGGCAAGGCCGGTACTGGGGCCTCTGAGGCCAGGATAACAACCTGCCGAAGGGCTAGACCGGTGCTGGGGACAGCAAGGCCGGCATCGGAGCCTGCCGTGAGACATGGCCAGTGCTGGGGCCTCCTAACCCAGGAACGGAACCTGCTGAGGGGTTAGGCCGGTGCTGGGGCCAACAAGGCCGGCATTGGAGCCTGCCGTGAGGCTAGGCCGGTGCTGGGGCCTCCGAGGCCAGGATTGGAATCCTGCCGAGGGGTTAGGCCAGTGCAGGGGCCAATGGCCAGCATCGGAGCCTGGCATGAGGCAAGTTCACTCCTGCGGCCTCCAAGGCTGGGACCAAAGCCAGCTTAGGGGTTAGACCGGTGCAGGGGCCAGCGAGACTAGAACTAGGGCCTCCCATGAGGCAAGGCCGCTGCTTGAGCCAGCGAGGTCTGGATCAGTCCACTGAGTAGTCAGGCCACTACTGGGACCATCAAGAGTGGGATCGGTACTTGCAACGCAGCATGCACAGAGAAATATCGCAGAAAATATAAATCAGACGCTTCTCTTAATCAGCAATAACTAGGAGGAAAAGGGCAACAGGAAGAGGTTGAGCTATAGAAAGGGCCCTATAGTGAAGCAACTAATGTGACCAATCAGAGGGTATGTAATACTGGAGGACGGAGCCTCTTTAAAACGCAGGAGGTACATAAACAAATGTATCAAAGTAAATCACCAAAGAAGCGTGGGATGGAGGGAGGGGGAGGGAATGGGATGGGGGCTGGAGGAGGGCTAATTGGATGATGTGTGCTTGTATATCCTCTCAAGTCTTGTACTCCAATGTGATTGATATATGACTACAATGCACCAATTTAAAAAATAAATTAATAAAAAATAAAATAAAATAATAAATAAATAAAAGTCAAGAGATAGTAAAAGTATTTTAAAATATTACAGTTATGTATAAGTAACATCCAAATCTCATGGTAAAACAGATTAGGGTGGGATTGGATATTTGGAACCTGAACAGTTAATTGAAGTCAGAAAAAGATTTGAGTTTTAAGATAAAAAAAATTTAAATGTCTATTTATTAAAGAAATATTTTTATAACCTTGAATCTCACTGGCTTAAAATAGAAGTTTAATAAAATACATTGGAATAAATCTAACCAAGGAGATAAAAGAGCTGTACAATAAATATTATAAAAACTAAAGAAAGAAATTTAAGCAGTTCTTAGAAAGTGAAAAGATCTTTCATGCTCTTGAATAGTTAAATATTATCAAAATGGCCATTGTACCAAAAGTGATCTATAGAGTCAAAGCAATCCCTATCAAAATACCAATGTCATTTTCACAGATTTAGAAAAATCACTCCTAAATTTCATGTGGAAAAACAAAAGAACCAGAATGGCCAAAGAAATTCTCAGAAACAAGAAACATCATAACACTTGACTTCAAATTATACTACAGAGCCATATTAATAAAAGCAGCATGGCAATGGCACAAAACAGACTATCTAATGAAACAGAATAGAAGATACAGAAACAAGTCCACACTTCTAACTACTTGATTTTGACAAAGGTGTCAAAAACATATGTTAGAGAAAAGATAGCATTTTAAACAAGTGGTGTTGGAAAAATGGAATTAGATGTCTACTTCTTTGCACAAAAGTCAATTCAAGATGGATCAAAGACCTGGAAATTAGAGCAGAGACTGAATTACTAGAGGAGAGCATAAGTCCAACACTCCAACATATAGACACAAGTATAAAGTTCCTGAATAAGATCCCTAAAGGTCAGGAAATAAAAAAGAATTAATAAATAGGATGGCATTAAATTAAAATATTTTTGTTCATCAAAGGAAAACTTTCTGAAATTTCTGTTCAGGGGACACACATCAAGAGTCTAAAGAGAACCAACAGAATGGGAGAATATCTTTGTCAGCTATTCCGCTAATAAAGGACTAATAAAACATACAAAATAGACACAAAGGTGAAGCAGCTCAATGTTCAGGATGCATAGGAGACCTTTAAATGCCAGCAGGAGACTGGAACTACCTCCCAAATCTTGCTTTCCACCAACTTCTGGAGCTCACTCCCCCTGTATTGTGAATCTAGATCTAAGATTGGCCTTGTAAGAGATAACAGACACCTCTGGAGCTCACTCCTTCTGTATTGTGAGTCTAGATTCAAAGATTGGCCTTGTAAGAGATAACAGACACCTCAGCTACTTCATAGTATTAAAAGCTAAAGGGGAGCTTTCATTGGATAATGACTCCATGTCTTCTAGATCTGAGAGTACATTATTTAACATAGGCTCAACTTTGACCCAGAAACCTTGGATACTTTAAACTAAAGGCTAGACTTGGAAGTTCCTATCTCGTGTGTATATTTGCAGAGCAAATATTTACTCATGTAATTCTTTGATTTTGGCCACACTGTGGTATCACATTTGGCCATACTTTGGTATCACATTTGTGATACCAAATTCCAGATGAGGTAAAGAAAGTATATGAAACACCTGTGTGGCCAGATAGCTGGCACCTTAGACAAACTGGGTCTCATTTACTTAACCTTCAGAAAACCTGTCCTGTCTTCCTCCTACCTAGCTCAGCTGCTGCCTTCTGGGGAAGGAGGACATATTTGCCTGAAGATCACAAACTTCTCTGACCAGAAAAATATTGGTATCACAGGGTGTAATTACTGCTGCACACTTTCTAGGACAACCCGCCTACCAAATGTGAAGGTTTCTAACTCACCCAAACCCAGAAAATAAATGATAGCCCATACCCCACAGTTATGGTGATTTAATTGGTGGAAAAGGAAAGCAACTATACCTAAAAAATTCATGTGTTTCTATGCAATTCACACTTTTAAATCTAATCTACCCCTAAACCTATGTGAGATTTAGCTATTTGTTTAACAAAGACAATGAAACTCAGAGAATTTAAGCAACCTTTCAGGGAACACACAGCTGATTGAGCAGAGCTCAATCTAGAGACACAAATTCTTCCCACTAGTCTCAATTTATTTGTGATAATACTCAGAAGGTTATGTTATCCCAGTGTATGTTAGTCTAGATCTAAAATGTGGTCAAGAATGAGTACAGCTCCAAAAGGCTTATAGAACTGATCAACATATTCAGCAAAGTATCTGGATACAAAATCAATCTTAAAAAATCAGAAGCTTTCCTGTACACCAACCATAAATCCACTGAAAAAGAAATTCAGAAAACACTTTCACTCAGGATCCCCCCCCCAAAAAAAAATAAAATACTTAGGAATAAACTTGACCAAGGAGGTAAAAGATCTCTACAAATAAAATTATAAAACACTGAAAAAAGAAATCTAAGAAGATCTTAGAAGAAGGAAGGATCTTCCAGATTGGCAGAATAAATATCATTAAAATGTCCATCCTTCCTAAAGTTATCTACAGATTTAACACAATGCCCATTAAACTACCAAGATCATTCCTCACAGACATAGAAAAATCAGTCCTTAAATTTATCTGGAATAACAAAAAGCCCAGAATAGCCAAGGTAGTTCTAAGCAACAAAAAACATGCAGGAGGAATCAAAACACCTGACTTAAAACTATATTACAAAGCCATTGTAATAAAAACAGCATGGTACTGGCAAAAAAAAAACAGATATATAGAACAATGGAGCAGAATAGAAGACCCAGAAACAAGTCCACACACTTTCAGCCAATTGATTTTTGACAAAGGGACCAAAAACATACACTGGAGAAAAGATAGCCTGTTCAACAAATGGTGTTGGCAAAACTGGTTAACCATATGCAGAAAATTGGAAATTAATCCCACTTTCTCACCCTGTACAAAAGTCAATTCAAGATGGATCAAAGACTTGGAAATCAAACTAGAGACCTTGAAGCTCCTTGAAGAGGGCATAGGTCCAACACTGCAACACACAGGCACAGATAAACACTTTCTCAAGAAGACCCCAAAGGCACAACAAATTAGAAGATGAATCAATACATGGGGTTGCATGAAACTGAAGAGCTTCTGTTCAGCAAAGGAAACTATCAAGAACCTCAATCGAGAGCCAACAGAATGGGAGAAGATTTTTGCCACCTACCCCTCTGATAGAGGACTGATATCTAGAATATACAGAGAACTCAAGAAATTAAACACTAAGAAAACAAAGCATCCAATAACAAAATGGGCAAACAAACTAAATAGACACTTCACAAAAGAAGAAATTCAAATGGCCAATAAATGCATGAAAAAATGCTCAACATCACTGGCAATCAGAGAGATGCAAATCAAAACTACCCTGAGATTTCACCTAACTCCAACTAGAATGGCAATCATTCAAAACACAAACAACAACAGATGCTGGCGAGGATGTGGAGAAGTGGGAACTGTAAGATATTGTTGGTTGGATTGAAAATTAGTGCAACCACTTTGGAAAACAGTATGGAGAATCCTCAGAAGAATGGGAACAAATCTACCATTTGATTCAGCAATACTACTTCTGGGTACCTACCCAAAAGATAGGAAACCAAACTACCAAACTAATGCATGTGTATCTATGTTCATAGCTACACAATTCACCATAGCCAAACTATGGAACCAGCCAAGATGTTCATCAACAGGTGAATGGATCACAAAACTGTGGGATATGCACACAATGGAATTTTACTCAGCCATTAAAAAAACTCAATTACATCATTTTCAGGGAAATGGATGGAACCGGAGGACATTATGCTAAGTGAGATTAGTCAGTCACAAAAAATAAGAAAGCAGATGCTTTCCCTAATATGTGAGAGTTAGGTAGAAATGGGTCATAGGAGGAACTCTAGATGAAAAAGGAAATCCTATAGAGGAGCAAACAAGGCAACCTAAAGGAGGAGAAAGGAGGGGGGAAGAGGAAAATCTCTAAAACACACAATGTACTTAAACATATCGAAGTCAACCACTAAGCCAAGCAAGGGAAGGAGGGACGGGGAGGGGATGGGGTGGGAATTGGGTAGGGGTTAAATCAGTGATGTGTACATGTACGTACACACAAGTTTTTTACCCCATTATGATGTATGAATATAATGCACCAATAAAAATTTTTTTAAAAAAGAATGAGTACAGCTCTATGACTTTGTAGACAACTGCTTAAGACTGAATATCTGCTTTCTGAACAAATTTACACACACACACACACAATTTTCAATGACCCATTTTTAAAATTTAGTTGTGCTTTTTTCCTACCACCAATGCAACAAATGAAATAAAAATCAAATAGGAAGATAACCTCTGTGATATTGAAGATGACAATCATTTCTTTCCTTGGCCATCACAGTACTTTTATGACTGTTCTCCTTCACCTCAGACACTCAGACAGTTCCCCCTGTGTCTGTCTTCTCCACACTGCCAGACAGTTTCATCCTTAAAACCCAGTCATCTTACTCTGCTTTGGCTTTCTTGCTCACACTGCCCAATGAGAACATAATGCAAACCACTTTTTAAAATGTCAAAAGAGGGCTGGGTGTCCCGTCCCTAAGGCTCTGTCCTGCAGAGCCCTGGGAAAGAACACACAAACGCCGAGTCTGTTGATGATGCTTCCTCTTTAATGCTTCCCCCTAAATGCACACAGCAGGCAAATATATATCAGTATCATAACCCCTCCCTCATCACTCCACCAATCCCAAGCTTCCCACAGCTAGGGCATGCACATTTCTAACCCTCTCATAGGCGGGCTGGTGGTAGCACGAGGTGCTGCGTCACTGATCATCCGTAGGGCACCTGATAGGGCTCACTGCGCAGGCTCAGGGCACCGCCAGCCTCGTGAGCCTCGTGACTTGGCAACATGCCTAGGTGCCATCTTGAGCCATCGCCCCATCCCGGTCTAGCCAAGCAGGCTCCGACAGCTGGGAGTATAGCTCTGGTAAAGTGCTAGCCAAGCCTGAGCAAGGCTCTGGGTTCAATAGACAGGACCTTCATCCCCCCATAAAAGAAATATAATATCAATAAAATTAATTTGATTGTTTCTATAACCTGTTATCTCCAAAATGCTATAATTTCCACATGTGGTTTGGCCACATTTTAAATGATAAATGGTCACCTGTACCTTGTGGCTACTCTACTGGATAACATAATTTAAGATAAAGTTTACCCCTCTTTCTGTTACAAATAAGGCTGTAGAGATCCAGATGGCTTTTATAAAATAGGTTTATGGTTTCTTGTATGTATACTTGACTCATTTTTAGTTACTAAAAATGCCTTCAAAATATAAACTTTAAGCTGGACATGGTGGCTCACCCCTGGAATCCTAGTACTTGGGTGGCTGAGCTAGGAAGATCACAGGCTTAAGTCCCCTTTAGCAATTTAGCAAGACCCACAGCAATTTAGTGAGACCCTGTTTCAAAATTGAAAAGTAAAATATCAAGGCACTGTTTTAAATAAAATATTAAGTGCTGGGCGTGGTGGCGCATGCTTGTAATCCCGGTGCTTGGGAGGTGGAGACAGGAGGATCACGCAGGTTTGAAGCCAGCCACGCTGGCTTAAGAGACCCTGTTTTCAAATAAAAAGTATAAAATAGGTCTAGGAGTGTAGCACGGAGATAGAAGGGTTTCCAGGAACCCCAGTACCGCCAAATAAATAAATAAATAAATAATAAAGTAAAATATTAAGGCAAAAAGGAAATAAGGAGCGCATTAAGAATGGTGGGATAGAGAGAAACAGTGCCTTTCCACTGCTCCAAGACTTGTAACTCAACCAGTGGGATGACTGCTTCTTGGGAAGAGAAGAAAACAGGCAGAAAATAATGGCAGAAAGACAGTTAAAATATTAAATTGGAGACAGCATAGAAAGAATAGAAATGAAAAGAGCTCTATGCATCTCATTTGATGAGCAGAAAGCTGAGGTGGAGTCATCTTGGTGAACCCATTTTGGAGCTGGTGGCTGCTTAAATCTGGAAGTTCTCAGAGATGAACTCCAACAAAGAAGAAGCTAAATCCTGAAGAGATAGTAATTGTAGAGAATCAACATGAAAAAACAATCACATTTTATCTTCATTCTTGAATACCTCAAGACCACAAATCTCCAGACCACTTAGGAAAACCACTCAGCAAATTCTTTTTTTTTAATTTATTTTTATTTATTTATTTATTTTTATTGGTGCACTGTATTCATACATCATAGTAGGATACATACTTTTGTAGACATACATGCACACTTTTCCCAGTCAGCCCCCACCCAATCCCCACCCCATTCTCTCCCTATCCCTCCCTCCCATGCTTGGCTTAGTAGTTGATATCTAGTATTATGGCAATTTATCTAAAATTAAAAATGATAATCTCACATAACAGTTTCATTTGTCTGATACCAAGCTTTTGATGACTTAAAGATAACATTTCAATATTTCTTTTTGCTTTCTTTCTTACCAGAGAATATTTTTTTATCTATTTTTTAGGTGAAACTATCATATATTTATATATTTATTTTTCAGAAAAAAATCTATCCTAATATGGAATATGGACTCTAAGTACCCAAAACGATCTTGAAAAAGAACAAAGCTAGAAGATATATATTTTCTGATTTCAAACCATGTAAAGCTACAATAATTGAAACAGTGTAGTACTGTTATAAAGGCAGATATATAAACCACTGGAGTTAAATAAAAGCCTAGAGATAAATTCTTCCCTATATTGTCAAGTTATTTTTGACAAGGTTTCCACGAACATTTGGTGGTGGAAATATTAATCTTTTAACTAAATATTGTTAAAAATAATAATTACATGGAAAAGAATAAAATTGGACCCTTACCTAATCCCATATACAAATATTAACTCAAAATAGATAAAAGACAAGCCGGGCATGGTGGCACACGCTTGTAATCCCCGCGCTTGGGAGGCGGAGACAGGAGGATCGCGCAGGTTCGAAGCCAGCCGTGCTGGCCAAGAGACCCTGTTTCAAAAATATAAAATAGGTCTGGGAGTGTAGCCCGGAGGAAGAAGGGCTACCAGGAACCCCGGTACCACCAAAAAAAAATAAAAATAAAAAAAAATAAAAGACCTAAATATAAATCTTAAGACTATAAACTTTTAGGAGAAAATCTGGGTCATTAAACCTCACAACATTGAAATTGGCAGTGATTTCTTGGTTATGATTTCAATGACACAGGCAACAAAGGAGTATATGAACTCCCTAAAAAATAAAAAAAATATTGTATATCTAAAGACAATGTAAACAGAGTTAACAGTTACTAATAGAATGGGATAAAATATTTCCAAATGCTATATCTGAAGGTATATTAATATTCCAACTAGAAATCCTAGAAGTTAACAACAATAAAGGCAAACAATACCCTTTAGAGATAGGTAAAAGACTAACATAAATAATGAATCTCCACAGATAACCAATCTTAGTTTTCTGTTGGATGGAAAATCTTGTTTCTCTAGTTCTGGAGTGTGTTACCTGTTTCTTCTTTGTAGTTCATCTCTTTGAGTATTTTCTCTAGTGCTGGTTTTGAAGACATAAATTTCTTCAGTTTCTGTTTGTCATGGAAGCTTCTTATTTCTCCATCTAATTTGATAGAAAGTTTTGCTGGGTAGGAAATTTTTGGCTGGAAGTTGTTTTCTTTCAGAGTTTGGAATATGTTACTCCAAGCCCTTCTCGCTCTCATAACTTGGTTTGGGAAGTCTGGAGTGATTCTAATCGGTTTGCCTCTGAATGTCACTTGGCCCTTTGCTTTTGTTGCCTTTAAGATTCTCTGCTTGGCTTCCACATTGGTCATTTTGACAATTATGTGGCGTGGGGATCCTCTTCTCGGATCCTGTCTAAAGGGAGTTCTATAAGTTTCCTGGACCTGTGTATCGACCTCTTGCTCTATGTCTGGAAAATTTTCTGCTATTACTTCCTTGAAGAGATTGTTGATCCCTTTGGTTTCACTTTCTTTTCCCTCCTCTATTCCAATTATTCTTAGGTTAGCTCTCTTAAAATGGGCCCATATTTCTTCACTATCAGATTCCTGCTGTCGGATATTTTTTTCTAGATTAGAAACTATGCGTTCATTTTTGGATTGCTCATCTTCTATGAGCGAGATTCTGTTCTCCATGTGTTCTAATTGGTTGTTTGTACTTTGAATTGAGGCCTTTACTTCATTAATTACATCCTTTATCTCTTTTTGGCTCTCTCTGAATTCTTTTCGAAACACCTCTATTATTTCTACAGTTATTTTCCTGATTTGATCTTCTAGAAATCTTTGATTTTCTGTTTTATCGGGTTCTGATGTTGTGGGGTTGTGGGCATTTATTGCTCCAGTATTATTCCTCTTTCCCATGATTTCGGAAGTTTGTGCCTTCTCTGGGTTCTTCCCTTGGGTCACTATGACTTCACTTAAGGTGTTCTGGATCTCGAGTCAGTAGTATCTCAGACCCCACTACTCCTTTACTGGGTTTTATCACAGAGTGTCCGACCCAGAGAGTCGATAGAGGCTGCTTTAGACTGTGGGGGGGTGCCAGGTTGCACGTTCTCCTATGGTGTGATATCTCTGCCACCGCCACTCCCCCACTGGGTCAAGTCCCAGGGAGTACAGTACTGGGATTTCTCCTCTGTGGCCCGCAATTTGACTCACTGTTCTTGCGTACGCAGATGTAGCTGTACTGGCCTCCCTGAATTCGGTGCTGCTGCCGCCAGTGGCAATATGGCGCCGCTGCTACGGCCTTGGCTGTGGGGCTGGTGTTTTTCTTCTTGGTTTTGATTTCCTCTCTGAATCCCTGCAGCGTGTGCTGAGCTCGGCCACTGGGAGCTTTAGATGCTCTCTGCGTGGAGAAATCCCGTATGGCTGTTTTCGCAGCGGCTCACCTCGGCTTGCTGTAGCTGTCCCGTGAATTCGCCGGTGCCGCCGGCAGTATGGCGCTGCTGCCACATCTGCCGCGTCCTTGGGCATGGGGCCGGTTATCTCCTCTGTGGCTCTGTTCTCAGTCTGCTTTCTCTCTGGAGCCTGGTGATTTTTTGTTTCACTGGTGATGGTGTTTTCTGGCTATGAAAGGCACTGATTTTGTAGTAATGGAGATTTGTTGTTAGCGGGGCTCTTAAGCCCCGCTTTTCTCAGTCGCCATCTTCCCGGAAGTCCAGCAAATTCTTGTACAGGGAGCTGAACTCCCATGGACCAAGGAATGACAGATTCTTTTTGCAGGGACTGGAATGGTTACAACCAGGCCCACCATAAATCTCCAGACCTCCAGTGAAATCCTATGGTCTCATATGATTATAGCTGACCAAACCAGCAGTCATGTTCCTAGGGTAAAATACTCAGCCACACAGGCTCCAGCCTCAGAGCAGCACAATTTCTCCCCTGGTAGAGTTTGGACTTCAAAAGCAGGCAGATCAGGGACCAGCAAGATTCTAAATGATCACAGCTAGAAGAGAAGCAACAATAGTATTCCTGGGACAATTTGATTAATACAGCAAAGCCCCTGTATGGGAACTCTAAACTCATTGTTAGTAAAGGGCCTAGTGATGATAGAGGCAAGTGCCTTAAATGATTCCAGAGTTTGCAACCAGCAGAACAGTAGTGGTGTCCCTAGTAAATCAAAGCAAACCAGGCTGTAGACATCATAATCTCTGATCCTGCTGAGCTTGGGACTAATGACCATGGATGCCAGAAGCCAGTGGTATGCAAGAGTTCAAGTAATCATATCCAGAAGAACAATAGCATATCCCTGGGCCATTGAACCTCAGCCTGCTGGACATAGGTTTGGAACATTATAGGCACTGGTCCAGCTGACTTTTGACCCAGATTACACAAAGGCTGGCAGTTTATCAGAGGCTACAGTTTTCCATAACTGATTAAAAAGTAGATACTGTTAAAGAGGTTCTCAGAAACTAATTCAGAAGTCTGATTGTATGAGAAAAATTCATTGAGGCAAATATATACCCCCAGCTAAGAACTTTTTATAAAGGGAAAACAAATAGCCATAGGACATACCAGAAAGAGGGGTAGATTGACACTAAAACAGAGATAAAAACCTAAGAATCCTGAGAAAATGAGAAGAAAGAGCAATGAGAAAATAATAAATATCCGCAAATGCACAACAATGGAGACTATCAATATGAGGCTGTAGAAAAATGCCTGAAGTAAAATTCAGAATTTTAATATTCAATATGGTCAAAGGTGTTTTAAATGAAATATTAGAAAGCTTACAGGATATGAAAGAGTCTACCAGTAAAGGAAATGAGACTCTAAATAAAAAAGAGATTGAGCAAAATTAGAGACAATAAAAAATGTTTCAATAAGAACCATCTGCAGTAGACCATAACATAGGGAAAATAGAGTCTCACTCTTATAAGACAGCTTATTCAAAACTGACCATATAGTCAACAATATAGAGAAGACAATACAATATAGAGAATATCAGACTATTTAAAAAATATGGGATAGAGACTTCTGGGAAGATGGTGACCAAGAAAAGCAGCATTTACGAGTCCTGCTAACACTCAATCTCTATTGCCACAAAATCAGTGTTTTTCATAGCCAGAAAACACTATCAGCAGAGATGTAAACACAAGGGACAGAGAAAAAGAAGACTAGAAGAAGAACCAGAGACCAGAAAAGAAACCAGCCCACATTGTGGCGGAGGACACCACAATGTGGCTGGCGCCATCTTGCCTCACAGCACCAGCCTCCAGAGAGGGAGGAAAGGTAAATAAGGAGCTGAAGTAAGCAGCTGTGGATCATTCAGGTATAATTCAGTAGTTCTTTCAGCACAAAGAAAGTCTAAAACTCCCAGTGGCCAAGCTCATCATGCCTTCCAGGGACTCAGAACGTAGCTCAAAACCAGAAAAGAAATACACCAGCCTCACAGCTGAGGGCGTGGCAGAGGTGCCATATTGCCAGCAGTGGCAGCGAGTTCACCACACCCATGACAGCTCCAGATCAGCGCACACAATAACCGTAAGTGAAATTGCAGCCTTTAAAGGAGAAATCCCAGCACTGCACCCCCAGGGACTTGCACAGCTTTGATAATCTCCCTGGGTCTGAGCTTTTGCAGTCCAATGCAGTGAAGGAGTAGTGGTGGCAAAGATACCACACCCTAGTCGCAGCTCCCCGTGGGAAAACACCCAGCTCGGCACCCCCACGGTCTCGATTAACTCCCTGGGTCTGATCTTTGTGATACAGCTCAGTAAAGGAGTAGTTGAGGCTGAGATGACCACACACTTGAGATCCAGAGCACCCTAAGTGAAGTTATGGTGATCCAGGGAAGGACCCAAACTTCTGAAATCATGAGAAAGAGGAACAACAATAGAGCAATGAGCCCCCATAACCCCACAATGTCAGAAGCTGATAACAGAAATTCAGAGATCTCCAGAAGATCAAATCAGGAATATAACTTTAGAAATAATACAGGACTTTCGAAAATAATTTAGAGAGAGTCTAAAAGAAATAAAGGATGCAATCATTGAAGTAAAGGCCTCAATTCAAACTATCAACAATCAATTAGACCACATGGAGAATAGAATCTTGCTCCTAGAAGATGATCACTCCAAAAACAAATGCATAATTTATAACTTAGAAAAAAAATCCGACAGCAGGAATTTGACATTGAAGAAATATGGGACCATTTTAAGAAAGCTAACCTAAGAATAATCGGAATAGAGGAGGGAAAAGAAGAAGAAGGTGAAACCATAGGGATCAATAATTTCTTCAAAGAAGTAATAGCAGAAAAATTTCCAAACATAGAGCAAGAGGTTGATACACAGGTCCAGGAAACTTATAGAACTCCCAATTAGACAGGATCAGAGAAGAGGTTTCCCACTGATGGGGCCAGCTCGTCAGCATTGGAGCTGAGAAGGATGATGAGTACTGATGGCCCGAACAGAAGCACACAGAGCCAGGAGTTGAGTCAAGCAGTATCTCCTTTATTTTTCTCAGGCAACCAAATTTAAAGCAAATAACCACAAGGGGGATTTCCAACAGGAAACTATTCTAACCTATCATGCTAAAGATCACTCTTGCATGCGCAAAGCACATAACTTGCAGCCAATCATTATCCAGTGCATGAGGGGATCACAAGCACAGAAGCATTATATGAGCTGATAAGGCTCAACATTACCAAATTGGGCTAGCGGGGGCAAGGGGAGTAGTTATGCCCTCCCCATATCTGCTTGGCACTATTTTGGGCCACATGTTGCATTTTCATTGCGGAAATTCTTGTGGTTTTGTCAGGCTGCAGTTGTGCAGACCCCAACATCCCCCCCTTCCTTTTTATATATGAGGGTGAAATGCATGGTCCCTGTCTTAGGTTGTCCTCTTTTGAGGATCTTACCCATCATTGGGTACTCATGCTTGATAGCCGCTCATAAGCCACCCCAGCCCCTGTCTTAGGTTGTCCTCCTCTGAGGATCTTACACGTCATTGGGTACATGGGGAGCAGAGGAGGGATGTTCATAGTCAGAACGCCACTCATACTGATTGGGCTCTCTCTCAGCAAGCTTTTGATATTGGATCTCTACTTGATGTATTTTAACTGCCTCCAGCCATTGTTGTACGAACTGAACTAATCTATTGAGAATACAGGGGCCTAGGGTACAAACAATCAGGAGAGACACAAGGGGGCCCAATAGAGGGAAGAAATAAGGCAAAAGCCCATTGAAGCTTGTCCATAACGGGTTGTCTTGTAGATCTTGTTGGTGTTTTTCAAGGTCGTCTTGGAGTTGCTTTATCTTGTCCTGAACTAAGCCTGATTTATTGGAATAAAAACAGCATTTTTCCTGTAAAAACAAGCATATGCCTCACTTTTTGGCCATTAACAAGTCTAATTCTTTCTGTTTTTGTAACACTACATCTGCAAGGGAGTCTAAAGATGGCTTGTAAAGTGGATTACTCTGGATAGCCTGTCCATGTATGGGGAATACTGGTAAGGCACCCCCTCCACATTCACAGGGCTGCCCCATTCTTTTATTAAGTATCTCTCTTGCCTTACCTGGGTCTCCAAATCCTTGTATACTATTCCTTACTTGTGCTAATAGGATCAGACCAATGAGGATTTTTGTCTCCATTTTGTATCTTTCTGTTTGCAACTAAGAAGAGAGAGCTAGCCGGGCGTGGTGGCTCACGCTTGTAATCCCCGCGCTTGGGAGGCAGAGACAGGAGGATCGCGCAGGTTCGAAGCCAGCCACGCGCGCGCTGGCTTAGGAGACCCTGTTTCCAAATAAAAATGTAAAAATAGGTCTGGGAGTGTAGTCTGGAGATAGAAGGGCTTCCAGGAACCCCAGTACCACCAAAAAAAAAAAAAAAAAGAAGAAGAAGAAGAGAGAGCTAATCTCAGGGATCTCTTTTTCTCTGGAATCACAATCATTAATGCATGGCGGAAGATATTTAATGTCCCTTGCTGGAACCCACAGGGGTCTTTTTTCATCAGGAGGGAAGATGCATCCAAATCCCCATCCAGCCATAATCAATGGGTCTAGCCCTCTCCATGTGCCTGTGAGTGGGTCTTTCCATTTCACCAAGACAGCTGTGTATGTGATTGAGGATGACCAATGTTTCTGGAATGGTGAAAGTTCTGGGCTGTATTTTGAAAAATTTAATATATTTTGAGTAAGTAATGCTTTTCTAAGCCATGTGGGGGGTAACAAGTCCCCCCTTTGTTTTTGTAATTGAACCTTTAAGGTATGATTAAATCTTTCTACAATGGCCTGTCCTCTAGGATTATATGGAATGCCTGTTGTATGGGAGATATTCCAGGTTTGGAGGGAAACAGCAAAGGCCTTGCCAATAAAACATGGTCTGTTATCCATTTTTATCTGGTCGGGCAACCCGAGGGTGGTAAAACATTGTAGCATATGACTAATAGCATGTTTGGTCTTTTTCTCCTGTGGGCTGAGGCCCAGAATGCTTGGGAGTAGGTATTGACTGATACAAAAATGTATTTTAATTTACCAAAAGGGGAATAATGAGTTACATCAATTTGCCAAAGATTGTTGGGGTGCAATCCTCGAGGGTTGCTGCCCAAGATTTGTAGGGGGGGTATTTGAAGGAAGAGTTGGCAGGATCAACAGGTCCACATGATTTTTTTCAGATCCATTATTGGTATGTGTGGATATTTGTGTTTTAACCCCCTCCAGTTTGTATGAGTAAGCTGATGAAAATGAGTGGCTTCCATTAGGGTAAAGATAGAGGAAGCAAATTTATCAGCAACCTGATTTCCTTTGGAAAGGAGGCCAGGTAAATTTTGATGGCCACGGAGGTGTTGAACAAAGATTGGGTTACTCCTTTGTTTAAGTAAACATTGTGTTTGTATCATTAGGGAGGTAATGGGATTGGCATCCAATTTAATGTAAGCTTCCATCAAAAGAGGCAACAGGTAGGCTATCTGAAAATAAATTTATAGGTTCTTGTATTGTTTGTAAAGCCAAAGTCATGGCAAAAAGCTCTTTAAACTGGGGCAAGCCCTCTATTAGATGAGATATTGTGCGTGCAGGTTGAGGATCATCACCACTAATGAAGGGGTGGTAGACGATTACTGAGGCCCCCACATGACCCCCATCAGTGAAAATGGAATAGAAACTCAGATTAGGAGTTAAAACAAATATTTTGGGGGGGTCTCCATTCTAATCGTATGTAGGAGCTCATCCACCTATAAGGACCATAGTGGCAATCCAGGTTGCTGAGGAACCCCTCTAGAGCAATCACTATCCTTGCATCATTTCTTTGTAGCCAAGTATGGAATCTGACAGCCAGTATGGAATTATTATTTCATGAGGGTCTATTCCAAACAGATGATTTGCAATGTCCCTTCCTTTAATTATGCAATCAACAATTTGGTCAATTATTGTGTAGACCTGGGGCGCCCCTCCTATAGCAAGATGAATCCAATGAATGGGCTCTCCCATCTGGGTCAAAAGAGCCAAGCATAGGGTGCTTCCCATGAAAACATATAAAATTAAAGGCAGCGTGGGATCAAATCACCTTAAGGATGCCTCATTGATTGACTTCTGTATTTTTGACAGCTGCGGAGCTGAGGGTATGAAGAAGGAATTGGCCGGGGAAAGGGACTGTGGGGAGCCCTTCCATGGAGCATCCCCAAAGGGATCAAGGGAGGGATCAGAAAGGTTCTTAGGGGCTTTGGGACCGGAGGAGGGTGTATGCTCAGCGGCCCCTTTTTCTGCTGGCTTGGGGCCACGGTCAGCGAGTTTCTTCAGGGGTTGTGAGGGGAAACAACTTTTAAGCGCAGAGATGGTGGGGAGAACCCCCAGTGGGGGATCTCCCCTTCCTCTGTCTGGGCTTGACTAACCATTCTCTCAACTTGATCCCAGGCATCCCAATCAAAAAGATTACTTCCGGGGAGCCACGGGGCAATTTAAAAGGCATCCCCAGGCCTGGGTGGCTTGGTTATCAGTGAGATCAAGTCCTCGACTCTTGAGAAAGAGTTGAAAGGATTCTAGGGCAGAGTCTGACGTAGAACTAGACTTCCCCATAATTTATGAGGGGACACTCACCCGCGGACCAATTGGCCTGTCAGCGTCTTACCGAAGGAAGGAAGGAAGAGAAGGAGAATTCCTCACACGGGGCACCAGACTGACGGAGCCAGCCTGTCAGCGGTGGGGCTGAAAGGAATGATGAGTGCCAATGGCCTGAACAGAAGCACACAGAGCCAGGAGTTGAGTCAAGCAGTATCTCCTTTATTTTTCTCAGGCAACCAAATTTAAAGCAAATAACCACAAGGGGGATTTCCAACAGGAAACTATTCTAACCTATCATGCTAAAGATCACTCTTGCATGCGCAAAGCACATAACTTGCAGCCAATCATTATCCAGTGCATGAGGGGGTCACGAGCACAGAAGCATTATATGAGCTGATAAGGCTCAACATTACCAAATTGGGCTAGTGGGGGCAAGGGGAGTAGTTACGCCCTCCCCATATCCGCTCAGTGCTATTTTGGGCCACATGTTGCATTTTCATTGCGGAAGTTCTCGTGGTTTTGTCAGGCTGTAGTTGTGTAGACCCCAACACCCCACACCACATAATTGTCAAAATGAGAAATGTAGAATCCAAGGAGAGAATCTTAAAGGCAACAAAAACAAAAGGCCAAGTGACATTCAGAGGCAAACCAATTAGAATCACTCCATACTTCCCAAACCAAGTCATGAAACCCAGAAGGGCTTGGAGTAACATATTCCAAACTGAAAGAAAACAACTTCCAGCCAAAAATTTCCTACCCAGCAAAACTATCTATCAAATTAGATGGGGAAATAAGAAGCTTCCATGACAGAAACTGAAGGAATTTATGTTTCAAAACCAGTGCTAGAGAAAATACTCAGAGATGAACTACAAAGAAGAAATAGGTAATACACACCAGAATCAGAGAAACAAGATTTTCCATCCAACAGAAAACTAAACGAAGAAGAATAAACAGTATTTAAAACAGAAATAAAACCTTAACATGTTAGGAATTAAAAGTTATCTTTCAATTAACACACTGAATGTAAATGGCCTCAATTCCCCAATAAGAAGGCATAAAGTGGCAAAATGGATTTAAAACCAGAATCCATCCATCTGCTGCTTACAAGAAACACACTTTACAAGTAAAGAAAGCAACAAACTCAAGGTAAAGGGCTAGAGTAAGGTAATTCATGTTAAGTAGCCATCCTAACAAATGTGAAGTAGTATTTCACTATAGTTTTTAATTTTATTTTCTTAATGATTAGTTATATTATGATATTGATGAGTGATATTCATGTGTTTATTGATCATATAAAAATCTTTGGAGATTCATTATCTATTTTAGTCTTTTACCTATTTCTAAATTGTATTATTTGCTTTAATTGTTGCTAATTTTTGAATTTCTATTTGGAATATTAATATACCTTCAGATATAGCATTTGGAAATATTTTATCCCATTCTATCAGTAACTTTTAATTCTGTTTACATTGTCTTTGGATGTACAATTTTTTTTATTTTTTATGAAGTTTGTTTGTTTGTTCTTTTGTTGCCTGTGCCTTTGGAATCATATCCAAGAAATCACTGCCAATTTCAATGTTGTGAAGTTTTATGACCCCAGTTTTCTTCTAAAAGTTTATAGCCTTAAGATTTACATTTAGGTCTTTTATCTATTTTGAGTTAATATCTGTATATGGTGTTAGGTAAGGGTCCAATTTTATTCTTTTTCATGTAATTATTATTTTTCAACAATATTTAGTGAAAAGATTATTATTTCCTTCACCCAATGTTCTTGGAAACCTAGTCAAAAATAACTTGACCATATTGGAAGAATTTATTTCTAGGCTTTTTATTTTACTCCACTTGTTTATATATCTTCCTTTATAGCAGCACTACACTGTTTTGATTATTGTAGCTTTATGAGGTTTGAAATCAGAAGAAAAAAAAGAAACCGAACAGTTCAAATAATGATACGTCCATACTCTAATGTTTCACTACCAATCTCACTAACGTGTTCAGGGAGGAACATGGAGGGACATACACCAAGATCTGTGTGCATGCACATTTGTACTACTTTGAATATCACTATGAGCTATAATTATAATGAACCAATAAAATATTTAAAATAAATAAATAAAATAAAAAAATCAAAGAAGAAAAAATGGGATAATATAAAATGACAAATTATGGATAATTGGTATTGAAGAAGGATTAGAAGCACAAACTAAGGTCATTAGAAACCTCTTCAGAGAAATAATATCAAGAATTTCCTAAATATTAAGAGGTGAACATTCATGCATAAGAGACATTCAGAACCCTTGTTATACAAGATCAAAGAACTTGTTCATACTATATAATAATCAAAATGACTAACATAGAGGTCAAATAGAGTGTCTTACATGCATCAAGAGCAAGTGGGATCCCATCAGGAATAACACATGAATGGACCTTCCAATCAGTGTGCTTGCATGCCAGACTTGTGCTGTTGTTGTACACTCTGTTTTAGTTGGTCGCAGGGCTGAGACCATCATCCGCAACTTAGTTAAACCCAGTTTAAAATAAAATAATAAAAAATAGGAGTGGGTATGTAGCTCAGAAGTAGAAAGCCTATGAGTTTCATTACCATTACCACAAAAAAAATTGTAAAAGGAATGAAAAGGAAAGAATGGTATCATTATTCACCTCATTGATTATTGTGTAAGGAGTTACAATGGTCAGATCTTGTATCATTTCTTGCATGAGGGACCTAATTCAAAGATTAATTCAAATTCCCCTTACTTTGCAATCTCTAGTAACTTAACACAATTTGAAGTTAAATAAAGTATAATCAAAGAGGGAAATTTGTAAGAAAAATGAAAAAATTTTTTCAAACAGGCTGGCCAGAGGGCAACTACTTTATCCTATTAACCGTCAGTTTTTCAGACTCTTTGTCAAATGGCAAAAGCCAAAACTCCCTCTGTATTTAACTACCCAAACACACACAGTTGGAAACCCAAGCCCTACCAATTGGGATCCCATCAGAAATAATACCTGAATGGACCTTATAATCAGTGTGCTTGCATACCAGACTTTTTTGTTGTTGCACACTGTGTTGCAAAAGTAAAATTTTGGCTTGTTAAGTGACTCTCCTGTGTTTGTTTCTATCATAGATCCTCATTTCCAAACAAGGGCTAAGACTGGGATCCAGCAAGGCCTCATGTGATTGATACTGATCAGAGCAGCAGTGCTGTTCCTGGGGCAAAACACAGAGCCACCAGACCCCAGGTTTAGAGCAGTGCAATCTCTCCCCTGGCAGAGTTGTGCTCCACAAGTAGGGAGACCAGTGACCAACAGGGTTTCATGTGGTCACAGCAGGCAGAGCAGAATCAGAGTCCCTGAGGTAATCTGACTCATACAGCATGCCACTGGAAAGGAGTTCTATACTCTCACTACCAGTAGATTGTGGTCAGGTGAGCAGAATACTGGTGATGTTCCTGGGGTGTCAAAGCTCAGCAAGATGGGCTCCAGGCTAGGAACATTGTAATCTCTTACCCTGATGAGCTTGGGACTAGTGACCATACAGTCTGGAGATCGGTGTTATCCAGCGGGATACAAGAAATTTGGAGATCAGCAGAACAGCAATGGTGTCCCTGGGGCATTGAAACTCAGCCAGCTGGGCAACAGGCTTGAAATGTTATAGTCACTGGCCTTGCTGAGTTTTAGCCCAGATTTCACAGAGGCTAGCAATCAATCAGAGATTATTGTTTTCCTATACTAAAACTGGATCTTGTTAAAGAAGTTCTGGGGAACTAATTAAAAAGTCTGATTATATGAGAAAGATTCATTGAAACAAAAATATGCTCCCAGCTTAGGGCTTACTGTGCTAGTATTGGAAAATTGTTCTGGTATTAATTTCTAAAATGTAAAAGGCAGTCAGAGTCTGGGTGCTGTGTAGGCACTCAGACAGGGAGGGGCTATGCCTGTTACACTGCAGAGTTCGTTCCCATCTCTCTGTGTCCTTTGTTTTTAATGATTTAATGATTAACCTATAGTAAAGATGTAAAGAAAATTAAGGTCTTTAGCCTTAAAAGCCCTAGAAACAATTAAAGCCTTTAGTCCTAAAAAATATTTAGAGGCAATCAGTACCTCTGTTTATCTCCTCCTCACTTTTGTGACCTGGCCTTGGTATTGGAAAGGTAAACTCTGTGTGCTATTTCAAAGCATGCATAGCTAATGAGCAACAAATACAGCCTAATACAATAGAGGTGAAGACAAGTAGATTATTGTTCTCTGCACTTAGTAACTGCACTGTGCAGAGGCAAAGAGGCACCACCTGGCTAGGAAATGTAACTAGCCCATTGCCTTGGTAACACTGTTAATAACATACCAATACAAAATCTATTTAAAGACCAGGGATGGATAGGGGTTCAGACTTTCACTTTTGGACTCTCCAATGTGCCTGCATGGTGCTTTTCCTTCATTCTCTTTCTATTTCCTACTGATTTTGTAATAAAGACTTGCTAAAGCTGCATCAAGATGCCTATTAGTTTTAATTTCCCTATTCAAAAAATCTTAATTGAATAGAAAAAAAATGAGCCCACAGCACCATTACAACCATAGCACTTATTATAAAGGGAAAACAATAGCCATAGGATACTCCACAAAGAGGAAAAGGATGACAATACAACAGAAATACAAACCTAAAAATCCTGATAACTATGAAAACAGAGACTTATGGGAGAACACTAAACACCTAAAACTGAAAAACACTGGAAATTATCAATATAGAGCTGCAGAAAAATGACTGAAAATCCAGAATTGTAATTTAACATGATCAAAGACAATTAAAATTAAATCAGAGAACACACACACATAATATAAGAGAACTTATCAATAAAAGAATCAATGCCCTAAATAACCAAAAAGAGATTCTACATAAAAACGAAGGACACAATAAAAAATAATAAACACCCCAATAGAAACCACTTCTGGCATACTATAACATATGTAAAGTAGAGTCTCACTCTTAGAAGACAGTTTATCCAAAACTGACCTCACAGTCGACAATATAGAGAAGAGAATATGACAACATGACCAGAATATTCAAGAAATATGGAATAATATAAAATGAGCCAACTTATGGATAATAGGCATTGAAGAAGGCCTAAAAACACAAACTAAGGTCATTAGAAACCTCTTGAGAGAAATAATATCAGATAATTACCCAAATATGGACAATGAGATGGATGGTCATGTGCAAGAGATATTTAGAACCCCAATTAGACAAGTCATAGAGAGAATCTTAAATGCAGCAAGAACAAAACACCTTTAACTACATATAATGTGTTGAGATGAAAAACCCAGCATGAAGGAAATCAAGAGTAGCACTGATTCCCTAAGTAAAGCTACCAAAAGTGGGGGGAATTATCAGATTTTATAGGAGTCCATTGTTTTGAACTATCCTTACACAATATTTTCCAGCAATTCTAACCAACATAGAATGAAGTCATCTGACTTAAGTGCCACAAAATCCAACAGAACCTTGAGTGTGCCCATTTTCCAATAGGACAAAATATTTCAGTCAATCAGTCATGTGATACAGAAATCACTTCTATTTTAACCCTATAAGGAAAGGAAAGTGGCTGTAAAATTACCAGTCCTCTTTTGTTCTTCATTTCTGTTATCACCTGTCCTTTTCTGTTTTTGAAGATAAGCTCCTCTCTGGCTCACTGCAACATTCATTTCATTTCAGAGAGTAAGAAAATACTCAATTCAAGAATTTTAGATAAATGCCAATCAGATCTTTAAACTAAATTTATTGTAATGTTTATACTATACAGATAGTAGGCAATGTTTGTGGTTTACTTTCTAGCATTTGATAAGTCAATGTCTATAGTTCTCCAGCTCTCTTTTTTCTTTTTTATATTTGTACCTCTGTATGTAAGTGCTGGGGGAATTAGAAAGGAAAAATACCTTTGCAGGATATTAAATTTTGGCTGATGCTATATAAAATATAACTGAATCCTAGTGTCCTGTATCTGCAATGGCAAGGGTAGCCAGAGGCTCCTGAGTGGTTTGGCAGATCAAAAGGAGGAGATGGGAAATGAACATGGTGATTAGTGCCTATAGTCCCAGATATTTAGGTAGCCATGTAGGAAGATTGCTTTTGAGCCCAGGATTTTGAAACAAGTCTGGGACGCTGTCCCTAAAATAAAATAAAATAAAATAAAATACAAAAGCAAATGGAAGAGATGGAAAATTAGACTTCTAAGATGTACCTGAGAAAACCTAGATGCACCTCCAAAGAGCCTTAGAAGGGGATCATCCTCATCTCCTTTGTGCCATCACTCCTGTGTCTCTGGCTATACTGTTTCCTCTCTCAGGAGTGGCAATCCCACCATGTCCTTTTGGCAACCCCTTCCCATCTTGTAAGACTTAGCATAAATATCCTGTTTTATTTTTGAATATTAATTTTGAATCTAGCCTAATTTTACATACCTAAACCTAGTGGTTTCATTTAATCCTTCATTAGTAGGAAGGTAATTGAATCCCATTAGTGAGATACATACAAAAGTAACCCTCTTAAAGAGCTTACAAATTGGACATACAAAGAAGTGAATCATTAATTGCAATATAGAACATAAGTATTGAGAAGGGGAAGCCCTGAATGCAGTAGAAGTACAGGGAAGAAAACCTTAGTTCAATGCAGGGATGTAAGTAATGAGGGCAAAGAAAGGCTTCCTAGATGAAATGAAAAAGCTTGAAGCATCAATGTGAGTAAAACAGATGGAAGGACAAGAAAGACTATTCTAAGAAGAGAAAGAGTTTGTGCAGGTATCCAAAAGCATCTGGTTGGGGACAGAGCCAAAATGTAAACTTCCTGAAGAACCATGTTGAGAGATGAAATGGCGTACTGTGTGAAAACTACTTTGCTGGACTGACTAACGAATGTAGATTCTGTCCTGGGGATCACAAGTAGGGGCTATAATTGTGTCTTAGGAAGGTCAAACAGACTGTAAGAAGTATGGGGTAGGGGAGACCCCCACTGGGAGCAGGGTCACTAGTTAGAAGGCCTTGGATGGGGTTCATTCTCATCTCTTTTGTGCCATCACTCCTGTAATCTTATCAGTGGATAAATTCAACGTAGTGGATTTACTGGGCAGTAACCTAGGCAGGTGTTATGTTGCTTGAGAAGGTGGATCCTTGAGGATTCAGACTTAGGAACTATAATTTTGTCTTTGAGTTCCCCTGCTTACTTCTCTCTTGATGCTGGCCTCCATGATGTGAAAGCAGAGCCCATACTTTCCCTCTCTCTTCTTCCTGCTCTATACCCTGAGATTCACACACCTAGGACTCACATGATGAGGAGCAGACACAGAACTTAAAGCTGAGGGAAAAGAAGCCGGTGTGGTGGCGCATGCTTGTAATCCCCGCGCTTGAGAGGCGGAGACAAGAGGATCACGTAGGTTCGAAACCAGCTGCCACACTGGCTTAAGAGACCCTATTTCCAAAAATTAAAAAAATAGGTCTGGTAGTGTAGCCTGGAAGTAGAAGGGCTTCCAGGAACCCCAGTAACACCACCAAAAAAAAAAAAAAAAAAAAGCTGAGGAAACAGAGGCAAAGGTTGGTGCTTTGGGCCAGGAAGTCTGCCTTAAGTGATCAGAACGACATCAGTCATATTAGTAGTGGACAAGAACAGTGTGAGGTAATATTCCCAAGTTGAAATGCCACATCACATGTCACAAAAGTCAGCAGTTATCTGTGGTTCTTTTCACCAACTGCAGGTTTTGGATTTGAATCATACCCAAAAGCTTCATTGGACAGAAAGTACACTGATGACAAAAGACAGAATATATTGCTTCACTGCTAGATTTTATTAGCAATAAGATTGAGTGACTATATGTCAGCTTCCTCCTAACATGGGGTGAGGGTGAGCAGGACCTCCTCCTTCACAGTTTCTGCACTGCAGAAGTTGAATCTGTGGAGAGAAAACATCAAAAGGTCACCTCTTGCTGACATTAGTTGGAGTGCTGAGCATGAAGACAGCTGCGATTCTCGCTGCCTGCCCTACTGCAGCCTGAGAGAGGGGCACGATCTGAGCCAGAGACCAGACATTGACTGAGGGAAGAAGGCTTCAACTATAAAGGACTTAAATATCCTTTCTAGTCTTGTAAGGTGGTTGTGCAAATAATATAGAGCAGCTGATAACCACACCAAAGACTGGAGGGACTTACTTAGTATTTTAAGACTACAGCTGACTGTGGGTAACTGAAATCAAGCAATAAGAAAAATTATGAATGGAGCAAATTACTGTACCTGGGATCCATATGGTTGAATTATAGGTAGGTGTATGTTTGCCTTTTAGAGAAACCACTAAACTGCTTTCCAAAGGGATTTTATTGTTTATACTTCCACTAGCCATGTATGAAAGTTTAAGATTCTTGTTACCTTCAACAATGCTTGGTATTGTCAATATTTTTAATTTTAGTCATTTAAAGTTTATTTTGATAACTAATTGTGGATTTAATATGCATTTTTCTAATGAATAGGGTTTCTTTTCTGGATTTTAATCTTGTAAAATCTTTATTTTTATATTTAATGTGCATTCCATGTAGGCATAAGACAATTAGATACCGATTTGAAAAAAAATCCAGTGTAAATTATATGCCTTTTAATTGTGGTATTTAGGCCATTTTTATTTAATATAATTATTGACATGATTAGGTGTAAGTTTTTTGTCTGTTTTCTTTTTGTCCCCTCCATTCCTGGTTCTTTTTTTTTTTTTAACATTTTTTATGCTCTCTTTTAAATTATTTTTATTCCATTTTATTCCTCTCATTGGTTTGTTTGCTAGAGTTCTTTGTGTTATTATTTTGAAAGTTGCTTTAAAAATGATAAAAATATTTTTAACTTACCACATTCTATCTTTAAGTGTTATTATAGCAATTTATACATGGTATAAGGACTTTCCAATAGTATATTTCCATTTATCCTTTTCTTATGGCATTGTTATTATAACTTTATACATACACACAAACACACACATATACACACTTTACACATACACACAAACACATACAACATATACTCACCTTCTGAAATATTGGTATTATTTTAAAGATGGCTCATTTGGGTTTGGTTTTAAATTTTAGTTCTGGATAATGAGCACAAGGCCTCTTGTGTGCTAATGTGCTCGGTAACTGAGGTTTACTTGCAGTATTTCCAGAGTAGTAAATAAGATTTATAAACCTCACATATTTCCAATGTAATTACTCTCTACTGTTTTTTAAGTTTTTTTTGTTGTAGTTTCTTTTCCAAGTAGCATTATTTTTCTCTGCCAAAAATCTTTCTCACATAATTTCTTATGGTTTTGGTATGCCTGAAAAGTATTTTTATTTTTAATAGATGTTATTAGGAATAAATTCTAGGTTAAGAGTGTTTTCCTTTTAGTATATTAGGAGTAAATTCTAGATTAATAGTGTTTTCCTTTTACTGTATTAAAGATGTTATTCCACTGCCCTCTGCCTTGCGTTGTTCCTAACAAGAAATCTGCTGTAGTTTTTATTTATTTATTTATTATTTATTTTGTGTAATGAGGAGTAAACCTTGGGGCATTATACCTACCAGCTACACCCAAAGCCCTTTTAGAATTTTTGTGTTGTTTTGTTTTAAAACAGGGTCTTCATAAGTTGCTGAGAGCCTTGCTAAGTTTTCAGAGGCTGACTTTGAACCTGGTATTCTCCCATCCCAGCCTCACAAGTGCTGAAATTGTAGGTGTGTCCCACCATTTCTGGTTTTTAAATTTTTATCTCTACTCATCTGGATGTGCTACGATATTTTTCTTTAAAACTTTCCACAGGTCTTTGATAATATTTGCATACTAAAATCTTTTTTCCCTTTTTCATTTTGAATACTTTCTTCTATGTTTTCAAATTCACAATTTCTTCTGAGTATTTATTGTGTTTTTCATTTTATTCAGTCTTTTTCACAGCAGATTGTATTTTTTTATCCCTAGAAATTATTTTTGATTCTTGCCGTACCTCTGCTGACCTATTTGAAGAATAGATGTTTAATAACTGTTTAACTCTCCTTGTCTGATTTTCTAACACCAGTCTCAGTTCTGGTTGAACAATTCCTTAGTTACTTCTTTCATTATAAGTTGTTTTGTTTCTTTGTATAGCTGGGGATCTTTGAGTAAATATCAGACATTGTGAATTTTATCTTGTTAGCTGCCAGATAATTTTTTATCTCAATACATCTTATTCAGCTTTGTTCTGCAATGCAGTTATTTGAAAACAGTTTCATCACTATAATTCCTAATAGATCTCGATGATTCATTTCTAACTAGGAAATAAGACCTTCCTAAATATTTTGCCCAATGTCTCTTGAATTTCAAGCTTTTCTTAGAATGGTTTTGTTAAAACAAGAAATATTCTCAGTGCAAGAATAATGGACACTGTTCTGTCTAATCTTTTCAGATGACTATTAACCTGATCATGCCTATTTGCTAATACACATGAGCTGATCAGTACTCTGCTGATTACTCAAGGGGTTTTTTCAGAACTCTTGTATTTGTCCTCTAACATTCTCCACTGTTAGGCTGGGTCATAAGACTGAGTTGCCTTAAAATCCCTCATTCTTAATTCTGTCTGTTCAACTTATAGCATATATTGGACTCTGCCTGAATTTCTCCTGACTGTGCCTTATCCTAGAAAATAAAGCCAGTAAGTTGGGGTAATTTTAAGAATCCACTTTGGCTTTTTGTCTGTCAGGCATCACTGTCTATTATTGCTTGGAGTTCAGTGCCTTGAAAATGACTATTTCACATATTCATCTGAAATTTTGGTCTTTTCAGATGAGAAGACAAACATGGTATCTCTTATGCTATCTTTGCCAGGAGAAAAGTCTCCTTTTTGAGTGTTTATGGGGTTACAATGGCCTAATGAAAGGACAGGCAGTGTTTTCTGTATCAGAACTTGGGTCACCACTCAAAATTCTTGAGCAGAAATTGATAGTTTTGTGATTATCATCAGTTATCCCTTCCTGGGAGTCCAACATGGAAAATATCCTGTGGCTCAGAAATCCTTCAGACCTATTGAGAACCAAGGACTGATCTTATGAGATTTTTTTTCCACTAATATCAGTGAATGGAAGAGCCTATTTTTGTTCCTTGATAAGTTAAATAAGTTCCTGACAATCCGAAATGCAATTTAGTTAACCTATAAAGTTTGGGGATGAACCACACATTGATTACGCCAATGGCAAAAGGCTTATCTCCCCCATGAGCTATTCTTTTTTCCTTGGGATCATGAAGCCAGATTCTAACAATTTATATCAGACAACACCACACTTACCTACAGGTCAATCAAAGTTGTCTTCTCACTAAAGTTCTACACTTTCTCCTAGGGACACAGATATTATTGGGAAAAAGCTGTGGCTGGAGCATGGGTGAGCCACTGTGGGAAGTTTAGCCTAAAGGAGAATTTTAGTGGGAATTGTGAACACTCCTTGATCATTCTCATGACTTTGATGCCTTTGGCCTCTGATTTCCATTACTTACACTCTTCCGTCGTTTCTTTCCACTTGGATAGTGGACGCTCCCACTCTGGGTCGGGTTAGGTTGATCACATTGTTATACCAAATAAACTTCACCCTCTGCAGGTCCCCAACATCCACATCAGAGTCAATCTCATTGGAATGAGTATAGCCAGATTGGAGAGTGCCCCTGTGGAGTTAAGAAGTTAAAAAAGATATATAAATTTACATAAATACATATAAAATGTACATATATGTATTTCTAAAGCCATCTTACAATACCTGTCTAGCTGACATGATTTATCATTTATCATTCTAATGTATTAATAAATTAACACATGTGAACTCAGTGATAAGATTTGCCATCAGTAACTCATAACACTTTAGTCATCTTTAATAAAACTTCTAACATGATTTAGTCACAATTTGCTATTATAGTCACAGTATAAAAATGGCACCATCATGTCAATCCTCACTGATTTCTAGGGAATAATTATTTACTGATTATAAAGCCAGATGCCAGGCATCTAAGTAAACATTTATGGTTTTCCCAGAAAATAGTAGAGAAAAAAATTAGAAATAAGGGTCTGAAATATATTAAGGTACAAGTGTGACAGAGTATCTTTCTTTCTATTATATGTGACAGCACTCTATTTCGTGTATATGTGGGGGGGTACTAGAGGTGGAACCCAGGGGCTTTTTTACCTCTGGGCTATACTCCCAGAGCTATTTTATATTTTACTTGTAAACAAGGTCTCACTAAGTTGCTGAGATCCTCACTCAGTAGCTGAGGCTGGCTTTGAACCTGTGTGATTCTCCTGTCTCAGCCTCCCAAGCACTGGGATTATAAGCATGCGCCACCACGCCCAGCGACAGTACTCTATTTTTATATGCTAAAGGATAAACAGTTTTTGCTAATATTATATATTATGTATGCCTAGTATTTGAACATATAAGTAATTTAAAAGTAATATTTTACTCACTTAAAAATTTCATACTGCTTGGAGTTTACTCCGTTTCCAAACAAAGAAACTAGGATGTGTCCTGTAACCTTCTCTCCAGACAGTGTGACAGTTACCTTATACCTCCAACCTGCAGAGGAGGTAAAATTGGTAAAATGTTGATGTGTAGAAAGAAGATACTAAAATCCCATTAATTTCCATCCTACTACTTCAGAATTTTGAAGGATTTATGCATAATGTTAGAAATTTTTCTAAGAACATAGCCATAGTCATTACTTTTTGAAATGTTCCAAGTATTGGGGAGTGAGAAATTTCCAATTTTTTTTTCAAATCAAGAGACAAAGCAGTATATTTTGCTTAAAAAGTTTTCGACCTAAAAATTTGTTCTTGAATGTTCTAAGAACTTCATGTTAAAAGGTAGTGGGAAAATAGTAAGGGTGTGTCATTTATAGCAGTTTGTTTTAGTTTCATTGACCTCCAGATTTTAAAGTACTGACATCTTTTTGTCTACATAGTTTTCATGAACTTTTAAAATTCTATCAACTTTACATACTTTACATTGCCCTTGGGAATATATCAGTTTAGATAATCAAATCACAGTTTCTTTGGCTCTAGTTTAGAGTGAATTATAATTCTTTGCCCTTTAGCTCTAACATGGGCCAAATTGAAGATGAAATAAAATTCGCCTTTAGATTTTTATAATTTTCTTAATTACACTGCCTCACATCCAAGTGGTTTTCTTTTTATATTACCCAGGAAAAAAACTAGATCCTGTTCGCATGCCTCACCTCATACCCTATAATTTCAATCCCTCATGGAATCTACTATCTTAAATATACCTCAAATCTTCAGTCCAATCATCTCTGTCATCACTCTGTAGGATTACTTTTCTCTTTGTATAAAAACCTCAGAATTCTGCTTCATGAACTTCTGACTGAACACAAAGAGTCTGCGAGAGGAAGCCTGCTGCTTTCAACACCAGAATCACATGTGAAGAAATGTATTCTTCATACACGAATCATTTGGGCCCCACACTCTGTTCTGCTGCCCCCATTAGCCATCACTACCTTGTACATGGCATGAACCATATGTCCACTTTAGGGAGGAGTGTTACTAGCATGCAAATTTAAAAGCAATTTTACACATTACCAAAGGGCATGATACAATTCATAGCCGTAAAAATATAATGTAAATAAAATAGAAACTTACGAGCAAAATTACTGGCATCACCAGTGTTCAGAAAAAACTTCTGGCCCACTCCACTTGTTCTCCCAACAAATCTATCAGCATAGTGACCCATCTGTGGGCATCCTTGGCTTGAACAGGGGAAGCACTTGTTCTAGTGAAGAAAATAAGAATGATAATGATAATAATAAACATAATAATAATAATGAGAAAGGGTGCTCTTACTTCTAATAGTGTACTGTCTTTTCTTGTCCAAGGATTTAAATATTCTAATGCTAGTCTGTTCTGATGGTAAAAGAGGTTTTAATAGTATTTCTGAAAAGATAATAATGGCTCTTATGATTCATAAGGATAAAACAACAATTTAGCTATTAGAAACACAATATTATAAAAACCACACAATTGAACACACACACACACACACACACACACACACACACACACACACACCGCGATTTTCCTTTCCCTTTTGCTTCTTCTGGCATGGTGATTACAGTTTATTTTAGAAAGACTGTATAATAAAGAACAGCTTCTGATATGTAAAACAAGATTCATTGGGAGGCCCATAGGCCCAAAAGTTAGGCTCTTCTCAATTTCCTTTGTTTGCATTTTGCAGAGCCAAGACTGAAGGATTGAAACCTCAGAGTTCTACTAATGTGAATAAAAACCTCAGAATTCTACTAATGTGAATAAAAAATGTTCCAGTTGGCCAAAAAGGCTTAACCATGAAGCCGGAGTCTGAGGAAGACAGTTGTATTACGTAATAAAATATCCTCCCTTTTTGTATCAAGGGATTGTCATAAAAGGGATGGAGAAGGAATAACAGAGTTGGGAGGCCAAGCATCTAAATTTCCACTGTGGAGGGGAAAGCCACTAAACAGTAAAGGCAGATGATGAACTGCTGAGTCAGTGGACCAGAGGATGGCCATGGCATCTATTATGCTAAGTGGCAATTGAGGCAGCCAGAAAGAAATGGCCAAATCTCTCTAAGGAAATGGCCCAAACCAGAAAAGTAGACAAGCCCAGACTTTATCTTTAAATGCTACAGTTGTAACCTTCAGTAAGGCCAACAGGGACATGACCCAGAGTCCAAAGTCACCAAGACCCTCTGCACCAATGGACTTCCACTTAATTCCCTGTGGGAAACACACTGACCACATCATCACCAGGATCATATAACCCAGGAATCTCTTTGTGAGAAGTTAGAAAGGGGTCTAAAAGCCATGACCATTATGTAAAAGTACTATATTTATTATTGAATCAGATTGATTTAACCACATGAGACTTAAAGCTTTTTTAATGATTTGTCTATAGAAAGAAATAATAAAATTATAACAAAGAAAGTAGATGTGTGTTTTTTGTTACTATATAATCAATCTGTAATGTGTGAACAAAATATGCACCCATCTTCCATAATAGCTAGTACTCATGGAATATTAACTTACTTTTTTGTTGGGGAGGGGAATCTCACTGGCTCAGCAATTAATATGTGTCATCTCATTACTTCTTTTACCAAGTGTGTTGAGTCTACCACTAGTATTTGAAGATACTATCTCAGAGAAGTGAACTATTTTCCTCCAGTCATTGGGCTATCTGTAGAGTCCTAAAACCAGAACTCAAGTTCTTTCTCTTAATAACTAAGGTATATCTCCTTAGTAATTGCCTGACATGTTACTTCCTAAAAATTTCTTTATTAAATATTATAGGTTAAATTTCGTATTTGAAAAATTATAATGAAAAGTCAATTTTTCAAACACAACAGACAATATATGGCATGTTCCAGATCACATATAAAACCTCAGTGTAGATATCAAGAGAATATTAAAAAAGATGAAAGCTCAAAAAAATATTAGCAATTATGAGATATACAGACATGTCCTATGTCCATAATTCTATAGCTTAAAGGGTCAGCATTTAAGAAGCATTAACCATGTTCATAAACACACTCTAGCCATGACTCTAAGGTTGCTATGAACTAGATTTTACTTATTTATGTAGCATATTTCCATATTGAGTGTGAATATTTATTGATACTTAGAGAAAAAGTTAGACAAGGGCATTTTGCTTTACAAGCTCGTTTCTTTAACATACTCTAATGCATCATTGTTACAAAAATACATATCTATGGTTAAGCATAAAAATATAAGCATTTACTGAATGATGTCATGTTTGGCAAACTGTACCAGTCATGAGGAGCGATAGTCACACAAATCAAATGAGGAGCTGAGGATGTAGCTCAATAGTACAGGCAATGTTTAGCATATGCAAGACCCCGGATTGAATTCCCAATGCCACAGAAAGGTAATAAACAAAATAAAAATAAGTAAAATTCAAATGAAAGGTAGTCTACTTACTGCAGAGAAAACACTATAAGCAGCACAAGAGAATCCAGCAAAGCCAGTAGGGTTGAGAATACTATCAGTATAATACTTGTAGCTTCTTAAGTGATTGCAGGCTGCAAAGTCACGAGTTCCTGTGAAATCAAGTATGATTATGAATCAGTGATAGATTGTATTTTTCTAAATTAAAGTCATGATTAGAATATAGCTACTGAATGGATTTCTCTAATTAGTGTGAATTCATAAATATCACAACACAAAACATGTATCCAGTGTATTCATGACTTATAATAAAATCAGAAATTAAGTATGCTTATAGATCATAATAGTTAATGTCATTGTGAAATGGAGAAATAACTTGAGAAGGAACAGATGGATCCATATAGATGGCAGTGCAACTTAGTAATAAAATCCTTGAATTAGGTCCTTGCAAAATAAATACAATTTGTTTCTGATAGGCTCTTTATCCCCACTTATCCAAGTGAAATATCAGGGATAAGATTTCATGTCTCAGGGATGAAATTTGAAACTTTTTATCATGTAAATGTGAGTTGTACAATTCCAAAGCAAAATAAAACACAAACTTTACCCTAATGAAAATCAATCTCATTGCACACATCATTATTTACCTTCCCAGATTCCATCTATGTCAACAATTTGAGAGAGAACATTCTTCTGACATCCAGGCATTTCTATTCCTCCATTTGGAAAGAAATCTAGATGACCTGCAGTTTGGCTCATTCCAAAACCTGAAGAATTTTTAAAAATTAGGGAAATATTATGTTACTGTATAAATACAGGATACTTTTAAACACTCGAATGCATAGTCTCAAAATCCTATAGAAACAGGAGCTGTGGAACTCACCCAGGTTGGGGACTATTGGGGCACCATCTGTGTGAATTACATCCACAAACTGAGCGTCACTGGGGTCCAGTCGCACTAGTTCAGGTGTACCTTCAAAGCAAGGTTCGGCTGGATCCAGTCCTAAAGCAAACAGGATGTCCTCAACAATGTTATTGTTCATGTGGTTCACCTTTCTCCATTAGTTATACACCTGACTGCAATCATGAGCCACACAGGAAGAGTTAAACAAATTCTTCCTCACCTTACTCTTTTTTAAAAGAGAAATCTTTTAGTTTGTTCTTTGCTTGAAAGTGAAATTTCCCAAACATAGAATTTGCCTCTACTTGGGAATGCTTATGGAATCGTAAATGTCATAAGACTACATTATCCCTTGGAGAACCTTGGTCATTAGCAGCAGTTACCAGAAAAGAGACACTGGACTAAAAACTATCCAGGCTGAAAGAGTCTTCATTATACTGTTGTCTCTCAGGAGGGCAAGGACTTTGATTCTCTGGTGCTCAGTCCACAGCCTGGCATAGCACAGTGCCTGGCTGATCAGGCTGTGGGAAACATCTACCAACTATGGGAAAGAGAACATTCTGGAAGAACTTATTTTCAGACATCTAACAAGTAGATGTTAACACCTAACAATGTCCCCACCAACCCAAATGCAATCAGCATATCCAAAATATTAAAAAAAAAAACACCGGGTTAATGCAGGAAGTTGGAAGCTAGAAGAGGAAAGTGGTCTTTCATATCCAGGATGGTAATATCCAAAATGTGATCTACCGGCCAAATGCAGCAAGTCCAAAGTTTGTGAAGAAGTATTTTTAATCAAATAAGCAACACAGAAGTGGCAGCCCAGAGCAGCCTGACACTCTTTCTTCCTTTACTGGGATTATGGATTTGAGTTTATAAGCCATTGCTATTGAAGCAGAATGCAATTAATTAAATAATTTGAGCTCTATGAGATAAATTTTATTTATTCTATTATTTGTGGTAATTATTTATGAAAGTTATTCTTTGTGAGTGTCTAAGGGAAAACAGAGATGGTAAATTCTCTGGGTATTCTTAATCCATGTTTAAGTCACATGTAATATATGTAAATGCTAAATCACAAACTGAAGACCAAATATTGATGAAAATAAGAAGTACACCAAGCTGCCAGGCGTGGTGGCACACACTTGTAATCCTCGCGCTTGGGAGGCAGAAACAGGAGGATTGTGCAGGTTCAAAGCCAGCCTTGCTGGCTTAAGAGACCCTGTTTCTAAATAAAAATATAAAAAATAGGTGTCTGGGTGTGTAGCCCGGAGGTAGAAGGGTTTCCAGGAACTCCAGTATCACACACACACAAAAGTATGCCAAGCCAAAGAACATTCTGATAGCTGATCAGCAGAAAAAGCTGCACTCAGTTTTCCTCCCATGCTTTCTGTTGTATCCCACAGAGGCTACCTGTAGTCTAACTTTGTAGCTTTCCCTGTTTTGACCACTAACCTGTGATTCTTCCAATGGCCCCATTGGTTCTTCTTCCAGCCTCTCCAGCAGCGTGGGATCCCAGGCTGTGTCCAATGACATGGACATTGGAAGGAGAGTATCCAAATTCAGACTGTTGGGGGGAAAATAAAAACAAAAAAATTGGGGGGGGTATTGCAGAATTTAAGATAGGTGCAAAGGGAACCCCCAAACCTTAATTTTTACCATCACATATACAGCCCTTTCAAAGCAATTGCTTTTCGTTGTGTTTTTTCATAATTACAATGAGGAATATCAATGGGTTTAACTTTTAAACACGTGTACATAGAGCTCTAGTTTGCTCTACTACTGTGTAGAGAGAATCCCTGAAAGATATGTGGAATTGTTACCAGGAGATGATGAAACAAATATTTAGATTAGCACACCATACTGAGAACAATTATTTAGGCACATTCAAGTTTATCATTTTGTCCATTTTTGGTCACCCATTCAAGTAAGATAGTCCCGTTGTGCTTCTCTTCCAGATCACAAATGAAAACAAAAAGTTAGCTTAACCTTGAGGTTGATATTACCATTACAACTTGGTAACAACTGGTAAAATTAAAATAAATAATGGTAGAATTCAGCAGATACCATCTACCTCGTTGCTTAAGTCCACTTAATTAAAAACAAACTCGATTATTGAATTAAATAGGTTATTAATTAAGTCCAAATCTAGATTTTTTTCCTACATTTTTTTGACCAAGCCAAAAGCCACATCTCAGTAAAGAAATGTCTTTATCAATTATCATACCAGCAGGGTTTTTTTTGTTGTTGTTGTTTTGTTTTTTTTGTTTTGTTTTTAGAAAGAGAATCCAGAAAGGAATTTGTATGAGATTTTATGTATTAGAGTTAGTTACCTGAAGGGACTGAACAAAATAGGCCACTTCTGCTCCCACAACTCGGATGTTCTGTGAGGCCTGGGTGTATCCAGTTCGGGAACCTCCCTTCCAGTCCACACAGATGCAGTTCACGCTTTCCACCTTGAACATGGTCTGAAGGGAGAGATGCAATCAGTAGGTAAGTAATTCAGGATCTTTAATAATTGCTAATTAACATATTTGGTGACTAGGATAAATTCCCTTCTGAAATAGTACTACATTAGGTCACTTTCATCCCCAGTGATGAGGAAAACACCTAGTGTGTATCGGATATGGAATTCCTCCTGTGATGTAAAATGGACTCCAAATAGAAGGTGTAGGTATCATGAGAACTGAATTTAGGGGATCAGATGCACAGACAATTGATTCAGAGAAAACTATCACATGTGGTATAGTAGCTTATCTCATGAGAGCCTCATAAATGCCATAAAACATTGTTTCTTAATAGAAGGCAGCTGAGGACACCACCTGTCTCCTTCTCGGCTATATCCTTAGTGCCTATAACAAGTCCTGACACAGAGTAGGTGTTCATAAACATTTACTAAATGAATGAAAGACAGTTAGGACTCCTTAAAAACTTAAATATATTGAAGGGAATAGAGTAAGCTTTTTAATGATGAAAAGGCTAGCTGAAAATGTTGGATGAAGATGTCTTATTTTACATCATTGAATTTACCTCACATAACAGCATAGTCTACCAGATAGTTCCTAGAAGCTATGCTAATGGACATACATGGTCTCATGAAGAGTGGTTCTGGTAGGAAGTGTGTGTCAGTAGGTGTTTATACATATTTTCAACTTAAAAATAAGAATAATGAAGCAATCTTTGAAATCATCTCCACCTCTATCCTCCTATAGAGGGAAAAATTCAAAGAACATAAACAATTTTTCTTAGTGAGACAAAACAAATCTGGTTTGGCTGTTCTTAGTATCATAAAACTGCAAAGCATAGCATTTCTAAAATCCTAGATTTAAGGGTTCAACTTTACTAACATTGTTGTTAGCTAGGACAGAGTTAGGACTGAAATCCATGTCCTCCAACTGTCTGGTTTAATCACTTTCACTGGAATCATAGTCCAGGGCAAATGAAGGAAAATAGGATCGTTTCTGTTGAAACAGCAACAACCGGAATTGAAAACTGTCATGGTTTTATAGACATCATTACTAGAGGAAACGAGAGTAAAATGAAAGGAAAAGTGTCAGGTCGCAAAAAATGAGATTTCTAAGCTCTTCTACATCTTAACACAAGAATGTTGCCAAACACAATTGATGTGCATGTGAAACACATATGCTTTGGGATCTTAATAATAAATTGTAAAAAGAAATGTATATTCCCTTTGAGCTAAGAATCCCATTTTCCCCTTCACTGCTATGTAGAAAGCTATTATGCTCTTTCCGCAAGCATCAGAGTCAAAAGTAGTTTAGAAGGTAAGCTGTGGTTTTACTGATTGCTCCTAAACATGGAAAGCAAGTGGACTCTAGTGTGCTCCTCCTCAGGATCAGCCCTGTGATTACAGACAACTTGAGTGAGAGGCACATTCCATGGGTTTAGGAGGAGCTCTGTATCTTTTTCTTGACACCACTGAATAAACGAATACAGCTTTGTGCCACAAGAGCCAGAGAAATGTGATGAAAACATGAATAAACACACACATGCATGAATCAATAATATTGTTCCTCAAGTACTAGCAGTTACTAGGGAAATTATTCCATTTAATTTTCTGTATTTTAAATCTCAGCTATCACTGGGAACAGAGCCAAAGACAAATTAAATAAAATAGGATAACTTATGCCAGAACAATAGAAACTACTGTAGTTTTCCTAGACATCACTACCAGAATAGAAGAGAATAGCCAGTGAAAATGAAAGGAAAAGCATTTGTCTGGGCAAATGAGATGTTAGCTGTTCACACAGAAATTAAAATTTGTTGGGTCTCGTTTCATGTACATTTAATCCTAGTACACAGGAGGCTGAGACATGAAGATCACAGGTTGTTGTCCAGCCCAGCAATTTAGTGAGACCCTGTTTCAAAGTGAAAAAATAAAATAGGAATGGGTGTAGCTCAGAAGTAAAACACTTCTGGGTTCAATCCCCAGTACCACAGAAAAGAACAAGAAGAAAAAATTAAAAGATAATGAACTTAAGGGGCTTATATTAGCATCTGCTGTAGCTAAACATTTGAAGTAGTAATTATTAAATAATCACCAATTGGAGCCACCAAACATCTACCAACCTTAGTGTCCTGGCTACTCCAGGCTTTCTCTACCCACCACCACATCCTGGACCTCTCCTGGGAAACCCAGGATTAGAAGATCCTTCAGTGACATGGTGACCAGAATTTGTCCTCCTGACTGGGGCCATGCCCTCTGGTTCCTGATCATCACTCCTGAGACAATCTTCCATTAAGAGGTTATTAGGTCTCACCTTGCACATATTGGCCAGCCAGCTTTCGTCTCCCTTGTCTATGAATCCATGAATGATAAAGCGAGTTTTTCTATCTGTTCTGAAATTGGAGCTCCTGATAATTGATGAATCTGCAGTGACTATCTGTTTTGGGGAGAAGAGTGTTACAGGTCAACTTTTTATAATAGTCTCTAAAACATATGGAGAGAGGCTATAGGCAGATGAAGATAACTGGCATTGGGATGTAAAGGACTCTCCCTTTATAGCTGAACTAGTCACACTCATCCCCAAGTTGCTACTTTCTGGTAATCACAAAAATTTTACAGTTGTTAATCTTGGGATAATAAGTCTTCTATAATATTTGTCATTAAGATCTTGTTTTTATGTGATGGATGTCTTCACATACATGTGGATTGATGCATATCTATAATATACCTAATTATCCAACATTCTGAGATATATCTGTATATAGATGTTCTTCCAGTTATGATGGGGTTATATCTTGATAGACTTAAATAAGTTGAAAGTACTATAAGCTGAAAATTTGTCTTCCAAACATCATAACATCAATTCAGCGCACTGTAGGATATAAGTTGTTTACGCTCATGATCAGTGGTTACTATGAGTTGAGTCATGCCGCTACTGTGTAGTGAGAGAGTCTTGCTTAGAATATCACTAGCCCAGAAAAGGTCAAGATTCAAAATTTAAAAGATGGTTTTACTAAATGCATATTGTTTGCCCCTTCAAATGGGAGTGTGTGTGTGTGTGTGTGTGTGTGTGTGTGTGTGTGTGTGTTTATAATCGTTTGACCTTGCATCATGAAAATAGGAAAAAATTAATACGAAGTTAATTGACCTTTTAAAAATAAGTTTAAATTTTATAAAGTAAAATTTAAGCTCATGGCCCTAAAGCTCTACAGAGATTCTGCCATCTGATTTGTTCTCTTTAGAAATGAATATTCAGTATACTAATTGCACAAAACACGTGTAACTAAGTGATGAAAACAATGTGTATTCTTACTTGATAGTTATCCTGGTTCTCGTTAGTATACAGAAGAAAGCGGGTGTTGATGTCCTCTGGACTCCAGGGCAATATTTTCAGAGGTCTTTCCACGATCCCTGCCCAAGGGGAATCATCGCTGAAGCACCCGAGTCTATCATAGCAGACTTCTTTTCCTGAAATCACCCAGAAGTGTTTTAGCACATTAGTTTAACCAGAATTCTCCTTCTTACAATCTCTAGTACAAGTAAAATCACATTCGGTGACAAGTCTTCTAATTTCCCAACACCTTCCTATCTACATGCTCACAAAGCAGCTACAAAAGATTCTAGGCAGGGATTCATTTCAGCTTCTCTACTCAGATATGGTTTCTGGGCCACAGGTTCCCAAGAATGGAGCAGCCTGTGTCCCAGGCCTTGGTGGAGGCAGCAGGTGCAGAGGCTCAGAAAATTTCATTTTTTTGAGTCTAGCAAACATAGATTCAGAAATTTCCTCAGGGAGGGGATTGAACCCAGGTTGAATCACTTATAACTCTATGACTGGCAGGATACTGAGCCCCTCTGAGCTTTGGATCTTTGTGAAATAGGGATAATAACCTAAACCCTTTAATGGGATGACTGAGAGACTTTGGTACAATGAGTTAACATCTTGTCCAGTATCGGACACCAGGAGCCACCATCTGGCTCTGAACTTTGGATAAAGAAGTTGTTTCATGCAAAACTCCGTCTTTCCACCCAGACTGAGTGTGTAGGTATCTGACTTATGTTTGAAAATTATCAATGATTCCTACAAAAAAATCTATGATTTGCCACAACCATGGGCTGGCATATTACTGAAAAAAGGGACAACTTCAGGGAAGGCTCTGGAGAAGAAGTTCAGATCATCAGAGGAGTAAGAATAGTAGCTGTCAAGGGGGCTGCGAAGCTTACTACATGCCCGATGCTGGACAAGATGTTTACTCATTGTACCAAAGTCTCTCAGTCATCCCATCAGAGGGCTTAGGTTATTATCCCTATTTCACAAAGATTCAAAAGCTCAGAGGGGCTCAGTATCCTGCCAGTCATAGAGTTATAGGTGATTAAACCTGGGTTCAATCCCCCCCGAGGAAATTTCTGAATCTAGGGGTGCTAGACTCAGAAAATGAAATTACAAATTATATTCGAACTTCAGATAAACAGTGTGTTATATATCAATTGCTTGAGTTACTTCTCATTTATCTCAAACTTGAATTTAAGTGGGCATTGTAATTTTATCCTGCAAACCCACTCCAATGCCTTGTGCTCTGAATCCTGCATCTCCTTGGCTTTACTCCTTGTCCTCCTCCCAACATGAACTCAGCTTTCACAATCCTTTGGAAACGATCACACAGTCAGATCCCTCGAAGTGTATATATATATATATATATATCTTTTCTTACCTGCTACTGCTCCCAGCAGCAATGCCAGTGTCCAGAGGGGCAGCATCTACATAAAAGAGAAAGCATGATTGAGATTAGCAAAATAAGGCTTGAAAATATTGGCATAATCCAAGTTGGTTTAGATCTCTGGGGAAAGTGGGTGCATTCCAATAAATTAAAAAGTCATTCCTGACTCACCATGACAGAGCCGTCAGGTTCCACGGACAACCAGGTGCCACCGAGAGCTCCTTTTATAGATGAGCCTTATCGTTTTTGAGCAATGCCAGGGAAAAGTGGCATGAAGAGAGCAGGTTCCAAGGATCTATTTCTAATTTTAATCATAGATAAGCCCGATCAATAGAGTTGGCAAAGTTTTCCACAGTGCCCATGGGAAGATGAGAAAGTGGTAGATATGAAAAGTTCCCTCATTGTATAAGCGCTTATACAATGCTCAGAATCATCACCATTGCACTGTGAAGCTTCTAGGTGGCCCCTTTTCTTAGTTCACACTTCTCTGGTTAGGTCCAGGAGTGAGTGTGAAACCAGACTGCTTCTGCAGATTGGACAATAGCCATCTTGACAAACTCAGTGCTGATGACTCTCACCAGCTCAGGCAGCTTGTCTATCCCTCTTCCTTTTGCCCCACCAGTGAAATAGAAGCAATCCTTCCACAGGTCTCATTTCTTCTAGAAAAGCTGTTGCGAATCCACCGTACTAACTTATTTCTCAACAGTACCATGTAGGAAAAAACAAACAATGTACCAAAAGAATTGAGGGTACTACTGAGAGCATAGCAGTACAATCAGTGACCCATCATTGGATCAAACTACGAATAAGAGAAAAACAGAATTCCACCTAGAAATAAAAATGTCTTCAAAAAGTTCTCTGAAGCTGAGCGTGGTGGTGCATGCTTGTAATCCCTGCGCTTGGGAAGCTGAGACAGGAGGATCGCACAGGTTCAAAGCCAGCCTCAGGTACTTAGTGAGGCTCTCAGCAACTTAGTGAGACCCTGTTTCCAATAAGTGTTTGATAGAAATGAAGTTGGTTGTTTAAATCACATTTAAATGATGGAATACAATATATATATATATATATATATATATATATATATATATATATATATATATATATATATTTTTTTTTTGGTGGTACTGGGGTTCCTGGAAACCCTTCTACCTCCGGGCTACACTCCCAGACCTATTTTTTTATATATATATTTTTATTTGGAAACAGGGTCTCTTAAGCCAGCCCTGCTGGCTTCGAGCCTGCGCAATCCTCCTGTCTCTGCCTTCCAAGCATGGGGATTACAAGCGTGCGCCACCACACTCGGCAATACTATACAATTTTAATATAGCAGAACTGTTTAGTGTCTCCTGATGGAGCTACTGGTTTGGATTGAGTCACGTGAGTGAAACTAACACATGTATAGAAAAAAAAATGGATGAATAATAACACCAGAAAAGTTCAAGAAACTTTGGTATAGGAAATGTTAGAATAAGGACAGAGACAAAGAAGCATCTAGAACTCTCCAGAAGCATCTAAGAACTGAAGTCCTGCATCTCCATAGTGTGTACACATGGTAATGTTGTACATAGCAAATGGTCATATCCTACAGAAGTCAATATTCATCCTAGGTGTATCATGAAGTAATTTATAGTTTGTGTGAATTATTAAATAATCCAAACAATATTTCTAGGTTGGCATTTTAGATGTCACATAACTCAACCCATACTTAGGATAATCTTTATTTTGTATAGGAGATAAAAGGAGAATCAAACAAAAGTCACCAAATTGTGAAACAGAGACTAGAGTCTACAGGAAATCATGGTGTAAACTAAAACAGGTTTGAAAGATTCAATTTTTTACATATATCAAAGCTCAGAAGGTAATGGATCACAAGCAGCAACTTGTCACGTCAGCTACACATGACTGACTTCTCCTATATACAGGCCTGCACAACTCTATAGAGTCGTAAAAATTTATTAACCACATTGCTTTATTCTGATGGTTTTCTGATATCTGGGGGTGCCTGTTTATATAGCATGAGACAGAGATTGCTGACATCTTCCTACAGGAAGCAGAACTAGACTCTATTCTTCAAACTACCTTGCAGGGAGATGGAGTCATATACTCACTTCTGGCAATGGGATGTGAGTGTATGGACAGAAAACATTTAGATCCATTCCTAAAAACTCAGATGTAGCCTTCTAATGTGCATATGAAGCAGTGCCTTGGTGCTGACAAGGACAGAAACTTTGAAGGCCACATGTTGAAATTGGCAGAACATCGAGATGGAAGATTCTGGATTTTGTGCTTAGAGGAAAGCTACTTGATCATAACAAATAATCATTTTGTATTTTACATGGACAAGAACTAAACATTATTATTATTATTATTATTATTTTTTGGTGGTACTGGGGTTCCTGGAAACCCTTCTACCTCCGGGCTACACTCCCAGACCCATTTTTATACTTTTTTATCGGGAGACAGGGTCTCTTAAGCCAGCACGGCTGGCTTCGAAACTGCGTGATCCTCCTGTCTCCACCTCCCAAGCATGGGGATTACAAGCGTGCGCCACCATGCCCAGCAAACTAAACATTATTTCAAGCCATGGAGAGAGAGCAATTATCAATTACTATAGCAAATAGAAATTAGTTACTTTATATGGCTTCTATGACTTCCATGAACAGTCTGATACCACACATCCAATCTTGGATTATATATTTCAACATAATATTTTAATGGGATTTATGTACAGTATTCATATTTTAACAGGGTTTCCCCCCCTAATGCTCAGTTTTTAAATTCTTTTTCCTGACACTTTCAAAATTGTAAACAACAACAAAAACTGCTCAATTTTTTACTCTATTATGTTGGACTTTTAACTTCATAGATTTTTTTTTCAGCTTGATCCTTAACAGGGACCATGGTTTCATAGGCAATAGAGGCTATATTATTATACTTCAAGATTTAGTGATAAGTCAACCCATGTGGATACAATTAATATGAGGTCAAAGCAATTGAATTCGATGTTCTGTGTATGTAGAAGATTCTTAAATATCAGCAAGAAATGGGAGCTACCACCCAAACCCTACTTCCCATCTGCCTCTGGTGCTCACACCTTTCTTCTTGGGATCATGGGCTCAAGATCAGCCTTGAAAAGGGTGATAGCACCTCCTATCCCCCTCAGGTACCCCATAGCATTGAAAGCTGAGGGCTCCCATTGGAAAATACACATGTCTCCTGCATTCAACAGAGCATTGCATATGACAGGCTCAACTTTGACCCAGAAACTTTGGATATTTAAAAACAGATAAGCTAGACCTCAACATTTCTGATCATATAGCTATATTTGCAGAGGAGATAATATTCACTTATGTAATCCTTTGATTCTGGCAATATTGTGTTACCAAACTCCGGTTGAAGGGAAAAAAAGTCCCAGAACACCTGGATGGCCAGATAACCAGCACCGCAGATAATGGGATCTCATTTGCTTAACCTTCAGAGAACCCGTCCTGTCCTTCCCTTATCCAGCTCAGCCGGTGCCAGGGCTGTCCATGGGAGGGACATAATGTCAAGTAGCACCTGTATCACTTAACGTACCATTATTAAGAAGGTAATGGAAATTCTGTGAAAGTCCTTATAAATTTTGAATCTCAAATGCATAAAATGTAGATGAACAAAATGGTTTCCTTACATTTGCTAATAAAATTGACAAAAAAAATGCCAGGGAAATGAGAAAAACAAGGAGTAGCCAGTCAGGATGAAGGGAAGTTACAGAGGCATGAGCTGATCAAAAGCCTCGTAGGTAAGAATGAGAGCTGAGTGTAAGAAGGAAAAAACATGACTGAAATTGTCTTTGGTCTAGCTGGAAGCAGATTAAGAAAGATTTCTCTGTAGTTGCAATTTTTACTTTGCCTTTCAACACTCAAGGCATGAAGTCTTTAATTGACAACCAGCTGGTCTCTGAGAGTCAGAATTCTTTGCCACCTTTTATAGCTTGATAACCAAGCTCTTCCCTGCTGCAAACACAGTTGGTGTTCTGTCCCAACTCATCCCAGCACATATTTTTCAGTCTGTATTTTGGCTCAGTAAATCATCATTAGCTGTGGAAATTAAGTCATCAACTAGACACCCACAAAAAAGTGCAAAGCACTCTTCCTGTGCCATGAGAGCTAGGGAGCAATTCCTGCTCTGCACATGAAGGAGATCATCCACCTGGAATGTGAGACATCTCTCTAGCACATTCCAAATAATAATTTAATATGGTTTTCCCATGATACTATATAATAGTTAACAATGCCATTTGATAAGGGAATTCATCTGATAGCCAATTCTTTGTTTTCTCTCAAAAAATAATAGGCTCCTCTATGATCGTGGGATTTACAGCCGTTTTCACTACAAGGAAGGTAATTTTGAATAATGTCTGTGTTGTCTTGGGTTGGTTTCCACCTTAACTCACTAAATTAATTGATTTCACCTTGGAAAGTATCGTGTGTTGCTTCTCCTGGAAAACACACTTGGTTTATCTGAGCAGACTAATGTATTATTTGAAAATATTATGAAAAATATCAACGCCATCAACTCCACTTTGGATAAATACAACTAAAATCACTACAGATTGGGTGTGATGTAGTAGAGCTATAGAGAACATAGAAATATGAATGCATTATAATATAAGTTTAGCCCATTATCACCTTTTCCACTCGATCCAAGACATAAATATTCATATGTGGAATTCTCCACGGGAGTCCTGTCCACTATTTAGTCTCATGAGCTTATTGTGAGCAGTGTACTTGTATTACAGTTTCCATCACCACTTTTTCACTTTGAAGAACCATGTTAAGCCATTGATCCTTTTATCTATCTATTTATTTCTACCTCCCCCAAATGAGATTATAACCTAAGAGAATAGAAATAAAGTAAGATGCAAATTTCACGCATGTGAATGAATTACACACAAATGACATGTAAATACTTAGGCCACAAGAACACTCTGATGAGGAAATTGTCCTCGGGCAAAATGTCAAGTAGCACCTGCATCACTTAAGGTACCATTATTAAGAAGGGAAAGGAAATTCTGTTAAAGTCCTTATAAATTTTGAATCTCAAATGCATAATAGGTAGATGAATAAAGTGGTTTCCTTACATTTGCTAATAAAATTGGCAAAAACCAACTTACATTGGTTAAAAGAATGGTTCCAATTTCCTACCCCTCTCTCTACCCCTTTGCAATATGAATTTTTTATCTTCTCCCATCAAGAGGTAGAGTCTCTTTAAACATCTTTAAATTTGGTCTTAGCCTGTCTAATAGATTATCTAATAGATTGTGATGGAAAACAACATTTGCTAGTTCTGAGCCTAGATCTCAGTAGGTCTTTCTGGATTAAGTTCATTTACTTAGACCTGGAGGAGACCAAGATAGAGAGTTCACCAGCCTGCTGGAAGATGGGACTCTATGTGGACAAGAGTCAGTCAGGTAAGGCCATCCTAAATTGGCCAGCCCTCTGCCACCCTTCCTGCTCCCCACAGACACGTGAATGGGACCAAGCAGGATGAAACAATGTGGTCCTGATCTGTTGAACAGTCTACCTGACCCGTAGAAAAATAACAAATTCTTATCATTTTGAATCACTAAATTTGGGGGTGATTTGCTATGTGGCATTAAGTGAGTTAACATCTATACTCTAGTATAGTATACTTAGAAAAAGGTCAAATTAGAGAGAACACTCCATGATGGCCATATTTCTGACCTCAGTTCTCTAGACTATGGCTTGACCCACCAAGTATTTCTAAGTCCTTGTTGAATTAATAAATTAACAAGTTCCCCACCATCACCTCCAAGAACACTCACATTCATGTATTCTTAATCTTGGTCAGTGTCTACTATCAGATTCTCGTACAAATTAAGGGAGAGATGCATAAATAACAGTTTACATTGTTAATGGTTACCATGTCACCATAAACTGCTTTAAATATGATAGTAACTATACTTATTAAAGCCAAAGATAGAAAATAGGTGTTAATTGATGTGTCCACTATGTTCACTTAATAGCAACTCCCTGAATCCCTGGGGTGAAGGAGATTCAGAGTCACATCTTTGGTCACAGGGAAGAGACTCGAGATAAAGAACAGTGTGGGCTATGGCTTGAAGAAAGGAAACACAACAATTCTGCATTTTCCAATCCTACTTATTATTGCAACAGTAAAAAACTAAAGGGTTTTGCAGTTATTATAATTGCCAGAAATGTAGTCACTTAAAACAACACAAATTTCTTATCTTCATACACACTTCTAACAATCAAAAACCTAAAAAGAGTATCACTAGACTAAAATCAGGGTGTCTACAGACCTGTCTTCCTTCTGGAGGTCTTTATAACAGCACAACTGTTTGCTGCTTTCTCCAGCTTTTAGTGGCCACAGGGAGGCCCCCTGAAGGCCTCTCCAGGCAGCCTCCTCCCATATTCAAAGTCTGCCATGTTGGGTCAAGCCTCTCTCATCCTGCTGTCCTGCTGCTTCTTCCTCTTCTATGACTCTCTCTTCCCTGGTGAAGGGCCTTTGCAACTGCACCGGGCCTGTGATACAAAGCTGTTCTGTGTTCTTGGGTGCCTCTGAGTTCCAGCACCTGCTCTGCTTGTTTCGAGCATCACCTGCACGTCACCTTTTCCTGGGTGTCTGTCCTATACTTGTGCATTCGAGTGATGAGACATGAGGTGACTGTTCCTTTTCACTCCTTCTGTCCTCTCTGTGCAGAGCAGTTAACATTTAAGTTACCCAACAAGAATGCCTCGGTGTGCAGGGTGCCCCGCCCAAGGTGCTGGGTTAAGGCACTTACCCATCATTGCCTCTCTTGACCCGCCTCCCACACACTCCTGCCTGCCTCCATCAAACTTGGGGCATCAGGGCGACTCTGGGTGTCCCTGTGGGCATGCTGCCCCTCCCTCTCTCGGACTTCGTAAAATAAATCCTTTACTGTTTTCCTTTACCCTACTGCATTCTACCCTCAAACTACATCCCCAGTTCTTTCTATTTTGCAACAAGTTTTCATTAAATTTCTGAGGGTCTTGCTAATTTGTTGAGGCTGGCTGCAAGCCTATCATTCTGTCTCAGCCTCCCAAGTACAGATGCGTGCCACCACGCCTGGCTAATCCTTTACTTCCATATGAGTATAATTTCTACCGATACGTTGAGATTCTTCACCACTCCAAATGGGAGCTTTTCTCCTCATGTACAGGCCCACCTGAATAATCCAGATTAATCTCCCTATTTTAAAGTCAGCTGATTAGCAACCTTAATTTTTTTTTTTTTTTTTTGGTGACCTCGATTTCCTTTTGCCATGCAGCATAGTATATCCACAGATTCTGGGCATTAAAATCCATACATCTTGGAGGGGGGGTGTTCTTCTCCTGACCATTGGCCCCAAGAATTGATGGTGGAATCAGTTCTCCCTGACTAGGTGTTGGGGAGTTTCTGTTTGAGGCTATTAGGATGTTATTGGCTAACATACAGAGCTTAATGCAAAGTATCAAATAAGGTACTTGTGATAATAAGAGACATATAAATCAGCTCCTACTTCTGGACACTTTACCAAAGTTTGGATTCCAAGAAGCACCCAGATCTAGTGCATCAGACTCATGGGGAGTGGTCCTGAGAAAGCTGCACATTTAGCAGCCTCCCCTGGTGGTCCTGATACACACGCACCTGCGGGGAACGTTGGTCTACAGTGCTGGTGTAGGGAGCTGACTGAAGTCCTCGCCCCTCCTGGCAGGATGTGCAGGCAGCTATTGAGCTGCTGCTCAGAGACTCTTCAAAGTGATGCCAGGCTGCGTTTCCCCCGTGGACACTGACCCTGCCTGCACAGAGAGCTGAATATTTTTGGGTAGTTCGAAAGAAAGGCCGAGAACCTTATCAAACCTACCTTTAATGCAAAGACATTCACTTTCATATCATCTGGTAGGCCCAAATCCAGTAATACTACCTACTTTAAAGGACATACCTTTACATATAAGCATGATACCTTAGAAGGAATCTTTCATTTTGACACAGTACTTCATTATTTGAGAAAGTATATGAAAACTTGTGAGCAAAATGACCAGCATCCCCTGTGTTTTGGCACAAACCTGGCCCACTTCCCAGGCCTCACCCACCAAAGAATCAGCCCAAACAGCCACCATTTGGGCAGCCAGCTGTGTTAGTGTAGGAAGCTCTCATTCTAAAGAATATTAATCAATTCCTTGGGATCTCACCTTTCCAGAAATTGAAATAACCTCTACTAGCCTTTATTTAGAAGGTAAACAATGATCTTAATAAAGATCAGAAAAAGAAATTCCTTGAAAGATGACTCTCCAGGAGAAGCCCATAGAGAATGAATACCTTTCAGAAAATACTATCATTCCATAACAAGAGCATACAGGCTTATGGGCTTATGCCACATTGGAAACACAAAGGGTCTTTCCTGCCTCCCCACTGCGGCCAGGAAGTTTGATCCTCAGCTCCACCCCACCCTATATATACAACCCACCTCAGCCCCAAATCAGCCATTTGTTATTTCTTCTTTTGAGAAATGTCTATTTAGATTAACTGACATTTCTTGGTTGTTATTTGTTTTGTTGGTGTTAAGTTTTTTGAATCCTTTATATTTTCAGGATTATATTGCCCGATCAGAGAAGTGACAGTAGGAACCATATGGCAATATTCGCTAAGATCTTCCAGGTTTCAGGCATGACCTTCGAGAAATATGAAGTGCTTTTCAAGTACCAGCTCGCTGTGTAGCCTCTGAGTCAGCTAATTTCAGTTTGCCTCTTTGCTCTACAGATGCTCCCATGTCAAATTTGTCAGCTGTTTTCTCTCCCTTTCTGTTTGTGTTAACCCTCTTCTCTGTGCTGACCCAGCGCCTCTGTTGTCACTGGCTCAGCTCCACAGGACTCTTGATCATCTTCTGTTCAAAATACCAGAATTTCTGCAGCGTTGAGTCTCTGACTATCCAGTATTAAACTTCAGTGAATTTCCCCAGCACTCACTTTACTGAGAAGCAGTATTCCTGCTGCTTCCATTCTGAGCCATGGAGCAACTGGGATGTGCCGTGTTCCTCTACTCCACCATCTTTATCTCCTAATGTGATATTTTCATTGTGAATTGATGCACATCACCAAGCCTGAGTTAAATAAATACATATTTTAAAATCTTGGTTACAAGAAATAACTGACAAGTAATTGATGTAACTGTTTCCATTGAAAAATGATGTACATCACCAAGTCTGAGTTAAATAAATACATATTTTAAGATTTTGGTTATAAGAAATAAATGACAAGTGATTGATATAATTGTGTAGTGAAAGTCACAATTAACACAACAGAAGATAATGAAGCTAATGACATTTTTCCTCTCAGAGTGGCTACAACTTTCTCCAGAGACTATCCAATATATAGACAAAAAATGAATTTTTTGGATGAGGCAGTTACTTAGACAGTTGAGGTTAAATTAAATGTAGTTTAACGTTACATTTTCTCTAAAATATTCTTTCTTGGATAAGCAGTTGGATGAAGTATTTCTTAAATACATAATGTGCAGAAAATGGTATGAGTCATAAAAATTACTGGAAATAATATCTAATTTCCCTTTTCCTCCTATTACTTTATGGATGCTATTACTCGCCGGTCACTACCATGATATGACAAATACCTTCCCTGATTAAACATTACAGGAAAGGCAAGGATGTCCTGCAGAGCTGGCTGTGGTAGAATACTACTAGGAAAACCATTTCTTAAGTGCTGATGGGCCATACATTCTTTGATGAAATCAGAATTGATGACACATCAGTGGCAATTATTTTTGTCTTGTTAGTATCCTGTTCAGGATATAGCAATGGTATAGATCATTATCAGTTGGGTCAGAATCACACTGAGAGACATTGAAATCACAAAGGATTACTTGTACCTTATGAATCATTTTGTAGTTCCCAAAAGCTGTTTCAAATAAATCCTAAGTACAAGTGTGAAACAAATTTAGAAGAAAAGACTGATTTATTTAGATGAATCTACTTCATTAATGAATAACCTACAGTAACTCAATGAAATGTTTGTAATTAGTACACTTTCCACTTTCTCTACCCATTTTCTTATCTTCTCTTGCCCTAGTAGGATTCTCACAGAGCTCTGGCAGTCTTTGAAACAATATTTCAGGTCCTTTTCCATTAAGGAAAATAATAGCTAGATAATATTAAGTGTTTAGTGAATTTTTAAAGATATGGCATCTGGAGGGAGAAGTCTTTCTATATACATATGGTTTTACAGCCTAAAGTCCCCATCTTGGTCTTCAGAGTGAAAGGAAAATTTCTTTTTACATATGATCTTTTTCTCCTTCTTCCTATACTTAGAGGAAATCAAGATTCCTTTTACTTCAAGTGTAGCCCATGGACCAGAAAACTGGCATCACTTGAGAGCTAGCTAGTTAACAATGCAAAGGCCACTTAGATCCACACAGTTACAGCCAATTGATTTTTGACAAAAAAGCAAAAAACATACACTGAGAAAAAGATAGACTCTCCAACAAATGGTCTTGGCAAAACTAGTTAACCATATGCAGGAAAATGGAAATAAACCCCACTTTCTCACCCTGCACAAGAGTCAATTCAAGATGGATCAAAGACTTGGAAATTAGACCAGAGACCTTGAGACTCCTTGAAGAGGCCATAGGTCCAACACTGGACCCATAGGCACAGGTAAAAACTTTCTCAAGAAGACCCCAAAGGCACAAGAAACTCAAAGGTGAATTAAAACGTGGGAATGCATTAAACGGAAGAGCTTCTACAGCAAAGAAAACTAACAAGAACTTGACAGAAAGCCAACAGAATGGGAGAAGATTTTTGCCACCACCTGCATTTGACAGAATATCCAGGTGAAGTTGTGTACACCTTGGGGTTTAAGAGATGATGATTTAGATGTGCCTCCTATTTGACTTGTTTCAAAACCCAGCTTATTTTAAAAGTGAGAAGGCAAATTTGACAAAAAGTGTCATCAAAAGAATAACAGCTGATCACCCTTGAACATTAGGATGGAGGAGCCCTTTCATCTGGGGATTATGGGAGCAGCATCACATGACTTGCATCCAGCTCTAATACAGTAGCTATCATATCTTGGGCCCAGATGTTTCTTCTTTATTGGGGCACACAGTGCACTTCCTTGAATCGCATTAAGTGTGTGCCTCAACTGGTACCTGGCCAGCCCCACCAGCATATCTTTCTTTCTCTATCTCCCAAGGAAATGGGCCTCTTTGCCCGCAGCATAGGAGGGGTGCATGTTGACCATCACCCTCAGCAGGCTATTGGGAGCATCCTTCTAATTATAGAAGACTGAGGCATACTGCAGACACTGACCATTATGGTCTTCTTCCTGTGAAGACACTGTTGCTTCAAACATGGTTTTATATGTTGAGTCCTCCTTGGGAACACCAAACCCATAGAAGAAGCAATGGACCCACGTCTGGGAGCTCCTATTCTAGGAACTGGCATTATTATGATCTTTGCTGTCCTCACTTGGGATTAGTAGCTGGCCCTTCCTGCCTGAAATATGCTTCATGTTAACAGCATACTTCATGTTACCAGGTGTAAATACATAGGCACTGTTGACTTGTGGTCTTAACTTCCCACAAACTCCAGCTTTCTGCTAAGATCTATGTATGGGCCAGACTCCCCTACCATTTTATGAAGCAAAGTATCCTATGTTAACACATTACAGGAGAAATCCACAAAAATTGCCCCTACTATGCAAGCATGTTTGTTCCCTCTATAAAATGGGAACAATAATGGTAACTTTACCATAGGGTTATTGTGGGAAATAAATAAAATAATACATGTAAAGGCTTATCACAGTCTCTGACACACAGTAAGTACTCAACACATGGTAGCTGCTACAGTTATGGGAGGATGCCTGACTCTCAGGATTCGCAGCTGCTCAGGGAATTGCCAAATTTCTGCCAGGGGTGAGAGATGCCGGTTCCATAAATCAGGTCAGCCATGATAGAGAACTCCGCTCCAGTGAATAAACTTGGTGGAGATTCCAAATGCCAAATAACTCTTCCAGGCCATCTGAAGACACCCTAATTTCCCAAAAAATTGGCAACTTTTAGGGAAGCCACAGGAGAAAGGAGAGACTCACATTGACACAGAGAGGAAACCAACAGGGAGATGACTGCTGGTTTCTGAAATGCCCCTCCTCTATTTGGGGATTATAAGAGTAGTGTCCATGTGATGTGAGTCTACGAAGTCGATGTTATGAGCGAAGGTAGCAGGTAACAGGTAGCTGTTGGTAGCCTCCATATGGCCCGTGAGTTCTGTTTCCTACTCTAGGTATGAACTTGAGAGTCTGACTTTTCCCTGAGTACTCTTGAGTAATTAGCAGTACATGGAGTCTAGCTGGTAGCTCTGCAGTGGAAACAGGCTACACTTAATTATAAATTTAGAACTCTACAAGTTCAATTCCATGACCCCTGCATCATGGAACTGGGACACTGGGAGTGGCTTCAACACACTTCAGAGTCTTGGATAATATTTACATGTGAACCATGTGCTTTGCCAATCACAATATGGGTATTCATAAAAAACAATCATGCTATCCACCAGCCTTCCAACACTGGATGTCTACTCATGTGGTCCAAGACTGAAGAAATTTGGGTCAAATCTCCTAGGATAATATATAACTATTGGGAGTTCTCTCTTAAAAATTGTTACCCATCTTACCCTAGGCTGCAGGCTGGACAGGCTAGGGCTCACCTGATGGCTCCATCTACTCTCCTTCCAGTCCCTCTAGGAGAGTGAGAGCCAAGGAGTCTACAATGATTCGAGTCTCAGAAGACAAGTGCCACCTCTGGAGAGTAAACAGCTCATTATGTACCAGTATGTGTCAGTAATAAAATAGCTCATGTAATAAAGGCCTCTGGCTCATTCATTTGCCAATAATATCAACAGAGAAATAGTGGAATTTGGGTTCACTCAATGTAAGGTATACGAACATTTATTTATTTATTAGTGGGCCAAATATTTATTGCCCGCTAATTTTCATAGTTATATATAAGAAAATAAGAGTATTTAACTCCTTTTTCAATTTTGGGGTACTGAGGATTGAATCGAGGGGCATTTTTACCTCCAAACTACTACTATCCCAGTCCTTTTTATTTATTTTAAAACAGGGTCTCATTAAGTAACTGAGGATGTCGCTATGTTGCTAAGGCTGGCCTAGAAGCTGCAATCCTCCTGTCTCAGCCTCCCAAGTACTGGGATTACAGGTGTGTGCCACCACATCCAGCTGAATGTCTGAGTATCTTAAGGTATTTCATCTGTCTACTATGGAGAGGAAGTTAAATTTAACAATGAAAAATGAATTTCCTATTTGAAAGAATTTTTTAAGAAAATAGTAATGCAAGGAATGACTTAACCCCATAAAATTTCAGCTTATTTTTTTCTGCTAGGTAAGATTAGCTTTCTATTTACCCTATGTGGGTCCCTATAACACAATCAACTTACTATTTTAGATCAATTATGTCAATTTATAATATTGAAACTAATAACACATAAAATTTAGTTTAAAGGCCATATTAATTGCTTAATTAAATTTGTAACATTTTTATACTTAATAGAGGGAACTAGTAATCGAGGTTAAATTATCTTCTGAATAAAGCTTAAAAGTCATCATCATTCACCATGATTTACCCATCAAATATGGAGAAAGTCAGTGCTGAGGATGAACTTCAGAGAGCAGAGCCCATGCATGGTTTCCCCTAAGCTTGCAGATATCCACTTGACAAATACGCCCAAAAAATTCCACACTGACTGCTGTACTTTGGATCTGAAATGTCCCCAAAAGCCCATGTGTTAAAGGGTTGGTTCCCAAGGTAGCACTATTGGGAGCTGGTGGAAGCCTTGAGAGGTGGGCCCAGTAGCAGGCCTTGGGTCACTGGGGCATGCCTTGGAAGGGGACTGTGTCTCTCTCCCTCCTTTTGGCTTCTTGGCAAGACATAATTTTGCTCCACCAGATACTCTTGTCCTGGCCGCAGGCCCAAAGTATCAGGAACAACTGACAATAGACCAAAACCTCCAAAACTGTCCTGCAATGAGCCTTTTCTCTTTAGAAGTTGATTACCTCAGGTACTGTGTTATAGTAATGGAAAGCTGATGAATACATCCCACTACTCTCTAGTCCACACAGCTGAATTTGTTTCTGACACCTGAAAAACAGACGGACCATCGATCTTTGAACAGAGTAAGCCATTCAGGACTTAAGTGCCTTCTATTTTAATATAGGTTAGGGGTTTAGATTCATTTCTCTATTTTAGACATTATCACTCATATCATTCACCTAGAAGCAATAAATAACAATTGGGACAGCTTGGCATGGTGGCACATGTTTGTAATCCCACTTCTTGGGAGGCTGAGACAGGAGGATTGCAGGTTCACAAGTAGCCTCAGCAACTCGTGAGGCACTCTCTTTCAAAGTAGAAAATAAAAATAAAGCTGGGGGTGTATCTTGAAAGTAGAGTGCCCCAGGGTTCAATCCTTACAGTCACAGAAAACAAAAACAAACAATAATTGGTATAGAATAAGCTTAAATGTTATAATCCAATATGTGTAGTCTCTTATACATTTTAATATTAAATACAAATTATAAATTTAATTCAAGTGATATCTTGAATCTTAAATATTTTAGTATAATATAGGCACATATAAATTTTAATGAATAAAATAAATTCATAAAGGCTGTTATTAAATCTGGAACTGCTGTCATGCTGCATGCAAATTTGTCCACTAGAGGGCGCCTCAACTAAATATATTGATGTGAAGAAAAAGGTTTTTTTTTAATAAAAAAGTTTTTGAATCGTTATGATTTTGACTAATAATGAAAAGTTACTTTTCTTTAAACCTGTATATATCCAATCAGAGATTTTAAGGGGGGAGAGTGCTATGATTATAGAAAAATATAGGAGTTAAATAAAAAGATGATCATTAGTATTTGTACTAGATAGATGCTTTTAAAAAACAAAATAATTAGTTTAGGAATACCTTAATCTTATTACTATTTTAAAGCATTAATCTTAGAAGTAATCTTAAACCTTCTCTGTTTCACAGATGGAGAAACTGAAGCTCAAGAAAAGGAAACAATTTGCCCAGTACAATAACTATGGTCAGATCACCAATTACTACAGTCAAGGCTCCTAGCCCCAGTTCCATATTTTGTGTGTGTGTGTGTGTGTGTGAACACAGTATATTCTCTATATTTATCCATCTGTCTTGTTTATCTGTCATAAATAAGTATACTTCTGATTCTCAAAACCCCCACACCACATGATATTTGAGTTGGGTATCAAGTAATACTAGTATTTTTGTTAGTTTTGTTTCCTCTTAGGCCAATTGTGCTTCTGCTGACACACACCTCTGGCCTTTAATTATTCCCTAGGCTTCTCCAAATGCCCATCAACAGGTGATTGGATTAACAAACCTGGCATCCCATCCAATGGAATTGTATTGTTAATATAATGGAGAGGCTTAATGATAAATGTAACAATGTGGGTAAATACCCAAATCCTCCTGCTGAATGGGAGAAGCCTAGCCCAAGAGCACATGCTGTTTGGTTCACACACACACACACACACACACACACACACACACACACACACTTGTGGTTTTCTGAGGCCAGGATAAGAGTAAGAATGAGCTTCAAAGGGGCAAAGGGAAAATTCTAAGGATAGACCTTGATGGAGACGGGGGTCATAGGTTTATACAACTGTCAGAACTCATCACATTGCACAGTTTCACTAAGTGCAATTTTATTTTAATTTTATTTTATTGTAGTGCTGGGGGTTGAACCTGGGACAGTCTATCTTCAAGACACACACACACACATAGCCATATATATATATGGCTACTGTCACACACCTCTGGTGTATATCTATATCTAAGATTTTATATATATATATATATATATATATATATATATATATATATATTTTTTTTTTTTTTTTAATTTGGAAACAGGCTCTTGGAAAGTTTCTGAGAGGCTCACTAAATTGCTGAAACTGGCTTCAAATCTGTGATCCTCCTGTCTCAGACTTCCATGTACTGGGATTACAGGCATGGGCCAGTACACCTGGCTAAGTTTATTTTAAATAACAAAATTTATGACAACATGGATTTTAAAAATAACCCAATAAAGCAGACACTATTAAAATATCAATTGCATCAAAAAAAGAAATTAATAGAGCCAGGTGTGGTGATGCATGCCTGTAATCCCAGTACTTGGGAGGCTGAGACAGGAGGATCAAAGACTAAAGTTCAGCCTCATAATTTGTAAGGACCTCAGCAACACAGTGAGATCCTGTTTCAAATTTTTAAAAAAATGTGGCTGGGAGTTATAACTTGAGGTAGAAATCCCCTGGGTTCAATTTTTAGTACCATACACACACATATACAAAGGAAGAACAAGAATAATGTTAGTATATTAACATTAAATTAGATTATATAACAAGGCAGTAAAGTTTAGTTCGTTTAAAGATTTCTAACTGTACAGAATTCACTATATGAAGCTACACAGATTTTTAATTTTTTGACATATGTTTAAATGAAGGGCTTATGTTCAGAGAACAAACAAATATTAGATGCCTCTGACTAGTTTTTATACATGTATATACCCATGCAGACTTTGCTCAAAGCAAGATATAGAATAAATAGTCTAGCAGTCAGAAGGCTTCCTTAGAGCCCCTGCGCTTCAGTAACCACAGGCAGGAGTGACTACTCTGGCCTGAATCACCTCTGTCTGATCATCTGTCTGTTCTTGACCTTCCTGCTCCAGGGTCATGTGACATATTCTTTCATGTGTGAAGGTTTTCACTCAACACGATGTCTGTGGGAATCACTCAGGTTGCAGCGTGTATCCGTAGCTGCTGCTTCTTGATACTACACAGTATTTCACTGAGTGAACATGCCAGAATTTATTTAGCCATCCTATTGCTGACGGACATTGGGTATTTCTAGATTTAGGCTATTGAGAAAAAAGCCACGATAAACATTTTTGATGAGAACAGGCAAGATTTCTGGTGGCTACATACGAAGAGTAGAGTTGTGGGGTCATAAACTAAAAATGTACCTTGTATAGTCGGTTGTATTTTGATTTGATAAAATACATAAAAGAGTAATAAGTAGCCTTACTTGAAAGTTGCCCTTTTTAAGCATTATAGAAACAGTTATCAATGTCTTTTCCATTTTTTTCCCCCTGGGATTGCTGGCTGTCTATAGAAAAATATGTGGAAAGCCTTTAAGGAGCCTGGTTTTAAGACTAACAGTTTAACCACAGTATGAATTGAGAATCTCTCATTGTCAAATTGTCCATAATAAGCTAAAATAAAATTCATAGCAGGTAGCTGGGCGTGGTGGCGCACGCTTGTAATCCCCGTGCTTGGGAGGCAGAGACAGGAGGATCCACAGGTTCGAAGCCAGCCGCGCTGGCTTAAGAGACCCTGTTTCCAAATAAGAAATATAAAATAGGTCTGGGAGTGTAGCCCAGAGGTAGAAGGGTTCCATCCCCAGTACCACCAAAAGGAAAGAAAGAAAGAAAGAAAGAAAGAAAGAAAGAAAGAAAGAAAGAAAGGAAGGAAGGAAGGAAGGAAGGAAGGAAGGAAGAAGGAAAGAAAGAAAGAAAGAAAGAAAGAAAGAAAGAAAGAAAGAAAGAAAGAAAGAAAGAAAGAAAGAAAGAAAAAGAAAAAATTCATAATTCATAGCAGGCATGTCTTCTCCAGCTAGTTCCTTTCCGGCATGTCCTAAACCGTCAAACAAAACCTTCAGTAATTATCTTCCCTATCAGTGGCAGTAGGCTTTTATTTCTAAGAAAGTGGGCGATCTTTCCTGCTATTTCTCTGGTGGGTCGCACTTTCAAACTCATTTCCCCCCTCAAGACAAGTGGCTGTGGCCAGTTTTTCACACAGTCCATTCATTTACAGACTCCATGGAGAGTTTCAGGTTCCCGTCATGAACAGAACACTCTCCCTTCCACATGCGCCTCAGCTTTTCTGTTTCTGACCTGAGTCTGAGGCAGTTCCCGAAGGTTCCATATATCATGCCACTATATCATGCCCCTTTTATATTATGAGTAAACGTTTCCTGTCTCCTATAATTTCATTGAAAATGAACAAGAAGATTCCAAGAACATGTTTCCAATTTTAACCACAGAAAAGCATATATCAGTAATAATACAGGGATGTTTATAAAAGCACACGTAAAACGTATTTTTGACTCTGGGTAATTAATGCTTAAGCAAGTTACCTTTTCAGCATGATTCGATTTTATTCCACCATTCTGAGTACACACATACTGTGGCTGACAGGGCTTTGTTACCTCAGAGCCTCTTAGAAGAGCCTGGTCAAAAAAAAAAAAAAGTTACCTGCCCACATACTTTTTTTATGAACAGCTTGCCTAACCCACAGGAGAGTCAGAAAGAGAAAATTAATGAAAATTATGTTACTGCTAATCCCGAAACACCATTCGGTCATTCTAGAACAGTGGGTGTTATTTTGGCTTAGAATAAAATCTGAGGAGCTCATTCACCTCTTAGCTGTGATGTAGAACAAAACGCAAGCTAAAAGAGAGTTGTTGATAAAGTATAAAAGTTATAGGCCACCAGACAACTCAGTGAGGAGGGGAAGGTAAGATTCAACTTGAAAAATCCCAACTAGAAAAAAAAATCATGAAAAAGCTTCTCAAGGGAATTGAGGTTTACGTATATGATGTCTGTCTTGCAGACCAGCTTATCAGCTCCAGGAGGACAGAATCAGGGCCTCATGATACATTATAAAGAAAGGGTCAGCGTCTACAAGAGATATACAGTACCCACTGAAGACAGCAGGTACAGAATAAAGAAAGCCAGACACACGAGAGGGCAGAGACCTTGGTGAATAATGACTGATCTAGAGGTTTGCTGAGTTGTGTGGTTGTAATGACATAACACAGAGAAAACAGCTAGTTCTCATATACATCAGATCAGTTATGAGTACAGAGGAGTCAATTATCCTATCCAATGGGCCTCATCCAATTAGCTGACTGTAAATTCTTACACCAGGACTCTAATGAGCTCTCATTATCTCCAAGCTGGGCAAAAACATCAGAGAACAGAAACATCTAAGAACCAGAGTCCTTATTTTTCAAGGCATTTGATCCTGTAAGTGTCAAGTCAACCCTTTGGTCACAGTCAGAGACTAAGTCTATCCGGCAGCTCCTGGCCACCACCACATAGAAATAGCAACATTGAAGCCCTAATTACTGCTGCCATTGCTATTTATGACTGTGTTCCAAGCCTATTTACTAACCAAAACATTTAGAGTGTTATGTTCAACTTACTTTCTCTTTTCCAAACTTCAGGGAATAAAGCAGAGGTTGGTTGGGTGAGGAGAAAACCCAAAAGCCTTTAGATTGCTTTTTTTTTTTTAATTGGTGCATTGTAGTCATATATCAATCACATTGGAGTACAAGACTTGAGAGGATATACAAGCACACATCATCCAATTAGCCCTCCTCCAGCCCCCATCCCATTCCCTCCCCCCCCCTCCATCCCACGCTTCTTTGGTGATTTACTTTGATACATTTGTTTATGTACCTCCTGCGTTTTAAAGAGGCTCCGTCCTCCAGTATTACATACCCTCTGATTGGTCACATTAGTTGCTTCACTATAGGGCCCTTTCTATAGCTCAACCTCTTCCTGTTGCCCTTTTCCTCCTAGTTATTGCTGATTAAGAGAAGCGTCTGATTTATATTTTCTGCGATATTTCTCTGTGCATGCTGCGTTGCAAGCACCGATCCCACTCTTGATGGTCCCAGTAGTGGCCTGGCTACTCAGTGGACTGATCCAGACCTCGCTGGCTCAAGCAGCGGCCTTGCCTCATGGGAGGCCCCAGTTCTGGTCCCGCTGGCCCTTGCACCGGTCTAACCCCTAAGCTGGCTTTGGTCCCAGCCTTGGAGGCTGCAGGAGTGAACTTGCCTCACGCTAGGCTCTGATGCTGGCCATTGGCCCCTGCACCGGCCTAACCCCTTGGCAGGATTCCAATCCCGGCCTCGGAGGCCCCAGCACCGGCCTAGCCTCACGGCAGGCTCCAATGCCGGCCTCGTTGGCCCCAGCACCGGCCTAACCAGTGTGCAGTGGTGAAAGGCTAAAAGTATTTTCATTTACACTTGACAAAATAAAGATGCTCATCATTTATTACAATTTTAAATGCTCTACAGTAATGTTAGTAGCAAGCAATATGCCACCTGGGAAAAAAAGGCAATATTCCTTATTTTCACATGCCGTCACTGTATTTATGAAAAAACATTGAAAACAATAAGGGAACTTTGTAAGGTGGTTAGTGGTTGAATTTGTATGTGAAAACCAACAGATTCCATTCTATGGAAATACTTAATATCATCAAAGAAGATGTTTTACATACAAGAACAATTAGAGACATTTTTTTCCAATCAAAATAATATCTGAGCTGGGTGCACGCTTGTAATCCCCACGCTTGGGAGGCAGAGACAGGAGGGTCGCGCTGGTTCAGAGCCAGCCTTGCTGGCTTAAGAGACCCTGTTTCAAAAAAAAATATATATATATATATATATATATATATATATATATATATATATATATATATATCAGGTCTGGGAGTGTAGCCCGGAGGTAGAAGGGCTTCCAGGAACCCCAGTACCACCAAAAATAAAATAATAATAATAATAATAATAATAATAATAATAATAATATCTGATAACAGTCATCTGTTCAGGCGGGAATATGTGGGGGGGTATACATGCATATGCACATCATCACTTAACCCTCAAAGTGAATTATGAATTGGTGGTGGTATTATTACAACTATATTCTAATTGAGGAAACTAAGCTTCAGAAAGTGTCAATAGTTTGCCAAAATCATTTATGGATTGTAGCACAGTCAGCCAGCTGTGGTGGCACATGCCTGTTACCCCAGTACTTGAGAAGCACAGACAGGAAGATTGCAGGTTTGCAGCCAGCCTTAGCAACTTAGTGAGATTCTGCTTCAAAACAGAAAATAAAATGGGGCTAGGGGTGGCAGCTCAGAGGTAGAATGCCTCTAGGTTCAATCCCTAGTACCACAGAAACACATACACACACACACACACACACACACACACACACACACACACACACACACATTATGGTTGAGGCTTGAGCCAAGGTTCAAAGTCTTTATTCCTAGAAACTGCCACTCTACCTTTTACAAAGAAAACTCCAGGAATCCACCCTCTAATTCGGTAAAGATACATTCAGTACAAGATGCACACATATCATGAAGAATGTCATTTCTTATCCAATTATATTCTTATTAAATCAAATTCTGACAGGATTTTAAAATATTAATCATTTTATTGATGGATAATCACATTACAATTTCTTTTCTTAATTTACCAAATCATTCTAAATTCTAGAAGTCTAAATATGGAGACCTTGAAAAAATAGTTGCCTTGTGTGACAAATAAAATATATTTAGAAAGCCATAGTCTTTAAGACAATGAGACTTTGGAATAGAAATAGACCATGGTTCCCAACTAAGGACATTCTGCCCTTCCAAAACACTTGGCACTGTCTAGGGACACTTTCATTTGTTACAATTGAGCGGTTGTGTACCACTAATGGGTAGAGACCGGGCATGCTAATAAACTGGAGAGGCCTCTACTTCTACCTGACAATAAAAAATTTCCTGACCTCAAAATGTCAATAGTACCAAAGTTGAGAAACCAAAATAGATGGATGAACAGAATAAAGTAGATAATGTAGCATTAGACCTAAATATCTATAGAAATACTATCCAATATTAAGTTGTCGATAAATCAGTGGAAAGGTATGAGTTTTGGATAATTAAACTATGTGAAACAGAAAATAAAGTGAATCCTAATGTTTTTTCTTATACCAATGAGTATAAAAACAAAGACAAAATATAAACCACAACCTGGAGGAAATATTTGTAATATATATGTCAGAGAAAAAAAAAATCAATGTCCCTGGTATACAAAGAGTTTTTATAAATCAATAAGGAAAAGGCAGGCTATCTGGATAAAATAGGTGAAGCATACAGAAACTAAAGAAATAGATATAATAATGAAAAATAAGAATTATATATAAAATGTAATTAAACATGGTAGCAAAAAATTGAAATGAAAATAAGATGCCCTTTTGGTAGGAATAGAAGAATCAAAATCCAGTATAAAGTAAAGGCACAGACTTTGGAGTCAAATAGCTTGGGAACAATTCCTGAAGCTCTAGCTCTTACCAGCAGTAACAAGTATAACAAGCAACATAACATCAGCCTTCTATTCTCTAATCTCATAGGGAAGCTGCAAAGGACATGCACAGCAGGTGTGGTTACATAATGAATAGTTTAAATTTATGTTGCCGGAATGCTGGATAAACAGCTTTCCTTTATATAGACTGACCTTGTTTGACTGTATAAATCTGTACAAATTCAATCTTCCTGGTGCAAATTCACTAGAGGCAATATCAGGAAATTTTATTAGCTGTAATGATTTATTCAGGCCTCTAGAGTGCCATTTATTTCCCAGTATAAAAACAGTTTAGACTATTTCGCTATTTCATTATTCACTGATTTCCCCCTAAAGTCCATTAAAAGTTCAAGTTAAAAAAAAAAAATCTCTTACTGGCTTGCACACATTCTTATTGGCTTGGGTAGCACTTAAGAATATTCCTGAAGAAATAGTATTCGTGCATACTAATATTATGAAAGGAGCTTTTATATATTAGGGGAAAAAGTCTCATTTACACTTGCTGCTTCTAAGTTACCCCAAATCATGACTTGGTAAAGTATTTGGATATAACCATTATCTAACATACCTATGGGGATTGTGATCCCTAGGCAGCCATAGGTCAACGAAAAGGAGAATCCCAGTGCAGATTCCCCAGTGCTGTCTGAGGTCAAAGCCAGCCACTGCGCCAGTACACAGAGGGCACCAGGTACCACAGGTGGGCTGCTTAGACTTGACCACCAGACCCCACTCCACCTGGCCTGAGTACATCACCCTTGCTTCACTCAGGTGCAGAAGGAGAGAAGACAGGTCTCAGGGGTCTGTCCTTTCTGAGCCCAGAGAGCCTGCTGAGCCATGTGAATGCATGACTCAGAAACAAAAGCTTTTAGGAAAGAAAAGAAGACATTTCCTTGCTAAGAAGTGTCAAAGAAGTCATTCATCAAGAAGATCTGGCTCATAAATAAAACCCTCAACAGATGTTTTCAGAAAGAACCCCGCAAGATTACCAAGGTCACCAGGTTTACGTTAGATATTCATGGTGATCATGATCACACATAAAATGGGAGACACCTTTAGCCAACAGCTCTGCAAAAGTTAAGGGCAAAGTTGTCCGCTCAGGGAGGTCACTTACAGCTAATGCTGAAAATGTGCCCCTCTGCTCTTTCCCACCTTCCTTAAAATGGGTTCCACATTTTCCCCCACATCTTACAAGACTGGCCTCTTTTCTCCCTGAAGTCATTTCCTCCCACTTTTCTACCTTGTTCTCTGGCTCTATCCACCCTGGCTGTTCTTCAAAGGAGCCCGGCAGGCTCCTTCTGTTAGGCACTATTTTCTGAATGAATAGATGAGCATGCATTTGCAAGTGTGTGAAACAACTCCAGAGACGCAGTTCTAGCAGTTCCCAACTAGATCCCAGAGGCTGCAGTGAGGAGATTCCAAGAGGCTGTTCAGAAGATCAGCGGAAGTTCCCAATGGCCTGGGACTCAGGGTGGGGAGTCCTTCAGTTTTCTTCCCACATCCTTTTTGCTCAAGCAGAAGCAAGACCCTGGTCCCACCACACACAGGCAGCCCTGGCAGTCAGTCAGTGTCTGTCTCTGTAGTAATCTGGGCATGAGATCTTACCCACCTGAGCTGCCTTCAAGCCCAGCTCCCCTGTGCTATCCCCCTACACCCCAGCCTTCTTTTTAGAAGTGTGATTACTGTGTGATTACTGCTGTGAAGGTGTCTGAATATGTCTAAATATTCAGTACTTCTTAGGTGAGGGGTAGGCAGAGGGAAGAAGTTTTCTTTCACAGTAGCAAAGTCAGCCATGGTTATGCAAAGGTAGGCTACCTTGTAGAGCCTCTAAGTAGTAATAACAAGTCTTCTCCAATGACACTACTTATTAAAAAGAATCAAAAGGGGAAAGAGGTAAAACTCCTCAGACCCATGAAGATAGCTTGGTTGTTGCAGGCAAGAAGAAGAAGAAGAAGAAGAAGGAGAAGGAGAAGGAGAAGGAGAAGGAGAAGGAGAAGAAGAAGAAGAAGAAGAAGAAGAAGAAGAAGAAGAAGAAGAAGAAGAAGAAGAAGAAGAAGAAGAAGAAGAAGAAGAAGAAGAAGAAGAAGAAGAAGAAAGAGCCGGGCGTGGTGGCACACTCTTGTAATCCCTGCGCTTGGGAGGTGGAGACAGGAGGATCGTGCAGGTTCACGAAGCCAGCCGCGCTGGCTTAAGAGACCCTGTTTCCAAACAAAAAAGTATAAAATAGGTCTGGGAGTGTAGCCTGGAGGTAGAAGGGCTTCCAAGAAACCCAGTACCACAAAAAAAAAAAAGCAAGCAAACAAAATTCTTTTCATTCTGAAGTTTTTTATTGGGAGAGAGCTCAAGAGTACAGGGGCATCACTCAGTGTTTTTTCCTTGTAGCAAAGAAAAGAAAAACTAAAAAAGGTGCATGTGTCACAGAGGACCTAGTAGGGCCAGCCTCAAAGCCAGTGACTCATCATTTTGAGAAAGCACAACGGGAGGGCTGGGTTAAGTGCCATCATCAGCGGAAACTGTGGGACATTGCATCCTATGACTAGTCTTCCGTGTGGGATTACTATCCCTGGTGTACGCTAACAAATTTATACACGCAATGACTATGTAGAGTGGCGCCAGGGAGAAGCAGCACCTGTTGGCTTCTTTCTTCTTAGTCACTGAGCAGTCCTGCCACAGGAGCAAAGATTACGTCCAGCTAAGTGATAGTTTGTGAGTTGTTGGCTAAACTGGAAGAGGTGGTCCTGGGATCAGTACAGACAACATCAGCTGTGTTTGTAGTGAAGAGGCCGAGAGGCCACAGCCGAACATTGTGGCACCAGAATGCCAGTTAATGCCTGGCTGGATTTGCAAAGAACACTTGGTCCATAAAATGCCTTCTGATCCTGACACTGCACTGAGAAAAATGGTGACATTTTGAATAGGACAGTATTGTCGCCACAGAATATGTGTCCAGCATGCTCAATGAAGAAAAGTGATCCAGTACAGAGAGAAGCCTGGCGGTGGTGAAGGAGACAGAAGGATTTCACAGTCAATTTCCAGAACTCTGATGACATCTATCACATGATATCACAGGAGGTGCCTCAGCAATATATTTAGTTTCGTATGGAGAACTCACTTCCTGGAAGAAACAGCACATTTTTTTAAAATGCTGATTATTTCATTTTAGAAATTCTAAGAAGAGCAAACTGAAGTTAAAAACTGCCTGATCCCGCTGGGCGTGGTGGCGCACACTTGTAATCCCCACACTTGGGAGGCAGAGACAGGAGGATCACGCAGGTTCAGAGCCAGCCTCGCTGGCTTAAGAGACCCTGTTTCAAAATAAAATGTAAAATAGGTCTGGGAGTGTAGCACAGAGGTAGAAGGGTTCCATCCCCAGGTACCACACACACACACAAAAAAAAAAAAAAACCCAAAAAAACAAAGAAGCCTGCTTGATCCCCAAGATTTTATTGTTTCTTCTCTCTCAATTTTCTCCTCTATACCTCCCCATCCCTGCCCAAAAAAGGCACATTTTTAAGAATTCAGAAGAAACCTCTTTAACATCCTCAATACTGGGTTCTTGAATATTTTTCAATCTCTTTGTAAAACATACCAACTCATGTCCACAGCAGAATGACTCAACCCTAACTCAGAATATCTGTTCATTTCCAGTTATATTTTATATTTCCCAGTATTACTTGTTGACAGAGGTATATAATTTTTCCAAACTCTACATTGGCCCATAACATAAAGGTATACACTACATCTCTTAGGAAGCTTTAAAAATCCTCATGCCCAGGCCACTCTCCAGCCTAATGATGTCAGTGTCCCTGAGGATGGCCCCTGGCATTAGTGATTATATATATATATATATATTTTAAATATCCAGGATATTTTAATGTGCAGCCAAGGCTCAGAAACAAGAATAGGTCACAAAGCCCTCATCAGTATCGAATGAAAGAAATGGTTTTGAGCTTGAACTCCTCCTCCTCCTCCTCCTTCTTCTTCCTCTTCCTCCTCCTCCTCCTCCTCCTCCTCCTCCTCCTCCTCCTCTGCCGTAAACCAACTCAGTCCAAATGGGGCACAAGTCCACTCGCAATCGAGAATCTCAGAAAAGATGGGGAAGGATAGGGTGACGTACTGCAGCCTCTTATCTGCAGCGATTCTTTCCCTTCTAGGAACTAAATTTCTTTAAGTTCCTACTGGCGGCGCTTTCTGGAAAGAACCTGATATGAACAAGAGCTTCTTGAGCTAATAACACTTTATTACAAGAACCCCGAAAATGTTATACCCTTCACCAGTAAAGTTAATAAGAGAAGAGGAGGTGAATGCAATCACTGTGAAACAATAGTGAATAACATGTAAACAAAGGTAAAAAAAACTTGTCTGGGCTTTCGGCTTTCAAGAGATTAACTCCGGATCTTCTCCCGGATCTTGCAGACAGGCAGTTCCAAAGGGCAATCTTCCAGAAGAAACGGGCACGCCCAAGGCTTGGAGGCCTCTCAGGGAATCTTCTTTAACTTTCTTGGAACTTTCCATCTTTTGGGCTCAGTCCATATGGCAAGCGTGGGGAGATGTGGTGATCAGGTGGATGTGATAGAGTTTTTTCAGGTGTTGCCATCTTACCTTCTAAAATCTGAAAGCTTAAGCAAACTCACAACACAGTTTGGCAGACAAACACCAAAAATACCATGTAGTTTTTAGATTTAGTTGTCAGATATACTTCCTTAGCTGTGAAACACTTTTCCCTGAACGATAGGCTTATTAGAAACCTATTCATCTTATAAATAATCCATATTCCTGTCTCAGACCCTTTGCAATATCCTTTCTTTGGCCACGTGGCGCCCCTCCCATCTCAGGCAGGGCTCATACTGGGTGTAAAGGTCAAGAATCTTCCTAGCCTTCAGCTCCATTGTATTGGGCAGTATTAGTTGCTCATAAACTGGGTTGCTTTGATGTTACACCCAACAAACGTTTGTCTTCCCATATCTGGGCAGGATCATAAAGAGAGGTAAATGGAGGCATCTCAGGCAGGGCTCATACTGGGTGTAAAGGTCAAGAATCTTCCTAGCCTTCAGCTCCATTGTATTGGGCAGTATTAGTTGCTCATAAACTGGGTTGCTTTGATGTTACACCCAACAAACGTTTGTCTTCCCATATCTGGGCAGGATCATAAAGAGAGGTAAATGGAGGCATCTCAGGCAGGGCTCATACTGGGTGTAAAGGTCAAGAATCTTCCTAGCCTTCAGCTCCATTGTATTGGGCAGTATTAGTTGCTCATAAACTGGGTTGCTTTGATGTTACACCCAACGTTTGTCTTCCCATATCTGGGCAGGATCATAAAGAGAGGTAAATGGAGGCATCGGGTCGCCTCCCCCTCTAGGTTAGTTATTGATTAGGTTGAGGGTCAAAGATTGAGAGGAAATCTGTGTTTGTAATTACTGACTGGAATGCTGCCACTGCATCTAATCTCTAACTAAGTTCTTTTACCATCTGAACAAAGCCAAGGACATTTAGAGGTTTGGAAAAATTACCAGAAATTTTATTTTCCACGGACTCTGTTTCTCTCACAGTCCTGATTTTACACCGCCGGAGCAATTCATGTGGAGAGTTAAAAGAATACTAAAAGAATAATAGTTATGAGAGAATATCTAAAAGTGGAGAGTACTTTCAGCCAGCGATCACACCTTCTCTCGGGGCTATTTCTCACTTTGAGATTTTGCCTATGGACTGCATGAATAAGAACTTACATGCAGATGCCGAGAGGGCGTGGCTGTAGCTGGTATCTGCACTCCTCCTTCTTCTTCTTCTTTTTTTTTTTTGTGGTCCTGGGGTTCCTGGAAGCCCTTCTACCTCTGGGCTACACTCCCAGACCTATTTTATACTTTTTTACTTGGGAACGGTCTCTTAAGCCAGCGAGGCTGGCTCCGAACCAGCGCGATCCTCCTGTCTCCACCTCCCAAGCGAGGGGATTACAAGCGTGTGCCACCACGCCTGGCTTGCTTGCTTTTTTTTAAATACCCAATGTACTTAGGAAAGTTACTATAGTTTTCTTTTTTATGGTGGTGGTACTGGGGATGGAACCCTTCTACCTCTGGGCTACACTCCCAGACCTATTTTATATTTTATTTGGAAACAGGGTCTCTTAAACCAATGAGGCTGACTTCAAACCTGCGTGATCCTACTGTCTCCGCTCCCAAGCGCGGGGATTACAAGCAAGAGCCACCACGCCGGGCTGTAGTTTTCTTTAAAAAGTCATGAGAATGTCAAAAACTTTATGCCACTTCTGGAAAAAAAATATATACTTATATATTTATATTTATGTGCTAGGTACCTGAAGGGAGATAGAAAAAGGTTTTCTGTGAAATTGGTTCCTCTGGTACTTCCAGATTCATTTGATTCTGGGCTGCTGTTAGGTTTATGATATTATTCTGTGCTATACTATTTACATCCTCATTGTTGTCTCTGATTTCTCCACCCAGTGAACAACTTTGAAACCATTGATTCTTTTTAGTGACATTGAGGATCTAACCAATACTGGGGTAACAACAAACTTTTGCAAATTGACAAGTTCAGTGGAGGAATAAGTCCATGGACGGTGTGAAAATACATTGGCCCAGAAGGATTGTTCATGTCAAGTGAAATGATAGCTGAGGCTAAAAGATGGGTTCTGTTGCCAAGGCACAGGCCACCATTGTTTAAGAGAGGACAAAAAGCTGGGCATGGTGGCACATGCCTGTAATCCCAGGAATTTAGCTAGCATATAGTGTGCCCAGAAGATTTCAGTCTTTCTTATTATTATTCTGACTTCTTCCTCCATTGTTTCTATTAAGGCCATATCAACCTGTTTAATTTTCCTCAAATTTCCTAATAGGATTTATTTTACTTCTACCAACAAAGCCTAATAACTTTTCCTCCTGTTTTGCAACTCATTGGACCAATATTACCCACTCAAGAAATAATCCAGTGATTTATTTAATATATTGCTAAGTTTGAGTTAAAAAATATTTTTAAACAAGTAACAGACCATTAAATTTCATTTTAAATATTATATTTAATGATTCTATACTAAATATAATTAGATTATATTTATTATTTATGTAGATGCCACAATTCTATTTTCAACCATGCAGATTCATACATAGAATTCAGTTAAACCAGTGTTAAAGTTAATTCTATTTAAAAGAGAAGTTTGCCTAAAATAGGCTAATTATAGTCATATAAAAATATATTTTGAGTGTTTTTGGTGATTAGTAATTATGTAATTACTATAATTGGATGATTAGTAATTAAAGTAATTTATGATTAAAAGGTTCAAGAAAGTAGATGAAGAAATGAAGGATTTCATGGGCAAAATGACATTTATAAAGAGGAACTAAACAAAATCAAGAACAAAGAATATAATGATTGAAATTAAGAGTTCAATGTATATGCTTAATAGCAGATCAGAAACAGCAGGAAAGCTTAGTAAAGTGAAAGATAGGTGAAAAACAATTCCCCATATTAAAATACAGAGAGAACAAAGTATGGCAAATCCAGGGAAGAAAATGCCAAAGTCTAATCCATGTGCACGCGATGTCCCAGGAGGTAAGTAGAGGAAGAATGGTGAAGGCAACACTTGAAGAGGTACTGGCTGAAAATTTTTCAAAACTGATGAAAAACTTTAAGACACAAATAACAAAAAAAATTTTTTTTTAATTTACCTCAATGGAGAAACCTAACATGATCATAGATTGAAAGTTTACCCCCAAGCAAGTTATATGGAAACAAGAAAGGGGGAGAAATGACAAACTTTTAAAAAAAGAGGCAAAGTTGGGAGAACTAGAACTGCCAGATCGTAATATTAACTGTAAAGATATAATACCTAAAACAGTATGGTATTGGCGGTAAGACTGACCAAAAATCAAATGAAACAGAAGTCCAGAAACATGAGCCCCTGAAAACTCAAGTGTTGAAAGCAGGTTCCCCGATGCAGCCAGGTTCAGAGGTGGGCAGGGCTGGAGAAGCGGGTCCCTAGGGGAATGGCTTTGAGGAGCCTCTCTGTCCCTGGCCCCTACTTCTGTATCTCTCTCTCCCAGCTGCCATGAGCTGAACAGCTTTCCTCCACAGGGCCCTGCTGCCATGTGGTTTCCGCTTTAGAGTTGGTCAGCCATGGACTGAACTTCAGGAACCAGAAGTCAAAATAAACTTTTCCTCCTCCAGGATGTTCTTATCAAGTATTTTGTCACAACAGCACACAGATGATTAACACAAACAGAACCACAAACATAGGTACCATTTTAATTATGGTGTAAGGATCATTGCAATTCAGTGAGGGAAAGGATGACCATTTCAGTGAGCAGAACTACTCAATAGCTACCTTGAAGTGGATTTTCACTATACCCCAGATACAAAGATTAATTCCTTGGCTCTAGAAATAACACTTAAGGTTTTGTACGATAACATGAGAAAATGTCTCTGTGAATATGAATAGTAAGAGATTTTTAAATTAGAACATAAAATCGAATCATCAAGGAAAAGACTGGTAAATTGAACTTAAAATGGATTAAATTAGGAATATTTATTTATGAAGAGAATTGAGAGAATAAAAAGGCAAAAAGCATCCCAAGACAGGAAGAAAATATGTGTAATACAAACAGCCAATGGAGGATTCACATCTATAATAGATATGTAATTTTTATCAATCAGTAAGAAAAAGGAAGAAAAATTAATAATGGGCATAATTGTTTAATAATTACTTTTTAAAGGATGCTATGGAGCCAGGTGTGGTGGTGCATGTTTGTAATCTCAGTACTTGGGAGGTTGAGACTGGAGGATCGCAGGTTCAAAGCCAGCCTCATCAACTTAGTGAGGCCATCTGCAACTTAGTGAGACCCTGTTCCCAAATTAAAGAATAAAATAGGCCTGAGGGTGTAGCTTGGAGGTAGAATGCCCCTGGGTTCTATCCTCAATACCACAAAAAGAAAGAATGATATGGAAATATTCAATAAGGATATGAAAAAACACCATATATTTTATTATCAAGGAGATTAACATTGCAACTAAACGAAACATCGTAAATACCCACTCACCAAAACTGATGAAATTGAAAGGGTTGCTGTTACTAAGTGTGGTGTGAATGTGAATAGAAAGAACTCTCAACACTGCTGATGGGAGAATTCATGGATGCACACACACTGGAGGGCTTCTGGGCCTAGAGGGAGGCCCAGGTTGTGCTATGTACATCAGATGGAGCATCTTCTTACAGCCACTCTTTCCACTGACCTACGGTCTCGCCACTGACCCCATTTTTCCTCCTTTCTCAGTGGTGCAAGAGCCTATCCTGTTCTCAACAGTGACCAAAAAAAAGTGAGGAAAGGAAGTCCCCAGATTAAAGGGCCTCTGGAATCACGACTTACTCAGATGCCAAGCACTCCAGAGAAAGGATAGGATTTCACCCTATTTAGTGCCAGAAGTATTAGCGCTCTCGACTCCTTATTAATGGAATTTTTCTATGCTTTTATTTTTAAAATGGTGCTGTAAGACACTGATCTAGGCAAAGATTTTTTAATAGATCTAAAAATCACAGACAAAAAAAGCAAAATTTGACAATTAGTATGACATCAAATTAATAAACAAAGAAAACGACCACCACAGTTGAAGAGACAACCTATAGAATGGGAGGAAATATTTGCAAACCACTCATCCAACAAGAGGTCAATATAGATCACATATAATGGAGTTTAATTCAACAGCAAAAAATTAAATCTGATTTTTTTTTTTTTTTTTTGGTGGTACTGGGGTTCCTGGAAACCGTTCTATCTCCGGGCTACACTCCCAGACCTATTTTGTATTTTTAATTTGGAAACAGGGTCTCTTAAGCCAGCGCGGCTGGCTTCGAACCTGCGGGATCCTCCTGTCTCCGCCTCCCAAACATGGGGATTACAAGCGTGCGCCACCACGCCTGGCTTAAATCTGATTTTTAGATGGCCAAATGATCTGAACAGATGTTTCTCAAAAGAAGATATAAAGATATAATGCCTCTCAAGTGCAAAAGAAAATGCTCGACATCACTAATCATCAGGGAAATGTAAATCAACCCAATTAAAAAATCTATTAAAAGAAAGTAAATATACGAAGAAAGGAACTTTCATACACTGTTGATATGTAAATTAGTATGGCCATTATGGAAAACAGGATGGAGGTTTTTCAAAGAAACTGGAACTGGACCTACCATAAGATCCAACAATACCACTAAGGGTATAAAATAAATCCAAAAGAATTGAGATTAGTATGTTGAAGAGATAGCTGAGCCCCATGTTTATTGCAGTACTTTTTACAATAGGATATGGAATCAACCTAAGTATTCATAGATGGATGAGTGGAAAAAGATGTCACACACACACACACACACACACACACACGGGTATTATTCATAAAGCAATGAAATTGTGTCATACAATGAAAACAATATCATATAATCAATGAAATCAATTCATTTGCAGCAACATAGCTAAGCCTGAAAGACATTATGTTAAGCGAAATAAGTCAGGTATAGAAAGACAAAGGCTACATTTTCTCACTTTTATGTAGAAACTTTAAAAAGTTTATTTTATAGAAGTAAAGAATAGAATCGTGGTGAGTAAAGTCTGGGAAAGGTAGAAGGGTTAATGGGTACGAGGGTGCAGTTAGGAGAAACAACTTCTGATGTTCTAAAGCACAGTGTGGTAACTATGGTTGGCACAATTAATTGACTATTTTGACTACTTCAAAATAGCTAGTAGAGATGATTCTTAATATTCCCAACACAAAGAAGCAATAAACATTTGAGATGATGGGTATGCCAATTAAATCTATCTAATCATGCATATTGGAAAAATATTGAAATATCACACTGTACCCCATAAATAGGTACAGCGGTGTGTCAATTAGAAATAAAAGTTAAAAAAATATGTGTGGTGCTGGGGATCGAACCTAGAAGCATTCTACCTCTGAGCTACAGCCCTAGCCCTATTTAATTTTATTTTCTTAATTTTGAGGCAGAGTTTACTAAATTGTGAGGGTCTCCCTAAGTTGCAGAGGCCAGCCTTGAACCTGAGATCCTCTTGTCTCAGCCTCCCAAGTACTGAGATTACAGTTGTCTCCCACCACACCTGGCTTTAAAAGTTAAAATTTTAAAAATGGAAATGCATCTAACTTTTAAAATCATTGTCATATAGTTTTATATTAGCCTTTTGCTATGAGAAGCGACCTAAATTTAATATCAAGATCTGTCACAGAAGCTGGGCGTGGTGGCCCATGCTTATAACCCCTGCGCTTGGGAGGCTGAGACAGGAGGATTGTACAGGTTCGAAGCCAGCCTTAGCTACTTGGGCTCTCAGCAACTTAGTGAGACCCTGTTTCCAAATAAAGTATAAAATAGGTCTGAGAGTATAGCCCAGAGGTAGAAACCTCTGGGTTCCACCTCCAGTACCACCAAAAAAAAAAAAAAAATCTGTCACAGAAACATATCTAATGTTGCCCTTATAATGTACTAATATAAGTACATTATAGGGTTATTATACTAACCTCGTGGCATTCAAGTTGCCACATCCCTTTCTAGCTGTTTATTCCATAACCTGCTATGGATACATGACCAATATGATACTTCAAAAAACTTTTTAATTGGTGCATTGTAGCCATACATCTTAATGGGGTAAAAGATGGTAGAGGTATATATGCACACATCACTCATTTAGCCCTTTCCCAATTTCCTCTCCATTCCCTCTCCCTTCCCTCCTTCTCATGTTTGGCTTAGTGATTGACTTTGATATGTTTGTGAATGTACCAATGTGATATTTTGTGTTGACTGGTGTATTGATATATTAAAATGGAAATCAATAAACAGTGAAATTCTGCTAAAAAAATCAACTACCAGATGCACACTTATAATTTCCATACTTGGGAGGCTGAGACAGGAGGATCATGGTTTGCAGACAGCCTCAGCTACTTAGTTATACCTCTGCCCTATTTTTATTTTGAAACAAGGTCTCACTAAATTTCAACTTAGTGAGGCCTTGTTTCAAACATAAAGAGTATTAAAAAAATAGAGCTGGGGGTATAGCTACGAGATAGAATGCCCCTGGTTCCATCACCAGTAACACACACACACACACACACACACACACACACACACACACACACACAATCAGCTTTGTTGCTTGATTAAAATTCCTTTGTCACTTCTTAAAAGGAAACCTGGCCAGTGTCTCACAACGGATTGGTTTGTAGACACAGCTTTGATGTTGCTGTCGCCTGCTTCAGTTGCTGTTCAACCAAGGGGAAAGTTCAATCTCTGGGGAGAAATGTCTGTATTGATTGCTACACCACAAGCAATTACCATGAATCAGATGATAGAGAGGAAAAGACGAGACAGCAGGTTCTCACGTACCCTGACGACAGATGCCTGGAGAACACCTGCCGCCCCTGCCCCTTCTGCCCCTGTGCCCTGGGACACTGTGAGGCCAGGTGCCTCTGTGCTCAGGAGTGCTCCTCTGTGCTTGGGAGTGCTCCTCTGTCCTTGGGAGTGCTCCTCTGTGCTTGGGAGTGCTCCTCTGTGCTCGGGAGCACTCCTTCTCTCAACTATACAGGCACTATCTCTAAAACATGGACTGGGGAGATGCACAGAAAACCAGTAGAGCATTCAGGACCCCAGGGTCTTCTCTTTCTTGATTGACTATAACTCACAAAATTAGTGGGAATAACAAGGTGTCCTCCTGGTGTTAGATAGCTCAATTCACACTGTTATTCTAAGAGCAGCAATCAACAGCCAGAAGAGACTCATTTGTTTATTAAAGGATTCTGTATCTTTATATGTTATTCTTACATTTCAAGATCTGCTCCAAACCAGAATTTTAACCAGAGTGATGTCTGAAGAACCGAAAAACGCACAGAATGAAGCAAAACACATTCATAAAACAACAAAATCATGTTATTTGCAGCAGGTGGGATGAGCCTGAAATTCGATTAATTAAAAATGTACTAAAGGTACAGTAGTTTATCGAGTGGTCATAGGGTGATGCAATATGCTAATTCTTCCACTAGAGGGCACCTAACTATGTTAAATTCAAGCAAAGCAAAAGACATCACACTTTGGGAAAACAATTTATTTGAAATACTAAGTGAACGACATAAAAACATAGTAATACCTAGAGTTGTGCATGGTTGGGTACCACAAAATAATATAAAGCTTTTTTATATTGATGAACTGACTCATCCATTTACCCAGTCATTCACATAGACATGCCCTCCTCCATTTCCCACAAAGCCTTTCAAAATGAGAAAGTAACCCCCAAAATAGGAATGCTCTCTTGGTTTTACAGATGGACACTGAGCTCAAAGAGAAGAACTGATATGCCTCAGCCTCAGTTCACTTCATTAATTGATGCTGGAGTGAGAACTAGACACCAGATCCTCAAGTTCACAATCCCATGCTCTGTTCACTATATGAAATCTAAAGATATTGTAGAAGATCTAGCCGAGTGTGGTGGCACATGCTTGCAGTTCCAGCTACTTGAGAAGCTGACACAGGAGGATCACAGGTGTATGGCTAGCCTCAGCAACTTAGGGAGGCCTTTTGAAATTTAGTGAGACCTTGTTTCAAGATAAAATAGGGCCGGGGGCGTAGCTCGGAGGTAGAATTACCCTGGGTTCAATATCCAGTAACACACACATACACGCTATTGTGGAAGCTCAAATGAAGTAGGCTTCTGTTTCTGAAATTTCACACTCTCATCTGCATTGTTGGAACAAAATAATACATGCACCATGTCCTATTTGTCTTCTACATTTATCTCTTTCTAAGTTTTGTGCTTTGGACTCCTTTCTATGATAACTAATGGAATTTCAGTTTGGGGACTTAAACATCCACAGGCTTTTGTAAGTGCTGTGAAAGAAAGTTCTGCAAATAAGACAGAAAATACTCCCCCACCACCACTCCCCTGCAGCTTTGGGGGAAAGCAAATGGCATTACGCATAATGAAAATGTTGCTGTAAATGCTATTTCTAAATGCTATAAGGACTTCAGTTAAACACATGGACTTTAGGTATTAATGTCATATTCTACATTTTCATTTTTAAGCCAGAAGGGAATCACAAATGCTTTCTTCTTTTCAGTCTTATAGAAGACACATTAACTTGGACAGGCTTCTTATTTAAACAAAGAGCTGGAGAGCCTTGTCTCTTATAAATGAATGATGTCCAGAAGCACTGCCTGCTGCCCATAGCATAACCCTTGAGCTGAGTCAGAAAATAACTGTGTTTTCTTTCCGTTTCTTTGTTATGGGAATTTAACCCAGTGCATTCTACCTCTTAGCTATACCCCCAATCATATATATATATATATTTTTTTTGGGGGGGGGAACCAGAACCTCACCAAGTTGCTGAGGCTGTCCTTGAATCCATGATCCTCCCGTCTTAGCCTTCCAAGTCCTAGGATTATAGGCATGCACCACCAGGCCCTCCTGACTTGTTTTGCTTATATTCCAGTGGCATTGTTTACTGGAGACACATCTTTAGCCTTGTTGTTTTATGTGTAAGGTTTCTGTGGCTATTCCTACATGTTTGATTAAGCTTGGTAACTGCACCTGTCTTCCTGCTCAATGGTGATTCTCGTACAACTGACTCATTTAGAACCACTGGACTGTCAGCCAGAACCCAAGTAGGAGTAGATCAGTCATGCTCTGCTTGGCTCCATCCTAGATCTCTTGGGCAGGGTCTTTGCTCCATTGGTCTAGGAGTCTAAAGGAAATGATTGCTCCTCTGGCCACAGATGACAGTCAATACATACTTGATGAATAGATGTGTGTGCATATGGATGAGTGAAACAGCAATTGTATTCCTGCAAGACCGTAGTTACTGGCAAAATAGAGTATACTGAATTCCAAAATGTAATTTATTATGACAAAATGTGTGTGGTAACCTCAGATTCCAGGAATAAAACCTACTGGTTTTCCTCTCTGTAATTATTGCTTCCAGAAGTGATCGAGTTTGGAGAAAATATCTTAAAAGTAAAGAGAACTGGTTCTTTTATTTTTCTTTATTTTTCCTTTCTGGTACTGGAGATGGAATCCAGGAGCATTCTACCTCTGATCTACACCCCTAGCATATTTTATTTTTATTTTGAAACAGGATCTCCCTAGGTGGCTGAGGGCCTCCCTAAGTTGCTGAGGCTGGCTTTGAACCTGTGCCTCTCCTGTTTCAGCCTTCCAAGTACTGGGGTTACAAGCTGATTCTTTTCTATGTTCCTCCTTCCCCGGACCTATTTCTGTTAAAATTCTTGTCATGCTGTATTATAATCGATCACTTCCGGGGAGTGGGGAAGGAACCAGGGGAAAGCTCTCCAAGTGCTGAGTGCAAATGTGTCACTATCACTACAAACTGCATTCTGATATGAGACTAAAATGCACCAATAAAAGTATTAAATAATCAATAACTGCCTCCATGTGTCCACTTCAGCACTGTGTGCACCTCAGGAGTAGGGTCTTCGTCTTGTTCTTCATGTAACCTCATTACTTAGCACAGTGCCAGGCACGTAAGGATCAATCAATGTTTGTTAAGTGAGTGAAACTTAAAAGTCCATAAAATAAAAGAAAATGATCTAGGTAGATGCTAAATATCTGCAAAACACAATCTGTACAAGGAAGAAAACATTTGCCAAAACTGTTTATCACAGTCTATGTACACTATGCACATCTTTTATTGGGCTGAAATGGAGAAGAGAGATTCCACTCTCCTGAATACAACACTTGTCTGTAGGGCCAAACTCAAAAGACATGTATAAAATAAAGAACACATTTGATGTTATAGGTGTGCGTTTGGGGGTGAGGACATAATGTAGCATAATGCAAACCACACCTATCATTTTATCATATAATCTACAGAAATTATAGATTTCTAGAATCTTTTTGTGCAGAAGATCTAAGTAACAAAGATGATTTTCCCAAGTAGAGGAGAAAAGACCCCAGGAAGGACATGAGATTTTTATGTGGATCTCACATGATCTTAGATTTTAAAAAGCTGGGAAACAATAAGTTGGCATAAATTATTCTTCTCTTCCTTAGCTTCTCCCCTCCCCTGCGTCTGGAGAGATATAGATTCAACAAAACCTGGGAGCTTTCTTAAGCCAAGGAATCTGACTCCAACCTGAGGAGCCAGGAGGAGGAATCCTGCAGCTCAACTATATGTCTAGTGTTTCCTTTATTTTTCACAGAGGAGACTGTTCTTTGTCCTGTAGCCTTAGGCCAACACCCCACGTATAATTGAATCATTACACAACTATCTGCCTTTCCTGTCTTTTTCCCAGAGCACAAACCTTTGTCAACTCCCTTCGAGGCAACCTTCTCCTCCTGAGAGCCTGCCTATTACAACCAGAGTCTAAACCAGCCAGCATTACATTTTTCCTATGACTAATTGGGACAGCCCTTTCAAATTTGAAAATGCTATTAAATCTATAATCTTTTAAGAAAAAAAATTAGCAGTTCAGTGGAGAGCTGTAGGATGTGGAAATTGTCTGTGTTGTAGGCTACCATGTATGTGAGAAGCCAGAATCTTATCAAGTCTCTCAACCTAACTGCAAGTTACAGTGAATATATAAAACAGAGAAATGCTAAATAAAAACAAAGGGAAAAACTATCAACTGAAAGTAAAAAATTTACAGGACATGTGAGCTAATTTATTTAACAATTGGTGTGGGAAGAAGGGTTAACTGATAAAAAAAAAAAAAAAAAGATTTAGTGCCATGGTAATTAAATGCCCTGTGTGGCTTTTGCTCGGGTCCTCATTTAAACTAACTTCCAAAAGATTTTGTTGAGACAATCTGGGAAATTTAAATATGATCTGAATATAAGATTATATTAAGGAGTCCAAGGAGATAGCAACTGAGGGAAGCAGCACATACCAGTCCTGACACCCAATCTCCATTACCTTGAAAACAGCACTCTACAAAACCAGAAAATACTACCAATCAAGGAGTAACATGATAGGTTCAAGGCGGCAGGGAAACAAAGCTTAGAAGACCAATCAGAGAGCAGAGAAGAAACTCAGCCTGCCTTTCGGCAGCAGATAGCAGGCACCGTAGTGGCACCATATTTCCTCACTGCCCCAACTCCAGAGACAAAAAACAACCAAGGACCTGAAGTGAGCAGCTGCAGATCATCAGAGTTGTAAGCCAACATCAGTTCTTCCTGCGCAAAACCTGGCTACAACTTCCAGCAGTGGCAGACAAGCTCACCACACCTTACAGGGACCCAGAGCAGCACAAATACCACCAGAAAAGAAACCCACTCACCTTCTAGCCACGGGCACCACAGCAGTGCCATCTTGCCTCACTACACCAAGCTCCAGAGACAAACAGGAAAACAACCAAGGACCTGAAGTGAGCAGTTGCAGATCATTGAAATTGTAAGTCATCAGTTCCTCCTGTGCAAACACCGGCTACAACTTGCAGCAGTGGCAGCCAAGCCCACCACACCCTCCAGAGATCTAGACCAGCACTCAACAAAACCATAAGTGAAGCTTTGGTCCCTTTAGGAGAATGTCCAGCATGGCACCCCCAGGGACTTGTGAAGCTGTGATAAACTCCCTGGGTCTGAGACTTTGCAGTTCAACATGGAGAAAATGGGGGAAGAGTCAGCTGTTGAACATAGCAGAGGCTCAGACAGACTCAGGTTCTGCATCAGTGGAATGTGTGGCAGGAGAGTAGCATCTCTGAGATCACCACAGACTGCCCAATTGTGGCAAATGGGGAGAAGTCAGACCAGACCAACCCTAACTGTGAAGAAAAGAGACTTTACATTGAGTTTGGTCTCAGAGGTATCTGCCACCTATGGTAGCAGGAAAAGACTGAGACTCCACATCTTTGGAAAGTGTGAAGGATGACCAGTGCTTAACACTGGATCCAGCCCCATTGATACCAGTCATCTGTATAGACTGAGAAAGATTCTGAGAACCGATTAGACCACAGGGAGAACAAAATCTCGCTCTTAGAAGATGAGCAATCCAAAAATGAACGCATAGTTTCTAATCTAGAAAAAAATATCCAACAGCAGGAATCTGACATTGAAGAAATATGGGCCCATTTTAACAGAGCTAACCTAAGAATAATTGGAATAGAGGAGAGAAAAGAAAGTGAAACCAAAGGGATCAACAATCTCTTCAAGGAAGTAATAGCAGAAAATTTTCCAAACATAGAGCAAGAGGTTGATACACAGGTCCAGGAAACTTATAGAACTCCCTTTAGACAGGATCGGAGAAGAGGATCCCCACGCCACATAATTGTCAAAATGACCAATGTGGAAGCCAAGCAGAGAATCTTAAAGGCAACAAAAACAAAGGGCCAAGTGACATTCAGAGGCAAACCAATTAGAATCACTCCAGACTTCCCAAACCAAGTCATGAGAGCCAGAAGGGCTTGGAGTAACATATTCCAAACTCTGAAAGAAAACAACTTCCAGCCAAAAATTTCCTACCCAGCAAAACTTTCTATCAAATTAGATGGAAAAATAAGAAGCTTCCATGACAAACAGAAACTGAAGGAATTTATGTCTTCAAAACCAGCGCTAGAGAAAATACTCAAAGAGATTAACTACAAAGAAGAAATAGGTAACACACACCAGAAACAGAGAAACAAGATTTTCCATCCAACAGACAACTAAGATTGGTTATCTGTGGAGATTCATTATTTATGTTAGTCTTTTACCTATCTCTAAAGGGTATTGTTTGCCTTTATTGTTGTTCATTTTTAGGATTTCTATTTGGAATATTAATATACCTTCAGATATAGCACTTGGAAATATTTTATCCCATTCTATTAGTAACTTTTAACTCTGTTTACATTGTCTTTGGATAGACAATTTTTTTTTTATTTTTTAGGGAATTTTTATACTCTTCTGTTGCCTGTGCCATTGAAATCATATCCAAGAAATCACTGCCAATTTCAATGTTGTGAGGTTTTATGACCCAGATTTTCTCCTAAAAGTTTATAGTCTTAAGATTTATATTTAGGTCTATTATCTATTTTGAGTTAATATTTGTATATGGGATTAGGTAATGGTCCAATTTTATTCTTTTCCATGTAAGTATTATTTTTCAACAATATTTAGTTAAAAGATTATTATTTCCACCACCAAATGTTCGTGGAAACCTTTTAAAAAATAACTTGACAATATAGGGAAGAATTTAGCTCTAGGCTTTTATTTAACTCCAATGGTTTATATATCTGCCTTTAGAACAGTACTACACTCTTTCAATTATTGTAGCTTTATATGGTTTGAAATCAGAAAATATATATCTTCTAGCTTTGTTCTTTTTCAAGATCGTTTTGGGTATCTAGAGTCCATATTCCATATTAGGATAGAGTTTTTTTCTGAAAAATAAATATATAAATATATGATAGTTTCACCTAAAAAAAGAGAAAAAAATATTCTCTGGTAAGAAAGAAAGCAAAAAGAAATATTGAAATGTTTTCATGTAATTTTAATTTTTCAACATTATTTAGTTAAAAGATTATTATTTCCTCCACCAAATGTTCGTGGAAACCTTGTCAAATATAACTTGACAATATATGGAAGAATTTAGCTCTAGGCTTTTATTTAGCTCCAATAGTTTATACATCTGCCTTTAGAACAGTACTACACTGTTTCAATTATTGTAGCTTTATATGGTTTGAAATCAGAAAATATACATCTCCTAACTCTGTTCTTTTTCGAGATTGTTTTGGGTATCTAGAATCCATATTCCATATTAGGATAGATTTTTTTCTGAAAAATAAATATATAAATATATGATAGTTTCACCTAAAAAAAAAAGAAAAAAATATTATCTGGTAAGAAAGCAAAAAGAAATATTGAAATGTTATCTTTATGTTATCAAAAGCTTGGTATCAAACAAATGAAACTGTTATGTGAGATTATCATTTTTAATTTTGGATAAATTGCTATAATACTAGATGTCAACTACTAAGCCAAGCATGGGAAGGAGGGATGGGGAGGGAATGGGGTGGGGATCGGGTGGGGGCTGACTGGGCGATGTGTGCATGTATGTCTACAAAAGTTTTCTTTGTATCCCACTATGATATATGAATACAGTGCACCAATAAGAAATTTAAAAAAAAAAGAAAACCCAGAGAAACCACATAAACATGTAGAGATTGAACACCACACTGCTGAAAGAAGAAGGGTCATATAAAAAGTAAGGGGTGAAATAAAGAAATTTCTATAAACAAATGAAAATAGAGATACAATATACCAAAACCTCAGGACACCTTGGAGACAGTATTAAGAGGAAAATTCATAGCACTGAGTGCTCACATAAGAAAAGAAAATCACCAAATAAATAACCTAATGACACACCTCAAAGCCCTTGAAAGACAGAAACAATCTGACCCCAAAACCAGTAGAAGACAGGAAATTATTAAAATCAGAGCAGAAATCAACAAAGTAAAGAATAAAATACAATACAGAAAATCAACAAAACAAAAAGCTGATTTCTCGAAAAAAATTAACAAGATAGATAAACCCCTAGCCAACCTAACCAAAAAAGAGAAAATCAACCTAAATTACAAAGATAAGACATGAAAAAGGAGATATTACTACTGACAGTGTAGAAATACAGAGGATTATCAGAAACTACTTTGAAAAACTATACAACAAAATGGAAAATGAAAGAAATTGACAACTTTTTAGATAAATATAATCTGCCTACATGGAGTCAAGAATATATAGAAAATTTAAACCAACCAAAAACAATCAAAGAGATTGAAACAGCAATAAAGAGCCCACTTTCAAAGAAAGGCCCAGGACCAGATGGTTTCCCAAGTGAATTATATAAAACCTTTATAGAAGAGCTAATCCTGATATTCCTCAATCTATTTTGTGAAATAGAATAAAAAAATGGGACTCTCCCAAGTATATTCTATGAAGCCAACATCATATTAATACCAAAGCCAAATAAAGACAATTCAAGTAAGGAAAACTACAGTCTACATTTTTTTATGAATTTGGATGCAAAACTGCTAAACAAAATACTAGTAACACACATTAAAAAAAACACATTAAGAAAATCATAAACCATTACCAAGTAGGATTTATACCAGGGTTGCAAGGCTGGTTCAACATACAAAAATCAATCCATGTAATTCATCACATAAACAGAACCAAAGACAAAAATCACACGATCATTTCAATAGACACTGAAAATGCATTTGACAAAATCCAACAACCATTTATGCTAAAAGCACTGCAGAGAATCAGAATAGAAGGAGCATATCTTAACATCATAAAGGCAATCTATAATAGGCCCACAGCCAACATCATATTAAGTAGGGAAAAATATTGAAATTTCCCCCTAAATACAGGAATAAGACAAGAATGTCCATTATCACCATTTCTTTTCAATAAATATAGTACTCGAGACTCTAGCCAGAGAAATAAGGCAAGAAAAGGAAATCAAAGGAGTACAAATAGAAAAAAGAAGGACTCAAACTTTCATTATTTGCAGATGACATAATACTCTACTCATAAGACCTAACAAACTCAACCAAAATGCTTATAGAACTTATCAACAAATTCAGCGAAGTGTCTGGATACAAAACAACCTTAAAGCCAGGCATGGTAGTACACACTTGTAATCCCAGTACTTGGGAGGCTGAAACAGGAGAATCACATGGGTTCTAAGCCAGACTTAGCCTCTTAGGGAGGGTTTCATCACCTTAGGGAGACCCTGTTTCTAAAGAAAAATATAAAGTAGGTCTGGGAGTATAGCCCAGAGGTAGAAGTCCCCTAGGTTCCATCCCCAGTACCACCAAAAAAAAATCAATCTTAAAAAATTGGAAGCTTTTCTGTATACTAACCATAAGTCCACTGAAAAAGAAATCCAGAAAATACGTTCACTCAGGATTTCCTACAAAAAAATACTTAGGAATAAACTTAAGCAAGGAGGTAAACAGCTCTACAAAAAAAGTTATAAAACATTGAAAAGAGAAATTGAAGAAGACTTTAGAAGATGGAAAGATCTTCCATGTTTATAGATAGGCAGAATAAATATCATAAAAATGGCCATACTTCTAAAAGTGATCTACAGATTCATCGCAATAGCCAAGAGAATGGGAGAATATTATTGCCAACTACTCCTCCAATAGAGGACTAATATCTAGAATATACAGAGAACTCAAACTCAGCACTAAGAAAACAAATAATCCAATCAAAAAATTGGGAAAGTGAACTAAATAGACACTTCATGAAAAAAAGAAATTCAAATGGCCAATAATACATGGGAAAATGCTCAAAATCATTAGCAAGCAGAGAGGTTTTGTCTAGCAGGGTACAAATGCATGGAGGAGGGGACACAGGGAATTTAGGAGGTTGATAAAACAGTGAATGAACTAAATTTTGCACCCTCAGCTGGGTAAGAAAGGAAGTGGGCTGGTGGGTTGAGGCATTGCAGGGTAATAGATCAGAAGTCACAAGGAAGTCTGAGAAGGTCACTCAGCCAACCCGATGGGGAGGTAGCTGTGGTCGGTGAGGAGGTGCACACTCCAATTAGCCACTTGGGGGTGAGTGTTTGTGGGTGATATGACAAAGACTGAGCTGAGTCAGTGTCAATGGTGTGTGGAAGAAGTAGATGGATAGTTAAATTGGCAGTCACTTCTCAGCATTCATGGCAGTTTATTTACAAAGTAGAAAACGTTCTAACAGTCCTTGCCCCAACAAGGTATCTTGTGGGCCACAGATACCAGACTACAGTAACACAGGGCCCTGAGAGAGAGAAACACACCGATAAAGTAAAGGTGTCATCTTGAACTTGGGAAATTTCTTTCCCTAGATAGTTCAGGCACTATTTTTCATCCTTATACCTTTCTTATAATGTGAAAGGGGGACAGATACTAAAAGCTATGAGACAGAAAGTCAACACCTTATTATAATAGGGTTCTCAGAAATTAATTGACTCTCATTTGTCTTTTCAAGCCTAGAAAGAGCCAGCATGAGACCTCTTGGGCAAGGAGGCAGGTTAGAACCCGCAGAACCTTCCTCTCAGCCCACTGTGCAGGCCCAGGACTGCCAGTCTCACAGGGAGCCTTCCCTCACCCCTCATCATGGGCAGAATCCACCACTGGGCAATGGGAAAATGCCAGCGTCCCATTGAGTGCTGAGACAATAGTACAGCTACTCAGTGGGGACGAGTCCCTCCCCCTGAGCTTGCGCACAGCTGCCTTACTCCAAACTGGTCAAGACCCTGGGCTAAGTGTACCCAGCCCACCAGTGAGAGTAGACACTCAGGTGATCGTGCCAAATGTGCCTACAACTCCTGTCCTTCCACCCAGACGGATGCTCCAAGCAACCTCCCATCCCCTATGTGCACAATGGGAAAGAGTCATCCCCCTCTTGGCTCTCTGCATCCTGCCACGTCCCGGAGTCTCTTCTTAAGTTTCAGGAGGCAGGGAGTCATCGAGGAGAATCAACAATCTTTGCAGAATAGTTGTCATCATTTCTTTGCAGCAATATCTATTACACAGTACTATAATGTAAACACTGAAATTAGAGATCGAAAACAGCAAACAAAAATATACAGCTTTACCTTTGACTGGATAAGGGTAACTGAATTTGAAGAAATTGAAGCGAAACCAGTGGGGAAAAGACACATTAAGAATTACAATGCTATTGCAAACACAGAGAGTTATTCAAAGGCTTTACAAATGAATGCTGCCTTTAGGCTAAATACAAATTAGTAACGGATGGAGCCTTAGAGACTTGAGGAGATGAGTGAGTCTCCTACGGCAGGAGAGTTATAGAGGACGGGGCCATGCTGTGGGCTGATAATTCTCAGAGCCTATTGCTAACTAATGTGTACATAATAGAAAAGATTCAAAAATCTGTCTCTTCACACAAACCAACACCTTGGAAATACTAATGTGCACTTATTAGTTCTTATGATTAACAGGCATACACATCGACCTAGGAGGCTACCATCTAATATGTATCATGACTGTAGACATAAATGATCACCGTGGTATTCAATAACATAATAAATATCCCCAGAGTCATTTTAGGGCAATGAATGCCCCCACCTCAGAAATACTCTAAATGAACTTTGAGATCCCAGTTCGAGAGAAACTTGTTTTTGAACAGTGACTTTACAGCACCAGAATTTGGCAACACCTCTTTTTATTCAATAAAATTACAACACAGCTGTATCGTGGCACTGATATCCAGAGTCAGTCCTACGTATCATAAGTCTGTACTCGGGACCAGGGCTCAGTCTGTCTTTAAGGCACATACGAAAGCATTCTATACAGACACACACACACAAAAAAAAACTGTGCTTTTTCTGTCTCATTTTACCAGGGTTATGATTGGTCTAGATTGGTGTCAGGTAGAAAAAGACTCCTTTTCTTTGCTTCTACTAAACAAGTTCATCAAAATTGCATCTGGGATTGGTATGGCTTCAGAATCTGAGCACCATTAGGTGCTACAATGTCTTGTCTACAAAGGATAGGTTTAAAGGGGAAAGGGTAACTTTACTGTAATCTGGGAAGTAGCAGATCTTTTGATTTAATGAGTAGCTATTATTTTCTAAACACTTTTTTTTCAAACATAGCATTGACGTCTTAAATAACTTTCCTTTGATTGCAAGATTTCAAGGCATATACATATTTATACTAGTTGCAAATTATACAAGGGTTTAAATACCATTTACAAACTTTAAGATGTTTGGAAATAAAAAGAGAAATGTGGTACTTACTTATAATGGTATTTCTCACAGATATCACCATTTCTCCTCCCAACTTATTCCAAGAATGTCCAAACAAGCATTTCTTCCAAACCAACTCAATACTCATAATGTTTCTAATGTTAGTGTTTGCACTGGTTAATTTTGGGTAGGCCACACCTCACTTAAGTTTTCCATTACAAACAGAAAAATAAGACTTATAAATAGGCCCTGGTATCTACAATACTGAATGGAAGAAAATATCTCTATGTATACTGTGGGACAAGAATCTGCTGGCATTTGCTTGTAGGGGATTTATTCTTTCCTTTCACATTTATTCAAAATAGCACAGCTCTGAAGTTTGAAGACTAAGGTACATAGGAAATTGGCTAGCTGATTTTAGGGGATGCCCAGAAAGGCATTATCATGATGAGTTCTCTATAGTGAAAGACTGTTGTAGTATCAGAAAATGGATTATACTGATACTGGAAAGTGAAGAAATTGCCACTGATGGAATAAATTCACACCAGATTGACCTATAAGCCAGATGCCTATTGATAAGTTACTATGGGGAAACACTTTCTTCTTATTAACCAGAGTGCCTTTCTACCCTTTCTCTGGTTCTTTCTTTTACATACAAAGGGAATTATTAACCCAACTAGTGGTCAAATCTAGCATTTTGATGAGCATGGCAATAGAGCCCACAGAGGTGGATTATCTTGCAGTATAAGGCATTGTTTTACTTGGGAGAAAGAATCAGGTCATGAGGCTGCACCTGTTAGGAACAAGAGTAATTTTATTTTAGAAGTAAATAGAACAGAGAAGCAAACATGAGGACAGATTACATATTTAAGTGAACAATCAAACCATGACATGTCATATACAATATCAAGGTAAATAGCAACATCTGGGTACATGGGCTGGGAAGTCTCAGAGTCCCAGTTGGAGCACTCCTGGGCTGAACATCCTCTCACAGGTGAGACTTCAGACTCTACAGTCCTCAGGGTGTCCTTAAGCAGGGCACCTGAACTACGTGGTCTAAAAGGAATGCATATCCCTCATGACCAAACTGAGCCACGTGAGACTTGTTCGTTCTCGAGGACGTGGTCGACCTTCTCAAGAAAAAGGAACATTGCTTCCCCTAAATGTTCATCATACCAGGGCATTGTGCTCTATGAACTTCTTGATTTATATGCTTGTTTATGCCAAGGTTTGTACAACTTATTAACCATTTATACAGGCATATCCGCATATCCCACCTAGGGTCAAAAGCCACCAGATGAAATGTTTCTTCACCACAATGCAGAAATCCTTCTTTATGGCCCAGCTTGCTTGTGGCCCCCCAAACCAACATCTTGGACCTCCGTCAGGGCTGCCCCACTCCTATTTTCTATGTCCATTGGTAACCGTCTTCTTTCTGACAATACAGTCCCTTTTTGGATTGTATCAGTAACACCTCTTCCCTGTTGCTCACAGATACATCACCACGCCTTGCTTTCTTCATAACCTATCATTATTCCTTTGTTAATTTACTCTTTGTCTCCTAGAAATGGAATATAAGTTTCTTGCAAGAAGGATTTGTGTCTGTGTCCCAGGCAATTAGAACAATCCTTGGCAGAGAGGAGGCATTAAAATGTTTGTTGAATAAATGAATGTTGCTAGTCTTAGGGTCTATCTTATTAAATCAACAAGTAGAATTGATTGATTCAATTACCAAAGGGCATCTTTTCTTCCAAGTTCTTAAGGGTAATCATCCTTTCATTCCTAAACCGTCTCCACTCAGCAACCATACAACACAGTCCTTCAGGACAATGTAGTCACAGTCCAAATAACTAGGTTGTTAACCTATGATGAATCCGGACTCTGAAAAATAGGCTGTAGAATAGGAAAGATTCATGGGGTTGACTTCAAGATGAAAAATCTGCTGTGAACCTCAAATGTTTAATTATTCTTAAAAGAGGATTGGGTAACTATGCAACAACTTTACAAACAGCTTCTTTGGGCATTACCAAGGGAAGGACAGAGCTATGGAAACACTCTTGCAAATCTTAAAAGAAAGATAAACTACTGCATATTCATGACCACCTGTCCCGGGCCACGTGCCTTTGCACAGTACAGAAATCATGCAGCCTTACCTGGTGTCCTATGAGGCTCAGAGCCACAGGCACACCACCGTGCTCTCTCAGAGGGATGTTTAATAAAGCACAAAGAACAGAGAGAAATGAGAAATGCTAAGACAGGGAAGAGTATTTATAACAAAGGGATAACATGGATGAAGTCAGGAAAGAAGGGAAGGGTAGGATCTATTCTGTACTAGGGAGTGAAAACAGTGTAACCATGCTGAACCGGAGATGAACATGGCTACGAAGGTGGGCTAGAGTTTGGGCATCAACTTCTAGGTGATGACTGGCTGAATTTACATTCACAAGCAGTTACACTAAGGCAAGGGGATGTGCAGAAACTGCCAGGGATTAAGCTGATGCATCCCTCAACCGACAAATCTCCATGAAATCTCTACCTCCGTGCCTATGCTCACCATTTGAAGATGATGGAAATCATAGAGATAAAATACCTAATCCATTCATCTGCTCACGAAAGAGAGCCATCTGATTAGTGTGTATAATAGGAATTCTGGAATGAATTCTGGAATTAAACAATGGAAGTAAAATGCATAATACAAAGATGCTAGGACTGATCAAATAAAAAACTCAGGAAAATGCAAGATAAAAGGAAACCTTATCAAAAGATACACAGTAAAAATCTGTCCTGAAACACTTCTACCTCCAACTTTCCAGTTCATGTCCAGTATCTGAAGGTACTATTTAGATAACCTATTAGAAATTAGCAATTGATATGAATGTCTTATTTCATAAGTAATTTGAAACTTATAAAACATATGCTCATGTTTGTATAACATTCAAAGGACTGTTTTAAATATCACCTGTGTATGCTGCTCTCAATTTTTTCCAACTTGCTTTATCTAGACATGTACTTTCAGGTCATCTTTTCCTGGCATTTTCTGTTTCTACCATGGAGAAAATAGATATAATTTCTCCTTTATATCTGGTAAACACAAAGCAAAAGAAAAGTCAAAGATAACATGGTAGCCTGTGGTGTGATAGTCAAAGAAAAGACAGAACAGTGTAATGAGCCAGTCTACCTACACATAACTGAGATAACAGCACCCTGCACACTGTCAGCATCTGGCTCTCCCAACCTTTTGACTGAAAAGTTCCCTGTTTCCCCAATTGTCCTTGGAGAAATACACTTTTCTTCTTTTTACATGGAGAAATACACTTTCTTAATTATCTTTATTTCCACTGAGTTTAACAGTTTGTGCTTTCTACTTGGAGAAAAAAAGGAAAACAGGAAAAGAAAAGACAGGATTAAAAATCACAGGAAGCAAGGCAGCCTCAGCACATCAATGTAAATTCAATGTTCAGAGTTGTATTTGAACAGTGCTATATATATTTATGAAAAAAAACTTTAGTGCCAGTGAATTTGGTAAATTCTTAATACAACCAATAATACCACCGTGTGTGTGTGTGTGTGTGTGTGTGTGTGTGTGCATTTTAACATTCCAGAAACACACAGCACATAGTTTAGTGATCTTTTATAAAGAAAATTCTTTCATTTCTGGCCCGTTTAGATGACTTTTTAAAATAGAAGCTGCGAGTCTTCTTTTGCTCATGCCCTTTGTATGCTGTGGCATGCTTACTTACCCAGGTTTTATTTGCCATTGTTTGACAACTAGAACAGAAAAAAATCTAGAAAATATACCAAGTAGGAAGCCATTTGCTTTTATAATCACTTAAAAGCCAAGCTAGAAATACAGGTCAATATAACGTCTGTCAATAGAGTAGTTCCTTTGCAAATGGTCGAGCATAAATTTTTTTAAAAATATAGAGCTAACCAAATCTTTCATTGAGAATTCTAAAATTCTTGTATGCTTAATAACAAATTGAAAAAAATTTTTGAAAAAAATTCAAAGAAGAGACCACCTACTAGAGAGTACTTTTTAATTCAATTCAAGGATTAATTGCCAATGAGTCCTCTTTTCCTCCTCAGCCCATTTCCCTGGAATATGGCCTCCAGTTTCACCTCTCTACCAAAACCACCCTCACCAAGCTCAGCAGAAGCTGAGTGATTTCTTCGCCCAATGAGCAGCACAGAGCCCATCTCTCTTGACTTATTTATTCTATATTCGGTGCAGCAAAGGCATCCTTCTCTTCCTCATTGTCTTCCTTGGTGCTTTTAACTACAATCCCATGCCAGTTTTCTTTCTCCCTCTCTGCCCATTCCTATGCACTCTCTGCAGAGTCTACGTTCTCTGCTCCTCGTCTTATCTGACACGCTCTGCTAGGGCAATCGCGTCATCCACTTCCATACCTCACTTACAGTCCCGGGGACTCCCCAGACTCTGCATGTAGACAACACCCATCTACAGAGCCTGAGACCCCTATCTTTAGCTGCTGGGGCTGGGTAGGTGTGCACGCTTCCTAAAGTCACCAACATGATAAAACCTGAGTCCGTCATCTGCTGACTATGTCAAGGAGCTCAGCGAAGGCCGCCTCGTCCACAGCCCAAATCACCCTTGGCCGCTCGCTTTTCTGAATCCTTTAAACTCACTCACCAAGTTCTTTTTGGCTTCTACTTTCTATCTGTGAAATGTCTCCATTTCTCTCTACTAGTCTAACTGGGTTGTTGCAAAAGTTGTGTAGCAGGTGCCTCCACCTCACTCACTTCCCTCTCATCCATGCGGCAAGTCAAGTGACTTTTCTGTTAAAAAAAAATGATATCCTTACAACTCTTCAGAGGTTTCCCACTGCAAAGATAAAGCCCAAACTCTCCGTGTGACACATGAGCTCTTCCTTCATCATCTAACACAACACATCTCTCCCAGGTTATCTTACAGTCCTCTCTGCCTGGTCCCTACAAAGCTGGCTGCTTTCAGCTTCTGCTCTCTCTGGCTCCCAGGCGTTTTCTCATGTGGTTCCTCCTGCCTAGAACACACATCTCGTGGCCCTCTTATTCAACCTTCAGGGGTGAGCCTAGATATCACTGTCCCCCCAAAAGGTCCCCCAACTGGTTGTGGAAGTTCCTTCTTTGTGTTTTGTAAACACCTTGAACATCCACCAGAAAGTTTACTACTGAGGATTGGAACTTAGACTGATCTGATGTCTTCCCCACCAGCTTGAATTCAACAAAGGAATTCACTGTGCTGTTCTTTGTTGCTTTCCGAACATGGCCCAATGCCCAGTTACTCAGTAGAAACTCAGTGAAAACTGCTGAATTTTTAAAGATAAGCACCATAAGGCATTCCAATAAAACACAGCTGTAATATTTATGGGCAAATGAGGAAAGAGACCTAGTGTTGAAAAATAACGTGATCTATTAGTCTTCATATTTTTTTTGAGGTGAAAGCTATGAGCAAAATGACCCACTGTTGGGAAACATTCATTGGGACAATAGAAGCAATTTCTCTGGTGACAGCAAATAAGGGGCAGTTACTTATGTAATTAGAAATGTTCTCCTTCAATAAGTTCATGATATATTATTAAACTATAATAAAACTGCATAATTTAAATAAAGAATATGCATTAAAAATGAGGAAAATGCCTACAAGATTACCATCCTTGTTTTCAAGATAAAACAAAATAAAACAAAAGCACCTAAAAAAAAAAAGAAAGAAAAACTGCCTGTTAGACAAATGGGTGTAGGATATGAATTGACAACCCACAGAAGAAGAAACTCCAACAGTCGACAATGTGAAAAAAGATGCTCAATCTCACTAATTGTCAGGGATGTGCTCGTTAAGACAGGGTACAATTTCATACTCAGCGTATTTTCAATGTATAAACCAACTGGCTATACCAAGGACCAGTGAAGACGTGGCATAGGGGAAATTTTATTGGCTTCTGATGAGAATATAAATTGAGTCAAAAACAAAATCAGATTAAATTTCATATATCTTTTTGTGGTGGTTACTGGGGACTGAACCCAGGAGTGTTCTATCTACAACCTATACCTACAGCCCTATTTTTTTTTTCTTTTGGAAACAAGGTCTTGCTAAGTTGCTGAGGCTAGCAAAGAAACTGTGATCCTCTTGTCTCACCTTCCCAAATACTGCAATTATAAGAATACACTACCATGCCCAACTCAAACATAATTTTAAGAAGTTTATTGTGCATATATAAAAGAACAGTTTTTTGTTTTGTTGTTGTTTTTTTGGGGGGGTTGGTGGTACTGGGGTTCCTGGAAACCCTTCTACCTCTGGGATACACTCCCAGACATATATATATATATATATATATATATATATATATATATATATATGTGACTTTTAACAGGGTCTCTTAAGTCAGCATGGCTGGCTTCAAACCTGCGTGATCCTCCTGTCTCCACCTCCCAAGTGCAGGGATTACAAACGTGTGCCATCACACCCAGCTAAAGGAACAGTGTTTAAAACAGGAGATCTCCAAGTGAAGGTCATAAACCCCCATCATGGTAGTAAAAACATTTTATAAACCATACGTGAAGAAGTATTTTGATCTCTTTTGTGTGTGTGATTGGATGTTATACATCACCATTTTTTTTTTAGGTTAAGAAGAGCTGTTTAAGCTGATTTTTCTGTAGCTGATTGGTTTAATTTTTGTAAGTCATGCTGACAAGGAGATAAAGCTTATGCTTTTGCAATTTGTTTATGACTACAGCTAGCATTTTGGGAATTCAATATGACTTATATTTATGGATGATTGGCCTTGGGTTACATCTGAACATGGCTGACACTTTTATTCTTTTGCTAACAATTGGCAGACATTTTAGACAGTGATTTGGTAATGTATAATAAAAATGAAAATGACACATGCTCTGATAATATATTTTCTACTTTACACTATAAAGCAAATTCCACCAAAGTGCTTCCAATAACAAAAACTGGAAATGAACTTATGTTAGAGGAATGACTTAACAAATTGTGAGGGACTTCTACAAAATAATCATATTAAATTTATATACATCAGTGTAGATCCTACAGAAAATCCAGAAAGGTAATAAAAAAAAAATGAGCAACTTCATTTCAAATTACACTGAGAAAGAAAAGAAGTGAATATACTTTCTTTAATTTTACCTGTCTGTTTTAAAATCTAAAGTAAAAATAACAATGTTAGCTTTTAAAAAGTCTGGGTAGCAATGATTGAAAATTTGCTTTTTGATATTTTAAACTTTTTCTGTGCTGGGATCTTAACATGGGGCCTTGTGTTTGCAGGCAAGTGTTCTATCACTGAACTATATCCTCAGCTCTCTTTATCTTTTATTTTGAGGTAGGGTCTTGCTAAGTTGACCAGGCTGGCCTCAAACCTGTAATCTCCTGTCTCGGCCTCCTGAGTAACGGAGACTGTTATGGTGTGAGATGATATGGTTTTGGAGAAACTGTCCCTGGGGACCTCTGTTAGGGTCCCGGACACAATTTCCCTCAAACCACAACAAAACACAAAAACAGAAAAACCTCGGGTTCTTGTCCTGAGCTAAGGGTAAATACACATTAGCTCAGACTCTTGCTGAAAATTTAAAGAAGTTTATTAAAAAGATAGACAGACGGAGGACAGTTAAAGCCCCATGCCATTCAGAAATGGCACAGGGGTAGGGGTGATTCTAGGGAATTCACCAAAAATCCCTGCATGCTGAGTGTTCTTATCCGGACCAAGTCTGAGGCAGGTCCTTTGATATGTAGATATGCTGCCCTATCTCTAGCCCAGGTATCTGCTCTGTCTCCATCCCAGCCAGACCCGCCCCCTCTGAGGCTGGAGTGAGGGTGGGGGTGAGGGTGGGGGCGGGTGGGGGGCAGCTCTGTCTCAGGCACAGACACCTTTTGTTACACTCCCAACATGTGTTAAGTTGCTTATCTGGGATTTCTCACATCCTTAAGGAACCTTGCCTCTTTTTAGAAATGTAAAAAGGCCCTTTTTCTGAGGATCTTTGCCTCTCTTTAGGAATGTAAAAATAAAAAAGGCCCTTTTCCCTGATTCTCCTGGATTTCTTTACTACCAAAGATATATTTTTAAAATTGGAAATCTTTCCCACTACTGGTACATTAATACATTTTGAAACCTCTTCCCAATACTGGTACAGAGACCATAGGCAGGCACTACTGCACCTTGCTTAAAATTTCATTTTCAGTAAAGGGAATCTGATAAAATAATAAGGTCTCCTAGGTATTGAGTGCTTACCACATGTTAGGCACTGTTCTAAGCAGTTCATAAGTACTTAACTCAGTCCTCATACACTCTTTATTATTATGCCTTTATTCTCCCTATCTGTAGACCAAGGAACTGAAACCCAGACAAGTTGAATAATTTGTTCAATGTTGCTCATCCAGTAAGAGAGCTCTGGAACCTCTTCTATTTCAATTTAATTGTATGACCATTTGGATAAAGTATAATAAGGCAACAAGAAAACTGGCTTTGTCTCTAGTTTGTAACCAAAATTAGCACCCATGTGGCCCAGGAGCCTGCTTCTAAGCCTTCAGACAGGGGTTCACTGTCTGTACAGTGACTCTGAGGGCCTGCACCTGCCTTTGGTAGAGTAGATGGAAGCTCTCTGAGCCACGCAGAGCAGCATCTGTGGCAGGCAAGAGGGAGAGAAGGAAGTTGCACAGGAAATGAGAGTTCGGGGCCGTCAGGCTTTCTGAGATCAGCAGTTTACCGAGCACCTTATGAGCAAGGGCAGCTGCTCAGGAAACTGAGAGGACAGCTGAGTGCACCCACCAGCCATGCTCTGCAGCAGGAGGACAGTGTCTACTTCTGTCCCTCCACTGTACTTCATCACAAAGTGATATTACAATAATGCTTGTGCAAGAAAGGCCACATCTTCTATCCTGATGAAATGGGGGATTAGGTCTCTAAGGCATAAGAATGGACATTTCCCCCACTTTCCAATATAAAATAGATTTTCTTTCTCCTTTTCATAGTAATAACATAATGAAAAAAAAAAGTTTAGCCCTATTTTGGCACAGCCTGCTTTATGACTGAAACAAAATCAAACTTAGTATTTTGTCATGTATTGATCTGCATGGAACTCCTGTGAGCTATCTGTGCCTTAGTTCTGCTCTGTATTAATAATTAAATTTTAATAGAATAAATCTCATGTTCCAAGTAAATAAGAACATGTTTGGTTATAGCTATTGATTGGCTTAACCTTCTCAGGGCATCTTTGAAGATGACATTTAAAATACATAAAGGGAAAATTTTTCCCCTGGATTTCTGCCTGTGACACAGTAGCATCTAATTACTGCATAACAAATGGCCGAAAAAGCAAAATTGGATATAATCATCAAAAGAGCTGAAACCAACTGAATACAAAGAGTTGGTTTAGTTACTTCAGCCCTTTAGCAATCTCAGCCACTGTTCAGTGCTCAGCACAGAAACTATCCATTCCTTCCCAAAATTGCAGGTGCATCGTGCATTTTTTTTTTTTTTTGTCACATACTCAAACCCCTAATTTTTAGCTGGCTGATCAGGATTCAAAAAAAATCACTTTTTAATTAAATTTTACTGCAGCTAGTATTTTATTTAGAATTTTTGCATTTATGTTTATTAAGAATATTGGTCTGTAATTTTCCTTTCTTGAAGTATCTTTATTTGATACTTCAAGAAAGGAAATGTGATACTGGCCTCGTAGAAGGAATTTGGGAGAATTCAATCTCTTTCAATTTTCTGGAACAAGTTGTGAAGTATTGAAATTTGTTCTTCACTGAAGGTTTTGTAGAATTCAGCTGGAAACCCACCAGGGCCTGGGCTTTTCTTTAATGGCAGGATTTTTATTGCTGTTTCTATTTCTTTGCTTGCTATTGGTTGGTTTAGGCTTGCTGTGTCCTCTTGGTTGAATTTAGGTAGGTTATACGTGCTTAGAAATCTATCAATTTCTTCCACATTTTCCAATCTATTGGAATATAAATTTTCAAAATAGTTTCTGATAATCCTTTGAATTTCCCCAAGGTCTGTGGTGATGTCTCCTTTTCCATTTCTGATTTTAATAGTTTGAGTTGATTATCTTTTTTTTTTTTATTAGTTTGGCCAGGGGATGGTCAATCATATTAACACATTTGGGGGCCTAACAAAAAGGCTTGGGGGCTGTATTAGAAACGGGACAGGCCTACAGGAAGAAATCCCCACAAAAAAAGTTTGTTAGTCCAGTCAGAAAATGATTCATTAAGAGAAGATATGGAATAAAATTCTTTATAAAAATTGTTCTGTATCCCAAAACCAGTAACTTTTTAAGTTACTCCAAAGCGTTTATTCCTTTAATGCAGTGCTTTAACTCTGACCTTTCTGTCTTTGTAATAATAATATAAATAATAATTTTTACAGCTGTGATTAATAAATAATTACAGCAAAAAAAAAAGTTAAGGGTGTTCTTTTCTAAGATATCTAAGAACCCTTGGCTACATCTCACTCTGTTACAGTTTCGGAGCCCAACAGGGGCACCATAACAGTTTTACCATTACACTTTACATAGACAAATTGCTCTGAGCTTTAAAGACATTAAGAATAGTAATAAGAGTAGCTGATATCAGACATTAGATTTTTGAAATTAAATGTAAACTAACTTATATGCAAAGTGACTTAAAGCATTTTGTCAGAAATTCTAGCTCAAAATTTCTCATTGATGGTAAATACGCAGCTCGTGTTTATAGAGCTTAGTCTCTCGTAAGCTCAGCACCACTCAGGTATTTGAAGTCATTTTGGGGATTCACTTTCTCATCTCTAGCTGACTTTGGGCCTGAGACACAATTAAGTGGTTATGGGACATAAAGAGGTTTATTTTAAGCTGCAAACTGCATAAAATAGACCCTGACAAACTCATGTTGAAGAAAAATATATCTTTCTTTAATATGGTGAATGTTACTTTATTTTTTCTTTTCTTTTTTTAATTATTTTGCTGGTCTGGGGATGGAACCCAGGGGCATTCGACCTCTGAGCTAAACTCTCTGCCCTATTTTTTTTTTTTTTATTCTTTATTCTGAAACCAGGTCTCACTGAGTTGCAGACGGCCTCACTAAGTAGCCAAAACTGTCGGAGAACCATGATCCTCTGGTCTCAGCCTCCCGAATGCTAGGATGACAAGCGTGCACTAGGACGCCCGGCCCTGTTATATTTGAATATGAGTCAAAGACCATACACTAGTTCATACAATTGATAAAACAATTTTACTGTAACCAGAGATTCCTATTAGGCAACACTGTCATGTAATTTAATATTATTTTGTCAAACACAAGGTCTTGCCAAGTTGCTGAGGATAGCTTCAAACTTGCAATCCTTCTGCCTCAGTTTCCCATGTAGCTTGGATTACAGATGTGCCCCAATTCACCAGGCACTTGATTATACTCTTTGAGTATATAAAGTAACGAATTACTCAGGGTGCTGCTGGCTATAGTGAAGAGCAGTGCCCAGAACCTTCCCCTTCAGCCCCTTCCTTCCCTTCCTTCCCTCCCCTTCTTCCCCCTCCTTCCCTCCCTTTTTCCTTCCCCTCCTTGACCTCCCCTACTTGTCCTCTTCCTTCTCTCCATTCCCCTCCTGTACTCCTCCCCGTTCTTCTACTCCTCAGTACCCTCCTCCTCTTCTTCCTCCTTCCCTTCCTTTCCCTCCTCCTGTTCCTCCTCCCACACCCTGTCCCCCACCTCCTGTTCCCCCTTTCTGGACCCATTCCCCTCCAGCTCCTCCTTCTCCCCTCCCCATTTTCCCCATCTTCCTCCCCCCTTCCCCTCCTCCTCCTCCCTGTCCCACTCCTCTTCCTCCCCCCCCCCCTTTTCCCACCATCAAGCCCACTGTGTACATGATCTGGTGCCCACATTCATGTGACGAGGACGTGGCCATGGACACCACTCCTCAGTGTCACGCAGTGGTTTTTCTACCTCCACCAGGGCCCAGTGTCAGCGCACAGCTCCCCCACCCAGCACCTGGCCAGGCAGCACACCTGCAGTTGTTCCCCACCCAACCCTGCCCAGGGCCCCTCCTTTTGTGCTCTTTCCTGCCATGGACTCCAGTCTTGTCTCCACTCCTACCCCACCCCTTCCGGAAAGGCTTGCACAAGGACCAGATTCATGGACACCACCCCCAGTCCATGGTGGTCACTTTCCAGTCCCCAGGTGTGGCGGTGACAAGCAGAGCTCACACAAGCAGCGACACCTGAAAGCACCAGCAGGTTGCAGTAACATCTCAGCCCATGCCACCCAAGCTATCAAGGCCCCAGCATCCAGACCCCCACCCTCCAGGGGCAGCAGAGCACAAAAAGAGGGGCATGGGGCAGGGAGGCTGCTTGTTTTAGCTGGTTAGGGGTGACTGTGAACAGGGAATCATGTTAGGGGACAAGGTTAAAAGGTTAGAAGGTGGGGTGGGACCCACAGGACCCTTCCAACCCAGCACATTGTGACCCCAGTGTGGATGTCTCCCCTTACCACCAATTAAAGTTTAGAGGCAGAAACTGATCCCAGGATCCCACCCTGTCCAACAGTTCTCTTTTTGTACTTTTTTTTTTTTTTTTAATTTTGAAACACGGTCTCACTAAGTTGTGGAGGGCCTTATTAAGTTGCTGAGGCTGGGCTTGAACCTGCGATCTGTCTCTGCCTCCCGAGTACTGGGATTACAGGCGCACACGGCTGACCATAGTTAGTCTTGAACTGTTTCAGGTACTCCAGAATGTCTGACTTGATAGTGCTGACGGAGGCCTGGTGCGCCCAGAGCATGACGGGCATTCCATCAGGCCACACCAGAGACTTCTCAAAGTTCCATCGGATGTCATGGACTTGGACGGGTTCCCAGGAGATGTGTTTGGATAAGCCCAAGATCTCCGGAGGGTGCAGACAGGAATGCTTCAGGAAGGTGAAGATTTTCTGTTCCCTGTCACCATTCACATCTCCTTTCTCAAACAGCAGGAAATTAGGGATGAAGCCTCTCCCTGGACGGACATACTTGAGTCCAGGGAGAATCTCCGAGTTCTGTCCCGGTTCCTGCTTTCCAAACTGGTTGCAAAGGGAAGCCCAACACGACCAAAGCAAAGGGCTTCAGCTCCTCCTGGAGTGCATTCAGTTCCCTTGGCAGGCTCCGATCCAAACACCCTCTTCACCCAGCAGGTTGCCCCACGTTCTCAAGGGTGCGTGGTGGTAGTGTTCTGCCTCTGAGGTAATTTCTTCAAAAGTTCCAGGTGTATTACGTCAGATCTCTGCCTCCCCTGAGTACTTGCCACAGCCAATGCGACTGCCTCCACCATTTCAAATCTTTCCCAAGCTCTTTTCCCATACCGCATAATGTCCAGTGTTCCTAAGCATGCGCGACAGTAGCATTCAACCTTTGGGGTAATTTCTTCAGAGGATCAGGGTGGTTGGATCAGATGTCTGCCTCTCCCAAATCCAAGTCTCCACCGCCATCTCGGCCACTGCTACTGCCATTGCCTTCCTCCTAGTGAGATACAAAGGAAATAGGCAGATAGGGAAGAGGCCTCCATAGAAAAAGTTAATTTCCTGAGTTTCCTGAGTTTCCTGAGGGGCGACAAATACCTGAAATTCCAAAGGCTCAGAGATAAGAAGGCCAGAGCTTCACAAAGCCATCTGTTTACTAATCAACAAACCCAGGAGCCAGCACAGAGCAAGTGGACACTCCTACTGAATGAAAGGAGATGAGACCCTTCAAAGGACTTGCAAATACCCTATGAAAATCCTGAGAGCTGCTTCCCAGAATTCCCAAAGTCACCCTAACCTAAAGCAGACTTGCAAGCGGTGGACAATGACCCTTGGGGATCAGCAGTTGGGGGCTTTCCCGCTTGGGACCCCCTCCCCTTTTGGGGAGCTGTTCTCTCTCTTGCAGGTCGTGTTGACCCTGAGAGAAGGCAGAGTGCATCTGAGGGCACGTGGCTCGGGTGACTCTCAATTAGTGACCTGAAGGCCTCTGCTGGACATCAAGGCTGACCAGGCCCCTAGGGGTGACCTGCACCTCTTTTCTGGCAGATCGCGTGGACTCTGGGAGAACGTAGTTTGTTGGGCAACACTCAGGTAGTGACCTGAAGACAACTACTGGACACCAGGGGACCCGACAGCCCAGAGTGCTGGTCTGCCTCTTTATCCTCTTCTGGTGAAGAAAGCAGCCTGCACCTGAAGGCAATTCGGCTTGGGCTACTCTCAAGTATTGTCCTGAAGGCAGCTGCTGGACCCAGAGTTCCAGCCCCTTTGGGGTGTTCAGCCACCCTCTCCCCATTCCCTGCTGCTTCCGATAAACCTTTTACTCCCCTTCCTGAGGTCTGCGGGTGTCATTCTTCGCTCACCATAGACAAGAACCCGGTAAGGAAAAGGAATTCCTTCTTAGGAAACTCCGTTTCATCTCGAGGAAACCCCCGTTTCACTAGGTCTCCATTAGATTCTCTCCTTGCAGGTGATGTCCTGGATTCTCTAGATGTTAGATGTTAGATGCAGAGAAGCGGCAATCCTCCATCGTGGGGAATTTTTCCAAAAGTTCCAGTTCAGATGGATATGTTTTGTCTGCATCTCTAATATTCTAGCTGCTGCTGCGGCCATTTTAACCCCTCTCGAATATTTTCTTTTTTCGTTTCCTTTTTTAAAAAAAAAAAAAATAAGATAAGAGAGTATGTGTGGTTTGGGGAGGATGTGGGATCAGGCACTTGATAGAGATGAAACTTTTCGGGTGAAAGGGATGTCTCCTAAGGGTGCCCCGACCATGCCTACCCACCTGCCTTGGTCGGGGCCACCCGGACCTCCGGGGCCTCCCAGGTGTGTGTGTGTGTGGGGGGGTGCCTAAAGGTGCCCCGCCCATGTCCGCCCACCGCCTGGGGTCAGGGCCACCCGGACCTCCGGGGCCTTCCGGGTGGGGGGCGTCGCCTAAGGGTGCCCCTCCTGTGCCTACCTACCCTCCCAGGGTCGGACCTCCGGTGGGTCGCCTAAGGGTGTCCTGCCCGCGCCCATCCACCCTTCCGGGGTCGGGGCCATGCAGCCTGGACCTCCGTGGCCTTCCCGGTGTGTGTGTGGGTCGCCTAAGGGAGCCCCGCCCGCGCCCACCCACCCTCCTGGGGTCCTGGCCGTCCGGGTGTGGGGGGGTTGCCTAAGGGTGCCCCGCCCGTGCCCGTCCCCCTTCCCGGGGTCCGGGCCATGCAGCCCGGACCTCCGGAGCATTCTCTTTTTGTGCTCTTTCCCACCAAGGACTCGTCTTTTCTTCACTATATATGGCCCGGGCGTCCAGACCTGCACGCTCCCGGGGCACCAGAGCACAAAAAGAGGGCGTTGGGAGGCTCCCTGTTACAGTCAGAAGTGACTGTGAATCAGGAGCCATGTTGCGGACAAGGGAGAGCTTTGAAGGCAGGGTGGGGGGTGGGGGGGGGGCAACAAGCTGCCAGGGATCTGGATGGGTGCTGGGTGGGGGAGCTGTGCGCTGACACTGGGCCCCGGTGAACCACCGCGTGACACTGAGGAGTGGTGTCCATGGCCACGTCCTCATCACGTGAATATGGGCACCAGGTTATGGACACAGCAGGGTTGATGGTGGGAGGAGGGGAGGGGGAAGAGAAGGGGGGAGGAGGGAGTGGAGAAGGGAAGGAGGAGGAGGAAGGGGAGGAGGTAGAGAGGGAAGAAGAAGAGGGAAGATGGGGTAGAGAAGGGGGAATGGGAGAGGGGGAGGTGGTAGGGGAGAGGGTAGGAGGAGGGTGTGGAGGGGAAGAGGAAGAGGAGGAGGAGGAGTAGACTGAGGGGATAGAGAAGGGGGAGGAGGGGGATGACGAGGAGGAGGCAGAGAGGGAAGAGTAGGAGGAGGGGGAGAAAGAGGGGTAGGGGATGTGGAGAAGTAGGGATTGATGGAGGGGTCAGGGGAGGGTCTTTGAACATTAGGAACTCCCTTCCAAAGGTTAGCTAGCCTTGCAGGGGGTAGAGCCAGCTCTTTCTGAAACCACTAAAGTCAAAACCACTGCATCTTTTTGACCCTGCATGTTCAGCTCTCAGGTGTGGATGTCTTTCTCTCCAATGAAAGTAGCTTCAGAGCCTTCAGTCCCCTCAGCCCCACAGCACTGCATGGGCTGTCTTCACTTGTAGTGCCTGCGTCTGGGGCTTGCCCATGGAGGACGGCTTCCTGCAGGAGGAGGTGAGGGCAGCTCTCCCTGCATCTTCTTCCTTGACCCCGGGGGATCTACACAGCTGACTGGTGGTCTTCCTTCAGCCCTTCCTGGTGCTCCTGTTTTTCATCAGGCCGTCGCAGTTTCAGGTTACCTCGAGCAGGGCTATGAGTGCTGGCGACAGTACAGTCCTGTGTGGAGAAATGGATGGATGACACCTGGCCCATCTCCCTTGGGACGGTTGCTGGGATCTTGGTACACTGACTGCCCTTTTGAGGCCCAGCCTTCCAAGGATGGAGAGAACCCCCATCTACCTTGGCCCCTGAGGCCTGGATGCTGCCCAGGCCCCATTGCCGGGGGCCCCCTTGGCCCATGGTCCAGACTGCCTGCTCTTTGCCAACTCTCCTCCCTGTCCTCCCTTTCCTCTTGAGACCTGCCCTCTATGTCCTTGGAGCAAATATGAAGGAGGTGAGCAAATGGCACTGGGTGCAGAGCTGGGTCCTCCTGTGTTGATGGTGACGGTGACAAGATGAGTCTGTGCTGGAAGCACTGGATCCTGACAGTCCCTTATTGACTAAACGTGTGAGTGGCCAGTGGATAGTGTGGGCATCGTGTTTGGGTCACTCAGGACATGAAGCACAGCAGCCCCATGGGGTCCTTCGATCTCTTGGGGAGCTGAAGCGGCATTCTGCGGAGACCAGGTGGTGGAGGCCCATGGCAGGGGTCCTGGTGGCAGAGCCTGCACCAAGGGCAGATGCTAGAACTGGAGCAGGGGCAGGGGCAGCAGGGTGTTCCCGCTCAGCAGCAGGAAGGAGCATGGCAGGCCAGGGCACAGGGAGGGTGGTAGAGACGGGGCCCACAAGGGCACCCACCTAGAAAGTTGTCCATTCACAGCACAGTAGATCCTGATCGCAGGAGTGGAGGAGCTCAAGACACCAAGAGAGCTCTCCTTCACCCCACTCCTTAAAGACCAAGTGGACAGAGTGGACCTGGCCATTATGATGTCATCCTTGGAACACCTTAATAAGCACAGGGCGCGACTTTAGAATACAAATTCATGGTGTCATAAAAGTCTGCTGTGTGTGTGTGTGTGTGTGTGTGTGTGTGTGTGTGTGTGTGTGTGAAGAGAAAGAGCCAGAGTTGATAGCGAAGACCCGTACATAAAATAAAATCAAAGTTTTAAAATTCTTACTTACTAGTGGAATTTAAGATATGATACATTTTTTCTTTTTTTGCTCATAAATATGTAAATACAAAGTAAGAATACCAATCCAAACCAGCCCGGATGTAACTAATTCAGTGACTGACATGTGCCACATACTCTCTTAGGGGAAACCTATTAATACTTTAAAAGCCTCAAATGAACACATCTTTGACTCTGCAATTCTGCTTTAGGGTTTAGTCTTATCCACTAGATTGAAGAGACTATGGACACCAATAAGAAAGATAGCATTCAGTTATTAAAGTCCGGGGAATTATATTTCCTAATGTCGAAGATATTCATAGTAAACAACTAAGGGCTGTGGGGAAGTATGTCACCATCACTTTCAACTATCTATGATATGAGACTATAATTCACAAACAAATGTATGAAACTAAAGGAAAGTAAAACAGCAGAAAAAGAAACTAAGGCTGTTTACATAAGTAGAAGAACAAATAAAACAAATATCAATAGATAACACTAAAGTAGCCTTGGCAACAATCTCTTGATGTGGGAATTATTGAAGTCTAATTTCTCTGGATTTGATTATCTGGATTCTTCTAATTTTATAAAGTCAACATGCACTATTTTGGGTAATAAGGGTTAAGAAAAACAAAGCTATTTTTTTTTTGGTACCTCAGTTTAAACCCTGTGTCATTCTACCTGTGCCGTTGACACCACAGCCTTATTTTATTTTTTATTTGGAAACAGGGTTTCAGTAATTTTCAGGGTCTTCTAAGCTTCTAATACTGGCCTCAAATCTGTGATCTTCCTGTCTCAGCCTCCAAGTATTACAGGTGGACACCACCATGCTGAGGAGAACAATGCTATTTCTCACGAGTGAAGGCCTCACTTGGCTCCACCTTCTTTCTCTTGTATTTATTTTTTTCTTCTGGGCAGAGCCTCACTGTGTTGTTCAGTATGGCTTCCAATTCCTGTGCTCACGCATCCTCCTGCCAAAGGCAGGGACTACAAGCATGTGAGTCACCACGCCTAGTTCTGATGCTATTAGGGGTATATCGTGGGGCAAAAGAGAAAGGAGATGATGGTATCTCACTGCCCCAGTATAATTTTACATATTTTAATTTCACAATAATCTTAATATACATCATTAATGAAATTATGTGTCAGGATAATATGCAAATGGGATGTCATTAAACAGATCTGTCAACAGTAATTGAGACAGATAAGCTATTTTGGTTAATAGGCCATTCACCAAATTATACCCTATTCAATTGTCATCGTTTTTTTTTTTTTTTTTTCCTTCAGATTAAGAACTCCTTAATACTACCTCAAACAAAAGTTAAAACTCACCGCCGGGCGTGGTGGCGCACGCTTGTAATCCCCGCTCTTGGGAGGCGGAGATAGGAGGATCGTGCAGGTTTGAAGCCGCGCTGGCTTAAGAGACCCTGTTTCAAAAAAAAAAAAAAAAAAAAGGTCTGGGAGTGTAGCCTGGATATAGAAGGGCTTCCAGGGACCCCAGTAACACAAAAAAAAAAAAAAAAAAAAAAAAAACAAAAAACTCACCAGCCCTGTCACATGCTTGTAATCCCATTACTTGGAGTCTGAGACAGGTGGATCACACAGGTTCGAAGCTAGCCTCAGCTACTTAGTGAGGCTCTCAGCAACTTAGTGAGACCCTGTTTGTGAATAAAATACAAATATAAAAATAGGTCTGGAAGTGTAACCCAGAGGTAGAATGCCCGTGGAACCCATCCCTTGTGCTGCTAAAAAAAAGTTAGAATTCAAAATGGTAGAGCCAGGCGTGGTGGCGCACACTTGTAATCCCCGCGCTTGGGAGGCAGAGACAGGAGGATCACGCAGGTTCGAAGCCAGCCACGCGCGCTGGCTTAAGAGACCCTGTTTCCAAATAAAAATGTAAAAATAGGTCTGGGAATGTAGCCCAGAGGTAGAAGGGCTTCCAGGAACGCCAGTACCACCAAAAAAAAAAAAAAAAAAAAAAAAGAAGAAGAATTCAAAATGGTAGGAATTAAAAAACTTTTCTCAGTAATCACAGTGAACATGAATGGCCTCAACTGCCCAATAATAAGACATAAGGTGGCATAATGGATTAAAACCCAGAATCAATCTATATGCTGCCTGCAGGAAACATACCTTAAGAGGAATATAGTAACAAACTGAAGTTGAAGGTCTGGAGCAAGGTGGTCCACGCCAATGGAACTCGAAGACAAGCAGGAGTAACAACTATGACACCACACAAGTTCAACTTCAAGCCCAAGCTTATTAGACGCGACAAAGTAGGTCATTTTTTACTGGTAAAAAGAATAATCCAGCAAAAGGAAATAATGATAGTCAACATTTATGTCCCAAACACAGGCATAAATACAAAGTAAGAAAACCACCCTAAACCAGTCAGGATGCAACTAACCCAGTGACTGACATGTGGCACATACTCTCTTAGGGGAAATTTATTAATACTTTAAAGGCCTTAAATGAATACATTTTGACACTGCAATTCTGCTTTAGGGTTCAGTCTTATCCACTAGACTAAAGAGACTATGCACATCCACAAGGGAGATAACATTCAGTTATTAAAATCTGGGGAATTGTATTTCCTAATGTAGAAGATATTCATAATATATAACTAAGGGCTTTGGGAAAGTATGTCACCATCACTTTGAACTATGTGAGGTGGCGACAGCACAGTCCTGTGAGGAGAAACTGATGGATGACACCTGGCCCATCTCCCTTGGGAGAATTGCTGGGCTCTAGGGACACTGGAGGCCCTTTGGAGGCCCAGCCTCCTGAGGATGGAGGGAACCCCCATCTATCTTGACCCCTGAGGCCTGGATGCTGCTGAGACCCTGTTGCCAGGGGGGCTTCTTGGCTCATGTCCCAGACTGCCTGCCCTTGCCAACTCTCCTCCCTGTTCTTCTCCCCTCTTGAGCCCTACCCTCTGTGTCCTTAGGGCAAGGATGACCGAGGTGACCAGATGGTACAGGGTGCAGAGCTGGGTCCTCCTGTGTTGATGACAGCAATGAGATTGGTCTGTGCTGGAAACACTGGTACTTGAAAGTTTCGTATTGTCTCAACATGCATGAGTGGCCAGTGGACAGCGTGGGCATCGTGTGTGGGGTCACTCAGGACACAGAGGGCAGCCTCATGGGGTCCTTCAAGGTCTTGGGGAGCTGGAGCGGGACTCTGCATAGGTAAGGTGGTGGAGGCTCACGGCAGGGGTCCTGGTGGCAGAGCCTGCACTGAGGGCAGGTGGCTGGGATTGGAGCAGGGGCAGCAGGGTGCTCCCGCTTGGCAGCAGGAAGGAGCATGACAGGCCAAGGCACAGGAAGAGTGGTAGAGGTGGGGCCCACGAGGGCGCACACTTAGAAAGTTTCCCATTCAGAGCTCGGTAGAGCCTGATCCCAGGAATGGAGAAGCTTGAGAGACCAAGAGAGCTCTCCTTCACCCCACTCCATGCAGACCTACTGAGCAGAGTTGACCTGGCCATTATGATGTCATCCTCGGAAGACATGATGTGCACGGGGGCAGGACTTCAGAATACAAATTCATGGTGTCATAAAAGTCTGCTGTGTGTGTGTGTGTGTGTGTGTGTGTGTGTGTGTGAAGAGAGTCAAAAGATGATAGGAAAGATCTGTACATAAAAGTAAATCAAAGTTTTAAAATTTCTACTTATTAGTAGAATTTAAGATGTGATGCTTTTTTTCTTTTTTTTTGCTCATAAATATGTAAATACAAAGTAAGAATACCACCCCAAACCAGCCAGGATGTAACTAATTCAGTGACTGACATGTGCCACATACTCTCTTAGGGGAAATCTATTAATACTTTAAAAGCCTCAAATGAACACATCTTTGACTCTGCAATTATGCTTTAGGGCTTAGTCTTATTATCCTCTAGATTGAAGAGACTATGGACATCCATAAGGGTGATAACATTCAGTTATTAAAGTCCGGGGAATTATATTTCCTAATGTAGAAGATATTCATAGTAAACAACTAAGGGCTGTGGGGAAGAATGCCACTCTCACTTTGAACTATCTATGCGATTGGTGACAGCACAGTCCTGTGAGGAGAAATTGATGGATAACACCTGGCCCATCTCCCTTGGGAGGGTTGCCAGGCACTCAGTACACTGGCTGCCCTTTGGTGGCCACCAATGAATCATTCCTTCTTTGGTCCCTACTCTTTGCAATAACATGTTACCATTTTTCCTATCAGGAACCCATGGAGCTAACATATATAGCTCAATAGTGGAGAATTTTCCAGCATTCATGAAGCCTTGAGTTTCAGATCTTTAGCACTGTACCATGAAAGAGAGAGAGGGAGAGGGAGAGGGAGAGGGAGAGGGAGAGGGAGAGGGAGGAGAGAGAGAGAGAGAGAGAGAGAGAGAGAGAGAGAGAGAGAGAGAGAGGGAGAGAGAGAGAAAAGAAGAAGAGGAAGAAGGAGGAGGAGGAGGAGGAGGAGGAGGAGGAGGAGGAGGAGGAGGAGGAGGAGAGAGGGAAAGAGAGGAGAGAGGGGGAGGGAAGGGAGGGAGAGAGGAGGGGGGGAAGGGGAGGGAGGGAGGGAGAAAGAGAGAGAGAGAGAGAGAGAGAGAGAGAGAGAGAGAGAGAGAGAGAGAGAGGACACTGTGGAATTTTTTTTTTTACTGGGAATGGAACTCAGGGGAATCCTACCTCCAAGCTATACCCCCAGCCCTAATTTTTATTTTTTATTTTGAAACAGGGTCTCACTGACTTGCAAAGGGCTTCACTAAGTAGTAGCTGAGGCTGGCTGCGAACCTGGATCCTCCTGTCTCAGCCTCCCAAATGCTGGGACTACAAGCGTGCACCACCACACCAGCTGACACTTGGTAATTTCTAAGGCTTTTCTAAGCAGCCTTTCCACATCTGCCCCTGCTGTCTTGGAACCAGCTCCCAGGAGAAGAAATCCGGGATAACTGGCTGTGGGAAGAGGCCCCGAAAGATAACTGATTGCTTAATGGGGACAACTAGTCCCAAGGCTTCCCCTCATCTTAGCCCAGGCCAGCCACTGCTCAGTGTGACCAGATGAGCCCACCCCAAGGAACACCAAGCAAAGCAGCTCCAGCAGAACTCTGCCTGAATCCCGACCCTCAGAACCTCGGGCAATAAGATGATTGTTTCTTGAAGCCACTGTGGCTTGTGCAGTAGAGAGGCAGCAGGATATCAGAAATGCAATATGGTCAGCAGAGAACAATCATTAACATTGTCCTATTTCTTTTTTCTCAAACAAAGACTTCTGTTACATTAGGTCACTGTGTGTATGTGTGTGTGTGTGTGTGCATACATGTGTGTGTGTGTTTGTGTGTGTTCTCAATTGTGATTGAGGCAAGATAGTTTGTCAGAATGTGGTAAACTATTGATTTTGAAAGGAATGGTTCCTTAGTAATAAACACAGTATAAAATAGAATATCTTGGAGTCTTAAAACTCACCTACACTTAACATGAATGATAAATTTACTTTTAATCCATTGAAATTGTGGGAAAATTTATAATGTCTTGCAATGATAGCTTATAATCATATGTTTTACCTGAACTAATCATTTACAGAATTTTGTATGATTTATGTAAAATACTACAGTCATATAAAGACATTTTAAGCTTTATATTTTACTTAAGGGAAAGATGTTTAAGTAAGAATATAGAAAATGATGAGAAAAATAAGTTTTGCCTTTTTTTTTTTTTTGGTGCTTTGTGGTACTAGAGATGAAACCCAGGGCCTCACATATGCTAGGCAAGTGATCTACCATTTAGCTACTATCCCCAGCTTTTTAAAAAATTTGATTCAGAGTCTAGGTTGCGTAGGATAGCTTCAAACTTGTGATTTCCCAGACTGAAATCAGACTGATCCTCCTTACTTACAAGAAGTAAGTTTTATGATAGGCCATTTTTGTATACATCTTGCTTATCTAAACTAGGTGGATTTGGTATTAATTTTCATTTGAGTAACTGTAAATTCACCAGTTGTGTTAAAGAAAACAATACCAATTGGTACCTCTAATCACATTTACTCTTTCAGAGAAAAAATTAAAACTCTATAATTTATCTTTAGTGATGAAGAAACCCAAGTCACTCTCAATATTATAACCTCTCTATCTTTTCTCTGCAAATAAAAGACCAAGTGATTGAACTTCTGAATATTCTTACTACATGAGATTAGGTGGTAAGATATCAGAATTTTCCAGGTGTTTGTTATTCTATCATCAAACACACATTATACATGTATTATGCATACCATACATTCTGAGTGACATATTTCATTATGTACATGTTGATGAAATGTAGAGGAAAGAGGAATAGAATTCCCAAATGATAACCTTTGGGAACGTTATAACCAAATACCCTACAGATATTATTATTGGAAGCTAATGTAAAAGGTTAAACACTATTTGTTTAATTTATGACTATAGTATTCAGAGTGATTCTGTTAAAAGTCAAAGCCAAGCCTGGTGGAGCAGGCTTATGATCCCAGTACTTGGGAAGCTGAGACAGGAGGGTTGCAGGTTCGAGGCCAGCCTCAGCTACTTAGTGAGGCTCTCAGCAACTGAGTGAGACCCTGTTTAAAAATTTAAAAAAATTAAAAATAAGGATGGGGGTATACCTCAGAGGTAGAATGCCCCTGGGTTCCATTCCCAGTTCCTCAAAAAAAAAAAAAAAAAAAAGTAAGTCAAACCATGTTTCTCTTCCACTCAAAACTCTCCCCAGGCTTCTATTTACCATATGCAAGCTCAAGTCTTTACCACAGCCCATACAGTCTCTTGTTATTGCTCTCTGCCCATCCCTGCTCTAACCCTGAGCATCACCACTGCATCCCTTACTTACCTCACTCACTGCCATGAACCTGCCAGGACAGCTCTATACAGGCCCTTTGCACTTGCTGCCCTGTTGCCCTGGAATGACTTCCCCTAAGTATCCATGGGCCAATGTATTCCATTAGGTTATCTTCTCAATAAAAAATCCCTTGTCACATTATAAAACATTTCCTTCTCACATTCTACCTTCATATTACCACACATTTTGTGTGTGTGGTACTGGGGATGGAACCCAGGGATATTCTACCTCTGACCTACACCCCCAGCCATGTTTTTTAGTTTTGAAACAGGGTCTCACTGAGTTGCAAAGGGCCTCACTAAGTAGCTGAGGCTGTCCAAGAACCACAGTCCTCCGGTCTCAGCCTCCTGAATGCTGGGATTGCAAGCATGCGCCACCACGCCCGGATTCATATTCCTTTCTACACTTATTTTGTTTGCTTAAACTATTTGTTAATTGTTTCCTAACGAGTTAACTAGTTCAGCTAAGCAGGAATTTTTGTGCTTTTTTTTCTATATTGTTGTTCCTCGAACAATGCCTGGCACACTGAGTGTAAGCACTCACTATGTATTTGTTGAATAAGTGAACACAATCTCCTTGTTTATGTTAATAGTCACAATATGCTAGACACTGTGTAAGGAATTGTCAAGGCACTTCATTAGAGAAGTAACTAAGACCCTTACCTAATCTTGCCAGTCTCACAACTGGTGGAGGAACGTCACACCTGTGACTGTGTTTCAGTGAGAACATATTTCATGTGTATGGCCATGCACTGCATATTTTTCTCAACATGACGGCGTATATGATGGTGGTCCCATTAGAGTACGTCACCTAGTGATGTCATGAGCATCTTAGTCTTTGTGAATACTCCATGATGCTCATACAACACTGAAGTCACCTAACTATGCTTTTCTCAGAACGTTCCCCATTGTTAAGCAACGCATGGCTATATATTACATACAAAAGATTGTGGACCCCATCTAAGGGAAGCTCTAAGTAAACACATGCCAGAAATCTTCATATCTAGAAAGTATTTACCTTACTTATAAGCACCAAAATCATATTTACATAAAGGTGCAATTACATCTTCATATCCTAGCATGTGCTTCCCTCATAATGTGATGTGAAGGCTTAATTTAAGATAAGGGCTTTCCAATTTGTAAAAGTCAAACTGGCCACGTGTATTAATAGCTTCAGACCTGAGACAGATCAAAGCAGGATAAATGCTTCCAAACGTCTCCTCTATGCTTTAGTGAAACTCACTAGGCTCAAAGAAGACGTGTGTGGAATTTGCATGAATAACGTCAACGTGGTTGGTATCAACGATTCTACTTTTTTTATTTTTTTTGGTGGTACTGGGGGTGGAACCCAGAGGCTTTCTACCTCCGGGCTACACTCCCAGACCTATTTTCTATTTTATTTGGAAACAGGGTCTCACTAAGGTGTTGAGAGCCTCACTAAGTAGCTGAGGCTGACATCGAACCTGTGCGATCCTCCTGTCTCAGCCTCCCAAGCGTGAGGATTACAAGCGTGCGCCACCACGCCCGGCCTCAAGGATTCTACTTTGACTCCATTTGGAGTGTTGTAAAAAAAAAAAAAAATGGCCCAGCTGGGTCTGACCCTAAAGAAACCACAACAACTATTAAATCAAGAACAGCATATTGATAGTGTTGTTATTTAGAAAGCACAGATGGAGAAGGCAAGGTCATCGGTGAGGGGAATGTGAGTAGGGAGGAAGGATCACCCATCTTTGGTGTTAATTGGCAGAGCTGGTAAGAAAGTTTGATTAGGTCAGAGAAAAAGTGCACAGATGACAAAAGTAAATCCCCAATGCAGGGAGGAGAAGTAAAATAGTATGCATCTGAACAAGGGCTTAAAAAAGAAAGAGGTACCACTAGCATGTACCCCACAATCAATATTCAACTGTAGGAAGAATTTTGGCTTGGGGTAGGAAATTACTTTCTACAGTGGTGGAACATTTGGAGATTCATAAATGTCTTGGAAGATAGCCCTTATAAATAGCAAGGTCTGTTTTATTCTTTTAGGAAATGTGTAGGTCAAAAAAATGTCTAGGTGAGCAAATAAGGCTACCTAACTGAGAGGGATGAGAGGGAGGAAGAAGGAAATTCCCTAATGTACATGACGTACATTCAAAACATATCAAAGTCAATCGCTAAGCCAAACACGTAAAGGAGGGAGGGAGAGGGAATGAGGAGGGAACTGGCGAAGGGCTAAATGAGTGATGTGTGCATGTATGCCCCTATCGTTTTGTACCTCATTAATATGTACGACTACAATGCACCAATTAAAAAAAAATCTGGACCTAACTAACATACTGCTATCGAATCCTCTTTATGTGATCAAATGCCTTTCACATTCTAAACAAATAGTATTAACAAGATGGAAATGTCTTATTAAGAATAGGATGGAGATAGTTCAACTTGCTGACCAAAGCTATACCCACAGGGGAACTTTTTGATGAGCCTGTGTAGACGCACTGCCACCAAGTGGTGCCTCGGATAACCACAGGCTGTTTTCTTAGAGACTTTCTTTTTCTGGCTACCATGCACAGGCTCAGCACTCCTCTAGACTAATAAAAAGAACATAATTGTCCAAAATTCTGGGAGCTACAATACAAAGGAAATTAAATATAATTAAAGAAACACCTTGTCTTGCCATGAGAACATCAATAAAATAAGCCACCATCATGGACACTGTTTATAGCACAGATAATATTCCAGTGGACCATTAATCCATTTAAAATCAATACAGTTTTTTTTTATCTTCTACTTGTAGAAATATCTGGTACAAATATTTTTAATAAATATTAAAGAAATAAGTGTTAAAGAAAACCAAAGTTTTGGGCGTGGTGGCGCGCGCTTGTAATCCCCGCGCTTGGGAGGCGGAGACAGGAGGATCGCACAGGTTTGAAGCCAGCCGCGCTGGCTTAGGAGACCCTGTTTCCAAAATGAAAATGTAAAAATAGGTCTGGGAGTGTAGCCCCGAGGTAGAAGGGCTTCCAGGAACCCCAGTACCACCAAAAAAAAAGAAAACCAAAGTTTCCCAATATTTCATTTCACAATAAGACATAATACTGGTCAGTTTTGAGAACCTATTATATGGTGGGCTCTGCCCTAACCCTTTTATATATATTCACTTATTTAATTCTTAATGAGATAGGCACTGATGTTAACTATAAGACTGTATGAACAATTAATTGCTTATGATATTAGTAGCTTATTCTTGAATATAGGAAAGAAAATTACTTCAAGGAGTTAACATGGAATTTTTTTCTTAAATAAATCATTTATTATACCATTGAATATTTTGTCCAAGGTGAGATAAAATTTATTCAAGAATTATAAAAATCCACTCCCGTTCTAATCTAATCTACATTGTTCATAAAAATAAAAACAAATGGGAAGTGGATATCTCATTGAGTCCCTGGAATATGGACAATGTGGATAACCAAGTGGAGAAGTCTGTGAATATGCATTAACATCTTGCAAAATGAATTCAAATTAGATACAAATACTAGTGAAAAGAGTTTATTCACATCATATATTGTACCTGTTGCTCTGTTTTTCATCCAGGAATGTTGACATGGGTGATCTTGTCCTTTCTGAAATGTGAGACTTGGCTAGCTAACAATTAAGTGTACTGATCTCCTGTTTCAAGTGGAAAGAGATATAGATAAAATATTAATTGAAAGTTTTTAAGCATAGACTTACTCCAAAGTTGCTCAAAAGTCTTTCACTAAAATTGGTTTTTTAATATTTATTATTTTTTGTTTGTACTGGGAATTAAAACCAGAGACAGTCTACCTCAAAGCTACACCTCCAGCCCTTTTTATTTTTATTATTTATTATTATTTGGTGATACTGGGGATGGAACCCAGGGGCCTTCTACCTCCAGGCTACATTCTCAGGCCTATTTTGTATTTTTTATTTAGAAACAGGGTCTCTTAAGCCAGGAGAGGCTGGCTTTGAACATGCACGATCCTCCTGTCTCAGCCTCTCAAGCATGGGGGATTACGAGGGTGTGCCACCATGCCTGGCTAAAATTGGGTTTTAACATCCTTCTTAATCCAGGTGTGGTGGTGAACACTTGTAATCCCAGTACAGGAGGATCACACAGGTTTGAAGCCAGCCTCAGCTACTTATTGAGGCTCTCAGCAACTTAGTGAGACCCTGTTTCCAAATAAAATAGAAAATAGGTCTGGGAGTGTAGCCTGGGGATAAAAAAACTTCTGGTTCCACTCCCAGTACCACCAAAATAATAAATAAATAAATAAATAATAATAATAATAATAACAACAACAACAACAACAACAACAACAACAATAAACAACCTTCTTTCAGCCAGGTGTGATGGTTTGCACCTGTAATCCCAGTGACTCCGGAGGCCAAGACTGGAGGATTTTTGCATGCTGGAGGCCAACCTTGGCAATTTAGTGAAACCTTGTCTCAAAAATAAAACAAGATTTAAAAAGGGACTACAGATGTAGCTTAGTGGTTGAACACCCCTGAGTTCTAGCTCCAGTACCTAAAAAATCAAATACAAAAACAAAACACCTTTCTTGAATACATTTTAACTAATGAAATAGTTACTGCTACATATTGGTAAAGTACCAAGCATTATTAATGCATTATGAAATGCAGTATACACATCTAATCATAAAGGATGGACATAAAAATCTTTGGTTTTCAAGACACATATTTACAAGTGAGTGTTGAGAAGTTTAAAGTAGAATTTCAGTAAGCCTGACTTTTGTATGTCACTTCTCAGTTGCAATGTCATTCATGCACATTATCTTATTTGAGACACAGAAGCATGCTACACCAGTGGCCAAAATAGATTGCTCATTTTGAGTGAGAGATAGAGGTTAAAATCTCATCACATGAAATATAACAGCATAATAGAGAAAATTTTATATGAGTGTGTCAAATATGTTGTATGTCTTATATTTCATTGGATTGCTTTTATAAACAAATGCTGAAGATTTTAGAATACTATGATGTATGTGAGGGGCACCTGGGATTGAACGCAGGGGTAGTTTACACCCACGTCACACCCTCAGATCTTTTTTTTTATAGTTTTAATTTCAAAACAGAGTCCACTAGGTTACTAAGAATCTTAAGTTTCTGAGGTTGGTCATGAACCTGCAATCCTCCTGTCTCAGCCTCCCAAGCACAGGCTAGAATACCATGATTTTAAGTGACATTTCTCAGTAAAAGAAAAACTAAAAGGCACAAGTATAAGCAATTCTAAAGGGATTCAGCTTTGGTCTTTGCTCAAAAAATTGCTTTGGCCTTTTGGTATATATTTCATGGTTCTACTTGAATTTTAGGATTGTTTTCTCGATTTATATACAAAAACATCTAAGCAACTAATACGATTTGGTAGCAAAATAATAATAATAATAACCTAAAGAAAAATAAAGGAAGCTCCTGAATAGACATTTTTGCGAATGGCCAAGGAGTATATGCAAGGGTGCTGAGCTGAGCACCGCCGATCATCATGGAAATGTGAATGAGAACCACCGTGAGGTGTGGCCTCTCATCTGGGAGGCTTCCGCTGCATCCTAGACCCTGCAAAGCTTGGCCCAGAAGGGCGGGCCTAAAGCTGAGGGGCTTCGCTCAGTGGCCTCGCTCTGCTTGGTCACGCGGCTCCTCTCTGCAGTCAGTAGCCCTGTTCTTAGCCCCCTCACTGGTTTCCATTATACATTTAAACGGTAACCTTCAATCTCTGACCCAGACCTCTGTATGAGGATGCTCCCGGTGACGCTGCTTCTCTGTCTTTTTCTTTCTTTCCATCTTTCAAGGTCTGTCAGCTGCAAGTCTGCTCTTGTACTCTCAGGACGGGTTACATTCAGCCTTGGCTCTATATTCATAATTAATTCTCCCATGTTGTGTCTCCAGGCTGACTCCAAGAAGCCGAAAAATCAATAAACAGAATTCATACTATGATAAGCAGATAAATATTTTCGCCTTCAGAGCCAACTCGTGTTCCATAATTGCCTTCCTTCTCTGCGTCCCATTGTTCACACACCCGTTCCCTTCAAAGAGGAAAATTCAAATGGAACTCTTTTCTAATACTCGAATTGCTCAAGATGGGCGTCACTTTGGTTTGCTGTGCACTAGGCTCATGCTTTTTGGTGAAGTTTTTGTTCCTTGAATCATCTAGTTGCTTTTATTTTCTTTTTTCCTTTTTTAAAACTCCTGTTGGAAGTATAAACATGTCTTCTACAACACATCTCTTGTGTACTGTGGTTTCGTATATTCCTCCTGCCTGGATTCCATTCTGTTTCTCCTCGGGAAGCACACATCCCTCCAGTTCTCATCTGGACCAGTGATTTCACACGCAGGTTGCTGCTTTTAAATATATAGTCTTCTGTTTTTCCAAGAACGTCCAACTGTCTGTATTATTTTTGCATTCAATGGCTTTTTTTTTTCTCTGTGTTCTCAACTACATGATTCAGTTATGGAAAAAGAGTTTGCATTTTGAAATGAGGGTTTTTAGAACTATTCCTGGTTTTCTATGTTGATAATTTACTCATAAGAAAAGCACTAAATGGAGAAGTAAATTGGGCAACAGCATAAGGAGTTAAAGCCATTTCAGAGAAAATGGAAAGATGAATTGTTCTCTGAAAGAACATGCTTGCTATAAAATTAATAAATTGAAATTGGGTCAGTAACTTAAGTAGCCAATAGTAAAAGGTATGTTTTCTAAATTATGGCATTGCGGAGTGTTATTCAGCCATTGAAAAATGTCTACAGAGAATTTTCAACAATATGTGTAATGGAGAAAAAATAAAATTCAAAGGAAATGAACAAAAATATTAGCAATGGTAAAATAGCAAGTGGTTATCAGTTTCTTCATTGCTTCAAATTTTCAATAGTGAATATGAATTAACAAAAAACAGAAAAGAGCCGAGCTTGGTGGCGCACGCTTGTAATCCCAGCATTTGGGAGGCTGAGACAGGAGGATCATGATTCAAGGACAACCTCAGCTACTTAGTGAGGCCCTTTGCAACTCAGTGAGACCCTGTTTCAAAATAAAGAATGAAAAAAATAGAGTTGAAAGTGTAGCTCGGAGGTTGAGTCCCCCTGGGTTCCATCCCTAGTACTGAAAAAAGAAATACTCCCTTACCAAATAATGCCCAATCTGGTTTCTTTTTCTTACAAACCATAATTAAAATAGCCAGGTATGGTGGTGCACACCTATAATTCCAGTTCTTGGAAGACTGAGACAAGAAGATTGCAGGCTTGAGACAAGCCTCAGCAACTTAATGAGACCCTGTTCCCAAATAAAAAATAAAATAGTGTCAGAAGTATTCCTCAAAGGTAGAATGCCCCTCACTTCCATCCCTAGTACCAAAACATTTTAAAAACAAAAACAGAAACATAAAACAAAGCTGGGATGGTGGTGCATGCTTGTAATCACAGTACTTGGGAATCTGAAACAAATGAATCACAGCTTCATGGCCAGCCTCAGCTACTTAGTGAGGTCCTCTGCAACTTAATGAGACCCTGACCCTGTTTCAAAATAAAGAATCGTCAACAACAACAACAACAAAAATAGGGCTGAGAGTGTGGCTCAGAGGTAATATGCCCCTGGGTTCAAAGCCCAGCCCTCCCACCACCACACACACACACACACACACACACACACACACACACAATCCCTAAAGAAATAGCTAAAATAGATCAAGTTTTATATGCCACATGAAGAGGCAAAGGCATAAATATTGCTCTGCTATTAAGTAGCAGGGGAATAATTAACCATTATGTCGGTCATTCTGCCCCAAAGTGGAATTAGGAGGCGAATTGATTAGCTTTACTAGCTTATGTTGTGGTAACAAATAGCCCTCGAGTCTGAACGGCTTATGAACGTGCGGTTTATCCCCTGCTCACGCGATGTTTTAGCTGCAATGGTTTAGGTTACGTCTGGCTCTGATATCTGCTGGTCTGTTTCCTTGCAGGATGTTAGCTACAAGAGAAGCCCTGTTCTGAACATGCTGCTCTTGGGGCTGAGGAAAGGCTGCAACAGCTGAACCTTGCACGGGCTCTCCCTCCCTGTGAGACTATTGTGAAAGCAATAATGGGGAACAATAATACAATCTACCATGGAAGGCGTTGCAGATTTAAGTTTTTATATGTGTCATCAGAAGAACTTTGATATTTTAATTTGCATTTCTTTAATTATCAGGAAGTTTGAATATCCAGTTGTGGCTATTCTGTGGCCACTTTTACATGTTCTGTGGGTGATAGTTGTACATGTTCTGTGGGTGATAGCATTTTTAAAAATTTGTTATCAATATGTAAAAATTCTAGCAAATATATTGTAGTTTGTTGTTAATATTTTGCTTTATTTCAGTTTTATCATATAGATTTTTTGCATTTTACATAACCAAAATTGTCCATTTTTTCTCTTAATGGCTTTAGACTTTTTTGTCTTGTTTAAAGACTTCTGCACTCTAATATTATCAAAGATTTCATTTGTCATACTCTACTGTTTCATTTTTTACTTTTAAATGTTCACCCATGTGTGATTTATTTTGGTGTAAGGAGTAGGATGTTATCTAGAACTTCAAGGCCCTTGGCATGAATTCATGCAAAGTATAGTTATTTTAACTTACATTATTTCCCTTGTTTATTTAAATTTGCCATCATGGTTTTCTATTTTATTATCTTTATTAAGCCATTGCCACATAGATTTATTGATCCCATTGTTTTGTCTCAGTTTCTGTAATGTATTAATATCTACTTTTATTTTTATTAATTAAATTCTTTCTTGAACTTTATTTGCTTTTCCTCAATTTTTCAGTTCTTGACTCATTATATTTTAATACATTTTGCAATTGAAAAGTTTTATTTCCTCTTTGACCTAAGAGTTTTTTAAGAAAACATTTGAAATAGAGCAGGTTACATAAAGCTAGTTTTAATTGGTTAAGAAATCATATAAATTAAAGTATAATTTCATATTATCCTAATTTCTACTTTCTAAATTAATCCTTTATGTTAGAACCTTTTTCAATTATATAGAAGAGCTGGAAAATAGATTTAATAATTTATTCAAGAAACATTTGAGTACCAATTGTTTGCCGGATGCTGTGAACACTGGGATTCCACAGTGGAAAATATAATCCCTACCCTCATGGGGTGTATCATCTAGTAGAGAATGTAGGGACGGACAATAGCAAGAATACACAAGATGCAGTAAAGGTTAAATTAAGGCAGGTGCCAGGAGGACCACAAAGCATGGGAGAGATGAAGGTGTTTATGGATTTAGTTGAGAAGGGGTTTGCAAGTCAGACATGGCCAGGGTGGACCTCACTGAGAAGGCGGCATCTGAATTAAGACCTGAGGGCCTTAATTAAGAACAAATCGTGTGTGTGTGTGGGAGAACATAATTCCAGGCAGAGGGAAGAAAGAGTATAAGACTTTGCAAGGAAGCAGGGAGCCTAGTGTGATTCAAGAATTAGGTGGAGGCTCTCCAGTCTGGGGCCCAAGCACAGAAGAGGAAAGGGACGACCCACAGCTCCTTATTCTGTCATTTTAAAAATCTAAAATCCTCTGGGGAAAATAGTTGGGTCTGGGTTTTTCATCCCTTTGATTTTTAGTTTTCCATAACTCATTTGGCAGTAAAAGCTATAAAGCTATTGACAGTCTTTATCTCACTTAATGTAAACGGTAAGGTATTTTACTGCAGAAACATTCTTGGGGAAGGTTATGAGTTGCTGCCCAGAGCCTTCTGAAGGCTATGTATTATAGAATATTTACCAAGTGCCTTTTTTTGTGTGTGTGTGTGTGGTGCTGGGGATTGAATCCAGGGGCATTCTACCTCTGAGCTACACCTCCAGCCTGATTTTTTATTCTTTATTTTGAAACAGGGTTTCACTGAGACCTTGGCTGAGGCTGGCCAAGAACCCGGATCCTCCTGTCTCAGCCTCCCAAGTACTGGGATTAAGAGCGTGTGTCACCACACCCAGCTACCAAGTACCTTTCCATCCTCCCACCCAAATCTAAATTTTGAAACACATCTAGCCCCAAGGAATTTGAACACAGTGGGAGTAGACAAGCAGCAGCAGATGAAATTAGAGCTGACAGAGGGCTGACATAGTTAGCACCTAATGCGTCACTGGAAGGGCACTGGCTTCCACCCTGAAATAAGACGGGAAGCTACTGGAGGGCCCTGAGCAGAAAAGCAAGCAGAATGGTTTTGCTTGGGTTGGCTTCAACGCTGAAGAGCCCGGCAAGCGTGAGGCCTTGGAATACACTCGCTGTCAGCCACACTCAGAAGACGCAAGTTACATGTTTTCCTTCCTATGTGGAGTCTAGAGGGAGAAGGTGACATGAAAGTGCAAGGAAGATTATTAACTAAGAGGAAGGGGCTGGGGGAGAGAGGAGGCAAGTGCAGTGTCGGAGAGGATGATGTGATCTAAGTATGCTATATGCATGTGTGAAGATACCACAATGAAGCCCCCCCTTTTTTGTACAATTAATATGCACTATTTTTTTGTGGTACTGGGGTTCCTGGAAGCCCTTGTACCTCGGGCTACACTCCCAGACCTATTTTATACTTTTTTATTTTTGGAAACAGGGCCTCTTAAGCCAGCATGGCTGGCTTCGAACCTGCGTGATCCTCCTGTCTCCGCCTCCCAAGCGTGGGGATTAAAAGCGTGTGCCACCACGCCTGGCAATATGCACTAATTTTAAAAAAGAGATAATGGTGGGGTGAGGGCTTAAGTGGTGGCAGTGAAAGTGGCTAGAAATGTTCAGGTTCTGGATATATTTTGAGGGAGGATCCGAAAGGGTTTGCTAGCAGTTAAAAGTGACAGAAAGAAAAGTCAAAGATGATACCCAAAGCATTTGATTAAAACACTTGGAAGATTGGAGTTGAATTAAATTGAGAAGGGGAAAAAATTAGAAGGAATAGACTTGAGGATAGATACCCAGAGTTTAGTTTTCGATATTTAGATCTGATATGAAGTGGATACCTAAGCGGAGATGTCGCAGAGGCAGGGCATCTATGAGACTGAAACCCATGGAAGAAGCTCTGCTAGACGGTGACTTCAGAAGTCATTAGCATAAATGTTAGGTGCCAGAGGACTAAATGCAAATGAACTCTTAGAAATTTAACAGATACAATATAGGTAATTATACTAATGAGATATATACTCCATTGATTAATTTATGGTAGTTGTATAATATATATGCACAGTAGAATTATTCATATTATCTAAATTTCATGTAATTGTACATTGTTTTACTTAGCAGCCATCTCTCTACCCGGTTCCCTCCTTGCCCAGTTTAAATCCCATGGTCAATTTTAATTACTCCTTTGTGTACACATTTGACTTCTCTGCTATTCTTGCCTCACTTGGCCTAACCACAATTCTGGTTATATCCAACACTTCACCTACCTCCTGCCTGCCCCTGTGCAGCTGAATGTACCTGGAAAAAATCATACATCATGCTAAATCTCATTTTGAAATTATGGCCATTAAACTAAAGTAGACCCTAGAGCTGCTCAGCCATCATATCAGATTTTTATATGCCATGCATTTTCCCAAGCTCCTGGTCTATTTCAATCTTTTCCCTTCTACTCAAACCTACTCAACCATTTCTTTGCTCACCAGTATTTTTGGCTGAAGACTTTGGTTCCTATTTCATTAAGAAAATAAAAACAAAGAGACCTTCCATAAGCTCCCAGTGCCACTTCTATCCAGCTGCCTGTATACACCTGCTCACCTCCTCTGCCTTCTAATCGATGATCTGACCCTATTTCCCACAAAGGCTAGTCAGCCCTTCCTCCAAGATATTAGCCTCCATATCCTCTCACCTTTGTTAAAAAGAGTTCTCAATAATAATTCCTTCTGTTTCCTCTGTTTCACCAATTTCCCCCCTTCCTACTGAATTATTCCCAGAAGCACATAAACATGCTATTGTTTTTCTCATCTTAAGCTGGCTTTCAGGATGCCCTTGTTAGTCAGCTTCACATCACTGTGACAAAAATACCAGACAAGAACAACTTAGATGGGCGTGGTGCACATGCTTATAATCCCAGCATTTGGGAGGCTGAGACAGGAGGATCGCAGTTCACGGACAGCTTCTGCTTCTTAGTGAGGCCCTTTGCAACTCAGTGAGACCCTGTTTCAAAATAAAGAATAAAAACTAGGATTGGGGGGTAGAGCTTGGAGGTAGAATGCCCCTGGGTTCCATCCCCAGTACTGCAAAAAAAAAAAATATTAAAATAGAGCTAGAAAGGTTTATTTTGACTCATGATTTCAGAGATTCAGGCTATGGTTGGCCGATTCCAAGGAACCCATCATGGTAGCTGGGCATAGTGGAAGAAAGCTACTAGCTCATGGCATCCAGAAATGGGGGGAGGGACAAGGACAGAGCCCTCCAGGCCATGGCCCCAGGACCTATTTCTTCCAGCCATGCTCTACCTCTGAACCTTGCTGCACTGAGGCCCATACTTTCTTGGGAGGCCATTCCAGATTCATATCACAGCTCATTTTTCTTTCTACCTACTTCCCTGAGTACTTCTTGTCAGTCTTCTTTGCTAGTTTCCCTCTCATCTTTCTGACTTTTTAATGAGAGAATGTCCTGGAACTCAGTCCTTAGATCTCCCTTCTGTTCCTTCTGAAGTCACTCCCTCGATGATCTCATCTGTATTTATGGCTTTAAATACCATCTCAGAGCAGACTAGGAAAGACTTTGCCCTACTTTATAATTTTTGCCCTCACCAGTCTAATTGCTTTCAGCGGTTGGTTGGGACAGTCTTGGGGTAGGAAAATCGTGTAAAAGAGCATACAGTTCCTGGAAAATATGAAAAAAGTGGTATTTCTATTTCCTTAATTTTTTTTTTATTCCATGTAGGAAAGGTGGAGGTCAGAGACTAAAAGTACTGACCTGAAAGTCAGAAAGATTGGCCATAGCCACCAGCCAGTGCCTTGACCTTGCACAATTAAGTTCTCTGAGCTTGGCTTTCTTCCTCTATAAAAACAGGAACTAACTTTTATTGATTGCTCAATATTAACGTATTGCAAATCCCAAGCTTATCATTTTACATGAATTATCTTATTTAATTTGTACAACCCTATGAGGTTGTTTTCATTATTGTTCTGGCTTTAGAGATGAAGAAATTGAGGCTTAGAAAGTTTAAGTTTCACTTGCTTAGAGTCAAACAACTACCAGGTAGCAGATTCATGAAAAGATTCAGAATTAAAACCAGTGTTTGCAATGGAATTCTATTCAGCCATAAGGAAGAACAAAATTATATCATTTGCAAGAAGATGGAAAGCCCTGGAGAGCATCATGTTAAGTGAGATCAGCCAAGCACAGAAGGAGAAGATACACATGTTTCCTCTAATATGCCCAAACTAGGAAACACAGAGGATACCAGTGGGACCCCAGATATTAGAGGGGAAATACTAGCTAAGTTTTAATGGAAAGATAGGAGAGGAGAAAGGCCGATCTGGATTAATGAGGTTCTACACCTGAACATGTGTAAAATTATGAATAAGACATGGTTAACCTGGACAACCATTGGTGGTGGGGGGAAGGGGGAGGGGGGAGAGGACACCAAATATAGTATAAATGTATACTACTTATGTTCAATAAAAAATTGTTAAAAAAATAAAATAAATAAATAAATAAAAAACCAGTGTTTGAACTGAATGTGTGACTTGATTGTCTTCAGAGTGCCATATTATCTCATGGTACTTAACACTAATACTACATGGTGCTTAAGAGACAGCGAGAGGTTGGTCTGCTTACCTCACCTCTTTAAATGTTGAAACTCTTTAATTCTACTTTGTTTAAAACAAACTCACAAATGTAGTGCTTATATTGACTCCAGGTGTCAAAAACAAACAAAACCAGTAACAACTATAGTTGGCAATGTATAAAGAGCCCTAAACTGTCCTGAGCCTGGTTGTGCTAGAGCAATGGAATAGGTTCCTAAGAGACCAAAGAAACATGGAGATGGTATGTGAGACCTGAGGTTTATTGAAACTTGTTTAATGGGAAGGTCCAGGGGAAGCAAGATGGACAAGTAGCACCTCTGTCCCTCGCGGTGCTTCTACAGATTGTCCAAGGGCATCTGGCATAGTTGACAACTTGTAGAGTTATCATCTCTACAAGGTTCTGTCCAGCACCAGTTACCAGAAGGACAGGGTTTTTAGAGGTTAGCTTACATATGCAGTGACATCACCAACTTGCTTTCTTTGTCTGACCAATGTTCCTACACAGGGTCGTCTTGGTGTTCCGTTAATAAAGCAGTTTCTACAGATAGGATGGGTATGCCCTTGCTTCCAACATGTGTATGCGAGAGAGAGGTCAGCGTCCTTCAAGACTTATCTGGACATTCTGTAGGGTCTACTCTGGTTATTCCCTTGACTTGACTTGGTTTTGGGGGATGGAAAAGAGTTTTTGAAGCACCCAGTGTTTTATCTTTCTGACTCTCTTCAAGGATGATCCACTCCCACATTACAAAGGGCACATGCCAGTGAATATTGACCTAATGAGTAAGAAATGGCCACAGATCAATATAGCTTCACAAAACCACATTAATAATTCATTTGGTCATTCATTGAAACATCTACTGAGCATTTACTGTGAGTCAGGTACAGAAGTGGAAAATTTGTTCCTATTTTCTCATTAACTGCAACACGCTCATCTTAGAAGTGAAGTAATTGAAAGCTTAATGAATAAGTAATGTCTGAGACTTACAACTAGCCAGAGGAGGAGCTGGAGCCTCATACAAGACTTTCTCACAGCATAGATGCTTCACGTGTGCTCACCGGATTCATTCATTATCCCTAAACAATCTTATGACAAACAGAAATTTAAACAGAGCTGGTATTTCAAATTTCAAATATATTCATAAGTTTAGGATTCTTTTTAGAATGAAGTTAGTAATTCTGAGTGCATAATGTCAATTACATTTTGGATATAAATATTCTCATTATTATTATTATTTGTGTGTGTGTGTGTGTGTGTGTGTGTGTGTGTGTGTGTATGTGTGTGTTACTGGGAGTAGAACCCAGGGACTTTTCTACCTCCGGGCTATACTCCCAGACCTATTTTATACTTTATTTGGAAACAGGGTTTCACTAAGTAGCTGAGGCTGGCTTTGAACCTGTGCGATCCTCCTGTCTCAGCCTCCCAAGCACTGGGATTACAAGCGAGCGCCACCATGCCCGGCTAATATACTATTTTTAAAAAACTTCATAGAGATTTTGAGTCTTATCTCTTGATGTGCCAAAAAACAAGAGTATAGCAATTCACATCCCAAGCATCTAAGCTGATTTAAAAAGTCTTATAAAAATCTTCTTGAAGATCTTGACTTAATGTCGCCTCACTCTAAGTTTTCTTCAAAATGACGTAATTTAATATTTAAATTCTAGGTACAGAAGACTATGTAGCTCATAACACGCGTTGTGTGTGTGTGTGTGTGTGTGTGTGTGTGTGTGTAGTACTAGGATTGGATCTAGGGGTATTCTACCTCCAAGCTAACCCCAGCCCTACTTTTTTATTTTGAAACAGGGTCTCACTAAGTGGCTGAGGGTCTTGCTAAATTTCTGTGGCCTCAAACCTACAATCCTCCTGTTTCAGCCTCCCAAATACTGAGATTATAGGTGTGTGCCATTATGCCAGCTATCTTTCATTCTCGTACCCTGAAAAGTAAATAGCATTTTCAGAGTGCGGCTTACATGTTGTGATTGGTGATGAGGTTTTTCAAGGTTTTTCACTATTAGCAATATTTTAGTTAGGTACACACTGAGTCATTCTTGAAAATTACATTAAGGTTTTGAGATGTGAGACAATGCACAATTAAAAGGCATTATTTTTCCAAACTACAATAAGTCTTTATTTCTAACACATTTCTGAACGTGAACATGTATTTATCAGAGTCTACTTGCCAATGTGACAATACAACATAGTGTTCATCGTCCCCGCCTTCAGAGGCCAACCCCAGGCCCAAATTCTGGCTCTGCTACTTATTAACAGCAGGACCTTGGGTTCTAAAGCCTCACTGTTTTCTTCTTCATCCATAAAATGGGGGTAATCATGGTTCCTAACTCATAGGGTCATTTAAGTGATTGAATTATTTATTGTATGAATGATACCTGGTAGGAAGTGCTATAATAAAGGTTAACTTTTATTCAGGTTGCTTTTCAATTATGTTAGCGATTATGTTGGGAAATTTGTATTCACATTTAGCTAACTACACCCTTCCATGATTTTACATAGCCTTCACGATCTATTTCAATAATGCAAACTGACTTTTTGACTATTACATTAAGTTAAATTAATGAGCAATTCAATCCACTAAGATATTCTGGGTTCCTTACTTTTTAAGTGTTCATTAAAGATGGCTGAAAGGATTCTTGTTTTTTTTCCTCAATTTTTCTCCTCTTACCATAATAGCATTAAATTTTTAATGATTTAAATGGCACTCTGCCTTTTGATACAAACCTTGTTACATTATGCAAGAACCAGGCAAAGAGGAGATTATGAAGAAAAATAGTTCCAAGTGCTGGGTGTTTCATTGGGTTGAAACGTTTCCTGCCACTCGGAGCAGCCAGTCCACACTGGCTGGCAGACAAGCAGTCAGCAGAGGAGTTCGGCAGCACCAAGCATGGTGCCTGGCGTGTTGTGGATGCCATTCTCTAAAAGCTCCACCGAGCCAGGTGCAATGGGGCACACCCGTAATTGCCTTAGTTGGAAGGTTGAGACAGGAGGATCTCAGGTGCAAGGCTAGCCTCAGCAATTCAGCAAGACCCTCATCAACCTAATGAGACCCCATTTCAAAATAAAAATTATCTTTAAAAGGGCCAGGTGTGTAGCTTGGATGCAGAATGCTCCTGGGTTCAGTCTCTAGTATCAAAAATAAAATAAAATAAAATCTTCCTCAATTACTACTAGATATTTTCTCCAAGGGGCACTTCAAGAATCAGTGTTTTTAGTCATATGTGTAGGGTAAGTATGAATAACATAATAAAGTAACAATTCTCAGAAGAATGTATCTATTCATGTGTTTATCCTAAGTGACAAGCACATCGTCTACAACATAAAAGGTACTTAATAAAAATCCTTAAGAAAAAAAGTACAAAGATCTACCGTGATAATATAGGAGATTTCAAAAGATCACCCATTTCATGTTTTCATAGCACCATTTAAGGAATATTTATAGTACCTAATAAATTATAGAATCATTAGGTGTTTGCCTATGAGTCTCCTCCCCTAGGGATAAGGACTGGTTTTTATTCACATGTCTGGCCTCCAGCACCTAGCAATAGGTCTATCATAACAGGCACTTGGTCAATATTTGTTGAAAGAAAAAAAACATTAGATTTTATTGATTTCACATCATCCAAGAAAATTCTTACTCTGGAGAGATTATCATTCTGAAAGTCAAGACTCATACTTCAACAATTGCACTTAACGAGAATCAGAGACTGTGAGGCCACAGATGCTTACTGAAATATGACAGTTTTGCCTGAAAAGTATCACATAAAGGAGCTAACAACAGCTTTTAAAAGTCCATAAAGAAATCTATCCTGTCCAAATCTTCAGCTCAACACTGCTAACGGTCCTCTGAGCCTTACTAACTGGGTGTTTTATCCCAATCATAAGATCATCACATCCAAGTCCTAAGAAACTGTTTCCCCAGAGCTTCCTCATGGCTTCCCCATCCTCATTATTGGAGCTGCTCTTCTTTGAACCAAAGCTGGAAATGTCCACATCATCACTGATGCTCTCAGGGTCCTGGCTGCCCACATCCAGTGAATGGCACCAGCCTATCCATCGCCTCACTCAAGCCTCCCTCCCTCAGACCCAGTGTCATGACCCCTACTCAGAACTTCATCTCTTGCCTGAAGTATTGCTGCCATCCCAGGCTTCTGTCTCCAAAGTCATGCATCCTGGATGTTATTTAATGATAAACTATTTTAAATCCCATTTCTGGCCACACTTTCCTCAAATACCTCTAAATAATAAAGTTCAAACTCTCTCTCTCTCTCTCTCTCTCTCTCTCTCTCTCTTTTTTGTGGTACTGGGGGTGGAACCCAGGGTCTTTCTACCTCCAGGCTATACTCCCAGACCTAGTTTTTATATTTTATTTAGAAACAGGGTTTCACTAAGTTACTGAGAGCCTCACTAAGTTAGCTGAGGCTGGCTTTGAGCCTGTGCGATCCTCCTATCCCAGCCTCCCAAGCGCAGGGATTACAAGTGTGCGCCACCACACCTGGCTCAAACTCTGTTTTGACTTAGAACAAGAACTTCTATGTCCACTCTTCAGTCTATCTTCTAAGTCTTAAAGTCTATGTCCCGCCGGGCGTGGTGGTGCACACTTGTAATCCTTGTGCTTGGGAGGCAGAGACAGGAGGATCACGCAGGTTCAAAGCCAGCCTCACTGGCGTAAGAGACCCTGTTTCCAAGTATATAAAAATAGATCTGAGAGTGTAGCCCAGCGGTAGAAGGGCTTCCAAGAACCCCAGTACCATAATGTGTGTGTGTGTGTGTGTGTGTGTGTGTGTGTGTGTGTGTGTGTAGCCGGGAGGTAGAAGGGTTTCCAGGAACCCCAGTACAATCACCAAAAAAAAAGTCCATGTCCCTTCACACTCAGTGCCCCGTCCACCTCTGAGTCTTTACTCAGGTTGTTTCTTCTACCAGGATAGTCCTTCCTCACCCTTTCAATTCAGTAAACCTAAATTGTAATCAAAGACCCAAATGAAATGTAAAAATCTTGCCCATGAATGTTTCTCTCAGTTCCCCTCAAGATATGTAATATTTCTCATTTCTGAATGTCTACTTCATGTTATATTATTTAAAACATTTTGTATAACTTAACCAATCTTGTATTGCTTACTTTTCATCTCCACTATTAAACTTTAAGCGTGAAGGCAAAAAGTATGTATTTATATGCTTCATATGACATTTGTTTAACACAGACTTTTTTTTCTAAAACACCAATCTGATGATTTTTCTGTGAGATAAAATACAAACTCATGAGCACATGTATGCAGTCTTTCTCAACCTGCCCCACCTGCTTCTCTGCCCACTCCACACTGTAAGCACCATCAGGCTGAACCACTTCCAACACTGCAAACAAGCCAGCAGTGCCCCTGCCTCTGCACCTTCCATGTGCTTTTCTGCACCTTTTCCTTCCCCTCTGCTACCAGGTAAGACCTAGTCAGTGTCACGACTACCTACTCTTTGAAATCATCCCCAACTCCTCAATGGAAAATTATCATTGACTCTGGGCTCCTACACACACTGGACATATCTCTAACTCTGGGACAATGACACTATCATCAGTCCCTGTTGGGCTGTACCACTTGACCACCTCCTGGAGATTAAGGAAACAGTGTCTCATAGGTCTCTTTTGTTCCTCAGAACCAAGAAAGGTGCCTGTCACTTGGTAGATACTCAGTACTTCTTGAACGAATATATATATATATATATATATATATATATATATATATACATATATATATATATATATATACACACACACACACACACACACACACACACTTTTTTGTAGTATTGGAGATTGAACCCAGAGGCATTTCACCTCCGAGCTACATTACTTTTTATTCTTTATTTTGAGAAAGGGTCTCATGGAGTTGCAAAGGGTCTCTCTAAGTAGCTGAGGCCGTCCTTGAACCATGATCCTCCTGTCTCAGCCTCCCAAATGCTGGGATTACATGTCTGTGCCACCACACCTGGCATGAACAAATATTTTAACAAATAAATGAGAAAAAGAGAGAGGGGAGAGAGAAAAAAAGAGATGAAAAATAATAACAGACATCTTGATTTGGCTACACATTTCAAAACATGAAAATTCTGGGGCTGTGGTGTAGCTGAGTGATAGACTGCATGGGTAGCATGTGCAAGGCCCTTGGTTCAAGCCTCAGCATTGCAAATAAAAATTCTGAGGCACAAAATTCCTACAATAATAACCGCCACAACTCATGGGGAAGAAAGCAACCCTGTAAGTTTAATAATTTCTTTTTCATGTTTTCTATTATATTTACTTTAATATGCATCAACTTTAGGTTTCTCTGAAATATTCCTTAAATATTTTTATCTTTACACTAAGAAAGGCATATATACTTCAATATAACAAATGCATATTTGACAACAAATAATGGCAATAATTCAACTTTGATATTCATAAACATTTATCTCCAACATGATAAACTGGATTATTTCATCAACTAACTTAATATTATTTATTTTTGCTTCATGAAAATGGTTAGTCTAATTCATTAATTTTACCTATGAAAGAGGACATAAGGGCAAATTAAAGACAACTGAATTTTCTCTTTCCACAAGAGAACCAGTACTTGGGTCATTTTTGGCAATGGCATGCTGCTTCTGGAGTTTTATAGGACATATATCCTTCAGCTCTTTACATGATAAATCACAAAACTCACTTTAACAAGTATACATATCTCTTCTGGAAGATTTTATACTTAAATTTTACATGACATTAATATGATACAGAAAAGTCAACCCAATCTGACATCTGAAGAGGATACTAAAAAGAATGACCTGGAAATAGAGTAAATGGAAATCAGTGGTCTCTGCTTTTCATAATCCCACTAGCTAGCTATGGTCTAGGACTGGACACTCTTTGTAGATATTGATTCCTTTGTCTGTCAAATGAGGAGATTGAACTTTGTATATAAGGTCTTTTATGTTCCTATGTAATCTATGCTTTGAATTTGAAGAATCACCTTTATAGATAGTTGAGAAAGTTTTTACTGGAAAAAAAAATAAACGGGACAATTTGAATTCCTATCTCAAAATGATGGTGTGCAGCCTGGAGTGGTAGAGCATGTTTGTAATCCCATTTTGAAGGCTGAGACAGGAGGATTGCGGTTTGCAGTCACAGCTATTCATTGAGGCCCTTTGCAACTCAGCAAGATCCTGTTTCAAAATAAAGAATAAAAAGCCCAGTGTGGTGGCACAGGCTTGTAATCCCAGCATTTGGGAGGCTGAGACAGGAGGATTGTGATTCATGGATTGCCTCAGCTACTTAGTGAGGCCCTTTGCAACTCAGTGAGACGCTGGTTCAAAATAAAGAATAAAAAATAGGGCTGGGGGTATAGCTCAGAGGTCAAATGCCCCTGGGTTCCATACCTAGTACTGAAAAAAAAAAGAAAAGAAAGGAAAAATGATGCTGCGCTACAACTACAACCAGAGTCCTAAACAGAGCCCTGATTCTGAGAGTCTTAATCAGGCTCAGCCACTCACCCCCAAAATTAACTGATTAAAAAGTAATGGTGAAAAGCAGAAAGGAACTTTAATCAACTTGGCAGTACTAGAAAGCCCAGTGAAGTCAGCATTTCAGCCCTGTCTTTGGGGTGCTATGAGCTTTGTTTTTAAGCAGAGGAGAAGTTGGGGCACGGAGCAGGAGGAATGTGTAATTAAGCAGTTTTGGTCAAACTGTGGTTTCATCATGATCACAGGTCTGGTTTTCTGAAACGGCTTAGGAGAAGTCCTCATCGCTTGAGGGTGCTATCTCCATTTGTGTCACAGGATGTTTATCTATTCGACCAGTGATCCTGGAAGGGGGCAATTTGTTCCCTAGGGATTATTGTTCCAGCTTGGGGCTGGCAGTGTCATCTCACCTATATCTCACCTATAAGGCTCAGCTGCTCCTGGAAGGCATAGGGAAAAGACTAGAGATTTCCGGGCATGGCTCCAGGGGTCAGGAACAGGCTGCTACAAACGAACAGCTGAATGCTCCTGCAAATTTCGAAAATACCTTAGTTATTCTTACCTTGGTGTCTCAAAGGGGGTGGATTACTAGCTTCTGAGGAACACTCCTCAAATGATTATCAGGATTATATGCCGAGATGAACAAGAATCTTAAATTTTGACCCAAATTTTAAGGCAATAAAGGAGACAGATACAAAAGTATGGTAAAGATCCCACATTTTTATCCTTCTTTTAATGATCTATTGGGCATCTTCAGGTGCAAGTGAAGTCAGAGCTTTTAGCACAAAGCACCTGCTAATTCTCTGTTATATAACCATAAAGCTACCTATGATGATATTTCTTGGAAACTGTTGTCTCCATGTAGATCATAGTCAGGCAGTGTTTCTTGGTAACATTCAGAAAAGAGTGCCTTTCTTGGGGCAGGATATTACTAAGACACTTTAGAAATGGAGAAGGACTTTAATTACAACTAAAATATACAAAGAATCGGTGTGTCTTGATGAATGGAGAAATTGACTTATGTCCAATCAGATCCGAGACCTCGCTTTAGCATGAACACCAGTGCTGTTTTGAAACAATAGCATCTGAGATCCCCCCCCCCACTGTGGAAGAGCATAATGAAAACAATAACAAGGAACTACATACCTTAAAGGATGAAGCCTCACCCTTGAGCTGGAGGACTCCTAAGGAAAGAGAGACCAGTTGACAGATCATAAAGGCTCAATTTACGAATGGATCTTCAAATATACCAACATCTCCAAATGAAAAATTAATGGATTACTTCAATAATATATTTCATAGTATTACTACAGATAAGATCCTGGTTATTAACAGGGTTTAGGAAATTTAAACACTGATTCTACCCTCAAGGAGACTACAGTCTCATTAAAGTTGTATGACATATACATTAAGAACTCTAAAAGCAGATTGAAGGTAAAATTTATGAACCAAACAGAAAGGTAATAAATCCAACCTCATTGGCAGTGCCCGAGGAGAGGCTGCATGACTATTTGGGTGATGTAAGAGATATTTATACATCTGTTAAGAAGTTCAACCACATGACCTTCAAGATCCTCTCTAATAAATGTGTTATGGTTTTATTAAGTCCATCAATCCCATAGGAAAGATCAGAAAAGAGCTGATTTTCTGTTCAAGTAATGGCTCAGGTAGATGTTGTTTCTTCTTATAGAAATGTGCCTCTATTTTATATTATCAATTTCCAACAAGGGATCTTAAAAAACATTCTTAATTAATTTGCTTAAAACTCCTTTGAGAATTCAATCAGTAAAAAAAAAAAATCCAATAGAGAACATTTTAAAATCATTTCTAAAATCAGATTCAAACATTTTTCCCCCAGCATCATCACACTGACTTTTTAAAGAAATTTTTAATTATTTTATGTAAGATGAACTAGAAGAACGAGGCTAATATCCTAGACTTCCATATATCTATAATTCCCATTTACTCTTCATACTACTTTAGCTTTGAGATTAATTGTTCAGAATCTTATTTCACAGTCACTCAACTTTTATTGACTCCAATATTGACAGACTCAGTACAAGTTATAAAGCCTTATGTGGCATGATATATAATTAAAATACTTTGTCTCATAATTTATATTAATGCGTGCATGTCAGGGAATACCTATTTGCCTCCAAGAAGAATGTAAACCCACATAAATTAATTTTTTGTGGACGAGCCTTGCAGGGCCATTAAGCACTCTGCCTTTGGCTCGCATGGGGAAGAGCAGGCAGCCGTGCACTATGGCTGAGAGTAGAGTGGCTCAGCCTACTCTGCTTTGAAGCCTCTCCTGTTCACATATACTCATATTCAACTAGCCTACTGGGTAGAGTTTTCAAGATGCAAAAACACTGGATGAGCTGAAAATACAATAAAAACAAAGCATCCATAGAAGCATCTTTTCCTGGCACTACCCACTAGCAACTTTGATTAGCACTTTGAGTAATCTTGATATTTCTCTGCAGATATTTTACCTGTAGTTCATTCATTTAATGTGTGGTTTCAAAGTAAAAGCTATAGTAACTTTCTGTCTAAATTATCATGGTAAGTGAGACTCCCACTATCTTATCCGTATACTCATACGTAAGTTCAGTGGAAAGTAATGTATATGGCTGGTGACATAGCTCAGTGGTAAAGGGCTTGCCAGGCATGCACAAGAAATACCCTGAGTTCAATCTCTGGTACCTAAAAAAAAATTCAGAAAAGTAATGAGAAATGTCTAACCATTTTTATAGAACTGAGTTAGAAAAAAGCAAGTAGCAAGATCTGGTCTTCTATTTACAGATCAAGATACTTTGTCAGGATGCCCAAGAGGAATAAGGCTCTGGCAACTGATGTAGCTACCCAAAGCAAAAAGACAGAACCTATGTAAACTGGAAAGCAAATGTATCAATGGATAAGGAGAAAAATCCCCTCTGAGGAGATAGGATACTCTGGCGCCTGGTAATTACGATCTCTCCCCCGGCCAGATCAATAAGGCTTCTGTTGCTTGGGGAGCATCATATGTAGGCAAGGACATTGAGGTGAATGTTAATTATGGCCACTGCTGACGATGCCTCTGTCTCCATAGTGACAATATCCTCGAGGCCACTGGTCTGGCTACATTTTACCCCTAGACTGTGCCGAAGACACGCTGACAAATTCCTGCTGTTTGGACTCTGTCTCATTACATAGTTTGTTCTCTTTAATATAGCCTATCATTATCATATGATGATAGTGCATCATTCAGGGGTTTGGGACCAGGCCAAGGCCACTCAAGAAGGGAACATTTTCTAAGGGACCTAGAACTTAAGTTTCCAACGACTATGGGAGCTATCTAGACAAGACGCCAGCCAAGTATAAAAAGACAACCCAAATCACTTCCCATTTCCCAAACAATGATAGAAGTATGTAACACAGTGCAAACAGGTGGGCATGACATCAGGGATAGGTGAAGTTTTAAAATATAAATCAACACGGAAAAAGTAGGGATGTCTCGTACTGATTTGTTACTCCTTGGCTTGGCACGATAGCCTCATATAAGGCATCAGAATCAGGCCCTAAAACCCTAAACCACAAGTCCTTCAACTGGGAGCAGTCACTGAGTTACTTTTGTATGCAAAAATGGAGTTTACAAACATAAGTGCTATTTAACTTGTATAGACTTTCTTTATACAATAGTGATTATCTTGGGATATATATTCAGTTCTGGCACTCCAACATCATCATACATTAATTAGTTTTTAGTTATTCATTGCCTTGCAGTTAAACAACAACAACAACAACAATAACAACACTTCGATTTGTAGTTCTCTGGTCATATGATCAATATCAAAAAAGGAAGACAAAATAAGCAATAAACTTTCAGAAAGTTTAAAATTGGAAGATGTGTTTGGGATTCTGCTTTCAATTATACAGTTTTGATAATATGGTTCAGGTTATTAGTCACATTTCAGAGAACTGATTGTGGTGTGTGTTAATGGGCCAGGCTGTAACTTGTCAAATTAGTTTCTTCAAGAGAAAATTACACTTAAAAATGAAAAAATTCCAATTATACATTTGTGTAGCTGTTTATAAATGCATTCAAAGTCTATAGGTTCTAAAACTCAACCAAATATTAAAGTCCATAGGTTCTATTATCAACTGAAAAGACCCCAGACTTCTATATATTTTGTATTGTTAAGAACTGAGTAGGAAATTTCATCTTGAATGGCACTAAAACGTCCAGAAATAACTCTCACCACTCAGCCACCACACATGCAATTCACAAAAAGGAGCCCTGTTGTATCTGGATTTCAAAAGCCAGGGGTCCAGGGTCAATTACTACACATTCATGGTATATTATATTTTAAATTCTTTGGCACAAAGCAATTCCTGGCAAATTATATAATAAGGAAAGCTAGTTTATGTCTCTTGGAAAATGCTTCCTTTTCAAATTTAAGTTTTTCACATTAATGCTGTTCACTGTAGGAGTTGAGTCATGCTGACTTTTTTTTTTCTTTACCAAATATGTCAACTTTTTGCAAAATACTTTCTAAGTCATTTGCTGAATTCCAATCAGGGCATTTCATCTTCTGACACATAGAAATCTTGTCAATATCATCAGTTAAATATAGGGAACTAGGTGATATTACTTATATCTGTGCTTTCTTCAACTGCAATAGAACTGCTATAACTAACTTAAATTCTGTGTGTTTGTGGGGGACAGGTACTGGGGACTGAACCCAGGGGCATTCTGCCTCTGAGCTACACTCCCAGACCTATTTTATTTTTTATTTTGAAACAAAAGGGTTGCAATAAGTTACATAGGGCTTCACTAAGTTGATGAGGCTGGTCTTGAACTTGCGATCCTCCTGTTTCAGCCTCCCAAGTACTGGGATTAAAGGTGTATGCCACCATGCCCAGCTATTTCTATGCTTTTTATTTTTTTAATTTATTTTTATTTTTTGGTGGCACTGGGGTTCCTGGAAACCATTTTACCTCCGGGCTACACTCCCAGACACTTATTTTTTTTAATATTTTTATTTGGAAACAGGGTCTCTTAAGCCAGCGAGGCTGGCTTCAAACCTGCGTGATCCTCCTGTCTCTGCCTCCCAAGCGCGGGGATTACAAGCCTGCGCCACCATGCCCGGCTTCGCTGCTTTCTTATAACTATTCTGTAAGTGCTCAGAATAGTTCGAGGAACCTAACTTCAACATACCACTACTCAACAGCACTTCCAATACAACTTGGATGCGCTTGTCTCTGTGTAGGACACATAATTTCTGCCACATTCTACCATGCTCTTTTATAAACGTGCCATTCTAAATGGCTTTTTATGGCTGGATCATTTTTTCACTTAATATATAACCTCATTTACAATAGTATCAGATATTTTATTCATACCCAAAAATGATTGCTTGCTGAAAGTTCGGTCCTTTTTTCAGTTTAATATCTTCATCCCTCATCTTCTCCATATACCAGTCAGAGGTCTTGTGATGGTTTATTTCCTAATGACCTCTTAAATTGTGCTTCTTCCAAGAGAGTCATCTTTTATTTGCCTATTACACAGGGAGACATTTTCTTCACTTCATCAGAGAAAGATGATCTCTTAAATTGAGCCTGAATTGATCTTTATTTTCCCACATGCAGTGGTATGTGGGCCTACAGAAGCAATAATTTAGGAGAAATAATTCCAATGGCAAATAAAATTATCCTCAGTGTTTAGAGAGACAATAGGGAGTAATGGTGCTTGTGGCTAACAAGAAAGCCAATGTTCCATCTAAGGAAACAGCTTTTGCCCCCTATATGAAAGAGGTATCTGATTGCTTCCATGCAAGAAAGCAGGTCTAGCATCATCAGAACTAACATTTTTAAAAAAGGAATTGGAAAATGATCAGGTCCATTAAACAAAACAAAACAAAAAAGCAGTACAGGTCAAAGGCCAGACAAAACAAGTAAGCAAGGTAGATTAGTCCCACAGACAACCAGTATGAAATTTCTATATTAAAGTGTTTTGTGAATCAACTGGAGACGGATCAAAGATCTGGAAGTTAGACCAGGCACTGTGAAGCTACTAGAGGAGGGCACAGGTTCAACAGACCAACATATAGGCACAGGTAGAAACTTACTCAACAGATGCCCAAGGCTCAGGAAATTAAAACAAGAATTAATAAGTGGGATGGCATTAAACTAAAAGCATTCTGGTCATCAAGGGAAACCATCAAGTCTAAAAAGGAAGCCAATAAATTGGGAGAAGATCTTTGCCAGCTATCCCTCTGATAGAGGACTAATAACTAAAATATACAAAGAATTTAAAAGACTTTAAACTAAAAAAAAAAAAAATAACCAAATCAAGAAACGGGGAATTGAATTGAATAGACACTTCACAAAAGAAAAAATACAAATGGCCAACAGACACATGAAAAAATGTTCAACATCATTAGCAATCAGGGAGATGCAAATCAAAACTACACTGAGATTCCATTTAATTCCAATCAGAATGGCAAACATCAAGAAGTAAAAAAACAATAAATGTTGGCCAGGATGTGGGGACAAAGGAATTCTTTTACACTGTTCGTGGGATTGCAAATTTGTTCAGCCATTGTGATCCTTCTGAAGATTACTCAGAAATATTTTTTACAGAAAATTGGGAATGGATCCACCATAGGATCTGGCTATACCATTCCCAGATATCTTTTCAAAGAGGCTGAAATCAGAGAACTACAGTAATATATAAATACTCATGTTCATAACAGCACAATTCACAGTAGCTAATTTTGGAACCAACCTAGGTGTCCATCAACAGATGAGTGGATTACAAAATTAAGGGAAATATACACAATGGAATTCTACTCAGCAATAAAGAAGAACAAAATTATGCCATTTGCAAGAAAACGGAAGGACTCAAAGAACATTATGCTAAGTGAGATTAACCAGACACAGAAAGTGAAGAGTCATATTTTTTTTAATATGTGGAAGCTAGGGAGTTATTGGGTTACCAGAGGGACTCCAGATAATGGAAGAGAAACCTCAGTGGACTGAGGGAGGTGGTCTAAGGGAAGGGGAGGGGGAGACTGAGGCTCAGTAATTATAAGTTGCATTTCATATACATGTGTGAATATACTAACATCAATCTCAGTACTCTGTATGGAAGAGGGGTAAAATGGGGAGATGGGAGCATCAAGTGCTATGTGCATGTACGTCACTGTCAACATGATTTATATTATGATGTGAGACTATAATGCACCAATAAAAGCATATTAAAAATAAAAATAAAATGTTTAGTGTTTTCCTAGGATTTTACTTTTCTAAAACTATACCAGTCACCTTGAATAAACCTGTTAACAGAAAACTACACATGAAATAGTGTGAATTGCCTATTTTGTTATCCAATAGGTTTTTCTGGCAGAGACACCAGTGCCCCACCCAACATCCTACCATGGGGATGAAGTCAGGTGATGCTACCGGCGACAGCCCTGGGATTTATGGATGGCACAGGACCCAATCCAGACCAGGCTTTTGTTTAAGCAAGTAAGAGATAGCTTCTTCTCTTGGAGTCATTACCAGAAAGTAGTCTTGAATGGTCTATGGTCGTTTTAGCCTCCCCATAGGAAGATTCTACTTAAAATGATGCCAACTTGGAGGAAGAGAGCAGAGTCAAAGACAAAACCAAACAAAGAGGAGGAAAGAGACAAATGGTCATGAGATCATTTCAACCGCTGAGCCCAGCCATTCCTGAAGGCAGAATTTTCCTGATCTTTCCAGCCATATGAACCAATATGTTCTCTTTTTGGCTTAGGATCATTTAGGGTGGGTTTCTATAATATGAAAAGTCCTGCCCCTGACTAGTAGAGATAGTGATTACCCATCAGGTCTATCTTGTTTAATAAAGATCCCCTGTGTTCCAAAAGTTTTTTCATTATAATTTAATGTACTGAACTATAGCCTCTTATTTAACATGAATTTTACCAAATAGTTATTGAAAACCTTTTATAAAGGGTCAGATAGTAAGCATTTTAAACTTTGTGGGCCAGATTTTGGTGCAACCAACTCAATTTAGCCATTATATCATGAAATCAGCTATCAACAAATTATAAATAAATAAGGATGGCCATGTTATAAGATGATTTTAATGTCCATCTTAAACCATGATAAGATGGTTTTAATGTCACTAAAATGTACATTTCACATAAATCCACATCATGAAATATTATTCATTCTTCTTTTGATTTTTTGGTAACCACTTAAAAATCATTCTCAGCTTGTAAGCCATATTTGGCCTTTAAACTATAGTTTACTGCCCTTATCATAGATTATGATAAAAGAAAATTTCTAGAAACAGCCTAAGTTTAATTACAAAGGCCCTTGCCCAGCATGCACTAGGAACTGGGTTAGTACATGCCGGGCTGACATGTTGCTGGTCCTTTTCTGAGGCTCTTACAAACTTCCTTTCATTACGTAGATAATGGCTTTCTGACCTATATAATTTTCCTTCTTTCTAAAGAATTTCTTTTAATATTTCTTACAAAGTAGATCTACCGGCAGCAAATTCCCAAAGAATGGAGGGTGAAAGTGATAAGAAATGTTAACTAGTTAATTGCTAAGGGCTGAAGCCACCTCTGACAAAAGAGACTTCCCCATTTATGAATAAATGTTAGAAACCTTGCTTTAAAACCCCTGGAGACTGATCCTTAGGCACTACACTTTCCTGCTCACTGCTTTCTGACTATTAACCCCAGCCAATTTAGAAGAAACAAGCATTTCTCCTTGTGGACTGTCCTCCAATCTCAAAATGCTCCCCCCTTTGCCTTATCCCAGCTCTCATTTCTGTAGCCAGTGTAGGTTCAATGGAAACAACTTATGCTTCCCTTTCCAAAGCTTCACTATGAAACTTCCTCTTGCTTCTTGGTCCAGTGGACATATTTCCAGCTGCTATCCAGCTTTGCTGCTAATAGCTGCAAAACTTTTCCAAGACCTGGTCTTTTATTGCTAGCATCTGTAATGGCTCAGTAAGCCCCCCCCCTTTTTTTTTCAGAGAACTCTCAGTCTAAAAAGTTGTGCTTTCAGGTTTTGTGCTTACAACCTCCATAAGGGTCAGAGTGAGTCTTATTTGTCATCTTGTCCCTAGACCAATATTCACACATATGTAAATGCTTCACATATAACCAATTATCAAATAGATAAATGTGTGATCCAGGAAAATGAAGATTATGGAAAATTCAGGTATCAAAAAAGACAGTTCCACTAATTATTTTGGAAATTTAATAGAAGTTTTAGTTTTAAGGAACCTGAAGAATCATGATTTATTTCCACCAGTTTTTGGGTCCCTTTGTTGTTCGATCGTCTCTTCAAAAACTCCCTCCAGAATTGTGCCGGGAACTCCAACCTTTCTCCGGGCATTCAAGTCGCTCTTCTGTCTTTATGGCCTCTGCCCCCACACCTGCATAAGGATCCTAAGCACAGAGGGGTTCTGCTTACAAATCAGGTGACCAAGCATCCCAATTTCTTTTCCTTCCCCTTCCTTCCTTCCTTCCTTCCTTCCTTCCTTCCTTCCTTCCTTCTTTCCTTCCTTCCTTCTTTCCTTCCTTCCTTCCCTTCCTTCTTTCCTTCTGCATTACCTCCCTTGCTTCCTTTCTTTCTCCCTTCCTTCCTTCCTTCCTTCCTTCCCTTCCTTCTTTCCTTCCTCATTACCTCCCTTCCTTCCTTACTTCCTTCCTTCTCTTCCTTCTTTCCTTCCTCATTACCTCCCTTGCTTCCTTTCTTCCTTCCTTCCTTCCTTGCTTCCTTCCTTCCTTCTCTTCCTTCTTTCCTTCCTCATTACCTCCCTTGCTTCCTTTCTTCCTTCCTTCCTTCCCTTCCCTTCCTTCTTTCCTTCCTCATTACCTCCCTTGCTTCCTTTCTCCCTTCCTTCCTTCCTCCCTTCTTTCCTTCCTTCCTTCCTTCCCAGTGCTAAGTCAGCATCCAGGGTCTCACCCACATGAGGTAAGTGCTTTACTACTACATCTCCAGCCTGACAATTTATTATTAAGATTCTCAATAGGTAACTAATGTTAGGCAACTCAACCATTCATTTTTTCACACATAAAATGGAGAAAATATCACCTATTAATATTCACATATTTTAAAAGTATAACATGGAATGGTGAATATACAGTGCATATATGCTTCCTAAATTCTTTAAAATTTTTAACATATTTTTGCGTGTGTGCAGTACTGGGGATGGAATCCAGTGGCTTTTCTACCTCCAGGATATACTCCCAGACCTATTTTATACTTTATTTAGAACCAGGGTCTCACTAAGTTGCTGAGAGCCTCACTAAGTAGCTGAGGCGGGCTTTGAACCTGTGTGATCCTCCTGTCTCAGCCTCCCAAGTGCTGGGATTACACCAGTGCGCCACCACGCTCGGCAACACATTATTAATAAAGTTTTTAGTGGCTTCACAATGATCAATATGTATAAAGAATGTGACTATCTTTCTTGAAAAAATAAACCAAATTTGTTTTAAACATAATCACTATAAAAATTCTCTTATTTTTAAATACAAAAAAAAAATAGGAATTATCAAAGGAATTGTTGGGGGAATAATCAAGTACAACCAGGACAGTTTTCATACCATATTTTTTCTTTGTTGTTAATCTCATATTCAACTAATTTTAAACAATGCATGAAATGAAAAATGCTATCTTATTTTTTATTGGATATGGGCAAAAGAATTCAGTCAATGCAAGCTCAAAAATATAAAAAATTAAGCTTTCAGAATGTTTTACTCTAGAGGAACACAAAATTTGGAGCATCTTTTAAAATGATATTTCATTCTAATGAACTCCTTTTTCCTTTCACTCACTTGGAGGATAAACACAGACTTCTGGTTAAAGTGAGCACCAAATGAATAAAACAGAAATGTGTCATCAATTGATAACACAAATATTAAATAATAGTATTCTAAGATTTTTAAGTTTTTCTCCCAACAATGAACAAGTCTCTTTCCACAGAAATCAATGTGTCCTTTATTGTGTTGCTTAGCTACTGTTGCTAAGCTTTTTCAAGTTTTATTTTTCTTGAAAGGTAATATTGTTCCATATAATCTGTGGGTCTCTCTTTCCCTACTTTACCTTCTGTTATATCTACATAAAACTAAAAATCTATACCAACATATTTTTGTTTTAGATCATGATACATGAAAGTGGCTAGAATGAAAATTGTTTTAAATGTTTATATCATATTTCAACTGTAAATCCTCATAAATGAGAAATCTGGGGCCATTGGCCATACTATCTATGCAATCCATAATTTGCATTTATGTCCATCTCTGAAATATTTATGTAAAAATAAAATATCTAATGCTGACCAAAAGTGATTCCATCACTTAAGAACTATAGAATGAGAATATATTCCATCATTTAAGAAAGAGAGTGGTAGCTGGGTGTGGTGGCACACTCTTGTAATCGCAGTATTTGGAAGGCTGAGACAGGAGGTTCAGGGACAGCCTCAGCTATTTAGTGAGGCCCTTTGCAACTCAGTGAGACCATGTTTCAAAATAAAGAATAAAAATAGGGCTGAGGGTGTAGCTGGGAGGTAGATGCCCCTGGGTTCTATCCTCAGGACCTCAAAGAGAGAGAGGGGGAAGGGGTAACAATTTCCCTTAGTTATCTTCTTCTGATATAGTATATATTTTAGCAAGTATATAAATGGAACATTCTTTTTCTACTCTATTACTATTACGGAGACTCATAAAACAATACCATAAAGTGTGGTGCTTTGATTTGCAAAGCCAGAGAAACAGTCTAACAACTTGAGTCTCTGACCTGCTCCTTCCTCCCTGTCTCTTGATTATGTTTTATCCTTTTTCTCCCCTGAAGGCAGGAAGAAACTCTTTCTTTGATCCCTTTTCCAAAGGAAGTTACCTTCCCAAAGGAAGGCAAGTGTTAGGAAGTTTCATTACTCAAGAAAGATTAATTACCAGAGAACAGACTGAAAACCAAACACACCTAGAGCCAGAGGAATTTTGTCTCAGATCACTGTTCTCAATTCCCCTTAAAAATCACTTACTATCCCTCGAAAGTGCCAGCAGCCCCTCTACTTCCCCTTACCCGATGAAGAGGGTCTTTAAGCCTCAGCCATCTGGCCATACTTTGCGTTTCATATTTTACATGGCTCCTGAACACGTGTGTGTTAACAAAGTGTATGATTTTTCTCCTGTTGATCCGTCTATTGTCAGTTTATTTCAGCAGCCTTAAAGAGTCAAATGTTCAGAGGGAAAGGGGAAAATTCCCATAGCCTCTAAACTCTGGGAAGCAATGTCATTTTCCACAGATGGTTAAAAAACAGAAAAAACACCAAAGTATTCTAGTCAGCTTCAGTTGTAATTTCCTAAGAGAAATGAGCCCAGGTTGTGCACAAGCCTGACTCCTGCAGTCTGCTGGAGTTCTTCAAGGGAGGGGCTTTGTCTTACTCATCTTTTTACCTCCAGATAAATGGAAGATAACAGGAGGAAAGAGCTCAGTGAGAGTGGAAAGGAATTGATGGAGAGGTAAAAGGCCAGTGGTTAAGATTCTATTTGTAGACATGGCCAAAAGTTTCTTTAGGAAATGAAGACAACATTGTATCAGCCAGGACTAGAGAGTAACCTCTAAAGAAATAAAAATAAGAAGGAATCATCATTATTTTAAATGTAGACAAATTTCAAAAAGCCACCCTAAAATTTATACCCATTTCTTAATCTCTATTGAGTTGGTATATGACCAACTACAGGATAGTTGAAGGAGACACTATGAGATTAGAAACTATATGTTTTCTTCTCTATCGTGGAAGCTAGAAAAAAAAAGGAAATAAAAGACTTCAAATAATAAGGAAAGATACTAAAAGAATAGTGGAAGGAGATTTGGGGAGGAAGATGGGGTGGGAAGGGAGGAGACTTGATGAAAGAATCAGTTCAAACAATCCTAGGTACATTCATAGAAGCCTTCAACACCAATCTCAACTGTATGACTGGAGAGGCAGAGAGAGCGGGGTAGGATCTGAGGATATACACCAGGTGCTGTGTGCATGTGTATTTCTATCCACTAACCTTCAATATGATGTATGGTTACAGTGCACCAATAAAAGTGCACTCAACAAAGAACCATTTGATCAGTTGTTGGAATTTGTGTTCCTTTTGAATTCTTGTGTTGCATATATGCATGTTCAATATTTTAGAAAAAGGTAGGGTTAAAATTATTTTACCCCATGAAAGGCTGCATGGCAAAACAGGCTTAACTTTTATTTTCTAGAAACAAGTGTGAGATTCTATTGAAAAAAATCTAGATTTTAAAGAGGCAGATAAGCTGGGCGTGGTGGCGCATGCTTGTAATCCCCGCGCTTGGGAGGCAGAGACAGGAGGATCGCGCAGGTTCGAAGCCAGCCTGGCGCACTGGCTTAGGAGACCCTGTTTCCAAATAAAAATGTAAAAATAGGTCTGGGAGTGTAGCCCGTAGGTAGAAGGGCTTCCAGGAACCCCAGTACCACCAAAAATAAATAAATAAATAAATAAATAAATAAATAAATAAATAGGCAGATACACTTATTCTCAATATACCTGACCTCTATCTTAGTAGATTTCTTTAATTTTTAACTCATTTTTTGAGGTGGGGTCTCACTATATATCTAGGTTGGCCTTGAATTCCTGGGCTTTAAGAAATCCTCCTGTCTCAGCTTCCCAAGTAACTAGGAGTACAGGCACATAGCATCATTCCTGGCAACACTTGATTTTATTTTTTTTAATTTATTTTTTATTTTTTTATTTTTTCTGACCTCTTTATTTTTTTAACAATTTTTTATTGAACATAAATAGTATACATTTACACTATATTTGGTGCCCTCTCCCCCGCCGCCCCCGTTTTCCCTTCCCCCCTCCCACCAATGGTTGTCCAGGTTAACCATGTCTTATTCATAATTTTACACATGTTCAGGTGTAGACCCTCATTAATCAAGATCGGCCTTCCTCCTCTCCTATCTTACCATCCAAACTTAGCTAGTATTTCCCCTTCAATATCTGGAATCCCACTGGTATCCTTTGTGTTTCCTAGTTTGGGAATATTAGAGGAAACATATGTATCTTCTCCTTCTGTGCTTGGCTGACCTCACTTAACATAATGTTCTCCAGGGCTTTCCATCTTCTTGCAAATGATATAATTTTGTTCTTCTTTATGGCTGAATAGAATTCCATTGTGTGTATTTCCCACAGTTTTGCTATCCATTCATCTGTTGATGGTGATCTGGTTTGGTTCCATATTTTGGCTATTACAAATTGTGCTGCTATGAACATAGGTATGCATATGTTGCTGTAGTTCTCTAAATTCAACTCCTTTGGAAAGATACCCAGGAGTGGTATAGCTGGATCATATGGTGGATCTATTCCCACCTTTTTTAGGAATCTCCACACAGATCTCCATAGTGGTTGAACTAGTTTGCATTCCCACCAACAGTGTAAAAGAGTTCCTCTTTCCCCACATCCTCGCCAGCATTTGTTGTTGTTTGATTTCTTTATGCTTGCTACTCTGACTGGGGTTAGGTGGAATCTCACTGTAGTTTTGATTTGCATCTCCCTGATGGCCAGTGATGAAGAACATCTTTTCATGTATCTATTAGCCCTTTGTATCTCTTCTTTTGTGAAGTGTCTATTTAGTTCATTTGCCCATTTCTTGATTGGGTTGTTTGTTTTGCTAGTGTAGAGTCTTTTGAGCTCTTTGTATACTCTGGATATTAGCCCCCTATCAGAATGGTGGCTGGTAAAGATCCTTTCCCATTCTGTAGGCTTCCTCTTTAGGTTATTGATAGTTTCCTTTGATGAGAAGAAACTTTTTAGTTTGATGTTATCCCACTTGTTTATTCTTGCTTTAATTTCCTGAGCTTTGGATGTTTTGTTGAGAAAGTTACTGCCTGTGCCAATATGTTGTAGTGTTGAACCTATGCTCTCCTCTACTAACTTCACAGTCTCAGGTCTAATTTCTAAGTCTTTGATCCATCTTGAGTTGATTCCTGTGTTTGGTGAGATATAGGGGCTTAGATTCATCTTTTTACAAATGGTTAGCCAGTTCTCCCAGCACCACTTGTTGAAAAGGCTGTCTTTTCTCCAGCGTGTGTGTTTGGCCCCTTTGTCAAAGATTAATTGACTAAAGATGTGTGGGTTTGTTTCTGTATCTTCTATTCTAATCCACTGGTCAGTATATCTGTTTTTGTGCCAGTACCATGCTGTTTTTACTACTATTGCTCTATAGTATAGTTTGAAGTCTGGGATTGTAATGCCTCCTGCGTGTTTCTTGTTATTGAGAATTGCTTTGGCTATTCTAGGTCTTTTCTTTCTCCATATGAAGTTCATGATTAATTTTTCTAGGTCTCTGAAGAATGTCACTGGTATTTTAATGGGAATTGCATTGAACCTATAGATCAGTTTTGGCAGAATGGCCATTTTGATATTTATTCTGCCTATCCATGAGCACGGGAGATCTTTCCATCTTCCAAGGTCTTCTTCAATTTCTTTCTTTAATGTTTTATAGTTTTTGTTGTAGAGGTCTTTTACATCTTGGGTTAGGTTTATTCCTAGGTATTTTATTGATTTTGAGGTTATAGTGAATGGAATTGTTGTTTTTGTTTCTTTCATTGTGGATTCGTTGTTGGCATAAAGAAAGGCCACTGATTTCTTTAGGTTGATTTTGTAACCTGCAACTTTGCTGAATTTGTCAATCAGCTCCAGAAGTCTTTTGGTTGAGTTCTTTGGGTCTTCCAGATAAAGGATCATGTCATCTGCGAATAAGGATCATTTTAATTCCTCTCTTCCTATGTGAATTCCTTTGATTTCCTTCTCTTGTCTGATTGCTGCAGCAAGAGTCTCAAGGACTATATTGAAAAGGAGTGGTGATAGTGGGCATCCTTGTCTTGTTCCTGACTGTAGCGGAAATTCTTGCAGTTTTTCCCCATTCAATATAATGTTGGCTTTGGGTTTGCAGTATATTGCCTTGATGATGTTGAAGTACTTTCCTTCTATCCCAATTTTTTGCAGTGTTTTTAACATATATGGATGTTGGATTTTGTCGAATGCTTTTTCAGCATCTATTGCTATGATGACGTGGTTTTTGTTCTTGGTTCTATTTATGTGGTGAATAACATGTATTGATTTGCGTATGTTGAACCAGCCTTGTTTTTCTGGGATGAAACCGACTTGGTCATGATGTATTATTCTCTTGATATAGTTTTGAATGCGTATAGCTAGTATTTTGTTTAGAATTTTTGCATCTATGTTCATTAAGGATATTGGTCTGTAGTTTTCCTTTCTTGAGGTATCTTTATTTGGTTTGGGGATTAATGTGATACTGGCCTCATAGAAGGAATTTGGAAGATTTCCATCTCTTTCAATTTCCCGGAACATGTTATGAAGTATTGATATTAGTTGTTCACTGAAGGTTTTGTAGAATTCAGCTGGGAACCCATTTGGGCCTGGGGTTTTCTTTGGTGGAAGAATTTTTATTGCCGTTTCTATTTCTTTGGTTGTTATTGGTTGGTTTAGGCTTGCTATGTCCTCTTGGTTGAGTGTAGGAAGGTTAACTGTGCTTAGAAATCTATCAATTTCTTCCAGGTTTTCAAGTCTATTGGAGTATAAATTTTTAAAGTAGTTTCTGATAATATTTTGAATTTCTTCACTATCTGTGGTGATATCTCCTTTTTCATTTCTAATTTTGATAATTTGAGTTGATTCTCTTTTTCTTTTGGTTAGGTTGGCCAGGGGTTTATCAATTCTATTAATCTTTTCAAAGAACCAACTTTTTGTTTTATTCTTTGAATTGTTTTTTTTTTTGTTCTCTATTTCATTTATTTCTGCTCTAATTTTGATGATTTCTTGTCTTCTGCTGGCTTTGGGAATAGACTGTTGAAGAATTTCTAGATCCTTGAGTTGTGTCATTAGGTTCTTTACTTGGTGGTTCTCCGTCCTTTTTATGTGGGCACTCAATGCAATAAACTTTCCTCTTAGTACTGCCTTCATGGTGTCCCATAGGTTTTGGTAGGTTGTGTCTCTGTTTTCATTTGTTTCCAGAAATTTCTTTATTTCTTCCCTAATTTCTGCTCTTACCCATTCGTCATTCAATAGTGTATCATTCATTCTCCATGAATTTGAATACTTTCTTTTGAGTTTGCTGTTGTTGATTTCTACTTTTATTCTGTTGTGGTCTGAAAAGATGCATGGAATTATATTACATTTTTTTAATTTGCTGGTATTTTCTTTGTGTCCCAGGATGTGATCTATTTTGGAGAAAGTTCCATGGGCTGCTGAGAAGAAAGTGTATTCTGTAGTTCCTGGTTGAAATACTCTGAAAATGTCTATTAGGTCCATTTGGTTTATGGTTTCCTTTAGTTCTAAAGCGTCTTTACTCATCTTTTGCCTTGAAGATCGATCCAGTGGTGTGAGAGGCATATTAAAGTCTCCCAGAATTATTATATTTGGGTCTACTTGGGATCTTATGTCCAGAAGGGTTTGTTTAACAAATGAGGTTGCACCCATATTTGGGGCATAAATATTTACTATCATTATATCTTCTTGGTGTATTGTTCCTTTTAATAAAAGGAAGTGCCCTGATTTGTCTCTTTTGATGTGTTTTAGTTTAAAGTCTGTTTTGTTGGATATCAGGGTTGCTACTCCTGCTCTTTTTTGGTCACTGGTGGCATGGTATATCTTTTTCCATCCTTTCACGTTCAGCCTGTGAATGTCTTTGGCTGTGAGGTGAGTTTCTTGCAGACAGCATATATTTGGATTATGTTTCCTAATCCACATTGCCAGTCTATGTCTTTTGATTGGTGAGTTAAGTCCTTTGACATTAAGAGATATTATTGAAATATGATTTTTGTTTTCTGCCATTTTGTGTTCTATCTACTCTTGGGTGGTGTGATCTTTCTTCTTTACTTAAATGGCCCATTTATTAACTTCCTCTCTTCTCTGATTCTGAAGTCTGCTTCTTTTTTCTTCCTTATGGTTTATTTCTTTAAGAATTTTCTCTAGTGTTGGCTTTGAATTCATGAATTTTTTGAGATTCTGTTTATCCTGAAAGACTTTGGTTTCATCATTGATCTTGAATAGTAGTTTTGCTGGATAGATGAGTCTTGGTTGGAAGTTATTTTCTTCCAGGGTCTGAATCACATCGTACCAGTCTCTCCTAGCATTCCTGACCTGGGTTGTATAGTCTGGGGTGATTCTTATTGTTTTGCCTCTATATGTCACCTGTCCTTTTGTTCTCACTGCTTTTAAGATTCCTTCCTTGGCCTCTATGTTGGTCAATTTGGTTATTATGTGGCGTGGAGTGGTTTTTCTTTGGTCCTGTCTCAGTGGAGTTCTGTATGCCTCCTGGACTTGAAGATTCAAGTCTCTTTCCATATTTGGAAAATTCTCTGAGATTATTTCCTTGAAGATATTACAGATGCCCTTGGTCTGTACCTCTATCCCTTCCTCAATGCCTATTATCCATAAATTAGGGCGCTTCATATTATCCCATAATTGCTGGATGTTTAGGTTTTGTTGCTGTAAAGATTTCTGTATATCGCTGACTGTGTTTTTGGTTTGGGATGTACTGTCTTCTAATATTGATATTCTGTTTTCCATTTCATCTAATCTTCCAGAATTTCTTTCTATTGCTGTCTTCATTTCACTTATTGCCTCTTTCATTTCATTCCAGACCTCTTTCTGATTCTTTTTTAGTGTTTCTAATTCACCTTTAACCTCCTCTATACTTGTTTTAAATCATTTCATCATATTGAACATCAAGATTCTGAACTCCCCTTCTTGCATTCCTAGTAGGTCAGTATTCGTGATTTCTGCTGTCTCTTCATAATTCCTGGTTCTCATATTTATAGCATTCTCTGTCCTGTTTTTCTGATTTCTACCCATCGTTCGTGAGTATTGTGCTTAGTCAAATCTTAATATTAGGAGTTTAGGGGTATCGGCTAGTCAGCAGAGCCTTTCCAGTGTTGAGGGCGGGTGATGTTTGAGGAGCTGGGGTGATAACACTTTGTTTTAAAATGAGCACTCTGGGGCACATCGATGAGGTTGATGTTGATCAGTATATGCCCCAAGATTTCCTTGGTTAACTTCCTTCCTTCTTTCCTCTTTCTTTCTTTCTTTCTTTTCTTTCTTTCTTTCTTTCTTTCTTTCTTTCTTTCTTTCTTTCTTTCTTTCTCTCTCTTTCTTTCTTTCTTTCTTTCTTTCTTTCTTTCTTTCTTTCTTTCTTTCTTTCTTTCTTTCTTTCTTTCTGTGGTACTGGGGTTCCTGGGAGCCCTTCTGCCTCCAGGCTACACTCCCAGACCTATTTTATACTTTTTTTTTTTTTGAAACAGGGTCTCTTAAACCAGTGCAATCCTCCTGTCTCTGCCTCCCAAGCACAGGGATTACAAGCATGCACCAACACGACCGGTGGTGACTTTTCTTTATGCAAAAGAAGAGAGATCCCTGAGCAGTTTATGAAACCTGTTTATGTATTTTAACAGTATCTTTCATCTAATACTTCACTTGGAGTAGCACTCTTGATTGTAAGAGCTATAACATCAGACACTGTTTAGAAATTGTCCCTTCAAAACTGTCTGGATCTCTAGAGGGTGTGGTGAGCTTGGCCTTCACTGCTGCAAGTTGCAGTCGGTGTTTGCACAGGAGGAACTGATGATGTACAGTCCAATATTCTGCAGCTGCTTATTACAAGTGCTTGATTGTTTTCCTGTTTGCAGCTGCGAGGTGGGCAGGTTTCTTTTTTGGTGTTCTTGAGCGGTGCTCTGGATCTCTGGAGGGCATGGTGAGCTCGGCCGCCACTGCTGTGAGTTGTAGCCGGTGTTTGCGCAGGAGGACCTAATGGCTTACAATCCTGATGATCCACAGCTGCTTACTTTGGGTCCTTGATCGTCTTCCTATTTTTTTCTGGAGTCAGATGCAGTGAGGCAAGATGGTGTTGTTGTGGCACCATCAGCCGCGAGGTGGGCAGATTTCCTTTCTGATGTTGTTGAGCACCATTCTGGGTCTCTGAAGGGCTTGGTGAGCTCGGTAGCCACTGCTGGAAGTTGTAGCCTATGTTTGCGCAGAAGGAACTGATAACATACAATCCTGATGATCTGCAACTGCTCACTTCAGGCCCTCGGTTGTCTCCCTGTTTGCTTCTGGAGTTGGGTGCAGTGAGGCATGATGGTACCTTTAATGTGCCTGCAGCCGCGAGGCAAGCAGGTTCCTCTTCTGTTCTCTGATTGGTCTTCTAGCCTTTCTTTCCCTGTCGCCTTTGTTCTTTTTAAAGTTGTGATGTTTTCTGGCTTTTGTAAGAACGCTGTTTTTAAGGCAGTGGAGAGCGAGAGTCAGCAGGACTGGTCTGCACTGCTTCCTCAGCTGCTGTCTTCCTGGAAGTCAAATAATTTTAATATCTGTCTTCTTCCACAGAATAACTATATAGCATTACTCTGAGGATATTATATTTTCTTATTTTTTATTCAAATAGTTTTTTTCAAGATTAATTATTACTAACAAATCCTGATTTTTAGTGCAGGTTCAGGATTCCTTATCCAAATACTTGGGACCAGAAACTTTTCAGATTTTGAAATATTCACTTATGCAATATGAGATATTTTGGGGATGGGACCTAAGTCTAAATATAAAATTTATTTATGTTTGATATATATCTTATCATACTTATAACCTGAAGGTAATTATTTTAGTGTGTGTGTGTGTGTGTGTGTGTGTGTGTGTGTGTGTATAGTACTGGGGATTGAACTTGGGGTCATTATAACTCTGAGCCACACCCCAAGCCCTTTTCTTTTTAATTTTGAAACAGGGTCTCATTAAATTCCTGAAGCTGGTGTCAAACCTGTGATCTCCTGTTTCAGCCCCTCAAGTACTGGGATTACAGGGGCACACCAGCTCTCCCAGCTTCTAGGTTTCAGCTGAAAATCATTTACCCCTTGGCCTTGATCCTGCAGTGGCACATCATGGCGGCAGTAGAGGGGGAGCTGCCCACATGAAGGTGTAAAGAACAATTTTAATATTATTGTGGGGAGGAAAAGAGGCAGGGTAGATTCCAGAGGGAAACACACAAGTACTATGTGTATGTTTGTTTTAATAAATTACAAAAGATATGGGGGGTGTATCTCAGAGGCAGAAAGCCTCTGGGTTCAGTCCCTAGTACAGAAAGAGGAAGGAAGGCAGGCAGGCAGGGTAGTTGGCTCCATAAAGTGACAATATGGCCTAGTCAAGTTGCTGGCAAATTTCTTAAAACATAAGAAAGGCTGATATAAACTGAGTTTTTACATAGAAGCCAGTTAAATTAGATGTGGATTCAAATATTACACCAATTTATTAGAAAAGTAAAAACCATATCTCTTGTTATAAAGGGAAAAATTGAAAATCAATTCAGTTAATTAAAAAAGAGGTTCTCCAACTTGTAAGGCAACGCCATCAGGCTATACCAAATCCTTTCAGAAAGGTCCCAAACTTAGAGCCACAGGCACATTCTGAGAGGCCATCTGAGGCACATCGAGTAAGAACTAATCATCCATATTTACTGCTTACAAGCTGCTCAGGTTTTACCATATTCTTCTTCAATAAATGTGAACTACTGCAGAATTATTTTATCGCTCACTAGAAAAATGTTTGTCCTTGATATTCAATTCGGCAGCACAGAGATGCTCTGGGGAATATGAAGCCGGTACTGAATTCTGAATTTGTGCCAGAACATTTACAAACACAAACCAGTTTCTTCAGCTTCAAATGTGGAAATTAGATGGTGCTGAGGGAGGAAAAGCTCCTGCTTAAAGGACATGACTTCTACAAAATGAACCAAACAAAGGGAGCTCTTGATTCTGCCTCCGAGTCGAGAAGCCCCAGAATTATGTCTCCAAGTAAGTCTGTATCATTTGCGTTGATTACGAGTTGCTTCCTGGAACTGGAGGAGAGGCTGTATGTTTTGGGCAGGGAGAAGTCATGTTAAGAGGTTTAGCAGGATAGCTAAAAGAAAAGGGTGATGAGATGAATGGGTCTTGAAATTTCTGATAGGCATGGTCAAGAGAAACTCAGCCTTATTCACATGGAGTCAGAAATCAGTGCCTTTCTAATAAAAAAAAGGGGGGGGGGTCCAGAAGAAGTCCACTTTAGTGATCAGGATGCCAGGAGATTGTGCAGGAATTTCTCCCTACTCTCAAGTGCAAAAGGGACAAGGAAGAAACAAAAGAAAACACTAATGATTTACGAAAAACACAAAAGAAAAAAATGAAGGAAGGAAGAAAGGAAGGAGAGAGGGAAGAATGAACCTAGGCTCCATAAAGTGATAATATAGCCTAGTCAAGTTGTTGACAAATTTCTTAAAACATAATCCTTCTGAAGGCTGATATAAACTGAGTTTATACATAGAAGCCAGTTTAATTCATCTGGGTTCAGATATTACACCAATAAGGAAGGGAGGGAGGGGAAGGGCAGGGCAAACAGATACATCAGTATAGCCCATAATTCCCAAGCTCCACAATAGTTTATCAAAGAGCAATCCAATGTATGAAAAATAATTATTTTTGCCTATGAGCCACTAGCAGCAAAATGAATTTTGTGGCATAATTATAGTTTTGCCGTAGTTACTTGGAACTGACAGATCAAGCAGGTTTTGAGGCTGAGTCTGAATGAGCGGACAGTTCATCTCACTTAGTCTTGGGTGGTCTGTGCAGTAAGAGAATGTATGACCTGCCCTCGTGATTGCATCCCATGAGCTGGTGGAGCTGAAGGGCTGATGTGGGCAACAAGCAACACGCGTGTGGTCCTGAGAAGGGTGGGATGGAGACTCACCAGACTCCTGGTTCTTCCTGAGGATCATGTGTCCCACGCTAAGAATGGTGCTCAATCTTGTTTCAGCTTCTAAAAAATTAAAAACAGAACCAAAAAAAATAACAATAAAAACCTGGAGAACTCAAGCCAGGTGTGGTAGCACACGCCTGTAATTTCAGTACTTGGGAAGCTGAGGACTGCAGGTTCAAGACCAATGTTGGCAACTTAGCAACACTCTTAGCAACCCAGTGAGACCTCATTTCAAAATAATTTTTTTTAAAAGGGCTGAGGATATAGTCCAGAGGTAGAATGCCCCTGGATTCAATCCTGCTGTACCAAAACAACAAAAATGACTTGGAGAAATCACAAGAAAACTCTGAAGGCCGTTCTGTCCCTGCATATTCATTCATTTTTACCAAGTTGGTCTCTGGAAAGAACCCTGGAGTTGGACCAGAATCTTGTTTTCTGACACAAATATTAAAGAATCTAACTTCAAAACACATGGTACTCTGTGGAGATGAGGCAATAGCTCAGGCCTAGCCAAGTGAAAAGTGTGTTCTCTAAGGAACTCAATAACGCCTAAAACATCTTGAGTACTTGTTGGCCCTAACTGAACATTGGAATTACTCCGGAAGCTTTAAAGTGCTGGCATCCATTTTAATTTGCTTGTTTACCTTATAAGTTTTTAGTTAAAAATTTAGATGAGGAGTGCTTGAAGATAGAATAAAGTGTATGAAGACATCATTGGTGTGCCCCTATGAAGCAAGGCAGGATTAGAGGAGAGCGCCCTCAAGTTGATAAAAGGCATTATAAAACATCCTAAGGCTAACACCGTATTTAATGGTGAAACGTTAAGTCCTTACCTCCCAAGACTGGAAACAGGAAACTTGTGTTTTCTCTCATCATTTGTATCTAGCAGTGAACTAGACGTACTTGCTAGTGCATTTAGGCAAAAAGAAGAAACAAAACATACCTAATGCAAAAAGAAGTTGTTGAGCCATCATTATTTACAGGTGATTCTCTCAGTGCGTATTTAGAGCATCCTATGGTTTGTAAACCTAGGGGAGCTAACAAGTGAATTTAGCAAGATCACAATGTCTCGGGGAATATTTTAAAAATTAACTTAATTTCTATAGTAAGCCATGAATGATTTTAATATTAAAATGATATTAGGTACAAAGGCATCAAAAACATCAAATACATTGGAAAATACCTTACAAATATCTTGGGGGAAAAAAGAGATATATGACTTCTTTTTTTTTTTTTAACAGTACTGGGGACTGAACCCTGGGGCATTCTACCTCCAAGATACACCCCCAGCCTTATTTTTTATTCTTTATTTTGAAATAGGGTCTCACTGAGTTGCAAAGAGCCTCACTAAGTAGCTGACATTGTGTCTCAGCCTCCCAAATGCTAGGATTACAAACCTGTGCCACCACACCTGGATCCCTGTATAAGACTTCTAATTGAAATATTTGAAATGTGCCGGGTGTGGTGGTGCATACGGTAATCTCAGTACTGGGAGGCTAAGACAGAAGGATTGCAGGTTCAAGGGCAGCCTCAGCAATGCAGCAAGATTCTCAGCAACCTAGCAAGACCCTGTTTCAAAATACAAAAAAGCCAGGTGTGGTGGTGCACGCTGTAATCACAGCATTTGGGTGGCTGAGAAAGGAGGATCTGGATTTGCAGACAGCCTCAGCTACTTAGTGAGGCCCTCCACAACTCTGTGAGACCCTGTTTCAAAATAAAGAATAAAATAAAATAGGGCTGGGGGTGTAGCTCAGAGGTAGAATGCCCCTGGGTTCCGTTCCCAGTACAAGGAGAGGAGAGGAGAGGAGAGGAGAGGAGAGAGAGAGAGAGAGAGAGAGAGAGAGAGAGAGAGAGAGAGAGAGAGAAGAAGAAGAAGAAGAAGAAGAAGAAGAAGAAGAAGAAGAAGAAGAAGAAGAAGAAAGAGAGAGAGAGAGAGAGAAAGAAAGAAAGAAAGAAAGAAAGAAAGAAAGAAAGAAAGAATAAAGAAAGAAAGAAAGAAAGGCTGGGGTATAGCTTGGAGATAGAATGCCCTCTCCAATTTAAAACTGGATTTTTTTTTTTTTAGCTCCTTGTATAGTCTGGATATTACTCCCTGTGGAAGGATGGATGGATACTCTGTAAATATTTTCTCCCACTCTGTTTGATGTCTTTTTGCTTCTTAGTTTGATATAACCCTGTTAGGCTATTTTTGCTTTTGTTTCCTGTGATTTTTGAAGGTCTTACTCAAAGAAAAAGCATTGTCTATCCTGATGTTTTAAAGTGTTTCCCCTGTGTTTTATTCTAGTAGTTCTGGGCCTTACATTTAGATCTTTGACCTATTTTGAGTTTGTTTTTGCATATGATGGGTGGTAAGTGTCTAGTTTATTTCTTCTGCCTATAGCTACCCAGTGTTGTTGAGAATCAGTCTTCACAGTTCTAGTTATCGGTGAGTTTCTTGTGGAAAGCGTTCTTCTAGTTAACCAGTCTACAGCTGTTACCTCGTAATCACATTCTACTGTGTTTTGAACTTGAATTCCTCAGTCAGTAATTGTGGTAGAAAACAATCCTGATCCACCTTCAAGGTTCTTTTCAAAGACCAACTTGTTAAACTGAGTGACAAGGAGGTACAGGTGGACTTAGCCTGATACTACTGTCTTTGAAGAAGGAGGAATGAGGCCCCGAGCTGAGAAATGCCAAAAGCCTAGAAAAGTTGGAAAAGGCAAGGAATTTGGATTATCCCCTAGAGCTGCCAGAAAGGACCAGCCCTGTTCACATCTTGATTTTAACCATGTAAGACCCACTTCTTTCTTCTGATCTCTAGAGCTACAAGATAATATATGTATATTGCATCAAGCCATTAAAGTTGTAATATTTTTTTCACAGCAGCAAAAGGAAACTAATAAAATACATCACCATTTACCCATATATGTATGATATTTATACACACAAATACATGTTACACATTTCCAGTTTTTTAAATGTTTATTTTATTTTACTTAATTATTTACTTACTTATTTTTGCAATACTGGGGATGGAACCCGGGGCATTTTACCTCCAAGCTACAACCCCAGCCCTATTTTTTATTCTTTATTTTGAAACAAGATCTCACTAGTTGCAAAGGGCCTCACTGAGTAGCTGAGGCCGACTGTAAACAGTGATCCTCCTGTCTCAGCCTCCCAAATGCTGGGATTACAAGCATGTGCCACCATGCCCGGTTGTTAAAATGTTTATTTTAAATGTTAATATATTTTATAAACTACTTTTTTCACCAAAAATTGACAACAGACATTCCTCCATTTTAATGGTTGCTTGATATGTCCTTGATTCCATATTTAGGTCATGCCAAATTTTCTAAAACTACCAATCATGTAACATTCTTATTCATAGACATACTATCTACATTTATACCTAGCAGTACCTGAGAGGTTATTTCCTAAAAATGTTATAAAAACATGTACCATTTCATTAATTTTGCAAATTCTGGCGTAATCTTTCTGTTTAATTTTTGCAATTTGTTGGAAAAAAACTGTATCTTGATTTTTTCACACTTTTTAAATTATAAATGAGTTTGAGCATCTTTTCATATGAATATTAGTTTTTGAAGCTCTTTCTCTTAATTATTAATATCCATTGACCATTTTCTATTATTCCATTTTTATTAATATTTAAAATTCTCTTTCTAGATTATTAATATTAACTCTTAGTTTGTAAATATATTTTCCCAGTTTTTCATGACCCTGTGTATGTGTAGCATCAGATGTCCTTCAGGATCTAAACACTTTATTTTCCATACACTTCTGACTTACAGGAGACCTTACCCCTAGCCTGCTCCTCTATCCTAAAAAGCTGTTTCTTTCCTATTCATATACTTTGTCAAAGAAATAGTTAAATTTCAACCTTTTAATGAAGCTGAATTTTAATTAATCTGAAGTAATTAACACTAAAGCGTGATGTCATTTTTCATGACAAACAGCAGAGAAAAATTTAGTGGCTCGTCCTTGACATCAAAATGTCTTCTAAGGATCCCAGAAAGTGAAGGAAACACCTCAGTGGAGCCAGGGAGGAAGGGTAGGGAAGAAGGAAGACTGAGGTTCATAAATGGAAATGCTACCATTGACTGTGTGTACACATGTGACTATACCATTGTCAACCTGGGTACTTGGTATTGGGAGGGAGGGTAATGGGGAGGCGGGGGAGGGCACCAAGTACTGTGCACATGTATGTCATTGTCAACATGATTTACATCATGATGTGCGACTATGATACACCGATAAAAGCATAAAAAAGTAAAGGAGGAAGCTGGGCATGGTGGCGCATGCTTGTAATCCCAGCATTTGAGAGGTGGAGACCGGAGGATCATGGTTCGTGGGCAGCCTCGGCTACCTAGTGAGGCCCTTCGCAACTCAGTGAGACCTCGTTTCAAAAACTAGAAAGGAGCCGGTCGTGGTGGCACACGCTTGTAATCCCCGCGCTTGGGAGGCAGAGACAGGAGGATCGCGCAGGTTCGAAGCTATTTTTGTAGCCTTAGTGACTAGCATGGAGCCTGGTACAACTGTTGGTATTTAATAAACACTTTTTAGGAGTAAAGTCGGGTGCTGTGCTGTGTGTACGGACGTGTTTTAGTTCTTACCTTTCTTCACATTTGAAACTGCTGCCCATTGCACTGCTTCCTCCTGAAGCTCTATCCTAGAAGGCCTCCCCGTCACACCTGTCTCCTCCCCTACCTCTAGGACAGTCCTGCTGTTCTTTGCTAGCTCCTCCTCCACTGGCTGACCCTTAGAGATGCTGGCTCCCCAGGGCCTTCCTCTACACACACATCCTCTTCAGGGGATTCCACCCCCAAGTATTCAATTTTTGTTTGTTATTTACAACAAATCTTTATTTCCAACAGATCATATGACCGCTGCCTCTGGGTTTTTTCCCCCTTAGATAGCTCACAGATACCTCCTATTTATCACAAAACTGGCACTTACTGCTTTTCTCCTTCACTTTCCTTCAACTTGACCTGCTCCACAGCACCTTATCTCAATAAATAGCACTCCTGTGCAACCCAGTATTCAGCTAGATACCGAGGCACCATGTGCGATTCCTCTGTCCCCTTCGCTTCTCCCTTCCTCTCCACCACAAAACTCTTTTAATTCTAGGACCTAATTTTTTTCTCAAATGTATCTTCTCCAAATCACTTCCACATGATCCAAGTCACTATCAGTTCTCACCTGTATCAATTTTCATCCTTTACTAACCACAATGGCCTCTGGTCTCCCTGCGCTTAGTTTAGGTCTTCTCTTCAATTTCTTTCTAACGACTGTAGCAAGTGTGCCTTAGTCAGAATGCTTTACCTGTAAATATGATTGTTTCCTCATTAAAATCCTTTGCTCAGGGCTGGGAGGTGGCTCAGTGGTAGCATGTGTGAGGTCCTGGGTTTGATCACCAGAACTATAAAACAAAAAGCAAACTCCTTTCTTCCTATCTGTAATGTAAAGTCCAGACAGCGGCCCAAGGGGTCTGTAATGCCTTCGAGCCTGGCCAGGGCTTCCTGTTTCTATACATATGGAGCTCAGATCCTTGAGAGCTCTTGGGGTTTCTCAAAGGCCCTTTCCTCTTCTTGAAACGTCACTACGCCACTCCCCCTTCCTCATGCTGACTCATTCATTTATTCTTTAGGGGTCAATTTAAAGAGCAATCTCTCTAGGAGTAATTTCTTCACACACTGTCTATTCTCACAATACCATGTACTGATTGATTGAATGATTGAATTTTAGTACTGGGGACCGAACCCAGTTGTAGTCTACTTAAGAACCATATGACCTCAAGCCCTTTTTGTAATTTTTTGTTTGAAACAGTCTCACTAAGTTGCTGAGTTATTGAGGCTGTTCTCCAACCTGCAATCCTCCTGTCTCGGCTTCCCAAGTACTGAGATTACAGGCGTTCAGTACTGTGCCTGGCTTCATAGTACCCCTTTAAAACATACATCATAAAGTTCAATATATCCTTTTTAGTTTCTTCTTTATTTATGTTCTTCATTAAAAATAAGCTTTGTCAGTACAGAAGAAAAAAGTGTTTATTGGACCCTACAATCTTTCTAGCATTAATGCTATGTCTGGTACACAGTAGACAATAAATATTTGTCAACTAAATGAATGAGTAAGTGGAATTCAAATAACAGTAAAATCGTTTCTGCTCTTAAGGAACCTGGAGAAAAGAGACAGCAAGAAGATTGATGGTAATCAAACATGAGTGATACGTTGTAACAAAGTAGATATAAAAACTAAAGAGGAATTAAAGGATTGACTAATGTTGCCAATAGCTGAGTAGGACAAAAAAAGGCTTTACAGAGGAAATGACACTGTAGCCAAACCTCAAGAGCAAGTGGACACTGAAGTGTCTGGAATATACCAAGTGTTTTGCTGTAGAGCCCACAGTTGTTCTTCCTTCCTGTGGTAGCAACACTCCCATTTTCTCTTGGAAAGCAAGGCTTCTACTTTCTCAGTACTGGTTTGCATTAAGTCAATCAATCTTATTCCTGGCTCCTCCCATCAGCCCTGCCTGGCCAATCAGAATCACAAAAATGGATCCAGGCACAGACACTTGAGGGCAAGACAGACCAATGAAAGCCAGTTTGGGGACTTAGGAGAAGTACTGCATACTGCAGAAAGATGTTCTTTGTTTTCTGGGGATAGGCAAACTGATGTGAACTGAGCCCAGAGCCGCCAGTAGCTGCCTTTGCAGCCAGGTGGGCAGAGTTTGCTTAGAGATGGAGCCAGAAGGACCAGCACAATCATTTCTTGGTTTTTATAACTAGTTTGAATTGAGTATGTGGGCATCTGCAAGTAAAAGCATCCAAACTTATTCAGGACCAATAAATACCTATTAAAGTGGATAAAAGGTTAACAGGCAGAAATATAATGAGATGGGATAGCAGGTCATAAAGAAATATGCAATGCAACATAAAAGAGAAAATAAAGTTTAATACAACTTAATTGAACCTTTCTAGAAAATGGTGAAGCATGTATGTATGTATGTATGTAAGTATGCATAATATGTTTGTGTATGTATTGCCAGCAGCCTACAGACACAAGATTTTTGATATCTTGTGAGACACCTATTTGGCTGTTTGAAAGCTCTGCTATCATTTTGACCTAGAATGTACTGTCCACCCAAATCCATGTTTTAAAGGCTTGTTCCCCTGAGTGGAGTGGCTTTATGGGGAGGAGGTAGAGCCTTTAAGGGGTGAGGACAAGCAGGAGGTTTTCTTTTCACTCCCAGTGAAAAGAAAGCCCTCAAAGGACATAGTGGGACCCCAGCCCCTTCTTTCCTCCTCCTTTTATGCTTTGCTATGCCTGGATGTGTGCGCCCCACACATTGAGGCCTCGAAACAGTGGGTCTGGAGGCCATGAATTCAAACCTCTCAAACTGAGCTGAAATAAACCATTTTCTGTAAGTTATTGATTTTTAAAAAATATTTTGCTAACATATTTTAAATCTCACTTATCCAAAGAATCCCAAAGATGGCAAATATCTTTTCTTATCTCTCTGAAGATATGTTGTTTTTTTTTTAAGTATTAATCTTCATTATCCTTCCAAGTTGCTTTTCCTCCACTTTTTTTTTTTTTTTTTCCTTTTGAGGTACTGGAGATGGAACCCAGGGGCATTCTACCTCCAAGCTACATAAACCCCAGCCCTACTTTTACTCTTTATTTTGAAACAGGGTCTCACTGAGTTGCAAAGGACCTCCCTAAGTAGCTGAGGTAGGCCGCAAACTGCGATCTTCCTGTCTCAGCTTCCCAACTGCTGGGATTACAAGAGTGCGCCACCACGCCCCACTTCCCCAGTTTTTCTGGATAGATCCTCTTTATGTTGAAGGCCTGTCCTGTGAAAGCATTTCTATGTTAAAGCAAGACTGTAAAGAGTTAGCTGAACCTTCTGAAAACATGGGTGGCACTTGTCAACTTTGGGTTACACTCCAGGGTCATCTGGCTGGACTGCTTCACGATCCCCTACTTAGTCTTTTCTTTGGGGCTTGTGAGATTCATCTTTCGCTTGGAACTGTGGTCTCAAACTCGAGTGTGCATGGCAGTCAGCTGTAGGGCTTGTGAAAGCAGACTGCTGGGCGTCACTTACAGAATATGGGATGCAGTAGATCTTGGGTGGAGACAGACTTGGCACTTCTAACAAGTTCCTAGATGATATTGATGCTGCTAGTCCTGAGACGTCAATTTGAGACCTCCACTGGCTTGGAGGATATAAACATGGCCACCCAAAATGAGACCTCTGTTAGAGTAAAAGGCTGGCAATTAAAACATTCAGAATAGCCGGGCGTGGTGGCGTACGCTTGTAATCCCCACGCTTGGGAGGTGGAGACAGAAGGATGGCGCAGGTTCAAAACCAGCCGCGTGAGAGACCCTGTTTCAAAAATATAAAATAGGTCTGGGAGTGTAGCCCGGAGGTAGAAGGGCTTCCAGGAGCCCTAGTACCACCAAAAAAAAAAAAAAAATCAGAATAGCCGGGCGTGGTGGCACACGCTTGTAATCCCAGCATTCGGAAGGCTGAGACCGGAGGAACGCAGTTTGTGGACAGCCTCAGCTACTTAGTGAAGCCCTCTGCAACTCAGTGAGACCTGGTTTCAAACTAAAAAATTAAAAATAGGGCAGGGGGTGTAGCTGGGAGGCCGAATGCCCCTGGGTTCCATCCCCAGACCTGCAAAAAAAAAAAAAAAAAAAAAAAAAAAAACTCAGAATGTAAATATTTCTTAATCCCTGTTTTTAATAATGACACTATATTCAACAGTGCCAGGTACCCCCTATCTATAAGTCTCTCTCTTTTATAGCCTCCAGAAAATAAAAATAAAATCTTCTGCTAGGGTTGGGAGAGGCTGTCCCCCGCTGAAGTGGGGGATAGGAGCTGAGGGATTCAGCATTTCCTAAAGATACATTCAGCTCAGTCCCTTCATTTCCAGCCCCGCCTCCAACTCCACTTCCAAAGGTGCCAAGTTCCAACACCTCTCCAGCACTTCAGGATCCTGAAAGAGCAAATCAGAGACAGGCTTTCTGTTTGCCTCTGCTGGCTTGGGACCCGCCTTCTCATTTGCTCATTACTTGGTCCCCATCATCCCTCGACTTTGTAGCTTTCAAAGTCATGCTGGTAGCCATGCCTCAATCACCTTCTCTTTGCTGTTTGGATTTTTAAGAGAAAAATAGTTTTACTATGACAACAGCAGAATTTGGGGGAAACATGAAGGTCACGCTTTATGTTCAATCTGCCTCCTTCGATTGAAATTTAGGAGAGTCTTTAGTGTCCAAAAAAACTGTGTCCTTAGACTCATTATATTTCAGAGTATAGAACAGCACTTTCTTGGAAGCAAACTGAACCATCCCCAGAAGTGCCTCTAGGCTGGTCAGTCCTGTTGTTTCAGATGTGGCAAAAGATGCCAATTCTGTGTGCACGGGGAAACGGGCTTCACAGCCTCAGGCTGTCCTACTGCCACAGCCAAGTGGGTCAGGACTCTGGGATACAAGCTACACATCAGACATTTTGTGACACAAAGCAAGAAATAAAAGTATATGAACCCGTAAGTTCATTTCATATATAGTAACAGTAAAAACATTAATATCAAGATTAGTAGTACCACATTCCATACTGTCTTCTGGCCAACAACAATTGGAGTGATCATGATGAACAGAATTACAGCGCAGCCTTTATATACGATGTCTCAAAGAATCTGTATAAACCAATAAGATGGACACTACTGTATCCTTTTACTACCAACTAGAAAATGAACTCAGAAGAGGTAAGAGACTTGCCTAAGGCAACCACGCTAAGCAGAGCAAGACAGAACCATAAGCTGGCCTCATTCTACCACCCTCACATGACCACTCTGAAGAAGGGAGATAAAAGCAAATGCAAAACCTGTGGGTATGGAATGAAGAACTCAAGCTGATCTTGTAATATAATTCAGTCTACTTGAATTACTTGTGAATCCTCCTGTCTCAGCCTCCCAAGCTCTAGGATTACAAGCATGTGCCATCACACTCGCCTTTATTATTTTATTTTGAGATGGGATCTCACTAAGTTACCCAGACTGCCCTCAAACTTATAATCCTCCTACCTCAGCCTCCCAAGTAGCTGGGATGTCAGGTCTGTGGAACCAAACTGGCTTATATTACTTCTTAAAGCAAAGTTTTACACCTTCATTTAAATATGTATTCAAGTAAACATAAAATCACAATTTTTTTCCCTTAAAACAAAAGCTTACTCAGATTTCTGTTATTTCAAATAAGCATATTACCCGCCAGGTAATGGCAATCATTCAAAACACTAACAACAACAAATGCTGGCGAGGATGTGGCAAAGTGGGAACTCTAATACATTGTTGGTAGAATCGCAAATTAGTGCAACCACTTTGGAAAACAGTATGGAGAATCCTCAGAAGAATGGGAACAAATCTACCATTCGATCCAGCAACACCACTTCTGGGTATCTACCCAAAAGAAAGGAAACCAAATGACCAAACTAATGCATGTGTATCTATGTTCATAGCTGCACAATTCACCATAGCTAAACTATGGAGCCAGCCAAGATGTCCATCAACAGATGAATGGATTACAAAATTGTGGGATATGTGCACAACGGAATTTTACTCAGCCATAAAAAAAATACCATTGCGGTATTTACTGGGAAATGGATCTTGAGGACATTATGCTAAGCGAGATTAGTCAGTCACAAAAAGTAAGGAATCGGATGATTTCCCTAATATGTGAAAGCTAGGGTGAAAGGGGTCATAGGAGGAACTGCAGGTGAAAAAGGAGATCCTATAGAGGAGCAAATAAGGCAACCTAACTGTGGGGATGGGAGTAGGGGAGAGGGAAAAGCTTTAAAGAGCATGATGTACTTATTCATATGGAAGTCAACCAGTAAACCAAGCATGGGAGGGAGGGATGGGGAGGGAGTGAGGTGGGGACTGAGTGGGGGCTGGCTAGGTGATGTGTACATTTATGTCTACACAAGTTTTTTACCCCATTATGATGTATAAATACAATGCACTAATAAAAATATGTTAAAAAAGTATAGGTTAACCATATGCATGAAGTCTTTCACATTTATTGGGTATCTGCAAGATACTTTAATATGGACCAGAAACAGAAAGATAAATGAATGGAAATTCTTGCCTTCTCAAAGTATGAAATCTAGAGGAGAATAATAATTATATCACTGCTGAATAATACTATAATGCATATTCTGAAAATGTCCTGTGAGGTAAAGAGGGCATGCCCAATTTGCCTGGTGGTACTAGGAGACACTTGGCAGAGAAATGCATAAACTAACAAAGAAGGGATATTTCTGTTTGAATAACCTCCACACATTATGGGAAGGAGTTAAGTGGTGGCCTCCCCCAGCAAAAAAAAGTTTAAATATTCCTGGTACTGAATACACTGCTACTGTATCTCTGGAAGAAATAGCTCTCTCTCCTGCATCGGGCCTCCTGAATTCAATAATAACAGCATTTATTAGAGAGTACTGACTGCAGGCAGCCCTGAATTTAAAACTACTTCAAAACTGCAACGATATTGATGACTTACTCAGCCTGGCAGCCTCCGTCCCCTTGGCTATGGAACAGTTACCACGATTCCCAGCTGTTAGGCTGATGCTCAGGATGAGAGATTATCTATTATAACACCTAGCATGAGAGATCAAAACTCAAAATTTGAATCTGGACTTTAAGTTTAAAAGGAAATAATTATCTAGTGGTAAAGCTGATCGGCAAGCCACCCTAAGTGGAGTGACTTCACTTTATTTGCTGGATTAACATGCATGAATTAATCTTTGAAAAGCAGACTGAAAGTTTTTGTTGTTGTTCAAAAATTTTTAAATGTAGCCGGACGTGGTGGTGCATGCTTGTAATCCCCACGCTTGGGAGGCTGAGACAGGAGGATTGTGCAGGTTCGAAGCCAGCCTCAGCTGGCTTAAGAGACTGTTTCCAAATAAAATATAAAATAGGTCTGGGAGTGTAGCCCAGAAGTAGAAGGTCCCTGGGTTCCATCCCTAGTACCACCAAAAAATTAAAAAAAATAAAATAATTTTTAAATGCATTAATCAAACCAATTAGTTTCCCTTAAAGCTAGCAAAAGTGGAAACAGTACTATAATATTGCTAAAATTTTACTTTTCAATCCCTTAGACAGTATTTTCTTAAGTACAGAAATATTAATGTAAGGATTAGTGTCAAATATGTATTTGAGACTTTTTAAAAAATTATTGGTGCACTGTAGTCATACATCTTTATGGAGTACACGATGGTAGAGGCATCCATGCACACATCATTAATTTAGCCCTCCCCCATTCCACCCTGATCCCTCCCCCTCCCACCTCATGTTTGGCTTAGTTAGTGATTGACATTGATATGCTTGTGAATCTACATTAGGGAATTTATCTCTACCCCCACTTCACTCCCAGTTATTTGCTTATCAGTGGTTTCTCCTCTTTTGTCTAGAGTTCCTTCTATGAGATTTTTATATGTATATACAAATATATGTATATTTTTTATTTTTTTAATGGTGCACTGTATTCATACATCATAGTGGGATACAAACTTTTGTAGACATACATGCACATTTCGCCCAGTCAGCCCCCACCCGATCCCCACCCCATTCTCTCCCCATCCCTCCCTCCCATGCTTGGCGTAGTGGTTGACATCTAGTATTATAGCAATTTATCCAAAATTAAAAGTGATAATCTCACATAACAGTTTAATTTGTCTGATACCAAGCTTTTGATGACTTAAAGATAACATTTCAATATTTCTTTTTACTTTCTTTCTTACCAGAGAATATTTTTTTCTATTTTTTTAGGTGAAACTATCATATATTTATATATTTATTTTTCAGAAAAAAAATCTATCCTAATATGGAATATGGACTCTAGATACCCAAAATGATCTTGAAAAAGAACAAAGCTAGAAGATATATATTTTCTGATTTCAAACCATATAAAGCTACAATAATTGAAACAGTATAGTACTATTCTAAAGGCAGATATATAAACCATTGGAATTAAATAAAAGCCTGGAGCTAAATTCTTCCCTATATTGTCAGGTTATTTTTGACAAGGTTTCCACGAACATTTGGTGGTGGAAATAATAATCTTTTAACTAAATATTGTTGAAAAATAATAATTACATGGAAAAGAATAAAATTGGACCCTTACCTATTCCCATATACAAATATTAACTCAAAATATATAATAGACCTAAATATAAATCTTAAGACTATAAACTTTTAGGAGAAAATCTGGGTCATAAAACCTCACTACATTGAAATTGGCAGTGATTTCTTGGTTATGATTTCAATGGCACAGGCAACAGAAGAGTATACAAACTCCCTAAAAAATAAAAAAAAAATATTGTATATCCAAAGACAATGTAAACAGAGTTAACAGTTACTAAAAGAAAGGGATAAAATATTTCCAAATGCTATATCTGAAGGTATATTAATATTCCAACTAGAAATCCTAAAAATTAACAACAATAAAGGCAAACAGTACCCTTTAGAGATAGGTAAAAGACTAACATAAATAATGAATCTCCACAGATAACCAATCTTAGTTGTCTGTTGGATGGAAACTCTTGTTTCTCTGGTTCTGGTGTGTGTTACCTATTTCTTCTTTGTAGTTAATCTCTTTGAGTATTTTCACTAGCGCTGGTTTTGAAGGCATAAATTCCTTCAGTTTCTGTTTGTCATGGAAGCTTCTTATTTCTCCATCTAATTTGATAGAAAGTTTTGCTGGGTAGGAAGTTTTTGGCTGGAAGTTGTTTTCTCTCAGAGTTTGGAATATGTTACTCCAAGCCCTTCTGGCTCTCATGACTTGGTTTGGGAAGTCTGGAGTGATTCTAATTGGTTTGCCTCTGAATGTCACTTGGCCCTTTGTTTTTGTTGCCTTTAAGATTCTCTGCTTGGCTTCCACATTGGTCATTTTGACAATTATGTGGCGTGGGGATCCTCTTCTCCGATCCCGTCTAAAGGGAGTTCTATAAGTTTCCTGGACCTGTGTATCAAACTCTTGCTCTATGTTTGGAAAATTTTCTGCTATTACTTCCTTGAAGAGATTGTTGATCCCTTTGGTTTCACTTTCTTTTCCCTCCTCTATTCCAATTATTCTTAGGTTAGCTCACTTAAAATGGGCCCATATTTCTTCAATGTCAGATTCCTGCTGTCGGATATTTTTTCCTAGATTAGAAACTATGCGTTCATTTTTGGATTGCTCATCTTCTAAGAGCGAAATTCTGTTCTCCCTGTGGTCTAATCGGTTGTTCATGCTTTGAATTGATGCCTTTACTTCATTAATTGCATCCTATATCTCTTTTTGGCTCTCTCTGAGTTCTTTTCGAAGCACCTCTATTATTTCTACAGTTATTTTCCTGATTTGATCTTCTAGAAATCTCTGATTTTCTGTTTTATTGGGTTCTGGTGTTGTGGGTTTGTGGGCATTCATTGCTCCAGTATTATTCCTCTTTCCCATGATTCGGAAGTTTGTGCCTTCTCTGGGTTCTTCCCTTGGGTCACTATGACTTCACTTAAGGTGTTCTGGATCTCGAGTCAGTAGTATCTCAGACCCCACTACTCCTTTACTGGGTTGTATCACAGAGTCTCCGACCCAGAGAGTCGATAGAGGCTGCTTTAGACTCTGGGGGGTGCCAGGTTGCACGTTCTATGTTGTGATATCTCAGCCACCGCCCCTCCCCCACTGGGTCAAGTCCCAGGGAGTACAGTACTGGGATTTCTCCTCTGTGGCCCACAATTTGACTCACTGTTCTTGAGTACGCAGATGTAGCTGTACTAGACTCGGTGAATTCGCTGCTGCTGCCGCTGGTGGCAATATGACGCCTCTGTTACGCCCTCGGCCCTGAGGCTGGCGTATTTCTTCTTGGTTTTGATTTCCACTCTGAATCCCTGCAGCGTGTGCTGAGCTCAGCCACTGGGAGCTTTAGATGCTCCTTGCACCGAGAAGTCCCGCCTGCCTGTTCCGCAGCGGCTCACCTCAGCTCGCTGTAGCCGTCCGGTGAACTCGCCGCTGCCGCCGGCAGTAAAGCGCTGCTGCCACGTCCTCGGGCATGAGGCCGGTGTATCTCCTCTGTGGCTCTGCGCTCTGTTCTCAGTCTGCTTTCTCTTGGAGCCTGGTGATTTTTTTGTTTCTCTGGTGATGGTGTTTTCTGGCTATGAAAGGCACTGATTTTGTGGTAATGGAGATTGGTTGTTAGCGGGGCTCTTAAGCCCCGCTTTTCTCGGTCGCCATCTTCCTGGAAGTCGAGATTTTTATATATATATATTTGAATAACTGGAAACTACATATAGGGATTTAAATTTTATCTACTACAAATGAAGGAGGAAAGAAAGGATGGGAAGGAGGGAGGGGGAAGGGAAAAGGAAAAAGGGAAGAAGGGTTGGAGGAAAGGAGGATGGGGTAAAGGGAGGCAGAGAGGATGGATCATCCTATAAGGATTTGTCATTCTCAAACTTGAGCACACAAAAAAACCAGTCCCTCCAATGTTGGGCTCAATGTGGTACTAGGAATTGCCAGCAGATGGCACTCATATATTTTTCTAAATATGGTGCCAAATAAAACCAGGATTACTTAAACTTTGTGTTTCAGATCAGAAAGACTGAATAAACCACAGAGCAAACACATTTCAAAACTTTCTATTACCATGAGAAATAATGCTTTTAAGGTACTCTAATGCGCATTCATAGCTTGCAAGCAACTTACAATTTTCACTCTATTCTAACAGCTGGTGGAACGTAAGTATTCATAACCATTATCTGCTGATCAACAGCTTGATAATAGTGGGCTATAAATGACCACGGGGAGATCCACAACTTCTTCCAAAATGGGATATGGGACCATAATATTCTAGTTTATTTTCAATGCTTTTAATAGTTGTTCTACATAGATAGGTTCTGAAATTAGCAAAATTATCATTACCGTTTTCTCAGCTAAGTAAACAGAGCTTCTGAAAGAGTAAAAAAATGAGAGAAAAGAGTAATTCAACCAAAAGAGATAATCAGCAATAAATGTATCCTCTGGTTTAACTAGAGAATCAATAATTTATGCTTAAATCCTTAATAAATATGGGCTGTTCATATTCAAACCATATTTCAACACATATTTACTCGAACATATCACATATGCCACTAAGGAAGAGGTAGTGTACAGTCTGGGGTGGTGGCTCATGCTTGTAATCCCAGTAATTGAGAGGCTGAAACAGGAGGATCATGGGTTCAAAGACAGCCTCAGCAACTTAGCAAGATCCTTGGCAACTTCGGGAGACCCTGCTTCAAAATAAAAAATAAAGTGGGGCAGGGGGGTGAAGGTCAGAGGTAGAATGCCCCTGGGTTCCATCCCCCACCCCCACACACAGTGTGTGAAAGACAGTATCACTGCTGTCATAGAACCTCTGTTTATGGGAGTATGAAGATAATTAAGCCAGTGTTTGTGACAATGTGGCTGTGGGGCTACTTTAGGTTGACCCTTTCAAGGAGGTTTCTCTTCTCTGAGTAGATGACTTGGCTGATCCTGACTGAGGGAAGCAGGCAGCCATGCAGAGGTCAAGGGGAGGAGCCTCCAGGCAGAGGGAGCATGGTCAGCCTGGGTGCAGAAGGCCCTGTGGCTGGCGAGCATGAGGAGGACGGGACAGAACACCTCCAGCAGGAGCCAAGCTGATGGAGAGATGGAAGAAAGGACAGACGGGGAAGAAATGAGCAAGGGTGCTAAATTCAAGTTAATCAGAATTTCCACACATTGATCTTTCTGGAATTTTTTCATTAGTCTAGATTTCTGTCGTAGCGGGTACTGAAATGAATATAATTCTTCTTATTATTTGGTATTTGAAGACATTGCCATCCTTTGGTTATCACCTTAAATATCAATGATCACAGAGCAGTACTGAAAATAAGCACATCTCTAGAAAGTATAATAAAATGGGATGAATAGGCATTACTTTCAAGAGATATCCAGATGGTGAATTTTTAATACTATTCAATTCTTTTATACCAATTTATCCCCCCTTTTTCCCTCAAGGACTGCTGAAAATTATTCTTTCTCAGTTAATTAAAGATTCATATTTGCTGATTATGATTAGTCAATGTTTTCTGGTAAAAGGATGAATTATATAATTCTCAAATTTTATAACATTTGTTGAATTTTATTACAAAAATTTTTGAAAAGCAATATATTTTTAAGTATATTATGAGTGAGGCCCAAGCAATTAAGCTGTAAAAAGGCCCACTGCTTTCTATAACCACACACAGGTCAGATCATTAGTGAAAACCTGGGTTCCTCTTAAAAGATACTGCAATATATACTTGGTCTCAAAATATAATCCCAATAAGGAGGTTTTAAGCCAAAAGTGATGGTGCATGCCAGAAATCCCAGTACTTAGGAGGCTAAGGCAAGAGGTTCATAGAATTGAGGACAGCCTCAGCAACTTAGTGAGACTCTGAGACTCTCAGCAACGTAGCAAGATCCTATTTCAAAACAGAAAATAAAAAGGGCTGTGGATGTAGCTTGGAGGTAGAATGCCCCTGAGTTCAATCCTTAGTACAAAAAAAATAATAAAAGAGATTTTAGATGAGTAAAAATGTTTTAATAAATATAACCCTGAAATTTTAAGAGTTTTAGTTGGCACTAAATTTTAGGGCTGATATTACCATGCCCCTATGACTATCCCTGAGCTACCTATACCCAATCAGGAGCTTCTTGTCCAACATTCACAAAAACGGTTTCAACAACGCCCTGTTTGATGGTGGCTTGCCCTTGCAAATACTTTCAGTAATCACAGAGCCATATCCAGAAATATTCATTAGTAACTATATTTGCATCTATTAGATGTAGATTAAGAGGGTTTTATTTTAACAAGATTTTATTTACCAGCTAATTGGAATGACAATTTATTACAAGTATGAAAATAATTAACTTAGAATTATTAGAGTAGTGCAGCTCTTCTGGTTGGAAGAGAAAAAAATAAACTCATTTTCTTTACTCTCTGGGCCTTGTTTGGAGCAGCTACTTATGTCAGTCATTGTTATTAATTTCACATCGCTACTTTGAATTCCGGTGCTGTTGATTTCTTAAAGGCCTTTTAAAAATAAATTTGCCTTGTATCAAATGCAGTTGTTTAAATAAGCATTCAATTCTGACAGATTTTTCTCTTCATAATTTTCACAGCAACAGCTGGGAGAGAACTTCACCATCAGTCATGGCTTTCTTTGTTATACTTCTTTTTTTTCCTACAATCAAATAAATATGTTCTTATAATATGCATTACCCTGCAAAATTTTTCTTCATGCTTAATAAATGTGACCCTCCATAAATAAACAACAAATAAAATTTTGATTCTTCCTTATCAAAGACAGGAAAGTTCTGATATCATTTTTTTTCACATATTAGTATTGTCTCAATATTCTTTTTGTCATATCAGTAAGCTAAATATGAAAAGAAACCTGCTTTGCTGTATGATTATTTGTCTATTAGTCCAAGAAAAACGACCTGAATATGCAATGTTTAGAAAGTACAAATGCAACTAGCTATGCATTCCTGTCTCAAACATCTTCAAAGATAACTTCATCCTTCCTTTTCCTACATAAAAAAGCATTGTTGTCTTAAGATAAAAGGGCCACAAAACCCCAAGACTTAATCCCTGCTTCAGGCTAATGACAAAAAATATTTTTCATTTTTAGTTCACATCCTGAAAAAAAATTCCCTGGACAGATGTTCTGAACTAGATTTTGAGAGGCAAATATATTTGCTTCACTTAAGTACTTTTCAGTATGATAAAAGAAAGAAGAGGGGTAAAAAAAAAACCATAAAAGTTCACCTAAAACAGATCAGCTTCAAATGATAAAATATTTTTAGTACATTGAACAACTTCAGTTTCAAATATTAACCTATAAATATTTGAATGACAGAACACCTTACCCTAATACACCCAGGATTAAAATTGTTTCATATTTACTTCTAATCATGTCACTGAACTACTGTTTTCCTGACTGCGAATAAATGATTTATTCATATTTGTGTGACAGTTATATATGATTGATTGGGACAGAACAGAAAGGGACTTTGTCCTCTGCAAAAGCTTAGGACAGGACCTGTCCAGTGTATGCCGTCTGTCCATCTGCAGCCAGCCAGCTGAATTACTGCGTGCCCATCTGGTAAGAGACTCAACAGATTGTCCTCAGCATAATTCCCAATCTACAATAAATTACCAAGCCCAATTGACTCTGTTTTCTAGATTCTAATTCATTACAATGCAATGACCTCAACCTTAAGACTTTTTGAATATCAACCATGGTTTTGTAAGTTTCAAGGAAAAACAGCCAGGCAAGCAAACAAAGTACTCTCAATTTTTGTTGCTTTTACAGAAGAAAACACTACCATTGAAAAAACGGATAGAATAGAAATCATCCTAACTGTGCATACCTAGAGATGAACTTTTCCTTCTCATTTCACTAATTGGGCCAAGCTAAGAAGAAAAGACCAGGGGCCAGGCTGCACCCTATACTTATGCTGATGCTCCCGCATTCAGACGCAGCAAACTGTCTATACATTTTACTATTACCCCCAATGGGAAGCTGAACACTAGAAAGTGGTTTCAAAGAGAACTCTGGTTGCATAAAGAGCTGCAGTGACAAGCCGGGAACCTCAGAGCCACATCAGTATTACTTTAGGCCAGTCTGCACGGTGGTTATAACTAAATATATGGCAAATTAAATGAACTTATTTAATGAATACACACTTGTTTAAAAACTGCCTTTCTCTAGAGCCAAAGTCTTACTTCCAGAGTCATTAAATTCAGTCTGAGATGCATTTTTACCCAGATAATTTCGGTTAATTTTCCTACTTAGGAGTTTTATGACTTAACTTTCTTTTTTATATACACTTTTACTGTTACACTGTAATTATACATCATAGTGAGGTTCAAAGGGATACAAACATGCACACAGCTCGGAGTGTTTCCCTTCAGGTCCCACCTGCAGCCCACCCCGTCCATACTAGTGGCCGTCACACAAGGAACAGCATTTGTAAAGTGCCCTCCCACTCTCCTCTCCCCTTTACCACCCCCTCACTCAGTCCCCTCCCACTGCTCTACTTGTCTCTCTCATTTATCTGATGTTTCCTGTTTCCTAATTTCCACATATGAGAGAAAATATTCGGCCTTTAATTTTCTGAGACTAGATCATCCTACGAGGCACAATATTCTCTAGTTCCATCCATTTTCCTGCAAATGACAGTTTTCTTCTTCTTTATGGCTGAGTAAAACTGTATTGTGTCTATATACACCATGTTTTCTTCATCCATTCATCTGCTGACAGACACCTAGATGGGTCCCAGTGTAGCTGTTGTGAATTGTGTGACTATAGACATGGATATGCATGCATCATTAGAGTATTTTGACTAATGCCTTTGGAACAATACAGAGTGGGACAGCTGGGTTATATGGCAGTTCCATTCTCAGTCTTTTTTCTTTTTTCTTTTTTTTGCGGTACTGGGGATAAAACAAATGGGTATTCTACCTCCAAGCTTCATCTCCAGCCCTATTTTTTATTCTTTATTTTGAAACAGCATTTCACTGAGTTGCAAAGCACCTCACTAAGTAGCTGAGGCTGGCCGAGAACCCCAATCTCCTGTCTCAGCCTCCCGAATGCTGGGATTACAAGTGTTCGCCACCATGCCCAGCTCCATTCCTAGTCTTTTGAAGAAACTTCATACTCATCTCTATAGTGGTTATACTACTTTAAAATTCCACAAACAATATATATGATTTCCTGTTTCCCATATCCTCATCAATATTTATTATTATTTGTATTCCTGATGATTGCCATTATAACTGAAATTAGATGAAATCTCAGTGTAGTTTTGATTTGCATTTCTCTAACTGCTAATGATGTCGAAAATTTTCTTTTTTATATGTGTATTGTCTATTTGATTTTCTTCTTTTGAGAACTGTCTATTCATATCAATTTCCCATTTGGGGCATTTTTTAGTGTTGGGCATTTCTGAGTTCTTTATATATTCTAGATATTAGTCCTCTACCAGAAGATTAGCTGGCAAAGATTTTCTCCCAGTCGGCTCTCTCTTTAAGACTCCTGATTGTTTCCTTTGCTGCACAAAAGCTTTTTGACGCCATCCCATTTATTAATTATTAGTTTTATTTCCTGAGCTTTAAGGATCTTATTGAGGAAGTCTTTACCAGTGCTTCTAGGTTGAGAGTTGATCCTATGTTTTCTTCTAGTAATTGCAAAGCTTATAGTCTAAATTTCTAATACAGTCTTTGATCTACCTTAAAAAAAAAAACCTGAAACCAGACCTAAGACACTGCTATTTTATATCAACAGTAGAGTTGAGCTTTGTACATTGTGATTCCTACTGGTTGTTATGTTTCTATTGCTTCAGAGAATTTGTTCCTTTACTCACATCAATTGTAAGAGTCTTTGTTATTCTGATTGGTATCACATAGGTAGTTCTTTGTATTACTTGTATTACTCCACCATGCAGTGCTACGGTAATCATGAATGAAAATTCATTTAAATCATAAAATTTGTACTTTAATCATTTTGAAATAATAAAAATACTAAATCCTTAGCTTTTTTCAAATTCAATTTATATAAATCCTGACCCTATTACTAAATATTAACTCTACATATTCTATGTGGCATACATGTGAAAGATCAGTAACATCAGTAGGCTTATTGTGCATATATGACACTGCACGTGAGCTATATAAATAGGCAGCAGATCTCTTGTTCACATTAATATTTTAGCTACAAAACCAAAACGAACAAAAACTACTGGCAAGTGAAAAGAGCTTTATTTGTAAACTCATTCTGCATATTAATAATATGACATACATATAATAATATGCATGAGACAGGATATGGGTAAACAAATGAGCTAAAATAAGACAGAACTTAAGTCATGACCAATCCCAATAACCATTTTCCATTCTATATTTGCATATAAAATAGATTATAATTCTCTCGCAGAATTAATTTTTCTTAAGCAAAAAATAATTAAATATTTAGAAAATAAAAATAGAAATTACTTCTGGAGATGCAAATTATTTAAACCAATAGCAATTGGTATATATCCCAAAAGTGAGTGTTTTAAGTTTATTAATTTTTAAAATATAAGAGTGTAAAACATCAAATACAAAAACTTGGTATTGAAATAAGAACTGTCTCGAAACTAGTTCTAAGCCCTCTACACCTTAACATGAGTAGATCCAAGGCATTTGTGAACATTTCATATTTGGTGTTACACTAACACAACAATAAGAAAGGGAACATGGACCTAACATTAGCACATCTCCCTAAGCAAGTTTGGTTCCCTTGACCTACCTGCCCCGAACCAGGGCCTTGTTAAATAGTTTCAACACAGTTTTAGACACCAGTGAAAATGAACCTTTCTAGCTAGTCAGGAGTACTGACAGTAGAAAAATAAGTGATGCTGGAAACTTGGTGGTAATACTAAGTTTGATCCAACCCTAAGTACAGTGTTCTGTTGCAATGTTTCAGGCTGCCAGTGAAAACGAATCCTGATGGCCATAAGGTGATTATGTCTCTCCCCAAGTGGATAACTTATCTTCATCCTAAGCAACACTGGCATTAGGAAGAAAACTGGCAGGCACAAATTGCTAAGAAATGGCTGCAGGTGCCCCGGACTTTTAACTCTACAGATACACAGAGAAAATGGAAAAAAGTGGCTTTTACAAGATGAATAGCCTCAGAGGACTCTGTCAACAGACATCTTATGATTGGAGAAGGATTAAAATAAAAGCAATCACCTTTTTGGGTGGAAATGGCACCAACAAAATTGAGGCGGTAAGCTGAGCATTCCTTCTTATGTGTGCTTGGCTGGACCCGAGGTTAAGTGAGAATAAAGAATGAAAACAACAGGCCAGAAAGGAGAGATAGCTAAGGGCAGGGCATGCAAGGGGTGTGGAAACACAGCATCTACCTCTTTCTCTTCCTTTAGAAACCAGACTACACAAAAGCCCTTAGAGGTCCACTGACTGACAACACAAAGATTACTTTATGTGTTAACGAACTAGTTCTAGGTACCAACCGATGAATATTCTGGTCCTCAGGTTTGGCACAAGCATCATGGTTAGGTTACTAATCATGCATCTGCCGCAACAATTTGATTCTAAAATGCCCTGACCAAGTCTCAGATGGCTCATCACTCTTGAAAAGTTATTTGTTTTCCTGAAGATCTTTCTGTGCCAATGTCTGAAAAGTAAACATACAATGAGTATTCATAAAGAAAATCAAATTCTTTTTCCCCCAACACTGGAGATTGAACCCAAGGCCTCATGCATGCTTCTCAAGCACTCTCTCATGAGCTACCCTACATCTCAGTCCTTTAAACTATTTTGAGATAGAATCTCATTAAGTTGCCCAGACTGATTTCAAACTTGTGATCTTCCTGCTTCAGCCTCATAAATAGCTGGGGTTAGAGGTACATACCACCACACCTGGCCTCAACCTAAATTCTTAATAAAGGAATCACATAAAATTTACTTAAATTTAGCACAGGGATAACTCTGGGCATTTCTAAATGGTGTTTTCAAAAGGTTTTATCGAAAATATAACTCTAAACCTAAGTGAAACATTTTTGAACATAAAATGTTTACAGAAAATAAACATGAAACAAAATGTAATGTATCAAATTAAAACTATATTTAAACATACTTTAAAGCTATGCATGTCTTGTATTAAAATACAGCATGGCATTTATAAACAACCAAAGTAAGCAGTTAAAGTAATTTAAAGTGCTCCCACACAATCTGAAAATAAGCTTCCAATAATTAAATCTATTTTTTTAGATCATAAAAATCTGTAACAAAGTTTCAGGATCAAATAAAACATAATGTATGCCTATCAAAAACAAGATGCTTTTAAGCATTATGATTATTAAACTTCTTTAGTGCATAATCCTCTAATAACAGGATAGTTTCAGTCATGGATATGTGAGGTCAGACTGAAAAACTTAGTTTGAAACTATAATCTTCTATTTGACTAAAACTTGCTTCATGTGGTACCTAATTCTCTGGGAACTCAAAATACTTTACAGATTTATATTCTGTCTTTAGTTTTATTCATTGTTGTTTATTAGGTTTTTCAGAGGGGTAAAAACTACTCCAAACATATGTAATTCAGAAAAAACATTCTTACCACTGGTAGAATGATGCAAAACAGAAGTTAAATAAGCAGTGATGGCTTACCGACTCCAAAAATTCTACTTCTGATTGGAGAGCTTCATAAATACTTTCCAAGTCATCTTCCTTATGAACTTCTAATTCTTTTTTTAGTCTGTTTAAAAAAATCATTCAATGAATTGAACACTGAACTGATATATAATAATTTTTATTGTATATACAGTGATGGGTTTATAGCTCAAAAATCAGAATTTCAAGTCAAAAGTAAAGAAGTTACAAATTTTAATTCTCTGTAATTCTTTGAAGACTTTATAAAGTTTGAGGAAAAATTCAGATAAAGAAAATAATGTTAGAAAATAAGTTATAAACATTTATTGGTCTTTTGATAAGAATAACATGGTTTAGTAGGAAAAACATAGTACTGTATCAGATAACCTGTTTTAGTCCTGGCCACTAACAAACTAAATAAACTTGTTTAAATTATTTAGCATCTCTAAATCTAAAAATTTTTCAAGAATAAAAAATTGTGATATTTCACATTGCTCTAAAATTAACTTTATAAAATGCATGTGTAATTAAAATGTTTTAAGAAAATTAAACATTCATGTTCTTCCCCAATTGTTTTCAAATAATTTGAATTTTTTAAGAAAAATTATTTCAAAGCTAGGTGCGGTGGCACTCACTTGTAACCCCAGTACTCAGCTACTTAGCGAAGCCCTCTACAACTTAATGAGACTCTGTTTTAAAATAAAGAGTAAAAAATAGGACTGGTCGTGTAACTTGGAGGTAGAATGCCTCTGGGTTCATCCCCAGTACCAAAAAAAAAAAAAACCCAAAATCTATTTTATGCCTATATTTAGTGTGGAAAATAGTGAAGATGTCATCTTCCATTTCTACCAAAAAATTAAAAAGGCAGAACACTAAGACTTAAAATGGGTAGCTAGGAGTGTGAAGCTGCCCTGAGAGCAGACAGGAAAAGTAACATTACTCTCATAAACCTTAATGATCACAGACTGACAATTAGATGAAAAGTACAGATCAACGTGAACCTGTGCTGAACCCGATCCTCAAGCACTTAAGACCAACAATTTCCCATAGATACCAACAACAGCAAAAGGAAATCCCCTCTATAGGAAACCCTAATATATTTAGACCCACACATCGTCCATACACTGAGAATCAACAATGAGTTTATAATAAAAAAATCACAAAGCATAGAACTAGAAAATCCAGTATAAGTAAAGTCAGTAGAGATGAGAATAACAGATTATATCATAATACATAAAGAACTACACATCTATAAGAAAAAGACAATACAATACAAAACAGGAACAAACAAAAATCCAATTTTTAACAGATAATGCAAAACAAGTTTTCTAATGACTAACAGAAACATGAATTGGTGTTCAATTACATTAGTGATCAGGGAAATATAAGGTCCAAAGTTCTATTTGGCATCCAATCCTTCTTTATGAAAAACGTAGCAGCCTTTTTTTGTAGTATAGTCTGTTGGCAAAAAATTCAATCAACTTTTATTTGTCTAAATATAGCCAAATTATGGAACCACTAGGTGTTCATCAACAGATAAATAGGGTATATATACACAATGAAATTTTTCTCAGTCATAGAGAACAACAAAATTATGTCATTTGCAGAGAGATGGATGGAATCAGAGAATATCATGATAAGTCTGTCTCAGAAAGTTCAGTTCAATATTTTCTCTCATATGCAGAAGCTAGAGGGAAAAGAAGAAGGTAAGAGATTCTAGATAATTGAGGAGAGTGACCAGTGGAACAGTGGAAGGAAGGGAAGAAATTGAGAGGAAAATCAGGATGAAACAGAGTTCAAATTATGATATGTGTGAAGTTATCACTACCAACATCATTATTGTATACAGAGGATGGGATGTGAAGGGAAACATACCGAGACTTGTATAATTTAATGACAAGTCAACTTGCTCTCTTTCTTTTTGATTTTTAGCTTTATATTTGCTTTTGAGAGGTTTGAATATGATGTGTATAGTTTACCTTTTTAAAATAAGCCAGGCGTGGTGGCGCACGCTTTTAATCCCCGCGCTTGAGAGGTGGAGACAGGAGGATCACGCAGGTTCGAAGCCAACCTCGCTGGCTTAAGAGACCCTGTTTCCATATAAAAATATAAAACATAGGTTTGGGAGTATAGCCTGGAGGTAGAAGGGTTTCCAGGAACCCCAGTACCACCCAAAAAAAAAAAAATGCTAGCTGGGTATGGTGGCCCAGGCTTGTAATCCCAGCATTCGGGAGGCTGAGACTGGAGGACTGCGGTTTGCGGACAGCCTCAGCTACTTAGTGAGAACCTCTCTTAAAATAAATAATAAAGAATAAAAAATAGGGCAGGGGGTATAACTCGGAGGTACAACGTGCCTAGGTTCCATCCCCTGCCCCCCTAAAAAAATGCTATTTGGTGTTCTCTGAGACCATCTGTGCTTTGAAGTATTTCATTATTTTTGTAAAACTCTCTGCCATTATCCCTGGCATATGAAACAGTACGATGAATCTCAAGTGCATTAGCTAGACTTTACAGTTTTCATTACACCTACCTGACATATTAGAAAAGGCACAACTAGGAAAAGAAAATAGACCAATGGTGTGGGTAGACTGCAGGCATTGACTATAAATGGGCAAGAAAAAACTTTTAGGGTGTGGTGGTGATTACATGACTGATTTTGTTTTGCAAGCCTCAAATCTGTATCCTAAAAAGGGATACCGATTTACTATATGCCAATTATACTTCAATAAGCCAGAGAGAGGGGGGGAGAAAGAGGGGGGGTGGGAAAGAAAGTTGGTTGTCCAGGTTCCTGTAAGATGACAACCATCACCTAAATTGGAAAAAAAAAAAAAAAAAACCTCTCAGCAAATCTCCCATAAACCATACAGACAAGCTAACTAGGAAACAGAAAATATTGCAAACTTGAAATTACATTTAAGCAGGGAAATGAACATCTACAACCTGCTGTGAATCCTGCACCAATGGGAGGGAATTAAGCAGCAATTAAATGGAAGGGAGGAGAAAGGAAAAGGGGCCCAGGCAAGTGGACGGTCCAGCCCCAGCGAGCAAGAGTGGAGTAGTGAGAGCAGGCTGGGCCTCACAGGCCAGAGCAGGCCCTGCTGCAGAAACGGAGAGTTTTTAAGACAAAAGCTCTCTTAGCGTTGGGTGTGTGTGTGGGGTGCTTGTATGTTTTTCTTATTTAATGACCTTTGTCTCTCTAGAGCCCTTAATTTCCATTTCTTGATGTCTTTAAAGGTTAAAGCCCTTCCAAGTTGTCTATTTTTTCACACAGGTACCATATCTGAATGAAAAAAAAGAGATTGTTTTATTTTTCTATGGAGAAAAATTTTAAGAACTATATTATGAACAAAAAACAAAAACTACATTTAGAAACTAGATAATTCCAAAATGATATAAACTGGGTGAGTATAAAAATGAAGAAAACAGTTACCTTTCTTCCTGAAGCAAATATAACACTGATATATACCCATGCCAAAAGTTATAAATAAAATACTGGCAAAATACCAAACCAATACCACATTAGAAAGAGAATCCAGGATGATCAATTAGGATTTATTTCAGGAATGAATGTGTAGTTCAATATTAATATTAACATAACTGATCACACTACTATTTCCCACCTTTAAAATATTAAAAATAATCCGGGCATGGTGGCGCACGCTTGTAATCCCCGCACTTGGGAGGCAGAGACAGGAGGATCGCGCAGGTTCGAAGCCAGCCGCGTGCGCTGGCTTAGGAGACCCTGTTTCCAAATAAAAATGTAAAAATAGGTCTGGGAGTTTAGTCCGGAGGTAGAAGGGCTTCTAGGAACCCCAGTACCACCAAAAAAAAAAAATATATATATATATATATATATGTATATGTATATATTAAAAATAGATCCTTGATGAAAATTACCAGTAAAAGTTAAAATTAATGGATTTTTTGCACAATTAAAACATCAGTCCTAAATATATATATATAAACTATTTTAAACATATAGATATATTAATACTATAAATATAAATTTAGTATAATATAAATATGAATAACTATTAGAAGTATTTTATACTAATGTATGTGTATGTCACATTTGCTAGGGAAACACTAGAGGCAATTCCTTCAGGAATAATGATGTTCATTGCCTCTACCTGTTTTTCATATTTTGCTGGATTAACTCACCAAAATTAATCTAGAGAAAATGACTAGAGGCATAAGAATTTGAGAGTAGTAATAAAACTACTTCAGTTTTCAGGTGATGTGACAATATGCCTGGAGAATCAATGAGAAAGTACACTCAAAAAGTAAGATAATTTAGTAAGGTGGCAAAATATAAAATTAGCATACAAAAGTAAGTAGGCTTTATTGTCATCAATAATAACTACAGTACTTTATCCTCAGATAGAACATCATAAAAATGTTAATTATTCCAAGTTAAATCAACTCAATGTGATCCCAACAAAAATACTAATAAGTTTTTCCCCCCTGGTGCTAGACAAATTGATCCTTAAGTTCATACAGAAAACAAAATAAACAATCAAGAAAGCTCTTAAATGCTTTACTTCACACAAACACACACACACACACACACGCACGCACGCACGCACGCACGCACGCATGCACCTGAAAAGGGAAAACAAAGCAGGGTGACTAGCCCTACCAGATGTTGTCGTACTACATACTATTAACCTTTGGTAATTAAAATAGCACAATACTGGTGTATAAATAGAGCAGTAAGACACACAGAAGACATAGACTTAAGTACAAAAGACATTTAGAATGTGAGAAAGGGGGTCCCTCAAAACACTGGAAGAAAAAGACTTTTTAAAAGTTTTAGGACACAAATGCATATAAATGAATATCAAAGATAAAACTGGATCTATATTTCACAATGTATATGCTCTAAATGGATGAAATATTTAAATATGAAAAGTGAAACCAAAGGAGGACAAAATGAAAGCATAAGTAAATTTCTTTATTCATTGAATATGGATAAATAGTTTTAAACTATGGCTTAAAATATACATAAAATAAAAGAAAGATTTTAAAATTCAACTATGTTTAAAAAATGACTAACAGCCAGGTACAGCGCTACATACCTGAAATCGAGCTACTTGGGAGGCTGAAGCAGAAGAATTGTGAATTCAAGGCTAGCAAAGGCAAAATAATAAAACCCTGTCTCAGAAAACTTCTTCATAGCAAAAATTACTCTAAGTCAAAAGGCAAATGATATTCTGGAATTAAACATTTGCCACATGAAGAAATTTTCTAACCTAAGGGGAATATGACCAAAACCTTGATGTGAAAATATAGAAAGGTCATAAACTAGCAGTTCAGGTGGGAGGCCCTGGGTTCTGTTCTTTTCTTTTCTTTTCTCTTCTTTTCTTTCTTTCTTTCTTTTTTTTTTTTTTTTTTTTGGTGGTACTGGCGTTCTTAGAAGCCCTTCTACCTCCGGGCTACACTCCCTGACCTATTTTATATATTTTTTTATTTGGAAAGAGGGTCTCTTAAGCCAGTGTGGCTGGCTTCAAACCTGCGTGATCCTCCTGTCTCCACCTCCCAAGTGCAGGTATTACAAGCGGGTGCCACCATGCCCGGCTAGGCCCTGGGTTCTATGCCCAGCACATAATTTTAAAAGAGACAGTTCATAGGGAATGGTATACAAGTTGCCCTTAAACATATTTTAAAAATGCTCAATTTTATTCAGAATAAAGACTGGAAATTATGCTATTCAGGGATACTATTTCTCATTTATGAGGTTGCCAATGCTCAACAAAAAACTTTTAGTGAGGCTATGGGGAAACAAATGGGCTCAAACATCACCATAAGAAATTCAAAATGAGTGGGCGTGGTGGCGCGCGCTTGTAATGCCAGCATTTGGGAGGCTGAGACAGGAGGATCACAGTTCACGGACAGCCTCAGCTACTTAGTGAAACCCTCTGCAATTCAGTGAGACCCTGTTTCAAAATAAAGAATAAAAAATAGGGCTGAGGTGTAGCTTGGAGACAGAATGCCCCTGGGTTTTATTCCCAGTACTGCAAAAAAAAAAAAAAAAAGAAAAAAAAGAAATTCAAAATGGTACAATCTCAATAAAGAGTGTGATGCTAATAAAACTGTATTTGCATTTTCCTTTGACCTTGCCATTCTATTACTAGTAATGTGCTGTGTAAAAACAAAACAACTTATGTTCAAGGTTATTTGCTGCAGTATTATTTTATTTTTGCGGATCTGGAGATGGAACCCAGGAGCATTTGACCTTCGAGCTACACCCCCCGCCCCCGCTCTATTTTTTATTCTTTATTTTGAAACCAGGTCTCACTGAGTTGCAGAGGGCCTCACTAAGTAGCTGAGGCTGTCCACGAACCGCGATCGTCTGGTCTCAACCTCTCAAATGCTGGGATTACAAGCGTGCGCCACCACGCCCGGCTGCAGTATTATTTTAATAACAAAATACTGGAAAAAATCTCTGTATCCATTCATAAGAAACTGATTAAATAGTTTAGTACACCCATTATGATGAAGTATTATACATCTATAAAAATGAAAATAATCTCTTTTTAACTAACATAGAGTGAGTTCGAGGATGCATTATCAAATGAAAAACAACAGGATAGAAAGATTATAAACAGGGTGTTATTGTTTGTGAAAGAGAAAAGAATACATATTTAACCAGTAATTTTTGTAAAAAGACACAGGGAAGATAATCCATAAACTAGTGGAGATGCCTCTCTGCAGCAGTGAGTGAAAATGGAATGAAATACAGAGGGGATGCGGTGAGATTCCTCTAGGTATCGTTTTATACTCTTCTGACTTTTGAAAAATAATGTTTCACATCTCCATCAAATAAAATTTAATCAATAAGACTGGCAAAAAAAAATCCATAAAGCTTGACACAAAATAGCACTTAAGTTAGATATACAAAAACCTAACTGCATTTCAATTTTATAATCCAAGAAAAATGTTTGAAAATTTAATTGAACTAATTTTTGTACATAGTCTATATACCTTAGGTGAGATATATGATAATACAAAATACAGAAGGAGCCTATATTTTATTTAGTAGGCTTATTGTTCATGGCAGTACACAGATACCAATTTAAAATCATGTTTAATATTACAAAGTTTAGGCAATGAATAATTACATGGATGTTGTTAAGAATCAGACTTTTCACTAGAAAAAGGTAAGTATAGATGCAGACTATGGGGAGGCGAAGACAAACCCTTTCATTTCAGATTTTAATTGGAGGGAATCAGTATAAATTCATGATTATAAACTGACATTGTGGGTTGTGCCCACGGCAAGTACTTAGTCCCAGTGACAGTAAGCAGCAGTGAGCACACCTGGCACTGTGATCCGCCGCTCAGTGCCAGCTCAAGTGTACCGGAGGTCCTTAGAGAAATGACTGGTGGATCTAAGCAAGGGTAGGAGCAGCCTGGATAGCTTCTTGCCCCAGAAAAAAAAAATTAAAACCTGATGGAAACATGTCAAGTTGAGTTATTCCAGGAATTTAAAAACAGCTCAGTATTTGTATATTTATGAATGCCATTTATTATAGTAACAGATTAAAGAAGAAAAATGCATATTATTATATCAATATATGCAGAAAGAAACATTTGATGAAATCAAGCACCCATTCGTAACTTAGACTCTTAGTAACTCTATGGTATAAAAATATCTAACTTCTCTAATAAAAAACTTATAAATTAAAAAAGGGGGAACTTCCAGATTGAAATAAATTTAGAAGACATTCTAGCTCATTGATATGTGTATACATTATTTGGAACCTAATTTAGACAAACTGAAAAATCAATGACATTTATAGGTCATTGAGAATTTGGCCACTGACTGGATATTTGATGGTATCAGTTAATTACTCTTCATTATTTCTACATGTGATAATGGACTCTAGTTATCTTTTTTTCTTTTTGCAGTGATGGTAATTGCATCTTGTGCATGCTAGGCAAGCACTCTATCACTGAGTTACACTGATCAGAAAGTCAACATATAAAATTTTCCTATATTTCTATGTACCAGCATTGAACAGTCAGAACATATACATTTGTTTAAAAGCATAATTTATAACATTATCTAAAAGTACAAGCTACCTAAAAAATAAAACTCACCAAAATGCACAATATTGAAAAGCAGAAAATTATAAAGTTTTATTGAAAGATATTAAAGAAAACTTAAATCAATGAAGATATCCTAAGTTCAAAGACAGGAACTCTCAGTTTAATAAGTACGTAAATTTTTTTCTGAAGTGAATATAGGATAAGTTAAATTGCAATCAAAATTAAAAAGAATTTTCATAAATATTTTAAGTTAACTCAGAAATTTATATTAAAAAACAAAGATCTGACTTCCGGGAAGATGGCGACCGAGAAAATCGGGGCTTAAGAGCCCCGCTAACAACAAATCTCCATTACCACAAAATCAGCGCCTTTCACAGCCAGAAAACACCATTACCAGAGAAACAAAAAAATCACCAGGCTCCAGAGAGAAAGCGGACTGAGAACAGAGCCACAGAGGAGATAAACGGCCTCACACCCGAGGACGCGGCAGACGCTGCAGCAGCGCCATACTGCCGGCGGCACCGGCAAATTCACAGGACAGCTACGCAAGCCGAGGTGAGCCACTGCGGAACAGCCAGGCGGGATTTCTCTGCGCAGAGAGCATCTAAAGCTCCCAGTGGCTGAGCTCAGCACACGCTGCAGGGATTCAGAGTGGAAATCAAAACCAAGAAGAAAAACACCAGCCCCACAGCCAAGGGCGTAGCAGCGGCGCCATATTGCCACCGGCGGCAGCAGCACCGAATTCAGCGAGGCCAGTACAGCTACATCTGAGTACTCAAGAACAGTGAGTCAAATTGCGGGCCACAGAGGAGAAATCCCAGTACTGTACTCCCTGGGACTTGACCCAGTGGGGGAGGGGCGGTGGCAGAGATATCACACCATAGGAGAACGTGCAACCTGGCACCCCCCACAGTCTAAAGCAGCCTCTATCGACTCTCTGGGTCAGAGACTCTGTGATACAACCCAGTAAAGGAGTAGTGGGGTCTGAGATACTACTGACTTGAGATCCAGAACACCTTAAGTGAAGTCATAGTGACCCAAGGGAAGAACCCAGAGAAGGCACAAACATCCGAAATCATGGGAAAGAGGAATAATACTGGAGCAATAAATGCCCACAACCCCACAACATCAGAACCCGATAAAACTGAAAATCAGAGATTTCTAGAAGATCAAATCAGGAAAATAACTGTAGAAATAATAGAGGTGCTTCGAAAAGAACTCAGAGAGAGCCAAAAAGAGATAAAGGATGCAATTAATGAAGTAAAGGCCTCAATTCAAAGCACAAACAACCGATTAGAACACATGAAGAATAGAATCACGCTCTTAGAAGATGAGCAATCCAAAAATGAATGCATAGTTTTTAATCTAGAAAAAAATATCAGACAGCAGGAATCTGATATTGAAGAAATATGGGCCCATTTTAAGAGAGCTAACCTAAGAATAATTGGAATAGAGGAGGGAAAAGAAAGTGAAACCAAAGGGATCAACAATCTCTTCAAGGAAGTAATAGCAGAAAATTTTCCAAACATAGAGCAAGAGGTTGATACACAGGTCCAGGAAAATTATAGAACTCCCTTTAGACAGGATCGGAGAAGAGGATCCCCACGCCACATAATTGTCAAAATGACCAGTGTGGAAGCCAAGCAGAGAATCTTAAAGGCAACAAAAGCAAAGGGCCAAGTGACATTCCAAGGCAAACCAATTAGAATCACTCCAGACTTCCCAAAACAAGTTATGAGAGCCAGAAGGGCTTGGAGTAACATATTCCAAACTCTGAAAGAAAACAACTTCCAGCCAAAAATTTCCTACCCAGCAAAACTTTCTATCAAATTAGATGGAGAAATAAGAAGCTTCCATGACAAACAGAAACTGAAGGAATTTATGTCTTCAAAACCAGCGCTAGAGAAAATACTCAAAGAGATTAACTACAAAGAAGAAATAGGTAACACACTCCAGAACTAGAGAAACAAGATTTTCCATCCAACAGACAACTAAGATTGGTTATCTGTGGAGATTCATTATTTATGTTAGTCTTTTACCTATCTTTAAAGGGTATTGTTTGCCTTTATTGTTGTTAATTTCTAGGACTTCTAGTTGGAATATTAATATACCTTCAGATATAGCATTTGGAAATATTTTATCCCATTCTATTAGTAACTGTTAACTCTGTTTACATTGTCTTTGGATATACAATAATTTTTTTATTTTTTAGGGAGTTTGTATACTCCTCTGTTGCATGTGCCATTGAAATAACCAAGAAATCACTGCCAATTTCAATGTTGTGAGGTTTTATGACCCAGATTTTCTCCTAAAAGTTTATAATCTTAAGATTTATATTTAGGTCTATTATCTATTTTGAGTTAATATTTGTATATGGGATTAGGTAAGGGTCCAATTTTATTTTTTCATGTAATTATTATTTTTTAACAATATTTAGTTAAAAGATTAATATTTCCACCACCAAATGTTCGTGGAAACCTTGTCAAAAATAACGACAATATAGGGAAGAATTTAGCTCTAGGCTTTTATTTAACTCCAATGGTTTATATATCTGCCTTTAGAATAGTACTACACTGTTTCAATTATTGTAGCTCTATATGGTTTGAAATCAGAAAATATATATCTTCTTGCTTTGTTCTTTTTCAAGATCGTTTTGGGTACCTAGAGTCCATATTCCATATTAGGATAGATTTTTTTCTGAAAAATAAATATATAAATATATGATAGTTTCACCTAAAAAATAGAAAAAAAATTCTCTGGTAAGAAAGAAGGCAAAAAGAAATATTGAAATGTTATCTTTAAGTCATCAAAAGCTTGGTATCAGACAAATGAAACTGTTATGTGAGATTATCATTTTTAATTTTAGATAAATTGCCATAATACTAGATGTCAACTACTAAGCCAAGCATGGGAGAAAGGGATAGGGAGAGAATGGGGTGGGGATCGGGTGGGGGCTGACTGGGCAATGTGTGCATGTATGTCTACAAAAGTATGTATCCCACTATGATGTATGAATACAGTGCACCAATAAAAATAAAAAAATAAAAACAAAGATCTATGAATAATCAAGACACTTTTGGAGAAGATGAAAAGAATAAGGTGCCCCTTATTCTTTACTATTATTCTACCTTATACCTCATTATAAAGTAACAGTAACTAAGCAATTATAGTTGAACAGTGTGCATCTAATAGTAATTAGGAGTTTTTGAATAAGAATAAACTAATTGAGCAATAGGATGAATACAAAATCTGAATGAAGTCCTCTATATACATATATATGCATGGTATATATGTCAAACATACATACAGCATACCATCTGATCGAAAATAATTCAGAGGCATTTTACAGAAAAGGAAATGCACGGGCCATAAACAGATGAAAAACGTTCAACTACATAGAGAGTCAGGGCACTAGAGGTTAAAATCACAAAATAACATTTCATATCCATAAGACTGGCAAAAATTAATGTCTGAAAATAAAGTATTGAGGAAGATGAGGATCAATGCAAAACTGTGTAACGTAATAATGGACATACAAATTGGTTTAATCACTTTGGAAAACAGCCTGTCATTATCTTGAAGCTCAACCTTCCAAGCAGTTCCAGATATGTCATAGAGAAATTCTGGCACATGCTAGCAGCATGCAAACAGCAACACCACTGTGCCAGGAAGAACCTGGAATCACCCAGCTGTCCATCAAAGAGAAAAGGCTGTGATATATTCACTGATCTACACTGACCAATAATATAGGTACATCTCAGAAACAATGTTGAATAGAAAACAAGCCCCAATGTAGGGCATGGTGGGCACTTTGTAATCCCAGCATTCTGGAGGCTGAGACCAGATCAGCCTCAGCCACTTAGCGGGGCCCTTTGCAATTCAGTGAGACCCTGTTTCAAAAATAAAAAGACAAAAAAAAAAAAAATAGGTCTGTGGGTGTAGCTTGGAGGTAGCATGCCCCTGGGTTTCATCCTCAGTACCAGAAAGAAAAAGAAAAGAAAAGAAGCCCCAGACAGTATAATACCATTTTTACAAAATTCAAAAACAAGCAAATACAATGAATAGATTGTTTGGGCGTGTGTGTGTGTGTGTGTGTGTGTGTGTGTGTGTGTGTGTGTGTATGTACACACATACATATGATGGATGGATTATATATAAACATATGATATACATTTAAATAAATTATATAATAAAGCAGGAAAATGAATCAAAGAGGTCATATAATACACAAGTACAAGAAGATGAACTACAGTAGGGATATTAATTACATCCAGGGTAAGATAATATAAGTTAAAGGAGGAACCATACCTAGGGCAAATTATTGGTAATGTTTTAGTTTGTTCACAGGTATTCAATATATTATTATGTTTAGAAATCACAGAGTTTATATGTATTCTAAGAACACCTAGAGAAGAAAAACATTTTTTACAGAGATGAATAAACAAATCATGTATGTGAAGTTCATTGTGTTCTGAATTTTTAAGAACTTAATAATAAATAGAAATCCCAAGGAGTGCTTAGTTAAGACAGCAAGTTATTAATTTTGAACATCAGATGTGTGCACAGCCATAAATACCCTTCTAATAAATACTTTTAAAGAGTAGTTGTCTCTAATTCCCTCAGGAATTCCCTTTAAAATCAGAAACAAGACAAAGATGGCCCTCTATCACCACTAGTTTTTAAGACAGTCCTCAACTCTTGCCAGAGCAATAAGAGAAGGATATAAAAGGAATTCAAATAGAAAAGAACTGAAAGTATCTCTATTTGTAGATGGCATGATTCTATATTTAGAAGACCCAAAAACTCAAACACAAGACTAACAGAGCTGATCAACAAATTTAGCAAAGTAGTGGAATACAAATCAACCTATAAAAATCAGTAGCTTTTCTATATGTAACTATGAGTCCACTGAGAAAGAAATCCAGAAAATAATTCCATTCACAATAACTTCAGAACCAATAAAATACCTAGGAATAAACCAAACCAAGGAGGTAAAAGACACCTACAATGAAAATTATAAAACACTTTAAAGAAAGTGGAAGATGGAAAGATCTCCATTGGGAAGACAAAATAAATATTATCAAAATAGCCATTTTACCAAAAGTGACCTACAGAGTCAATGAAATCCCTAACAAGGTACCAATGCCATTCGTAATAGATCTAGAAAAAGCAGCCATAAATTTCATATGGAGAAACAAAAAATTCTGAATACTAAAGAAATTCTCAGCAATAAGAATCATGCAGGAGGCATCACAATTTATGACTTCAAATAATACTACAGAGGTACAGTAATACAAATGTATGGTATTAGCACAAAAACAGACACATAGACCAAGAGTTCAGAATACAAGACACAGAAACAAATCCAAAAACTTAAAGCCAATTGATTTTCAACAAAGATGCCAGACACATATGCATACACTGGAGAAAAGACATCCTTTTCCACAAATGGTGTTGGGAAAATTGGTTATCTAGTTGTAGAAAAACGGAACTAAATTCTTACCTCTCACCCTGCACAGGAGTGGATCAAAGACCTAGAAGTAGGATTTGAATCTTTGAAGCTAGAGGAGGGCATAGGTCCAACATTCTAACATATAGGCACAGATAGAAACTTCCTCAACTAGACCTCCCTTTCAAGGTTCAGGAAATTAAAATAAGAATTATTAATTGGATGGCATTAAATTAAAAAGTTTCTGCTCATCAAAGGAAACCATAAGAAAGGGAGAAGATCTTTGCAAAGAACTTAAAAGACTTTACACTAAAATAGAAATAATGCAATCAAGAAATGGACAACTTATTTGAATAGACACTTCACAAAAGATGAAATACTAATGGCCAATAATACATGAAAAGTGTTGAACATCAAGAGCAATCAGGGAGATGCAAATCAAAACTATACTGAGATTCCATTTAACCCCAATCAGAATGGCAAACATCAGTAAGTAATAAAAAACAATATATGTTGGTGAGAATGTGGGGAAATAGGAACTCTTTTACACTGCTGGTGGGATTGCAAATTAGTTCAGCCCCTATGGAGATCAGTATAGAGATTCCTCAGAAAATTGGAATGGATCCATCATAGGATCTGGCTATACCATTCCTGGATAGCTTTCCAAAGGGGCTGAAATCAGAAATATAGTAATATATACTCATGTTCATAGCAGCACAATTTACAATAGCTGATTTGGGGCCCAACTTAGGTCTCCATCAACAGATGAGTGGATTACAAAATTATGGGAAATACACACAATGGAATTCTACTCAGTGATAAAGAACAAATTATGTCATTTGCAAGAAAATGGAAGGACCTGAACAACATTATGCTAAATGAGATTAACCATACACAGAAAGTGAAGGGTTATAAGTTTTCTCTAATATGTGGAGTTAGGAGTAATTGGAGCTGGGCGTAAATGGGATACCAGAGGGCCTCTAGATAATAGAGGAGAAACCTCAGTGAAGCTAGGGAGGTGCTCTATGGGAATTTGAGGCGGAAGAGTGAGACTCATTGAAGGAACTGCTACCATTGGCTATGTGTACATATGTAAAAATACTATCAATCTCAATACTCTGTATGGGAAAGGAAGGAAATGGGGAGGTAGCCGGAGATGGGGGGAATACCAAATGCTGTGTGCAGGTATATCACTGTCAACATGATTTACAATATAATGTGAGACGATAATGCACCAATAAAAGCATCTAAAAATAAGTTAAAAATAAATAAAAACACCTGCTCAATCAAGACAAGATTTTTATTGTATATATTATCATATAATTGGCATTTTTAAGATAGTTCTTTACCTAGGAATCTTAATTGGCCAGATACACTTGTCTACATTTGAAACATGCGTTTTCTTTTGTACCTCACTAAAGAAGACCCAATTACTTTAACTTCAAAAAGAGATGTGTTTTATTTTCCCAGTTTTATGGAGGCATAGTGACAAATTAAAATTGTACATATTTAAGATTCATGGTGTGATTTGATTTTTTTTAGAAATAACAAATCTGGTGTGGTAGTACACACCTATAAACCCAGTACTTGGAAGGCTGAGATAGGAAAATTGTAGATTCATGACCAGCCTCAACAACTTTGTGAAGCCTTCTACACCTTAATGAGATCTTGTTGTTGTTATTGTTGTTGTTGTTGTTGTTGTTTTTGTTGTTGTTGTTGTTGTTTGTGGGTCTGGGGATGGAAGCCAGGGGCATTCGACCTCCAAGCTACACCCCCTGCCCTATTTTCTTCTTTATTCTTTATTTTGAAACAGGGTCTCACTAAGTTGTAGAAGGCCTCACTGAGTAGCTAAGGCTGTCTGCAAACTGCCATCCTCTGGTCTCAGCCTCCTGAATGCTGGGATTACATGCATGCACCACCACGCCCAGTTGAGATCTTGTTAAAAAAAAAAAAAGTATAATTCAGGGAAAGTTAAAAAAAGTATAATTCAGAGAAAGAACACTTCTAGGTTCAATTCCCAGCATCACACACACACACACACACACACACACACACACACACACACACACGAAATAATGTCATTACTCCCTTGAAGTTCATGAGCACCTCATTATGATGTTTATGTATGTATACAAATACACATACGATAGTGTATATATACAGTATATATATATATATACTATATCTATATTACACACATTGTGAAATGACCACAAACTAATTAAAATATCACCTCTCATAATTATAGTGGGCATGGTGAGAATATTTAAGATCTCTTTTAGCAAATTTCAAGTATAAAAGCTAGGCATGGTGGCACAAGCTGGTAACCCCAGTACTTGGGAAGCTGAGACAGGTTTGCAGCCAACCTCAGTCACTTAGTGAGGCCCTCCACAACTTAGTGAGACCCTGTTTCAAAATAAAGGGACAAAGCCAGGCATGGTGGCGCACGCTTGTAATCCCCGCGCTTGGGAGGCGGAGACGGGGGATCACGCAGGTTCGAAGTCAGCTGTGCTGGCTTAGGAGACCCTGTTTCCAAATAAAAAATATGAAATAGGTCTGGGAGTATAGCCCAGAGGTAGAAGGGCTTCCAGGAACCCCAGTACCACAAATAAATAAATAAATAAATAAATAAATAAATAAATAAATAAATAGACAAAAAAGAACTGGGAGTATAGCTTGGAGGTAGAATGCTCCTGGGTTCCATCCCCAGGACCACAAATAAAATAACATAAAATGTAATTAATTATGTATTATTAAAACAGACCTTATTTATTCTGCATAACTAAACACTTAAACCCTTTTACTGACATCTCTCATTGTCCCCAACTCCTGAAAACCAGTTTTCTCCTCTCAAGGTCTACACAATCAGTTATTTTTTAGATTCCAAGTGTGAGTGGGATCATGTAGCATATCATGGAGCATTTATTTTCCAGGGGCTCATTTCACTTAGCATAATGTGCTCTAGTCCATCTATGTGGGCATAAGTGAGGGGATTGTCTTCTATTCTTAAGGCAGATTGCTATTGCACTATATGTGTCACATGTTCTTTTTCCGTCCTGTTGATGGCCACGGTTGATTCTACACCTTGACTATCGTGAATAGTGCTGCGATTAACATGGGAGTGCTGATGTCTCTTAGAGGCACTGATTTCCTTTCAACAATAATGTATTTGCTAGGGGTGGTGGCGCACGCTTGTAGTCCCAGCATTCTGGAGGTAGAGACTGGAAGATCCCAGTTCGGACAGCCTCAGCTACTTAGTGAGGCTCTTTACAACTCAGTGAGACCATTTCAAAAATTAAAAGAAGACTAAATAATAGGGCTGAGGATGTAGCTCAGAGGTACAATGACCCTGGGATTCATCCCCAGTACCAAAAAAAAAAATGTATTTTACATAAACTTGTTAATTAAAATACCATTTGTATTATTGAAAATATATAAATAAATATTATTTTTCTATATTAGTTCATGTGAAAATTATTTAGGTGAAATTTGAATATAATTACCTTTTTAAAGTAATTTAAGCATATATATGTTATATACAAATAAAATAAGTATGTAAAGTTATTTATAAGTAATATGTTACTTTTCAAAAGTAATATATAATTTGTTTCTGAAAATGATTTTGAAAGTTGAATGCACTGAAGCAAAATTACAATTTTCTAACTATGCTTTCCCTTGTCCAAGCCATGACCCAACAGGTAAGAGTCCTCCCAGGTATGTGGGCTGCATCAGAGAAACCTGGAAATGGAGCAGGAAGAGGGTGGCAACTTGCCAGCATTTCCCTCACTCAAAATCCTGGGTTGGCTGTGTAGGTACCAGTTCTTGGCACATATTTTTTCTTATTTTCCCCAGTCACACACCAACGGATATTTGTTTATAAATATAAGCATAAAAAAGCAACAACCCTGTTATATCTTATAACAGGGTTAATATGTCATATCTGTTATATCTTATAAATGCTCAGAATAAAAATATCATGCTGTTGACTTCACAGATTTATTTCTGAAACATGCTTCCTGTTGTATTAAATGAGCACAAATATTGGTTATATAAGACGTAAAAACCACTCTAGAAGAAAGTTTTTGGGGTAAAGAAAATGAAATGTTTAAAAATGAAATGTTTAAAATATATCAAAGATATGAAAGAATTTAGGAAACGATCACTGAAATGTTGTATATGGTCTATATAATATTCAAAATTATTTCAAAATTTAGAGGCAAATAGGTACATTTATATTTGAATGCAACTTTTAAAATAATCAATTGAGAATGTCAACAAATTTTCCCTATATTTACTTAGGAGCTTGAGTAACTACAGTATGTGCCAAGAATTCACAAAACAAGAGCTCTCTATTAGCTTGAAGGCTACATAATCGATGCTATAGAGACACTTCTGCTAGTGAATAAATAATGAAGTTCTACAGAAAAGATGCAGAGTCAACAGAAATATTCAACCAGATATATAGCTAGGAATGATCTTGGAATTAAATGGGGATTTTTATATTTTATAAATTTTTAAAAAGGGAATAAAATAATATAGGTGTGGTACCAATACATAATTATTTGACTCTCGTTTTGCAGAAACTTTAGAGCTGAATGAGATATGTTACACTTGTTCACTTTGAATTAGTTCTAGTTGAAAACAAAGAGCAAAATAAATGTGGAGGCTGGGCGTGGTGGTGCACGCCTGTAATCCCTGTGCTTGGGAGGCGGAGACAGAAGGTTCACACAGGTTCAAAGCCAGCTGCGCTGGCTTAAGAGACCCTGTTTCCAAATAAAAAATATATATATATATAAAAAATAGGTCTGGGAGTGTAGCCCGGAGGTAGAAGGATATCCAGGAACCCTAGTACCACCAAAAAATAAATAAATAAATAAAAATAAATGTGGACTCTTTCTAAATGTAACCTGGATAACAACTCCTATTGCTATATTAAATGATGCTTATTCTAAATAATATTATAGAAGCATTGCTATAAGCATTTAAGGATATATTTATAGAAATATGTCCATTTATTAACAATTATGTCTTGTACATGCATTCATGGGAGAATGATAAGATAAATATGGCATCTCCATACAATGTAAGATGTCCAAATTAACATGGAAACTGTTTATGATATTTTGATAAGCAAATTACAGACTAGTATGTATGACCCTATAATACTACTGTTGCTAAATCACATGAAAATACCTGCATATATGTGAACATAAAGAGAAACACATAAACTCTGGAAGATATACAACAAACTTTTAACAATGATGAGACAGACCTTGTACATCAGAGTCAGTGATGAGAAAGGAGACTCTAACATTTTACATCTTGGTAGTGTTTAAAATTTTTATTCAATCTAACCTATTCTCACAATTTATATATGTGTATGCAGATATATATTCAATACATATATCCATAAACATATATTTGATCAAATAAAAATATGTATGTGTAAATATACATACATATTCATCAGCATATATTTTGGAGAAGTTTATGGTATTTTAGTCTCATAATGTTTATGCCTTCTTATAAATTTAAGAACCATCAGTGTGACCTCTATGACCAATTTAACTGGATGACTTTTATATTGAAGAGGCAACAGCAGTGCTTTAAGACTACCTAAAATGCATTCAGCATCTCTCAGCAGCAAATGTAGATTAATTTTCATGCAGTTTCCATTGCAACTATGCTCTTCACAAAACTGTACTATCTTATAAATGCTCAGAATGAAAATATCATGCTGTTGATTTCACAGATTTATTTCTGAAACATGCTTCCTGTTGTATTAAATGAGCACAAATATTGGTTATATAAGACGTAAAAACCACTCTAGAAAAAAGTTTTTGGGGTAAAGAAAATGAAATGTTTAAAATTGTCTGCTATGTTACTATTTAGAGTGCCTTAAAAAAAATCACAACTCAAGTGTATTTTGGTAACCTTAGTGTTGAGTAGTAATAAAATATAAAAGGTTCTGGGAGTTTGTAGGAGCCCAATATAGAGCACTCTTCTTTCCCACCTCAAATCTTCCCAATTAAAAAATGAGGAAAAAGGGAGGCTAAACATTTAACTTCCTAGTGATGCAGCACATGGTAGAGAATGTGACTAATACCTGCAGGCAAGGGTGTCCAGTACTGAACTCCATAAGCAGACTAACAACTCACATCCCTGGAGGCAGCACTGGACCCCGGGAGCCCTCTCTCAGTCCTACCTCCACAAAACAAGCAGGTAGAGGGGCAGAGGAAACACCTTCTCTGAGTCAGGCCAGGCTGAAAACCACAGGGCAAGGAAGGACCTGGGCTCCACATGACCCAGTGAACCCTCCCAAACTGACCAGGTTGAGGCACTCCTCCCCGCTTAAGAAAAGTGAGGGAGGGACCAGGCTGAGGCCAGGAGGGTTAAATTGGTACAGCTTTTCCAAACTAAAGGGAAAATCAGGAGTAAAAAGAATTCCATTCCAAAGTGAAACTATCCCAGTGGGTAAAATATACCATGTCTTTGCAAATAACACTGAATATACATGAAGAACTTTTGTTTTTTTGGTAGTAAAAATTCAATTATATGCGGACTTAATCACAGGAACAAATATGTATTGAGCACTGCGTGCCCTTAACTGTGCTAGATGCAGAGACTGAAAGGGAGATGCACTGGAGTCCCCAGTCTAGTGAGACAGACTGTATCATAAGCTATGATTAATGATAACACAATTATAAACCAGTTATCTGTGGGTATAGAAAACAATGGCAGAGGAATGCTTACACGATTACATTCATTTATTCCTGTACTTATTTTTTCGATACCTACTGTATGCTATCTCTATCAAAGACAGATATCTATTTAATGGTGAACAAAATAGACATCATCATTCTTCTTACTGAACACATGATCCAGACAGACATCAGCAAAATAAATGCATAAATATGTGATTACAAAATGGAATGTGTTCTGCAAAGGAAAAAATACAGGATACTGCTAGGAAAACTGATAGGTTACATGACTTAGATCATAGAAAAAGATCTGAGGAAACATTTCAACTGAGACTTAAGGATGGGGTATGGCCCATCAGGCAGGCAGAGCAGGGAACAAAGCACTGTAGAAGATGAAAAGGTAAATACAAAGGGCTTTAGGTGGAAGAAAACTGGGGGTGTCCGAGGAACGGATGAGAAAAGGACCACGCCTGAAGATAATACCTGGGAGGTGGTCAGAGGTCGTCTCGTGAAGAGTCGGGTTGGTCATGTTAAGGACTTTAGGTTCTAATTTTTATTATGAATTCATTAAATAACTTAAAGAAGGGAATAACGTGATGAAATTATCACAGGTTAAAGGCTAGGAGAGTAGGGAAAAAGAGCAGGAAAGAGACTGTCACTGAGGTCCAGGTGAGAGAGAGGGGTGGCTAGAAGTTGGGTAGAAGCAATGGACATAGAGAAGTGGGAAAGTTCAAAACGTATTTTGTAGGTAAAAACAACCAAAAGCAGTGATGAATTGGGGTAAGGTAACAGTGGTGAGAACTTCATCAAAAATGATACATGCGCTGGGTGTTGAGGACTGAGCTGGATTTTGACAGATAAAAGAGTGAAGGACATTTGGGTTTGAAGGCCTGTGGATATGCAAAATACGAATCATATTCTGATGCACTACTAATAAAGGGTATGCGAAAAAACAGTGTAGGGAGATGGTTGTTAGTCAGAACTTATTAAAGACCCTTAAAGCTTTCTCTTTTTTAATGTTTATTTTTTATTTTTGCTTTTTACACTTTTTAAAAATTTTTATTGGTGCATTGTATGTATACATCATAATGAAGCAAAAAAAACTTGTGTAGACATAAATGCACATATCACCCAGCCAGCCCCTCCAAGTCCCCACACCACTCCCTCCCCAGCCCTCCCTCTCATGCTTTCAATAAGAAGGTTTAGTTTTGTCTGTTTGTTTAAACAAGACAGAATAATTTCAAATCAATTTCTCTTTATATTAGCCTTTGGAAATTCAGGATGGAAAGTGAAGAAAGAGGGATTCAGAGCCAGTGCCATGGCCTGTACCTGCAATCCCAAATACTCTGGAGGCTGAGGTAGGGAGGATCATTTGAAACTAGGAATTTGAAACCAACCTGGGCACCATAGCGAGACCCTCATCCCCAAACAAACAAAAGTTATAAAAAATAAAGAGTTCAGGACACATACTTGAAAATTATATGTAGATTATGACTAAAATCACTGAATCAAGTAAAGGAGCCCATTAAAAGTACAAATTAAAAGAGAATCCTTGATTAACGTCCAGGAAACCTTTACACTTAAAGAATAAACAGAAGAAATGAGAAAGAAATTTGAAAGATATGAAACTCTTACAGATAGTATAATATGAAAATGAAATTATAAGTAGTTATGGCTAGTAATTATATATGTCAAGCACTGTTTATAAGGACTTTATATATTGAATTGTATATTTTAAAATATTTTACTATAATATTTGAGGTAGGTAGTATTATTAACCTTTTGTTATAGATGTGGAGACTGAAGCATAGAAAAGTTTAAGTTGCTTGTCTAAAGTTACTGACCTAGTAAGTAGCAGAGCTGAGATTCAGGAAAATTTATTATAATCTTAACCTCTAGGTTTACTGTCTATCAAGACCCAGATATTTATCATTTCTGTTCTCCATAAACAATATTTTTTAAAATAGAACAAAAACTAGCTTAGTTATACTTACAGGACGCTTCTGAGGTTTCTGATGAATTCACCAAACCTCTGGTTTCAGTAAGTGTTAATTATAACAATAGTCTACATGAATTCATGTGAAACTACCAGTGCCAATCTCAATACTATGCATGGGGAGGGGAGGGGCTGGGGAGGGGAAAGTCAATCAAGTACTGTGGTGCATGTGCAGCCCTGTCACTCTGAACTACAGTATGTCAGACTACAGTGCACCAATAGAGATGTATATTTAAAAAACTAGTCTCTAGCCGGGCATGGTGGCGCATGCTTGTAATCCCCACGCTTGGGTGGCGGAGACAGGAGGATCGCACAGGTTCGAAGCCAGCCACGCTGGCTTAAGAGACCTGGTTTCCAAATAAAAATATAAAAAATAGGTCTGGGAGCGTAGCCTGGAGGTAGACGGGCTTCCAGAAACCCCAGTACCTCACACACACACACACAAAAAGTAGTCTCTAGGTTGACTAGTGTGCTCCACCCTATTCAAAATATAATTTGTAAGTAATTAAACATCTTGGTATTTATAAAGGGAAATATTACGTAAAGCAGGAACTATTAAATACATTAAAGAATAACATCTTTAATCTTCCTGAACATGGCAGATTAATTTTCTAAATATAAAACTTTACACACATATGTACATTTTACATAATCTATATATGCATATATACATATACACACACATAGAAGTTCCTCCTTATAAGTGGTTTCACTTTCTTCAGTTTTAATTACCTGTTCTCTCAATTATCAGGGTCAGTAGCAGTTTGAAATTATTAAATAGAAAATTCTAAAAAAAGCAACTTAAAAATTTTACACAATTTTCATTATAGTATTACTGCAATTGTCCTATTTTATTATTAGTTATTGTTAATCTTTTACTGTGTCTAATTTGTAAACTTTATCACAGATATATAGAAGAAAAAATACCACATCTATAAAATTCTATACTATCTGTGGTTTTAAGCATCCACTAGGGGTCGATCTTTAATGTTCAGGCATAATAAGAGATTAACAACAATAATAAAATAGAAAAATTTAAACAATATAATAAGGACTATATGAATGTGGTCTATTTCTTCTGAAAGAGTCAAGAAAAATATTAACATATTTAGACCACAGTTTGCCATCTATAACTGAAACCAAGGAAAGTGCAATGGTGGATAAGGTGGGACTACTGAAGAAAGAATAAGTTCATAGAGATGAACTCATATTAAGGTGTTCTCTTATAATTGCTTTCTTACTGGTTAAAGTTTATTAAAAGTGGAAATATAATTATAACCTTATAATAAACCTGGTTCTCAACTAAGGATGATTTTGCTACTCCCCACCTCCACCCCAGGGGACATTTAGCAGTGTCTAGTGATATTCTGGGTTGTCACAACTAAGAGGTGGGTGGTGTTACTGGCATGTAGTGGGTTCAGACCATTATACATCTTACAATGTGTAGGACAGCCATCCACAGTCAAGAATAATCCAGCCTAAAATAGTGGTAGTTTGAGAAAGACTGCTATAAAAATAATATCTACTCCACTAGAGGTCAGATCTGAAAAATTAAGAAAAATGTTAACTATTGGAAAACTCAGTATATATTTTAACACATAGATAAAAAGACTATTCTATTCCAAAATTTAAAAATAAAATTCACTTAATTTTGACCTTTAAGATGAAGCTGAATAAATGTTCTACCATTTTTGTCATCCTTAGTATTATTGCACTAGTTATAAGATAGATGGTCCTTTTTCTTAAAATATTTAAACTCAATATTTTGATTTCACTCTTCACTTGAGAAATTTTCACTTGGGAATCCTTTCATGAAACTCATTATAGAAAAGCTAATTACACATATCAAAGATTTTAAAGTGGAAATCCATAAATACTGGCATCTCATTAATAACACTAAAATGCAGTGGATGGACGAGGTACCTGGACTGACATTTCTGTCACTACTTCCTCTGTCACTGTTTATGAAGGAAAAAGCAATCTCCAACAGATGCTATGTGTTTAATTTAACTTAGGGAAAATTTTATGACTGAGTGATAAACCCACAAAACCAGAATTTATAGTAGAAGTTCTTATACTACTAAGTATGATGATACCAGAGGGCATTACCATTTTTTAAAGGATAAAGAATCAATGAGCAGATTGTCATTACGAAAATTCATTCTGTATCATACATATCACCCAAGAGGTTAATATTTTATGCTTATAAAACTTAACATAAAATTAAATTGCAAATATTTTCTCACAATCTACTAAAATGACAGCCTAAGGCAATACACTGCCAATATGAAGCATTTGCTCGGCTCTAGTGAACATATTTCCTGTATGATTTATGTGAGAAGGGCTTCATTTGCTACTTCATAGATTCTGTAATGAAGATTCTTTTCTCATATGAAGCCCAGGAAGTATAAGAGCTTCTTTAAAACTTGGAACTCAATAAATGTAATCCCAAATTACCAATAAGTAATAGTCAAAAAAATGAGGCCTTTTCTCAAGTTTATGACTATGTCACTTCAAACAACAGCCGTTACTCCACTATCCAAATTCATAAAACGCATCTAAATAGTCCATACACAAAACACATTCCCCATTCTTGAGGAACCAAACCAGAGTAACAAATTTCAAGCAAAATAACAGTAGATTATACCAGAGTAACAAGTAAAATCATCTACTGTTATTTTACTTGAAGTAGATACTCCCTCCCCTGAACCTAGAAAAATTAAATATGATTTCAATGCTTTCCCCTAAAAACATTACGAATAAAAGTAGATTGCCTTGGAGATACACGTGTGTGTGTGTGTGTGTGTGTGTGTGTGTGTGTGTGTGTGTGTGTTGAAACAGGGCCTCACTAAGTTGCAGAGAGCCTCACTAAGCAGCTGAAGCTGGCTGAGAACCTGGATCCTCCAGTCTCAGCCTCCCAAGTATGGGGAATTACAAGCATGCACCACCATGCCCGGCTTGACTTGTATATTAAAACGACAATAACACTCCATGTAATATACAAAAAATAAAATTGATTTCACTATCATCAACCCAATGCCTCATAAACTGATATGTAGCAATTTTTAGCCAGTGAAGTGTTTGCTTTTGGTAAGTTTCATGATAAACATAGAAGAAAAAAATGTCTTTATCTGGAACTTTTTAAGAAACATAGGCACCTAGCTTTTTGATGAAGTCTTAGAAATTTCCAGATCTTATATAAAAGTATAATAGAAAACTCTCACCTTAAGCACTCAGCATCGTTTTGAGGCTTTTCTTTGATTTTTATTTTTTCTCCCTCTAGGTATTTGGTAGTAAAAATGGCTTCATTCTCTTCATCTTTAAGAACTAAACAGTAAAGAAAAAATTCTTATAACCTTTTGCTTTATTTTTAAATGCACTTGTACTGATTCATTGTAATTATACATCATAGTGAGATTCACTGGGATGCAAACATGTATACATATTCAGCATAAAGGTTACTTTTGTTCACTCATGAAAAGAGTCAAATTTTTTGTATTGCACATCAAATATACATATGAATATTTTTTTATTTTCTACTTCAACATAGCAGCTGAAAGCACAAAAAAGATCTTTGCAGAATTTATAATATTAATAATATCAGCGGTAAAGCCAGGCATGGTGGCACATGCTTGTAATCCCAGCATTTGGGAGGCTGAGACAAGAGAATAGTGGTTCGTAGACAGGCCTCAGCTACTTAGAGAGGCCCTCGACAACTTAGTGAGGCCCTGTTTCAAAATAAACAAAAAAAATAGCTCAGAGGTAGATTGCCCCTGGGTTCCATCCCCAGTACTACTGCATCATCATCATCATCATCATCATCATCATCATCATCATCATCATCATCGTAATAATATCAGCTGTAACACCAATTCAGTGTTGTATCTATTCCTTTTTTATACTAATACCATATCCCAACAGATTAATATATTTTGAAAGGATAATATATCCCTGCTATATTCTTTTACCAAGCAAAATAAACTAACACAAAAATAAAATACCTTTATATTTTCTCTGGAGAGTAAACAACTCTTGTGTCAATTCATTCTTTTGTCTTTGAAGTTCATTTAACTGGCCACTCTCCTGTTCCAATGATTTCACTTCTAGAAACAAATACAATAACATCTAAAAACTACTTAGGAATACATTTAATCAAGGAAATGAAAGTTTGTATGCTTGGAAACTATAAAACATTGATTTAAAAAATTGAAGACAAAGCTAAGGAGAAATATATCCCATGTTCATGAATCAGAAGAATTAATAGTGTTTAAATGTCCATATTACCCAAAGCAACATACAGGTTTAATACAATTCCCATAAAAATTCCAATGGCATTTTTCAAAGAAACAGAAAACAAAACCTCTAAAATGTCTAGAAACAGACAAATAAAAAACACATTTTAAATATTTAGGCTTTTCCCTAAATATATCAGCATTATTAACTTTTTCTCATATAATAAAAATTTAAGCAGCATAAATTTTAAACTCCAAATGGCTTCCCTTGACCATCTAGAAACTGTCTTTAATAAACTAACCAGCACTCATTAATCACCAAGTGTTTCAAAAAAGATGTTAGGTGGTGGTTAGGCTAACAAAAGATAATCCAAACTATGTAATATCACTAAGTACAATGAACTCCTAAGAAGATAATAAGAAAATAAACCTCTATAACCAAAGAGCATTTATTTAAGAGTATTTACTGTATTTAGTACAGTATTTACTACATAACTAAAGTCTTTCTCAATATTACAAATATTGTTTCTTCTACTTAAAATCCCCGACCTCCCTTGATTTTCACAACTAATGCCAATTCATCTGTTAAAATTCATCTCTAAATTTTTCAAATGCTTTTTATTCTGCCATAATCTTCTCGAACTCCATTTACACATTTATTAGACTGCTTGAACATTATTCCAGAGGTTTCAGGGGTCAGTCCATGGGCAATTGGCTTACAGAAGAAAAAGGGCTTGGTAGCAAAGCTTTAGTGCATAGAAGAGGGGGAAGGAAAAGGTCCACTCTACTCATGGCAGCAGGAGCAGAGAAAAACTGTCTCTAGATCCCAGTGACCAAACCCTCCAGCCATGTCTCATATCTGAACCTTATTGCATTTCCCACATGCGAGGTTTTGAGAGACATTTTAAACCATAACACACGTGCATATGTATATGCATGTATGTATGTATGTTTACATATATATACAACCCAGGAGCCATGTGTGTATATGTATACATGTGTACACACTACATATGTGTGTGTGTGTATGCTTGTATCACTTTGAATCTCAGTATAATGTGTGATTTCATTGTACCAATAAACAGATATATAAAAAGAAAATAACCTATATTAAATACTACTATAGACCCACCCTATAAAAATGTTATAAACAAGGTTTTAATCTGAGCCATAGCAATGTAAATGTCTGGTAAAAAATAACTTTAGCTAAAACAATGTCTCTATTATTTAGAGGAAGATAGCAAAACTCAAACCTTCAACAGAATTGTAAACACAATGTCTCGTATGCAGTCCAAAATCACTAGACATCTGAAAATGTGAAAATAACTAGGGCAAGGGGGAAATTGGGTCAACTGAAATATGCACAGAAATGACAAAGATGATGCGACTGAAGACCAGGAATTTACAACTACTTTTATAAAGATTCACAGGGACATGATCTTAATGAAGAACTAAATGGAAAGATAAAAAGTAAACACTTAACCAGGGATAGATGAAATTTTTCTTAACTCGATAAAAGGCATCTATGAAAAAACTCATAGCCATTATAAAACTCATTAGTGAAAGAATGACTTTCCTATCTAAGATCAGGAGAAAGAAAAAAAATATCCACTCTTACCATTTCTAATCAATACTGTACTGGAGAGTTTAGCTAGGGTATTCAAGCAAGAAAAAGAAATAAAAGACATCCGCATTAGTAAAGTAGTAGTAAAACTATCTGTTTAAAGGTAGCATGATCTTGTATATAAAAAATCCCAAGGAACTTAAGGAACTCAACACTAAGCAAACAACCCGGGTAGCCAGGTGTGACGGTGTGCACTTGTAATCCCAGCACTTGGGAGGCTGAGACAGGAGGATCACGGTTTGTGGACAGCCTCAGCTACTTAGTGAGGCCCTCTACAACTTAGTGACACCATTTCAAAATAAGGAATAAAAAGGAATAATATAAAAATATAATAATATAAAAAGGAATAATAAGGAATAAATAGGTCTGGGGGTGTAATTTGTGGGTGAATACTCCTGGGTTTCATCACCAGTACCAAAAAAAAAAGAAAAAAGAAAATAACCCAATCAAAAAATGGGCAAAAAATGGGCAAGTGAAATAAATAGACACTTCACAAAAGAAGATATTCAAATGGCCAATAAATGTATTAAAAAATGCTTAGCATCATTAGCAATCAGAGAGATGCAAATTAAAACTATCCTGAGATTTCACCTACCTCCAACCAGAATGGAAATCATTCAAAACACAAACAGTAACAAATGCTGGCGAGGATGTAGAGAAGTGGGAACGCTAATACATTGTTGGTGGGATTGCAAATTAGTGCGACCACTTTGGAAAACAGTATGGAGGATCCTCAGAAGAATGGGAACGTACTTACCATATGATCCAGCAATACCACTTCTGGGTATCTACCCAAAAGAATGGAAACCAAACTGTCAAACTAATGCATGTGCATCTATGATCATAATCAGACAACATTCCTTATGCCCAAAGAGCTACCCATAAGTCATTCCTCTCTGCATATAAGAGACCACAGTTTATGAACAATTTTTAATATTTGTCTGAACTCAGTGGGGTTAGTTCAGTATGGCTGCAAATGCTATAAAAATAAAATTGTCTTTTAAAGATAAATATAATGAGATGTTTAATTTTGACAAAAGGAACTATTTAATCAGCTCAGGATCTTTTGTGTATACTCTATGGACAATCTGGAGAGACAAGTACTGTTTTAATGTCACATTCACCAGTGGAGTTTGTGGTATATGGTATAAATTTCTTGATAATATATTTCTTAATCTCAAGGCAAAAGATATATCCATATAATAGCTCTCTTTTTATTTCTTCTTCAGATATAACCTGTATTATAACATAACCTAAAATGCTTCTTCACCAAACTTTCTTGGCTGTATTTCCTATGTTGCCATTATTCAAAAGTTAACATTTTCTCTTCTATTTTATAGACGCTGTCTCAAAACAATATTTTTAAAAAGAGCTGAGGATAAGCTTATAGGTAGAGCACTTGCCTAGCATGTATAAAACCCTGGTTCAATCTCCAGTACAACACACACACACACACACACACACACACACACACACACACACACACATACACTTATTATTAACAGTAATTTCTTCAAAAACTATTTATTTGGTAGTTTTTCCCCCAAAAAGATAACTCTGTGAAATATGTTTAAAGACTATAGCAAGGCTGGGCACTTGTGATCCTATTGTCTCAGCTTCCCAAGTACTGGGATTACAGGTGTGTATCATCATGTCTGGTTTTTCATTCAATTTTTCTAACAGTGTGGTCTTAGAACTTAGTCAAACCTAAGATACTGGTGCTGTAGCTAATAAAAACCTCTAGGAAAAAAGATGAAATCTCGACTAATTTAATTCTACTAAGTCAGGACTCTTCTGCTTAATGAAATCATATACCATGATAAAAAATAAATGTCTCTCAATGCACGTGAGTTCTTAGAATTGTTACCCTTTCACTTTCCAGTCGTTTTTCTTTACTCAGCCTAGTGCAGTTTCCTGTTCACAGTGGGTAACACACAGCCAAAGATTCAACGGGGCCTCTACATAAACTTCTGACGCTGCTTCTCTGTGTGGACCGTTCTCTCAAGGACTGACTTGGCCTCCCTGACCTAAAATCTCTGTGTCATCAACTCCTTCTGATCACTTGTCATTGTTCAAGTTCCTCTTCACAGCATTACTGACCAAAATCTGTGTGCAGATGGAGTACTCCTTAATTGCTGGTTTCCTCTCCATCAGGAATCACAGTCCTACATTGTTTCTTGTTCTTAATATCTGAAAATAGTGTTTAATATTATTTTCTCCAGTCTTCTAACTTTGCAGTAGGAGGGAAAATTCCATTCATTTCTCCTTTTTGATCATAAGTAAAAGCCAATTACATAATATTTAAGTTATCTTTTACTTGTCTGTCTTCCACATTAGACCATAAGCTCCTGGAAAACAGGAATCGTGCTTATTCAATTCTTGTATTAGTGCCTAGAACTGTATAAATATAGAGAGAGCACAAGAGTAGGTGCTAAAGAAAGTGTGTTGAACTGAATTAAAATGAATCATATGATTGTCTTCAAATATCTTTGATTATTCACAATATTTTTGCCCATTGATATAGGTAATAAGTTGACAGTCCTATAAAAATTAATAGATTCACATTTGTGTTTTTGCTAAGAGGTAAAAATTTTAAATATAACTACATCTAACAATTAAGATATGCATTCTAGGATACTATAACACAATATTTTAAGAAATTAAAAGTCAAGCTTTGCATGTGGCACACGCTTGTAATCCCAGCATTTGGGAGGCCGAGACTGGAGGATCATGGTTCAGGGACAGCCTCAGCTACTTAGCGGGGCCTTTCACAACTCAGTGAGACGCTGTTTCAAAAATAAAAAAGGGCTGGGGATGTAGCTCAGAGGTACAGTGCCCCTGGGTTCCATCTCCAGTACCAAAAAAAAAAAAAAAAAGTAATTAAGAGCCAGGCATGGTGGTGCCCCTTGTAATGGCAGTGCTTGGGAGGCTGAGACAGGAGGACTGCAGGTTTGTGGACAGCCTCAGCAACCAGTAAGACTTTCATCAACCTAGTGATACTCTGTTTACAAAAAATAAAATAAGGCATGGGCTATAGCCTGGAGGTAGAATGTCCCTGGCTCAATCCCACCTAAAATAAATACTTTTTATTCTTTATTAGATGATTTATCAGATGTTCTTTGATAAAATATCTTTGCAAAACATAGGTAAGAATGATAGAAAATTTTTGGATCTATTCCTGAGAAAGGATTATTTTCTTAGTCCTGACTCTTTAGGCTAAGTAGACTGAGATTGAAAGATTGATTTTTTTTTTTTTTTTTTTTTTTTTAGTGGTACTGGGGGTTCCTGGAAACCCTCCGGGCTACACTCCCAGACCTGTTTTATATTTTTATTTGGAAACAGGGTCTCTTAAGCCAGTGAGGCTGGCTTCGAACCTACGCGATCCTCCTGTCTCCACCTCCCAAGTGCAGGGATTACAAGCGTGCGCCACCATGCCCGGCTGAAGATTGATTCTTTAAAAAAAAATTTCCATTTTCTAACAAAACTTGCAGAACTAAAACACTGTGCTGTGGTGATAAGTTCCCCTCCCCCACTTCCCACTGCCTTATCCTTATTTTACTATTATAATTATTTAAAGCTTTATGGGGTGTAACTGATGTGGTAATCACTTTCAATTTCTTTCACTGCTTAAAACAGTTTTAATCAATAGCTCAGTTTTATTGCTATGTATAGTAAACAAAGTAAAACAATCAAAATTCACTCCCATCTTTTAACATCAATTTTCCTCATATATACATTGTCAATCATTAACAGATATTACCAAGCAAATAAAAAGTAAAATATACAACTTGCCTCACATTCAAGAAAAACTGACCAACTGGAAGAAATGTGTCATAGGAACATTTAAAAGTAATGTTATAGCAATCATTATAGTCATTATTTTGAAGCCAAAAGTGATCAATCCTTTCATCTGTAATTATCAGATGTTAAAAATGAAGTCATTTCACAAATATATACTGAAGATCAAGTAGTCTATCCCTTTAATTTCTGAGGCCAAAAACTTTGGATCAACTTTAGTATCTCTCTTGTTCTTCCATTCCCACACCTAGTTCATCAGAAAATCCTGCTCAGCAAACTTTAAAATATAGATTCCAGAATCTGAATACCTACTGGCATTTCCATTGCTTCTTCCCTTATCTAAACCAACATCCCCTCTCAAACATTACTGCCCCTTCCTCCCCAGGTGTCCCTATTTCTGCCTTTACCTCCTCTAAGTGCTTCTCCAGCAGCCAGAGGAACCTGTAAGACGTGAGACTTTTCACTCCTCTGTTCACAGCCTCCGATGTCTTCTAACCTCACTAGTGAAAGTCAGAGGGCAGCCCACAGGGTCCAGGTGATTCTTGTTCCCTTTCTGACCTCATGACCTTTCCTTCTACTCTAAAGAACTTGGGCTCTTTGCTTTTACTCAAAAACAGATTAAACACAATCTCCCTACCGGAGCTTTGCCTGCCAATCTTACCTGTGAAGTGCTCTTCCCCAGTACCCATTTGGGCCCCTTTCTTTTCACTTTCAGGTTTTATTCAAATATACCTTATTAGGACTTCCGGGAAGATGGCGACCGAGAAAAGTGGGGCTTAAGAGCCCCGAAAACAACAAATCTCCATTACCACAAAATCAGCACCTTTCATAGCCAGAAAACACCATCACCAGTGAAACAAAAAATCACCAGGCTCCAGAGAGAAAGCAGACTGAGAACAGAGCCAAAGAGGAGATACACCGGCCTCACGCCCAAGGCCGCGGCAGACGCGGCAGCAGCGCCATACTGCCAGCGGCACCGGCAAATTCACGGGATGGCTACAGCAAGCTGAGGTGAGCTGCGGAACAGCCAGGCGGGATTTCTCTGCGCAGAGAGCATCTAAAGCTCCCAGTGGCCGAGCTCAGCACACGCCGCAGGGATACAGAGTGGAAATCAAAACCAAGAAGAAAAACACCAGCCCCACAGCCGAGGACATAGCAGCGGTGCCATATTGCCACCGGCGGCAGCAGCACCGAATTCACCAAGTCTAGTACAGCTACATCTGCGTACTCAAGAACAGTGAGTCAAATTGCGGGCCACAGAGGAGAAATCCCATTACTGTACTCCCTAGAACTTGACCCAGTGGGGGAGGGGCGGTGGCTGAGATATCACACCATAGGAGAACATGCAACCTGGCACCCCCCACAGTCTAAAGCAGCCTCTATCGACTCTCTGGGTCGGAGACTCTGTGCTACAACCCAGTAAAGGAGTAGTGGGGTCTGAGATACTACTGACTCGAGATCCAGAACACCTTAAGTGAAGTCACAGTGACCCAAGGGAAGAACCCAGAGAAGGTACAAACTTCTGAAATCATGGGAAAGAGGAATAATACTGGAGCAATAAATGCCCACAACCCCACAACATCAGAACCCGATAAAACAGAAAATCAGAGATTTCTAGAAGATCAAATCAGGAAAATAACTAGAAATAATAGAGGTGCTTCGAAAAGAACTCAGAGAGAGCCAAAAAGAGATAAAGGATGCAATTAATGAAGTAAAGGCCTCAATTCAAAGCACAAACAACCGATTAGACCACATGGAGAACAGAATCTCGCTCTTAGAAGATGAGCAATCCAAAAATGAACGCATAGTTTCTAATCTAGAAAAAAATATCCGACAGCAGGAATCTGATATTGAAGAAATATGGGCCCAATTTAAGAGAGCTAACCTAAGAATAATTGGAATAGAGGAGGGAAAAGAAAGTGAAACCAAAGTGATCAACAATCTCTTCAAGGAAGTAATAGCAGAAAATTTTCCAGACATAGAGCAAGAGGTCGATACACAGGTCCAGGAAACTTATAGAACTCCCTTTAGACAGGATCGGAGAAGAGGATCCCCACGCCACATAATTGTCAAAATGACCAATGTGGAAGCCAAGCAGAGAATCTTAAAGGCAACAAAAACAAAGGGCCAAGTGACACTCAGAGGCAAACCAATTAGAATCACTCCAGACTTCCCAAACCAAGTCATGAGAGCCAGAAGGGCTTGGAGTAACATATTCCAAACTCTGAGAGAAAACAACTTCCAGCCAAAAATTTCCTACCCAGCAAAACTTTCTATCAAATTAGATGGAGAAATAAGAAGCTTCCATGACAAACAGAAACTGAAGGAATTTATGTATTCAAAACCAGCACTAGAGAAAATACTCAAAGAGATTAACTACAAAGAAGAAATAGGTAACACACTCCAGAACTAAAGAAACAAGATTTTCCATCCAACAGACAACTAAGATTGATTATCTGTGGAGATTCATTATTTATGTTAGTCTTTTACCTATCTCTAAAGGGTATTGTTTGCCTTTATTGTTGTTAATTTTTAGGATTTCTAGTTGGAATATTAATATACCTTCAGATATAGCAATTGGAAATATTTTATCCCATTCTATTAGTAACTGTTAACTCTGTTTACATTGTCTTTGGATATACAATATTATTTTTTCTTTTTTAGGGAGTTTGTATACTCCTCTGTTGCCTGTGCCATTGAAATCATAACCAAGAAATCACTGCCAATTTCAATGTTGTGAGGTTTTATGACCCAGATTTTCTCCTAAAAGTTTATAGTCTTAAGATTTATATTTAAGTCTTTTATCTATTTTGAGTTATTATTTGTATATGGGATTAGGTAAGGGTCCAATTTTATTTTTTCATGTAATTATTATTTTTCAACTATATTTAGTTAAAAGATTATTATTTCCACCACCAAATGTTCGTGGAAACCTTGTCAAAAATAACTTGACAATATAGGGAAGAATTTAGCTCTAGGCTTTTATTTAACTCCAATGGTTTATATATCTGCCTTCATAATAGTACTACACTGTTTCAATTATTGTAGCTTTATATGGTTTGAAATCAGAAACTATATATCTTCTAGCTTTGTTCTTTTTCAAGATCGTTTTGGGTACCTAGAGTCCATATTTCACAGTAGGATAGATTTTTTTCTGAAAAATAAATATATAAATATATGATAGTTTCACCTAAAAAATAGAAAAAAAAATATTCTCTGGTAAGAACGAAAGCAAAAAGAAATATTGAAATGTTATCTTTAAGTCATCAAAAGCTTGCTATCAGACAAATGAAACTGTTATGTGAGATTATCATTTTTAATTTTAGATAAATTGCCATAATACTAGATGTCAACTACTAAGCCAAGCATGGGAGGGAGGGATAGGAAGAGAATGGGGTGGGGATTGGGTGGGGGATGACTGGGAAAAGTGTGCATGTATGTCTACAAAAGTATGTATCCTACCATGATGTATGAATACAGTGCACCAAAAAAAATATATATATACCTCATTAGTGAGGCCTTCCCTGAGCATCGGAAACCGTGCTACAGATGCAACCACCTAGGCTAACAACCCTCCTTCCCTCACTTTTCTCCTCACCCACCCTTCCCTACTTCCCTTCCTTCCTTACTCTCTTCCTTCCTTCCTGTTTCCTCTATTTCAATATTGACTCCACAAAAGGAGAGATTTTTTTTCTTCTCTTTTGGTCGTTTATAGTTACACCAATGCCTGTAACAGTGTCTGATACACAGAGTATACAATAAATATTACTGAATGAATGAATGAATAAATATTCTAAGAGAATTTCCAAAGTATATTTATGAGAAAAGAAGTTCTTACCCCTGTAGAAATATATACTTTAGTGGGGGAGAGAAACGTGAATTAATAAGCATAAAGTATATGATTACATTGAACTACAAATAGGTAAAGAGAACTATGAAAGAACACAGCCAGAACCACTCACCCAACATGCAACCGGAAGGAGAGAGGAGCAGAGAACTTTCTGAGGAAGTAGCATTTGACCTGTGATCAGAAGGACTGAGTTAAAGAGGTAAAAGTTAAGAGAAGACTTGCAGATAGAGCACATTCACAGGTCCCGAGAGGAAGCACCACGTGATCTGGGGAACAGGAGAGGTCAATGCATCTTCAGCAAGGAGACTGCAGGGTGAGACTGGAAGGAGGACAGATGCTAGGAGTGACAAAATATGCCGCGATCTTGGTTTGCTATGTTTCCTGGGATACTTTTACATAAAGCATAACTTAGGAGGCTCAGTATAATAGACCATTACTATCATCTTTTTCAAATACACAAATTTAGTATTTTGAAATATTTTGGTAACTTCAAGGTGCAATAATAGAATATAACTCTGAGGTTTAAAAAGCAGTAAATCAAAGATGATTTGGGGAAAACACTCTTCAATAGAAAATAATAAAACCAGCCACGAAAGGCTTAGAATGGAGATTATTCAAAACCCATTGCAACTGGCTAACTATTCAGAGTTGAGGGATGAAAGCTCAGCAGGAAGATCAGAGGAGGAGGCCAAGGGAAGAAGGAAGAAAGGGGGAAACCCAAGTGTCAGGAAATGCAGGTGTGGTGGCACAAATGAGAAGGGGACAGAGCAAGCACTGAGAGGCAGGACAATGGAAACTAAAACTGCCGGGAAGAAAAGGGCCCTCTCACCTGCTCAGAGCTGAAGCCTCCCTTCTCTACTTCTACTATCAAGGAGTCACCCGAAACAGTTCCACAGGTGATTTTTTGAAACCTGAGGGATATGATGTGCCTCAAATTTACATTTTTTTAACTAGGGAAAAAAGAATTCACATTCCTTTTGCAAAGTCAGTAACACACACACACACACACACACACACACACACACACGATAAATCTCGCTCATAAACAATGATGTAAAAGTCTTACTGAAAATAATTCAGTAATAGAAGACACACGCTCAAACACACACAATAAACCTTGCTCATAAACACTGATGCAAAAATCTTAATATCAAAAAAAATTCAGTAATATACTAGAAGACTAAGAGACCACACTAAGTAAGGCTAACGACAGGATATTTATTAATATAACTCATTGGGGGGGTGGAGGGAGAAGGGAGAGGGAAGAAGAGAGGAGGCAGACAGCAAGTAGGAGGAGAAAGTGATCTTCAATGCTGCATTATGATTAATGATAAAACTCTATATTTTCAAAAATAATTAGTACTTAACAATGTCCTAAAATTATCAATGAAACTGATTTTAAAATGTACTAGGTATTACAAAACAAAGTTATCATTAGCTGAAACTGATACAAAAACCTCAGTGAATAAAGTGCAAATAAAAGAATTTGATAAGGTAGGTTATTCGAAAATTAGAATATGGAAAAAAGTCACTGACCTATAGATAAACAGTAACCAGAAAAAAAATACCACAGAGGAAAAGATACCATTTATGATACTTAGTAATACTTAGAGAGATGTTAACAAGAAAAAGGCAAAGCTTTAATTGAAATCTTGTTTTTTGGGTAGGAAGAGTCAGGACTGGCAATGTCTTTCCCCCTATATTCCTTAATAAATTTGGTGCAGATCTAATTAAAACACAAGATAATTTCTAACTTGACAATAATTAACTTTTGCCTAATAAAACAAACCCAGGAGGATATGAATAATGAAAACCAAGAAGAAAGGATTGTCCCCGTAGATGCCAAGGCATGTTATGAAAGTAAAATAATCACAAAACAAAGTAGAGCAGACAGAGTACAGAAAGACATGTGCATGACACATACATATATAATGTGAATTTACTATATGACAAGTGCCACTGGTTGAAATAGATAAATTATATAATAAATAATATGAAACAGCCATCCAGTTATTTGGAAAAAGCAAAATTGGAACCCTATCTCTATCATTAAGTTCTAGATGGATGTAAAATATAAATTAAGAAAGGAAAACAAAATTATAAATACACATGGCTGAACTTTTGAAAAAAATACATACACAAAGAAAGGCTAAGTTAGAGACAAAATTCAGACGCTATAAAGGAAAAGACTAATTATAGTGAGAGATACATTTCTATATTTCTATGGCATTTAAACACATGTACACTCATGTGCACGTGTGCAAGCATGCACACACACACACACACACACACACACACACACACACACACACAACTATAAGCAAATCCAAAAGGCAAGCAATAAACAAGGAAACAATATTTACAAGACACATGATAGGGACTAACTTCCTTAACTAACAAAAAGCTAATATTGGCAAAGACTAAAATTATTGATAAAACTGCTTAGTAATGGTATAGGATAATGCTACAGGAAAATAGGCAGTTTCCTTTATTTTTGAGAGCAAAAGTAACAAATTCAATTTTAAGGAGCATAATTTGGCATTTAATTTCTTTATGTTTTCCTCTGATCTGCACGTTTCAGTAGCTTTTACCATAAAAATATATTCACAAAGGAAAAGTAAGATGAAAACTCTGATGAAGTCCCCTAGATATGGACACATAGGTTGTTTCCAGATTTTTTATTTGTTTTCTTCTTCTCAAAATAACTACCAGTCTTACCATGTGTACACTACTTCCAGTCTTCTCTAGAAACTTTGCTTCTTTGTTGAATATTAAATTCTACCTCTATACTGGCTCAAACAATTCAAAACTTAAATATTTTCAAATATTTCTCACCTCAAAAAAGAGAAATTAACGTTGGACGTGGTGGCACACACTTGTAATCCCAGCATTTGGGAGGCTGAGACCAGAGGATCTTGGTTCACAGACAGCCTCAGCTACTTAGCGAGGCCCTTCGCAACTCAGTGAGAATTTGTTTCAAAATTTAAAATAGACTAAAAACCTAGAGCTGGGGGGTGTAGCTCAGAGGTACAATGCCACTGGGTCTCATTCCCAGTACCACACACACACAGAAAAAGAATTTAAAAAAAGATGACCCTACTTTTCCACTACAAACCCTCCCCTTACCTCCACTCTTCCTTTGTTACAGAACTCTTATCCACAGAGAGACTTCCAAGATTTTTTTGTTCCTTTTTATGATACTGGGGATAGAACGCAGGGGCATTATGCCTCCGAGCTACACCTCAGCCCTATTTTTTATTTTTTATTTTAAAACAGGGTCTCACTAAGGTGCGAGGGCCTAAGTAGCTGAGGCTGGCCGCGAATCTGCGATCCTCTTGTCTCAACCTCCCAAGTACTGGGATTACAAGTGTGCGCCACCATGCCCAGCTTTCAAAGACTTTTAAGAACCTTCAAACCAACTTTTCAAAGCAACTGTACCATTCATTTTACATTTTCATCACTCCTATATGAGTTTCAGATGTTCGCATTCTTGTCAATATTGGTTTAGTTTGTCTTTTTAATTTTGATTAAATGAATATAATGGGAATATTTCACTGTGTTTTAATTTGTATTTTCTGGTATGTTTCCACATAATTCTTTGGTCATTAGTATCCTATGATAAAGTTCAACACCCCCCCCCCATTTTTAAGTTGGCTTTTTTGCCTTACTATTTTCAGGTTATAAGAATACATTGGCAGACATACTTTCTCTGTGTCTTTAGTTTTTCATTTTCTTACATGTCTTAAATTTTTATTTTAAATTCAGTTGTGTTTTTTCTCTTCTACAGTTCATGTTTCTATGTCCCATCTAGGAGGTCATTCCCCTTTCCAAGATGGTTAAAATTTTCTGATTTCTTCTAGAAGATTCATAATTTCAGATTCTATGCTTAAGTTCATTTGAGTTAATTTTTAAGATGGTGTGCAGAAAGGGTTAAGAGTCATTACTGTACAATCCCTGTCTAAATGTTCCAGCACCACTTGTTGAAAAGGCTTTCCTTTCTCCCACTGAACTGCTATGCCATCTCTGTTGAAATCAAATGTTTAAGTATCTATATCTACTTCTGGACTCTTCTGTTCTACTATGCTCTGTGTCAGTCAGCTTCGTCTTGCTGTGACCAAAATACCAGACAAGAATAACTTACAGAAGGAAATATTTATTTTGTCTCACAATTTCAAATATTTAGTCTGTGGTCAGCTAGCTCCAGACAGGAACATCATGGTGGCAGGCCAGGGCTGGGGAAAGGTACTCAGGTTGTGGCGGCTGGGAGGCAGGGGATGAATATAGTCCCCAGCCCACACCTCCAGAGTTCCACCTGCCTCCATCTTGCTTCACTTGGACCACGTCTTCAACAAGGGAGCTTTGTGAGGGACACTGCAGAATCAAACCATCACATGGTCTATGCTCTATATTCCTATTCATAAGCCAGTGAAATAGTATGTTTAATTTTAGTAAATTTTAACATCAGGAAGTATAAACTTTTCCTTATTTTTTCAGTTTTCTATTTCTTCTATTTCAAATGCAGTTATTTTTACTTTCAGTTTGTTTGCTCTTTCTGTAGTTTCAACAAGTAAAACATTCTATCATTGATCTTAGGCCATTGTTTTTATTTTATTTTTTTACTAATATAAGCATTAAAAGGTACCTGTGTATCTCCTTTAACAAAAGATTGTTACATTAAATCTGTACTATCACTCAGCTCAAAATATTTTCTAAATTACTTCTGATTTTACCTCTGGTTCATGAATTATTTATAAGTGTGTTTAATTCCCAAATGTTTATGGTTTTGTAGATATTTGTTGCTGATTTTTAATTTAGAAACCCTTGTCATTAGAGATTATATTGTGGATAATTTCAGTCTATTAACTTATTAAAAATTTATCTTTTCTTTATTACAAAATTCTCTTTCTTATGTATGGTAACATTCTACCTCTGAGCTGTACCCCCAGCACCATCTTACTTTACTTTTTCTTAGGTTCAGGGTCTCCAGGGTTGCCGACACTGGCTTCCAACCTGTGATTCCCCTGTCTCAGCTTCCTACACCCTGGGATTACAGACAAAACCCACCATGCCTGGTTACTATTTTTCATCTCAGTCATTTTATCTGATATTTGCATAGCCTCGTTAGCCTTTTTGTGGTTACTATTTACATGGATTTTTTTTTAACTGATTTGGTTTAAACCTCTTTGTATCTTTAAGTTTCCTTAAGACTTTCTTTTGGAAGTATATTTGAGTCTTTTTTTTTTTTTTCCCAGTACTGGGGATGGAATCCAGGGGCATTCTACCTCCAAGTTAAACCTCCAGCCCTATTTTTTCTATTCTTTATTTTGAAATAGGTCTCACTGAGTTGTAAAGGGCCTCACTAAGTAGTAGAGGATGGCCTCAAACCAAGATCCTCCTGTCTCAGCCTCCCAAATGCTGGGATTACAAGCGTGCGCCACCATGCCTGGCTTATTGAGTCTTTTTTTTTTTTCATCCTGATATGCTCTGCCTTTTGACTGTAGTGATTAGTCCAGTAACATTTAATGTAATTATTGACAGAGAGATTTGGGCCTATCACTTAATTGTTTTCCATTTATTTTCTGAAGATTTTGTGCCTCTATTTCCTTTTTCCCACTTTCAGTCAGAATATATTAGTATTTTTGAAGATTCCTTTATAATTTACATATTGCTCTTTTATCTATATATCTATGTATTTTTCCTCATTAGTTGTTCTGGAAATTAAAACACCTGAGAAAGCCTATTTATAATATTCTCTCCTTCTAGGATCTCACCAGTAAGAAATGGCTTGAGAGTAAAATAAAACCCATACCATTCTTAGAAACCATGGCCTATCGACAAGATCAAAAATATTTAGAACTTTTTTCTTCACTCTCAAAAAAATCCAAGGTGATGCCTCAGAGAACCATCCAATCGAACTAGAAAGCCAATAAGAGGCACAGGATGTTATTTCTCATCAGTTTCAGTAGAAGCCCCCAAAAAGGAAAGCATATCACAAAGAGATTTGCAGTTATGGCTTTTTTCCTAATGAAGTCAATCTCAGTAAGATTCATGTGAGGCTTACAAAGTTTTATAAATATCTGTATTTTCATATATGCTGTGTTTGGACTGAAATGGGCAGGAATAAACAATAAAAAGTGAAAATGGAATCCTTGGATTCCCTGTCTTCTTCAGAACAGAAGCAAGCTGAGAAAAGCAGCAGCTGTAAGCACACACCAGCTCTCACTAAAAAAGAATAGCCAGGGGAAGGGGAAAAGAACACAGAGGGCAGAGCTGCTAGGATCACTCCTAGGCAGAGGATGCCTGAGCCCTAATCAAGGAATTTACAATATTTCCATAATTGTATTTCAGAACTGCTATGGAGCAAAAACACCTGTGCCTTTCTTGTTTTTTCCCTTTTCCAAACAGAAGTTCTCTACTATTATATCTCTTTCACTGTAGTATTCTGGAACTTATGAGGGAAAACTAGTCTCTTTACTTTGAGGTCTTCAGATCAAGAGGATATATACACAATGGAACTTTACTCAGCCATAAAGAACAACAAAATTACGTTATTTACAGGGAAATGGATGGAATGGAGAACATTATGCTAAGTGAGATTAGTCAATCACAAAAAGTAAGAAATCAGATTCTCTCCCTAATATGTGGAAGCTAGGGAGAAAATGGATCATAGGAGGAACTCTAGATGAAGAAGCAGAAACTATAGATGAGCAAATAAGGTGACTTAACTGAGGGGGACTGAGAGGGAAAGAGAAAAATATCCTAATGTACATGATGTATATTCACAAATATAGCAAAGTCAATCACTAAGCCAAACTTGAGAAGGAGAGAGGAGAAAGAAAATGGGGAGGGAAGTAGGGAAGGGCTAAGTGAATGATGTGTGCATGTATGCCTCTACCATCTTGTACCCCTTTGGATGTGTTACTACAATGCACCAATAAAAATTTTTTTTAAAAATAAGAAAATGAACTCAAGGAATTACATAGGAATGACGACCAAGAAGCATCACCTGCAACTGGACCTACTTTAAATGAAGAGACTCAAAACCAAGCTTTCATAGGACAGCTGATGCTTGAAAACGGATTTTTTACTTTCCCTATTTCCATCCACATTAATCAATAACAAAGTCCTGTCATTCTTCCTAAACATGCCTTTAATCCTCTCTCCTCTCTGTGGCAATTGATTTATCTCAGTATCTTATCACAGATTGCAATAATCTGCATACTAGAATTCATGAAATAAAACTCTCCTCAATCCACTATATAACCTTTCTTCCTAGTTTATACTGGATTGAGGGCAAAATGAGAATCACACCACCAGTTTTAACTTCATAATTTCTTTCCCACCACGGTGTACTGTAAATACATGCTTATGTATTTGCTGCTTCTACTTTTTAACTTCATACTGTCAGGACCTGGAAAGTCTCTATTACATAAAAACAATAAAAGGATATTTACATTGAACAAATGACTAAATGTACTTAGAAAGACTTTGAGAATGCTCACGATAAAAAAAATTCATTAGGACAAGTTACAGAGTAACTATGAAATAACAATTTGCATATTTGCTTATAAAAAAGTTACGTTTCTAAAAACTCACAATTATTTTTATTATTGCCAAACAAATGAGGTGGTAGTATATATTCATACCCATTTTCAAAATATTTGCCTGGTTTTCTAAGTCAGAGATTTCAATCTTGACATTTTCTTTCATCAAAAGCTCTCTTTTCTTTATTATTTCATACTCATTATTGAAGTCTGTAATTTCCTTATTAAATTTTTCCTCCTCTTCAGTCGCTTTTTTCTTTATATCCTCCTGAAAAACAGAAATAAAAAAGCAAATACAGTTTGGTTGTAATAATATTTTTCCTTAGTGATTTAAAATATAAGCATTAAGAAGCAGTAAAAACAAAAGTATAAAATTATGCTTCCTCATCTTACTATAAGAATGCTTTACTACTCTAGTAGAAAACTGAAAATATTACGTACTTAAAACAAAGTATCTTCAGATGGAATAGTTCTTCTTAAAGTTTTGTAAGAATTACTGAGGTACCACTCATCATACCTGTATTTATTTGTGAACGAAACTTTATAATCATATATGCCATAAAATTAAAATCTACAGTCAAAGGAATTAGTTTTATAAGGAAAAAAAGGAAAAAAAAGAAACAAGCAAGGATATTCAAGAAAGTATTTTTAAATGTAGATTGATGGAAACAAAATTATATATTCATTTCAAAATCGATTCATAAGTTTATGTATTATGAAATATCAACATAGTATGGAAATAAATATTTCCCAAAACACCAAACAAACCAAAGACCAAAACTTTTTGACAATACTAGAACCTAATAATTATTGTATTTTTCCACTTTTCTAAGAGATATCAAATAATTATAAGCCACATTTAGAAAATGGCCATGTCACTAAAAACTATCACATCGGTTGGTTCTAACTTCTGTATTTTTCAATATCTTTAAATGTATTTTCTTTAAAATGTCAAATAATTAGCCAGGCCTGGTGGCTCACGCTTGTAATCCCCGCGCTTGGGAGGCGGAGACAGGAGGATCGCGCAGGTTCAAAGCCAGCCATGCTGGCTTAGGAGACCCTGTTTCCAAATAAAAATATAAAATAGGTCTGGGAGTGCAGCCCGGAGGTAGAAGGGCTTCCAGGAACCCCAGTACCACCACAAAAAAAAAAAAAAGGTCAACTAATCACAAGTTATATCTTCAAACTGCCCTTGGCATTCAAAACTACTGCTCAGTTTTAGTTCTAACTTTTAAAACAGGTAAATGATAGCCATTCTTTTGCTACATCCATAAATATACCCAAAGTACAAAACTTTCTGCCTTTCAAAAGCAATAAAACCAAGGTATCAATGCCTAAGCAATCCAAATCAGTTGCACTCCTTCTTTTAGGCTTATTACAATTGCAAATAATTTCTATATTACATCCCTGTCAATAGAAGTCTTTCAAACTATATTGCTCTAACAACTGGTTTTAAAAGCACTTAATACTTTTACTTATCTGAATAGTACTATCAGTCCCTATGCATATGGATAATTTTCTAAAAGTACGTCTAAGTATATTTAACTACTCGTTGACAACGATATTGAAGCTGACTTTTTTCTGAGTGGCTGGAGACTTACTAAGGTTTGGAGAAGCATACTCTTTTTGTTTCTAATTTCTCCACACTGTCTGTATAAAGCATTTTCATGAATTTTCAAAAGCTCTAAGAGGAAGGATTTTTCAGAAAATTGTTGAACCTTCAAAGTGAAAAGAGAAAAATCATAATACAACAATTAATTAGACATTTTAGGCTACTTAGTTAACAAAACAGACATACATAGTATAAAACATTTTCTGAATTAATTTTTAAAATCTAAGGTTAAATTCACATTTAATATCTTACTGTATATTTACTAGCTTATAAGTGTTTCATACTTACAATTTTATAATCTCTTTCCCCAGTTAGTCTATTTTTTCCTCAAGGGCAGGGACTGTTTTCCCTCCCCCTCTCTAGCACAATTCTTAGGTTGGGAACTAAAGCTTTTTTACTCTACACACTTATAGAATATAATAAGTCATTTATACAATATAATAATATGAGATGCAAATCTATAAAATTAGGCAAAACCCAAAATGCATTACTATAACGATATGAAATAAAACATAAACCTGTTAAATTTCTCAAATAGGTTTTAAGGCCTCATTCTTAAATATTAGATCATTTTTATCTTCAGAGCCTGCAATATTGGTTAGTAATCTAGCCAAGCCGGTAGTGTGAGAGGCAGCCACTTCCGCTTTAGGCATTCAACAAGTCCCCTACAAACAAGACCAGCCCGGCTGGTTATCGCAGCAAATGTGGGGAAAGGTCTCTACTTTTTCTCTCCCATCCCCCTATTTCTATTCCTTATAGGAATTCATTCATTTTAGTGACTTATTTGGTTCTAAACAACAAAAGATAAACACTAGCATTAGATAGGTAACTATTATTTTATTTGGACTTTTAAAAATGGCATCTTCTTAGACATGCATACTGAAATCAAAGTCAGGAAGCTTTCATATATAAAATCTAAAAATGATGCAGGACTGAAATATTTTTCTACAGTTTTGGCACCAGCCTTCATAAGGGAGCATCACTTCAGATGGGTTGTTTCCATCTCTACAGAGAAAAGAAAAAAAGATACAAATTCAACTTAAGTTGCAGAAAGCAAGATTTATGTTAGTTATAAGAACCTCCTCAAGGTGAGAGGCAGGCTATGAAATCTCTGTCCCAGAAGAGACTGAAGAGTAAAGTGCCTAGGAATGGTCTAGTCCAGAGGCAAAGGGTTGGCTTAAAAGACATTTTGAAATATTGTGGTCAAAACATTCTAGAAATATTGGAATTTTTAAAAAATAGCTGAAATAAAATAGAAAATATGATCTTACATTTCTTACATTTGCCCGCACCTACAGTACTTGGTGCTATTTTCATCAACCCTATTTTAAGAAAAATATCAACAGAGAAAGATTAGAGAGATATATTTTACAGGACCAAAGGAACTGAGATTATATTTTAAAAATTGGGAGAAAGAAGATTGAAGTAGGTGGTATTTTACTAGTCAAGAAGACAGAAACTAGAAAGCTTTATACGATCCAAGTTTATACGATCATATAAAAATTGACAATGCAGTCAAAGATCCTCAATTCTATTACTTTTTATTTTGTGTAATATTTGAGGATATTTAGTACTTATTATGTAAATTAGAATAAAGTAAGGCCCAGAGAACTTCAATACTTCAGTAAATATTACATAATTAAATCAAGGCAAACCCAGGACTAAAATCCCGGTCTTCTGACTTCTCTCACTCTAAATCATGATGTTAACATGAAAACACTAGAACTTTTCCAAAGTAAAGATCATTCTAGAACTAAAAAAGGGACCTCAATCTCTCCAAACAGTATAAATTCAAAGTAGAGAAAATGTTCACAAATACTGATCCATGAGAGCTTCTGAGAAGGCTATGTGTACGACACACTTCTTAGGACTGTTACTGTGGGCAGAAACCCTGAGTGCCCTCAACAATGCTTCAGAGACTGAGTGTCAAGCTTAAATAATCATTCATCTACTAAGATATTTCAAGCACTATGCTTCTCACAGTGAAAACTCTTGAATTCTAATTCTGTTGCTAACATGAATCTGCTACAGAGGACCTGTGTCAAAATCTAAAAATGGAGAAAATCTTACTTATCAAATGAATATATTTTAATGAGGCTTAACCAAATTTATAATTCAAATTCAGAAAAGCTTTACTTGAAGGACTTAGAAGCTAACCAGCTTTGTTTCAGCTACCAACAGCTAAGAGCTAAAATTTCCAAATGCATTCATGACCTTTCTTAAGAGAAAGTAACAAATATTATACAGAGCTCTGTGACACATGGCACTTAACTCATTATTTTACTATAACATGAAAAATGAGACTACAGATCCACAACTAAAAAGTAGCAATGAGAGCCGGGCACTTGGGAGCTGAGACAGGAGGGTCGCACAGGTTCAAAGCCAGCCTCAGCTACTTAGTGAGACCCTGTTTCCTAATAAAATATAGGTCTGGGAGTATAGCCCAGGGGTAGAAAGCCCTTGTGTTCTACCCCCAGTACCACACACACACACACACACACACACACACACAAAAGTAGCAAATGATTCTTAGAAAGTGCATATGTTTAACCGTCTTCTTCCTTAAAATTCTGTTAACTGTCCGCTTTGAGGTCTTGTCTGCTTGTCTTCTAGTCTCTCCTCATCTCACTTTTGGTACTGCTCTGCCTTTATGCTTCACTTCCACATTTTCCATTCAGTCAAGACCTGAGAAGTCCCATAGAGTCAGTAACTATAGAAAGCTTGCAGTAACAATAATTTAAATTTTAATTAGGATATCTATGCTGAAACATCTAATACAAAAAGGTCTTGGCAAGTATGAGAAAAAGTATAATAGAGAAAGTGACAGGAATTGGAGTCAGGAGGATAAGTAAAAACAAATGCCTCCAGAACGCTGCTCGGCACAGCCGAGGCCATGGGGAGGCAAGGGAGGCAGGAGCTGGACGAGGCTGATATTATTAAACAGAGCCTGCATGCTTTAATGGAGCAAAAGGAATGAAAACACTGGATCTGCCCAGTTCCTCTTATTAACTATTCAGAAATAAGAGTTTCTCATAGTCACCAACAATGTATATATAGCGTTTGTTTTGGATAACTCCTTTCTTTGTGATATCCTAACTAATTCCTTGAGTTTTGTTATGGCACTGAGTTGGAAATCCAGACCTACTCATAGGTACTGTTTAAATGAATCTTCAAAATAAAACTCTTAGTATACTAATGAGATAAAAAAAATGAGGTGGTTTCACAATCAACAGAAATTTTTGTTATAAAGGTTATATGGGGGATCAGAAAAAAGATAAGAGATAGAAAGTTATACCACAAAAAATATTTCTTAACATATTTCTGAGTCAGGGCTGAACTGAGGCACAATCATGTCCATGATAGCTTGAACCATTTACTTTATGATAAATAGAAACTTTAAAAAGTTTTGACTCTGTCTCCTAAGTTACCCAAAGATTCCCCCCCAAAAAAAACTTTTTAAAAAGGGTGGAAAGTTCCTAATATCAAGATTACAAATCTTTCTCCAGGTTTCTGTCCTCTGGAAATGAAAAGAAAATATTTGCATCAGTCCTAAGTTGCATTCCAGAATAAAATGGCCAAGCTCTGTCAGAAAATACTGCTGTTTTGGAAAAGTTTAATTTATAGCAGTGCCAACTCCCTGCTCAATTCTGCTTCTCTCAGCAATAAAGATTTTTTTTCTTTTCCCAGTTGTATTCCTCTTGGGATATTTGATTTTTTTGTTGTTGCTGTTTTGTTTTTTAACAGAGCTTATAGTTTTCCTAGTGAGCTGACTTATCTCGTCAACTAGGTCAGGTTTCAACAAAGCCATGATTTGTGACTCTTCACTATTCTTGCTGCCTGAGTGCTTTTAGGTATTTTTCTACCAGAAAAGCTTGAAAACTGAAAATGACTGAGGGTTTTAAATTAATGTTTGGGTCCAAGTAAGCAAAATACTGAGCTATTCTTCGTTGTGGCTGCTGTAGTTAAAAATAATCTCGGCTGTGAGCAATTGACATTGTGCTGATTAAATGCTTTGCCCAATAGCATAATAGGCAACTTTACCTGAGAAAATACAAAGAAAGTTATGTATATTCACATCCCTAAAACAATAACAACCAGGAGGAATCATGTTTTTCTTATAACTATGATAAAAGGCATTTTAAACACTAGGATACATCAAGGAATACTGTACCAATAGCAGATGTTAAGAATTTTTTTAAAGACGCCTTTCATAAGTATGGCTCTAAACCACAGATGCAGTGCTTAAGGAATAATCACTATGACACACTAGTACTCATATAGTAAGAGAGAAGGTTCAGTAGTATAAACACTGGTCCTCATGGTGGCTATGAAGGCTTTCTGGGATCTGCATCCGCTACCCCACTGGGCCGCCTTTGCTCCTGCCTGATGCACACCCTCCTCAAGCCTGTTCACAGGACGCTCTCTGCCTGCCTGGAAATCTCCTTCCCCAAGTCCTTCACAGTACTAGAAAAAAAACACATTGTTTAAAATCTTGTATGCCTCTACCATCTTGTACTCCATTAAGTTGTATGACTACAATGCACCAATAATAATTTTTTAAAAAAATCTTATAGCAGTACAGGCGTTCCGAAGCCTGAAATGCATACAGATTAAAGGACTAAAAATTCCAACAAAACATTATAAACTTTGACTAAAAAAGCATATTACTAAGAACCAAGACATAAAAAATAAAACTGACAAGGAATGACAAAAATCTGTGATATCTATAACATATAAAAAGCTAGAAGGCCATAAAAAAGACAAGGGAAGGCTAAAGGATAAGAATGGGTAAAAATAAATACAAATAAGCAAAAATATTGTCAGTTAGCCGGGCCTGGTGGTGCATGCTTGTAATCCCCGCGCTTGGGAGGCGGAGACAGGAGGATCACATAAGTTCAAAGCCAGCCGCGCTGACTTAAGAGACCCTGTTTCCAAATAAAATATAAAAAATAGGGTTGGGAGTGTAGCCCAGAGGTAGAAGGGTTTCCAGGAACCCCAGTACCACCAATATATATACATATATATTCAGTTAAAATTCAATTTAAAACAACAAAAGATGCCATATTTACAAAAAAATGGCAATTTCTAGTGTCTGAGTGGTGAAATTGTATGAATTTCAGAGGAATGACCTTTCTGGAGGACAATTTAGAAATTCTCAAAACCTTGAAAACATATACCTATTGATGTAACAGTTTGACCTTTAGGACTTTTCCTTAAAAAGGGTAGATGCACAATGATGGAAGACAGGCATCGCAATGATGCTACAGAACAGTGACTTACTAATTATAACAGTAAATACTTATCAGGGAGATATCAGTTAACTAAAATATGATATACTATTGCTGGAATTCTATGCAACTATTAAAACTGCTTTATATACACACACAGAAATATCAAGGACAGAGTAAATTACTTATGAAAAAATGTTCATGCTTTTAATTAAGTTTGAAAAAGCATATTAACTGCACAGTAACATTTTGTTGATTTTTACTTTGTATTTTGCCTATTTTTAGAATAATTCTCAGTATACATTTCATTAATTTACAGAGAGCTAAAATGACTAAGCTATTTTAATTTTGAAAAAAATGATTGCCTTTTTTTTTTTTTTTTTTTTTTCAAAATGGCGACTGAGGGACACAGCACCTCTCAGTAGCTGAAGTAAATAAAGTTTAAATACTGAGAAAGCAGTGTCTAAATCAACAAAACAAATACATACCAGGAACCAAAACACATCCTGTACCTCGGCGGAACCCTGAACTTGAACAAGAAGAACAAAGATCGGACACGGGACCTGCTGCAGATACAATCTGACCGCGGACCAGAACGCTGAGCCGCGGGCTGCTTTGGCAGCTGTCCAAGGAGCTGCCTGCCCGATATTTCCACGGCAAGATAATCCGGGAATAAAAACGGACTTAGGACCGCATCCTAAGCAGCGAGCAGCACCCTCCAGAACTCTGTCTGCCCACCAGCGACCGGATCACATCGGCACAGAGACTCACACGGATTCCTGCACCAAGACAGGTACCTGAGGGCGCCCTAGTAACTGGGGTCCTAGCGTGTGCGGAGTCGCAGTCTCAAACCCCCACCACGGGCTCAAGCCTCAGAGCACTCTCCTCGCGCTTCCTGCCTGTCCCCTACTAGTAATCAGCGCCTGTACACTGCCCTCCTAAATTGGAGCCTGCTTCTGTGGCTAACCCCTGCCACCTTGCCAGAGCCTACCCTCCAGGCTGCAAAAGCACTGGGAGACCCGGAAATCTCCTTGGGGCACCCCCAGCCTCTACGTCCCGCGGGACGCAGAGACCATTGCTGGACACCGCACACTGGAACCTTGAGCACCTACCCTGCACCCCTGGCCCACCGCGGGGTATTCCCAACCTCCTGGTAGCCAGATGCTTAGTTCTAAGTGAGAACACAGCTCAATACACCTTGGAAGAACATACCAGCAGCAATAGACAGCTGCACCCACTCTCACTAGGGTCCAGTATTAACAGGGCATCCAGCCTGCACTCTTGGAATAGGCAGAGCTCTGGCAGTAAGTGTGGCCACCCAGGAACCAGCATTCATTTGCCCAGGGCACATCTTGGGACCACACCTGGCTAGCCCAGCTGGAATTTCCAGAGACACAAGAAAATCCATCGGGCCACAAAATCTGCTCAGGACCTCAGGGGGAAGTGCCAATTACACTTTAGTCACTCTCCACCCCTGCTGTAGGGAAGCACAGGCTGGAGGCGAGGGTGGTGAGTGCAGATGTGCTGACCACAGGTTAGAATTTCGCAGAATCTGTGAACTGTACAGAATCAAATAACAGTGAAACCAGACACCCGGACACATAAACCTAAAGCAGCTAAAGGAGAAAAAGGTGTCCAAACACCCAGAGTGACTTAAGAAGATAAAAATAGAGTACAAAGAAAACTAAGAGACATTGGACAGTATCCTGAAAGCTACCAAGCAATCAGATACACACATATTATATGGACCTGACCCCATATGCGTAAATAAGTAGGACTGTTTGTTTTACTTTTAATGTGGATGTTATGTTTTCTTTTGCTTTTAAAGTGCTTTTGTTTTAGTATGGTTATTGCTGTTTTCTTTTTTTTTCTTTTTCTTTCTTCTTTTAATCCAAACTTCTCTTACTTTAACTTGTTGTTTTATATATATATACATTGGATAGTTTGCCTTATTTCTTTATTTCACACGGCTGCTAGTTCCTTTTATTTTATTCCTCTTCCTTTTTCCTCTTTCTTCCCTTTTCCTTCCTTTTCTTTCATTCTCCTCCTTTGATTGGTTTACCTTCCTTTTTCTTGGATTACATAATAGTCTTGGTATCTTGAGCGGATTCTTTTTTTTTTTTTTTTTTTTTTTTTTTATGTCTGCCTGCTCCTACCAGCATCCCTATTTACAAACCTTCCCACACTAACCTACATACATTTCTCCCCCAAAACTTTTCCCCATAATATACCTCATGGTTTAAAACTCAAAGTATTTTTTATATCCATAACTACTCTACTAACAACAAGAGTCCTAGTAGTTAACTCTCTCTCATTCATAGCAAGTTATTACTTTATCATACTTAAAGTCCTTCTCAACCTAACATATCCTCCACCTAATCTGACTCCTTTACCCATCACCCCAGCTCCTCCCACATCACCCACTTTCAACACTGGAAAGGCTCTGCTGACTGGCCGACACTCCTAAACTCCTAATATTAAGATTTGACTAAACACATTACTCACGAACGATGGGTAGAAATCAGAAAAACAGGACAGAGAACACTATAAATATGAGAACCAGGAGTTATGAAGAGACAGCAGAAATCACGAATACTGACCTACTAGAAATGCAAGAAGGGGAGTTCAGAATCTTGTTGTTCAATATGATGAAAGGTTTTAAAACAAGTATAGAGGAGGTTAAAGGTGAAATAGAAACACTAAAAAAGAATCAGAAAGAGGTCTGGAATGAAATGAAAGAGGCAATAAGTGAAATGAAGACAGCAATAGAAAGAAACTCTGGAAGATTAGATGAAATGGAAAACAGAATATCAATATTAGAAGACAGTACATCCCAAACCGAAAACACAGTCAGCGATATACAGAAATCTTTACAGCAACAAAACCTAAACATCCAGCAATTATGGGATAATATGAAGCGCCCTAATTTACGGATAATAGGCATTGAGGAAGGGATAGAGGTACAGACCAAGGGCATATGTAATATCTTCAAGGAAATAATCTCAGAGAATTTTCCAAATATGGAAAGAGACTTGAATCTTCAAGTACAGGAGGCATACAGAACTCCACTGAGACAGGACCAAAGAAAAACCACTCCACGCCACATAATAACCAAATTGACCAGCATAGAGGCCAAGGAAGGAATCTTAAAAGCAGTAAGAACAAAAGGACAGGTGACATATAGAGGCAAAACAATAAGAATCACCCCAGACTATACAACCCAGGTCAGGAATGCTAGGAGAGACTGGTATGACGTGATTCAGACCCTGGAAGAACATAACTTCCAGCCCAAATTAATCTACCCAGCAAAACTACTATTCAAGATCAATGGGGAAGTCAAAGTCTTTCAGGATAAACAGAATCTCAAAAAATTCATGAATTCAAAGCCAACACTAGAGAAAATTCTTAAAGAAATAAATCATAAGGAAGAAAAAAGAAGCAGACTCCAGAATCAGAGAAGCGAGGAAGTTAATAAGTGGGCCATTTAAGTAAAGAAGAAAGATCACAACACCCAAGAGTAGACAGAACACAAAATGGCAGAAAACAAAAAGCATATTTCAATAATATCACTTAATGTCAAAGGACTTAACTCACCAATCAAAAGACATAGACTGGCAATGTGGATTAGGAAACATAATCCAAACATATGCTGTCTGCAAGAAACTCACCTCACAGCCAAAGACATTCACAGGTTGAAGGTGAAAGGATGGAAAAAGATATACCATGCCACCAGTGACCGAAAAAGAGCAGGGGTAGCAACCCTGATATCCAACAAAACAGACTTTAAAATAAAACACATCAAAAGAGACAAATCAGGGCACTTCCTTTTATTAAAAGGAACAATACACCAAGAAGATATAATGATAGTAAATATTTATGCCCCAAATGTGGGTGCAACCACATTCGTAAAACAAACCCTTCTGGACATAAGATCCCAAGTAGACCCAAATACAATAATTCTGGGAGACTTTAATACGCCTCTCACACCACTGGATCGATCTTCGAGGCAAAAGATGAGTAAAGATGCTCTAGAACTAAAGGAAACCATAAACCAAATGGACCTAATAGACGTTTTCAGAGTATTTCAACCAGGAACTACAGAATACACTTTCTTCTCAGCAGCCCATGGAACCTTCTCCAAAATAGATCACATCCTGGGACACAAAGAAAATACCAGCAAATTCAAAAAATGTAATATAATCCCATGCATCTTTTCAGACCACAATGGAATAAAAGTAGAAATCAACAACAGGAAACTCGAAAGAAAGTATTCAAATTCATGGAGAATGAATGATACACTACTAAATGACGAATGGGTAAGAGCAGAAATTAGGGAAGAAATAAAGAAATTTATGGAAACAAACGAAAACAGAGACACAACCCACCAAAACCTATGGGACACCATGAAGGCAGTACTAAGAGGAAAGTTTATCGCATTGAGTGCCCACATAAAAAGGATGGAGAACCACCAAGTAAAGAACCTAATGAAACAACTCAAGGATCTAGAAATTCTGCAACAATCCATTCCCAAAGCCAGCAGAAGACGAGAAATCATCAAAATTAGAGCAGAAATAAATGAAATAGAGAACAAAAAAACAATTCAAAGAATCAATAAAACAAAAAGTTGGTTCTTTGAAAAGATTAATAGAATTGATAAACCCCTGGCCAACCTAACCAAAAGAAAAAGAGAATCAACTCAAATTACCAAAATTAGAAATGAAAAAGGAGATATCACCACTGATAGTGAAGAAATTCAAAACATTATCAGAAACTACTTTAAAAATTTATACTCCAATAGATTTGAAAACCTGGATGAAATTGACAGATTTCTAAACACAGTTAACCTTCCTACACTCAACCAAGAGGACATAGCAAGCCTAAACCAACCAATAACAACCAAAGAAATAGAAACGGCAATAAAAATTCTTCCACCAAAGAAAAGCCCAGGCCCAGATGGGTTCCCAGCTGAATTCTACAAAACCTTCAGTGAACAACTAATACCAATACTTCATAACACGTTCCGGGAAATTGAAAGAGATGGAACTCTTCCAAATTCCTTCTATGAGGCCAGTATCACATTAATCCCCAAACCAAATAAAGATACCTCAAGAAAGGAAAACTACAGACCAATATCCTTAATGAACATAGATGCAAAAATTCTAAACAAAATACTAGCTATACGCATTCAAAACTATATCAAGAGAACAATTCATCACGACCAAGTCGGTTTCATCCCAGAAAAACAAGGCTGGTTCAACATACGCAAATCAATACATGTTATTCACCACATAAATAGAACCAAGAACAAAAACCACATCATCATAGCAATAGATGCTGAAAAAGCATTCGACAAAATCCAACACCCATTTATGTTAAAAACACTGCAAAAAATTGGGATAGAAGGAAAGTACTTCAACATCATCAAGGCAATATACTGCAAACCCAAAGCCAACATTATATTGAATGGGGAAAAACTGCAAGAATTTCCGCTACAGTCAGGAACAAGACAAGGATGCCCACTTTCACCTCTCCTTTTCAATATAGTCCTTGAGACTCTTGCTGCAGCAATCAGACAAGAGAAGGAAATCAAAGGAATCCACATAGGAAGAGAGGAAGTGAAATTATCCTTATTCGCAGATGACATGATCCTTTACCTGGAAGACCCAAAGAACTCAACCAAAAGACTTCTGGAGCTGATCGACAAATTCGGCAAAGTCGCAGGTTACAAAATCAACCTAAAGAAATCAGTGGCCTTTCTTTATGCCAACAACGAATCCACAATGAAGGAAACAAAAACAACAATTCCATTCACTATAACCTCAAAACCAATAAAATACCTAGGAATAAACCTAACCCAAGATGTAAAAGACCTCTACAACAAAAACTATAAAACATTAAAAAAAGAAATAGAAGAAGACCTTGGAAGATGGAAAGATCTCCCGTGCTCATGGATAGGCAGAATAAATATCATCAAAATGGCCATTCTGCCAAAACTGATCTATAGGTTCAATGCAATTCCCATTAAAATACCAGTGACATTCTTCAGAGACCTAGAAAAATCAATCATGAACTTCATATGGAGAAAGAAAAGACCTAGAATAGCCAAAGCAATTCTCAATAACAAGAAACACGCAGGAGGCATTACAATCCCAGACTTCAAACTATACTATAGAGCAATAGTAGTAAAAACAGCATGGTACTGGCACAAAAACAGATATACTGACCAGTGGATTAGAATAGAAGATACAGAAACAAACCCACACATCTTTAGTCAATTAATCTTTGACAAAGGGGCCAAACACATACGCTGGAGAAAAGACAGCCTTTTCAACAAGTGGTGCTGGGAGAACTGGCTAGCCATTTGTAAAAAGATGAAGCTAAACCCCTATATCTCACCTAACACAGGAATCAACTCAAGATGGATCAAAGACTTAGAAATTAGACCTGAGACGGTGAAGTTAGTAGAGGAGAACATAGGTTCAACACTACAACATATTGGCACAGGCAGTAACTTTCTCAACAAAACCTCCAAAGCTCAGGAAATTAAAGCAAGAATAAACAAGTGGGATAACATTAAACTAAAAAGTTTCTTCTCATCAAAGGAAACTATCAATAACCTAAAGAGGAAGCCTACAGAATGGGAAAGGATCTTTACCAGCCACCATTCTGATAGGGGGCTAATATCCAGAGTATACAAAGAGCTCAAAAGGCTCTACACCAACAAAACAAACAACCCAATCAAGAAATGGGCAAATGAACTAAATAGACACTTCACAAAAGAAGAGATACAAAGGGCTAATAGATACATGAAAAGATGTTCTTCATCACTGGCCATCAGGGAGATGCAAATCAAAACTACACTGAGATTCCATCTAACCCCAGTGAGAGTAGCAAGCATAAAGAAATCAAACAACAACAAATGCTGGCGAGGATGTGGGGAAAGAGGAACTCTTTTACACTGTTGGTGGGAGTGCAAACTAGTTCAGCCACTATGGAGATCTGTGTGGAGATTCCTAAGAAAGGTGGGAATAGATCCACCATATGATCCAGCTATACCACTCCTGGGTATCTTTCCAAAAGGGTTGAATTCAGAGAAATACAGCAACATATGCATACCTATGTTCATAGCAGCACAATTTGTAATAGCCAAAATATGGATCCAACCCAGATCACCATCAACAGATGAATGGATAGCAAAACTGTGGGAAATACACACAATGGAATTCTATTCAGCCATAAAGAAGAACAAAATTTTATCATTTGCAAGAAGATGGAAAGCCCTGGAAAGCATCATGTTAAGTGAGATCAGCCAAGCACAGAAGGAGAAGATACACATGTTTCCTCTAATATGCCCAAACTAGAAAACACAAAGGATACCAGTAGGACCCCAGATATTAGAGGGGAAATACTAGCTAAGTTTTAATGGAAAGATAGGAGAGGAGAAAGGCCGATCTTGATTAAGGAGCATCTTCACCTGAACATGTGTAAAATTATGAATAAGACATGGTTAACCTGGCCAACCATTGGTGGGGGGGGGGGAGAAAATGGGGGCGGGGGGAGAGGGCACCAAATATAGTGTAAATGTATACTATTTATGTTCAATAAAAAATTGTTAAAAAAATAAAATAAAATAAAAAAAAATAAAAATAAAAAAAAAAAAAAAAAAAAAAATTTAAAGCCTTGCCGCGTGTGGTGGCGCACGCTTGTAATCCCCATGCTTGGGAGGTGGTGACAGGAGGATCGCGCAGGTTCGAAGTCAGCCTTGCTGGCTCTGTTTCCAAATAAAAATATAAAAATAGGTCTGGGAGTGTAGCCCGAAGGTAAAAGGGTTTCCAGGAACCCCAGTACCACAAAAAATAAATGAATAAATAAATAAATAAATAAATAAATAAATAAAAAAAAAAAAAAAAAAATGATTGCATATTCACCAAATATAATGGCAGAAAGCTCTTGGAACTTCCCAGGGATATAACCTACTCTCTCAGTAGGGGAATAAGCAGGTGTCTCTAATAGAGATGAAGAGGACTGGAAGCTGACAATGCAAATATCACTTTACAGTAACAATGGTATCCATTTTCCCAATTTGATCATCTTATCGTTTCCCATTTTCCCAATTTGATCATCTTATCGTTTCCCATTCCTTCCACCCCCCTCTCTTCTCCTGGAAGGGATTCATTAGAACAGTAAGCAGGACTGGACTACTGGACTGTATTTGTCCTAGAACTAATCTGAATTAAAGAAGTGAAGGTATGCAGACTTCTTTTCTTTTTCTTTTTTTTTTTTTTTTTTTTGGTGGTAGTGTGGGGTTCCTGGAAACCCTTCTACCTCCGGGCTACACTCCCAGACCTATTTTTATACTTTTTTTATTTGGAAACAGGGTCTTTTAAGCCAGCGCAGGGCTGGCTTTGAAGCTGAGGGATCCTCCTGTCTCCGCCTCCCAAGCGCAGGGATTACAAGCATCAGCTACCACGCCCGGCCCAGGTATGCAGACTTTTAACTACCCTGAAATATTAATTCAGGCAACAACAATCTAAAAAGCCATATGAGCACCAAAGCCTGTTTGAGAAATTCTGCCCCAGGTCTGGGGTCACAGGCACAGAGTAGCTGGTTTGCCTCTGCCCTCTTCTACTCTCCTTGCTGAACTCGTGTGGTGTTCCAAAGTTCTTACCAACCTAGACACACCCTACCCCAAATAACCCCTGTGCTACAAAATGATCTTCCTCACATAAAATTTCTGTTCCCATAAAGCTTCCACTTCCATCCTGAGCCAGATGTTAGTCTGATTGGGGGAAGAGAAGCAGAACAAATACTGACAGGCCAAGAACATCTTAACACTTGCTAATCGAAAACACTGGGCAACGTGTTCAGACGCTTGGAAATAAGGTGCCTGGTGTGTTCTGTGACACGTCTTCCTATTCTGCAAGCAACAGAATGCTGGAGGAGAGGTTTCTCATGAGCTGCCTTTAGTGGAAGAACTAGATCTCCTCCTCATAATGAGAAAACCTAGTACATAAGCAAGAAAAGAGCACACCTCAGTTGAGTAAAAATACTGCAACACACTAGAAGTCGGGGTGGAACACTCGCCTAATTTAGAGCTTCAGTGCTAAGAAGTCGACTCATTCTTCGTGAACTCAAGAAAATTAGAGTGGCATAGACAGCGATTTACATATTTTAGCTGTTGGCAAACTGCAGGTCTGAATAGATCTCACAGACTCAACATGAACCCTATAAAAATACACTTTAACAGAAGAGAAAAAGAAAATCCAGCAGATACACGGTATACCTCTACATATCATTTCAGAATGCCAAAGACTGAATCAATTGCTAAAAACTCTAAGAGCAAATAAACCCATAAGGAAATAAGATAAAGATACAACAAGCTGAGATACAAAAAAGGCAGAAAGTTAATGAAATGTGGAAAAAAGGCAACACAAAATTTAAATTTGCGGAGCATTAACTAACAAAACTGACACTGCAGGAGACAGAATCAGTGATATAAAGTATAAGAAGCTTTGCCCAGACTGCTAAGGACCAGCAAGTAAATAACAGAAGATCAGAGAACACAGAACAAAGTCTAAACTATGAAATGTGAGTGCTCGAAAAACAAAACAGCTGAGGTTAAAACAAGAGGCTTATTCTTGCTTCAAAATTAACAGACACTCTGTGCACAAACTTGGAATTATAAAAAAAGAAAATGTTACACAATCAAGGAAGAAAAATGAAACGAGTAGGTTCCCTAGAAAGTTTTTTTTTTTTTTTAACCAGGCTATCTGGTTTTTATCTGGGCATTGATGGCACATGCCTGTAATCCCAGTACTTGGGAGGCTAAGACAGGAGGATTGCAGGTGCAAGGGCAGCCTCAACAACTTAGCAAGACCCTGTTTCAAAATAACAAATATAAAGGGCTGATCATGTAGCTTGAAGGTAGAATTCCTCTGGGTTCAATCTCCAGCACCAAAAAGCAAATAAACAAAAAGCTATTTTCAGTATACTTCTCTGTATTAATAAACTTAATACTAACTTTAATATTAATACTAATATTAATAAAGTTCAGTACTCTTTTCTGTATTAATACAGTTTATATCTATATATTTTTTTTTTTTGGTGGTACTGGGGATGGAACCCTTCTACCTCCGGGCTACACTCCCAGATACCTACTGTTTATATTTTTATTTGGAAACAGGGTCTCTTAAGCCAGAAAGGCTGGCTTCAAACCTGCGTGATCCTCTTGTCTCTGCCTCCCAAGTGCGGGAATTACAAGTGTGCGCCACCATGCCCGGCTATATCTATAAATTTTTTTAAAAACAGAATTGAAAGCTGGGCGTGGTGGTGCATGCTTGTAATCCCAGTACCTGGGAGGCTGAGACAGGAAAATTGCAGGTTCACAGAAAGCCTCAGCTACTTAGAGGCCCTCTGCAACTAAGCAAAATCCTGTTTCAAAATAAAAAATAAAAAAATAGGGCTAAAGATGTGGTTCAAAGATAGGATGCCCCTGGTCCAATCCCCAGTATGGCAAATAAATAAATAAATGCAGATTTGACTCAAGGAAAAGAAATCTATACATAAACAAGTCATACAACGGAAGACAACAGAGAAAAATTTCAAGTATTAATGGCTTAGGAAAACCATCATTCACATATTCTTTCTGAAAAATTATTTGACTCATCAAAAACTAAATCGAAATGTGATACACACACACACTGGAATTTTTACTCAGCAATAAAGAACAATAAAATGATGTCACTTGAAGGAAAACAGATGGAACAGAGCATAGTACGCTATGTGAGATCAGCCAGTCTCAGAAAGTCAAGGGTCAAATGCTTTCTCTCATATGTGGATGCCAGAGAGAAAAGAGAAAACAAGAGAAACTTTAGGTGACTGAGGAGCGAGACCAGTGGAATAGTGGAAGGCCGTAGGGGAGAAAGGGGGGAAGGGAAATGGAAGGACTGATGAAAGGAGCAATTCAGTTTATTCTTGGTCCAGCCACACTACTTCCGGGCATGAGGCATCAGCACCGACCTCACTGTCCTGCGAGGGACGGTGGGTAGCAGGTGGGAGCCGAGATCCGTGTGTGCATCTGCTTTATGACTTTGAACCTTATCCTTAATAGCCCACAAATAAAAGTAAAAATAAATAAGAACTCTAGAAGTAACAAGTGGACATATTAAAACATTTTCTGAACCAAAATACCAAACCACAACTTTGTAACCAAGTGTTGCAATAAAGCACTGGTGGCCATATTTTTGAGTCTCTGCTGAGCCTTGACATCAAGGGAGTGAAGTAAGATTCCTAGAACAAATGTTTCTTTTATAGAAACTTCTTTAATTCAAAGGCCATATTTTAGCTGGCCATATACTCAAGAACATATCTACCCAGAAAACTTGAAAAGCTATAAGCATTTGTTGAAAATGAATTTCTTTAATAAATTTCAAATTTGTAACTGATATGGTAATAAAAAATCATTTTCTGGCAGCTGGGCATGGAGTACTCGGGTATTGGGGAGGCGGAGGCAGGAGAACATCTTGAACCCAAGAATTTGAAACCAACCTGGGCAACAAACATTCTGAGACATATCAAGGAAGAGAGAGGGAGAGAAGGAAGGATGGACAGAGAGAGAAAGGAATTTTATTGTGAAGAAATCTGACTATGGCAGTATATGCCAATATGAAAATAATCCACTATTCCAGACATAGAGAAATACTGGATAAAACAATAATTACATTTAAAATATGTATAGTTTATGTAATTACGACAAAAAGGAGAGAAGAAAATTTTAATGCCTTACACAGGATAAGATGGTAGGTTAGTACTGTTAGTACTTGAGTGCACAGGGGCATCTTTCAGAGTAGATACGGGGATTAGGAGCTAGGGTTTTAAATGTCCATGAAAGACTGAAAGTCGGGCCAATGGGAGTTGGACTGGGTCGCCTGAGGAGATGCCTGTCTACTGGCATAGACAGAGGAATCTTTGTCAGCTACAGAAGTAAAGTAACAAAATTCCAGCCAATAGCCTAGATGTGCCTCATGTAAGTACACCACATCTCACTCTGCCAGACCCGGGAGAGGTGTCTCACCTGTGCACCAAACCCAATCCTGAACTGTTCATGGATGTGAGATCAGTGTCTCTTATCCATTCAGTACAGAAATTCTGGGCTCAGAAATTGACATTAAAAGCCAAGCATGGTGGTGTATGCCTGTAATTCTAGTAGGAGGCCTAGACAGGAGGATCTTAGTTTCAGGCCCAGCCTCAGCCACTTAGCAAAACCCTGTTTCAAAATAAAAGTGATACTGGGCTAATAGACAGAAGAAGGCCTCTCTCTGGGTTCAACCTTTAGTACCAAAAAACAAACAAAAAAACAACATTTAAAATCTCTTGAATAGGTAAAACCTGGAGTCCTGTAAGCAGGAGAAACTGCTTCTTGGCGATACCCTTCCTATGAAGGGAGAGCGTGGCTATGGGACTGTCATGGTAATAGCTCAGCTGAAGATAAATTCCCAGTGAAAGTCTTTTTTTCCCTCAGTTCTGGGGATTAAATCCAGAGTCTCATGCATGCTAGGCAAGCGTTCTACCACTGAGCTATATCCCCAGCTCTCTTAATTTTAAGACAGGATCTCATTAAGTTGCCCAGGCTGGCCTCCAGCTTAAGATCCTCATCTCAGCCTCCCAAGTAGATAGAATTACAGGACTATGCCACAATGCCAGCAAAAAACAAAGATAAAAAACTCTTAAGAGTTAATTTAAAAAGTAAACACCTTTAAAAAAAAAAGTCAAGTGAAACAAGTAAATTTAGAGAAGAAAATAGAAAGCTGACTTCTATGAAAAAAAATTTAAAAATAATTTATTTGCTCAATAAGCATTTAATATCTACTATGATTCAGGAGCTGTTCTATATGCTGGGAATAAACACAGTGAACAAAACAGATGCATTTCTATTCCTTATGAAGCTTACAATCCACTGAGGGGAGACAAATCATAAACAGATCAATATAAAATATGTCCAGAGATGGTAAGTGCTACCCAGAAAAGTAAAGCAGAATAAAGACTAACATTAAAAAATAGCACATGGTGATGCTACTTACACAAGGTCACAGAGACGCACAGAAGCTGTTCTCAAAATGTTGGTCCTACCTCCCTCACACAGTCCAAAACAATTACTGAAAACTCTTGTTTTGTAATAGATATCTATTACTATTTCCTGTGTCAGACATTAAAAATGGAAAGATTTTTAAATGTTTTATTCAATAATAATAATAATAATAGACCCATTGCATTTTAAAATAAGTAAAATATCATTATGAAAAAATACTTGGATCACGCAGGTTCGAAGCCAGCCTCACTGGCTTAGGAGACCCTGTTTCCAAATTTAAAAAAAAAAAAAAAAAAAAAAAAAAATATATATATATATATATATATATATATGTCTGGGAGTGTAGCCTGGAGGTAGAAGGGCTTCCAGGGACCCCAGTACCACCAAAACAACAACAACAACAACAACAACAACAACAACAACAACAACAAACTTCCAAAACAAAAAACTTAGAGGATCTGTGGGCCGGAGTCATGGTGGTGCACACTTACAATCCCGGTACGTAGGAAGCTGAGATAGGAGGATCGCTGTTTGAGGCCAGCTTCAGCTACCTAGTGAGATCCTCTGCAACTTAGTGAAATCCTGTTTCAAAATGAGAATTAAAAAAATAGGGCTGTGGAATGTAGCTCAGAGGTAGAATGTCTATTTTTATATTTTTTAAAAAAAGAAGAGTTATGTGTATTTGTGTATTTTATATATACTGTATGTTATATATTACAAACTTCTTTAATGGCTGGATTTATTGAAGACAGCTGGAACCTCATACTTATTTCTATTCAGTCTTTTTGCAGTATGCTTTTTTAGTTAAGTGTAGATACAAAGACATAGTTGGAAGTAGGGAGGCGTATATTAGTACTATTTTCAAATAATCATATATATGTTTTACACCAAAATTCAACAAGCAATAATCTCTTAAAGGTTAGTTGCAAAGTGAAATCTAAAACTATGTCAATGAACTTTTTATTTTAAATAAGATCCATTGGTTTGTCTTGTGCTTTGAGGTGTGTGTGTGTGTGTGTGTGTGTGTGTGTGTGTGTTACTGGGAATTGAACCCATGGGGTTTTTACCACTGAAGTATGTCCCTAACCATTTATCTTTTTTTGAAACAGGGTCTTGATAGATTGATGACAGTCTTACTAAGTTGCTAAGGTTGTCCTCAAACCTGTGACCCTCCTGTTCTCAGCCTCCAAACTACTGAGATTACAGGTATGTGCCGCCATGCTTGCATTTAATCCATGCAATTCTGTAACAGTTTGTTCCAGGCCTTTAGAAAACACTGCTTCACTGAATTATGTAAATCTTCCAATGTTGACACATTTCATAATAAGGCATCAAAAATAACATTCACTAATATTACTAACTCCTCAGGAGAATATTTTAGTGTTAGTTATTAAATTTAGAGTAGAAGATATGAATCTACCTATATTCTAATTTTTGTTTGAAAGACTGAATATTATCATTTGTGAAAATAATAATAATGATGTAAGATACTTCCTAAAATGTTAGGCTAACTTCATTCATTGTTTAGAAAATGTTGCCAAATATTCAAGTCTAAATAATTACAGTTTGGCTGTCAATTATTCAAGTAGAACTGGTGTTACAGAAAAAGAACTGCTACTTCATACTGTAGCTCTTCACACACTTGCGCCCCTTGTGACCATCACTGGCTCTGTAACACAGAAGTACTAACTTCTAATTCATCCCACACAATAGTGAAAATGCATATACTCAATGGTAATCTTCCATAAGATTACTATTTCTTATACTTTTTTTTTTTTTTGGTAGTACTGGGGTTCCTGGAAGCCCTTCTACCTCCGGGATACACTCCCACGGGCTCCACTCCCAGACCCATTTTTTAACTTTTTTTATGTGGAAACAGGGTCTCTTAAGCCAGCGAGGCTGGCTCCGAACCAGCATGATCCTCCTGTCTCTGCCTCCCAAGCGCGGGGATTACAAGCGTGCGCCACCACGCCCGGCTTTCTTATACTTTTTAAAATAAATTTTTATTAGTGCATTGTAGTCATATATCTTAATGGGATAAAAGAAAAAACTTGTGGAGATATACATGCACACACATCACTCAATCAGCCCCTACCTAATCACCTAAACCCTTCCCTCTCCCTCCCTCCTTCCCATGCTTGGCTTCCTGATTGACTTTGATATGTTTAAGTACATCATGTGCATTAAAGAGTTTCCGTCTTCCTCCCTACCATCCCTTCAGACAGGTCACCTTAATTACTCCTCTATATGATCCCTTCTTATCTAGAGTTCTTCCTGTTACCCATTTCTCCCCAGTTTTCACACATTAGGAAAAGCATCTGATTTATTTTTTGTGACATTTCACTGTAAATGCCATAATTTTGTTCTCCCTTATGGCTGGGCAAAATTCCATGGTTAAAATTCCCCTAGTGTTGTAATCTACTCATCTGTTGAAGGACATCTTGGCTGGTTCCACAGTTTGGCAATGGTAAACTGTGCAGCTATGAACATGGTTGCTCATGCATTAGGGCCAGCAGGACCCTGCAACCGCATAGCTAGGAAGCACTAGAAGCTGCCGCTGCCTCATCTCATTTCTCAGCAGATTCCCAGATCCAAGTGACCTCTATTTAAAAAAACTGGTTGTGAATGGATCTTCTTGTAAAAAATCACTCACCTTCTGGCTTTCAGGATCTCAGCAAGTGGGAATAAGTGTGGAAATTTAAAGAAGTACTTCCAAGGAAGAAAGAAGCTGTAATTGATCAGATGTAGAGAAATAGGAGCTCTAATACATTGTTGGTGGGATTGCAAGTTGGTGCAACCACTTTGGAAAACAGTATGGAAGATCCTCAGAAGAAGGAAAACGAACTTACCATAGGATCCAGCAATACCACCTCTGGGTATCTACCAGAAAGAATGAAAACCAAAATACCAAACTAATGCATGAGCAACCATATTCATTTCTTACACTTTAACCATAAAGTGAAATTGGTGGTTTTTTCCTTAGTGTGTGTACAGAGCAGCAACACATGCAGTAAGTACTAGTACAGCTTGTGCCACTGCCTCAACTTGTGGAAGGCAACAACGGTTCATTCCCCTTGGCTTCTGCACCACCAAGGTATGGATCAGCATAATGAAATGGCAAATAATACCTCTGTACTATTATAAGAATAGTGTGACTTCACGGAATCTTCGGAACTACCTTGGAGACTCCTTTTGAGAACCAATACTCTAAGGTAGAAACCGCACAGGCATCTAGGACGACCAGGCATGAAAACTCCCATGGACTCCTAATGTCAGAACAGACAGTCCTGCCCCTCAACAAGATGGTCACTGTGCCAACCAGCTTTCTACTATGACAAAATACCTGAGGAAGACAACTTAAAAGGAGGAAGTATTTATTTTGGCCCACAGTTTTAGATTCCAGTTCTTGGTCACTTGGCTGTGTTGTTTCTGGGCCCAAAGGAAGGGATAACATTATGGTGGAGTGTGGTAGAATAGAACTGCTCACCTTATGGTGGGTAGGAAGCAGAGAGAGAGGGAGAGACAGACAGACAGACAGAAAGAGAAGGGGCCAGGGATAAAATATGCCCGTTAAGAGTATATCCCCAGTGACCTACTTCCTTCAACCAGTCCCGCCTCTAAGTTTCCACCATCTCTCAATATCTCATTTAGCAAGGAACCCCTCAGTGGGTTAAGCCATTGACGAGATTAGGCCCTCAGACCCACACTGCCTCCCAGGCCCCACTTCTGAACACTGCCACATTGGGACCACACCTTCACCACATGAGCTTCTGAGGAGATTTCAGATCTAAATCATAATAGTCTCCTTACTCGGTGCCTGCCGTGAGGCAAGGCTGGTGCTGGGGCCTCCGAGGCCGGGATTGGAGCCTGCCGAGGGGTTAGGCCAGTGCCTAGGGATTGGAGCCTGCCGAGGGGTTAGGCCGGTGCCGGGGCCAGCGGCCAGCATCGGAGCCTGCTGTGAGGCAAGGCCGCTACTGAGGCCTCTGAGGCTGGGATCGAAGCCTGCCGAGGGGTTAGGCTGGTGCCGGGGCCAATGGCCGGCATCGAAGCCTGCCATGGGGCAAGGCCGCTACTGGGGCCTCCAAGGCCGGGATCGAAGCCTGCCAAGGGGTTAGGCTGATGCCGGGGGCAGTAGCCAGCATCGGAGCCTGCCATGAGGCAAGGCCGGTGCTGGGGCCTCCGAGGCCAGGATTGGAGCCTGCTGAGGGGTTAGGCCAGTGCTGGTGCCAGCGGCTGGCACTGAAGCCTTTCATGAGGCAAGAACGGTACTGAGGCCTCTAAGGCTGGGATCAGAGCCTGCCGAGGGGTTAGGCCAGTGCCGAGGCCAGCGAGGCCGGGATTGGAGCTTGCCACGAGGCAAGGCTGGAGCTGGGGCCTCCGAGGCCAGGATCAGAGCCTGCTGAGGGGTTAGGCCGGTGCCGGGGCCAGCGGCCAACATCGGAGCCTTCTGTGAGGCAAGGCCGCTACTGAGGCCTCCGAGGCCGGGATTGGAGCCTGCCTTGAGGCTAGGCCAGTGCTGGGGCCACAGAGGCCGGTATCGGAGCCAGCTGAGGGGTTAGGCCGGTGTCGGGGCCAGCAAGACCAGAATTGGGGCCTCCCCTGAGGCAAGGCCACTGCTTGAGCCAGCAAGGTCTAGATCAATCCACCGGGTAGCCAGGCCACTACTGGGGCCGTCAAGAGTGGGATCGGTACTTGCAACGCGGCATGCACAGAGAAATATCGTAGAAAATAAAAACCAGATGCTTCCCCTAATCAGCAATAACTAGGAGGAAAGGGGCAACAGGAAGAGGTCGAGCTATAGAAAGGGCCCTATAGTGAAGCAATTAAGGTGACCAATCAGAGGGTATGGAATAGGGGAGGATAGAGCCTCTTTAAACGGCAGGAGGTACATAAACAAATGTATCAAAGTTAATCACCAAACAGGCATGGGATGGAGGGAGGGGGAGAGAATGGGATGGGGACTGGATGAGGGCTGATTAGATGATGTGTGCTTGTATATCCTCTCAAGTCTTGTATTCCAATGTGATATATGATTACAATGTACCAATAAAAATAAATTTAAAAAAATTTTAAAAATAAATATAATAATAGTCCCCTTACTGTTGGGGTGGAGTCCTAAATAGACTGAGTGAGCCTGACACAATGCTAGTTGAGGAAAGAGCATTTCAAGAAGAGGCTTTGAAAAAATGGCAGCACAGTCAAGCATCCCTAGAAAATCAAATTGTCCCCACGTAAGTGGGCTAATGCCCAGTAAGATACTCAAAGGGACTCTATTTGTGTATTTTCAAGTTTTGGATAGTCATTCATGACATATGTGATAAGACATTCTTTAAAGGATTTTAGAGAAAATAAAAACTATAAATTTTAAAAAATAATCTCAAAACTCTTGAGTTGACAGTTTTACACATGTGATGTTGCTTGATATCAATTTTCTTATTAGTAAGAAAGGTCACTTATTTGCCAGTTACTCATGGTGTGATTTAGAGGTTGTTTAATGGATGTTTGTTGAATGAGTAATTATTCCATGTGTGACTGAAGATATTTAGGAGAAATAGGAATCACAGTTAATTGATTTTCCAAGAAATAATAAATCACAAACATTAAAACTCTTTGTGTTGTATACTTTTATGAGGCTAACAACTAAAATTTAATCTCATGCTTTCTGCATTCTGAGCCACAAATTTGGTATTCTTTAATTAAAGAATTTTCTCCATTCCTGGAAGGGAAACATTTTTTTTCTGTTCAAAACATTCTAACATTCAGGCTAAACAATTTATTTAGAGTAGCTCTTTTTTTAAAAAGGAACAGAGGTACTGGTAGATTTTACAATTAGAAACAGTGCAGTGTACTTTCCACTCTATGGATCCAAGCCAGAAAGTGCAACTTTTTAGATTTATAAACACCTACAAACAGAAAAGCTATCTAGTATATAGTTATAGTGTGCTCTAAACTGCTATTACCATGAAATATTATTTGGATTTTCTTATAGTCACGAAAACAAAGTTAAGAAAAAGGAGTCCAATATATTCTGTAAAAAATATTTTTCATTTCATAAGAAATATAGTCATTTCAACTCTTTTAATAAGAGAAGTTGCTACTTCTCAGAGGCCTGTATCTCCATCAAAGAATTGTAACCATACACATGACCATTATTTAGATTTCACGTTAAGAATAAATGTGCCAAGTGGCCAATAAGCACATAAAAATATGTTCAATATCATTAGAGAACTGGAAATACAATCAACAATAAGACATTACTTTATATCCACTAAGATAGCTTTTAAAAATGGAAAATAAGTGTTGGGGAAGATATAAAGACACTGAAACACTCATACACTGCTGACGAAAATGGTACAGCTACTGTGGAAACAGTCTAGCATTTTCTTAGGAAAGAAATCCAGGGTTACCATCTGACCCAGCAATTCCACTCCTAGATGGAACACTCAAGAGATCTGAAGACCTAGGTTCAGACAAATATTTGTGTAGACATGCTCACAGATGCATTATTCATAATAGCTAAAAGACACAAAAGACCCAAAGGGTCATCCAATGAACTGAGATACAAAATATGGTATATGTATACAATAAAATATTGTTCATTCATAAAAGGAATGAAGTACTCATAATATACTACAACAGGATGCCCCTTGAAAACAGGCTAAGTGAAATAAGCCAGTCATGAATGGCCACATGCTGTGGAATTCTATTTCTGTGACATTCCCAGAGACCACAAAAAAAGCATTGTGATCTACGGCTACTGGAGTGTGGAAATGGGGATGGACGGTGACTGCTAATAAGTATAGGGTTTCTTTCTGAGGTAATGAAAATGTTCTGGAATTGGATAGAAATGGTTGCACAACCTTGGGAAAAGACTAAAAATCATTGCTTTGTACCTTTTAAAATGTATTTTTATTTTGTAAAGTGACCTAGCAGCTGTGTCCCCACCTTCCACTTAAGAAATACAGCATTGCATGTAGCTTAAGTGCCCTGTATACCCTTGCCTGATTACAGTTATCTTCTGCCACTAACAGACATAATCACTATCTTGATGCACTATTTATCATCCGTATGCATGCCATTATACTTTTACTGTATTTGTATATCCCTGGCAAGATGTATTTTTGCTTTACACTTTTATTTTTGCTTTACACCAAACTTATGTTACTTTTATAGGTTGTTTTAAAATCACATTATATTTTAGAGATTTATTAATTATTTTAAGCCATCATTAAGTGGCTTTTTACCAATGACATCTAGCACTTGGGATTCCGAGGTCATCCTCTCAGAAATAATAACTAAGCCCATTAAATGTCTTTTGTCTACCTTTTTATCAATCAGGTGATTTCTCCAAGCATCCAAAACTACCATTAACTGAATTCTTGTTCAAAATAAAAGAATTAAAGTGCATTTCATAATATAAAAGGTTTTTAAAGACTCCAACATAAAACAACTCTTTAAGTGAGGGATAATTTATAGGGGAAATCTCATATTATATTCTGTCACATATAATAAATCATACTAAGGAAAAGATAAAACATAAAAATTAGCCTGAATCATTTCAACCAACTATAAGCACTCTCTGTATGACATTCTGACTTTACCCGCCAAAACTGTTTGTGTAGACACTGCTTGCCTCCCTGACATGCACTCCTCCCTTCCTTAGAAACTAGCTAATAATTTTGTAAACCTACACCATCTCCAGACAGCCCACTGAATTGGAAAGACCACAGCTATGGATTCACAAGTCATAATTTGTGTGTGAGGAGGGGATGGGAAAGAGAAGTTATGAGACCTGGGAAAGAAATTTCCTTGCTTTTCAGAGATAGCTTCTAAACATCTCCCACCCCTCCTCATTTCCTCTCCCTCCTCCTCTTTTTTTCTTCTTCCTCCTCCTTCTTCTCCCTCCTCCTCCTCTTCTTTCTCTCTCTCCTATTCTAATCTAGTAATAAAATTTCATTTTATTTAGTGCAAGAATATACTCTGTTAAAAATTCATTCCCAGAATCCCTTGCCAATGATGACCATGTAGCAAAATTCGAATCTTAGAGATGTAGTCCTAAATCCTTGGGAAGGAATTCCCTTCCACTAAAACAATGTAAAGTTGTATCAGAAAAAGCTTTTGAGTTTACTCCTTCCTCTGTTTCCACCTAGAATTCAGATATGATGCCTAGAGATGGTCCTTGAGACTATACGGAAGGAAAGTTACATTTAAGGAGATGATGGAATAAAAGAACATGCTAGAGTCTTAGGATTTCATTGGGCATCTTTAATAAATGGCCCTGGACTATCCACATTCAGACGTCCTATTATATGAGGAAAAAAAGAAAACATTCTTATTTTATAAAGCCACCATGGCTATATTTTTGTTAAAAGCAACCTGATGCTATTACAACTGATAAAACTGCTGAATCAAATACCAGGTTTTCAATTACATAAGTCAATTAATTCCCCAATACTGTTCAAGACATTTTGAACTGAATTTCTATTACCTGCAACCAAGAGAAGCCTAGCTGAAAGAGCTTGCTTTTCAAGGAAGGGGTAATCCCTCTGACTTTAAGTCCCTCAAGGGCAAGGACAATACATTATTCATCCTAATCTGCTGCCTCACAGATACTGATCTTTAGTAATGAGTAGCCAAGTTATAGGAAAATCTTTCCAGAAGGATGGTAATACCCTGCTTACATAAGGCTTCTCAACTGACAAAGCAAAGGAACAAGGGGAGAGCACATTCCTACTAACAGCTTCTTTAAACATATATGACTTAAGCTTACCAAATTTGACATAATAAGCAAGGAGACAGCTTCGAGTGGACCACGCCTTCCATTTGCTGTCACTGTCCTCAAGTCCTGCATCTGCTCCCATCCTTTCCTTCTTTCCTTCCTTTTAGAGGATAGTATAGTGGTTAAGGGCTAGAGCTCTCGAGTCAGCGCACAGACTCCAACGTTGGATCTACTGCGTACCCCCTACTTGACCTCTAACAAGCGATTTAATTCTCTGCATCTCTTTTCTCAAAAGTATAATGGTGGTAACAATACAACCATCCTCACTGACTCTGGTGAGAGTTTATAAAATAAATTTAGAAAATGAGAATTTATAAAATGAATTTATAGATAATACTTATAAAATGCTTAGTATAAGGTCAGGCATATTGTAATTATTTGCGAAATGTTACCTATTTTAGTTTTTCCAACACAGCAGGCATCCCTCCTCTTGCTTAGGCCCTTCCTTACCTCACGCTTTGGACCCCAAATCCCTTCTACCTCCTCAGGGATTCAACATTTTATGTCAAATGACTGAAAGGAATTCATGTGAAAAAGACACAGAGACTATAAGCAACAAAGTGTAACTACCCCCAATATTTTCTTGGTCATAGTTAATAGAAACATAGAAATGTATTAGAGCCAGGCATGGTGGTGCACGCTTATAACCCCACCATTTGAGAGGCTGAGATAGGAGGATCGCGGTTTGCAGCCTCAGCTACTTAGTGAGGCCCTCTGCAACTGAATGAGACCTTGTTTCAAAATAAAGAATAAAAAATAGAGCTAGGGGTGTAGCTCGGAGGTACAATGCCCCTTGGTCCCATCTTTAGTACTGAAAAAAAAAAAGAAAGAAAGGAATGTATTAAACTGAAAAACAGAATTTCTACCTTATTTTAAAATTAAGACTAAATACATGCTATTGAAACAAATGTTAATTAGAGGGAAAAAATGTCCTTCTTTCATTCACATTTTAAAGAAAGTTTTATTTGTTACAGTACTGAATATTAAACTCGGGGGACTCTACCACTGACCTATATTGCCAGCCAGCCATTTTTTTGTTTTTTGAGACAGGGTCTTCCTAAATTGCCAAAACTGGCCTCAAACTTGGGAGTCCTTAGCCTCCCAAGTAGCTGGGATTACATCAGTGTGCAAAAACGCTGGGCCTTTAAGAAACTTTTTTTTGTGGTGGTACTGGGGTTCCTGGAAGCCCTTCTACCTCCAGGCTACACTCCCAGACCTATTTTCTACTTTTTAATTTTTGGAAACAGGGTCTCTTAAGCCAGAGCGGCTGGCTTCAAACCTGCGCGATCCTCCTGTCTCCGCTTCCCAAGCCCGGGGATTACAAGTGTGCGCCACCACGCCCGATTAAGAAACTTTTAATCGACAATAAAATTAATTTTGGAAGCATGTAAACTCTTCTGTGATAAAAACAAATCTAGAAAGAAAGCATCTCAATCACAAAATTCCATTTTAATACTGTAAATGATAACTTACGATTTTTTTCTTTCTCTATTTAGGTAATAAAGTACTAAAGGATATGACTTTGCCTGCTGTTCTGGGAGGGTTCCAAACCAATTAAAAAAAGGAACATGTGCATTTTGAAGTAAAGAAGTAAATGGAGCCACCTTAAGTTATTTCCTTATTTCAATATAATTTTTCTTTAAAAATTCATGAAATAATCTTTTATTATTGTCATATTTATGCAATAAGTTAAAAATGGAAAAACAAACAAAATATTCATAAAATAACCCCAGTTTTTCCTCCATTTACTTTCTTCTAAGGGATTATGGCATTATTTGGGGTTTTATGTACTATGTTTATAAAAATTCAATTCCCAAATTATTATAAATGCCTTTCTGTAAAGGAAAGAAGAAAATGACCTTTATTAAGTAAAAATAACATGTCAAGACAAATTACAAATGTTGCAGTACAGAAAATGAAGTGTGACACTCAAAATGAGAATGGATATTTGGACAAGTAAGTGTTCCCCCTTACAAATAAGGGTAGTGTCAGAACAAATGAATAATTTCCTATGTATTTGGATAAGATAGTGTTAACATGGCACAGGGACATTTTACCCTGTTTGAAAATTCCGTAACATGCTGAAGAGAGCATTTATTTTCTGGCACCACAAAAAAAGCCTGGAGAGTCTATCCCTTCGTAGGAAATAAGGAATCAAGGTTGATTTGGAAAAAGAAACAGCCACAAAACTGACTTCACAGAAGCGGAGTGACAGACCCTACTAGGTAGAAGAGGAGTAAGACCTAAAGAGCAACAAGCCACACTCAAGTAAATAAATCGTGATATAATTGTCACAGCTTAAGTTTTGTAGAGTTGCTCCCCTAATATTTTAAAGGGCAGTGATATGAGCTGTTTACAAATAACTTTGTTAATGAAATTCAATGTGATCCCTGTTTCTGGTTTCTTTGTTAATGGTAGTTGTCATAGTTACTTCAAAGAAGTTTCACATTTACATGGTTATATATTTTTAATTTGTTTTGTGGTTTTTGAGACAATTCTTAATACTTAATTTATTATTTTTACGGATGGGCTATATTGTTTTATTTTAATGTACTTTTATTAGTGCACTGTAGTCTCACATCCTAATGAAACACAGAGACAGACACACGTGCTCTCAGCACTCAGTTATCTCACCCTCCTGCTTTACTTCTTCCCTTCCTCGTACACGATACTTCAATTAACACTGACAATTTCATATATGCATGTGTATCTTCTATGTCATTAGAAGTGTTTTCATTCATTATCCCTCTCCCCTCATCTCTCTCCCCTAGACTGCTCCATCACTCCATTGGGGATTCTCCTCCATTATTTAAGTCCCTCTTGTATTCCAATAACTCTCTAGCTTCCACATTTGAGAAAACACATATGACCCTTCATTTTCTGTAACTGGCTAATCTCACTTTACATAATGTTCTCCAGGTCCATGCATTTTCCTGCAAATTACATAATTTTGTTCTTCTTTATTGCTGAGTAGAATTCCAGTGTGTATATATCCCACAGTTTTTGTAATACATTCATTTGTTGATGGATACCTAGGCTGATTCCATGGTGCTGCTATAACCATGGATATAAGTATCACTATAACATTCAGATTTCAGTTCATTTGAAAAGATTCCGTAAGAACCACCATGTATAGTGGTTCCATTCTCAGTTTTCAGAGGAATCTCCACACTGATCCCCATAGCAGCTGCACTGCTTTTCAATCCCACCAATAGTGCAGAGGGGTTCCTGTTTCCCCACATCCTCGCCAGCGTTCATTGTTGTTTGATTTCTTAATGATTGCCATTCTGATTGGGGCTAGATGGAATCTCAGTGTAGTTTGGATTTGCATCTCCCCGATTGTCTTTTTTTTTTTTTAATAAAAAGACACCTTCTGATACTTAAAAGAAGCAACAATTATTCTGTGAGTCCTTCATTTTGGTTGGCTCTGCCATCAATACTATAAAACCTTTCCTTGACTATCAAAAGCTTTAGGTATACTGGTAAGCTTTAATACGAATCCACGGCATGTTCTCATCTTTCTGTTTTCATATTACCAAACCTAACCAGGCATACTGTGGCTGTCCAATGCACAAAGTAATCATACTACATAATCTGAGACTTTTGCAACCATATATTTTAAAGGACTCATTGAGCCCTGAAAGGCAAATGCTATCACTCAAGTTCTAATTACATGCTACCTGGGTTTTACAGAACAGAAAAAAATGAATACTGTACTTCCTAAGTACATTTTTTGACCACAAGCAACCTCCAAAATAAATGCCCAAAATATTTTCTGAATGTATAACTCTATAAAAGCTCAAGTACTGCCCTTCTCAAATCATGTTCTAGCTCCTCCTTCTGCTTCCACTTGATAAATGTGTCAATAAACGCCAAGTCAAACAGCCTAGTAAATATGTTTTCATTGTTATTGGCAGTCATATAATTAACTTGGAGAACAAAAGAAACAAGAAATCAATTTATGATCACTTCTTTAGTTCTTCCTATTAGTCACTTACATTACAATTGTAGTTCTACTTTTAAATCTTTATACACACATACCATCTTGATGATAATTATAAATCAAGTTATTTCAATTACAAATTAGTGCTGTATGAACTGTGACCCTCATATGTTAATTTTATTAGTAAAATAGAATTGTATTATTACCCATGTATATTAGCTGATTAAAAAGCAATACACATTTATGAGCCTATATTAATTAGTAATTTCAGCAAATGTTTCTAAACAACATTAGAGATATGCTCTGCCTTCTCTCTAATACAACTGAATCAACATTTTCTTTATGGATGTATATATGAATAAATCACATTTCCATTTTCAAGCAAAATAGGCTATTAACAAAATATTACAAAGAGTAAACTTTCTACAAAAAAATATTAATTCAATTTATTATTTTATATATAAATCAAACCTCGGAGGGACATTTTACCTCCGAGCTACACTCCTGGTCCTATTTTTTATTCTTTTTATTTATTTTTTTTTTAAACAGGGTCTCACTGAGTTGCAAAGGGCCTCGCTAAGTAGCTGAGGCTTTCCCTGAATCATGATCCTCCAGTCTCTACCTCCCAAATGCTAGTATTACAAGCCAACACCACCACGCCCAGCTCAAACCTTTTATTAAAAAAAAAAAAAAATCTTATCTGTCAGGTCAATATCTTCACCCATCTTGGAAAAACACATTTTGTACAAAAACTTATATAAGTGACCTTTTAAAAATACTGCCTCAGATGCAAAGCTTCAGATGTATTCTTATTTGTCATAAATAAAAAAGGTTTAGATGAACTCAAAAAAATCTGTTCTAATTAAAAATTCTTACTTTCACTATAGTAGTTAATTGCAAATTCTATATCATGGACAAGACATTTAATCTTTCCTTCTCTCTGTTTCCTCACCTCTAAGGAGGGGACAATGATAGTGCCTTATCGTAAGATTCCTGTTAGGATACATGGACTTACACAGGTAAAGTAGTTAGAAAGGTGCCTGGCGTGACCTAGTTACATGCCCTGTGCTGCTTACTTCTACTAGCTGCTAGCTGCCAATCCTGTATCCTCATTCTTTTTCAAGAAGTAGAAAGTTACATCATGATGTCCTTCATGCTTTGCCTATCAAACCAGCTTTCAGCACTGCCAACAGTAGCTAGTTTACTTGCTATTCACAGGCAAAACAGCAGATAGGGTCTCAGCAAATAACGGTTCCAAATTCTACTTTAAAAGCTAGCAAGACCTCAGAGATGAGAGGGTGAGAGAGGAGGAACGGTTCATCAATGAGTATTCAGTTACAGTTAGGAGAAGTAAGGTCTAGTGTTGTACTACACAGCAGAGTGACTCGGAGATAATAAAAATGAACCGTATTTAAAAGATGTACTGTATAAGTTTTCTGTAAAAAATCAGATTGTGAATGTTTTGACTACACAGAAATGATAAGTATTTGAGGAGATAGATAGGTTTACCTTGATTTGAACACGATAAACTGTATACTACACATGTATAGAAAAATCACACGGTAACTGTAAATATGGACAATTCTGTCAATTAAATGAAAAAGAGCATTTTCCCTATTATCTATCACACTATTAGTTTTCATTAATTCACTAAATACACTATGTATTGTACGCAAGACAATGGACACAATGAGAATGAATGACGCTTAAAAATATTCTAAACATATTGCTCATGAAATATTGGGGGATCCAAATGCAAATATGTACATACATATACGTGTGTGTGCGTGTGTGCGTGTGTGTGTGTGTGTGTGTGTGTGTGTGTAGTTATTTTACCAAATGTCCAGAAAGTGCTTTATGGGTGATGTTTGAGCCAGATGTGGAAAGAACTCAGTTGACCCAGTGGTTCTCAAATCTTTTTATTCACAAAGAAAACTGAAAATCCCTCACAGTGGGTAAGCTGTAATAGACATATTTGAAGCAAGCAGACTTCTCATTGAACACTGCTTGCTCAGCTCCTCCTTAGGTATAGAATAAATGTTTTTAAATAGCTGTCTGGTTCCAGCCAGTGAGGCCTTCACTGTGACATACTTAAGCGATGTTCTTAGCTTCCTATCTGTTCCCATCCTCCCAATCGCAGCTCAGAAAGCTCTCCCTCAAGACACTTTTATCACACCTCTCCCAGATCAAAAACAGGCACTGACTTCCTCCTATTCCCAGCTCTCAGGCCTCTGCTTTTGACTGGATTCCTCTCCCGATATTCCTTAGGCAGGTGTGCCTCCCTTTGCCACAAAGGTTTTCTCCTACTACTTTTCTTTGCCTCTCCAAAATGCTATCTACCCTTCCAAAGCGCCTTCAAGAAGCTGTCACTCTTTTGTTCTGATTTAAAATAACATAACTTTCCAAGTGCTGAAGCAAATAAGGAAATGCTAGTGGTATGCTCAGAGATGAAAGACATGTCCAAAACACAGAGACATCCAATCCATCACACCCATATAGTACACTTAAAATGTTATTCAAAATTTATATACAGCACCAACTACTTATTCTTCTAATGACTTTATGTTCTTCCAAAACCTTAACCATCCCACAAATAGAACAATAAATTCTTCATACTTAAACCCGTTTGTTTAGGGTACGTTCATATTAGAACAGAAGGCATAAACTGATTCAGGCCTTTAAATATTACTAGATGACACGGAACTACAGTAACCAGCATAACCTAAGGTTCCTACTTGAAGGACAAGTATTAAAATAGTAAAATATCCCCCCAAAGCCGAGCTCAGATAGACTGCATCAAGTGACAATAAGCAATGCTTTCCACATCAATACCTTAGATTCCAACTTGATTTTCTCTTCATTCAGCTCCTCTGTTGCTTTCTTAATTTTTTCACGACATCTGGTTATTTCTGCCCTTACTGTAACACAAATTAAATCTTTAAACACATCAATCCTTCCCAAGTCCCCGTTCCCGGTAGCATTTGGTATGACACTTTTCAGCTGTCCTACCCTAGATATTGGAAGGAAGACCCCTAATGGCTCTGCCCACTATCCCCAGGCTTTTTTCCTTCGGCTCCAAGCACGCAGATCCAGAAGACTTTAAAAGGCCCCAAGCAAAGGACAGAAAAGACCCCACCTTCTCGCATCAGACGGCGACTCTCCTCCGCCTGGTGTTCAGAGAAGATAATGTGTTGGAACAAGGACTCTAAACTCATCGCGGGACCGCGCTCCTGCGGATCCTTTTTGCGTCGTTAAATATTTTATAACCGAGCCTGAGGATCCTGGAAAGCATAATAAAGGATTAATCTACAACCATTCCCAGCTAGACTCATCTCCTGCTCCGGTCCCCTACCCAGACGGAGCCCGAGCTGGGGCCGAGTCAGCCCCCACCCCACCCCGTGGCCTTGATTTCCCCTGCTAAGATCTCAAACCCGGTTTTCTCCCCGCGCCCTCAGACCCCAGGCTCAGGCTCGGCCTTTTCCCCTGGCAGAGCGCGGCTCCCCGACCAAGAATCTGCTTCTGTGCGGCTTTCCTTCTGGCTCTGGTGGCAAAACCTGAGGGCCAGGGCGCGTCTGGCCTCTTCATCGCAGCCCCCTTTCTTCAACTGGATCTACAACGTGAAGCTGAGACAGGAGGATGCGGTTCGCGGACAGCCTCAGCTACTATCCAGTGAGGCCCTATGCAACTCAGTGAGACCCAGTTTCAAAATAAAGAATAATAAAAAATAATAGGGCTGGGGTGTAGCTCAGAGGTACAATGCCCGTGGGTCCCATCCCCAGTACCCAAACAAACAAACAAACAAAAACATACCTGTCACTAACTTTGGGCCAACTCCCTATGGCCCTGACCTTATAACCCGGCCTAATCTCGCGAGAACTTTCAGCTACGGTGGCTCGTTGCGCCCATTCTGCTTGCAGCGCATTCACTAGCGCAAACCCCAGAGGTCTGTAGGCCTTCTTGGAGTTGGGTGAGTACTCTCCAAGACACAAATACCCAGTATTATAAAGTACAAAGAACCCATGATTCTAAATATAAACTTTCGCAAAGTCTTATCCTTTGAAGACGGCAAGACTGCTATAAACGTGCAATGTCTGACATTCCGCCTTAATCATTCCTCTGTAATCAGGGCATATCTTTTTTGTCTGCTTTAAAATTAATCATTGCCTTTTGTAATCAAGCTGCAGTAATATTAACACTTCAATATCTGAGCAATAAGTGTCAGCAGACCAAAGCGGTTACTAATTAAAGCTTAAACATGAAAGGCACCTCTAGTACTTTTGCATAGGATTTTTAAAATTAAAAAACAAAATAATTTTAGATTTAGCAGGTCAAAATATTGACATTGTAATAAACATCTGACTTTATTTCTGAATGTAAAATTGACATTAGCTAAACTTTAAAAAGTTATTTCTGGTTAGAACGTGTTTAAAATGAAATAAAATAAGATAAATGTAGTTTTTCATATCATAGTAGGCTTAATTAATATTTCATTAATGCTGTAGTAGAATCAGTTATATATTTTACTTTATTCCAGATTTCTACCTTAATTTCTATCAAGTCATGTCTGCATAAAATTTAATTTTTAAGTTTATTATAAAAGACTACATAGTAAAAAAGTAATGAAGCAGAAAAGAATTGCCCATAAGCATATTTCAAAGCAAATATTAATGAAATTTTGGCTATTGCATCCAGATTATCCTTCTCATCCAGCATTTTCCTCTGCACAACTTGAAATTACTGTGAATAGATGATAATGTTATTATAGTATTTATTTTTATATAATAATAGTTAACATTACTGTATAATATTATAGAATGAGTTGTATATTTTATAAGTGTTTTCGGACCACTTTCTTTATACCTCTTTGAAATGACATTTATTGCTATCTTCATGGTATAGTTGAAGAAACTGAGGCACATAATGATTCAAAGAACAAACTTAATCCAATGATCAATTCAATCAACACCTAAGACCTTGAATTGTATTAATTCTTTTAATAAATTCAACAACCCTAGGAGATCAGTGCTTTTGTTCCTTGAGGGACTGAGGCAGAGAGAAGTAAGTAGCTTGTGTAAGGTTGTGTACAATCGCTAGAAAATAGCACAACTAGGATTTGAACCTGTCTTGTCAAGGTTGCAGAAGGAGAACCCAAACCAAGAAATCTGGGATCAGATGCCATTAAGTCAGTTTTGAAATCTGCTCTTTTGTATTCCTCTTTATTATATCATAAGCATTTTACCGATTCACTCCAAAATATTCATAACTACACTTTTATAACTCATAATCTTCCATGATATGGAAGCATGTGTATAATTCAGATAGGCAGAAGTAAATTCAACTATTTTATCTGTTCAAGGATTGAAAGCAAACCTGAAATGGTGATTTGAATTTTTTCTTCAAGCACTCACTTGGAGGTTTCTGAGCTGTACCATGGCGACCATCAAAGAAAAGGGCTTCCAGAAGATAAATTATATTACTAATTAATATTACTCCCTTCAGAACTATTTCCTGTGGACTTGCACAGGGAGCGTCCTCACAAGGAGGCTGGTTTCAAAAGCATGATGCTATTTAACATTCCAATTTTATTAGCTACACGCAAACTCCATTTATTATTTAGCATGCTCTTTCTATACTGAAACTTGGCAGGATGGAAATCGGGCAGCCTTTGGGAGCCCAGTCGCCTCATTCACACGGGAGTGTAGAAGAGAGAGCTGTTGGAAATTTGACAGCGAGAAGGAGAATGTCGAGAAATGGTATGCTCATCTTCTGCCATCATCCTCTTGACATCCCAGAGCATTCTGCTGCTTTTAAATCTCATTAGCATCTTCTTAGAGGTACTATAACTATACACATTAGCAGGGTTTTAAATTTTTATTTTGTTTATTGAAGCAAACATAATTATGTGAGCCCACAATTCATATTTTACATTTTCATAATAATGAATAAAACTAACATATTAAGGTTTTAAAATGTTGCCGTCATATATCTAGCTTGTATAGTGTGGAGATCTTTTTCTCTTATAAATATATAGACTGATTACATTCTATAACATAGAGAGCCAGAGTAACATTACTTAAATTTATGCCAGATAAAAATGGTATATGACATGATAAAACTTTGTGGGCATACTATTTTCTGAAAATGTATCTAATACATCTAAAAAAGAAGTGCTTCCTTCAACAACTGTTTAATGAGTTTCTGGTTAGCATTCAACACTCATTCAACAGATATTATTGAGCACCTCCTACGTGCTATCTTAGAGAAACAACAAGATTTAATAAAAACAGAACTAAATAAAAAACATTTTTCTTTCCCTGGATATTTCTAACCTCATTGGAGAATTATTATATTTTTCAGCATTTTGGCAACAGTATAAACAACTGTTTTCAGATGTTTCAACAGATGTTCCTTAGAAAGAAAGTCAATTATTTGCATTATGATACCCACATATGATTCTCAGATCCAAACTTTCCATCTGTACGTCTTTCTTTGAATTGCATACCTATGGAATATAAAAGTTAAGATCACTCGTTGTCTCTGCACCTCAGCCTTCTGTTCATAATAACACCAGCACCTGGGTTATGGAGCCATCAATAATTGCCTTGCTAGAAGGCCTTATATAAGGCTATACTGCTCTTGTGATTTAAAACGTATTTCCTCTCCTTTCTTAGATTGATGACTTCCCTAAATTCTAAACCAGGATTGCAAATACCCACTAGCCCAGGGCATATATATTACAATGGAAAGAAGAAAAGTAATTCATTTATTTTATGCTTTTCTTATGGCATCTACCACAAAGGGAAAAAATATGTGGGTTCAACCAAGTTTAACAACCATTTATTGAATATCTACTAAGCGTAAAATTCTCTCCTGAGTACTATGGGGGGTAGAGAGAAACATCCAGGCCCTGCCCTCCTGGAGGTCATAATCTATTAAATGAGACCAAGCATACACAAGTAACTTGGGCAGCCTGTGTCTACATTCTTCACCCTTGTGTTATAGAACATGGTAGAGGAGGAATCAATAATTCTGATGTAGATGATCTGAGAAGTCTTATCAGCAGGGGATAAAATATCAGCTGGGTTTTAAAGAAGCTTGCTTGAGTCTTCAGGGGATAGAAAGTAAAGGGGGGAAAAAAGCATGAAACTAGGGGCGGGGGGGTCAACAGTTGAATGGGGTTTATAATGTTTCCGTGCCTACGATAGAGGACCATGTAATGTTTTAGAGCAGATGAGTGTCCTGACAGTTCTACGCAGTGATTTTGTGGCAATGGTTCAACATTGAAAAAGAAGAGACTAGACCAGGCATGGTGGTGCATGCTTGTAATCCCAGCATTCCGGAGGCAGAGACAACAGCCTCAGCTACTTAGTGAGGCTCTTCACAACTCAGTGAGACCCTGTTTCAAAAATAAAAGGACTAAGCCAGGCACGGTAGCACACGCTTGTAATCCCCGCGCTTGGGAGGTGGAGACAGGAGGACTGCGCAGGTTCGAAGCCAGCCGCGCTGGCTTAAGAGACCCTGTTTCCAAATTTAAAAAAGTATGAAATAGGTCTGGGAGTGTAGCCCGGAGGTAGAAGGGCTTCCGGCAACCCCAGTACCACCATATAAATAAATAAATAAATAAATAAATAAGGACTAAAAAATAGGACTGGGGGTGTAGCTCAGTGGTAGAATGCCCCTGGGTTTCATCCCAGTACCACAAAAAAGAAAAAAGAGAAAAGAAAGAAAAGAAAGAAAAGAAAAAGAAGAGTCTAACTGCACATGTTAAAGAGTTCATTTAGGCTGCTATAACAAAATGCTATCAACAGTCTTGCTTAAAAAAAAATGAAAATTTATTATTTCTTACAGTTTTGGAGATTGAAAAATTCAAGACTAAGGAGCCAATATATTTGATGTCTGGCAAGGACCTATTTCCTGTTTCATAAAAGACATCTTCTCAGCCCATCACTGTGGCACATGCCTGTAATCCCAGTACTTGGGAGGCTAAAACAAGAGGATCCCAGGTTTGAGTCCAGCCTCAGCAACTTAATAAATACCCTCATCAATTTAGTAAGACTGTTTCAAAATAAAAGATAAAATGGGGCTAGGAGTGTAGCTCAGAGGAAAAAAAAACAAAAATTAGAAGGTATCTTCTCACTTCATCTCACTTCATCTAGGTGGAAGCGACTAGCTAGCACTGTGTAATCTCTTTCATAAGAACACTAATCAATCATGAGGCCCTCCCCTCATTACCTAATCATATCCCCAAAGCCCCACTTCTAATAGGATCAATTGCTGTCAGGGGTCGGAATTCAACATAAGATTTTTGGAGAGATCTGAACATTCAGACCTCAGCGCTCACTGTGTGCCAGTCACCACCTGAGCCCTTGACATGAATGAATTATTTTAATCAACCTCAAAACAGTGTGAGATCGATGCTTTTGTTACTTGAGGGACTGAGGCAGAAAGAGCTAAGTAGCTTGTCCAAGCAGCAAGAATCAGAATGTTGTTGTTCTTCTGAGAATTGAACCCAGAAGCATTCTATCTCTGAGCTACACCCCAGTGCCCACTTATTTATTTACTTATGTACTTACTTCTTTCTTAATTTTTTTTTGAAGCAGAGTCTTGCTAAGTTGCTGAGAGCCTCACTATGTTGCTGAGGCTGATCTTGAACCTGCAATTCTCCTGTCTCAGCTTCCCAAGTAATGGAATTAACAGGTGTGTGCACCTCTATGTCCAGCTCAGAATTTGAGTTCCAGTTGACCCTTAACCATTTTATGCTTCCTCTAAAAGTCTAAAGACTGGTAGAAATGAAACTATTTCAGTAGGTGTTTCATTTTAAGGTAGATATATTTTTCACAAATGCTTATTGCCAATTAGTATTTCTTTTCTGAAGACATTTTCAGAATTCTAGAATATAGGTTAATTATGCAGTGCATCTGCAGTGAATTCAAATAAAATGTGATCTAAAGAAAAATAATTGAGAATGGGTCATGCCTTGTTGTAAATAATTATTTGATGAGCTATGTATCTAATATGTAAAGTTAAAAATATACAAAGTAGTCAGGCGTGGTGCCACAGGGAGGCTGAGACAGGAGGATGGCGCAGGTTCAAACCCAGCCTTCGCTGGCTTAAGAGACCCCATTTCCAAATAAAAAATATAAAAGAGGTCTGGAAGTGTAGCCTAGAGGTAGAAGATCCCTGGGTTCCATCCCCAGTACCACCAAATATATAAATACACACACACACACACACACACACACACACACACACACAAACACAGTACCAGAGTAGTTTTCTAATATTTACATTAGTTTCCTAGGGCTTTTATAACACGGTGTTACAAGTAGGTGTTTTAGAACAACAGCAAATTATTCTGCCACAGTTCTAGAAATCCAAAATCAAGATGCCGGCATATTTGGTTCCTCCTGGTATCTTAGGGATTCTGTTCCTTGACTCTTCCCAGCTTTCGGTCTTGCGCGTAATCCCTGTCAGCACCTGCCTTATAGATACATCACTTTAGTCTCTGCCTCTGTCCTCACTTGGTATCTTCCCTGTGTGTCTCTGTCTCTTTCTCTCTTCTACTGTCCTTACAAAGACTTGAGTCCTATTGGAGAAAAAGCTTATTCTATGCCAGCTCATCTTTATGCTAACCAATTTCATCTGTAAAAGAGCCCTCTTCCTAATATGGTCACATTCCAAGAGTTAGGACTTCAACTTATCTTTAGCAGGAAAATCATTCAACAGGCCTGAAAAGTTAACTTGTGGGAAATATTTATGATTTTTTTAAAAAAAAACTTAAATACAACTGGTTTATTTATATTATAGTCAAAGCAGTTTTAGTGGCTTATGGAACTTTACAAAACATCTTTTATAATACTTTTACTTTATGATTATTATGATAGAAGCCAGAGTGGTATGAATTTCCATAATGTTGCACATACAATTAGAGCTAGATGTAGACATTATATTCATCTAGCTAGATCCGTTCTAATTTCTTGTTTTTTGTAAAAAGTGAAAGGTTTTTTTTGTTCACCAGTGACCTTTAACAACTTCACCTAAAATAATTCCCCTTTTATCTATTTTCTATATTTAATTTTTAAGAGTATAAAGAAAGGGGATAAGAGCCAGCCTAGAAGAGTTCATCTAATGCAGGGATTCTTCCTTACTAAGGAGGATGGATGGATGGATGGATGGATGGGTGGATGATATACAGATAGAAAGAATACACATACACATATATATGATAAAATAATTTACTTACCTATGAAAGTGCTTAAACATATCAGTTTCATTTTCAGTCTTACTCTTCCACAGTAAAAAGGAAGGTAAACTGTCAATTCTTAATCACAGAGTAAAAAAAAGCAATTTCTCTTTTTTGTCATGAAATACAATGCATGAAGAAATTTCATTAACACTTCAGGGTTACTTAAATATCAAAATACCTGAATATCTTGAAGAAAAATCTGTAGTGTAGCTGATAAACCTGAATTTTTTCTTTGTCAAAGCCAAAGCCCAGATAAAAAACAGGAAATCTATCCCAAGAGCCTTACCCAAAAACCTAGCCCATCAGCCATGGAAACAAAAACAAAGCAAACTTGAAAAGCACTCTTCTCCGCCATGTGTAATCCATTTGCTTCCTCAACAAGTATTTATTGGGTTTGGCAGGTTAAGAATTTGGAATTAGATAAATAAGATAAGTAGCTTCAATCTGGTTGCATCCAGTTGTAGTTCCCATGACAATAAACTTAAGTGATTTAGGATTACATAGAAATAACTAAGACAGAAATTGAAAGACTTTTTCTTGCCAGTTATTTATTATGATCATTAATATATTTATTATAATCAATATATACTAATATTGTAATCATTAATATATTTATTTTTGTTTACCTAATAAGCACATGGTTGTTTGTCCACTAAACACTTAACTTTTAGTTGTTGTGTAAGTCTAAACTTAATACACTTATTTTATTATCATATTTTATATTAATCTTATTCTAATAGCTATGAATGAGTATTTCTATTAATTCAACGAATCAGTCATGGTAACTATTTGGAAATTTGGAATAAATTTTAGTGTTTCTAATACTTTCTATGAATTATTCAGTGACTCTGGGAAGTTTGAAAAAATTTAAGGTATACATTTACATATATGTGTGTAGGTAAAGTGAACTATAAATCCTATTTCTTCTTAAAACACTTTAGTAAATTGCTCATTTATCAGGATAAAATTACTTTATGCTTTCAATGTTTAAAATGACTTTAGTGACTTTAGTACAATAGTATTACATTATAAAAACCAGACACCACCATTATTTTCCCTCCATGAGGCCATAGACAGCTCAAAATGTTTTATTATAGTTTACATGGTTCATAAACCTTATCTTTTACTTGACATTGCAGGTGTGTTGATAATAGAATATAGAGAACCCTATAAGATGGCTACAGAAAGTAATTAGTTAGCATTTAAATAATAGAGCTTTAAGAAACATTTTACAGAGAGGGCACTCTGAGTATTTCCTTAGGTAATAAATAGTAAGCTGTTCTAAAACAGAATTGAATGCAATGAGCAAAAGAGTGAAAGGAATTCAAGCATCTGAAGACACAAAAAGAAATACTGTAAAATAGTAGTATTGCTAAGGAAGTTGTGTTGCATCATGGCTTCCTGCAATACTCTTAGAGTTCTGTACTTACTGTATCTCATCATTTGACTTAGAAAATCTGAGCATGCACGGGTTTCTTAATAAGCTACCCTTTACCATCTTCTTTCTCTAGGCATTAACCCAGAGAAAAACAGGCAACAGCCCAGGCCCTCCACCGTATCGTGTCTTAGCCTCCAGTGAATGAATGCGAGAGCTGTGTGCACAGGGGCCAAAACACTCATAAAGAAGATTCATGGTGATACTCTTAGAACAAATTAATAAAACCTAAGAGAACTTGACAGAAGAATGTCCTAAAGATGATTTTATTTCAGTAATTGTTGTATTTTAAATGCTTTCATTTTCTTTTGTGATGCCTTTTATCTTACTTACAGATGCTATTACTCATAAAATACGATATTTCAGTCCAGAAGGCTGTAACTGTAAATGAAACATAATATTCTCATCTTGAAGTAGATAAGGAGATTCAAATCTCCTGCTTCCTCGCACTGTAAGCTGATTACCACCGAGGTCAGAAGAGCTCCTTTCCACTTCCTTTAAGTGCCGGCTAGGAGATTTTATGTAACTGACCAAACACCTTTCTTTTTTTTATTTGGTCCCAGCATCTGCTTGACAGCTCTTCTCGGTGGTATACAAGCCAGACTAGCAAGTCTGCGCTTGGAGAGTGGTGCCAAAGCCTTAGAGTAAGTCTATGAGGAATGACCACAGATATCATTCAGTACATGTTTATTGAAGGCCTACTGTGTGTCAGATTCCCATGCCACAACAATAAACAAGATAAATGAGCTCTCTGCACTAACAGGGCCTACAAGGTCAAGAAAAACAAAGTATACGTGTTCTCTAAGTCAATACAAACACAGCAAGTGTAGGTATCAAATACATCCACCTGCGACAGAGACCTGCTATAGACAATGTGAACAACACGTTTCTACTCCATGGTCCCTGGAGCCTGGCAGGAATTGACATCTGCAGAACAAAGAGAAAGCCAGTGGGGTGGGTGCTCAGATGGGTTGTCCAAAGGGTCAGGGCTGACTCCCGCAGGGCCTTGGAGGCAATGGAAGGCCCTGCAGATTTATGTGGAGAAATGTTTGCGTGTGAAGAAAAAGATGACATCACAGCATTGCAGCTTGGTGGAGGCCTGAGAGCACACCAGTCCACACAGGATGGAGAGTGTCACCAGGCCCACAGCTCCATTTGGTTGATAACCAGCTATGTGACCCTGAAAAAATTCTTGCACCTCTTTTCTCCTTATCCTACTTGTTTTCAATAGAGATAGATGAATTCTAGTAAAAAAAAAAAGAGGGGGTGAACAGGAGAAAGAAAAGAAAAGAAACAAGCAATGCATATAGGTGGAAATTTCAGATAGTAAGATATGTAAAAAAAGAATTGAGGAATGTATTAGAATCATTGCCATGGTCAGTTAAGGATTAATAATAAGGCCTTATGGAAGAAAAAGACCAGAGTCATGCAAGAATCCTTTCCCTCCTTTGAATTTAGTTGGCCACAAATAAGTACACAGTAGAAATTCACTGGTGTGCCCACTCACAGTAGAAATTCGCTGGTATATCCATCCTGACTATAAATGTATTGAAATACTCGCACCCTGATTGGTAAATAACCACCGCTGTGGCCTCCAGCACCAGGCCAACCACCTCTGCTGTCTCTCCTCCACCACCATGCATAGCCACCCACAACCCAGCATGGAACTGGTCAGCTCCGATTACTCAGCGTCTGGGCCTATAAGAATGCCAGCATCTTATGGCTGCTTATACCAAATGATCACAAGCCAAGCATGGTGGCATACACCTTAACCCCAGTATTTAGAAGGCTGAGACAGGAAGGTCGTTAAGTTTGAGGACAGCCTAAGATGTCTAAGGGATAGCTAATCTAGGATAGTTCATCTGCTCCTAGTGGACAGGAGCCATATCTGATGGGTCTTTGAGATCCTCAGCAATCTAGTGAGACCTTTTTTCAAAAGAAAAAAATAAAAAGGGCTAGGGATGTAGCTCAGAGGTAGAATGCCCCTGAGTCCAATCACAACCCCAAAAAAATAAATATTCACAAACTTAAATGGCTTTAAATCATACAAATTGGTTTTAAAGGTCAGAAGTCTGAATTAGTCTCAGTGAGCCAAAGTCAAGGAGTCCTTAGTCCTTCTGGAGACTCTGGAGTTTCTTGCCTTTTTCATCTTGTAAAAACTCCCCATAGCCGGGTGTGGTGGCGCACGCTTGTAATCCCCGCGCTTGGGAGGCAGAGACAGGAGGATCGTGCAGGTTTGAAGCCAGCTGTGCGCACTGGCTTAGGAGACCCTGTTTCCAAATTTTAAAAAATGTAAAAATAGGTCTGGGAGTGTAGCCCGGAGGTAGAAGGGCTTCCAGGAACCCCAGTACCACCAAAAAAAAAAAAAAAAAACAACAAACAAACAAAAAAACAAAACAAAAACAACAACAACAACAAAAAAAAAAAAAAACTCCCCATACCTGTTGACTCCTGGCCTCTTCCTTTTTGAAGCCAGCAATGTAACATCTCCAAACCTCCCTCCTGTAGTCATATTTCTACCTTATAAATACTCTGGGCATTCCACTGTGTCCACATCTATAATCACTTCATTGTGAAATCGTTAATTAAATTAAATCACATCTCAAAGTCTCTTTTGCTGTGTAAGTTGGCGTATCTGCAGGTTTCAGGGATTACTTTGGGGATATCTTTGAGGCCACTGTTTTGTCTACATAGCGGTTCTGTTTCAATATTATATCTGAGAATATACAATAAGATTCATGGAATTCTCATAAAAATGCATCAGAGTCAAAAGGGGAGACATAAAGAAAAAACGTAAAATAGGCCATGTCAGGATCTTTCTGGAATGCTGCAGAGCTTTAATTACGTCCTCTTCACTAGTATATACAGTATCAAATTGATGAAGTAGTGAAAAAAAGGAAAGAATTGGGGCAATAGAGGAAGAATGAGAGATAAAGAATGGCAAGTCCAAATCTCCTTTCAGGACTCAGGAAAGTGAATCCTAAACTGAGATTGATAGATCCCAGTAAGGACAAGAGCATCCCCACAAACAGATGGAGAGTGTCCAGAATTCCATATCCTTCCCCAGTAGCTGTCTTCTAACTCGAGATACTGAAGGAAAACAATGTGAAAAAGAAATTGGCAAAGAAAGATAGAACTGATTAGAACGGACTCTGTGGCTTAATGCCCATGGGATGGTTTGATGAGGTTTGGGAAATTTTAAGATGTCTAAGGGATAGCTAATCTAGGATAGTTCATCTGCTCCTAGTGGACAGGCGCCATATCTGATGAGTCTTTGTAGATCAAACGGCAGCTTGTTTGCAATGGGAGTAAATGTCCTGAAATAAAATCTAAGTACCACTGTGAAATGCAGGAAGGGCCTGAGGGTCTTGTGCACACCATGGAATCCAGCGTCTGCAAGTGTCAGGCAAGGAGAAGCAGACTGAAGAAAGAAAGAAAAAAATGAATGTATGCAAAGGTCTGGCATAAGCAAATTTTGGGTGTTAAACTATAAACTTTCAAATGTTTGTCATAATAACCAGAAAAGGCTAGAAACTGACACCCGATTGGGTGTATTGGCATTTCAATATACTGTTATCTAAGCCCAAGTGATCAACTTAAAGGCCTGTGTTCCTGTCTATAAATGGGGTTACCAGATTTAGCGAATAAAAATATAGGATGTCCAGTTAAATCTGAATGTCAGATAAACAATGAAATAGCTCCTTAGCCTAAGTGTGTTCCAAAGGTCGCATAACAGCCTATCTGTATCTGTTAGATAATGTATTTTGTTGTATATTGTATTTTAAAGTCGTGTTGTGTGTTGTGTTTTAGGCAAATTGTAACTTTGTAAAGAGATTATGTTTGTTAATGATGGCATTACTTAGGAAAAAAAGGAAATTTCACTAGATAAATATGTTCAGAATGGGGCTAGGGGATGGTGGAGACCAGCTGGGTTGTGCTGTTTTAAAAGCATGCTTTTCTCAGAGCCAGGGCCCTTAGAGGAGGGCTGAAATTCAGCTTCTCGTAAATTCTGCAGAGTTACCAGGGAACAGTAATGAGCAAGGATAAAATCTGAAGGGAAGTTCAGTGGGGCAGGTAAGAGCTGCCGCATCCATATCACCTGAAGCACATACAACCCTCAAAGCAGGCCGGGGAGGAAGCCGGGGAAGGAGTCATCCCATGAGAGAGCATTGCTGTGCAGCCTGTAGGAGAATGTATCCCATCTCAGCCCCCAAAGCTACTTAATTTTATGTGCTTGTTGTGATTGTTTGGCCCATAAAAATCGAGTGGAGCATGTTCTGGGTACTTTGTGGTCTCTCTTCATGGCACCCTGTTGCTGGTGAAGTAATGCATCGTTTTTCTTGAGACGGGCATGGTGTTTCTATATCCATTTGTGCCTAATCCAAAAAAATTCTCTACTGATGCCTTTTTTCCCCATCAGGCATTTACATGCTACCTGGCTGTTAGGCCTGAAAATACCAGATGGGGCTTGAGAGCAGAACAGACACCGTTGTCATGGAAACAAGATGCTATCCCAACTCTATGCAGCTGCCATCTTTTTTCTTCTTCTTCTTTTTCCTTCATTCTTTCACTATGAGGAGTTATGATAGGAACAAGTACAGATAATATATAGAGGTTTCCCTCTACATACCACCCCCCGTTAATACATCCCTCAGTTTCCTGAGAGCCTAAAACTAGTGAAAATGACTTGATTTCCAGGTCTACCACTACTCAGAGCATAACTGGTAAGCCCATGCTTTGACATCATCTTCTTCCCTTAAACTGCGATGATGCATTCATCCTGTCCCAGGATGAGACAATATCCTTTGTAGCCAGAGGAGCCTCAGCCTTGACGTTCCTGGAAGACCAACCTAAGTGTTTATAATTGCTGTGCAATGTCTGGACTCAGCAGGAGAGCGGGGAATAGCCCCTCCTGGTTCTCTGAATTCCCCACAGTAGAAGCAGAATGCGGAGCACACCGGAGGAACATGCTGAATTCCTGAGGCTGGATGTCCAAACTTGAGGCAGGCAGCTATTGGCCACAGCACTCACTGCGGCCTCTCCTAGCAGCTCTGGGGTCCTCAGGGGATTGGGACAGTGGGGGAAGTGCTCAACGCAGATGGGAAAGGAGGACAGAAATATTTTCTGGAAGCAAGGCTGCTTTTTATTTCCCTCTACACAGTTGGAAACAGGCACAACCCTAGGGCTTTAAACTGTGGCTTAAAGAGTTGCATTTAGCAATAAAAGGCTGTTAAAATTGAAGTGGTTTGGGGGCAAGGGTTCACACATTCATTTCCTGTTGCTTCTGTCACAAATTACTGCATACTCAGTAGCTTAAAGCACACGTATGTTCTCTTGCAGTTTTAAAGGTCAGAAATCCAAAGCCAGCTTCACTGGGCTAAAGTGGAGATGTCAGCAGGGCTGGTTCCTTTTGGAAGCTCCAGGGCAGACTCTGTCTCCCTCTCTTACCTTTCCCACTTCTGCAGCCTACCTGCATCCATGGGCTCTCTTTTTGGAGCCAGCAGTGTAGCATCTTGCCGCCATCATTACCTTGCCTGTCTCTCTCTGTGTGGTTTTCCTCTCCTTCCTTCTTATAGGGTTACTTTGGTGCATTTAAGACCACTCAGCTAGCCCAGGATAACTATCTCCACATCCCCAAATTCATAATCTGCACCCTCCCTTTTGCCATAGAAGGTATTTTGACCGTCATAGATTCTAGGGATTAGGACAAGGGTAGTTTGAAGAACCATTATTTGGCTGTTTCAGTCAATAATCTCATTGCTGGAATAAAAAAAAAAAAAACTTGATTACATAATCTATAGGAAGGAAAATTTATTTTCTTACAGTTCTGGAGATTTCAGGGATTTAGTCCTAACTAGGGCAGGTAACGTCTGTGGAGCTCAGGACATGGTGACAGGAAGGAAAGAGAGAAAGGGAGGAAAGGAGAGAGCTCTGCCCTCATTTCACAAAGGCCAGAGGAAGAGAGAGTAGGCCAGGGGATTCAAAGACACAAGCCCAGTCCCCATGGCCACACCCCCAGGTAGCCACCTCCTCCAGACACACCTGGGTAAGTCCATCACAATGGATGTACCACTGATGAGATTACAACCTTCATGATTTAATTATATCAACTCTGAACATGAGCTCTTTCAGGAGATGGTCTATATCTAACCCTAGCATCAGCCTACTACATTTCCTAGACCTTGAGAATGATCACCTGGAAGGCTGTTCAAAAATGAAGAATGCCGGGCCTTGCGCTGGATTTATCCTATCAGAATTTCTACGGGTGGGAGCCTGGGAATCTCCATTTGTAAGACTCAAACAATTCTTCTGATAACCTCTGTGAAGAGATTTTTTGGGGGCTTTTTCCTAAATATGAGCAGTAAAAATTCAGTAACACTTCAGATCATATTCAAAGTCCAGAAGGGTATAAGGAGAAGTGGTTTTTTAAATGTATTTGTTAGCAGAGCGTGGTGGCGCATGCTTGTAACCCCAGTATTTGGGAGGCTGAAAGAGAAGGATCCCAGGTTCAAGGACAAGCCTCAGCAACTTAGTGAGATGTTGTTTCAAAATAAAAGATAAAATAGGGTTGGGGGTGTAGCTCAGAGGGAGAATGCCCCTCTAGGTTCAATCCCCAGTGCCATGCACACAAAAAAATGTATTTGTTTAGAATATTGGATGGTCATACATCCTCCGAGGGTCACAGCACTTTCCCAAGATAGCTTTGGAAAACCATAACGAGCCTAGAAACCCCCAATTTAATGGCAAGAATACGAAAATTGTATGCTAATGCCTCTCTAGACCTTTGAGTATATGAAACCTGCACCTCACATCTGCAATTAGCTGAGATTTCCTTTCCTAATGGAGGCTTTTCCACGTACCACCTTAGAGCAATCTTTTCCTTCTGAGATGCTTCCACGTTGTCCTCTGAGCACCGATTGTTGCCTATTTTGCCTACTTCCAGAAAAATGGCTGTGGCAGAGGGGAAAAAAAACATCCAGTATCTTTAGAAAAATGGTAAATATTTCATCGTTTCTTACTAAGCATACATTATTAACTCCAATGTAAATATTTTATGGCCTGCAACCGGCAATTTTGGAATATATTGGTATGTTTGGAGAATGGTGGTTCAGATAAAAATCCTATGCTGCGCACCCAGCTCACATTTAAGTTACACAACTCTTTAAAAAGCATTTAACTCTCAGAATTAAGGGAGTCATAGAATCTATTTTTCAAAGGAGCCTTAAGGATTCAACTCAAAACCTGAGACAGCACATTTATAGGAAAAGAGAAAAGTTTTGGAAGCTGTAACAGCTCAGAGCTTCCATCTTCCAAGAGATGACAATGTGATCTAGTGACCTGAGCCCCAGCGGTCCTCATTTCATCTAAAGGACAGAGGGGGCAGATATACTCACAACTACCTCATTAGCATGTCCATAATCTGGGTAGGGGTGGAATCTGAGAAGAGGTGTACCCCACACGGAAAGGAAGAAAATCATCCCCAGCTTTAAGTATTTGGAGCTGTGCATAGGACAAGAAAATGCTTTCATTAAATAAAATGGCTACATAGCAGAACATTTAAACCAGGTTTTCAAAGAGAGACCTAAACTGTTGGGAGAATTTTTTTTTCCTTTTTAATTCCAATGACTCTCCCATCCAGAGGTCATAGAAGCTGCCATCCGTCTAAATTACAGCCCGTTTCAGAGGTTGGCTGTAATCCAGGAGGTTGCATTATTCCAAATTGCCTGTCAAAAACTGTCAAAACACTGCCATTATCAAAAAGTAGTCCTTTTAAATAATTTTCTCACTCTTTTCCCTGAAACTTCCCTGGCATTGAGCCTTAATATCATAGCTTATAGGCATAGTAAGTGAAAGCCTTTCAAATGGGAAGTGGCAATAAAAAAAATTCTAGTCCTACAACATACAAAATTCTAGGCAGAAAACCGGAGTCAAATTTGCAGATGCTGTCTCCTGCAAAGCAATAGCCATTGCAAATCTACATGTGGAACGGTAGCCAAAGAGTATAGAAAGCCCAAGCCCAAGGAGTCCGACTGTTTTCCCCATTTTGAATATGTGGAAATAGTTAGTTGCTGCTCTACATATTTTTCTTTTGTGTCCTCGTGTTCATACCAAATTTGTAATGGAAAATGTTGCAATCTTACAGATTAATGACTTATTTTCCCCTCATTTTGTAAATGGATACCTGGACAGCTGCTTGATCTACCCGAGGCTTCATGACAAAATCCTATACTCCCTACCACCACCAAGATTTATTAAGGTACAGTTGACAAAAATTATAACTAAGGTGAACAACATGATTTGATATAATAAACACTGTGAAATCATTACCATAATGAAGCTGATTAAACATATCTGTCACTTCACATAGCTGCCCTTTTTTGAAATTTTCTTTTGTGGACAAAACACCTAAGATCTACCACCTCTGTGATACTCAAACATATGGCAGAGCACCATGAACCACCATCAGGGCGCTGTTCCATGCATCTTCAGAATGCATATGCATCTGACATCACTGGAATTTCTGCTCTTTGACCAATGTCTTCCATTTCCCATCCCCTGTCCCTTAGAAACCACTACTCTACTGTCTGCTTTTATGAGTTTGATTTTTTTAAATTTTAGATTCCACATGAAATTATGCAGCATTTGTCTTCCTGTGTCTGGCTTATTTTACTTAGCATAAAGTCCTCGAGGTTCACCAATCTAGACACAAATGGTAAGATTTCCTCCTTTTTTAAAGGCTGAATAATATTCTATTGTGTAAATATATCACATTTTCTCCATCCGTTTATCTAGAGAGGGACACTCTCACTGTGTTTGCATCTTGACAATGTGAATAATACTGCCATGAACACGTTGCAAATTGGCACAGCCATTATGGAAAGCAGTGTGAGATGCCTCAAAAAGTTTAAAATAGAAGGACCATATGATCCAGCAGTCCCATTTCGGGATATTCATCCAAAAGAAATGAAATCAGTATCATGAAGAAATATCTGTATTCCTGGACTCTTTTATATGCATTCCAGACCTCTTTTTTAATTTGGAAATTCATTCCTCTTCTCTTTTATTTTTACTTTGAACTTGACTCCAGGATTCTTAGGTTATAATCACTTAGGTTAGAAAACCTCCTCAAAAAGAGCGATCCCCGTCAACTATATTATCTCATGTGTTAGTAAGCCTTCCTTCACTGTAACAATATAACCGGGACAAAACAACCTAAAAGAAGGAAAGATTTCTTTTTGGCACACAGTTTCAGAGGTTTCGATCCCTGGTCACTTGGGGCCATTGTTTCTAGGACTGTGTTAAGGCAGAGTAACAGAGCTTCTCACAACCCAGCAGCTAGGAAAGAGGGAGGGAGAGGGAGAGGGAGAGGGAGAGGAAGGGGGAGGGGGAGAGGAAGGGGGAGGGGGAGAGGGAGAGGAAGGGGGAGAGGGAGAGGGAGAGGAAGGGGGAGGGGGAGAGGGAGAGGGAGGGGGAGGGGGAGAGGAAGGGGGAGAGGGAGAGGGAGAGGGAGAGGAAGGGGGAGGGGGAGAGGGAGAGAGGGAGAGAGGGAGAGAGGGAGAGGAAGGGGGAGGGGGAGAGGGAGAGGGAGAGGGAGAGGGAGAGGGAGAGGAAGGGGGAGGGGGAGAGGGAGAGGGAGAGGGAGAGGAAGGGGGAGAGGGAGAGGGAGAGGGAGAGGGAGAGGAAGGGGGAGGGGGAGAGGGAGAGAGGGAGAGAGGGAGAGGGAGGGGGAGAAAGAAGAAAAGGAGAGGAGAGGAGAGAAGAGGAGAAAGGAAGCAGAAGGGAGAGGAATGAATGAATATAAATGAGAAAGGGGGAAGGAGCCAATGACACAATATAGCTTTTTGTTCCTGTTACTGTTTTTGGTACTGGGATTTGAGCCCAGGGGCATTTTACCTTTGAGTTGCTGTGTGTGTGTGTGTGTGTGTGTGTGTGTGTGTGTGTGTGTGTGTGTGTTTTATACTGGGAATTGAATTGAGGGGCATCCTATTTCCGAGCTAAACACCTAGTCCTTTCTTACTTTTATTTTGAAATGGGGTCTTGCTAAGGCTGATGAGAGTCTCACTACTTGCTGAGGCTGTCCTTGAACATACGATCCTCCCTCCTGTCTCAGCCTCCCAAGTACTGAGTCACCAGGCCCGACTCCTTTTTTTTTTTTCTTGTGGTTCTGGGGAGGGAACCCAGGGGCAATTCTACCTCCAAGCTATACCCATAGCCCTATTTTTTATTCTTTATTTTGAAACATGGTCTCACTTAGTTGCAAAGGACCTCACTAAGTAGCTGAGGCTGGCTGCAAACTGTGATCCTCCTCTCTCAGCCTCCCAAATGCTGGAATTATGAGCCTGTGCCACCGTACCTGGTTTCTGGCTCCTTTTTTAATTTTTTCTTCTTTTTATATGACACTGGGCATTGAACCCACGGCCATTCTACCTCTAAGCTACATCCCCAGCCAGATGTCTTATTGTGTATTTTGAAATAGGGTCCCACTAAGTTGCAGAGGGCCTCACTAATAGCTGAGGCTGGCCACAAACCGGAAATCCTCTTGTCTCAGCCTCCTAAATACTGGGATTACAGGATGCACCACCACACCGACTCCTTTTTAAATTTTGAAAAGAGTCTGACTAAGTTGCTGAGACTATCTCCAAAACTGCAGTCCTCCTGTCTTAGCCTCCCAAGTACTGGGACTGCAGGAATATACTACTAAACCCTGCTCAAAATATACCTTCAAGTACATGCCACCGAAGACCTACTTCTTTAAGTGGAGGCCCTACTTTTTAAAGTTTTCACTACCTCCCAATAGCACCCCAAGCTGAGACTTTGGGGGACATTTCAGATTCAAACCATAACACTTTGAATATGGGACTTAGTGTTAAAACTTCAATTCTAGCCATGAATTTCAACAACTGTTCTGTTTAAGACCATTTATCTTTCAAAGAGTGTAAGATGACAAAATATTTTAGAGAGACTGCACTTCTTTTTAGGCATTTCAATTCAAGCCGCGAATTAGGAAATCAACAGCGTAATTCAGTCCTACAATCATGGTGACGGTCTTATTTGTCAACAACTAGTTTTCAGAAGAAATGAGACGCAAAGAAAATGCACAGCTTCCAAATTCAGACAGAGAAATATGCGGAAATATTTCTTCAGACTATCACTGGTATGTTATAGAGGAAATTGAATGTGCAGGTGAATTCTTTGAACAGAAAGACAATGCTTTGAACAAATGTAGCATAAAGATGTTTCAAAATGGTTCTGCAGCTTCTGTGGATGCCAGTAATATATGTAATGGTGCTTGATCTCATTAGCAAGCAACTCAAACTCTTCAGCTACCATAAAATACAAATCGTAATCAGCACATTTTCAGGAGCAGTATATCTGCCTGACCCGACTTCTGCTCTGCAGTTAACAATTTTGTTTTAATCCATAAAAAAAGAAATTCTCATCATCTCTAAATTATGCAGAGGAGCTCCAAAAAGACCACACTTAATGCCTGGTTTTCCTGTTGTATGCTGCTCTGTGTTCCACAGCAATGTCTGTTCCTTGGGAAATGTTCATTTTAATGCCACTGACAAGCTATAATTAACTCGTTATCCAAAAAAAGACAACCTTTAGACATTCCAGTGAAGGATGCAGAATTCCAAGAAACCTCCCCCTAAAGAGCAGTCTCTTGAGTACTTGTGGTTCCTCATCATCCTGTTATTAAAAATGTGCCAGCCTAAAATATCTGAACTTGAGAAAAATTACATATAGAAATATTTTTCAAGCTGTGTCTTAAGGAACCCCTCATTTTTGCCCTTGATTTTCAGATGTTTTCTTTAAGAACAAAATAACTATTCCATATGTAAGTAAGACGGGAAGCTGCACTGTCAAGGTTCCCTGGAGACTCATGATGTTCATTGGTTTATTAAAGGTTCTGAGACATTCTGCAATAAAGAAACCCAATACATTTGGTTAAATGAAACGCTTCCAATTTATTTGACCATGAATCTCTTTGTATTTATTACATGTATCTAACTATGTTAGGGTCAATGATATTCAGCAAAATATAATTTGTGGTTCAAACTCTGGTATGGATTTTTGGTCAGGTGCTACTGACGTTCCTCTTGCCGGGAATATCAAACATGATGCTCCTGGTCTGAGTTAGCATTCTGGTAAGGTGCTGGTCACTGGAGAAACGGGACATGAGTGTATTTCACTTTTTTTCTTTTTACAGATCAGGGAACTGGGGTTCTGGTTTGCAAAGAGACAGAGTTGGTTCTAGATTCAAAACCCCTTCTTTGTATTGATTTTTCCTGAACCATGAAGTCAATGTGTATAGCTTCTTTGTTCACTGAAAAATATTTCCTCAACCTTATGCTTTTTAAAGAAGGTGAAAACTCAGTGTAGACATAACCAAAAACCATTATAATGTCACAGGAAGCTCTGACCTAAGAAACCAGTAATAATTAAGAGATAATTTATTTATCCATTGTACATAGTCATGTTTATTTGATTTTGCAAAACTAATACATCTCTTACAATATTTTTGTTCAATTTTTTCTCAAATTTCATTATGAGTAGGGCCCATTCCCACTATTCCAAATTTATGTTTCTCTTTTTCTAAACTGTATCTCCCTTTTGTACTTTGTCACTATTCGAAGTGATAGGTGACCACAGGATCCATATTGTTCAACTGTCCAGCTGTGTAGTACACAGTCATCACATCCCTTGATGTACAATCTGGCTAAAACTGAATTAAAATTGGAGGTATGTGAACAAAGATATGGGAAATTTTTCCCAGACATACTGCCCTAAACAGTCCCTTTCAAATGTTTATTTTCAAATTGATATCCATAACCCTAAATCATCATATTTTATTCCATATATATTCAACAAGATAAATTAGTAGTATTTTGAAACTATTAACCATAAAAATAAGGGACAATGAAAGTCTGTTTACTCTGTAGCTGACCAGATCTTCTGTTTCCCCATAAATGCTCTTCTTTGAAGACGATTTGAGCTCCATTGTAAGAAGTCAATTCCAAAGTCAAAAGCCCAATAGGCAAATATGTTTTAAAGACATGCAGCACTGAATTATGTATACTTCTTAAGTGTAACATAAAGGGAACATTCATACTCATTTTTGAACTAGACAACTCCACTGTTACTCACTCTACACTTTAGTAAGAAACTTATACTTCTGTCTTACAAAGAGAACATACAGCCCAAGTCAAATGTCGAACATTAGCAAATGCTAAGGCTTAATGCCTATAAAGTGACGTGTTGTATTTGAAGCCTATTTTCAGATAACAGAAGAAATTCTGCCCTGGGGTGAGGGAAAGGCCTGTGTCATGGCCTTTGGGGGTCAATGTTAACATCATATTAGGACTTCCGCCATTTCTCTATACAATCAAACTCTTGTCATACCAAATGTCCAATGTTTTCAGAAAAGGGTTTAATGCTCTTCTTTTTCCTTTTTGCAAATAGGAGGGTCAAAAACACTTTTTTTAAAAAGTCATCTTTTAGTCTTTTGTGATATCCAACATCCATCAATGTCATAATAACAGTTCCCAAATCATATTAAGCTCAACACTTTGGTGACTGGATAAATAAATGAGTTAGATGATATCAGATTACAGTCTTCTGTTTATGATACTGGGGATTGAACCCGGGAGCATTCTACCTCTGAGGTACACTCCTAGCCCTATTTTTTTTAAAATTATTTTTATTTTAAAACAGAATCTCTTTAGTTTGATGAAAGTCTCACTACTTGCTGAGGCTGTCCTTGAATGTATGATCTTCCTGTTTCAGTGCCCCAAGTAATGGGATTACAAACATGTGCTACCATGCCCAGCATTTTTTTTTTCATTTTAGTAATGGAGATTGAATCCAGGAGTACTTTTCACCTTCAAGATGTACCCCAACAGCTGGGCGTGGTGGCGCATGCTTGTAATCCCCGTGCTTGGGAGGCGGAGACAGGAGGATCACGCAGGTTCGAAGCCAGCCTTGCTGGCTTAAGAGACCCTGTTTCCAAATAAAAACAATATAAAAATAGGTTTGGGAGTGTAGCCTGGAGGTAGAAGGGTTTCCAGGAACACCAGTAACACACACACACACACACACACACACACACACAGATGTACCCCAGCCCTTTTTTTTTTTTTTTTTGAAATAGGGTCTTGCTAAGTTGCTAAGGCTGGCCTCGAACTTGTGATCTTCTTGCTTCAGCCTCCCACCCAAGTACTGGGATTATAGGCATGTACAAACATACCTGGTTGCAGATTACAATCTTGTTATAATGGGTGATTTGTGGTTAGTACCAGTGCTGGCATAGTTTTCTGGTATTTCCGTTGCCTTGTTGATTTCAAGATAATGCCATATGCTAGGTCCTGTGCTGCCCTCTTTTGTGTGGGTCTTCCTCAGTGCTCAAAGCAACTTTTTGTGTAGATATTGTCACTACCTCAGTTTTAAAAATGAGGTTTAAGGACATAAAAGAAAAAAAACTTGTCAAAAGTTGAAAGCTCATAAACAGTGGTGCCAATACTCAAACCGAGGTCCGTTGATTTTTTGTTCATTTGCAGTGCAGCCTGTAGCCAGTAAGCCAGATTTATCCCCCTTAACATTTCTGCATGCATTTCTACCCAACTCTTGTTTTCTCATCAATTCATAATCCCTTTCCTTGCAAGGCAAAAATTTAATGCTATTTAATCTTCAAAGGAAGCCTTGAATGCTAACAAGCTACACAGACATCTGGGGCTATAGCATAATAGAGAAGAGCGCATGAGAATCAATTCCTGGGGCTGCACCTTAGTTTGATTTTGATAGTAGCAAATTCTTGAAAAAAAATCTTTTGGATAATTACAATCATCTTACTACAAGTATTTTGTTAAGCTTTCAAAAGACATCAAATGCATCTGTACTTATGATTCTTGATCAATGGATTTGCTTTTTAAAGTGAAACTACCCCCCCCCGCAAAAAAAAAGGAAAGAGTAGACTGAATGAGACACAGTGACTGAGGGAAAGTGAAGAAAACATTTTCATTTCTTTTTCTTAACAAAATCTAGGTTTTCCCTGTTGAATTCAGGTGCTGCAGTTTTTCTCTTTCTGTCTAAAAAACAATTTTTCCATCACTTAACATTGTGTGGTCTCGAATCAAGATTCTTTCTCTTACTAAAATGCAGCCAGGGCCAAACTTCCAAAGGCAGGAGAAAAGGAAAGATTGAGACGATTTTCTCAATAATTGCTTCAATCCTCCCTCTTGTGCCGGCCTTGGAAACTTGGCCAGCGACTATCAACCAGTATTGGATTGATTTCTCTCCTCCAGCCTCTTATGGTTTCCTCCGCCTGATAATGCCGTTCTTCCCCAAAGTGACCACGCTCCCTCCCACTTGTCAGGTCGAACGTCACCTGCCTGGGACTATCCCGACACTTCTACCCCTGCTTCCCTGGTTACTGCTCGTTCTGTCCATTCTCAACACAATTAATCACTCTTCCTTCCTCTCTGCTCCTTGAACCGTTAGACCGTTCTCAGCACTGTTTGCAGCAGGTTATATGTTGTTAGCTAGTTGCTATTTTGTAATGCCCTAAAAACTGTGAGTTTTCTTAAAGCAGGGATCTTTTTTTTTAAAAAAAGAAATTCACTAATAATATGTCCCTATAATGACTGGCACTCCTCAAAAGGTGCTCGGAACATCTTTATTTCACTAGGCTTGCACCAGAAATAAAATATTCACCTGCTTAGCCAACTTCCAAGGAAGGGAAGAGGGATTTTCCTCCCCTCGTCCCTGCAGTGACCACTGGCTTCAGTGTCCCTCAGCCCAGCATTCACATGCTAAAGCCCGGGCACACGGGTATACGTCTGAGCAACACATTTGGGGTGAGGACAGATCCAGTATCATGGCACAGGAAGAAAAAGCCTCCCTTCTTATTCTCTCGGTCAAGTTCAATGAAGGTTTCTAGATTTGACTCAATACAATGGGTTCTGTGGCTCTCAGCTGAGTCAGAAAACTGGGTTCAGGGAAAATGGCCTGCAACAATAAATCCTGACCCTGCACTGTGGCTCCATGGCTGAAATAGAGTGTGGTGTGTGTGTGTGTGTGTGTGTGTGTGTGTGTGTGTGTGTGTGTGTGTTAGAAAGCTGCTGGGGACTCCTTCTCTTCTCCCATTGTGCATGTGATTGATGGGGCTTGTATCAAGATAGGGAGGGACATGGATGTGTCCTAGGCCCACTAGAACATTCCATCTCAAGGGGCACTGTGATTGACCAGGGCTGGAGGTCATCCAATGGGGTCAATGAGTGTCTTGTTTAAAATTTTATATGGACTGGGAGTAGTAGAAGGCAGGGAGAAAGAAAGAGACAGAGAGAGGGAACTGCTGAATCGTGAAGATGAAAATGCATAAACTAGCCAGGCGTGGTGGTGCACGCTTGTAATCCCAGCATTCGGGAGGCTGAGACCGGAGGATCGCGGTTCGCGGACAGCCTCAGCTACTTAGTGAGGCCCTCTGCAACTCAGTGAGACCTGGTTTCAAAGTAAAGAATAAAAAATAGGGCGGGAGGTGTAGCTCAGGAGGTCGAATCCCCTTGGGTTTCACCCCCAGACCCGCAAAAAAAAAAAAATGCATAACCTAAAGTGAATTTATTATAAGGTGAGAGGTGAGTTCATGTTGGTGACCTATGGGCTGAGCCAATGAGGGAACAAAGCTAAGGGCTTGTGTATACGGAAGGGATAGATCGCACAGATCACCAGATTATGGGCAAGGGGTCCCAACAGTGCCCTCGGCCCTAGTTCACAGATCAATACAAAGTCAGTTGTAAAGATGTTTTAAGCCATTCACTCTTGCTGGGAATGACTGACAAAAATTTCCTCGAGGCCTGCACAGACTCTCAGCAGCCCTGACTGTCAGGACTTCTCTGCATGGTTACAGCCAGTTTGGGGATGAATCCCTTACAGAGGAAGCACAGCTGAGCCAGGGAAAGAAGCAGGCACATTCCAATGACATCATCTGCAGCCCTGGACCCAGCAGACTTGAACCTTCCAATAATCTGCAACAATAAATTGTGTTTTGGCTTGAGCCGGTTTGAGTTTGGTTTCTGTCACTTGCAACTGAAAGAGTTCCAGCTAATAGACTTTTTTTTTTTTTTTTTTTTTTTTTTTTAGCATACTAATCTGCTTCCTGTTTCCAGGTTACAGAAAGAGCATTTTGAGTGCATGAGGCAGGACCATGAAGTTAATTTTGACACCATATTTGACCATTGCTTTGGAAAAACTGTTACTTAAAAATTATTTTAAATGAGTGGGCAGGCAAAAGCGTTCAGATTCACACTCTAATATATCTCTTGTCTCACCCGTAAATCAGAAGCTAGTCCCCAACATACATAAATACATTCTGAGTCCCTCAAAAATGAATGCTTTGTTCCGCTAGGATTTCCATTAAGGGATGTCGCTGCCTATGGATTCTGCCCAAACGTGCACTTCTTTTTAACATAAAATGAGTTTATATTCTAACTAAGCATCTCAGTGCTTTTCAAGCTACAATAAAGGTGCTGGGTAAGAAAAAAGTCAGAAGTTAATGAGATTCCATTAGTTTGCATTATTTTCTATATAACCTCCATCCCCCCCCAAATAAAAACCCAAACCTTAATAATTTAAAATGATGATTGGCCAGTCAAATAGTCCTCACATTTTCAATTTTCCTGTAATCTATCACATCTCCACTGAAGTGGACTATTATAGCTGCCTGAAAAAGTATTGTTTGATGTCTGTAAGCACAGTCAGCAATCAATAATTTGAAATTTGTACCATTTGTACCTTTAAGTTCTGGCACATCATTTTTTATTTCATTCAATCTGCTTACTGTTGAAGAAAAAGGATTTTGAACCACTGCCACGGAGCACATTTATGTGTGAAACAAGTTTCGTTTATATGGTGGGAGGTATATCATTTTGACGTTTATTTGCAATATTAATTGTACATATTGATTCTATTTTTTCAGAAATTGTAAATTTATTTTAAATACAACCACTCGTGACCTTATTTTGTGTGTATGAGGGCATTCTTCTGAAGAACTCAAAGAGATTTTGGAGTCAAGTCATAGATTTTTAAATTCAGAAAGGCAACATATGCTGTAATATTAAATTAAAATTCCATAATCAGTTGTTAGTCCAAGGACAAACTCGAGCAGGAAATGCATTTTTTTTCAAAAAGTTGCCCTCTTAGCTATTAGATGAAGAATAAATGACCTTTGCTGAATAGCATCTATTCCCTCATCTTTGAAGCTCATTTCTGGTGCTTGATCCCAGCCCGGATATAAATACAGTGTGGAAAGTTGCCTCGGCCATTTCTAAGAATCTCTAGTATTTTTAGTTAGGAATCTTAAGAAAAACGTATGATCATTTTCAAAACCTTTTTCCGCCCTCCCCTGGTCATACACTCAGGGAGAGTACTTTAATTTTTTAATTTTTATTCTTTATTTTTAAACTTTTTTATTGGTGTATTATATTATACATGATAGTAGGATTCTTTGTTAACTATTACCCAGAATATAATTTGGTCAGTTTCCTTTCCCCCCAACCCTGTCTGCTTCCTGTACTCTGCTGATTTCCTTTCTATTTATGAAAGACACCCCCCCCCTGCAACTTTTCATTTTCTCTCCAGCTTCCACATATAAGACAAAACATGCGACCCTGGACTTTCTGAGTCTGGTTTATTTTAACATAATGCTCGCAGGTTCCACCTATTTCTAGCAATTGACATAATTGTTCTTCCTGATATCTGAGTAAACTCCATTATGTGTCTAAACCACATTTTTCTGACACATACCTAGGCTAGCTCCATAACCTGGCTCTTGTGAATTGCGCTGTTATTAACATGGGTGTGCGTATGTCACTATAGTATTCTGACTGCAATTCGTTTGGATAAATACTGAGGAGTGGTGTAGCTGGGTCATAGGGTATTTCCATTCCTAGTTTTTTGAAGATCCTCCATACTGATCTCTATAGAGTGATTATACTAATCTACAATCCCACCAACCGTGTATGTGTATAAGTGTTTCTTTTTACCCACATCCTTGACAGCATTTATTATGGTTTGTGTTCTCAATGATTACCATTCCAACTGGAGTGAGATGGAATCTCAGGGTAGTTTTTATTTACATTTTGATGGACAGTATTTTTTTTAAACCTTCTTTCTTACAGATTGGAAGCTTGAAATAGCTGCGTAATCTGAGCAAGAAGCCCTTAGAAGGAGCATGTGGGTGTAGCAAGCCAGAGAGTGAAAGGCTACCTAAGAGTTGCCACTCAGAAATTCCACAAGCTTCTCTGGAAAGAGAAAGAAAACTTCAGACTCTTCTTGAGGGAGGAGATGCTCTTAGGTTGTGGAAAGGGATGGGGATTTAGGTGGAGCAGGGAAGCCCCTTGCAGTGTCCCTGCAAGGCTGCTGCCTGGGAGAGAGGATCACCCCTCAGAGTGCGTAACTGCCATCTGGGAGAAAAAATAGTACTTGGGATTTTGTCCCTTCATTCACTCAAAAGTCCGGCACAATTAGTCTATTTTGCTGGTATGATAATTTTAAAAAACCACAACAAGCAATGTTGTACTTACACCTGCATCAAGTTCCTCTATGTGAAGACAAGATGGACACTGAAGAGGTAAAGCGTTTGGGAAGAGGAAAGTGTGACCCCTGCAGTGATGAGGCCCTTATATGGTGGCTTAAAAAAAAGTAAGTGTATTTAATGCCAAGACAATGCAGAAGGACACAAGCGCTACTGCAGAGCTGTATCAAGTGCTATAAATATTTGCAAGAAGGGAAGATGATCTCTGCCCTGGAAATTTGAGACTTCATAAAGAAATGAGTATTTGAGTTAGTGGGCAAAGAAAAACTAAGGAAAATATTAAGAAGAGGGAGTAGTAAAAGATAAGAAAATATGCATGGATTCATAAAGCACTGGACATAGAGGACATATGGATTTGAAACATGAAAGATACAAGTGGGAAAGCAGACACTGGGAATGCACTGAATTAGAGCTACTGGATCCTAGGTATAGTCTATTGTGTTCATCCCAGTGGTCAGGACTGGGCAGACTGGAAGGGGAAGTCCAAAAGGAAGGAGGCGGGGCGGGGGTTGATGCATGGGTGGGGGCAGTGGGAATAGAAAGGGAGGAAGTCCTGCAGAGATGAAGTTGCAAGTGTCAGGACCTCCCTGAGCAGGGCACACAGAGACGGGGTTGGGGGCTGCACCTGGATGGTGCGGAGTGATGAGCTTGATTCTGAACATGTTGACTCACAGTTTCCCATGTGGGGCTGAGCAGGGGGAGCACAGTAGAGAGCTGGAAGTGCAGGTCTGGACCTTGAGAGGGAAGGCAGAGCTAAGACAGAGACTTGGGAGTCGGCCATGGCGAGGTGAGAGCTGAAGCCCTGAGAATGGATGAGATCACCATGGAGGAAAAACATATGGAGGGAGGAGGAAGGAGGGAGGATAAGCGGAGAGGAGCTGGCAGCGGAAGGAGGAAGAAGGAGAGGAGTATTCTGAAAGACTAAAGAGAGCCAGAGAAATGCTATATAATAATGAGGACTCATAGAATAAAAGACTATTATCTGTGGCTAAAAGAGACCTTAGAAACAAGCAGGTCCAATATTTTTATTTGACAAGAGGCAGAGGCTCACAAAAGGTTAAATGACAGCTGCCTACAGCTGTCTTCTGGGCTTAAAGCAAATGGAGGATTAAGGTGCAGCCGTTCCCTCCCTCTCACCTCCCTTTTTCTGACCGTTCCTCTCTTTATTATTTATAACAACATTAATAGCAATGACAGTGATGGAGCTCTTTTTCAGAGGCTCGGTCTCGTGTAATGGCTAAGGAATTTGGTGCCAGACTGCCTGGATCCACATCTTGGCCCCCTCTCCTAGTTGTGTAGCTTTGTATAGAGTACGTGCTTAAATTTTCCAAGCCTTAGTTTTCTCAGCTGTAAATGGGACTAATGACAATATTTATCCCCCAGATAACACCTAGAATAGTACATGGCTTCCAGTAATCACTATATGACTCTCACAGTTATTTTGTGAAGTACTCTAATGTAGGGTGACCATATAATTTATTGCTTTAACTGAGATGCTTCTGAGCAGCGTCATGCAGGGCCCTTTGGGAATCTGAGGCAAAGGGAAAAATAAATGATAGTGATCCTTCTTTTATTTAAAATGTTGGTATTTTCTTACTCTTACATTTTTGGGGCATCACTTCTGATTTTGAAAATATGAGGTTTGATGACTGCCCCCCCCTTTTTTTTTGCAGGTCTAGGGATGGAACCCAGGGGCATTCTACTTCCGAGCTACACCCCCAGTCCTATTTTTTTATTCTATATTTTGAAACAGGGTCTCACTGAGTTGCAAAGGGCGTCACTAAGTAGTGGCTGAGGCTGCCCGCCAACCGTGATCCTCCTGTCTCAGCCTCCCAAATGCTGGAATTACAAACATGCACCCCCACCCCCAGCTGACTGGCCCCCCTTTAAAAGTATGGGTTTCTTTTATTACTACCTTTTTTGCCATCCTTTAAATTTTGTATCCAATGCAAGTACCTCCTTTCCCTCACTCTGCTAGTTCTGGCCCTGTGGTTGAGGGTAGTATGGGAAACTTTCAATAATTATGCTAGGAAAGCAGGCAGGAATCAGTACTTTCCTGGATAAAGTGTGTGTGTGTGTGTGTGTGAGAGAGAGAGAGAGAGAGAGAGAGAGAGAGAGAGAGACCGACTCCTAGTAGTGCACCTACTACCTTTTTATAGCATTGCTGTAGCCTCAGCACCAAGGAGGAACTATAAAGCCAGGGTTCCACAAAAAGCCTCTTGGAATTGAGACGTGAGCCTCAGGCCCCTGCCTCACTGAGGTTGTTTTGCTATAAGAATGTGGCCTCGATCTTTGATACTTAGTCTCTGCCATCATGGACTAGGCCAGATAATGAGCTCACCTCTTAAGATAAAACACCTCAGTGTCTTGCCATTTCTAGGAGTATTTGCATAATTCAGAGGATAATACTGAGATCTATCTCATAGGAGTAAATAGAATAATATATACAAACTAGCAAAGTATGCTGTCATATACTCTACAGCCTATTACATATATATTACATATATAATAGAATATATCTATTGCTATATACTGAATAGATACCAATAGTTGATTTATTTTATAGTGATATATAATACCTAAATAGGTAGATATTATTGCTATGATTAAACTCTATGCATTTATTGGTCACCAGCAGTGCTTGACCTACAAAAATAGCAGTGTCATACGGTTTAACTTCTGACTACTGATATTAGACTACGAGACTGAACCATGTGAAACAGCTACTCTGGAAAATCAAAAATGGGAAAGTACTGGCAATTCAGATGGTTCAACTTAATGAAAAGAGTATGTTATTGGAGAAATCAAATTAATCCAAGAAGTCGAGTAATTAACAATTGTTATACCGGGTAATCACTTCACATGGTCAACTGCTTGCTTTACAAATTAGAAGGCTCTTCCTAATTATATGCCATGCAATATTCTGCAGGGCATCATTGCATTTCCTTCCACTTCATTCCACAAACATTTACGAAGCTTCCCTAATGATCCAGGTATAGAGATATGAATAAAGGACCAGATGCCTGCCCAAGTGTGGGTTCCCTCCAGAGCATCATGTTCTGTGACTGAGACTGTACCTCAGATTGTGTCCTTTTAGAAACTAGAAATTACTGTAAGTAGATTGTTGCATATGGTCATTTCCCCATAGTTATAGTCCTTTAAAAAATTCACTTTTTTTAGCAGAGACAATGACCTACAAGGAATGATATATGAGATGGTGTCAGACAGTGGAAGGAAGTTGTATTTATTCTTGGTTTCATTAGATACAGCTCAGAACAAGCCGAAATGAAGCCCATACACTTGATTTTGATTTGCTGACATACACTGTGAACCCCTTCTGCCAGACTTCCCAAGTCATCCCCAGGAGAAGATAAAACTTAAAAATTTATAAGCATTATACTATCCAGAAATGATATGCTTCAAGTTATAGTATATCAGCCAATGTGATTTTAGTTGTTGTTGCTGCTGTTTTCTTTTCTGCATTTGGATAAAAAAGAAGGGTTTCACGAGCTTTTCCCTCTGTCTTTCCAAGATTTCTTTCTCTACTTCTTAGCCTCTCACCTTGTTTTGAAAATTCAGCACTGCCTAGTTTACTAAGAATCTGGCCTAACCTGAATTTTCTCTAAAAGGAAGTGTTCTGGTTAAATGTGGATCAAAAAATTGAAAATCACTGGGCAGCAAAGAGAAAAACCCACAAGATCAGTTACCAAGAATCTGCAAAAACGTAAACAGATTCAGAATTCTTCTTGAACTCCCATTAAAACCAGCGAAGCAGTAACTGGGACGTGATTTAGCTTTCAGAAGTTGTGGATGTGAGATAAGTAGGTATAGGGTGAGCTTCAACATAAACAACTTTGATCACAAAAATTTTTCTCCTGAAGATAATCAAACATAAACATATTTTTAAAACATTATTCCAGCTAGAGAAGATGTTTCAAAGTCACTTAAAATAATTTTTGAGGCCTGATTTTTTTTTTTTTTTTTTTTTTTTGGTTTTGTGTTAACTGATCACTTGATTTAAATCATTCTTTCTTTCTCATAGAGGGGGAAAAAAACCTTTCATGTTTTAGTTCAAAAATCCTTTTTCCTGTTTCTCTTCATCCCGTATTTTATGCTCCCTCCTCTTTCCTTACTGATTTTCTACCTAAAGCAATGACAGTCGGTTCAAGTCACTGGACTCTTTGCCGCACACAAGACAATGTTGACTTGCTTTTTTGGATGCTATAGCCCACTCCAAACAGCACTTTTACTTCAAGCAATAGGGGATACTCAACATATCTTGGCCTGGTTGACCAATTAGATTGGTTTTCCCTTCTGAGAACTCTTTCTGAAGGATGAGCCATAACATTCTTGAGGAACTTCTCTTTAAGAAAAATAAATCAAGCCAGGCATGATGGCACATGATTGTAATCTCAGCATTTGGGAGGCTGAGACAGAAGAATCACAGTTTGCGGACAGCTTCAGCTACTTAGTGAGGCCCTCCGCAATTCAGTGAGACCCGGTTTCAAAATAAGGAATAAAAAATAGGGCTGAGTTGACAGAGTTAGAATGCCTCTGAGTTCCATCCCTAGTACTGCAAAGAAGAAGAAGGAGGGAGGAGGAGGAGGAGGAGGAGGAGGAGGAGGAGGAGGAGGAGGAAGAGGAGGAGGAGGAGGAGGAGGAGGAGGAGGAGGAGGAGGAGGAGGAGGAGAAGGAGAAGAAGGAGAAAAAGAAATCAAAGAAGGCTCTCTTTGCAACATTTTGCTCTCATAGTAATATTGTCATTGTGCTGCTTACTTTCTTTAGCACAGAAATGTGCTCATATTAAACAAATGGCAACTATCTTTGCTTATTTCCAAATTGCTCTTTTGTGAATCATGTTCATTTATATATCCAATCATTGAGTTGTTATTAGAGCTCTACTTTATTGCAGCAGTGTCCAGCACATAACACACCATGAGTTATTCAGTGCTGTGAGCTACTCAATGCCTATGCTGAGAGTTATTCAAAGATGATTAAGAAATAACCAATGATACTAGGTAGACTGCGATAGCTATCATCCAAGTTAAATGATATAAGTATCCAGAAAAGCACTCTCCTGAACATATTGAGACTCCTTGTATTAGTCTTTGGTCATGGTGGCCAAAATACCTGAAGGGAACAACTTAGAGGAGAAAGGGCTCTTTGGGGCTCATGGTTTTCAAGGTTGAACCCATGGTCAGCAAGCTCAATGGCTTTGGGCTTGAGGTGAGGCAGAATGTCATGGGGAAAGGGCATCGCAGAGGAGAGTTGCTCCACTCTTGACAGTTAGGGAGGAGGAAGGGAGAGAAAAAAAAAGAGATTTGGGAGACAATAAACCTATTTATGGTACAACCACCATTGACCCACTCTCTCCAACAAGGTCCCACCTTCCAGTAGTCCATCAGCTATCAAAAGATTAATCCACCAAATGGATCAACCCACCAATGAGGTCAGTGCCTCCACGAGCTAATTATGGCTCCAAGTCCTCAATTCTGTACAAATGAGACTTTGGGGGACATTTCAGATCAAACCCATAACTTCTGGCAGTCAAAAAACCTTTACCTCTGACTCGAGCATTTTAAGATTATGTACTACCAGGCATTTATTTCATAATATCAGGTCTTTTAAAAGTAATTTAGGAGCCAGGTATGGTGGCACACACTTGTAATCCCAGTACTTTGGAGGCAAATATAGGAGGATTTCAGGTTCACGGCCAGCCTTGTCAACTGATGAGGCCCTCGACAACCTAGTGAGACCCTGTTTCAAAATAAAAATAAATAAAATAAGGCTGGGGGTGTAGCTCAGAAGTAGGGCATTCCTAGGTTTCATCCCTAGCAACACACACACACACACACACACACACACACACACACACACACACTTATTTAGTCATAAAAGACTTTCTCTAATTTTTCTTTTAAAGAACCACTGCTTTCTCATCATTGTGTCAAATCAAGGTAACGTTTATAGCATTGGTGAACTCAGGTAAATGTGGGAACCATTTTTAAATGTGGAAACCAAGAAATCAATGCTAATATTTCATCAGTAACCAAAGGTCAGATTAAGAGTTGAAATAAAGAATGCCTCAAAAACTCAGAAATCATAACTCTCTCCCTTAAAGCTAAGGGCAAAAAATTTTAATGTCATCAGCTCAGGTGCCTCCACAGAGGTACATTTAAGTATTAAATAATTCTTTGGCATTCCTAGGGACTGACATATAGAGGGAAACTATTAATGTTTTTAAGGTACATATGTGGATTTTGTGAAACAATTGAAATTATATAGTGGAACTATTTCCTGTAGTTTTTTAGCACTCAGGATAATATCTGACTCATCATAGGTGAATGGATACAGGAGGCATTTAAGACACATGTTAAAGGAATTGGTGGTGAATAACTCTGGTTTTAGGTACTCAGCTAAGTTATGACACTCCTTTAGAATCCTTAGTCCTGATGTATGTTTGTGGCAATTCCAGTGTCTCTTGGTATTTCAGGTCAGGCTTTTAGGCTTTCAGATATCTGGGGTCACTGCTATTGATTCCCTTCACCTGGTCAACTCCTCAAGTTTTGAGACTTGGTTTGTTGTTTCCCCCCATTATCTAAAAACCCTCCTTTATTCCTCTCACCTTCTAACTTCTGCACATGAGAGAAAGCGTGGCTGGCTACTCTTACATAACATAGCATTCTCCAGGTCCCTCTATTTTCCTGAAAATGACGTAATTTTGTTCTTTATTGCCGAGTAGAATCCCATAATTTTGTTATCCATTCATCTGTTGATGGATTTCTCAGAGTGGTTTTTTTCTTGACCCCCAAGACTATCAATTACCAGTTTGTCTCATGACCCACCTCTATCAGATTCACCTGGATTACTGGTAAAAGTGCAGGTTCCTCCTTGAAATAATAGTGCCACACTCGTGTTCGTAGCATTATTCATGGTAGCCAAAAATGACAGAAGCATCACAAAGGTCAACCAGCACATGACTGGGAGCCAGGAGTGATGGCACATGCCTGTAATTCCAGCATCAGGAGGTGGAGACTGGAGGATCATGGTTCAGGACAACCTCAGCTACTTAGTGAGGCTCTTTGCAACTCAGTGAGACCCTGTTTCAAAAATAAAAGACTAAGCTGGGCGTGGTGGCTCATGCTTGTAATCCCTGCGCTTGGGAGGCTGAGACAGGAGGATCCCACAGGTTCAAAGCCAGCCTCACTGGCTTAGGAGACACTGTTTCCAAATTAAAAAATATAAAAAATAGGTATGGGAGTGTAACCCAGAGGTAGAAGGATTTCAAGGAATCCCAGTACCACCAACCACCATATACATATAGTTGTTATATATACTTAGTCACAATTTTTAAAAAAAATGTAGATTCCTGGATCCCACTTGGCCCTATTTAATCATAAATGGAGAGAGAGAGAGAGAGAGAGAGAGAGAGAGAGAGAGAGAGAGAGAGAGAGAGAGAATCAGCTGGGTAGGGATGTAGTGAGAAAATACATCCTCTCCACGTGGCTCTAAAATAAAATATGAGGATGCATCAAATTCCCAGCTTTATATCTCCATAGCAACCTTCACTCTCACTTCATAATCAATATAATTTGACAGAAGCTCAATGAGGGCAGGGGCAATGACTGTCTCTTTGAGCACTGCATCCTCCATCATTAGAAATGCCTGGCTCACAGTGGCACTCCTTTGTTGGGCTACTTAATTTGAATGTGAGCCTCATATTTCTTATTTGTAAAATAAGGATAATAATTGCCCTGAGTAATTGATCTGAGGATTTGAGATAATGAACACAGAGGACCTTTGTTGGTGTTGTTATTGTTGTTGCTGTTGTTGTTGGGAAGAGGAGTATAACTACTTAGAGTTTAGTCCAGGAGTTACCACCTGAGATGACAGGTTCCAAGCAAGTTACATGATTACATGCAGCATGCTGGTATATTATCCATTATGAAGTATGGGAAATGTGGTAAGCTGTTATATGAGCCATATGGATCGATTCATCATGACTGAACATTTGTCTGTTGGTGTTGTATGGCTCCTCAGACCCACAGTTACCAGAGCTTTGGATTTTACAAGAAAAGCCCAAAATATAGATTTGCATCCGAAAATTTTCAGTTTATATAAGTCACATAGCTTTTGGTGTTTGTGCATGCATGTGTGTGTGTGTGTGTGTGTGTGTGTGTGTGTGTTGTTTCTGAGGATTGAGCCTAGGTGCATTCTATCTTCTTAGCTACATCCCCAGCCTTATTTTATTTTTATTTTGAAACAGGATCTTTCTAGGTTGATGAGAGTCTCACTACTTGTTGAGGCTGTTCTTGAACCTGTGATCCTCCTCTCTCAGCCTCCCAAGCACGGAGATTATAGGTGTGTGCCACCACGACTGGATCTAATAGTTATTTAAAGGCTCACTGTAAACCAAACAGAACATATCTATTTGTCCATGGACTATAATGAGTTACTATCCCTTGATTCATACTGAGATTCAGGGCATCCCAGGTCCCTGGAATAGACCCTCTTTCTACTGGAAATGGAGTGAAAATCATCTACTGTGATTGGAATCACTATACTTCTGGGTTTGGGAGACTGTCTAGTTTAAGCCAACCAGAACACTAGGAGTAGGGGTGAAGACAGTGTTTGATGTGGGGGACCAGTGTTCCTTGATGTTCATAGCAGTGTTCCATTACCACTAACTCAGATGTGAGGACAAAGTGGTGGCCAGGGGGTGGGAGGAATCATGCATTTATTTATTTATTTATTTATTTATTTATTTATTTATTTATTTATTGCAGGTCTAGGGATGGAACCCAGGGACATTCAACCTCCAAGCTACACCTCCAGTCCTATTTTTTATTCTTTATTTTTTGAAACAGGTTCTCACTGAGTTGCAAAGGGCCTCACTAAGTAGCTAAGTGTGTCCACAAACCGAGATCCTTTGGTCTCAGCGTCCCGAATGCTGGGATTACAAGCGTGCGCCACCACGCCCGGCTTCCCAGTAGGTTTCTTGAAGAACTACTTACTTGCCTTTCCAGTTAGGCTATTTATCTCCACCGAGAAGGACAAAATTATTTCTCACAGCTAGGGGGCTCTAGTAGTCCATCTTTCAGACACAGATGGATTTGGTATAATTTGCACATCTAAAAATGGATGACTTCCCATTGTTAACTCCAGATATGAATAGATTCATATAATGTAAACATTTTTAATCCAACTGCAAAATCGCTGATGTTTTGTCAAAATGCTATTTTACTTTTTCTCCTTTCCATTTGAATTTCTTTCTAAATGTAATTAAATGTCATGATTTTATGTTGAAAACATTTTGCTAAATTAGAAAGTAAATATCTACTTAGATTGGAAATTGTTATCATGTCTAGTGATGTCCCATGCATTTAGGTGGGTCTATGTTAATTCGACTTTTATCTAGCACATTTAGGGGGAAACTACATATTGATACTTACAGATACTGAGAGATAGGAAGAAAAATAAATTTTCACTCCATAAAAATTACATAATTTGACCACTTGAAACCTCAAACAACTTTTCAGCTTTTGGGTATGCTGGACAAAATATTTAAGTAGAATATCTAAAGTTCTATCTGCTTGTTCCTGCTATTTTTTCTGACATTTCCACCATCAAGACACTGAAATGTACTAATTTAGCCTTAATTCCCAGCTTCTCCTCTTTGTGCCCTCCATTCTGCTCTAGGACATGTTTTAAAAGCACTTAGAGGCACTTAATGGACAGATTTAGCAAAATCTTCATCCCGTCTCCACAGCTCAGTCGCATACAAAAGACTGAATAAACTCATTCCTCCTCCTGCCTTCATCCCCTAAAAATATTGATTGTGGTCAAGGGGGGAGGCAGAGGGAGATTTTTCTTGTGTGAAAACTACACATGGGGGGGAAAAAATCTTGAACTGGTTCTTTTCAGATGCTAAATGCCCACTTCCTGTTTCTTATCAGTCACTTTAATGTAGTCCTGGAAATAATGGTACTTAAACAAGTGCCCACACATATTTTCAGTTTCCTGAATATCTCCCACATCACAGTTTCCCAAATATACTGACTTCAGGAAAATAGTAAATGCATTTTATTCCCCTTCTTTCCAATTTGCAAACCCAGGAGAGTTTAAGGGAAATGCAAGCCACATGTCTCTGGGTATTTCCACTTAGATACATTCATCTAAAGGGTTTTATTTTTTCTCTTATGAGGATGATTTAATGTCTATGAAGCTTTTAAAATCATACTATCACTTTTTTAACTTAAGAAAAAGGTGGTTTCTTTGAATAAGGTTAAATTAATATAAACTTTGCACGTGTGTGTGTGTGTGTGTGTGTGTGTGTGTGTGTGTGTGTGTGTGATACTAGGAACTGAACCCAGGAGTATTATCCATCCAAGCTATATGCCCAGACATTCTTATTTTTTATTTTGAAATGGGGTCTTATTAAGTTGCTGAGGACCTCACTAAGTTGCTGAGGCTGGCCTCTAACCTACTATCGTCCTATCTAAGCCTCCCAAATACTGGGATTGCAGGTGTGTGCATTACCACATCCAGCTTTAATAAAAAATTCTTTAATATTTACTTTGGTTTTAAGTTTTAAAAGTCCCTTTGGTAAGGCTGAGTTCTGAACTTCATTATCTAGTCCTTCACCTATCTTCATCATTTTATATATTACATTGCTTTTTTTTTTTTTTTTGGTGGTACTGGGGATGAAACCCTTCTAACTCCAGGCTACGCTCCCAGACCTATTTTTTTTTTAATTTTTTTTTTTTTTTTTTTTTGAAACAGGGCCTCTTAAGCCAGCAAGGCTGGCTTCGAACCTGTGGGATCCTCCTGTCTCAGCCTCCCAAGCACGGGGATTACAAGCATGTGCCACCACGCCCGGCAACTTCAGATCTTTTTCATAGAGTAAGTCATTCATCCGTTCATTCCACTTATATTTAGAGTACTTATTTGTGCCAGGCTTGCTGTAGGTCCTGAGGAAACAGAGAGAACATGGCAAGCATGCTCTCTGCCCTCAAGGTGCTTAGAACCCAGCAGAAAAGAGAGATACTGAGCAAGGGGAAATCTCCTGAGGGAACATCTGTGGACAGCAGGGAAGGCTTCCCACAAAACCAGAAAAAAGTGTCCAGTAAAGCCAGGCGTGGTGGCGCACGCTTGTAATCCCCACGCTTGGGAGGCGGAGACAGGAGGATCGCGCTGGTTCAGAGCCAGCCTCGCTGGCTTAAGAGACCCTGTTTCCACATAGAAAAGTTAAAAAATAGGTCTGGGAGTGTAGCCCGGAGGTAGAAGGGCTTCCAGGAACCCCAGTACCACCAAAAAAAAAAAAAAAGTGTCCAGTAAGCTGAGACCTTCTGAGGTAGAAAAGAGAGGAAGTTAATGTAGCTGGAGCTTAGGAAAGTTAGGGGCAGGAGTACAAGAAAAGACGGGATCAGATCATGCAAGACCCCATGTCTTTATCTACCTCACAGAAATCACAGCACAGTCATAACTAATAAAAGGAACTAAACACGCTCCCCCAGGCTGACATCTCCCGGACCAGCCCTCTCTGAGCTCTTACCCCGGTGCTGCCAGAAAGGCAAAGCCAGGGTCCCTCCTCTGAAACCCTTTAAACTGAAGAGGGATGCAGATAGCCGTAGATATGGGTCTGTCCTCCACTCCACTGCGGTAGTCTTGTTTACTTTTTTTTTTTATTGCCACTAGACCATGAAATAGCCTCTTTAGTCCCCCTACATCCAGCCTTTCAAATTTCCAAACGGCTTCCTGGTTTAATAATGTCTCTTTGGTGGCTCACACTTGTGATCCCAGCATTCAAACATCCCTGAGAAGTGCTAGATGAACCTATAACAAATACGCTTTGCCCAGAGTTCAGAATCTGGAGCCGTCTCTGGCCCAAACCTACCTCAAGAGCCCACTCCAACACATTGCTCACTTTCCCGCTCCCCACTTCCTGCAGCCTGTGCTGTGGTCACCCACAGGACTTTCTTCTTGGTCTTTTTCCATCTTCACTGGTTCCATGAAATGCTAATGTCAGTTATCAGGCCCCCAAACCTCAAGTAGTCAAATGTATTGGGGGAAAAAATTAGTTTGTTAAGCATTGAATTGTGTCTCTCCCCATTTGTGTATTAAAATATTAACCTCTAGTAGCTCAGAATTTGATCTTATTTGGGGATAGGGTGTTTCTAGAGGTTATAAATTTAAAATGAGGTCATTAGGTTAGTGTCTAACCCACCAAGATAGGTGGCATCATAAAAAGAAGAAATTTAGGCATTAACACAACACACACACACACACACACACACACACACACACACACACTCAGGTAGAATACTATGTACTTATGAAGAGATGAGACAGATCTATCTACAAATGAAAGAACACCAAAGATTGCCAACAAATCATTAAGAGAAAGGCATGGGACAGCTTCTCCCTTCCTGGCAGCCCTCAGAAGGAACCAATCCTGCCAATAGGGGTCCTCTAAAACCAGCGCAATATATTTCTGTTACTCAAGCTACCCAGCCTTGCGAAATCAATATACAGTTAAACCACTTATTTTGATGCAAGATTTTGTAGTCCTTAAAATGCTAATATAGACCCTAACTCTCCAAGAGAGGGAACACAATGTCCTCAACTTATTCCACTTATTTAATAGCAAAGCTTTCCCACCCCAAAAGCATCTCATGCGGATCAGTTTTCTGAGAATCATACTCTGAGAAATGCTGACCTAGAACCCTGAACTCATCCAAAAGTTAAGGAGAGACTTGCACTGAGAAAATGAGTAAATAAGTTTGTGCTAAATTGTTGTAAATTACTAACAGCCTTTTAACATTCGGGATATTCTCCCTCATGTGAGGAATCTACAACAGGCAAAATTTTAGGCCATGTGGAAAGCTCAGTGGTAAATTCCGAGTAGTGAGAGAGCAAGCATTTGGAGCCACCAGATGTTCTACTCTAAGTATCACCATGACCCAGGATAAGTTGTATAATTTCCAGCACCCAGTGCAAAGTGAAAACATAGGACTCATAAATTATTAAGAATTTCTAAATGGTGGCAATAGGCCATTAAACCAAGCTCAGGACCCTTCTAAGCATGGAGATCCTGTGTGACTGCATAGTCTTATGTTTATAAAGCCAGCCTTGTTTTGACCAGTTCAGCATAATCCTTTACAATTTTATACTGCCAACTATTCATTCCAAAAACTACATTTAAAATATTTCTGTGCTGTGGGTCTCTAAGACCACTCCTAGGTTTGGTAAATCTCTAGGAGAGCTCACAAGATTCAGCATGCAGTGGTTGTTATTCCTGGCTGTGATTTATCACAGGGAAAGGAGACGAAGCAAGGTCACTATAGGAAAAGGTACATGGGGCTACCTCCAGAGGAAACCAGACTGAAGCTTCCCAGAGTCATCTCCCAGAGTCACACAGGATATGTTAAAGCGTGCTCATGAGACACCTTAGGTTTCTACTGGGAGCTATTACCTAGTACCTTTGCTTAGTATGCACCACAATTCTAATTTTACTAGTATTTACACTACCAGAAAATAACATGTTAGGCACAAATCAACTTCTCCAACATTTTCTCAAGCTGAAAGGACATGCTCATCAACAAATTCAGATCTCCTCTCTCCAACAGTATGAGATGATTCCTCTAAGAAGCCTGTGAAAGATGACACACAGATGCCTTTCACTTATGCGGTGAAGAAGTCTTTCTCTTTCTGCTTCCACAACTTGGTTGGGCATGAGGGGAAAGGAGGGTTATTTTCTAGAAGAATTACACCCAAGACTGTTGGTGCTGTCAGATATAGCTGAGGTCTTCCCCAGCACATCAACCCCAGTTTGACCACCAGAAGAGACTCATTTCTAGAATGAGTCTCACTCATTACTTAGTGAGAACCTCACCAAGTAACCGAGGCTGTCTCTTCTAGAAAGCTCGTCCACCCCAGACCCCTGTCTATGACGATGCTGCATACAGCCCCTTCTCCTTCCAGCCAATGGGCTATGACGCTGTTTATGACAACCCCAGCTTGACCACCAGAAGAGACTTATTCTAGATGTGATTCTCTTCTAGAGAGCACATCCAATCTAGACCGCTGCCTCTGATGATGTAACAGCCCCTTCTCCATCCAGCCAATGGGCTATTAACTCAATCTCACTAAATCAACTGACCAAAAACCCTTCGGAATTAACTCTCCCATGGATACTTATGGTTTGACAGGGGAAAATATTTATTTCAAAGCTTTAAGGGTGGACTTTCTGCCAATAAGATAGACTATCACTTTGGCAAGACAGCCATTTGATGAGCCTCTGGCTGCACATTTACTGAGGAATGCAAAGTGTTCAACAGAAATCTCCATCAAGTCTGATGAAAGGCTGCATTGACTTGACATTCTTAACTGTTTCTTAATTTTCACAGTAATTATAGTGAGAATAACTTATGTTAAGCTAAATACCCCCTAACATTTGGGAAAGGCCACTAGGAAAGGGGTTTGGGATAAGTATCTAAATTATCCAGATTTCTATTGTATACAGATTGTGTTTTTGATCAATCAACCCCATGAAGCCACTCCTTTAGTGTTCTATGAATGAAACAATTTGATTATTCACCAATAATTTTCAGGATAAATTATTATTGACACTTATCGTTTCAATGTGCTAGGGGATATGAAATATACAAGATGTGTGTGTGTGTGTGTGTGTGTGTGTGTGTGTGTGTGTGTATTTGCAGCACTGGGGATGGAACCCTTTACCTCCAGGCTGCACTCTCAGACCTATTTTATATTTTAGAAAGTTGCTGAGAACCTCACTAAGTAGCTGAGGTTGGCTTCCAACCTGAACAATCCTCCTGTCTCAGCCTCCCAGGTAATGGAATCACAAGCATTTGCCACCACACCCAGCTTATCCAAGTTTTTTTTTTTTTTTTTTTTTTGCCCTTCAGAATATCAGGAATCTTGGGTAGAGAGTAAGGACATAGATATAGGAAGGACACTAGACTTGACACTTGGCTTCTTGACTAAGAAGCTGAGTGGCCTTGGGTAAGTCAGCAGGCAATTCTAGCTTCTGTTTCTTCATCTACTTAATGATGAAAATGCCTTCTCTCTCTGCTCACAGGGATAGTATAAAGATCAACTAATGTAATTTAATTCACGTGAAAATGGTTGGCAAACTATAAATTGTGTGGGTGTGTTAGCACACACTTAAAAAATAAGGGAAAGTGACTGCGCTTAAGAAAGCCAGCAAGTTTAATAAATGATGGCAATAACCCAGTCTCATTATAGGGAGCAGTTACTGTCATCGTCTGCATCAGTGATGGCACAATTAACTTAATTAACACATACCTCTGTGGTGAGTCTGCTGAAATAACACTTTTCCTTTTAACGTACCCAAGCCTTGCCAGCCAGGCATCTCTGAGTCGTGCATCTTCCAAGTAGGGAGGCCCAAGTGTTAAATGGCTCCTAGTCGGTATGCGGAAAACAGAATTCCAGAATACCCATATTGTGAGCAGTCCAAATCACCTAGAAAGATATTAGAAGCCTCACCAAAATCTTGTTGCAGACAAAAGATTTTGTCATTTGGTGCCTGTCAGAGGACAGACACCAACATGCCCTGAAGCACAGGTGTGTCTGGATGGGATGGATATGACTCCAAAAAGAAATCCATTATCACCAAAACCAGAGTCCTTTCCCACAAGGACAAAATCCAAGCTATACCCCCAGCCCTTTATTTTATTTTTTATTTTGAAACAGGGTCTCACTGAGTTGCAAAGGGCCTCACTAAGTAGCTGAGGATATCCTTGAACTGAGATCCTCTTGTCTAAGCCTCCCAAATGGTGGGATTGCAAGCGTGCACCACCACGCCCCACCCTGGGAAGGGGTTTTTGACAAGTGAGAATGAATCCATGGGCAGTTGAGGACACACCCGTGGAGTGATGGCTTTGCCACGGAAAAGACTGCTGCTTGGCAGCCCTGGCCCATCGCTTCTCAGGGCTGGAAAGGGATATCTGAGATCCAAGGACATGCTGCTTCTATTCTGGAGGCCTTTCATTTCCTTTCACTGCTTCATGGCTGAAAAGTCCTCAGGAATCTCTCCCCTACGCTATCACATTCTCTTCTCCTCTCATTCTGTGGCTCTATTTCATTGTCTACTTCCCATCTCATCTGGCTTCGTAGAGCCTTAGTTTTATTTCCACTCATCCTGACAACTCATCCCACACTTCTTTATCTTATTATCTGGTTATTTCAGGTGTGTAGTTCAGGTGAGACTGCATTTTCCCCTCAGAACCAAGAGTCTGTATTTCCCAAAGCAGCCTAGCAGAGAGCTGGTCCACCGCAGCGACTCAGAAAATAATTGTTAATTAAATTTCCTTTTTATTGGAAATTGAATGCACTAGTTCTACAAGATTGGCTGCATGTATTGAAGACCCAATATATTAGTGGCCTCAACAAGACAAGTGTATTCATCTCACACATGATAGTGTGAAATGGAAGAGCCAGAGAAGGCAGGTGTCTCTGCTCCAAAAAGTACTCCTCCAAAGAGTACTCCTGTGACTTGGATTCCCTTCATCTCGTATCTCTGCCTATGAGTCTTGTGGTACACCAAGTGGCAGGATGGGTGAGGAATGAAATGTGCAGGTAGGGGAGCCTCCTGGAGGTCTTTATATCATTTCTTCTGCATCTGAGCCATCAGATCCTGGCCCCACAACTGTGACAGTCTGCAAAGGAAGTTGGGAAATGTAGTCTTTATTCTAAATTTTTTTTTGTGTGTGTGTGTGTGTGTGGTACTGGGGATAGAACCCAGGGGCATTCTACCTCCAAGTTACACTCCCATCCCTATTTTTTAGTCTTTTATTTTATTTTTTTGCAGTACTGGAGATGGAATCCGGGTGGGGGGCATTGTACCTCCAAGCTACACCCCCAGCCCTATTTTTAAGTCTTTTTTTATTTTTGAAACAAGGTCTCTCTAAATGAGTTGCAAAGTGCCTCCTAAGTAGCCGAGGCTCTCTGAGAACTGAGACCACCTGTCTCCGCCTCCGGAATGCTGGGATCACAAGCACACGCCAGGCTCTAGGTATACTCTTAACGTAATGCAGTGGCTTTCCTATTTTTAAAATCAGGATTCACAATAAGAAATACATTTTAATGTCAACCCCACACAGGCACGATACACAAGCAGACATAAAACAAAAGTTTTATGAAACGATACCTGAGCCCTACTTTGTGAGATTCTTTCAATATTTTATAAAATAAGGAGTGTTTGTGAGCGATGAATGAGACATGACCTGCCTTTCAAGGCACTACTACAGGAGAATAAAGAGGGTATCCCATGGGCTCACCAGGGATCTTCCATGAGGAAGGACGTACTGGATCTGACCTCAGGTGCGCTCATTTGCCCGCATGCCTGGCAGCACACATCACTGTATTATCCCCGGGATAGACACCAGCCGTCAATGAAATATTACAGGCTATGGGTGGAGTCTCTGCTGACAGCTGGGTAGAAAATTGAAGAACAAAGGGATTTTTATCAACAGATCCCCTGAGGAGTGGAAGAGAAATTCTTTTTGTCTCTTAATATGTATTAGGTATAAAAAATACACATGAAAATATTCATTCTATCGATCCTTATGTATTTTAAGTTTAACAGATAATTCGGATAAAACCCCAACGGATCTTATTTTAATTCTCCATCACGGCCTCAAATTCATGAAGTCTGTCAAGGGCAACCTCATATCTTCACTGAGGTAGTGCATCTCCCAGGCTTCTCTAATTCACTTTTGTGCTAGAATAATCTATAGAACAGATTTGTCATTCCTTCCATAGACTTCAAATTTGAAGAAAACCTCATATCGTGTGATTTTTTTTTATTTTTTATATTTTTGCTTGACAGTTTCAACTGACTTTTGTCAGATTTTTGACAGTGGAAAATAAAACCAACAACTCTCAGAACATTGCCGCTCTGTTTGTTTTCAGAACAACGGTTTTGGAGGGGTTTGGAATGATTCTGAAATTATGTTACAAGAGATGCTTTAAAACAGGCCCTGAACCCTTTGTGCTACTGAGCTTCGCTGGCTTCATTAGTTGTGACACAAGCATCATCGCTAATTGCAAGCTAATTGTGTTAGTGGCCTCAGACTACGGCTGCTTCCAGAGTTTTGGATTGTGGTAAACAGTACATTTCCATGGCATTTGTTGAAAGACGCCTGGACGAGAGGCGAGGGAAGAGCGGGCTGCAGATGCGCTACGCTACGGGGCCTCCTGTTCCGGCAGGCGCGGCCCCCTGCCACCTTCAGGACTCTGGCCCCATTGCTGTTGGTTGCTGCTTCTCCTGCTTCATTACTTCTAGGAGAGGTCTCCTTGCACTACTTTGGGCCTAATGGGCACCCATAGAAATTAGAAGGTTTTTATTGCCTCCAAGGCTGCTAAAAGGCTGCTGAAGAAGTGAGTCAATGTTTTCAGTCTTGCTTTCATTCCATGTCCCAGCGCTCATCCAGATCGGCATCTGTGTTTGCAGCCTCCAGAGGGAGGGGGGCAATTACTGGACAAAGCTGGGGATTAAGCTTTCCTCTCTCTCCTCTGAAGGAACAGTCCCATTGGAACAGGGTTCAGGGCTTATTAGGAGAGTGGTGAAGAGAAAAGATATTTCCTCCTGTGCAGGCGTTCCCATCCTTCCTGGATAAAGAGGACTGAAATGTACGGGGCTTTTAATCCAACACCTTTGGCAAGCACGAGAAAACCCTCGCACGTCCTTCGGAGATGGGGTATCTTTTGCTATATATCCGAGCAATAAGACATGACAGGCACTTTATTTCATCAGGGCTGCACACCTGATGCAGTTTGTGGCAGAAGGCCAAAGCACAAACGACTCCAACCCTCAGAATATTCTTCCCCAAATGCATTAAAATGCACTGACTTATTAGTGCTAAAAAATGAAATGAACTGAAAACAAAGGAGAAAGAGAGGTTTCCTATGATAGTTCCTAGGGGTCAGGCACCCAGACAGACAATAAGAAATTTCCATTTGCAAGTAGACACATCTTAATATAGTCATCCTGGTGAAGGGCTCTGAAATCTGAGAAGAGCCTTCTCTTCCGGCATTGCTGAAGGACCAGTGTCCAAGTGTGGCCTTAGATGATGAGGTCTGCGTCAGCATATACAGGCTCTGTGGTTTGCATGGCTAATATTTCTTTCGCTTTTCCTAAAAGATTGCAAAAGGATTCATGTGTTGATAGAATTCTTAAAACTTTGGGGGCCAATTTGGCTTTAAAAAAATTGCCTTTGAAGATGAAGGCTCCTGGGTGGCTGTCCTCTGGCCCTTCTCCCAGAGAGAGGCACATTTCTAGATGATTAGAGAACTTCAGGTGGGAATGTTACTCTGCTTCTGGCTTTATGCCTTAAAATATGACCTAAGGCAAGCTATCATTTCCCAGAAATGAAGTATGTCGTATGTTACTATTAAAGTGAACTAGAAAAAGAGCCTTCTATTACAATAATGGGTTTTGTTTAAAAAAAATTAAATGTCAGATCCCCAAAGGAATAATACGTATTTGATGCTATTATTGGAGCAGCAATACCAGTAATTGCATGAGGTACTTATATTTAGTATTGTTCATATAGTACAGGTATTTCATGTAAATCTTTCAGTGAAATTATGGTGTCAGAGAAAATGAGTAACAGCGTCACTCGTTATTCATGCAATCGATAGACATTTATTGGGAGTGACTGTGCATCAGTCGTCAGCCTAAATGCTGGGACACAAAGCAAAAGAGATTAGAATATCGTCTTGCCTTCAGGGAGCTAACACTCCAATTGAGACCATGGATAGGGCAAGCAGCTACAACTCAGTGTGACCACAAAAGATTCCAATGGGGCCGTGAACTGTACTTCAGAGAGCTATTAGCTCTAACCAGAGGGGTCTTGACTATTCTTAGTAGCCTGTTCAGCTGAGCTGAACCTAAAAATATCAGCATAAAGCACATATGAGGCAAGGGGAACCAGGTGCAAAAGTGTGGCCACAAAAATCACTTTAATACGTGCATGGCACCTTTGGGGACTGGTGAGTAGTGGTTTAGTGTAGCTGCAGAGGTAAGCCTGTCAAACTGCCAAGTGTCAAATGATGGACGAGTTTGAGGTAAAGAAACCTGGATGATTTTTGAGCAGCATCATTTTACAGAAGTGAATGTACTTTACATTTTATTCTAAAGAGCCAAGGGAATGAGAAGAGACAAAATGCCGCATGGAATAAAACTGTCATTCTCTCCATGACTCATCTGTTAACTTATGAAAATACACTTACATCAAGAAATACAAGAAGATTGCTCACTTCACGTGCGTCTGGGTGGATTGAACCTAATTTTGTAGTATTAAAGCAAATTTTCCACTGAGAAAACATGTCACAGAGGATTGCATGAACCTTTGTAATGATTAATATTTGATATTTTGATGTCACCTTTTATCCTGAGATAAGTCCCGTACACACGAGAACCGAAAGCTCTAAGGAAACACAGACAGTATTAATATAGTAAGTCATAATGCATTTCTATCTTCCAGATCCCGAGGGCTTTCTGGCTATGCGTTTTCCTCACCATTAGAAGTTAGTGGGTATACTTATAAAGTAGTGATTTTTAAATTAGTTCCTACTAAAGCCAGGCGTGGTGGCACACGCTTGTAATCTTAGTACTTGGGAGGCTGAGACAGGAGGATCCAGGCTGGCCGCCAGCCTCAGCAACTAAACTTGTGAGACCCTGTGCAGTTTAGTGAGACCCTGTTTCAAAAATAAAGAATAAAAAATAGGGCTAGGGGTGTATTTCAGAGATAGAATGTCCCTGGGTTCCATCTCCAGTACTCCTCCCCACCAAAACAAATAAATTAGTTCCTACCAAGAACTCTCAGGCTATAGTATAGGGTACATCTTTCCACAACTATCTTATGGAGATGAGCTTTTGATATATGTAGTCCTTCATTCCTTGGCATTTTAGTTATTTTATTTTTTTGCCTACTGATCTTACCGTGAGTGGAGAACCTATCAGGTGAGGGCTGTGTCTTCATGAATGTTTGGACTTCCTCAAGGGAGTAATAAAGCATCATCTCGGTTATCATCATCATTATTTTGACAACAATAACTCCCATGACTACTGCCGCTATTAAATCACTCATCCCATGACTGTGCTAATCTATCCTAAGGCCTTGATACATGCACCATATTAACTAATTTCCCACCAATGTTAGAGGCGAGTGCTGTGCACTAGAACTCTTTCTGTGGTGATGGACATGTTCTATATCTGTGCTGTTCAATATGTACCCACCAGTCTTATGCAGCTGTTGACTGATGCTATTGAGGAACTGCATTTTTCTTGCATTTAATATTAATCAATTTCATTGAAAGAGCCATGTGGCTAGTGAATACCAGACAATCTAGCTGTGATGACTGGTTTGTTTCTTCTTATTATCATTATTTAAAACAAAGTTCTGTTTTTATCATCCATATATAAGGACTAGTGAGTGGGTCTGAAGTAGTCTTCTACATTTGGAGAACTTTAGTCTGCCCTTCTTCTACCTTGTTAAATTTTGATTTAAAAGGTTTCCGAGGAATACATGGGATAACATAGGCTTTCCTAAACAAAGAACACTGTCCAAATACGAGGATGATATCTTAAATGGAAACTCATTGTCATTCAACCATCCCAAGTGGTCAGCAGTGATAAGCTGAAGTGGTCTATTGGAAATTGGAATTCCAATTACTGATTTCCCAAAGGAAGACATTCATTTCTACTTATGAAAATAAAACAATAAAAGAGGGTTTTATGTGTGGGGTGTGCATGGAAAAACCGTCTTCAGATAAACCCTTTCATTAAAACCACCTCCCCAGGATTTGTCTGGTTTGCCTGCAAAAATATGGGAATAAGCTTCTTTTAGACAAATAAATCTATTTGAAGACTTATATTTACACGTAGTCCACTCTGTAACTTATACTTACTACTGCTAGAGAAAAAAAGAACTTAAGTGGCCCTTGGTTTGGACCATCTGTCTCGAAAATGTAACATATGTTTGCTTTGTTGACTCAACAACCAAGTGTAAACTGATACATTGAATTAGAAGTGTGTGCGTGTGTGTGTGTGTGTGTGTGTGTGTGTGTGAGAGAGAGAGAGGGGGGGGAGGAAGGAGGGAAGGAGGGAGAGAGGGAGGGAGAGAGAGAGAGAGAGAGAGAGAGAGAGAGAGAGAGAGAGAGAGAGAGAGAGAGAGAGAGGTGAGGGCTTCAGTCTCTTCCTACCTGTCCCAGAGGAACAGGCACACTTGCACAGCAAAGAAGAAGCATGGATTGTTGGGATGCTCCCCGGGGTTCAGGGCCGCCTAGGCAAGGCGCAGACACTGGGTGGCAACTCTAAGCACCCGGGCCAGCGCGGCAGCAGCTGAAGGGCGCGCCTGGCTGATGTGTCTTATGTGTAGTTGAATGGAGAGCTGCCCACCCGCCTCCAGTTCCCCGCCCTTGCACTGGGGCCTCAAACTTCCACCAAAGCCCGTGCCCTTTTCAATTAACCCCCCTCGTTCAAAACGAGCCTTCCTTTTCTATGCTCCGCGGCGGCCCATTGTCTGGTGTGATGGGTTTGTAGATTTGACAGCTGGGCTCACACAGACTTGATTCAAACGCGGTTTCCCTGAGAGATGAACTTGGACATCTGTAAAGATCTCCAATACAAATCCTGAGCGGCCGGAGGACGGCCACCCTCCACTGTGATCTAAGCCCCCAGCGGAATCTCGGGACCCAGTGTGGACCTCAGTGTCCCGGGCGCCCTCCGGCGTGCGTGAAAGGGAGCGTGTGTCGAGAGGAGCAAGGGGGTTCAGCAGCTCTACTGGAGAAGAACGGTTTCGAGGTTGGGGTGAAGGGCTCTGATTATCTTTGGCTTTTTTTTTTTTTAATTTACTCTTGAAACAGCCAAGATGGAGGTCACCTTATGAATTTCCCAAAGCCAGGTCTGACCGGGCTTAAATGCGGTGGGTTGGTGGGCTCTGTTTTTGCCTCATTGTCCAAGCTGGAGGAGAGAGGCAGAGACAGCGTGCAAGAGAGTGTGCGCGCTGGCACGGAGGCGCCGGTGGGTGCGCGTCCCGCAATCGCTGCTCCGGGGGCTGGGGGCTGAGTGTGTCTTGAACGCACCAAGTCTTGAGTCACAGCTGCCAAGTGACGTGGGGGGGGCAACTTTGTGTTCAGAAGGGTCTGGCTGTTTGCACTAAGAAAGAGCCCTTGTGCAGTGTGCCCGTGTGTGTGTGCGTGCATGCACGAGCGAGCGAGAAGTGTGTGTGTGTGTGTGTGTGTGTGTGTGTGTGCGCGCGCGCGCGTCGGCGCCCGAGGCTGGCTGCATAGCGCTGCACGTCCTGTGCGCGCGTGCGGATTGGCCCCAGGTCCCACAGCCCGCGATCCCGTCCATCTGAGGCGGCCTGGCGAGCTTGGGAGCCGGCTGTCGTTACCCTGCGGAGCGGCGGGAACAGAACCCGGGCGAGGGTCCTTTGGCCAGAAGAAATCTGGCCAGGCCAACCTCCGCGCCGTTTCCAATAACCACTAACATCCCTAATGGGCATCCGAGCCCAGGGCTCTGCTGGGAAATCGTCCTGGCCAACTCGGCCCTCTGAGCTCTAGAAGATTACCGCATCTTTTTTTCTAGCGCAAAGTGAGCCCGGAAGGGGAACGAGGGGGCGGGGACATCCCCCAAAGAATAAATAAATAAACAAATAAACTGGCTTCTCGCCGCAGCTGGACGCGGTCGGATGGGTCCAGGTTGGTGGCGTTTGGAGTTTTCTCCTGTCTTTTGGGAACCCATTGCCGCCTCTACCCTCTCCCGCCCGCCCCAGCCAGTCCTTCCATCTTGCAGGCGTCCGCCAACTTTGGGGCTCGGGGGGCGCTCATGGCGCCGGGTGGCACCTGCCGGGGCGCGCGGATCCTAGGGTTTCGCCTGCTCTGCGGGGCGGGTGGTGTGGACGCGCCCGGGTCCCGGCAGCTGGGCGGCCGTGTGAGCGCCGCGGACGCCTGGGCGGGAGTGGAGGACGCGCGGCGCGGTAGGGGCGCCCCCGCCGGGTTCCAGCCCCGGCCGGGACGCTTTAGCCCCGCCGCCTCGGGAGAGGAGGCGCGCCCCGGGGAGGGGAGGTCGGAGGCGAGGGGTGGCGACTGGCGGCTGGGGAGCCGGCGGGCGCGGGGAGGGGGCGGCCAACTTCCCGGGAGAAGGGGCGCCCTGGGCGCCGGGGCTGGCTAACGGAGCCGCCGCCGCCGAGGGCTCCGACTCCGGGCAGCGGCCAGCTCCGCTCCGGACGCTCGGAAAGTAACGTTTATTTATTTGCTGGCGATCAGCCTTGGGGTTGCCCCGATGGACACCCCCTCGGACTTTGGGAGCCCGCGCCCGACCCCTCCAGCCCCCAGCCGCCGGTTCCGGCGCCTCCCCCACCCTCCCGGAATACGCGCGCCCGCAGCCCCCGCGCCCAGGCCGAGGGGGGGTCCCCACCCGGGCGCTGAAGGTCCCCCCGGCGGGGCGGGGGAGGGGAGGGCGGAAGGGGAGGCTTGGGCTCCGGGCTCTCATTTCAAAGCGCGCTCTGCCTTCCAGGTTGGGCCGGACCCGAGCCCCTCGCGGCGGAGCCTCCTCCCGCCCGAGCTGAGTCGCCGGCGGCGGCGGCGGCGGACCGGCCCGGAGTTCCCGCTCCTCCTGGATGGAGGTGAACTTTGGGCGGCCAGCGGCGCGCGGCGGCCCGGGGATCGCTGCAAGCTGAGCTCCCTCGGCGAAACCCAGCGGCGGCTCGGGATATTTTTGGGGGGCGGGGACCCGCCGCGCGCCGGCACCATGTTCCTGGCGACCCTGTACTTCGCGCTGCCGCTCCTGGGTAAGTCGAGGCCGCCGCTGGCGTGCTTTCCTCGGAGCACTTGCGGCCGACCCCCCCAGATCTGCGGCGCGGGGCGCGGTGGATGCGGGGGGAAGAAGTTTCGTTTGGGGAGGGGAAGCGGCGGCCCCGCGAGCCGCGCTGCCCGCAACGTTTCCGGGCTGGGTTTTTATCTGCGGTGGGTTTTCCGCCCGGGCCGGGGCGGAGGCGCGGCGGGCAGGTGGAGTGGGGCGTAGCGGGGGCCGGGAGAGCAAACTTCGAAGGGAAAACTTTTCTCCGCGTAACGTCTCGGCGCTCCCCGCGGGGCAGACGCCGCTCGTCCGCCCGCGGTCCAGGGCGCGCCGGGAGCAGGCGAGCCACCGCGCGCCTCCATCCAGCCCCGGGCTGCACCCGGCCGAGCGCGCGGAAAGGCGGGGCCTCGGCTCCGGTCCCGATGCCCCGGGCCGTAGGGTTTCGGGGCGTCCGCAGCGCAGGCTCCAGGGCACCCCCCCCCCAGACCAGAGCTAACGCCACCTTTCTCCGGAGGGGAGAGGGTGGCGGCAGGACTTTCAGGGGCGGGAAAACGCAGCTGGGGATGGACCCGCTACTGGCCCGAGCTCCCCCAAAGAACAAGCGTCCCCTCCCCCGGGGCCCGGACGTCGGCGGGGTCTCCAGCGGACCCGCACTCAGTCTCCCTCCCCACCCCCCTGCAGACTTGCTGCTGTCGGCCGAGGTGAGCGGCGGGGACCGCCTGGACTGCGTGAAAGCCAGCGACCAGTGCTTGAAGGAGCAGAGCTGCAGCACCAAGTACCGCACGCTGAGGCAGTGCGTGGCGGGCAAGGAGACCAACTTCAGCCTGGCGTCCGGCCTCGAGGCCAAGGACGAGTGCCGCAGCGCCATGGAGGCCCTGAAGCAGAAGTCGCTCTACAACTGCCGCTGCAAGCGGGGCATGAAGAAGGAGAAGAACTGCCTGCGTATCTACTGGAGCATGTACCAGAGCCTGCAGGGTACGCCCCAGAGCCCCGCCCCCGGCCCCGGGCCCTGGCGAAGGCTGGCGGGGCCCCTTGGTCCCCTGGCCTGCCTGCTGATCTCGGCCTCCACTCAAGTCTCCTCTCCCCAGCTGCGGAGTGAGGACCTTTCATTGGCCCCAGGGGACACTGGCAGCTGGTGTTGACTGCGCTTGGTTGGGGCTGGTTGTTGGAACTCAGTGAGGAGGTGGGGGCACCCTTGGGCTCTGCTGACCCTTCTGAAACCTGGTGGGAGCGATGAGTAGGAACCCTGTAAAGCCCCCCCCCCCCCAAGGATCCCACAGCTTCACTCCAAGAGCAGGTTTTGGCCAGCTTCACCAAACCATTATACAATCATCATGCTGCCTTCCCCTGCATCTTGCCTGGAGTTTTCCCTTTTCTTCCCTTCCACCTCTCCTGACATAGATAAGATTAAGAAGTACACAAGGGCCCTGGGATCCATTGTATCTTTCCTCCTCTCAAACCGGATCAGAGGCAGATGTGTGAATAACCATTTGTCATCTTAGATTAGCTGAGTCTTGAACCAGCTGCTGTGGTTCAACTTTACTTAACCCAGAAGTAGCTCAGGGAGAGACAGATGACTTGTTTCAGCTCTCCATCCCAGTGGGGTTTGTTTTGGTCCTGCATGTGTGCCAGAGGTGGCACACCAGAGTGTGACTCTGTAAATCTAACACAAACATCCAGCGGGTTCTTTCTCCACCGAGACTCACTGAATATTTGTAAGACACAGATTGGAGCTGTCAGCTGCTACTTGCTCCAGAATCTATTAATGAAAACCTGGTTCAGAGTTGGACTGTCTAATAGTCATGTGTTTTCTGACCACATGCCTGTGTTTGGGGGTCAAGCAGAAATGGGGACCTCTTCTGGGTCACCTTTATTCCACTGGCCCCCCCGGAGGCAAGCAAGGTGGGGGGACAGCAGGGCTCCTTCCTCTCCCATTTCATTCCTATGCAGAGTGGGAGAGTTTTCTGGCAAGATCAGACTGGGTTGCTCTCCAATGTTTTCATGGCACTCTGGGGAGAACAAGGACAACAGAGGCAGAGAAATGAAAAGAAATCACCCTAGCCAAAGACATGCATGCATTTGAAATCTTGGAAAGTTTTAGTATCATTTTTTTTGTTACACAATCATAATATAATTAGAATTCAGATTCCGCAGTGAAACACTGCTTGAAATGTATCTGTTTGGCAGATCTGAGCCCAGTCTTTGTGTTGTTTTTAGGAAATGATCTGCTGGAAGATTCTCCATATGAGCCAGTTAACAGCAGATTGTCAGATATATTCCGGGTGGTCCCGTTCATATCAGGTAAGCAGATTCATGCTTCCCCTCTTCCGCCTTTGCCTGCTTGGGCTCCGCTGGCTTGCATTCTCTTTGGCTCTCAAATAGCATATAAGTAGTTGAATGGCACAGTGTTTCTGGGAAATTAGAAATTGGCTGATGATAATGAAGAGGCAGAATGCCTAGTGATGATTGTACGACTTAAAAGTAATTTTAAATGAAGTAATGTGGTGTGGTGGTTTGGAAGAGGTTGGAGGGAGGTGACTTGGTTGAAGTTTTTTTTTCTTCACATTAAGATATGATTGGCTAGCTCTTAGCAAATGGAATGTCACTTCTGTCTGTAGGTGGCAATAGTATTCTCTTGTTGCTGTAGGCCTCATACAATGCCTCCCTGGAAAGGGATCTATTCTGATAATGCCACTTTCTTTAGAAGCAGCTGAAAATAATCTTAGATCCTTGAAGAATTTCACATGGACTCACTTGTCTGCCTTTGATTTAAACAATTAAGCCCTACCATTTGTTAACAATTCTTCTGTCTCGAATTCTTCCAGAGCAAGTATGTACATTTCTAAGATATACTCCTGCCCCAGTGGCCCTTTAGGATATAGTCTTACTTTGTCTCTTTGCAGTTCTTAAATTTGATTTGGAAATGAACTTAGTATTAGAAATTAAGTTTTTCATAACATCTGCATCCAGACAACCCGTAAATGTCTGGTAAGGCAGGAATTTCTCTTAATGATATACAGATTCCAGATGGATGTTGCTTAATTTATTTAGAGTGAAGACATTTTCTCAAGTGTATGTAGCCACCATAAATTACATGTTTCTTGGTAGGGAAGCATGGTGGTTAATGTTGAATTTGATCCTTTGGGGATGATTTTCTTTTCTTTGTGTGTGTGTGTGTGTGTGTGTGTGTGTGTGTGTGTGTGTGTGTTTTTGTTTTTTTTTTTTTTACTGATTAGAGTATTCTGGGTTTCTAAATACTCTGATTCCATGTAGAAGAGCCACAAAAACCAGGGAGTATGTAAATACTGAAAGTAAGTGTGAGTGTATTATATGTTTCACTCACCAGATGCATAGTAAGCACCTACTGTGTTATAGCTTCTGTGGTTTTGGCAGTAAGCCAGTTGTTGTTCTCCTCTTGTAACTCTTGTGCTATGCCAGGCATCGTGGTAAGACCTCGCATCTTTAATGTATGTACTCATCATCAAGCTCATCTTAGATGTTGTTATTTTCATTTCAGAGATGAGGAGATTGAGGCATAGTAAAATTAGGAAACCAGCCCAGAATCACAAAGTTCCCAAATGGTGGAATCAGAATTCAGACCCAGATTTATTTCATTTCAAGCTTTTCTAAACATTTGCCCCTTGCTACCAGATCATGATCCTCAGATCAGCAGCACAGACATTGCTTGGGAGTTGCTTAAAGGTATAGAGTCTCAGGCGCCATCCCAGATCTACTGAGTCAGAACTCACATCTTAACAGATCCCTGGCCTGGGTCCTTCACAGGTCCAAGAAGATTGAGAAGCATTCTTCTACATGATTGTACCTCCTGATTTAGAGGAGTGTGTGTGTGTGTGTGTGTGTGTGTGTGTGTACGCTCACACATGAATATGAATGTATATGTATTGATATATAAGGGTACAAGTTTAGTATCAGAAGCATTCACGTTATCCAAAATAATGCTGACAATTTCCACTGCCAGTTGCTACTCCCTGTCTGGTTGTTGTTCTAGGCAGGACAGTGGTCACATAGTGGAGAAGGGATACTCAGACAAGTGTATGTGACCATCTGGGTACTCATCTGTAGGAACTAAGAGTGAAGTATGAGGAACAAACCTGGACTTACTCCTGGTTTGGAGGGCAGTGCCTCTTGCCTGCTGCCCGCGCCATGGAAGCATCAGTCTCCAGTCTTTGTACGGATGGCTGGAAAGAGATGCCCATTCCCACGCACAATTAGAAGTGAGGAGGCCATCAAGGGAGGAGGGCCACTTGGGTCTTACTTTTAGAACTGCTATGAGCTGAGGGGATCTTTCAGTCTTTAAGAAAAGACTTATGTACCTTTCCTGGGTGGCAGTAACATTTCCAATTCTAACAGATTTCCCCTCCAGATTCACTCTCCTGTGCTCTCCTGTGGCTTTGCCAGTCTATGTATTCATTTCTACACTTGAAGTGGACTGTGAATTCTTGGGTACCATTGGGTTATCTGAATTTCTTTTGTGAATATTGGAGATTCTTCTGCATAGAACACATTTCACACCTTCCTTTATTGGACCCTTCTCTCAGCCAGGGTCTCTTCTCACAGAAAATGTGATTCTGAGTTTGTGAGACCTATCCTGTTGAGAACTCGGAAGTCACAATGAATCAACCAGAGCCAGCAAGGCCTTGTCCAGACCTCCATTTTATATCTCAAGGGCATTGACTTTAGGTTCCAACACTAAGGAGCTTTGACCTCTGACGGTGAGTGTGTTTCTTAAGTGGGTATAGTGAAGCCAAATGGAGCCTTGAGAGGTTTTAAGTCATTGAATAATGCATATTACCAGTTTGGTCTTTGTAGGATGGGGAAGGACAGAGAAGCAGGAAGATAAATGTTGCTTTTCATGCCTTGCATCTGAGTTTCTAGAACATCTCTTCTGTCTTGAAAATCCCTCTGATGAAACCAGGACAATAGAATCTCTTCCTTTTATGGATGTGGTCTCAATCAGAGTTTCCATATTTGGATTCCTCTGCCCAGTGTGAAGAGTATGTTTCTCTACATGCATTAAGTATGAGCTGAATCCCACCACCAAATAAGACATGCTTGACTGTCTCGGGTTTCCATTTACTTTGGATTCTTTCAACCTACAGCTATATTTGTCCTTATTTATTTGCTGGGCAGATAAAAAGGCCATGTCATGGTACTATCAGCAGCTTGTTGGGAACAGGGAATGAAACTATGGTAGAATCTAAACACCATCATCTCTGTTCCTAAGCCTGAACTGCAGAAGGGAAACCCAGCAGCTTAGTCAGGTGAAGATTTGGGGGGAACTTTTTTTTTGGGGGGGGGGCTAGGAGAAATCTGATAGTGGAAAGTGAAAGCATTTGACCTCTAAGGCACACTGAGGGCATTCAGGAGTACACTTCCTGTGAGTTGGTGCCAGCATGGTTTTCAGGCATCTGGGACATAAAGTACATGAAGGAAAAAGGGTGAGCCAGTGCAAAGGAGTAGTAGAGTAGAGGAAGGAACTCAGAAAAATCTCCCAAGAGGTGGGAGAGCAGAGCTGAGTGGGCGCTGGGAGGCCCAGGGCCCAGAAGGGCAACAGCTGCTTCTCCAGCCACAGAGCTCTGCTCCTTAACCTCTCCTCTGCCTCCCTGTTTTCATCCTTCACAAAAGTTCAAGCAACAGAAAGAAGTAAACAGCGATTTGAAAGGATGATGAACCTCTTGGGAAATTTTGTTTTGTTTTGTTTTGTTGTTTGGAATTTGCAAGAACAAAAGCAGTAAGAGAGGTTGAAAGTGTAGTGGTGATAAGAAAGCCTGCGGGTGGAGGATCTGAGGGTGGAGGTAAGCTCTCCTGCAACATGAGAAATGGAGGGCTCCAACATTTCACAGAACTGCCTGGGAGACTGGATGTTACAGAGAAGAGTTAAGAGATGCCAGAACTTAAGCCCATAGAATCATAATTGATGGTGGTGCACACAAGAGTCAGTGGGGGAGACTGCAGGAAAAGAGAAGCATTGGGATTGGAACACCCAAGTCTGATTTGGTGAAAGACTCTGGCCTCGCCTTCCAACTCTGTCCTTTCTTCTTTCCTACTGCATCCTCGCGTCTTGTAGTGGCTCTGACCTTCCTGGAAGCCTTAGGATCTTGAGATTGGTGCCCTGAGTGGTTGGGAATAATTTGCTCCAGGATGAGGTGTGCCTAAGTTTTCTTGAGTCTGGCACCTTTTTTCTGAATGATGTGAATGGTTAGCCATTTCTGGTTCAATGTATTGTCGTATTTAGGTCACTGTTCTGAAAAACTTTATTATAATTTTTTTTTTTTCATGTGGAGAAGAGCTGTGTGGCCTCATCTTCAGGAAGAGAGAAAAAGTCTTGGAATGGCCACTCGTTAGGGTGTGGTATTCCTTTCCTTTCTACACATCTCTCTAAAACAACTCTCTAATGGTGTTGCTGCTACAGTTGAGAAATCCATTAGTTTCCTCTTCTGGCCTCTGGCCTCTGTCTTGCTCCTTAGCATGCGGTGGGGGGGGGGGGAGAAGGGTTGCTCCATCTAGCCCTGCTGCCCTTCTGGAAGCCCCCACTAGAGCTGCCTGGGCCAAACCATTCCCTGATCTCCTGTGCTTTCCTTCTCTGGGGCTTAAAGCATGGCCTTGCCTTTGCTTGGGAAACTTCTCTTACTCCTTCAAGACCATGATCAAATTTCATCTTGAGGACCCTGCTGGAATCTCCCCAGACAGGCTCTTCCTCTCGGGACTCCCTCAGGCTGCCTTGTGCTTATGCCTTTATGACGGCCATTAATCTCAGCATATCCAGAGGGCTTATTTATGTGTCTGCTGTTCCCACTTGCAAGTCAGGGGCTGGCTTGCGATGCTGGTGTCTCTCAGAGCATCGAGCATCCTTCCCAGTCTGGCTCAGTCAGCCCATCAAGCTGGTTTTGTGTTTCAATGTCACTTCTTAGAGATCTAGTCCAACCCTCTGTGTTTACAGACTCTAAACTCAGAAAAGGGAAGTCTTTTGGCCAGGGTCACACAGCTTGAGGGTAGCCTCGGGGACCTTTGCCAGGATACTGCCATATGGGAGGCTAGTTGGCCTCTCTCTGCCGCATACTTCCATCCATTCCCGGGACTTAGCTACCACTTCTTCCGGTGACTCAGATCCTCCCCTCCTACTCCAACCTCTCCTGACTCTAAGCCACTATTTCCAGCTGAGTCCTGGACGACACCATCTGGCTGCATCTCCGTTCCCTCAAACTCAACACATACAAAACGGATCTCACCATCTCTCCCCCTTTCCTCCTTCCCCCCTCTCTTCTTGAGTCTCTTGTCTTGCATAATGGCACTATCCTCTGTCTAGTGATCCATGCAATAATGGGGGCAGGTCATCTCCATCCCTTCTGCTGAGGCAACCTGCTATCTTTTGCATTGACCCCCTCCCTCCATTCCCTGAATGCGTCCATGCGCACTTCTCACTGGTCTTCACATTGACCTCCTCTGGGTCTAGTTTCTCCTTCACCCTCAGCACTTCAAGGTCTTATCATGATACCTGGGTGACTTACAGAAGCATCTGACTTCATTCTTCCTTCCTAGTGTTTACTGATCAGCCTGCTTGGCCATAGCCACCCTGTCTCATGGACAGAGCAGGTTGGCCAGCAGCGATTTCACAGTGCTCTGGGTGGTTTGTATGCCCACCCCTTTGCATAGGATGGTGCTAGAGAAAGGATACATGCTCTGAACTTCCACCAACCTGGCTGACCTCCAGCCCAGCCACTTCCTTTGCCTTGGGTGCATCCTTTGAATTTACTGTGTCTCAGCTTCCTTAGATGTAAAATGGGGTGATAATAGTGTCTACTTTATAAGTTCTTGTGGATGGATGATACTTTGTATAAAACACCTGGCACCGTGCCTGAAACAAACTTGGTCTGCGATAAACCTCAGTCATTTTTAATGTCGTACAAAGGCCATGTTAGCGGTCAGCTCACTCCTGATTCCAAGAATGGTCCTCCTTTTGGTAGACTTGATTCCCCAATCATGGGACATCAATTCTGTGTCTTGAAGAGGGTTGCAATTCTGAATATTCAGGAAGGATGTTTGTAAACCACTTTGATCAAGAAATGAAAAATCTATCTCTATCTAAGAGGCCCTAGAGGAAAAGTCCAACCTCCTTCTTAATAACCCAGCTTGAAGAAAGTCCTGCCTTTTAATAACCCAGCTTGAGGGCTAGCTACCCTGGTGGAAAGGCTTTTCTGTTCCTGCCTTGGTCCCTCGTTCTCCTTTGGGCCCCTGGCCTCAGGCTTTTGGTTGGAAGGTGAGTTTGACACAGCAGGTGATCACCATGGTAGGAACTCTTCTTTCTTGTGCTTAAGGATTCTTGTAATCAGCCTTCCCTTCTCAGCTTCACTGATCCCCATTCCTCCAACCTTGCCCCATAAATCTTCTTCCCAGTACCCCTCATGGCAGAGGAATTACTGCTCCCTGAGGAAGGCATGCCTGCAACCTGGGAGAGGCTCCTGCCTCCGGAGGCTCTGCTAAGTATGCTTACACTTCACTTTCACAGACCACTACTTTTTGTTTTTATTCTCTCCCTCTCCTGCCCCTCAGCAATCCATTTTGATTGTACAATGATGTGAAATTACAAACAAGTAAAAAAAGAAAAAAAAAAAAGGAAAAGAAATTGCTACAACTCAGAGTTCCACCACCCAGAAAGAAACATTGTAAATCTGTGGATAGGAACCTTTTCAGATTTTTCCTATATATTTGAATATTCATCAATGTGTGTTCACACAGATAAACACACACACACACAATTTTTCCTTTGTTTGCAAAACTGGACTATTAGTTTACATATACTCTCACTTTTTTTTTTTTTTTTTTTTGGTGGTACTGGGGTTCCTGGAAGCCCTTCTACCTCTGGGCTACACTCCCAGACCTATTTTATACTTTTTTTTTATTTTTGGAAACAGGGTCTCTTAAGCCAGCACGGCTGGCTTTGAACCTGCGTGATCCTCCTGCCTCGGCCTCCCAAGCGCGGGGATTACAAGTGTGTGCCACCACGCCCGGCTATACTCTCACTTTCAAAACATTGTATTTTTTTTGTGTATGTATGGTACTGGGGATTGAACCCAGCAGCATTCTACCTCCAAATTACATGCCCAGCTCTATTTTTTATTCTTTATTTTGAAACAGGGTCTCACTAGGTTGCAGAGGACCTTACTAAGTAGCTGAGACTGGCTGTGAACCTGGATCCTCCTGTCTCAGCTTCCCAAGTACTGGGATTATAAGCATGTGCACTCATGCCTGGCTTAACATTTAAAATTTTAAAATTTTATTATTATTGTTGTTACTTGCAGTCCTGGAGCTTGATCCCAAGGTCTTGCATATGCTGGGCAAGCACTGAGTCACACCTCCAGCCCAACAAATACTCTCTTGTTACCTGCCTGATGACCTGCAGCACCCGTTTTTCTCCGCATCACTGACTAGTTCCTACAGGCAACATTTTATTATTTAGATTAAATGTCAACCTCGAGAAATTTCATGAATAAAGCAGTAGAACATTCTAGGATGTAACTACTTACGGCAAGGTCTAAATGTTCCAGTGAAGGCTGCAAATGTGGGAACAGTCTGATATTTTGCATAGAATTGCTGTAGGTCCTATTACCAGAAAAGGGGAGATAAAACATCAGGGAGTGACAGGTAATTGTATGAACTGAAGATTGTTACAAGGTGCAAAATTATTTATGGCCAATATGTCTGTACTCATTTCTTCTTCTTAGTCCTCTGAAGTATTTCTTTCTGCCATCTCTTAATTTTTCTGCTGTCGAAGCTTGTTCTTTCCAGACCATGTCCTTTGTTTGTTTGTTTTACTCTGGGACACAGTAGCATGTTTTCAAGAGAAGATATCAAGTTGGGCACTTGTTTGGTCCAAAGAGTACTAGTCCAGGAGTTAAGAGCTTTGTGTTCTAAGTTTCTGGCTTAATATTTAATTGGCTGCGTGAGCTTGGGTGGGGTCTTCACCCTTTCTGAGAGTCATCTGCTCCTTTTGCAGTTGACAGCAGTGGGCTGGGAAGGTCCTTCATAGATTTTCCTTCTTTCTCTCAGGGTCTGTCTATTGAGTATTCTATTATTCTGGGACTTACTGTTTTCCTTCCTAGCATTTACTTTTCATGCCAAGGAAACTTGTGATCCTGGCATATATGCCTTTCATATTAATAATATTTATAAAGGATGATTTATTCAGTGTATACCTTACTTTGAACATGAAAATATATTTATGGCATCTTATTTGAATAGATAAAGTAAAAAAATCAGTAAATGGAGAAAATGGAGAAGAGAAGAAACTGAGAGCTGGACAAAAAAATGAAGCTAGGAATGAGTTCAGTGGGAGAAAAGCACATCATAATATTATATTTACATAAATTAAGTGATTGGAGGAGCCATTTTTGTTATATAGGGCTAAGTAGAATCACCACAATGTGGCTGCTGTAGGACTTTTAGAGCTTTTTCTAGTCCAATCTCCTACTCTACTGATAAGAAAACTCAAGAGTTCCCTACATTTGTGGAACAGTGGGACCCAAATTTTCTAGGAGAGTGATGACAGGGAACATGAAGTGTGTTTGTTTTTCAATTGCTTTTGAAGTTCTCAACATCGTGGCCTTTCTCCATCTACACCACACCTGGCCTTTACCTGTTCGGGTCTGGGCTCCTTCAGTGGTTATTTCTCTGTCGTGGGATGGGAGCCACAACCCTGGGCTTCTATGAAGGATGTTGTGGTCCACTGTTTGGAAACAAGAATTAATTAGTAGGTCTCTGGCGGCAGGAACCAATGGCTGGAATATTCCTTTTCAGATCTTTTGTCCCCCTTCAGAGTGGTCTGTAAGGAAAAATTGAGAAATTATTTGTCTCTTAAAGCCCTCCAACCCCCCCCCCAGTTTAAAAAAGAAATTAATCTTTCATCTGGTTTTTTTTTTTTTTTGTTAAAGAAGCTAACCACTTCCTGTAATTTAGAGACTCAACTAGCTGGGTCAGTGATGAAAACGAATGGGTCATTTGCATAAGGGGCTAATTTATTATGTCCCCTGGGCATTTCTTTCATCTCTCTTTCCATTCTAATTAATGTTCTTAGAGGGTCTATCACCATCCCAGAAATTAGGGGTGAAAGCAGCCATTGTTAACCTTTATACACTATGATTTTTAGAAATATTCTGTCATCTTTTAACCACTTGCTCTTCACATCCAGGATTTATGCATATTGGGCTGCAGAGTATTGGGGAAGAAGATTTTAGGGGTGTGCTATTTCATGATATTTCTCCAAAGCGTTAGATTGTTGTAAAAATTAAAATGATTTAGGATTGCGTTCCAACACAGAGGGATTTGCACAACATATAGATAAGGCTAGGAGGGTGGAAGTGTTCCTAAGAATGAGCCTTTTAAAACATGTAAATAAACATGTATATATGTAATATGTTACTTATATGTACATTATTAACATATAGTATTTACATGTATATATACACACAGATTTAGGTACATTTGCATATCTGCCTCATGGGAGTGTGTATATTTATATATGCACTTCCCATAGTGGACGTGTGTGTTCTATATTATCAAGCATTTTGCCTCAAAAAGCTTTCCTTGACATGTTTCACTTGGTCCTGGCTGTGACAAAAGGCAGCTGTGTGTGAAAGTGTGGCACAGCTGAGGAAAGGCAAGAGAACAAGCAATTTCTTCGAAAATCAATTGCAATTTACTCCTACTAAATTGGCCTAAGGTCCGCCCTGTTCCACACATTAGCATATGACAGACTTTTAATCATTTGGTCAAATGGCCTATTTTTGGTCAAACCACAGTTCCCTTTGGGACTCTGCCCATCCCAGAGCTGTGTACTCTCTACACCTGCAGGCTTTATACATGGAGTGAAGGAGGGGAGAGCAGTCTCTTTGGAGAGCCAGCCCCTGCGCTGGTTCCTGTGCTGAGCTGCTCACTCGCAGGCTTGACTTCCTTTCTGTCTCCCACCACCCACACTAAGACATAGGTATCGTGTCCTCCAACTGACTTTTGAAACCAGGGCTCAAAAAGGTTGGGCAGCTTTCTCAGGGCCAAACAGCCAGTACCTGGAAAAGTCCAAATTCACATCTTGTTCCCCTAACTCCACACACAGTGCTCTTTCTGATATCAGTGCGATGATGTTTCAAGCCCAGACCTGAAACCTTTGTTCAGGAGATATGTAATCCCTTCTCTCCCTCATTAATTCCCAGTTTCTTCTCCTTAGAGTTCCTCCTAAAATACTGTTTGACAAAAAGCCTTTAAAGATGAAATATCAGCCAGTACCCATTATTTTAATATTTAGCCCTGCATTCTTAATTGACAACCAAAATCCAGAACACGCATGCTATTAAAACCATTCCTGCGGAACTGCAGAAATATTAACCAAAGAAGCAATTTCTGGATTCTATCTTTTTTCATTTCAGTGTGAGGCGGAAGGCTTCTAATGTAGAACAGAATGCCTAGGGCCATTTTTTGTCATGTTGTCATATAAATAGCATTACACAGCGGTAAAGAAAGGAATACATAGTTGAGTCCCACTTTAAGGTGACCTAATACGCTATTCATTTGTCTTCCGCCTCGCTGGCACTATTTTCCTTTCTGTCCCCGTGAATCACCGAAGGAGCACCACGCCAGCTGTTATTTCTGTTGCCCCTTGCACATTATCATTTTGTGTACGCTTAATAATGTATGAAAATAAGTATCGATTTCATTCTTTGTAGGAATAGGCCAGCAGGTTTCTTCCAGCCTATGTTTATGAAACATCTCATTGATCTCTGTTTCTACGAGTTTCAAATAAACTATTGATGAAGTGGATACCAGGAGATCCCTGAATTCTGGGGGAGTCCGCAATAGAACCACTCTTTTTCTTTCTTCCCTGAGCTTAGGAATGGTAAGGGCATTTGAATGGGGAAAGGCGTGTCCAGGCTGAAAACTCTGAACTCATTCCCGATTGGGAATAATCACTCTTCCCAGGATAATTCAAGAGAAATGGGAATTATAATTACTAAAGCAGTGAGAGGCCAGGCTTTGAGTGTTTCACAAGCAATAGTGCGTTTAGTCCTTGTGTAGTAATAGGGACTACTTCGTCTCACCTGGAGGAGGAGGAAGCTGAGGCTCAAGTAAGAGTAGCACATGGAGGGACCCAGCTCTCAGACCCACAGGGCAGTGCACTTAACCCCGGGAGAAACAGCCCAGGGAAGTTCAGTGCACAGACTGCATGAGGGATCACAAGACTTTTTTCTTTTTTTACTTTGTGATATATATGTATATGTATTATGAGAATAACATGTATTAAGTGTGTAACAACATGCATTATGTATTATATACGCTATACTCATGATGATGCCCACATTTATTTATGTTAGAGTGTGAAGAATCAATTTCTGTGATCCCAATAAGTTTTCATTTTTTTTCAGTGTCGTGGAATTTTATTCCTGTGAAATTCATTCATCAGATGGTTTTTGAGAACTTATTATGAGCATACTTGAAGGCTTCCACGACTGAGACCCTTTTATTACCTTCTAAGAATTCTCTCCTTTGTTTTATGGGTGGAGGTAAAAGCAGTACATCATGGTGAATGAGTATAACCCTGTACAGAGCTTCAGGTAGCTCTAAGAAGGGGCTAACTGGCTGGCTGGAATCCTGGAGCAGAGAGGCCTTGCCAAAGGGGATCGTTGAGCTGGATTTTGTGGACCAGATAGGAGTTTGGTAAGCAGAGATAGGAGGGCGGTCCAGGCAGAAGCAATGGTTGGGCAAAGGCATCCAGTGTCTGGGTTCTTGTAGCCGGTCTGCTGTGAGGCTTCAGGTGTGTGGGAAGGTGGGCCAGGAGCTGAGCAGAGGGGCGGGCTTGCCAGGCCTAGAGGCTTGGCCTTTGTCTTAGTAAAATGGGGAAGGATGATGGCTCATTTTGCTCAGTATTCTTGGTATCTTTAGATGGAATTATATGAAATTGCCATTTTTGAGGTTTGCATGTTAGAACTGCAGAAATTCTAGATGGTTCCAATTAACTTAGTTTTATGTTATAGAAGTGCACTCGGGCTTTGGATGCTTCTCGCTTCGAGGACGACTTAGTCCTGCTATACGAGTAGCACCTCATCACAGAAGGACCCTTCTGGGAAGGTGAACAATGGGACCAGGAGCACCAGGCTGTTAGCCTCAGCTCTGCTGGACATAACACAAGTGTGGGTCAAGGTCATGGTCCTCCCTTCCAGACTTATCTCCTCTTGGGGAGAGAAGATGCATGAAACTCTACCATTCAGGCATCAAGTGCTGGCAGAGGAGGAGGAGGAGGAGGAGGAGGAGGAGGAGGAGGAGGAGGAGGAGGAGGAGGCTGCAAAGCTGGCGGCCACCCTGGGTGGTCCTAGGGGAAGGCGGGTGGGACTTCTTTGGAATGGCTTCAGGATTGGATGCAGGATTTGGAGTAGTCTGCAACCAGGCTGTGCAAAGCCTTGAATGCTTGGAGGCTTTTTGGCTGTGGAGAAGAAAGGGGGTCTTTGAAATTTTCAGTTCAGCCCCACAGACGTTAAGTGACATGACTAGTAGAAAGTAAAATAAAAATAAAAAGGGTCAGGTGTCTACTCGGTGGTAGAGATCCCTTATGTGCAATCCTTGGTGCCTCAAGAAAGAAATAAGCAGAAAAAGAAAAAAGGCCTCCCCAGGTGGGCCCTGGGGATGCGGACAGTCTGCACCCCTGGGTGCAGTGACTCCCTGTCTGCCTGTGTCGCCCCATTTCCACCGCACGCTGCCCTCTGCCTCGGGCTCAGGGTGGGTTTAGTCTTTCTCACTTGAGGACAGCGGCTCAGGTGTGGACTCTGTGTCCTCTGGCCAGGGCCACTGTCCTGCAAGGGAGGGTGGCACTGCCCAGGCTGTCTGGAGACCTCAGGTACCTGATGGGCGGTGCCTGTTGGGAGGACTCTATGTACAGGCTTGTGTTTTCACTTATCTCCTATTTATTATTTTCTTCATCTGACTCCCAAATCCTCTGTCTCACTTGTTTGTTTTCAGCCCCAAATTCTCAACTCAATTCAGAACATTTTGCAGGAGTGTCTGACTCCAAACTCAAAGGTTCCCAAAGCAGGGAGTTGTCTTAATTGAAAGCGATGCCTGCTAACCGCAGGGCACACCCAGCGAGGGCAGAATGCGGAGGGCGGGCTGTTGGAGTGCAGCCAGCCACTACTGCAATGCTCAGCCTGTCCCTAGGAAGCCCCTGAACCCTCCCTGTGTCCTTCCTTGAGCTCACAGTGTGTTTATGACATTGCTTTAGAGACATCCTGCGGTGGGAGGCAGGAGGGGATGCTGGCCTTTTTGGCTTGCTGCTGCTCCCTGGGATGAAAGTGCCCAGAGCCTGGCAGTGGTCCCTAACATGCAGGTCCACCAGGAGGAACATCTGCAGCCTGTGCAGAGGCGAGAGTGGGATGGGGCAGGGACAGAGGACAGGCCCCGGGGAGCCTAGGATATTATACATTGTGCAGTCTCGGTGGCAAAGTAGAAAAGTCTTCGAGTTTATAAAAGTCTTCGAGTTAAGCATGCCCAGGTTTTAATCCTATATTGCAACATTCATTAGCTATGAGAACAGGAGCAAATACTTACGACTTTCTAGTTCTTCTGTCTGTACATGGGATACTGACAGTTTCCAGTTTGTAGGGTTGTTGAAGGTCACAGATTATTGGCACTGAACTGAATGGGAATGCTAGAATATTTGAGTGGACTTAGATGTCTTCTGTTCTCCCAAACACTGCTTCTCTGCTCTCAGAACTGCAGTAGCTAACATTCTCTGAGGCCTGGGATGCAGGAGAGAAAGTTCTAGAAGGAGATGCAGGGATGTGAAGAGTGAGTTTTGGGTAAGACCAGGCACATTAGTAGAAGAAAGGGTGTTCACCCAACATGGAAAACTAATATTGGATATGCAGGCTCTGTGTTGAGCAGATGTGAACGTGGTGAAAACCCAGTGTTTTCCCCCTCTTGATTATTCTCAAGAATGTTTAAAAAATGTAATGTTTGCAAACAAAGTAGAAACAGTCGAAGCATTGTTTTCTATTAGCGGTATAAGGTTCACTGGCTCTGGGTAGTTTTTCATTCTTGTCTTCCCAATTGTAATTTTAAAAGATGAGGCATTTCATATTCAAGAATTTCCTTTGTCTGAAATAAATTATTCATTTCTACCCAGTTTCAGAAACAATGAACATAATACTTAATACATCACAATTAACCCGGGTGTGGCTTCATATAAAACTACGTGCCCTGCATTTTGGTGGCCGACAGAGCAGCGTATCTGTATCTATCTTGTCGACACTGGCTCCTCAGAAGCAAAATACAAAGCAGCAGAGACCCAGAAATGTGTTCTCTTTCTCTCCTGGTGGAAGAGGGGTAACTTTAGACCCTAGAGGCCCTGATTTTGACATTCCACAGCTGTTGTTGGTGCCTGGGTCCCCTCCGCAGAGAAAGCGAACTTGCTGGGACTATATTGTACATGGGGTCAGGAGAGGGTCAGCATTCTTGAGCACTACCCATTTATCTTTGTCCCCATTGTCTGGCTTGGGATTTCTCTAGAGTCCTTTCGCAGAAGGCCATTGCCTGGATTTGGCTTCCTTTTGGGTGTGATCGCAGGCACTCCTTGAGTCCTGGCTGGTTGGTCACGCGGAGATGTTTTCTGAGCATCTCTCTTTGAATTATTCTTCCTGCTATAAGGTTCTTCCTCAAGACCTTAGGAGCGGCCAGCAAGGATCCAGATTTCCAAGGAAATCTTCAGGCTTGCGTGTTTAGCCATGGTGGTTCCCCAGAAACATTTTTGGGATGCCTCCCACTATGTCCCAGCCCTGAGGTCAGAGTCAAAGCTGGTTGTGGTTGCCAATGAGCAACCACAAAGAAGATTTAATTGTGAAATGTCTGCTGGCTGCCCATAAATAGGGTATGGAGACGCTTTCACAGGCCATTTCATTGAATACTTACAAAAGCCTGGAGTGTTAGCTTGGAGTGGGCACAGCGGGCATTAATTACACTTTGCATAAGAGGAAACCCAAACTCAGAGAAGTCCAGTGACCTGCTTAAGGCCACATAGCTAGTTGGAGGCAGATCCTGAATTCCAGCCAAGTGTGTCCAACTCGCGGGCTTAGCTCCTTGCCTGCCATCCTGCTGATGCCTTTTTGACTCTGGTTCAAAACAAAAGCTGCTAAATTAAAGGTGGATTATTGCCTACCTCTGGTCCAAGCACCATTTTATATTTAAATGGAAAAAAAAATATCACTCTTATTTCAGAAAGGCTTAGAAGGAAGGCCCTGGATGTGATGTGGCCAGAATTTGTCCTGGATACTTTCCTGTTACTGACCTTGGTTCAGTGGCTGGTGCCTGCAGTGCCCTGTAAGGGCGGCAGAGCTCTTGGGGCCTTGAGTTGTGCTGAAGACCTCCATTCTAGTTTCTGTGAACTCTGACCAGTGTTTCCCATGTGGGGATCAGAGGACTCCTAGGAATCAATGGATGTGTTCCACAGCGTCTCTGAACTCTCAAATCTGGGGACCCCTCCTTTGCAATGTGTCCACATTGTGCCCTCCTTGTACTATATCCAGTATGGCCACACCACCTGCTAGGTAGTTCCACCAAGATATCTTGGCCTTAACTCATATAAGTTACATATTGAACTTGCTTTCTCTCTTAAAGTCTGGGGCAAGAGGAAGAGGCATGTTAGAATCATAGGGGGATTTTTTTTTACATATGGGGGAGCATTGCTATAGTGGAAAAAATGTGGCCTTGAAGCTACACCTGCCTTTGCATCCTGACTGCATTATTTCCGAATGTAAGCAAGTTGTTTAATTGCTTTAAGTCCTGTGTTTTTTTGTTTGTTTGTTTGTTTGTTTGTTTTTGGTACTGGGAATGGAACCCAGGGTCATTCTACCTCTGACCTATACTCCCAGCCCTATTTTTTAGTCTTTTTGTTTTTTGAAACAGGGTCTCACTGAGTTGTGAAGGGCCTCGTTAAGTAGCTGAGGCTGTCCCTGAACTGCGAGCCTGCAGTCTCTGCCTCCCAAATGGGGGGATTACAAGTGTGCGCCATCATGCTTGGCAGTCCCAGTTTTGTGATTTGTAAAATACAGATAATTTCAGAGTCATTTTGAGGAACCGATGTATTGTGAGTTGAAGTGTCTCACACCTTGTGGGGTGAGCCCCACAATGCTAGAAGTTATTCCTAAAAAACAAGTACTTGCTCATCAGCTTCAAGACATTTCCCAGGCAGGGTTGGAACATTGTGTGGCTTGGTCCTTGCAGTTTGCCAGGTGGATGTCATGAGGGCTAGCTCAGATTTCCCGGCTGCTGTTGGAGGTCCCTCTATATTTGTGCTTGCCATTTTCAGATTCATAACAACAGATCGCCTGGTTAGACTGTGAAACAAATTAGCCTCACCAAGCACTAGGCACCAGCTCTGTACCTCTCTCGTAATAACCCACAGTCCTGGCCACGCGATGCAGTTATACCCCGTACCCTCATCCCTTATTTAGAGAAGCAAGTCCATGCAGATAGACAGAGCCTTTCAGAAATGGCTCTTATGCACATCTGGCCTGCTGCTGAAATCATGGTAAGCCTTGGAGAAGGCGGGAAGGAGAGTGCTCTGTGGGCTCATAGGCAGAGTGAGTAGTCTGAGCTGAATGGAGAAATTTCCTATTAAGAGCAGAACCAAACTGCTTTTGAGATAAGCGCTCTAATGTGGGCCTTAAATGCCTGGTAAACATTTACCCTAGATGGAAAACTCACAAAGTTAAATGTTTAGAAAACCCTAAAATAGAAAAATTTACACTCAGGGTTTTATATTTCATAGTCGTAAAACAAAACAAAGCCAAACAAAAGCAAAAGGCCTGCTGTTGCCGTCCCTGTACTACTCTGAAGAGACTGTTAAAACACAGCGGTAACAACCAAAATGGTTTAGTCAGCTTTTTGGTCGCTGTGACTACAATACCTGACAAATATAACTTAGGGGAGGGAAGATTTATTGGGACTCGCAGTTTTAGAGGTTCAGTCCATGGTGGGCTAGCTCTAGGGTGGAAACTGCAGCTGCAAGGCATGGTGGGAGGATGCTGCTCTCACATCACGGCCGCCGGAAGCAGAGAGAGGGGCAGGAGGGGACCAGGGACAGATATGGTCCTCAAAGCCACACCTCAGTGACCCACCTCCTCCAGCCATGGCCCTCTCTGAGCCTTGCTTTCGTCCCAAGAGCTTTTGGGGGAGAATCCCAAACACAAACCATAATACAAGCGCTGTCTACTTTTGCGCCCTTGCCCTTGGTCAGCCCCACCTCTTCCTCCCCTTCTCAGGTTTGAACCTGCCCCAGTGACTTGGTATCTTTGCTCCGTAAGCCCTGCCTGTGCCGGGACCGCCTCACCTGCCGCAGGCTCCTCAGGAGTCACCATGCGCGGAGCGGGATGCTGCTGGTGGTGGCTGTGGCTTCTCTAGCAGCTTCCACGAGTAAAGGAGGCTACTGGCCGGGGTGTTTAAATCCTAGAGGGCTGCCACCGGACATGAGAAATTCTTTGTGTGTCTGTCAAACTCCTGAGTTAGAGTCTCCGGAGGTCCCATTAAAAAAGTTACTCTCTGCTGCTAGACCCTTTTGTTCTCTGGTAGAGCTGGCGTCTGGGAGATTGCAGTGGTTCTAACTAGGCGGCAGTGTGGATTTTGTGTAGTCCTTGTGCCACGAGGGAGGTATGCGGCATTCTGAACCCTCCTCCGCCTGGACTGAGTACTGCCATGGTTGGAAATGATTGGGCTTTATTGCGAGATGATTTCCTGGGAAGTTTCTGGTTCTGACCTGACATGTGGTCTTTGGTGCTTTGACAAGGGGCTCTGGATGACACCTTCCTTCAGTTTATTAGTGGGTCTTTTTTAAAAATTTTATTTGTGGTACTGGGGGTGGAATCCAGGGACTTTTCTACCTTCAGGATATACTCCCAGACCTATTTTATATTTTATTTGGAAACAGGGTCTCACTGAGTTGTTGAGAGCCTCACTAAGTGGCTGAGGTTGGCTTTGAACCTGTGCATTCCTCCTGTCTTAGCATCAGTGGATCTTTACTGAATCAGCTGTGAGCTGGACATTGTGCTAGGTACTGGGGACATGGATGGGCCAAGACCCCTGGACATGCAAAGCTTAGGATCTAATTGGGTAAATGGTATGAGCTAAAAAACGTGGTTTTGCATGGCATGGTGGTGCACAGGCTTGTAAGCCTAGTACTTGGGAGGCGACAAGTACTTGGGAGGAGGATTGTAGGTTTACAGCCATCCTGAGGCCCTCTGCAACTTAGTGAAACCTTGTTTCAAATAGATAAAAAATAAAATCAGTCTTGGGGTTTAGCTCAGAGGTAGAATGCCCTTGGGTTCAATCCCCAATAACACACACACACACACACACACACACACACACACACACACACACATCTAAATAAATAAAACACATGGTTTTTTGATAAGAATTGTTACCCTAAAGCAAAAGCAGAGCAGTACTATAGTGACTAGAAGGGAGAGGGAACCTGCTACTACACAGGGACATCAAAAAGGGCCTTTGAACTTGGGCCTTAGTGACAAACAGGACTGGCCATTGAGCCAGGGAGCACTGTTGGCAGAGCTCGAGGGTTTCCAAGGGGCTACAAGGCCACTGTGGTCGGACTGTGCGGGGAATGGTTTTCTGCAACCCTGGGCAGAGGGCCAGTGACAGGGCCAGGTGACTTGGTAGGAGACTCTCAGGGAGCTATGTCCTGGGGGTCTTGCGGGTATGAGGAGGCCTCGGGGCTATGACGTCTGTTTTGGGCAAGACAGCCTCCAGACACCCTCCAGAGACTCAGTTCATCCCTCTAGAATTCTGAGGCAAGAGAGAAGCAGCCATCTGAGTTGCACACTTTGTGTTGCTGAGTTGGACTGACCCACTGTGCCCAGCCACACTCCAGGCACATGCTCGGAAAACATCCTTCTTAGGTGATCATTTTATTTTAGTGCTGGATTCATGTTTTCTATTGATTTGTCTCATTTTGTTTTTTTTTTTAAAAGATAACACAAAGGAAGATAATGGTAGGGATATTGATGTTGAAAGATTCTTTTGTGATCACCGAGTCCAGGACTTGAACTTGATGGATGGGAGATGAAATTAAAGACCAGAGTGATTAAGGGACTCATAAAGAGACAAGCTGGTTCTGTCCAAGTCAGGCGGGCCTGAAGACCGTGCCACTGGGGCCAGGTGACGCCTGCTGTAGCCACCTGCATCTGCAGAGCAGCTCCTCAGCTCGTCCGGTCCCCTCCTGCATCTGTTCCTGCCTCCCAAATACACCAAGCTCCTTTTGCCATAGAAACCTTGCTCTTGCTTCCCTCCCCTCTCATCTAGAACGTTCCTCCCCAAGATCTTACCTGGCTGCTTCCCTGCTCATGGTCAACCCAGAGGACTGTCCCTAATCACCGGGCTAATACTCTCCTTTAGTCTTCACCACGTTTCCCAGTTTCAGGTCTTCCGCAGAACCTACTTCTGCCCCAGATCTGTGTTTTGTTGACTCCTTTGCCTGCTCCGCGCAGTAGAGTGTTCACGTTTGTTCCAGATATGAGGAAGCCGCACAGTAGGTGCTCAGGAGGTGCTGGTTAAGTATTCACTTGACCAACTAAGCGAAGGGCCTGTTTGGTTTGGTGGCCAGAATGTTGGTGAGTTAGGGGAGACATGTGTATCAGAACCAGAAATGATGTTCCAAGCAGCCTCTCCACGGGGAGGAGAGTCTCTTAGATAGCTTTGTTTTTTTCTTTTTCAGTACTGGGAATTGAACCCCAAGGCCCTTTTAACATTTCTTTTCCTTTGGTACTAGGGATTGAACCCAGGGGCATTCTATTTTTAAGCTATACCCCACTCCTATTTTTTACTTTGAAACAGGGACTCACTAATTTGTGAAGGGGCCTCACTAGGTAGTTGAGGCTGGCTGTGAACACATGACTCACCTGCCTCAGCCGCTTAAGTACTTAGATTACAAATGTGTACCACTACGCCCGGCAACATTTTTTGTTTTTAAACAGGTCTTGCTAAGTTGCTGACATGGCTATTTTTTTTTTTTTTGGTGGTACTGGGGATGGAACTCAGGGGCATTCTACCTCTGAGTCACACCCCCCAGCCCTATTTTTTATTTTTTATTTTATTTTGGTGGTACTGGAGTTCTTGGAAGCCCTTCTACTGCTGGGCTCCACTCCCAGACCTATTTTATATTTTTAAATTTGGAAACGGGGTCTCTTATGCCAGCGAGGCTGGCTCTGAACCAGCGCGATCCTCCTGTCTCTGCCTCCCAAGTGCGGGGATTACAAGCGTGCGCCACCACGCCCGGCTTATTTTTTATTTTGAAACAGGGTTTCACTGAGTTGCAAAGGGCCTCACTAAGTAGTAGCTGAGGCTGTCCTGTCTCAGTCTCCTAAATGCTGGGATTACAAGCGTGCACCACCACACCTGGCTAAGTCTTTCTTAAAAATAAGTGACAGCTGGGCGTGGTGGCACACACTTGTAATCACAACTTTGGGGAGGGGGCTGAGACTGGAAGATCATGGTTCGCTCACAGCCTCAGCTACTTAGTGAGGCCTTTGCAACTCAGTGAGATCCTGTTTCAAAATAAAGAATAAAAAATAGGGCTGGGGTGTAGCTTGGAGTAGAATACTCATAGGTTCCATCCCTAGTACTACAAAAACAACAACAAAAAAGTGACAGAAAAAACTCACCCATACAGGCTTGGATGACAAAGAACTTTTTGTTTTGTTTTGAAGACAGGGCCTCACCATGTTGCCCAGAGCGGCCTTGTGCTCTTGGGCTTGATCTGTCCTCCTACCTCAGCCTCCCGAGTAGCTGGCACTACAGGCACATGTCATCACGCTGGGCTGAGGACTTGTTAGTTCTTAGAGTTTGACTGTCACCAAGAAATGACCTCTTGACCTCCCGCGTTTGCATCTGCCCTTTGTGTTTCTAAGTGTTTTTTCCAGTCAATACAGTGACATCTCCCAGCACACACACCCACACACACCCCTCATCCTGAACCAGGAGACCAGAGTCAGAAGCCGTCCCCACCCTTGCAGCTGTCGGTCCAGCAGTGCAGAGAGACACAGGTACACGGAGAACCCCAATGTGACCTGTGCTGGCAAGGAGAGGCAGGTGCTGCTGGGAGAGCCTAGACCAGGGGTCAGAGGTGGCCAGGTGGGAGGAATGTTCCAGAAAGAGACAAAGGGCACATAATGTGAGGAGCAGGGCTGAGAGGCCACAGAGGGGAGACTGCAGACGTCACCTTGGGTCCTTGGCCATGGCAGGAGGATGCGGGGCTGACTCGTTGACGGCCTGGTGGGAACTGTGGGGCTCCCTTCTCGACTTCCTTAGCCGGCTGTCACCATTAGCACATTTGAGCAGGACCAACTGTGCCCATCTGGAAAAGTACTAGTGTTGGCACACTGGGAATTTAGTGTACTTGCTTTTCAAAGCGAATCCCTTTGTGTGTGTGTGTGTGTGTGTGTGTGTGTGTGTGTGTGTGTTACTGAGGATGGAACCCGGGGCATTGTACCTGTGAGCCACACCCCCAGCCCTATGTTTTTAGTCTTTTTTAAATATTTTTTGAAACAGGTCTCACTGAGTTGTGAAAGGCCTCACAAGTAGCTGAGGCTGTCCTCGAACCGAGATCTAATTTCTGCTTCCCTAATACTGGGATTACAAGCGTGCACCATCACACCCGGCCTGAATCCATTTTTTTAGGCTAGTGCATTAACCCCCAGCCTCAGTTTCCCCACTGTGGTTATTTACATATTTCCCCCAGGGACTTGAAAGGCTTAGGGGCAGGCTTGCAGGAGGTGTCTTAGGGCAAAACGTTCCCAAGCCCAGCACTTAGCAGTTCAGAAGCGAGTCATTTTTAGTTGTTTTGAGTTTTCCTTCTGCTGTAGGAAGGAAATGGATCCTAGGTAAGTTGAAACAATGAATCCTGGTGCTTTGGAACCCCAGGGAGCCCTCAGGACCTGTTGGTTAAACTGCAGGTAAGACCTGAGCTATAGCAGGAGGTTTGAGGTCATCTGGAGGTCGGCCACCTCTCTTCCTGAGACAGCCCCTTGGCGCCCCCTAAGGCTCCAGAGGAAGGGACCCTGAGCCTCTTCCCACCTGATCAGGGTTCCTGTGCCCATGGTAGCCGAAGCAGAGGTCTAGCATTGCGGTTGTCTGAGTCTTGCCCAGCCTCATAGCAAGTGGAAAGCAAAGCCCAGAAGACCATCCTGGTCTGCAGTTGTGGGACTACTCCGTCGCGCCCCTGCCGACTCTGGAAGGAGCCCAAGGACTGCAGATCTGTGGGATTCGGCCTACGCAAGCACAGTTGGCTTCCCAAGTGGGGGCGAGTGAGGGTCTCATGTTAAATGTGCAAAATGTTGAAATGGACGCCCCAAATGCCTGAGTGCCCACCACCTTGAATGAGCCCATGCAGCCCTTTGCCTTGTATCTTTTTAAACAGGAACTACTAATGGGGGCAGTAGAAGTCTCACTAAAGAGCCCGTGAATATTTGATTAATTCTAGAACTGTTTTTTGAGTAACTTCTCTAGACCAGGCACATTGGGGATATGGTGAGGACAAGCCAGGAAAAATCCTTGGCCTCAAGGGCCCTGCATTTGGTCTAAGGTAGACAAAATAAATAAATTGATAATGGAGAGAAATAGAGGAGGGTGGGGTAGAAAGTGAGTGGGGGCTAGGTACTATTTAGATAGAGGAAGCCCTCTCTGGTAAGACATCTGACCCAGGGGACCCAGACCACAAGCCTGTGAAGCCTGTTAAGGAGCCTTTGAGATGGAGGAGCCAGCCAGGGCCTGGGCTTCTGGGTGGAAAGGGCCTGGTGGCCCCAGGGGGCGAGATGGCAGGTGCCAGTTCAACTGACTGAAAGAGGGCTGGTGGGCTGGTACCCTGTCCTTACTGTAAGCTTTACCAAACATATTTCATGAATAATAGTCCACTCTTAATGAGCATCTAAGTCATTTCCTTGTTTTTGGAATTATAAATAATGCTGCAGTTAATGTTCTTACTCTGCACTCTGTGAACATAGGAGAAATTTATGCTTAGAAATGGAATTTACTTAGGGTTATAAGGCATGCACATTTTTTGGTAATGATTTTATTGAGGTATATTTCACATATATACACATTTATATATATGGGGATGCACATTTTCACCTTTTAAATCCTTAAAAATTAGGTTTTGCTTTTGAATAGTCATTATATCTTTTGATTTACTAACATATTAACAATTTCTTTGCTTACTACTCTGGATTGGGTGTCTTTTTGGTTGGTGCCTACCTTGTAATAGTCATTTCAAGTGTCCATGAGCAGCAATCACAGTCTTTTATTTTTATTTTTCACTTTTTCTTTTTGTAATTACTAGGCATTATTGTTAAGAACAATTTTAAATCCATAGGAAAGTTGAACAGATAAGATAGGTAGTTCCCATACACTTTCAGCCCCAAGTTTCTCCTCTTTTAACATCTTGCTTTAGTGAGTCAATATTCATACATCATCATCAACTAAAGTCTGTAGTTTATGTTAGAGTTCCTTTATACAGTTATGTAGCTTTTGACAAATGTATAATTGCATATACATACCATCAATATACAGAATAGTGTCACTTCCCTAAAAAAATCCTACCTACTTCTCTGCCTCAGATAACCACTCATCTTTTTGTGTGTGTGTGTGTGTGTGTGTGTGTGTGTGTGTGGTACTGAGAATTGAACCCAGAGGCATTCCAGCTCCAAGCTACACCCCCAGATCAATTTTATTTCTTATTTGGAAACAAGGTCTCGCTAGGTTGTCCCATGTCTCACTTCTTGCTGAGGCTGTCCTCTAACCTGGTATCGTTCTGTCTCAGCCTCCCAACTACAAGTGTGAGCACCATGCTTGGCACCATGCATTTTTTCACTGTCTTCAGAGTTTTGTCGTTTCCAGGATGTGAGGTGGGTTGGAATCATTGCTGTCTTTCAGTCCGGTTTCTTTTACTTAGCAAAATACATTGTTTTCTCTATGTCTTTTTATTGCTTGAGAGTTCACCTTTTTTAATTGCAGAATCATTGTGTTACACTGTAGAGATGTATTATAATTTCTTTACCTATTTCCTAATTGAAGGATGTCTTCCAGTTTTGATTGTTTTCAAAGCATGCCAAGATATGCATAAAAATCTGAACGTTTGCATTCTGTTTCTTCTGGTAGACCTAAATTTTCAGCTCAAGTGGGTCAATACCCAGAAGTATGATTGACTGCTAGATCATATTCTATGTTTAGCTTGTAAGGACTGATAAACCACCTTCCAAAAGGGCTGCAACATTTTGCATTTCCACCAGTGCCACTCATTCCTGGTGCTCTGAGTTCTCATCGGTGTGACAATGTGAGATGGAGCTGTGGGTTCTTGTTCTTAGCTACTTTTAGAAAAGAATAGCCAGAACTGTTTTGTTGTAAGTTTAAGCAATTTTATTATTACAAAGGAAGAAAGAAGGGGCAGAAATTATAATGCACTATGTCAGAGAGTGACATAGTGGAGTGCCTTGAAGGTAAGACACTGGGGTTTTGAATGTGGGACAGTTTTTAAAAGATGTATTATCTCCCATCTTTGCCTGACCAATAGTCTTCCTGAACCTACTAAGTGTTGATCCACCCATTAACTCCAGGACAAGCCTTTTGATGTGATTATGAGGAATCACTATCTTACATCCTGTTTGACCAAAAGCCTTCCTAGGTGTAGGTCCGCCCTGTTTCTGGTGCAGGTCCAAGCCTTTTGTTACAACCAAAATGTGTCACTTATTATCAGAGTCAGGGGTCACATGGTATCTGACTTCTTTGAGGAAGACCTGTACCATCCTCATATCCTTGGGAAATTTTAGCCTGTCTACTAGACGTTATTTATTATGTAAAACTTGTCTTTAAAATGCGAAGGCCCTGGGCTACAACCATTTTGTGTTCTTGCTAATCACTTTTGGTGCCTGGAACTCTGCAGAGTAAGAGCTGCCTCCTCCTCCCTGCCTGAGTGTCTACACCGCACACAAGCTCTGGAAATTAATACCAAAGCTATTTCCTAGTACATTTAGAAATTAGTACCAAAGCCATTTCCCAGTGCTGGCACAGTTGGCACTTGGTTTTGTCAGGTTTTTGGATTTTAGCCATTCTCATAGGTGTACAGAGTTACCTCATGCTTGTTTTATTTTACCTTGCAATTCTCTAATGGTATATGTCATTGAATACCTTTTCATATGGTTGCCATCTGTGTGTACTTTAGTGAGATGTCTTTTTGCATAGTTTTTCCCATTTAAAAACTGAGTTGTGTGTTTTCTTATTGTGAATATTTGTGTTGTTGGAATACAGATTCCTTTTCAGATGTGTGTTTGGCAGTTCTTTTCTTTCATAATTTTTAAAATATTATCCCAATGCCAGATGGCTTCTGTTGCTGTGGTTGGAAACTCTGTTGTCAGTCTTATCGATTGTTTCTTTGAGCTATTTTATTTTTCTTTCTTTTTGGTATTGTAAATTTTTCTTTTTTGTTCACAAGTTTCACTGATATTTAATATATTTTAAATTTATTCTATTTGGCATTAGGCATGATTTTCCCCCATGTGAATACTTCTATCTTTGTTTAGAATAATTCTGTGATTTTTTTCCTTCTGATATTTCATTGTTCTTTTAATTCTCTTTATCTTTCTTTCTTTCTTCCTTTCCTCCTCTCTCTTTCTTCCTTTCTTTCTTTCTTTCTTTCTTCCTTTCTTTCTCTTTCTTTCTTTCTTTCTTTCTTTCTTTCTTTCTTTCTTTCTTTCTTTCTTTCTTTCTTTCTTTCTTTCTTTCATACTGGGGATTGAACCCAGGGACATTCTACCTCTGAGCTGCACCCCAGCCCTATTTTTTATTCTTTATTTTAAAACATGGTATCGCTAAGTTGCAGAGGGCCTCACTAAGTAGCTGAGGGTGGCCACAAACCTGTGGTCTTCCGTCTCATTCTCCCAAGTACTGGGATTGCACGTGAGCACCATTACCCCTGCTTCTTGCTATCAGACAGAGCTTCTTTCTCCTTCCTCCTTACTTCTTCTTCCACATTCCCCAACTTTTTTTTTTTTTGTGGTACTGGGGTTCCTGGAAGCCCTTCTACCTCCGGGCTACATTCCCAGACCTATTTTATATTTTTTTATTTAGAAACAGGGTCTCCTAAGCCAGCGCGCGCGGCTGGCTTCGAACCTGCGCGATCCTCCTGTCTCCGCCTCCCAAGCGCGGGGATTACAAGCGTGCGCCACCACGCCCGGCCACATTCCCCAACTTTAAATTCCTATTTCCCCTTCATTTTAGGCCAGGTGTACAGACCAGTTTTTTTTTTTTTAACAACTATGTATTTCAGTATAGAATTCTTACATGCTTTTTTCTAAATCTTCTTTTTTTTTTTTTTAAATAATATGTGGCTTTTTGTTTCTCTTCTTTCTCTATCTCACTGAACATATTTATTTGAAAGCCTACTTCCAGAGTGACTGTTGTCTTATTTGTTCCTTCATTTTTTTTCCTGTGGACTCTGTCAAGACTGTTTTGCTGTATGGTTTAGTATTCCAAATATAAGTTTATCTTTAGTGACAGTGGCTATCCCTAGGAGTCCTACATAGAGTCTGAAGGCAATATTATGAGTTAATCTATATTTTCTTGATTGGGTTTTTCAGGTTTCCTGGGTTCTGGAACATTTTTACATTGATTCCTCACATCATGGAGGAATGTACGTGGAGTTACCAAGATTCATGCTTTTTTCCCCATCTTGGTCCTAGGCCAGTGAACAGAGATGCTCTGGGACTGTTTTCAAGAGGTGTATCTTCTGGGCTTCTGGCTTCATGGAGGGAGGTGGGTGAGAGCTTCCTGGACAAAGGCCCATCACTTTGGCAGCTGCTGTTGCAGGGCCCTGTCACAGTTATTCCTAAGATGGGCTGGGTATTGCTGTTATCTGGGAGCATCACTATCATGACACCTGGATCTGCCCCCAGAGATTTTTAGAAAACTCTTCAGTGGAAGATTTATTTTGTTAGTTATATGTAAGTTTGTTTTGTTTCTTTTTTTCTTTCTTTCTTTCTTTCTGTGTGTGTGCATGCGTGTGTGTGTGTGTGTGTGTGTGTGTGTGTGTGTGTGTATCTATACATCTACATCCTTTCAGGTTACCATCTTGATCAGAAATGAGAAATGCCAAATTTTAAACAGCATGTGTAGATAAAAGGAATTAAACAGGAATTTCTAGAAGCCTTCCTGGGTTATCAAATTCTTCACTGGTTTTTAATTTCTCTGCAGAAGATAACTCTTTCTCTGGTGCCCCCCTCCATGTCATTTTTTTCCAGCTTGGATGCTTATCAACTATCTTTAATTAAAATGAATTTATAGTTTGGACTGGATTTGAATTAGTGGTGTTCTCTGCTTCTCCTTTGTGATACAAATATTTGAATATATTCTAAAACTGGAGAATATATTTCACAATAGGTTAAAACTGGGAGCATAAGTGTAGCGCTTATCTTAAATGCCACCTAAGAAAGAGTAGAAATATTTATTTAGAGGGGGCAAAGTAGATTACTTAAAAATCAAGGTGAAAACAAGTGGTATTTAGAAGAGAGGTAGCTTTCCTAGTTGACTTAAGAAAACATGAGTATGTTCATTTTCTCAACTGCAGTAGCCATTTCATTCTGTTTATATGCATCAGCACATTGTGTTGTGCAAATTAAATATATACAATAAAAATAAAGGTAGCATGTTTAATGTAAATGTGGTTTCTGAAGCAGAAAGAGAACAATTTTGGTCTTTTTTCCCCCCATGGTATTGGGGATTGAACACAGGGGCATTATAGCGCTGAGCTACACTCCTTTTTTTAATTTTTTTTTTTGAAATAGAGTCTTATAAGGTTCTGACAGTCTCACTACATTGATGAGGCCATCTTCAGCCTTGCAATCCTCCTGACTCAGACTCCAAGCTACTGGGGTTCCAGACTTGGGCCACCATACCCAGCTAGGGGCACAGCTTTTGAAGGACCTCTTTATGATTACAGTTCTGGTTTCATGGGTACCTTTTTCCAAAATCAAAGTAGGGTAATTTTAAGAAGCATTTTTAATTGTTATATGATTAAGTTTTTTTTTTTTTTTTTAAGCAGGGAGGGAGAAATGGTCATTCCCTGCATAAGTCATCTTTTATAGGGGGCTGCTTTTAAAAGGAATGAGATCTGTTTATAGTCACATTTTCAAAATGTGCTTCCAAAACTTTAGACCTGACTCTGGTCTGTGCCGGGCTACATCTGCGTAGAATTGTAACCAAAAGACACTCATGTCCCTAAGAATCTGCATCTGCAAATAATTGTACTCTCAGTTGCCAACACACAGGATGAATTTTAGGCCATGCCTCAGTAAGAACAGTGAAGAGAGATGAAGCAATCATCTGGATAAATCAAGCCAAAAAATAAGAATCCCCCATATTATATCTTCAATTTTCTGGATATTTTAGTGGAGGGGATGTTTTGATTAAAATCATCTGGGTAATTGCCTGAGTTTTCCACTTGACTCTGTATGTGTAAACACAGCTGTTGTATGACTGACAACTTTTCTTCTTCTTCTTCTTTTTTTTTTTTTTAAGTCTCCCTTTTGGAAATAACCACTTTTCAAGAGCACAACTCTTGCTCAGGGACCATGCGCTTCAGCTCACTCTTGGGCTGTGGCTTGCTCCCTTCCAGTGAGAATAGCTGGGTAGCAAGTTGTTTCTTGGGGTCTAAGTGCTAGAGAAACTTCTTTCTAGATCTAATGATATTTCTAGCAAGTCTCTAGAACAAAGGGAGTGGGAGTACAGCCAGTGCTACCCAATCCTGGATGTAATAAGAGCCACAGTCCCCACCTGTGCCTAAAGAAGTCACAAAGTAGCATAGCAAATGCTTTCAGGCTTAGAAAAATATCCAATTTTAATATTCCGTCAGTTCCAGATGGTACCTGTTTCTGATGAACCTCTGTTGAGTGCCAAAGTGGAGCCTTGGCCAATGTATTTTAATTCCATTCTCACACTAATCTGCATCCTGTGGCAGTAAGTATTAATACTCATTGGACTGCTGCTTGGATCAGCTGGGGATGCTAACCTGGGCAAAGGAGAGTTTGGAGACACTCGGCGGGAGGCCTGGGAGACCCTGCATGTTTGCATCAGAATAAAGAACTGTGAAATCCTGAGGTGGAGATCTGTTTTGACAGACCTGGTCCTCTAAGGCCCCTCTGTTTTTCCAGTCTCTTGCAGCCATTTTGAAATGCTCACAGGATAGTTGGAGGAATGCATGGGGACTGGGAACCTCTTGGTGACAGGTTCTTGGAAAGGTGTAAGTTGGTATTCTCCCCCTGTTGTTGATTTTTAAAAGTTCTTCTGGCCGAAGACGGTATCTGAGAGCACTGTTTTGCAAAACCACAATTTTTTTTTTTAGAAATGTTAGGTATTACGTAATTCTAAATGCTCCACTGTGTGAAAATAGGTGCGTCTTAATAAGGGCTTGTTTTTGAGGATTGAGAGCCACTTAATCCGTGTGTTAAGCGCTTTAGTACAGCGGTTGAGAGTGTGGGGTCTGGAGTAGATGGATTGGTTTCAGAGCCCTGATCCACACATCTTGCTGGGTCATCTTAAGCTTCAGGTTCATCATCTGTCAAACGGAAAGATGTAGTTGCACCTGCCAGATGAGGGAAGGGTTGAGAGAGAGGCGTTCTGTAGGCATAATTTTTTTTCTTGTTTTCCACACTCTGGAGGACTTTTTCCCCCCTCTCTCCAAAGGTAGTAGGAGATAACCCTGAAGGACAGATGTTCAAAATGGTTCATTTTTTGCCGGGCATGGTGGCGCACGCTTGTAATCCCTGCACTTGGGAGGCTGAGACAGGAGGATCGCATAGGTTCGAAGCTAGCCTCAGCAACTTAGTGAGACCCTGTTTCCAAATAAAATATAAAAAAGGTCTGGGAGTATAACCTGGAGGTAGAGGAGGTAGAAAGCCTCTGGGTTCCACCCCCAGTACCACCACCAAAAAAAAAAAAGGTTCATTTTCTCTAGATTGTTTGGTTCTTTGGGAAATGCTGGGACACAAACCCTGGCAAGAACTCCATCTCTAGGACATGCCTCGTTGTATGTGGTTTTGTTACAGTGTGTGAGAAAGAAAATTGTCCTTGGATGCCAAGGATGCCCTTCCAGTTTTTGCTGTGTGGTGAGGTGGGCGGATACCCTGAACCACAGGGAGGGTGAAGCCCGGATGAAATGGAGCCACAGAGCACGGTGTCACCCAGCAAGAGTCCCAGCAGCCCAGCCATGTGGTCACCAGGCTGGGAGGAAGAGGCGGGCACATTAGGTCAGCAGTGGGGACACAGTGGGGCTTTGTGCTGAAAATTTAAGATTATACCAGCTGCTTCCTAAAACTCGGAAGTCACTTGGATTTTATTGGTGATGAACCAGTTGACAACATTTTTTTTTTTTTTGGTGGTACTGGGGTTCCTGGAAACCCTTCTACCTCTGGGCTACACTCCCAGACCCATTACATATATATATATATATATATATATATATATATATATATATATATATAATTATTTTGGAAACAGGGTCTCTTTTTTTAAATTTTTTATTGGTGCATTGTATTCATACATCATAGTGGGATACAAACTTTTGTAGATATACATGCACACATGGCCCAGTCAGCCCCCACCCGATCCCCACCTCATTCCCTCCCCATCCCTCCCTCCCATGCTTGGCTTAGTGGTTGACATCTAGTATTATAGCAATTTATCCAAAATTAAAAATGACAATCTCACATAACAGTTTCATTTGTCTGATACCAAGCTTTTGATGACTTAAAGATAACATTTCAATATTTCTTTTTACTTTCTTACCAGAGAATATTTTTTTTCTATTTTTTTTAGGTGAAACTATCCTATATTTATATATTTATTTTTCAGAAAAAAAATCTATCCTAATATGGAACATGGACTCTAGATACCCAAAACGATCTTGAAAAAGAACAAAGCTTAGAAGATATATATTTTCTGATTTCAAGCCATATAAAGCTACAATAATTCAAACAGTGTAGTACTATTCTAAAGGCAGATATATAAACCATTGGAGTTAAATAAAAGCCTAGAGCTAAATTCTTCCCTATATTGTCAAGTTATTTTTGACAAGGTTTCCATGAACATTTGGTGGTAGAAATAATAATCTTTTAACTAAATATTGTTGAAAAATAATACTTACATGGAAAAGAGTAATATTGGACCCTTACCTAATCCCATATACAAATATTAACTCAAAATAGATAAAAGACCTAAATATAAATCTTAAGACTATAAACTTTTAGGAGAAAATCTGGGTCATAAAACCTCACAACATTGAAATTGGCAGTGATTTCTTGGATATGATTTCAATGGCACAGGCAACAGAAGAGTATACAAACTCCCTAAAAAATAAAAAAAATATTGTATATCCAAAGACAATGTAAACAGAGTTAACAGTTACTAATAGAATGGGATAAAATATTTCCAAATGCTATATCTGAAGGTATATTAATATTCCAACTAGAAATCCTAAAAATTAACAACAATAAAGGCAAACAATACCATTTAGAGATAGGTAAAAGACTAACATAAGTAATGAATCTCCACAGATAACCAATCTTAGTTGACTGTTGGATGGAAACTCTTGTTTCTCTGGTTTTGGTGTGTGTTACCTATTTCTTCTTTGTAGTTAATCTCTTTGAGTATTTTCTCTAGTGCTGGTTTTGAAGACATAAATTCCTTCAGTTTCTGTTTGTCATGGAAGCTTCTTATTTCTCCATCTAATTTGATAGAAAGTTTTGCTGGGTAGGAAATTTTTGGCTGGAAGTTGTTTTCTTTCAGAGTTTGGAATATGTTCCTCCAAGCCCTTCTGGCTCTCATGACTTGGTTTGGGAAGTCTGGAGTGATTCTAATTGGTTTGCCTCTGAGAGTCACTTGGCCCTTTGTTTTTGTTGCCTTTAAGATTCTCTGCTTGGCTTCCACATTGGTCATTTTGACAATTATGTGGTGTGGGGATCCTCTTCTCCGATCCTGTCTAAAGGGAGTTCTATAAGTTTCCTGGATCTGTGTATCAACCTCTTGCTCTATATTTGGAAAATTTTCTGCTATTACTTCCTTGAAGAGATTGTTGATCCCTTTGGTCTCACCTTCTTTTCCCTCCTCTATTCCAATTATTCTTAGGTTAGCTCTCTTAAAATGGGCCCATATTTCTTCAATGTCAGATTCCTGCTGTCAGATTTTTTTTTCTAAATTAGAAACTATGCGTTCATTTTTGGAATGATCATCTTCTAAGAGCGAGATTCTGTTCTCCATGTGGTCTAATCGGTTGTTTGTGCTTTGAATTGAGGCCTTTACTTCATTAATTGCATCCTTTATCTCTTTTTGGCTCTCTCTGAGTTCTTTTCGAAGCACCTCTATTATTTCTACAGTTATTTTCCTGATTTGATCTTCTAGAAATCTCTGATTTTCTGTTTTATCAGGTTCTGATGTTGTGGGGTTGTGGGCATTCATTGCTCCAGTATTATTCCTCTTTCCCATGATTTCGGAAGTTTGTGCCTTCTCTGGGTTCTTCCCTTGGGTCACTATGACTTCACTTAAGGTGTTCTGGATCTCGAGTCAGCAGTATCTCCGACCCCACTACTCCTTTACTGGGTTGTATCACAGAGTCTCTGACCCAGAGAGTCGATAGAGGCTGCTTTAGAATGTGGTGGGTGCCAGGTTGCACGTTCTCCTATGGTGTGATATCTCTGCCACTGCCACTCCCCCACTGGGTCAAGTTCCAGGGAGTACAGTACTGGGATTTCTCCTCTGTGGCCCGCAGTTTGACTCACTGTTCTTGAGTACGCAGATGTAGCTGTACTGGTCTCGGTGAATTCGCTGTTGCTGCCGCCGTTGGCAATATGGTGCTGCTGCTATGCCCTCGGCCGTGAGGCTGACGTATTTCTTCTTGGTTTTTAGTTCCACTCTGAATCCCTGCGGCGTTTGCTGAGCTCAGCCACTGGGAGCTTTAGATGCTCTCTGCGCGGAGAAATCCCGCCTGTCTGTTCCGCAGCGGCTCACCTCGGCTTGCTGTTGCCGTCCGGTGAATTTGCCGCTGCCGCCGGCAATATGGCGCTGCTGCCGTGTCCTCGGGTGTGAGGCCGGTGTATCTCCTCTGTGGCTCTGAGCTCTGTTCTCAGTCCGCTTTCTCTCTGGACCCTGGTGATTTTTTTGTTTCTCTGGTGATGGTGTTTTCTGGCTATGAAAGGCGCTGATTTTGTGGTAATGGAGATTAGTTGTTAGCAGGGCTCTTAAGCCCAGCTTTTCTCGGTTGCCATCTTCCCGGAAGTCGGAAACAAGGTCTCTTAAGTCAGCGAGGCTGGCTTCGAACTAGCACGATCCTTCAGTCTCCACCTCCCGAGCTCAGGGATGACAAGCGTGTGCCACCACGCCCAGCCAGTTGATAGGGTTTTAACATGCAGTGTTTGCCTATTTATTTTTATACTATACCACAGGGTAATTGTACAAACACCTGCTGGTCAACGTTCTTTTTTCGTCTATGCAGTGCTCTGATTTCCTGGATCTAGTTAATCTCTGCTGCCCATGCTGTGACCTTTTAGTTCAGTGACCCCCGGACTCCTGTAATGAGGAGCCATTTTGCAAGCCTCTCGTGCACCACCTTCAAATCGCCCTCATAGTTTTTCTTAAATTTATTTCTTCAAAAATTTTGGTAAATCCTGGGAGACTTGGCTGTCAGTTTAAGGCTTTTGTTGTTCCTGTTAGGTTCTTTTTAAAAAGCCCAAGTAATCTTTTAATGAAGATCAGCCATCTCCTTTTGTTGGAGATGATACTTGTCTATCGCAAGATAAATAATAACTTTAATTATTATGGTGGCATGGGGAACTACTTTTGAAAAAGAATTCCATTCTAAATGTATGACAGCCTAAATTAGTATTTAGGAAGAACTGAAAGGAATTCATTGTTAAGTTACATTTTTATCTTCCGCCCTATCAGGCTTGCTTTCTTTAATTGAATGTTATTATTTTGGACCTCATAATATTTGCCGTGGGTAAAATAACAATAACTCATTAGATTCACTGCCGGAGATCAATAACAAAATTTCTATTATTTATTTTCCCCAAAGACCTTTAGACACTGTACTTCCAGCATGATATAAAGGAAAGGGATTTTATAATGATTTATTTTAAAAAGAATTTCACCTCTGATATATATCCAGCAAAACCCCACCGGAATTGCACTGTGATAATAATAATTATAAAACAAAACTGTCAAGCAATTATTCCATCGTGATTTTGACTATATATATGAAACCCAAGAAATACAAGGCATGTTCAGCCTAACAGGGTTGAGACACAGGGTTGCTTGAATAGAGTTTAGTAATACGATATGGTTGGAACAACCCTAAATACAAACATGTTTAATGGAAACCCACATATGAAACACTTTCATTGATTGTCTAGCTGATCTCTCTCTCCCTCTCTCTCTCTCTCTCTCTCTCTCTCTCTCTCGTCACCTTGGTAAAATATATTTTCCTATTTGCTTCTACTGTATTAAGATAGCTGGACATGGACCATGATATACTGTGATTTCTCGTCTACCTATTTCATTGAGAGCCCAGAAGACGGAACCGAAAAACAAACACATTAAGCTTTAGGAGTTTTCTCACTTGAGGGGAATTGCAATTGCTAATTTTATAGCTAGTGAACTAGCCTTCAGCATGGGCAGAGACTATAGAATTTTTTTTTAAGCAGATGGCCATTTGTTTTGTATGTCAATAATTGAAACTTAAACATGAAGGAAGAGATTTAAATATTCTGCCTCAGAAAAATCTGTAACGTCCCATAGACTTTTAGATTAAATGTTTCAGATTAGAATAATTGTCATGGACGTTATTCCTTCATTGAGCGGATTACAAGCAATTAAGACGTAATTCTGAGCCGCTGTTAAATAAATATCTCTTACTATCCTGCGTGACAGCCAAGTGTCAGAGGAAAGGCAGGTGGGCATTTTCTGATCAGTCACCAGCTCTCCAGAAATTCCGTGTATCCATGGAACATACACAGAGAATGTGGACAGGGAATGGTCTATGTCACGCGTGTAAATACACCTGACAGGCACTGGGGCACTTGGGGAGGCAGGCATTCTGTGTCTGCTGAGGGGCTCGAATGCTGGATGCCGATGGTGAAGTTTGCCTTGTTCTTCTAACACTTGCAAGTCAGATGAAATAAACCTTTGGGATACCTTGAGAGGTCACCGGGAGGTTACCTTGCAGGCTGCCTTCCCCGGGGCCTGCCACGTTGAAAGACACAGCTTTCCTGTTGTTGAATGCTGCCGGGTTGCAGCAGCTGCTCACACAAGAGCCTGCGAAGAAATCAGCCGGGTCTGCACACACTTCACGTTGTATATAATTCTGGTGTTAAATTTATTGGAAGGCTGAGCCTAATGTAAAACATAGTATAAAACCAAGGCTCCCTGTGTCAGCTTTATGGCGCATTTGGAAGGAGTTGAAGGTTTTCAGGATGTGTGCCTTGTGGAGGAAAATCAGCGCCGTGAGCTCAGGAGTGTGGGGTGAAAGTTGGCTGTCTAATCTGCACGGATGCTCAGATGCAGCCGTGTGATGCCTGGGGATGGAGGCACAGGTGTTGCCTCCTCCCGGACCCCCTTTCCCTGCTCCCTCGTGACCTTGCTCTACAGAGCTGTGTCCGGTCTAGGGTGCCCTTCATCCAGGACTTGGTTAGGGTGAAATGAAGGTGTGGGGCTTTAAGGGCTTAGGTTGAAATCTAACCAACTTCAGGTTGTCTTTTCACTTCTTTATACCCGCTGTTTGACTCTGGACAAGCCAGTTGACCACTCGGAGCCTTCATTTGCTCATCTATACAGATACAATAAGAGAAACATCTGCAGACACGTAATTAAACATTTTATGGCTGAACCGGTGGAGTGGAATGCTATACAGCTGTAAAAAGTATGAGATTGCTTTCTAAAAACCTCTCTAGGATAAGTAAACATTTCAAAGGCAGAACAACTGGTATACTATGGAGGCCTGTGTACACATAAATAAACTCTGAATGGATACATAGGACAGTAATATTGAAGAATACTTTTTGATGGGGATGTGGGAATTTGGTATATGTGGCACAGAAGTAGATGGAAGACTTCACTGTGTTTCTGTGTTTTTGTATTTCTGAACCATATAAATGTGTTGCCTATTAAAAATAATAATAGGATAGCTTGTAAGTTTATGGTGAGGATTCAGTGAGTTAGTGCCCTTAAAGTTCTCACTGCCAAGGCTGGGCTCAAAATGAGCACTGGTTCAAGCTTTACTAACATTAGTGTTGTGGTGGTGAAACAAAGTTGCATGGAAGAAGTGAAAGCTTCCTGTTAGTGGAAAAAACAGAGGCTTGCAGGATATAACCAGGGTGCTGGAAGAGGAAGGTACAAAATGCCATTACTTAGCCTGGTGTGGCCCATGCTTGTAATCTCAGTCCTTGGGAGGCTGAGTCAGTAGGATCGCAGGTTCGGGGCCAGCCTCAGCTACTTAGTGAGGTCCTCTGCAACTTAGACCCTGTTTCAAAATAAAGGCCCTTAGTGAGACCCTGTTTCACAAAAAAAGAAATAGGGCTGGAGGTGTAGCCCGGAGGTACAATGCCCCTGGGTTGCATCCCTAGTATGGCAAAAAAAAAAAATTATTTGCTCGGATAAAGTTGTCCCTTATTTTGGGGGGTGTAGAGGAGACAGGGAGCCTTGTAGAGACAGTGACCACACTCCATATGATTTCTATTTTTTTCTTCAGCTCATTACTTGATTAAATAAATGTGTTCTTTTATCCTGGCTGTTGCATTTCCCTCATATGAGAGTCATGTAGTGTATTTGATTTGTCTATGCATCCAGGATTTATTCAAAAATTTTCGTCTGTTGCCTGTTTTCTATCATTTTTTCCCTCTGGATCTGTTTTTTCTCAGCAGTCCCACCTCCTGGAAAGCAGGGGCTATATTAATTTAGCTTTTCCTCACAGTGATTTCTTCTGACTTGGCGACTTTTATAAATATGGGACCATATGCTTTTCTCCTTTTGAGTCTGAGAAGGTAGTGACATCTTCTTTGGGGTCACTTCTTTGGGGACACCTTTCTCCACTGAAAGGGAACTGTTCCTTGTTCTGAGGTTCCCAGTAAAGTCCTCAACCTTGGGGCTTGTCAGAATGATTGGGACAGAGTGGGGTTTGGAGGCCTGATAAGGGCCTGTAGGCAGGCTCTCCTTGAGCACCAGGGGCTGGGGTTGTTATCATTAGCGGGCACTAGGGGGCGCCCACGCTCATGGCAGGCTGGTTGAATGCTCCTAACAAATGCAATCTGCCCCAAGCAAAGAGATTTTTTTTATGGTGGTACTGGGGGTGGAACCCAGAGGCTTTCTACCTCTGGATTACACTCCCAGACCTATTTTTTATATTTATTTGGAAACAGGGTCTCACTAAGTTGCTGAGAGCCTCACTAAATAGCTGAGGCTGGCTTTGAACCTGTGTGATCCTCCTGTTTCAGCCTCCCAAGCGCGGGGATCACAAGCATGCGCCACTACGCCCTGCGCAAAGGGAGATTTTGATCAGAACACTAGACTTGCTGCTCCCATCCGGTGGACTCCTCCCCGCCCCTGTCCTAAAGGGCAGTGACAAAGGTCACAGAGAGGACGTACTGTAGCCGCTGCTGCTCTAGCTGCTGTGACAAAAGTGCTGTAGACGGGTGGCTGGAGCAATAGAAACTTACTTCTCTCAGTTCCAGAGTCTGGGAAGTCCAAGATGAAGGTGTGGGCAAGGCTGCTATCATTCTCAATCCTCTTCCTTGGCTTGTCGGCGGCTGCCATCTGGCTGTGCCCCGTGACCTCCTGTTTGTGAGGGTTCAGGGAAGGAGACAAGCTCTCTGGTGTGTCTTCTGGGGCACTAATCCCACCGTGAAGGCCCCACCTTTATTACCTCATCCAGCCTCAGTTATCTCCCAAAGAGAGAGCCCACTTCCAAATACTCTATCGTATCAGAGGTTGGGGCTTCCACATATGACTTTAGTGGGTGAGCACCTTTAGGCTGCAACAGGTGAGATGGCCATTTGTCAATTTTGGAAGACTTGCTGGGGAAGTGAATGAATTATGGTGGACCCTACCACCAGTTTGGAGAACTCACAGGCCGAGTGAGTCTTTAGGGGCAGTGGGTGGTGGTGGTGGTGGTGGTGGTGGTGGTGGTGGTGGTGGTGGTGGTGGTGATGGTCTCAGTGCTCAGGGGTAAGGTGGGCCCTAGCATCTTCAACAAGATATTTGAATAGCCAATCAGATGTCAACACCATTTTACTGATAGTTAGGGAAAGAGTGAATAAACACTCTGAGACTCATTTCTTATAGAGAGAAACAAAAAGAGAGAAGGGAGGGAGGGAAGGAGGAGGAAAGAAGAAAAGACAAAGGAAGGAAGGAAGCAAGGAAGGAAGGAAGGAAGGAAGGAAGGCAGGCCTTAACAGCCTGAGGATCTTCCAGCTAATCATAGGATTTGGGGCAAGTTGCAGTGGCCATTTTAGCGACACGTGTCTTCCCTTTAGCCTTAGTAACCAGTTCTATGTGTCATTTGGTTTGGTGTCTGCTTGTGGAGAGGTACAGGCAATTCTGACTCAGTGTATCTAGTGCTTAAATTGAGTTCCCCAGTTCTACTCTTGATTTGTGGTGTAGGCCTTTCTTCCACCCGATAGCTTTAAGCAGTGGCCCTGAGTAATAAGTTCTTGTATGTATATAATGTAATTTGCAGTACACATTTTTTTGGCTTGGAAGTGGAATGTCCCTCAGAAAAGCCAATGTGTTGGCAGTGCAGCAAGGTCCCGGGTGGGGAATGGCGGAAGCGTGGCTTGGAGGAGGTGGGTCACTGGGGTGTGGCCTGGAGGCCCGGCCCTTCCTGTCTTCCTCAAGTCCTGGCTGCCTGAGTGGAGTAGCTTTCCTTCACCATGTCGGCTATGATGTCTCTGACTTGGAGCTGACCAGCTGTGGACTTAACCTCTGAAACTGTGAGCCCAAGTAAACCTTTACTCTTCTAAGATGATCTTGTCGGGTACTCAGGTCACGGCAATAAAAAAAAGCTGCTAAAATAACCATGATTGTTTCCAGTAGCGGGACATTAAGAGGCAGCATGTGTTGTCTAAGGCTGGTGTGTGCTCTGACGGCCAAGGACGGGGTTCTTGAATGAGGGCCGTGTGTTTGGAGAGTTGGTGAATTTGGAACCAAGTGAATGGCCCTCCCTTTTCTGATGGCGTTTTTTTTTTTTTTTTTTTTTTTTTGCGGTGTGTCCTAAGTTTAAACTGTATGTTGAGAATGCAGAAACACCTGTCCCATGTTAAAAATGTGTGGTTACAGTTGAGGATTCTAGGTCCTGTTTACTTCCAGTTGCTGGAAATATTGCTTTCTGCTTACCCAGACAGATATTGCCGTCCAATTAGGAGGAGATTTGACTGGAGCCGGCTGAGAGTTGAATGGGTTCCTGTAGCTGAAAGCTCTGCCAGGGGCTTGAGATGATATGTTGGAGGGACAGAAAGGCAAACTGGTTGTGGGCCTTTTTCTCAAGAGATTATAAAAATGACAGTTGGATAACATGAGCTCCAGATTAGCACAGAAAGCCTGATTCATCAGGGTTGTAAATACAAGTACCTTCTTACCTTCTCCCAAAGAGTAGAGAGAGATTTAAAATGCACATTCAACCCAAAGGCTGAAGAAAGAGGTGAAAAGAGCCATATCCAAAAATGAATGGACATGCAGCCGCCCATATCCAATATCCAAGGCAAGGAACACGGATGACAGACCCTTCCTCAAAGCCACCTTGAGAGGAATTTAAGGAAAATAATTCTTTTTTTATCCTTTTATGTAAAATGGGCCTTTATACATACTGTGTTGAGGGGGAAATGGAAAATCAGGTGTGTTTGTGAAGAGAAGCCAGGCAGAATGTTTAAATCACTCTGATTTGAAAGAGTTAGACGGTTAGGCAGAACAAGGGCCCTTGAGAAACAAGGATGCTAGTAGACCAGGAGCAACCGATGGGTCAGGCCCTGGGTGAAGTGGTGAGCCGGGACGATGACAGGGAGAGCAGACAGGTGCTGCCTCCAGGGAGCTTATGGTCTGAAGGGGAGAGGGCCAGCGAAGAAAACAGCGAACTGAACCCAGGAGCTTAAAGTGATAAGAGTTGGCATCGGGGCTGGACCAGGCCAGGCAGAAGCCCTTTGTACCTGGGTTGCTCTTAGATGCTGAGACTTAATCCTGGGAACTCCCTCAGGCAGGGAATTTTGGGATTTTTTCTTTTTTTTTTTTTTTTTGGTACTGGGGTTCCTGGAAGCCCTTCTACTTCCGGGCTATGCTCCCAGACCTATTTTTTATATTTTTATTTGGAAGCAAGTTTTCCTAAGCCAGCGTGGCTGGCTTCGAACCTGCGCGATCCTCCTGTCTCCGCTTCCCAAGCACGGGGATTACAAGCGTGTGCCACCACGTCCGGCTTTTTGGATATTTTTAATGTCCTTACACACTTTGAGATGTACTCAGAGAGCTGATTGACTCATTTAAAAATCATCAGACCTTTTAAATAACAAGAAGGACATACTGGTGGCTCACGAAGAATTCTGATTTAAGACTGAACATAACTTGTTTTTTGGCCTGAACTAGCAAACTTTGTTAAGTGAAAAGTTCAAGATCTTAGTAGCCCCCACATCCTCAAAGCAGAACAACGCAGGAAAAGGGCTTCCCAGCTGTACTCCATAAAGGGGCTAGTCCAAGATGAGGCCTCAGATTGGTGGCAATACCCACCTGAAGACCCTGGGAAGACCTGAGTTTTGCAGCCCTGGGAGGGGAGGTTATCACTAACCTACCTGATTGCTTTTTAACACCTTTGATGAATTTGAGGATTCAAATGTGTTCCACTTCAGAAAATTTCAGAACAAGCTGTAAAAAGTAATTTGCAATTTTCCTTTTCTCTGTATCTATGCTGAATGTGGTGTTTAATTACTCTATAATAGCTTTTTGTTCTGGTGATTTGTTACAAAAATAGACAAGTCCTTTATCATCATTAAACACAAGGATTAGTATTTTTTTTTTAAATTAGGAATCACTTAAGTATCTTAAAAGGTTTAAAGAAAAATGACAAAGAACCTTTTTTTTTCTGGGTATGAAATTTTCAGCACAATACCTTGATATTTACAATAAAATGGATTCATTCAAATGGTGTATATTTAAAGAGAAGTCAAGGCACTAAAATATTCATCTCTTTAAATCACCCAACAGCTATTTAAGACAAGCTCGTGGAGGGCTGCCAGATTTCTTTCTGTAATGTATATTCCCCGGGAGGATGGAATCATGGACATTCTTACTCACATTATTTCTAGATAGCATGGAATATGTTTAATTTTTAAACCTGTTTATTTTAGCGTGTGTGAGTCCAGCCATCCAGGTTAGGATAGTTTGACATGAAGGGGCAGTGCTGTTCCCTGAAACACTGGTCTGAATGGTCAGATTTTTTGTTGGAGGGAATAATCAGTGAGCCTTTGGAGGAAAGAGTACCTGGGTTGAGTTTTCTCTGTTTTCTCCATACTGTGCTCCCAGTTTGATCCCAGAACTAACATCTACTTGTCTATTGTAGACGTGACCACATTTATAGGAAGTTCTGGAAGAGTCCTGTTTGCAGAAGAAAGTATTGTTGATTCACAGCTGGGTTGAATCCATTTTAAATAAGTTTGTGCACCGAGGTCTTGGTTGTGGAAATATGAAGTAATGCCTGTCACAGGGCATTAGCTTTTATATTGTACTTAGAATTTAAATTTATGGGTGTATTACAATGGATTATTTTTCTTCACTAAGCAGGTGAGTTGGGAAAAGGTTGGCAGCCGTTTTTAGTTAAGATAAAAGAGAAAGGTCTAGAATTCGGGAAAGGGAAAGGGGAAATATTTAAGAACATGGGGAAAGGAAAGCATTATTTAATCAAGGTAGCAGGAGGAACAAAGAGCTTTATCCTGGATTTGCTTAACACATCACACTTAAAAACTGCTCTATATCTATGATATGATCTGAATCCACAATGACATCCAACGTACCTGAGTGATGTGTAACCTCCAGGTTGTGGAATAGTACAAAGGCAAATTTTCTATGTTACATGTATACGTTTATGACCTTGAATCATGACATTTTAGAGGAAGATGTGCGTTTGGGCCACATTTAGTTCAATCTTATTGTTATTTAAGGTGTGAAGCAGCTGAGACTCAGGGACTTTGTTTGACATGATTCATGTCACAGAACCAGCTAGTGAAAAAGCCAGGATTTGACTCAAATTCTAGGCCTTCTGTCAGTCCTTGCTGACTCTTGGAACAAAGTCACCAGGAAGGACTTGGGTGGCTTCTCACAGGCATGCCTGCTCTTGCCTTCTCTTTTTCAGACATGAGCTTTTATTTATTTATATTTTTATTTATTTATTTTTTTGCGGGTCTGGGGATGGAACCCAGGGGCATTTGACCTCCGAGCTACACCTCCTGCCCTATTTTTTTAATTCTTTATTTTGAAACCTGGTCTCACTGAGTTGCAGAGGCCCTCCCTAAGTAGCCGAGGCTGTCCGCAAACTGCGATCCTCCAGTCTCAGCCTCCCAAATGCTGGGATTACAAGCGTGCACCACCACACCTGGCAGAGACGAGCTTTTAAAACATAGCTATGAATGTTCTACCTTCTCCCTAGAAAATCTTCATGGCTTCTTATGAAATGAGTTTTAAAAAAATATAAGAATGTTTGTAGGACAAAAAAATCCAAACTTTGCTGATCACCATCCTCATCGTCTTTGCCCATCTGTAATCGATCCCTTCCCACCTTTCTGGCTTCCTCTTCATTTCCTTTCTCCTAAGCACATAAAGATGTTCCATTGTGTTAGTCAGCTTTCCGTTGCTGTGACAAAATACTTGAGATAATGAACTTAAAGGAGGAGAGATATATTTTGGCTCAAAGGTTTCAGTCAATGGCTACCTGGAACGGTTAATTTTGGGCCTGTGATGAGGCAGAAAGATGACCATGGCGGGGAGAGTGTGGTAGAGCAAAGCTACTCACCTCATGCTGGCCAGGAGGGAGAGAGCCAGCAAGTGAGAACGGAAGGACGGTGGCACAATACACCATTTGAGGGGATGTCACCTGGGACCTACTTCCTCCAACTAGGCTCCGCCTCCTGACGGTTGCACAGCCTCTCATAGAACCAACGGCTGTCCACCAAGCCTTTAGCACAAGGCCTTTGGGGGACATTTCAGATTCAAACCATAACATACTTCAAACCATCCATCCATCCATCCATCCATCCGTAGATGTTCTGTATTTCCCCGTCCTGTGTGTCTGAGCCTCTCTCTTCCCTGCATTAAGTGCTGTGGCTGATAGTCATTTATATACTACTTTGCTTGCTGATAGCTTTGATCAAATATGCATTCTCTTCCTAATGAATGTTCTATCTTCTATTTAAGATAGAATGTCCTACCTTAAAGCATATGTGTCTGTATGTACCTGGTTTTTTCAGTAGAGGTTTGGGGCTCTAGTTTGTTTATAGGATGGCCTCTGTCTAGTGGTTGCTTATCAAATATTTCTAGAGTTGAAACAAATCTTGTTTATATCAAGAACTCTTAACTAAGTCCTCAGTTAACTATATATTTGCTAGTCAGTGATGGTCTTTGGGTTGATGAGATGAAATACCGTCTGAGACCTCTAGAAAGTTATCAAGAACTTGTTTTTATCAAGAAGCTAAATTTCAATGGGAAATTGACTTAAAGCAGCCTTTATGATTGTGTGGGTCTTCACTGTAACACTTGCAGAAACTTTTGAAGTTGGCTGGATGTCTCCATGTTGAAAAGCTATTCAGCAGAGCAAGGAGAGGTTAGACTTTGACATGGGAGAAACTTGGTTTTGAATCAAGCTGCCTCACTGTGCCTTTCAGCAAGCTGTCTGAGTTTTCTCAACTCTGAAATGAGATAACAATTCTCCTTTTTCAGGGATGCCCTGAGAACTAAAACAAAAAAATATATGGGGCATGCTTGGAGCTGGGTATGCACTCAGGAAATGGGGGTGGCTGAGAACCATCACCAGGCATCAGGGATCCCTTAGGTTAGGAAGTATACTTTTGGTACTTTCCTAAGTCCTCAGTTAACTTTATTTGCTAGTCAGTGATGGTCTTTGGGTTGATGAGATGAAATACTGGCTGAGATCTCTAGAAAGTTATCATATTGGGTGGGTGATTATCGTCTTGTGTGTATGGTTCGACACAGTATGAAAAGAACAAAAGAAGCTCCTTGGGAACCCAGACAAAGATACAGTTAGCAGTTTATTCAGGGAATAATTCAGGAAGACTCAGGAAAGAGCAGTCTCCTAAGGGTGCCAGGTGGGCACAGAGGGCACTTTGGAACAGCTTCCCCTCTGACAAAATTATTGGTACCAAATAAGATAAACTACTATCTCACCTAATGAAGAAGGAGGACACTCACCTATTCTTCAAATACCAGTCCACTGAATTTTAACATTGTAAGATATGTATGTATTAGGCGGAAGAACTGATTTTCCACATAAGTATAGGTCTATATTTTAACCTAGGAAGGAAGCCATCTTCAGATCTTTATGAATCACTCCAGCTATTTATTCTTGGTTAATGGTTTTTACTGAGCAGAAACTTCTCTGGTTACTTGGCCTCATTACCTTGACAGTCTTACAGTTTGATTGTGTATATATAACCAGCGTTTAAAATTTCTGTTGCTACTTAGCACATTACAGTGGCTCAGTCAGTACAAAATTATTAGGTCTCAGGCCCGTAGGTAGAAGCCAAGGTGCCATCAGGATGGGCTGGTTTCTTCTGTAGGCCCTAAAGAGAAATCATCTCAGAGCCTTTCCCAGCCTCTAGAAGCAACCTGTATTTTTTGGCCTTCTTTCTCCATCCTCAGAATCAATGACAGCATCTGTCTCTTCTTCCTGCATCACAGCTCCTTAGGAAAAGGTTCTTCACTTTTAGAGATTCATGCAGTTAGATCGGGCCTAGCTGGATAATCCAGGATAATCTTCCCCATTCCTCCACCCTTAAGCTGATCACACCAGCAAAGTGTCATTGCCACTGAGACTTAGTGCGTATTCTCACCTGCCATATTCAGAGCTTCCAGAGGTTAGGACATGGTTATTTGGGAGGACCGTCATTGTGCTCACCAGAGGTAGAGAAGGGGTTTGGGGCCCCTGGCCTCCTTTGGAACTTCCCCGCCTGGCTTTCTAGGAATGCCTTTGCTGGGAGATGACAAGGCACCTTTAGACCTCTTTAGTAGAGGCCTGTAGAGTTTTGGTGGCCTGCGAAGACATTTCCATTCCTGTGCCCTTTACTCTCCAAATCACACCCCCCAGAGCGTTCTAAGGCAGCCAGTGGCGTACGGACTGCCAGGCCTGGGAGATAATAGGCGCAGTGGGGAAGTAGAAAATGAGGCCGATGAATAGCCAGGCCCGCAAGAGTCCATCTAGAAATAGCCGTGTTATAGCCAGTTCTTTTGAAACTCCAAGTCAGGTACATTCTGTAACAGCTGCTATAATTTGACGGCGTCTTAAGCCACAAACAGGCTCCAGAAATGAGCTTTTGTTCTTTACAGCACACTTTGCCCACCGCACAGGTCTTTTAAAACAAGTTGACGGGCTGTAGCTGAGGGCCATGCTAGAGGGCAGAGATTGGGGTGTGTTTGTCTTTCTTTCTGCCCAGCACTGGGCAGGACTCAAGGTCTGTCCTGGGAGTTGGAGCGGGAGCAGTGTACCGTGTACTCTTGTTTGTGAACACGTGGAGGAAATGGGTCTAATGGAGCTGGGTATAGAATTAAGCACCGCCTTTCCCACCTGGACCTCTTGTGTACCTAGCAGAGGTTTTCGTCTCTGCTTTCATAACACACAGAATAGAGAGGCTTCAGCCCATAAAACTGCCTTCTATTTCAATGCACTAGAGAGTCTGAAGTGCGTGCATGATTTAACTCATCTTGTACGAAGCGGCAGGATTATAGTTCATGTATCTTTTACATACATCGTTCTAACCTTCCATTCCCGGAGCACCCAGCGGGAGCAGCGGCGGCGTCGGTGGGGTGAAGGCATGACCGTGGAGCTGTGTGCCTTTGGAGGACATTAGTTTGGGGATGAACCGTGGCTGGGCCTCTTACCAGCTCTGCGGCTCTGGCCATGTTACTTCATCTCTGCATCTTACCTCTTAACTTCAGAAAGGGAGAGCCGCGGGGCCCTTGGCACAGTGTTTTGGGGACTAGCTGAGTAAAGTAAGGGGTCTTGTCTCTGCTGTTCTGCGAAGACACTGATCCCAGGAACCTGCCAGGGTGGAGGTCCCTTTCTGTTTTTCCTTTTGGAATACACTTGTACCTCTGGATTTTTTTCTTAATAAAGTTTTCACAGAGCCAGGAATTTAGAGTTTGCTCCTGACTGGCTGTTTTCTTGCCCTGGACACGAGGATCAAAGAGACCTAAGGAGGAAGATCCAGATGCTCCCTAAACAGTGCAGCATTCACAGATGTGGGGCAAAGGGACTCCTTAGAGATGACACGCAGAACCCCTTCTCGATGAAATGCCTTTGAGAAGTTTCCCTTCTATGAATAGTGGTCTGTCATCTCATCCTGATCTTTAATCACCCCAAAAGGCAGCCCTGTTGACCAGAACGTTAAGAGTTCAGGCGAAGTTTTCTGGGCCTGCCTTATTTGAGAAACATTGCGTTTTCTCAGGACTCGGGCACGCCAGTGTTTAAAAGGCCGTGCTGAGTATCTTCCACCCTGGTCCGGGGAACCGGTTGGCAGAGGGCAGTGAACAAGGAGCCATTTGTGCTTCCATAATTACAGAGCAGCCGGCGTTTTATAACTGCTGAGTGGACTTCAGAGTTAATTACCATTCATAAGTCCAAATAAAATAGTCCTCGCAAACATAGAGGATCAGGAAAGCTTCAATGATTTATCCAATTTTGAAGACCAGTACTTGATCTTCAAGTACTTTTAAAGATTACTAGTAGGTCAGTCCTACCCAATAGAAATAAGATGTGGGCCATATATATGTAATTTCAAATTTCCTAATACCACAGTAAACATTTTTTTTTTTTTTTTTGGTGGTACTGGGGTTCCTGGAAGCCCTTCTATCTCCGGGCTACACTCCCAGACCTATTTTTACATTTTTATTTGGAAACAGGGTCTCCTAAGCCAGCACGCGCGGCTAGCTTCGAACCTGCGCGATCCTCCTGTCTCTGCCTCCCAAGCGCGGGGATTACAAGCGTGCGCCACCACGCCCGGCCACAGTAAACATTTTTAAAAGCACAAATGCAATTAATTTAATTTCAACCAGTTTATCTAATATATTTCATTGTGCAATTCAATACAAACCATTTTTTTTTTTTTTTTTTTGGTACTGGGGATGGAACCCCGGGGACATTCTACCTCTGAGATACACCCCCAGCCCTATATTTTATTTATTTATTTATTTATTTATTTATTTATTTATTTATTTATTTGTGGTACTTGGGTTCCTGGAAGCCCTTCTACCTCCGGTATACACTCCCATGGGCTACACTCCCAGACCTATTTTTTAACATTTTTATGTGGAAACAGAGTCTCTTAAGCCAGCGAGGCTGGCTCCGAACCAGCGCGATCCTCCTGTCTCTGCCTCCCAAGCGCGGGGATTACAAGCGTGCGCCACCACGCCTGGCAATATATTTTATTTTGAAACAGGGTCTCACTGAGTTGCAAAGGGCCTCACTAAGTAGCTGAGGCTATCTGTGAACTGCGATCCTCCTGTCTCAGCCCCCCAAATGCTGGGATTATAAGCGTGTACCACCATGCCCCGCTCAATACAGTTATTAGTGAGCTATTTTAATTTTTCTTTCAAAAAGTTAAAATTATGCTCAGTAGGTGCTATTGAACTGGCAGCCCAGGAGTAAGCAGAAGTACCAGGCTGTGAGCCGTGAATAGAAGGGCTGCGATGTAACTTTCTCCTGGGTGTAACTTTTCTGTGCCCTGCATGATGTCTAGCACTTGAGTGTTGGTCTTGAGATGTCGTTCACAGGGTGGAGAACTGGGGTGCAGTCGTGAGAGATTGATGTGCCTGGATCTGGCTCAGAGAGACACAGGTTATCACTGCTAGTCATTAGAAATTCTTTCATCCTTAGAAACACCTTTGCTAATTTGGTCATGGTGGTGCACACCTATAATCCCAGTACTTGGGAGGCTGAAACAGGAGAATCTCAGGTTCGAGGACAGCCTCAGCAAGTAGTGAGACTCTCATCAACCTAGTGAGACTTTGTTTCCAAATAAGAAATAAAATCAGGCTGGGGGTATAATGCTGAGGTAGAATGCCTCTGGGTTCCATCCCCGGTACTATCAAAAAGTAAAAATAAATAAATAATAAATAAAAACAACTTTGTTGACATATGATTCACACACATTATAATTCACTCCTCTAAAGTGAGTTCAGTGCCTTTTGGGACAATAACTAAGTTGTGTACTAATTTTAGGGTTTTTTTTTTTGTGTGTGTGGGAATACTATGGATTCGACCCAGGGGCATTTGACCTCCAAGCTACACACTCAGCCTATTTTTCTTTTTCTTTTTTTTTCTTTAAATCTTGAAATGGTCTCATTAAGTTGCTGCTCTCTCAGCCTCCCAAGCACTGGAGTTACAGGTGTGCGTTATTACACCTCAGCTTAGAATATTTTTATTACCCCCCAAAAAAAATCCTTTAGCTGTCATTCACCCCCTTCATACTATCATTTCCTTCATCCCTAGAGTTGCCTATTCTGGGATTTGATATCAATGGAATCACACAATATATGGTCCTTTTTTATTAGCGTCTTTAACTTAGCATAATGCTTTCAAAGTTCATCCATATTGTAGTACATATTAATACTTAATTTCTTTTTCTTGCCAAATAATATTCCATTGCATGGATATGCCGCATTTTATTTATTTGTTCATCAGTTTATGGACATCAGGATGATTTCTACTTTTGGGCTCTTCTGAACAATGCTGCTTATCAACATTTGTGTTCAAGTTTTTATGTGATCATATTTTCATCTCTTTTGGGCATATACCTAAAGAGGGGAATTGTTGGATCATACGGCAGATTTTATTTTTAACCACTTGAGGGCTTGCCAGGCTGTTTTTTAATGTGACCCCAACATTTGACATTCCTGTCAGCATTGTAGGAAGGTTTTAATTTCTCTACACCCTTGCCAACACTTATTATTATCTGTCTTTAACTATATATATTAAAAAAAACTATAGCTGTCTGTCTCAGTTCATTTGTGCTATTGTAACAAAGTATTTGAGACTGGGTAATTTATAAAGAGGGGGAATTTATTTTCTCACAGTTCTGAAGGCTGAGAACTTCAAGAGCTGGGTGCCACAAGCTGGATCGTCCGGTGAGGGCTGATCTCTGTTTCCAAGACGACGCCTACTGACACCTGCTACAGGGGGAAGGATGGCTGTGTCAACCATGGTGCTTGAAAAAATAGATATATAAAGTGTGACTGGAACTTTCAAGCTCTGTATGATATGCTGGAATTCCTTTTATTTCGGAGCTCCTGGTCAGAAATCTTTCATGAAAATGACATTTATGTCTTATGATTTGTGTTGAGGCAGTGAATGATATGGTATGGGTTTAGAAGACTCTTAAACTGCCCAATGGACTTCCCTTCTTTTTTGAAAGGGCTCTCAGTCGGTGTAATCTGCTGCAACTCCATTTACAACATGCTGACTCTTCTTCAAAAGGATGAAAATTTTGTGGTTTATGGTCCATTCACAGCTGCAGAGGTGGCTGGGAAGGGGTCTTCAGCTCTGTGGTCGCTTTCCCTCCCAAATGCTGGCTGCACTGTAGAAGAGCCCAGCCCAGTGTGCGCTTCTGCTCTGTCAGCTGTGGTGTGGGATCACAGAGAGAGGGGAGATGCTTTAACTACCTGGGCTTGCCAGTGGGTGACTTCGAAAACGTGCTGCTTCTTAGAGGGAAGGCCTCTCAAAGATTCGTGCAGTCCCTGTAGCTCACGTTTGATTACTCGCTTCTGTAGTGTTCATGTGACACAGAGCATTCCTTGATGCTCCTGGGTGTTAATGCTTGTTCACAGTAACCACCTATGACTGGGAGAAACTGAAGGCTCCATCACTGGAGATGGTTCCCTATCCCTTTTCCCTAGGCTGCATCATTCCTGCAGGACGCAGGTGGGCACTAGGACCTTTTGCTGCACACCTCTGATTTTTGTTTTAGAATCCAGCAAGTGCATTTTATTTATTACAAGAAACATAGTTTCTAGGGTGCTCAAGAATTTTGTTGATCTTTATGATATCCTGAGATTTCCTTCCTTCCTTCCTTCCTTCCTTCCTTCCTTCCTTCCTTCCTTCCTTCCTTTGTGGTACTGGGGATTGAACCCAGGAGCATTCTATTTTCGAACTACACCCCCAGCCTTATTTTATTTTTTGTTTTGAAACAGGGTCTCACTAAGTTGCTGAGAACCTCACTAAGGAGCTGAGGCTGACAGTGAACTTGCAATCCTCCTATCTCAGTCTCCCAAATACTAGGATTACAAGTGTGTGCCACCATGGTTGGCTTGAAAATTTCCTTTTAATGTCTGTACAAACTACCTTCCTCTGTCAAGTGCCTTCTCTGTTTTAAGTCTTTACATAGAAGCTTGATATTGTATATTCTTCAGAACAGCCCTTAAAACTCTACTGTCCTAGTGTACAGATGAAGAGGCGGAGGCTTACAAGAGATGGCCATTCTTCCCAGGATCCATCACAAGCCCTCTGACATCAGAGCCCAAGCCTGTGTGGCCAGCACTGTATTCTCTCTTACCTGGCTGCACTTTCTGCCCTCCTTACCTCCTGCATGCTCTTTTTTATGGTCCTGGCAGGACAGAAAGTGGTTGAAGGCAGCTGCACAGATCTCTATAGCTTTGTCATTTTTTGTTGTTGTGCTTTTTAAAAATCTCTTCTTACAATTGCCATTTTTTCTTCTAACTCAATCTTCTTCTCTCACACCCTCGATATCTGACCTTAGCCATTGCCATTAACCTACCGAAATTGTCACTTTTTTTAAAAAGAAGAGAATTTGTAAAGTTAAAATAAAAAAAATGTACATGTGGTGGTTCCTGCTGTTGGACCCAGAATCCATAGATAATAAAGTCATAAAGTGGTTGTAGAAACGCAGAGATGATGATACAAAAATATTATGGGGTTGTCCTCTCTCTCTCTCTCTCTCTCTCTCTGACATGTTTTTGAAAGGATAAGGCCTATTTACTTGTCCCTTCTTTCTTCTTTGTATCTATTGGCTGGGGATTCACTGAGAGGCTGTGTAGTGCAGTGTTTGAGTTTGGGTGCTGAGCCAGACTACTAGAGTCCCAGCTTTGACAACTTTAGTTGATCTCTTTGAATCTACATTTCTGTGTCTGTAAAATGAAGATAATAGTAATTGCGGTTTAGGTTAATTGAGAGTATTAACGTGTCCTCTACATGAAGTACTTGAAATGGCACCATATATATGGAAAGCGCTGAAAACATATTAACTACTAATATTAATATGCACCTATTATGCCCCAATATTTTACTCTGGGTTTTGGGACTACAGTGGACATAACGTCCCTGTCTCATGGTATTTTCAGCCTGGTTGGAGATGTGCAGATGATATGGGATTATAGAGCAGAGTGTCCTAATAAAAGATCCTGGTCATGTTCATTATGCAGCTTACGAGCTGGGAAAGATTGCAGCTATGCTCTTGTGGGATCCCCTTTGAAACTCAGACAGTTTAAATAATTTGTCTGAGTTTATTCAGGTGACTTAGAACAGAACCAGACCTGAACCTGCACCTCCTGAAGCCAAAGCCAGGCTAGAGCATCTCGTGCTGCTCAACATCCTCCTGCCAGGCCTGGGCCTGTTTCAAAGCTAGATGCTGGGGCAGCTTCTCAGAACGCAGACTTCACTTGTCTCTGGCTCCTGGGAGATCTCCTGATGGTGATTTGTGCCAAGCCATCGGAATAATGATGATGGCCATTGTCTTCTGTTTACTTTAAACTTGTCCACCCTCATCATGATCACCTGGCGAAGGGAGATTTATTCTGCTGGACATTTGTAAATACCCAGTTTGAGTTTAGGGGACTCGGTAACCAATGTGATTAAAACCTGGATCTCGCAGACCTGGCTGAGGGATACATCTGTGATAAAAATTAATCAGTTGGCTTGAAAATGGAGATGAAGAGCAGGTTTCAAGAAGTGTGTGTTGGGCAGATGGGTGGGGGGGTGGTTAGAAATTGATTCAAGAAGGGAGTATAACCTTAAAGGGTTTGGATGGCTTATAATTTATCTGTAATGGGAAAAATACTTTACCGCCCAGATAATATCTTGGGATAAATTTGAAATCACAGACTGTATTACGGATGTGTTTGTGGATGTATGTGAATTGCAGGGAACGAAATTTTTTTTCTGTGAATGTAATTTAGCATAGATGAGATGACAAATAAGCTATATGCAATAAGAGCCCATTTGATATAATGTGTGTAATTTTAAACTTAAAACCACTATGTTTTAGAACTGGAAGGGACCTTAGAGATCATCTACCACAAATTATTTTGCAGATAGAGGAACCGAATTCCAGAGAATATGAGTGGCTTTGCCTATAGCATGAACTAGAATTCGGATACTTAGACTTCAGATACTTAGGCTTGGAGACTTTTTAGAGTATGAAGCTTGTTAGTCATGTGCTCACACAGTATGTCACCAATTTTATGTTCTTACTAATCAGAGCTACAATGGGATTTCTTTGGGAAGATGGGCCACCTTTTCAGCCATTTGCATATGTGGATGTTGAATAAGAACACTTTGGACTCCTAATTAATACTCAATTATGTAAGTTTAGGGAAAGTAGAGCGATGCTATTTGTCAGCCTCTTCTTTTATTTGGGCTGTTTAATGTGGCTTCTTATGATTTCTCAGTCGGCGGAGTCAAAAGAATTCAGGGAAAGTCATGTATGGCTGTTCTTTTTCAAAGAAAAACATTAGTTGCTCGAGAGATCGAGTTTAATATAGTTTCCTATCACAGAGATTTTAATAATGCAGCCTAAACTATTTGTACATGAATTCATTAAGCCCAGATTAGCCTTATTATAATTACTCAAAAAGTAATTCAATTTAAGAGAAAACATTTTACATAGATATAAAATACACTGTTGGCTGGGAAGCCATACTGTTCCACTTTATCAGCCCCATAAAGTACTAGCAGACTTGAACATAACTTTCACAGTATACAGAATGCAATCATAAAAAGTATTATTCCTAAATCTATTTTTTTATGTTCTTTCAGTAGTTAAGAGCTTTATCCCTCAGTGCTAGGAATGAGATATACTAGGGATGAAATATCATAAAATGTTAGGGACTTTTACTAGCTCCTGTCCCGGCATTGCCTACCAAGTCAGTGCAGGCTGATGGGTTATAAGCACCAGGCCCAAGATTGATGCTGGTGGCACGTTTCCTAGAAAATGAAGCAAGAAGATACTTCAGGCCTTTTTTTTTTTTTTGTCTTATCCACAAATAAAAGACATTTACTGAGCACCAAGTGCCTTCAGAGGTATAACAGTGACAGGCAAAGTACTGGTCTTCATTCCTCACACAATAAAATGGGAGGGGAGACCAGGAGCAAAGAAAACCATAGACCCTTCCCTGGCCGTATCCCAAAACAAGGCAGAGAGAGAGAAAAAAAAAAGGAGAGTGTGATAAAAGGCTTTTCTGCATCAAAGAATGGGTTAGCTTTGGCGTGGAGGCCATCGCGATGGTCCTTACAGTTCACCAAGACTCACAGGGTCTGTTCAGTAGGAGCTATGTGGCTGTACTTGGAGGAAGGACAGCCATGTTAATTGGCCGAGTGGTGGCTGCCTGGGTTGTCTGGTTTTTGGAGACACTGAAAACTAATCACAGCCCCATGTTGGTGCCACTGAGGCTGAGAGGGAGGCATGTGTGACGCTGGCTGGGCTCCAGCAGCAGCAGGCCTGCACCTAGCCAGGAAGGGGCTCTGCTAAGTGATTTGTTGTGTGCAAAATCTGATTGATCTACTAAAGCAAGGGAACCCTTGTCTCAGGTGAATTCTTCCTGGCACTCCACTCCAGGGAGCAGACTTTTTGAAGTGTTCCCAGTTCATCTGCCCATGCACAATCCCTACCTCTTCTGACCCTTAGTCAGCAGGGATTTGGGCTGGAGAGGGGTAGCCCTTTACTGGTGGCCTTGAGAAACAGTGATGGTCTGGAGAAGGTTGGTGGTAGATGGTATGGAAACAAAGGCTAAGCCCTGGGTTTCTAGAACATCTGGTTCTAATGATGATCTTTTCCATCATTGGTGTTTGAAGCTAGAATGTCATTGGGTCTCTGATTAAAAATAATTCATTGGTAAGATAATATTTAAGTTGGGCTTGTGGTGCACACTTGTAATCTCAGCATTAGGGAGGCTGAGACAGGAGGATCGCGATTTTCCAGACAACCTCAACTATTTAGTGAGGCCCTTTGCAACTCAGTGAGACCCTGAGTTTCAAAATAAAGAATAAAAAATAGGGCTTAGGATGTAGCTTGGACATAGAATGCACCGGGTTCCATCTCCAGTACCACAAAAAAAAGATAATATTGAAGAATTTGCTTTGAGTTTCTTAAGAGCATGTAGCTATAGGATAAGAAGGAATTAAAATGTCCATTCTATTTTAATTAATTTTTGTCTTCTGATCCTTTTACATTTCTCTACAGGTCACAGAGGTTTTCAAACAGTAGATGATCTATAAATTATGCAATGATTTGAATACTAGCCCTACAATTTATGAAAGACCTTCCCCACACCAGTTATGCCACACTCTCTGTCTATTGGTTCAGTCTCCATTGCAATTTATGAGGTATCGCAAAGATTAGCCCTTGTTGCTGATAGGTTGCTGATGAGAAAACCACACCTTAGGACACTGAGTAATTTTCCCAGGTTCACACAGTCAGATATGGGCCAGCGCTGTATGTAGGACTTGAGCTTTTTGTTATCTTGTTCTATTGCTTATTGTAATAATAAGATTGACTTTTACTTATAAAACCATAGACCAGCTCTCATGTGCAAAGCATTTTACAAATATGATACTGGTTATCTTTATGAAATTCTGAGAGATAAGTTAAATCATCTTTATTTTACTAATGGGGAAACTGCAACTCAAAGGGTTTAACAGCTAGCCCACGATGACTACAAAGATGTCTTAGCGAGAACTGAACTATTATTTGATTGTAAAGCTCTATGATTTGTGCTGATTAAATTATCCAACTTAGCCGGGCGCGATGGTGCACGCTTGTAATCCCCGCGCTTGGGAGGCTGGGACAGGAGGATCGCACAGGTCCGAAGCCAGCCTCAGCAACTTAGTGAGGCTCTCAGCAACTTAGTGAGACCCTGTTTCAAAATAAAATATAAAATAGGTCTGGGAGTATAGCCCAGAGGTAGAAAGCCCCTGGGTTCCACCCCCAGTACCACCAAAATAAATAAATAAATAAATAAATAATTCAACTTGATCCTCATGATATGGTAGGGAAAGCACTTATCCTTTCCTCCCCATTTTATAGATGAAAACACAGGATACAAGAAGTTATTACCCTGAGTTTTTTCTAGTTAAGGAGCTGCTCTTGATCCCAGGTTATTGAGATGCAGTGGCCATAAGCAAGTGGTGATCTGGCACTGGATCATATTTATGAGAGGAGAAATTACCTCTGCCCTCTTTGGGCAGCATCTGGAACTGGGCTTTATCAATTTTATTTTATTTTATTTTATTTTTCTGTGGTACAGGGGATGGAACCCAGGGGCATTATACTTCAGAGCTACATCCCCAGCCCTATTATTTAGTCTTTTTATTTTTGAAATGGTCTCACTGAGTTGTGAAGGGCCTCGCTAAGTAGCTGAGGCTGTCTGCGAGCCGCTATTCTCCTATCCCAGACTCCCAAATGCTGGAATTACAAGCGTGCACCACCACGCCTGGCTGCTTTATCAGTTTTAAACAGAACTACTCCGTAGCATTGGTACTCCACAAGAAGGAAGGCATTGGCGAGCTTCACTTGTCAACATAGAAGAGAAAGGATTCAGCCAGGCGTGGTGGCGCACACGTGTAATCTCAGCATTCAGGAGGCTGAGACCGAAGGATCGCAGTTCGCGGCCAGCCTCAGCTACTTAGTGAGGCCCTCTGCAACTCAGTGAGACCCAGTTTCAAAATAAAGAATAAAAAATAGGGCAAATACCCCTGGGTTCCACCCCCAGACCCACAAAGAGAGAGAGAGAGAGAGAGAGAGAGAGAGAGAGAGAGAGAGAGAGAAAGAAAGAATTCACTTCATATATAGAGATTGGCAGAAGTACACAGGCTGAATTCTGGTAACTCTTTGCCTCCATGAGCAGAGCTTGTTGGGTTTTAAAATTTGGTGAGAGGCAGCGCTGCCGATCTTGGAGCTGACTTTGGTTAATGGCCAGCTGATTGCTTTCCAGGGAGCGGGGTCCATTCCAACTGTCCCCTAGGTCCCTTCCTTAGCCCTGGTTAGCTGGGTCCCAGTAAAATTTACGGTGCTTTACTGTAAAAGCACTTGTACTTGAAAAAGAATTTTCATTCTGTAGCTCAAACCACAGGAGGACTCGTAAGACAGCTGTCTCCCCAGGTGAGACTTCTTAAATGGAAGTTAAGTGCATGCATTTTCAAGAAACTAAACTCCCCTCATATATAATTTAACCTAGAAAAGAAAGCAAAATCGAGAGAGTGGTATGATTACATTGTTTGAGAACTAGTAACTTTACCTCCCCAGTCTGAGGGAAGTCACGCTTACTTTCTCTGTTTGGCATATCTTGAATGCGGGGGGTGTGGACTAAGTGTGATATTGTAATAATAGTGAAGGTTTCTCTAACCATAGCTATGGGCCGTGGACTGAAATAGTAAATTATTCCTAGCAGACTTGAGTGGGCAATAAGACTGCCATCCACTTCTGCTCATAAGACAAAGCAATAGATAAAGAAGAGCTAAGTCACTTAACCCGTGTGGCTGTGTGTGCTGCTAATTATTAACCCCGGGTGCAAGAGAGAGGTTCACCCAGAGTGTAGTTAAATCATTTTTTAATCGAGGTAAACAGTAACCATGTGGACAAGTAGCACTCAAGAAAGTTTTTAATCAGCGGCGTTTAGGAATCACCCAGCCTAATTGCCATAACTTATTAATAATAATAAATAATCTAGTCTCTTTATGGCCCCCGTCTCTGGAGGACGCAGTGCATTAAGGATCTCCAGGGTGTGAATCTCTCAGTAGCTGAGGGGGAGGGGAAGTACCCTTAATGTTGATTCCTAACTGAAGAAATTGGACGTGGGATTAAGAAAAGAAAATTGGAGTTCCTCCTCTTTCCGCATTTTCTTCTTCCCACATCTGAACCACCGACTTACACATGCCCTTTCATCTATCTCTAGGACCAGAAGGGCTCCAGGGGCTGGGGGGCGGGGGCCGGGGAACAGGCTTTCTTTGTTCACATGAATGATGGGGCCGAGGTTTCCTCCCGTGGGGAGTGAGTATGAGCAGAGCTTTGTCTGAAGGAGTTCATTTCCTCTGCACAAGAGTCCCTGGTGTCCTTCGGGCTCAACCTGATTGTGGCTGTAGTGGTCACTGGCGGCTCCCAGCTCTGTGCTTGCGTGATTCTCAATGCCTGGGGGGGTGGAAACGATGGCATTGTCTTATTCTCAGAGTGAATCTCCCCAGCAGACAGACCAGACAGGAGGATGTTTCTATAAATTACCTGGCTTCGTCTTCCCATTACCATGGGGTGGGCATGAGAATATGCCTAGGTCATCAACAAGGAGGTGCCAGCTTAGGGGGTGCAGGTGACCGATCCCCAAAGAGTTCTTTGTGGTTTGTTAGACTGAAGGGAGAGTATCACACTCCCATTCAAGCCCCTTTGGTTTTTATGACTTCTGTTGATGGTTTGGAAGACGGGAATGGTGGACATGAATCCCAGAGTAGAGGACAGAATGAGTATATCGATGGTTAATATATTCTGATGTCCAAAAATTTTGAGAGGGGTAAGATGTAGCTAGATAGCACAGAAACAATCTTCTTCTCATTTTTTCCCCATTCTCTTGTCCGTGAGTCATTGGAGCCTGAGTCGGGACAGCTGTTTTAGTCTAGAAAAGTAGAATTTTGAAGAAGTTACCCAAGCCATTATTATACAGAGCAAGAAGCTAAATGATGCTAAGAATGGAATTTATACCACAGACCGCAAAAGACATAAATTTAGAGTGTAAATTACAAGACAACTCATGTGCAAAATTGTTGCAACATTTATACTAGTGTTTATTAAAATTTACATTTGAATAAAAAGGTGCAACATGTAAATAAGGCTGAAAGAGGTTTTTTTTAAAATCTAAAATAGCTTTTATGAAAATCAAGAGAGATTTTGAAACTCTATGCAGATTTGTCTGCTAAAGTGTGAAATAGACAATAGAATTGGAAGGAATAGGGTCACTGAATCCCTGCCTGAATTTTCCTCCTCTCTACCCACTGACACTTTCCAGTGATCCAAGTCAGCCCTGAATTTCAGAGGAAGTGCTCCTTGTCAAAAGCCACAGAGAGGAGGTGTAGGACTCTGGATGTGAGGCTGGATCCTATCTGAAAGACTAATCTTATTTCACTGTTGTTTTCAAGGTTGGAAGTTTTTGTCAGTATTCATTAGAGGGGAATGATAAATCTCTAATTTGTACTTTGCTAATAATAGTGATGAGCTTTTGTGCTTAATTAAGGTTAAATGAGTCTCATGTAGTCCTGGCTCAGCCTTTAATCTGTGTGTGACCTTGGGAGACATTTCTAATTTATCTGAGACTCAGTTTCCTCATCTGTAAAATGAGGGGGTTGGACCAAGTAAGGGCTGATCAGTCTTTTTCTCCTTCCTTCTGGGCGGTAGAGTACCGTGCCAGGTGGGCAAGACCCAAAAAGGTGATCCGGATGCATTGCTCGCCTCCTCGGGAGCTCAGGGTCTACATAAATAACTAATTATAATATGAGCTATAATTGCCACAAGCACAAATTACTCCAGGAGCACAGAGGCGGAAACCGTGAATTCCCTCTCTGTGGGGCTCATTTTAGGGTGGCTGTGACATTTGAAGGCTGAGTAGGAGGGCTTTTCCAGGTGCGCAGGTTGGTCAGAGGGTGGGTGGTTCAGACGGTGGGATCCCGGAAGCAAACACAGGTGGAGGTGGTATATTTAGAGAGCAGCACGCTCCATTTTTGGTCTTTGGGCAGTGCTGTTTCACTGCTGGGTCCGAATTTGTACTAATGAATTATGGAGGCTAGAAAATTCTGCCTAGCAGTACAGTTAGGTCTTGGTATCTGTGAAGCATTGGCTCCGGTATCCCTGGGAATACCACAGTCTACAGATGCTCAAGTCCCTTATATCAGGTGGCCTAATATTTGCACATAGCCCACTCATGTCTTTCTATATACTTTATATCATCTCCGGATTGCTAATAATGCCCAATATGATGTAAGTGCTATGTAAAGAGTTGTTATACTTTTTTGTGTAGGGAATAATAACAAGAAAAATATCTGAACCTGTTCAGTATAGATTCGGGTTTTTTTTTTTTTTTTTTTTTTTGTAGTACTGGGGTTCCTGGAAGCCCTTCTACCTCCGGGCTACACTCCCAGACCTATTTTATATTTTTATTTGGAAACAGGGTCTCTTAAGCCAGCCTGGCTGGCTTTGAACCTGCACGATCCTCCTGTCTCGGCCTCCCAAGGGCGGGGGTTACAATCATGTGCCCCCACGCCCAGCGTTAGATGCAGTTAAAAATTTTTTTTTCAAGTATTTGACTTGAGGTTGGGTGAGTCTGTGATTTGATTAGACTGTGGAGTGGATGCAGGACTCACAAATACAGAGAGCTGGCTGCTGTATACATTAGAGCCGAGTCAGAAGGTCCTGCAGTCACACTGATGCAGTCCATTTACATCTCGGTTGGCTTTTCTTGAGTGTGTAGGAGAAAGGGTGGCATTTTAGCCAACTCCATGGGAACTGTGAGCTTGCAGCCTATTTTACCTGTGCTATGACCACTGCCTAGGGATGCCCGTGGGAGCATTTGTTTTGAGGTGAATGATACTGGTCATGGGATCATGTGTGCCCAGTTGGAATGGTGTCTCCACCATAGTTCTGTTGGCCTACCAGGTACATCATTCATGGACCCTTAGGTCTTGAATGATGGGAAAATTAGATGTTGATAATAGAGTTCTACTTAGTCCCCCCCTATTTTTATTGGTGAATTTTAATCATTCATCATGATGAAGTTCAGCGTGATAGAGGCATACATGAGCACCACACTTGGTGAGCCCTCCCCTAGCTCCTTCCCTGGCCCTCCCTGTGCATGACATTGTGATTGGCATTGATAAATTTGTATATGTACATCATGTTCATTGAAGTGTTTCCCTCTACTTAGTTTAAAATTTTTTTTTATTGGTGCATTGTAGTCTACGTCTTAATGGAGTACAAGATGGTAGAGGCAAACAAGCACCCATCACTCATTTAGCCCTTCCCCAGTTTCCATCCCATTCCCGTCCCTCCTTCCTTCTTATGTTTGGCTTAATGATTGACATGTTTGTGAATTGATATGGTTATGAATTCACAAACATGACTGATATGTTTGTGAATGTACATCATATATATTAGGAAATTTTTCTCTTCCTCCCATCACCCCCAATTAGGCTTCCTAGTTTTTAAGATGAAAAATAACTTAAATTTTAAATTTATATTAGAAATGTAAGGCGTGTTTATGGTTAAGTTAAAATAATGCTGTACTCTTCTATAAAGTTTTCTAAAAAGATCCCAGATTCCATCTCCTAAAGATAGACAATATTTATGGGACAGTCATCACAAACCTCTCTTCATGTGGCCATACACACAGCTACATAAATAAACTGAAGATTACAATTTCTATTATGCTGTCTGATATTCTCACTACAGTAAAATAAAATCTTTAATTAGCCATTGAATTGACACAATTATCCACTGGGAAGGAATACACAATTTTTGGTTTGATTCTTTGATGATTAGTTAATATCCAGTGTTTTGCAGTTGTAAACAATAATAAATATCCTTGTAGACTTCCTTTATGCCTGTAGTTATGTAATTGAATGAAAGTTCTAGAAGTGGTATTGTTTGGTCAGGGAATGCATGTTCAGTGTATCTGTAGATATTGTCAAACTATCTTCTGTACGTTTTTTTTTCTTTTTTACCTTTTTATAGTCCTGCCCTATAAAAAGTATGGGTGGTGCTATGCATATCTGTCTTGAAGCTACTGAACAAGAAAGGATGAGTAGGTTCAGAGAATACATTTGGGGGTACTTGGTAGGCAACAGAGGCAGGGTGAGCTCAAGTGCACACTGGGGTTGTCAAAAAGTACTTGGCCTGTCCACATCGGTGTGTAAATATGTTCAGTGCAATTCCTAACTACCAAACACTGCAATAATCCAAATATCCACTAGAATTAGAAATGTAGACTAATCTAGGTAGCAGTGGGCATGAATGATCTACTATGGGATACAGTATAGATGACTTTCATAATGACTGTTGAGCAAAGAGGCCAGACACAGAAAAGAATCTATGCCCATCAGTCCATTTATACCAAAGTCAAAGACAGGCAAAATGGATTTGATGGTCTTACAAGCCGTGCTGGTGGTTGCCCTGAGGGAGATTTTAGCAAAGGCTTGTGTTTTTTGCTAGATGTGATTTACTAGTGCTTGGAAGAATGCTTGGCATGTAGTAGCCTCTCAAACATTTGTTGAAAAAAATACAGTGACATTTTCTAACTTTCTAACAGACTTTACCTAGAATTTACTATGAAGACATAAAGGTTGTTAGTCATAGGTTATAATGTAATGAACTCATACCCATTTTATTTATAGGACTTGAATATAGAACTGTATCCATAGATCCTTTTCTATTTATTCTCTTATATGCCATTGCTGTCTTTATGGTTATTTTTAAAATAATCTGGCGGTGTAGTAGTGGGTAAGATGATGGTGTTGGAATCAGACAGCTTTGAGTTTAATCCTGAAACCTGCTTGCTCCTCTCTAGTCTTGGATGAGTCACTGAACTATCTGGAGCCTCAGTTTCCCCATCTGTAAAGTGATAATGATACTAGAGCCTACTTTCTACTTTGTAAGACTATTATGAAAATATTAATATGAATGTTAATAATAACCACCTGTGGGTCCATGTTTACTAGGTGCCAGGTACTTTTCTAAACCCTCAAAGCTGGTGAGCTTGTGGCAAAATGTTGAATCTTTCTCATACCTTCTACCAATTTTATGGCTTAGCTAGCTGGAAGTCAGAAAGTTCAAAGTGTTGAACCAGGATTTGGACCCAGGCAGTCTTCTTCCACAGCCTGAGTTCAAGAGAAGACTAGCAAAAGAGTGCTCAGCTGTGAGCATAGGTTAGGGAATTACCACATTGTCTTTTTCAACATCATTAATAATATTTTTTCCTTTTCTCTCTCCCCACCCTTCCTCTCTCTTATTTTTTCCCTCTCCTGGCAGATGTTTTTCAGCAAGGTAAGTAAGTCTTACTGCCTTTTGCCTGCTCTTCTGTTGGCTGCTCTTGGGTTATGGGGCATCACCTTCTCCATGTAGACTTTGGGTGGTGGATGTTATAAGATCAGTGGCCTCTGAAGTACCGTCAGCCTCCCTGGGCCTCTGCTGTTTGGCCTTTGCTACATCCTCCAAAGCATGCATGGGGGGTCGGGAGAAATTGGACAGTTGGGGCAGGTGGAAAGGGGAGCCGTGTATGCTCAGCCCTGGCAGGGGCACAGAGCCGCGGGTAAGGCTGATGAGGTGCCTCTGGAGGGGGCTCAGGTGCAGGGCTCCTGTTCTCTCAGGGCTCCTGCACCAGGGCCAGCTACCATGTGGTCGGGGCTTCCTGTGTCAGTATAAGTGGAGATTTCTTTGTCAAGAAACATGTCCTTATTTTGGAGGTGTGGCAAGACCATGCTTTAAACCCAGCAGTGCCTGACCACCTTTCCAACTGAATAAGAGTGGGGTGAGAGCATGCAGGGTCATCTGTTTTACAAGCTGAGATCCTGAATTCCCAGGCTAAACTGAAAAGCAAAGCTGAACTCCACACTGTATCCGGCTCATGGTTTCATCCCCACTTGGGATGCAAAGCCTCTGTGCTCTGGGACATGGAAGGGAACTCATGGGTCACGGAGTCATTGAACCTTCCAGACACACATTATGGAAGAAATTCCTCTCCATCCCATCCTGACACCTCTGGGCAAAAGCGCCAGGGCTTCGCCGTTTGTGTTCAAGCTGGGAAACACGTTTGTAGCACACGTCTGCAGCGTCTTTCTGGAATACGGGGCTGGCTGAGAATAAAAGAGACTGGTTCAAAAATACAGCCAGGAGCTCCATAAATAGCTTGCAAACACTTTCACAGGCTTGATATTTTCACAACTCTTACTGCAACCCCAAACACGCAGCACGTGCTATGGAGAATCTGTGTGCGTGGATAGAAGCGCGGTTGTGGGTAACAATGAGGGTTCTGTTGTGTTGTTTTTTAAGAGTCTGGAGTCATAGACCTACTTTTATAAATAATTCATAAATCCCAACAAGCTATAAGTAATAAGTTCCATTTGGCTAGAGACTAAGAGACGAGCAAAATTGAAAAGGTGCCGCGACTCTTGGCGTGATAAAAGTGCTACTGTCGGGGCCCTTTGCTGCAGTGAGCTTCCTTCCTTGACGAATTGGGGGTTCAGTGAGCTGCTCTGGGAGGAGAATGCTTTTTTTTTCTTTCTTAACTGGAATGCAAACAGCACCCAGTGATGAGTTACATTTCTGTCTTTGAAACACAGAACACTTGAGTATGGAAAGTCTTTCTGGAACATGTGTTCCGAGGCCCCTGGCCAAGGGGGGTAGAGAGGAGCCTGTCTCAGATCCGGCCTTTCTGTGCACAATGGCGAGCCTTCATGGGTGTTGTAATTGGTAGGGGAAAAAAAAGGCCGATCAGCCTGCCCATGTCAAGTTTGACTCCTTTTTTCATCAGTCATGCCATTCGGTGGACGGGACTTGCCTGTCAATAGCAATGATATGCAGAGCAAAAGTTATAATCATCTACAAATCACTGGCTATTGAGGCTTAATAGCATCTGCCAGAGACGGAAGCCTATAGCTACGCGTCGCCCTGTGTGATGGTGGGCGGCCGCTCCTTTGTAAGACATTACCAGGATGGGGAGAACCGAACTTGCCTTTTGTGAATTATTTACGTGGCTCTGGCCGTAGAGGACCATGTGATATGGAGACACATTCTCAGAAACGATGGCCAAGAGCTCACTGGCTGGTACCCCTCCTTACCTTTGTTGCTGGCCATTCTGCCTGTGGAAATAATGCGCTGGATAATTTTCAGCTGGTGTGACAGTCACCGGAGACCAAGACATAATATTCTGTGTATTACAGACAGAATCTAAAAATGCGATCTCTTCAGCATCTTCTGTGGTTGAAACTCTATGCCAGAATAGTGCCGTTAGCCTGAAACGTGGGGGTGATGAATTTGTTCTAGGAATAAATGAGCATGCCCCTGTGTGGCTTCCAATGAACAGATGCCACTGGCTTCTCTTTTGAAGCCCCTCCACACAGTGACCACTCAGGGTGGCCCTGGCCTCCTGAACATGCCCTGGGCATCCAGACCCTGCCGGTTTGGGTTTGTCCAAGGAGTGGGGCTGGTGGGAGAGATGCTGCTTTTGCATGTGGGTGCTTCTGGCAGTGATGGGGGAGGCCTGTCTGCCCCGGGGAAGCGCCTGCAAGTTTGCACTGCTGTGTACCAGGCAGGCAGAAGAGGAAGCAGGCTTGCTGTTGACAACATCAGACGTTCTCAGAGGAAACAGAAGTTATTTCCTCTGGATTGCATTATCTTTTCTTTCACGACAGATCGATCTTGTTGTGGTAGGTGACAGGACAGCAGTGCTTGCTGGGGTTTTTCTGCTGCGTCCGTGGCCGGTACACGTGGGAGTGTGTCTCTACCCTGCTCCAAGGGCGTTTTATTGCTTTCTTTGATTCTTTCATTTTTAAATGCCACTTGCAGTGGCGCTTAGACCACAAGGTTTGAGGATGGTCAAGGACCAGTGGGCCTGCACCTGGGCCTCTCTAAATAAGAGCTCCAGGGCCACAAGGCCACACGTTCAAGGACCCTCGATGGACCCACATTCCCTGTTGTCTACCTGAGCTGCTGGCCATTCAGAAGTTCCTAAGTGCCACAGGATTGCTCTTTAAAACATCCCGGGCGATGGGAAATGCCGCATGTGCCCACATGCCTGGCATCTCCAGTGTGAGAGCACTTTTATGCCACTTGTTTGTAATGGTGAAGTTGGGAACGCGCACACACACACGCACGCATGCACACACACACGCCTCATTTGAGCTTACTGAAGTGCCTGCGAATGCTCGTCTATAGACGCTACCTTGCTTCTGAAATCGAACAGAAAGCAAGCAAGCAGCTTGGAAATCAGAGCAGTATCTACTCAGCGAGGCATTCAAAACCATAAGTGGCCGCAGCACGAAGATTTCACCATTGGCTTGATGCTCTCCATGCCATCGGCTCAAGTCCCTGAAAGACTCTGGAGACCACAGAGGCCTAGCCGTTCTCTCTCTCCGCACTTTCCTGGAGCTGGGATCTTGCCAGTGGGAGGTTTCTCCTCCCTCCAGTGTGGGTCACTTGTGATACCTCTCAAACACAGTGCACGACATGGCCATTCTGCAGCTGTGAGTCGGTACCAGGAAATTTCTGGGCCTTGTGATGGGGGTGTGAGTAAGAAACAAAAGCCCCTGTTCTCAGGGAGCTTACAGTTTAAGCTGGGGGCATTGGGTGGCCAAGCAGGCAAGAAAAGGAAGGTGTATTCAGAGAGGGGTAAGGAAGGAACTACGTCAGGGTTACATGCTGATGGCTCAAGGGCTGCTTTAGATGGCATGGCCAAGGAATGACTAGGAGGATGGGTCAGTTATCGGGGACCTGGGAGAATGGTAGGGGTCATGCAAGGGGACAGTCAGACTCCTGGGATGTTGGGTCTGGGCAAGGAAGTCAGGTGGCTCTTCAGCAGAAGAATGGTGTGATCTCATTTATATGTAAACACGGCCCTACTGGTTGCTGTCAATGATGCAGGGCACATGAAAACCAGGACCTGGCTGAGTGCAGAGTGGCTGGCCCAGTTGAACCAACCACAGATGAAAGATGTAGACAGGCCTTCATCGGTTACATCTATATTGAACATGTGTAGTTTATTTTTCTTGTCATTACCTCCTAAATAATACAGTATGACAGCTATTTCCATGGCCCTTAGATTGTATGAGATATTGTAAGTCACCTAGAGATGATGTAAAGCATGCAGGAATATGTCATAGGTTATGTACAGGGTCATTGTACCATTTTATGTGAGAGGTTTGAGCATCACAGTTCTTGGAGGGGAAACATTCCGTATGTGCCAAAGGGTGACTACATATGAAATAAAAATATATCTCACGTCTATATTTCTAACCTGAGCTAAGTATGACACAGAGGAGGGGTTGTGAAGACCAAGGCCTCCAGCACTCCTGCAGGAAGGGAAGGAGGACTGTTCCTACAACTCTGGTCTTCTAAGGCCATGTGCCCATTTGCTATTCCCAGCTCCATAGGTTGAGGCCAGAATTTGAAATAGGCAGGAATTTGAGTCCACAATGGACAGTTGCCAGAGGCATTCAAGAGAAGCCAGAAATCTGGGGCTGTATGCAAAAATTTATGGTGTGAAAGCTTCTAAATAAGTGTAAACAAATCAGGTGTAAACTGAGATTTGCGTCCAGAGTGGCCTCTGACCTCGGGTTGGTGGCCAGGGTGTAGGAGAATCAGCTTTGCTGTCAACAAAGTTGTTGTCTATTTGGGGGGATCTTGGACTTAGACCCGTTGCTCTGCCCTCTGGCCTCAGTCTCCTTATCTGTCAAACAAGAGAGTTGGGGTGAGTGCTGACCCTACGGGCTTTCCACCAGTGTTCTATCTTGAGAAGTTTTAAATGGATTTGAGTTGATATAGACTTAGCCCATAGTGTCCAGGTTTTGGCCACTCTCTAGAGGACTTGGTGACATTGGAGGCTTCCCTTGTGACCGAGCTCTGAGGTTAGAGAATGTGCTTTCCAGACATGAAGTCTGCTCACATGGCCATTTTGAAACATCAGCTCTTTCCCATATGAATAAATACTGGAATTCACAACGGATAGCAATGCTTTTTATTAATTTGAATAGGACAATAAATCATAGTTTGGTTTCCTGCAGGTGAGCCAAGCCTGTTAATTGTTGGGGTGGGCTTGCGTTGACAGGGGACCACTGCCATTTATAACCAGCTTGACTTGAGCTCTTTTGCATATTTCAGACTTACTGGTCAAAGCGCTGAGGCTGCCTCTTAGTTTTCCCAACCCCCTCAGAAAAACCCATCTATTATGTATTAAAAAAAAAAGCTACAAACTCTTAGCCAGGAATTATGATCCCCCTGATGTTTCACTTTGTGAAATAATTGCTTTCTTTATGAGTATGGGATTCTGGTGAATGAATTAAATCTGTTGTCATCATGGCCAGGTAAACATTCCAAGTTGTGTGTGATGGCTGACTAGTAAATGGGAAGAATGCATGAACACTTTTATGATGGAATATGGTTGATTTTCTGGCCACATTTCTTATAAGACTATGTTAATTTCCTTATTCTGTCCAGAATCCGTAGAATAATCTTTAAATTTGTGTGTGTGTGTGTGTGTGTGTGTGTGTGTGTGTGTGAGTGAGAGAGAGATACTAGAGATTAATTCCAGGGATGCTCTACTTCTCTGTTACATTCCAGTCCTTTTTTATTTTGAAATAAAATCTCACTACGTTATTGAGGGCTTCACTAAGTTGTGGAGGCTGACCTCCAACCTGCACTCCTCCTATCTCAGGCTCCCAAGTATTGAAATTACAAGTATGCACCACCCTGGCTGGCTCAGAATCAGTAGTAAGAAATGTAGTAAGAATCAGTCATGTAAAAAATACATCTATATTTACAGCTTAAACTGAACAGTATCACCACTTAACTGTACATGGACTTGCTTTATTTTGTTTTGTTTTTTGATGTGAGAAAAAATAAAAAACTGTATTTATAGATTTATTTTTTGTGGTACTGGGTATGGAACCCAGGAGCATTCTACCTCCAAGCGACACCCCAACCCTATTTTTTATTCTTTATTTTGAAATGGTCTCACTGAGTTGCAAAGGGCCTCACTGAGTAGCTGAGGCTGTCCGTGAACCGCGATCCTCTGGCCTCAGCCTCCTGAATGCTGGAATTACAAAAAAACTGGATTTGAATAGACACATTTTCTGAGACCTTTCATCAGCCTCCACGTGAGCTGTGCGGGGCTGTGTGCCCCTTGCCAGGTAACTGCAGTGGGTCTTCCCCTGAAGCAGATTCATTGAGTGCCCATTCAAATCTGAGGGCATTAGTTTGGGGTGAAATCCTAATCTCTTTACCCACAAACGTGTTTCAAAATTGCCATATCCATAAAGGAGAAACTTAGAATTTTTTTTTTTTTTTTTTTTTTTTTTTTTGGTGGCACTGGGGTTCCTGGAAGCCCTTCTACCTCCAGGCTACACTCCCAGACCTATTTTTACATTTTTATTTGGAAACAGGGTCTCCTAAGCCAGCGTGCGCGGCTGGCTTTGAACCTGAGCAATCCTCCTGTCTCTGCCTCCCAAGCGCGGGGATTACAAGCGTGCGCCACCACGCCTGGCCTAGAAACTTAGAATTTTGTGTCGAGATGATTATTTCTAAGAGTAGTTTGTCTTTAAAAAGATTTCCTGAGCGCTGGGCGTGGTGGCGCACGCTTGTAATCCACACGCTTGGGAGGCAGAGACAGGAGGATTGCGCAGGTTCGAAGCCAGCTGTGCTGGCTTAAGAGACCTGTTTCCAAATAAGTATAAAATAGGTGTCTGGGAGTGTAGCCCAGAGGTAGAAGGGCTTCCAGGAACCCCAGTACCACCAAAAAAAAAAAAAAATTCCTGAGATAACAAGATTGCCAATATTTGTTACCGCCTGGATTCCAAGCATTGGGCTAGGTACTTTGCATGTGTTTTTCTCATTGAATCCCCATTTGAACATTATGAGATAACTGAGGAATAAAGTAGAATTGACCTTCCTGCCCATGGTTACATAATCAGTGAATGGGGTAGCCAGAATTATTTCTGATAGATTTTATTTTATTATTATTTTTTGTTTTTTTTTTATTTTTTGGTGGTACTGGGGTTCCTGGAAACCCTTCTACCTCTGGGCTACACTCCGAGACCCATTTTTATATTTTTACTTGGAAATAGGCTCTCTTAATCCAAGGAGGCTGGCTTCGAACCTGCACTATCTTCCTGCCTCCGCCTCCCAAGTGGGGGGATTACAAGCATGTGCCACCACGCCCAGCAGATAGATTTTATTTTTATAGATCATTTTTACAGTTATGAAAAACTATGAAGATAGCACAGAGAGGTCTCATCTACCCTGTGTCCAGTTTTCCCTATTATCAGCATTGTGATGGAATAAAGAGGTGGGAACTCCAGGAGATGACTACGTTATGAGGACCCCACCCTCATAAAGGAGATTAGTGCTGTGTAGAAGAAGCTGGAGGGAGTCCCTTTTCCTTCCTGCTCTGTGGGGACACACCTAGAAGATCCCCTCCGTGAAGCAGAGAACCAGCCCTCATCCGACACCAGATCTGCCAGCATTCTGATTTTGGACTTCACACCTCTTCAGAAGATCACCATAGAGATTGATGTGTAAAATTTGACAGCCCAAATATTCAGATTACAGCAGATAATTTCTCGGGTTTTCTTTGTGTTTGAATGACCTTGACCATTTTGAGTCAGGTAGAGTGTAGGCTACCCCTCTTGGAACTTGACTGATGTGTTTTTATGACCAGACTGGGGTTATAGACATGGGGGAGGAAGCTCACAGAGGTCAAGTGCCGTTTTCACCGCGTTCTATCAAGGGCACACACTCTGGGCGTGATTTGTACTATGAATGTTGCTCTTGAGCACTCGGCTGGAGTAGCATTTGCCACACTTCTCTGTGAAGTCACTCTTCTTCCTCCTGTCCATAGGGAAATCTTGGGAAGGAAGTTGCAGCCCACCCTCGAGGGTGAGTACTTGTGTTCCACCTCCTGAGGGTAGAATGTCTGCATCGAGTATTCTTTTGCACTCGAGATTTGCCTCCCACCCTTCATTAAAATGTAATCAATCATTAGTGTCAATATGGGCTCATGGATATTTATTTTATACTTGGACTTATAATTCAATACTGTTTATTTTCTTTCTCATTTTGTTCCAGCTTTGGCCATTCATTGGCCCCTAGGTCCATTTATTTGTTTGTTTACTTAGGGTAGTTGGATTGAACCCAGGGGTGTTCTACCTCTGAGCTACATCCCCAGCCCTATTTTATTTTTTAAATTTTGAAACAGGATCTTGTTAAGTTGGTAAAGCTGGCTTCGAACTTGTGATCTTCCTGTCTCAGCCTCCCAAGTACTAGGATTATAGGCACGCACCATCACACCTGACTCCCTATGCCCCCGGAATGTGTTTCCTATAGCGATGATTTGGAGTGCTCCTGTAATATGGCTCCATGCTCCAGGCCTATTTCCTACTCCGATTGTATTAGTCATTTCTCCAAGGAGTCCTGGCTCCTTTTATTACAGAATGATGCTTGGACTGGTGTGCCATTTCTTTTAGGCCCTCTCAGATGACAGAACAAAGAAATGTGTGTGTACATCCTGTGTGTATACGCACATCTGTAAATGTTTCTGTGTGCAACCACATGTGTCTGTATGATAAGCACGAGTTCTTAGCCGTGCTTTATTGCTGGCCCATCGTCGCGTGGATCACGCACTCTAGCTTCCTTCCATTGCTTATCTGGAAATTCTCATTTCACAGTAGACACCTGGGCTGGGATGTGAACCCAGATAATTTGACTTGGGCTCTTGCCATTCACATTCATTGGCCCGACTTTTGCAAAAAGGCTTTCATCTACTTCCAGTGCGACAAAGTCACAGATCGTTGACCCTTTCTAAGGCCTAGCATGACTGCTTAGATACAGGAGGGCAAGTTCACTGGGTGCCTCTGCTTTCACAGCAGACCAGGCCCCTTATGACCCCGAAATCCTGTTCTAGCTTTACAAGCTGCTCAGTGCATTTGCCTCTCCTAGAGCAGAGGCTCCTTGCATGAAGCCTCTTTTTCTCCTCCTCCTCCTTACATTATTGGTGCATTGTAATTATACATCTAGTAAGATTCAAAATCACATGAACAAACACAAACACTGGCCTTGGTGTGATTCCCTTGAGGTCCATTCCTACAGCCCCAGTCATTTGCACTTTTTCTCGTGACCTAGGCAAGCCAGGGATAAAAATCTCGTCTGTTTATAAGTGACTGAGTGCTTAAACCCCTGTTCTTTCCCTTGATGGATCAGTCTTCCCTGGTGACCAGGACAGAGCAAGTTTGTGCTGGAGACAGGTTATGTAGACTCAGGTGTTTCTTTTCTGGGCAGGAGAGTGGTCCTGTGTGTAAGTGGTTGAGCTTGTTGTGGGTTTGGGCTGGGACCCACCTACCAATTTCCCCCAGCTTCCTCTTCTGATGCCCCTTCTCAGATATCTGCGCCAGTGCACAGCCCCCTCCAGGCAGAGGGATGTTCTGACTCCAAAGCCAGCCCTGCTATCTGCGGTCATCAGCTGGTAGATGGAGCACCTGCAGGAGCACGTTGATTTTGACTTCTAATTCCCTTTCTCATTCCCTCCAGTGTACTTGTGCCCCTCTGGCCCAGCAGTTAGAAATGGAACTGTGGATGCCAGGGAGCCCTGGTCCCACTGCTCTTGGAACCTGACTTGTTGGAAGCCACAAAACCTTTCATATGAATGTAGCTGGAATTGTCTCTTGGGAATCACTGGATGAGTTGACAGAACCAAGTTCTTCATATTTTACAGTAGATTTGAAGGCACTACTGTAAAATAGAAGGTCCCCTGCTCTGAATGTGGGTCCGCATGGACAAGAGCACTCATTTCTTCTAGGAGGCCCTGGGCCACACCGCCTTGAGCCATGGCTCCACCTTCGTTTCTAGCGCTCCTTCCTTCTCCCACTTTGCCCCATCAGCCTGCACCAGATCAATCCCCATTCTTCCACGTGCTGGTCCACCTCTCTGTGCCTTTGCTTCTGTTGATCTCCCCTGTCTGGAATGCTGCTTCTTTTCTCTGCCACCACCCTTAGTCAGACAAGCCACCCGCTGCCGTCCTAGCCCTGTGCATGCTTGTCTTCCAGCGTGTGAGGGAGAGTTCCTTTGATTTCCACACAGTCCTCTACTGTCTTTTTATCATGATATTCTTGGCCATGGTGACCTCTGACCTGGACATCACTGAGAAGTGCTGCCCCGCTCCCCTCTCTCCTACTCACCCAGCCCCAGGCCAGGGGCTGGGCCTTGAACCCCCGACTACCATTGCTGTCACCTCCCCACCCTCCATCTGCACTTTCCACATGCTCTCATCTGGTCTGTCCAAAATATCTCACTTTATCATCAAAGTGAGTTCCTGTAAAGAAGGGAGCTCGCCTTTTTTTTTCTTTTGAGTCCCCAGCAGCAAATGTGGTACTGAACATGTAGTAGGTGCTCTCGGTAGATGTTTGATGAAAAAAAGTGGAAAACATAGCAAGATTCAGGGCAACCAGCAGAGAGAGAGAGACAGACAGACAGACAGAGAGAGAGAGAGAGAGAGAGAGAGAGAGAGAGGAGAGGAGAGATTTTCTGTCTGTGGTGGGTGTGTACACACGTATGCACACATGCATGTCTGCTACACATTTCTCTTTGACAGCCTAAGTGTTTTCTGAAGTTGAGGCAGAATGCTGGCATGTAATAGATGCCACACGGACAGTCAAGCAGAAAGTCATGCCCTATTCTTCAGAACCCAAACCTCTCTCTGTTTCTCCATTGCTCTTTTTATTTGGTGGTGGTGGTGGTGGTGGGATTGAATTTAGACTTAGAATGAGTCATCAAACATTTACCTGTTCAGATCTGTGCAGGGCCTGAACAGGTGCTCTGGGGACTTAGCAGCCATGGCCTCTGCCTTCCAAGAGCTGTGTGTCCACTCCCGGTGCTGCAGGCAGTGACGGAGAGTGGCCCTGTGAGCTGGGAAAGGCTGCTCGGTGTTTTTGGAGATGGCTTTGAAGGAAGGGGAAGGTCTGAGTGGGCAGGACAAGGGCAGACCTGACCTAGGGGTGGATGGAACCCTGGAAGGATAGTCTGAATGGACAAGAAGACAGAGACACGCACAGTACTGTGTTTATGAGATGCTGAGAGAGCAGTGAACCCGGCAAGTTCTGGGTTGGGATCTGACGGGGCTGGTTATGGAGCCTTTACAAACTATTTCTTGCCAGAAACATTTTCCCCCTCATGTCCCTGAACGTTCCAAGTATGATCAAAAAGATTTTGCCTACCAAATGACTAGTATTGGCTGTTGGGTTTTCCCATCTTTTATTACCCACTTTATGACTTCATTACTCAAGCTATTCAGCATACCTGATCAGCAGACTGACTGCCAAGCCAACGACTGACAAAATTCCAGTCCATTAAGATAAAGCTTGATATTTTAGATAACTTGAGCAATGACTTTCTTGGTCATTTTAAAATCTAGACAGCAGAGTTTAACTTTGCTCCTGGAAGCCCCAAAAGCCATTGCAGCTTTTTTGAGCAGAGAATGAGCATGCCCTGTGCCTATCTCAGAATGGTCCCTGTTCTATAAAATTTGCCTATTCTTACTTAGTGGGTGCTGGGCACATCAAGGGCTCCATGTATTTCCTCCTTCGAATCATCATGCTAGGGACAGGATGTTTGTGTTCCTCCAAAATTCATATTTTAAAATCCTAACTCCAAGGTGGACGTTAGGAGCAGGGCCTCTGCAGGGCAATCAAGTCAATCCTCGTGATAGGGATTACTGTCTCTTCAAGAAGAGACACAGCTCTTCCGCTTCTGCTGCTTGAGGAGATAGCAGAGATGGCTGTACAAACCAGGAGGAGGGTCCTCACCAAGACCTGGCTTTGGTCTTGTGTTTCCCAAATCTTTAGAACTAAGAGGTAATTGTTGTTTAATAAGCATTTGTGGCTTATGGTCTTTTTTTTTTTTTTTGTGGTACTGGGGGTGGAACCTGGGGGCATTCTACCTCTGAGCTACACCCCCAGTCCTATTTTTTATTCTTTATTTTGAAACAGAGTTCCATTGACTTGCAAAGAACCTCACTAAGTAGCTAAGGCTGTCCGTGAACCATGATCCTCCCGTGTCAGCCTCCCAAATGCTGGGATTACAAGCATGCGCCCCATGCCTGGCTCTTACGGTCTCTTGTTAGAGAAGCCCAAGCCAAGATGAGGCAACTCCATGAGGGTCACATGCATGTTAATCATGATTTTTGGCTTCATTTTTCAGAAGGTGAAATAGATTCAGAAAACTTAATTAATTTCACTTTGCAGAAGGTCTTACAGCTAGTGAAGGACTGAATCTGAGTTCAGACCCAAGCATTTGGTCTGAATTCTTAATGACTGCCTTACACAGTCATCTTGGAGAGACCAGGAGACCAAGGTGTGCTTGCCAGTGGATCAGGATAAATAGTGCCAAGCCCCAGAGAAATGAAAGCTTCTGTCCAAGAAGATGACTCACGCCCTGATCTTCATGGCAGCTCATTAACGATAACTCATTAACAGCCCCATGCTGGAAATAGCCCAGGTTTCCACCAGCAGGAGAAAAGACAAAGTGTAGTGTGCTTATAGAGTGGAGTACCACTCAGCAGTAAAAAGGAGAAAAGTATTGAAGCCCAGCTTGATGAGGTTCCAAAACATTACAGTGAGTGAGGAAGCCCTTCATCTTGGTCTTCCAACCTCAGCGTTCTTGTTGGCCACACAATTTAGAAGAGGGAAAATTTGTTCACAGTTTTTTATTTTTTTTATTTTTGCGGTACTGGGAATTGAACTCAGGGGCATACCTCCGAGCCACACCCCCAGCCCTTTTTTTTATTATTTATTTTGAAACAGGGTCTCACTAAGTTGTGGAGGGTGTCTGCGAACCTGCGATCTTCCTGACTCAACCTCGCAAGTACGGGGATTACAGGCATGCGCCACCATGCTTGGACACTCACAGTCTTTTTGAAGATTCCACAGTTCAGTCTATATTGGGTAGTTTGCAGAGCTCAGGGCATGGATGTTGGAAGCAGCGGGAGGGAAAGAGCAAGGGTTATGTGCTCAGATCACAGAAGCTGGAAACAAGAGCAAGCAAGCAAGCAAGGGGATTCAAAGGCAATAGCACAGCCCCCTAAGGCTACACCCCACCTGCCTGGGTTACCACCCGGTGAATCTATTACAATGGGTTCATCCACTCATGAGATTACCCTCTTGACCTAATTATAGCAACTCTGAAAATTAACACATGAGCTCTCCAGGGAACATAATACGCTTCCCCAAAGGGGTCACTCTGTAGAGTTCATTCATATGAAATTCTAAAAACTAACCAATAATGGAAAAACAAACAAACAAATGAACAAACACTTACGTGCATTGATTGCTTCTGGGGAAATGGTAGTGGAGATCTGCTTGGAAGAGGCAAGAGGGAACCTTTTGAACTGATGGTCTCTCTCTCTCTCTCTCTCTCTCTCTCTCTCTCTCTCTCTCTCTCTCTCTCTCGGTCTCTGTAAATTGCTGAAGGTCTCACTAAGTTGCTGAGGCTAGCCTCAAATCTGTGATCCTCCTGCCTCAGCTTCTCAAGTACTGGGATTACACATGTATTTGCACTACCGTACCCAGCTCGTCTATTTTCATAGGGTTTGGAATATACTGTTGTGTGTATTGGTCAAAACTCAGAATGTACACTTAAGATTTGGGCATATTACTGTGTGTGAATTTGAACCCAAAGAAGAAAAACCTAAGCCAGGCGTGGTGATGCATGCTTGTAATCCCAGTACTTGAGAGGCTGAGATAGGAGGATCGCAGGTTCATGGTCAGCCTCAGCAACTTGTGAGGCCCTCTGCAACTTAGTGAGACCCTGTCTCAAAATTAAGAATAAAATAGGGCTGAAGGTGTAGCTCAGAGGTAGAATGCCCCTAGATTCAATCCCCAGTACCACACAAAAAATGAAAAACCTGTAAACAAATAATGAACCCTGGTGAACGATGTGCCCACTGACCTCTAGAGCAAGTGTACTGATGATTGCAATTTATTATGAAATGCTTCCAAAAATACATCAAGTTTATTTACTGCTGGAGGGATAGAAGGGTAGGTGGATGGATAAATGTGTGGTAAAGCAAATGCAGAACCCTGTTAAACATGGCAGAACCTGGGTGGGAGGTGTATGAATGGTCATCATGAGATTCATCTAACTTTGCTATGTACTTGAAAACTTCATATAAAGTGGAAAGAAAGAGGGCAGGAGAGAGAGAATGAGAGTATGAGAGAGAGAGAGAGAGAGAGAGAGAGAGAGAGAGAGAGAGAGGAGAGAGAGAGAGGAAGGATATGAGAATGAACATGAGAGAGGATATGAGAATGAACATGCACAGGTGCCAGGGCTCTGCTCTCACATCATGGGGGCTAGAAGCAAGAGAGAGCAGGCGAATGGATTCCCTAAGGCCACGTTCCCAGGGACCCACCTTCTCCAGTCACATTCCACCCGCCTAAGGTACCGCCCAGTAAATCCATTACCATGGATATATTCAGTGATGAGCTCTTCAGGGGACATTCTGTATCTAACCATAACAGTGCTGCATTTACTTCTGATGTTGCAACAGATGACTGCAGACAACTGAAATGTATTTTTCCCCCGTACTGGAGACCAGAAGTCTGAAATTGAGGTGTTGGCAGGAACATGCTTTCACTGACGCTTCTAGAGAGAAGGCGCTTTCCTTGCCCCTACCCAACTTCTGCTGGTTTTTCAGGGTCCTAAGCTGCAGCTGTGTGGCTTCCATGCCCCCCCCTTCATTTTCACATGGTCTTTATTCTCTTCACCTTAGGAAGATACCAGCCATTGTAATCTATTATGACTGTATCTTAATACAGATATATACAAAGATTCTATTTCTAAATAAGGTCATATTCTGGGGTTCAGGGTGGACATGTGCTTGGGGGGAAACTATACAGCTTTTATAGATGACTCATTAACCTGGGCGATCAAAATAAGGGGGGGGGGCTCACTCAGGGAAGACCAGGGAGGAAGAGAGAAAAGGAAACGGGAAATTGGATAACATTAGACAAGAAGGCAAGGGGGCTTGCAGGATGGGGCCACGTCTCAACCATACGCCTCTCTATCCATTTATCTCCTGAATATCTTCAAGAATTAAAATGTAAATCTCAGAAATTAAATCCATGGGTACAGTGTAAACAGAGGCTCTTGCAGAGCAGACGAAGCTGTTCTCCTTCCTGGTTAAACAGTCACGGGAGGAAAACCACGTCTGTGCACGCAGGTTTTATTTGAGATGGATTAAGGCTCGTGATGAGCGACTCTCTGAAGGATTGCAGGTGCGGTGCTCATAAACCCACAAAAGTTCAGCTCCTTATCTGCAGCTTATCCAAACCGAAGGAAACCTTTTAGGCTGGCCGGGAGGTTAGGGACCTCCAGCAGCTGAAAGTTAATATCCTGCATCAGGAAACCACCTGTGTGGGGTGTGGGGGAGGAAAGAGGGAGGTCCATAAATGAATGCACTCTGATCAGAGACCTTCTGTGGTTTGGGGCTTCCTGGGCTTGGACCACCCAGTCTCTTCCGTGGCTGGATTACACATGCAGCCTTTCAGCCCCCGTGGAGAGGGACTTCCTGCCGGCTAGTTCCTGGGATCTTCTGCTGCCCTCCGTTCTCACACAGGCCTGCAGGACCTCCACCAGCCACCTGCTGTTCTCACATCTCCCCCTTACTGCTGGAGTCTCCCCCACACCGTGCCCCGGCAAGTCCTCAGGCTTCCATTTGGCTCTTTGGACATGTGGTCCAAGCTCACTCATCTTTCAGGGCCCCAGAACATCCCTCCTGTGGCTGGCTGTTCCTCGTTACATAGTAACCTCTTCAGAGATGCCTCTTTTTGCCATCTTGGCTAAAGCTTTAACCCCCCCCCCCCAATGAATCTCACTTCTTCACTTAATTTTTTTTTTTTTTTGTAGCACTGGTAGTAGGTTGATATTAGGTTTTGACGTATATACTTGGGGGCACAAACATTTAGACTAAAGTAGGATCTTGAGATAAAATCATAGATGATGATGATGATGATGATGATGATTTGTATGTGATACTGAGGATTGAACCCAGAGACAGTCTACCTCTGAGCGATACCCTCAGCCCATGTTTTCTTTTGTGGTACCAGGGGTGGAACCCAGGGGCATTCTACCTCTGAGCTACATCCTAGAACTATTCTCTAGTCTTTTTTTTTTGAAACAGAGTTTCACTGAATTTCAAAGGGCCTCTCTAAGTAGCTAAGGCTGTACATGAACCCTGATTTTCTAGTCTCCACCTCCCGAATGCTGGGATTACAAGCGTGTACCACCATGCCTGGCTTCCCATTTTTTATTTTTATTTTGAAACAGTGTCTCACTAGGTTTTGCTGAAAGTCTCACTGCTTGCTGAGGATGTCCTCAAACTTGTGATCCTCCCGTCTCAGCCTCCTAGGTACTGGGATTACAAGTGTGCACCACCAAGCCCAACTGAAATCCTCGATTCAGAGTAGTTCCTAAATCCAACGACTGGTTGTCCCAATGAGAAGGGAGACGGCACAGAGAGGAGGGCATAGGAAGACACAGAGAAGGGTTGGAGTTACACTCCCAATGGACGCTCAAAGAGCAAAGGCAAGGTCTAGGAGGACCTGGCCTTGCTGACACCTAAATTTTGAACATCCAGCCCCTAAAACTATTAAAATATTTCCTTATTTAAGTCACTCTATTTGTGACTTAGTTAAATGATGCAACCCTAGGAAGTGAATGCAGTTCTCAGCACTGTCTTGCTCTTCATTGTGACATTTGCTTGTCTCCTGCCTGGCTCTTCAGCTAGAGTATAAGCTCCAGAGGTGCCTGGGCTGTGCTGTGCTGGACACTCCCCCAGCCCAGCATGCAGGATGGGGACAGGCAGGTAAGAAGTGCCCAGTAAGCACTCGCCAAGATCATGAACCCTGGATGAGAGGCGTCATCTCCATCGCCGGTGGATGAAACGGACCCTCAAAGGTTTATTAGCACGCCCAAAGTCACATATTTGGCAGAGTCAGGATTCAGATTCAGGCTTTCTGTGCCTCAAGTTCACATTTATTCCTTATCTTAGAGCAGCTTTTTGTTTTTTTAACTTAATGTCTCCAGATTTTCTAATATCCACTCCTAGTGCATATCTTGTTTATATGAAGCTTTTACAAATAACATAAAGGTTGCACATTTTGCCAAATAAAGCAAACTTTTTGTAGGCACTTTGAAGGTACATATCTATCAGTGTTCTGTTTAAGAGGGTCTCCTGCTCTGTGATCATGGCTTCTGGGTTTTTGCGGATCAGCAGTTTATTAAATCCTTATTCCCGGACCCTTGACTTTTCTTTGTTTTCCATAGGCATTAAATTATAGTTGTCCTATAATCTAGAGAAAGCTTAGATACAAAGTAGAAAACTCAGGCCCAGTTGACTGGGGTTGAGAAGGCATATCCCATTACAGGAGGGATGGGGCATTCCCGACAGTACAATACTGTCAAGCTGGTGACTTCCAAATACTTTTGTCTTCACATACTAACCTGTTCTACCTTCTGTTCCCCCCACACCCACCCAATTTGTATCTTTATCTTCTTAACTGGATTTTAACCCTCTCCTCAACCACCCTGTCCCCTGCCCTGACTGCTGGTTAGTAGATACAATGATAGCTTGCTGAGCTGACTGGTTTAGGTTTCACTGAACAGGATTTACAAATATGGGCCTGAGCTGAATTGCTAGAAATCAGGCAGGGAGGGAGGGGGTCTTCCTGAGCATAGCAGCCAGTCTGCTCTCCACAAGGAAAGGTTGAGTATCTATTTAAAAGGTGTCAATTTGAGGAGCACAATATAAATAATCTGCTTGACTTGCTGCGTGACTCAGTCAGGTAGTGAAACTACAACTTAAAAGAAAATACGTAGCACAATTTTAAAAAAGAGTTCATCAGGAAGATACTAGAGAAGGCTTAGTCGTGAAGGTTTCTAAACTTGATCAGGAAGAAAAAGGAATCATTGCTTTAGTGCAGGGTTTGTCTACTCTTTTTTAAAATAAAGTTTTATTGGAACACAGCCATGCTCATCCATTTACATATTGTGTAGGGTGGCTTTTGTACTGTAGAGGCAAAGTTGAATAGCTTCCACAAAGACTAGATGGCCCCAAACTGAAATCGTTATCTGGCTCTCTCTAGAAAGAACCAGGGGAAAGTGTTTTTATCCTTTATTTATTCTGACCCTTGCCTTCCCAAGTCTCCATAGCAGGTTTTTGGTCAGAAGCCATACTGAATGAGAAGATGCAGAAATGGTTCACAGTCTGTGTAAGGAATTAAGATGAAGCTATTGATAAAGCGATGAAATAAACTTACCCGTGGCTCAGAGGAGCTCCTGTGTGCTGAGGTGTCTTCTTAATTCAGACATGTAGCAAACAATTATTGACACCCAGCTGTGTGTCAATCAGAAGGCTAAAGGTTGAATCAACAAATAAAAAGGAAAAAGAGAAAAAAAAGAAACTTGTTCAGTGGTTTTGTTTCTTTTCCGCTTATTAAATATTGGTAATCTATGGGTCTAAGGTAATTCTTTATCAACCAGAATAATTTTTCAGAAACCTACCTCTTGATCCAGCTAAATATTGTAGACTTAGTTACTTATCGACCAGAACTATTCCAGAAATTCTAATTAACCTTTCAAACTCCCTTTCGATTTCTTCGGGATAAATGAAGAAGCATAGTGTATCTGTCGGGTTCATCCGCAGTGAGGGGTAGTTGACAGTTGATGCAGCGAGGGGAGCCGGGTCAGGAGTTGAGTCGCTGGAAATGACTGTTTGCTTGGCTGTCTGGTGGGAAAGTATTCACCTGGTTATTTTTAGAAATTCTATTCTCATTTATCAGTCAACTTTGGCAACATCGATTTACCTAACAGACCCAATTTGTAAATAGTAAAACAAATCCCCTGGAATATTTAGAAACCACTTTCTGCATACGCAGCAGATCGGGAGATGGTAAATTATTAGTAACCTGACCATCATCTACGGTTTCTCATTTAAAGTTTATAATGAGCCTTCTTTTTATAGATTGTTGACTCTCGAGTTGGCGTTGGAACAAGGCTGGCCTAGGGAACCGAGGGAGATGGGTGGGGTGGGGGCTGGAAGCAGGTCCAATTCCAGAAGTACCCACTCTGGGGTTGGCTTAAAGATCATCCACAGCCTTCTGCCTGCCTTCTGTGGTAACAGGGTGCAGAATTTTCCCAAGAAAAATGGGATTCGTGTCTCTGAGGAGACGAGTCCTTCTCTGCTGGCTACAGCAGAAAATTCAAAATAGCTGTGATTAGTGGTGAGGGATTGGTGACATTTCTGTGAACTTGGGACTTGATGGAATTCTTTATCTTTTATATCCAACATGTAATTTTTTTTCACTTCATTTCCCCAGAGCGTGTTTGGTTTTATTTCCCTTTGAATGGTAAAGAATATGTTAATAGATTTTTAAGAATCAACTAAAAAAAAAAAAAATCAAAGTCTTAAAACTCCTTTCTGTCCCCTTCCCCATCCCAAATTTTAATAGCCCCTGGAGTGGGTGTGGAGGTGGCAGGAGTCTTTTGTACTTTTCCAGCCTGCTGTTTGTACAAGTGGCTGTTATGACTGTAGCAACATAATTGCTCTTAAAATGCTTCAATAATAAAAAAAATCTATTTTTATTTTGTAATCTTAAGTCTTGTTGGCTTCCATTTTCCTAGCCCACTTTAGTAGCGTCTGCAAATTAGCCTCACAGTTGTGGTTTCCCGGCTGGACCAATGAGCAGCTCTTTGTTAGGAGGTTGGGGCCTGAGCAAAGGGGCCCGGGGACAGTGGGGGTAGCAGCTGTCAGCGATGGTGGGGATTTGACTCCTGGGTGACAGCTCTTTCTACCTTCTCTTGACCACTTAAAAGGAAGCACAAATAGAGGGAAATGCCCTCACCAGCCCTTCCCTGGGACCGCCTTGGTTTTCCCAAGCTTTGTTTAGATTGAAGGGGAAGTGTCCCTTATTCCTTGAGTATTCTTGGCGCCCATCCTCCCTGGCTGGGCTGGCCAATTTGAATGCTCAGCTCTGAGGTGGGCCCAGTCTCACACTCATGCAGAATTTTTCTGAACCATGTTTGTAAGGGTGTTTCTGGATAGATGGACAGGAGCTGGTGAGCTCTGGAAGAGGCCTTCTCCCTGGGGTAGGTGCCTGATAATATCTTTTCCCATTCTCTTTCTGGATTCAGTGTCCAAACAAAGCTACCTCTGTTTGACATGCACCATTCAGTCACATTTGCCAGACCCGGAATCATGCTGATGTGATTTGAAGGAACCCTGAAAGTGGGGGCTGTCACCCAGAAACATCTCAGCTGGGGTTTCAAGTGTGGGTGGTAATGCCAAGGGCAAATCCCAGGGCAAGGGTCCAAGCAGAAGGCTATCCAAACCCCTTTTGGCTAGCCATAGCTTCCCTGGATACCTATGGCTGCACAACCTGCAAACCCCAAAAGCTCAGTCTCTGGTGAGAATGGAAATTTATTTGTTTGTATTAAGATAGATACTCTTAGCCAGGTGTGATGGTGCACGCTTGTAATCCCAGTACTTGGGAGGCTGAGACAGGAGGATCCAGGTTCACAGCCAGCTTCAGCTACTTAGTGAGGCCGTCTGCAACTTAGTGAAACTCTGTTTCAAAATAAAGAATAAAAATATGGCTAAGGGTATAACTCAGAAGTATAATGCCCTTGGGTTAAATTCTCAGTACTGAGAATTTAATAAATAAAATAAATAAAATAAATAAATAATAAATAAATTTATTTATTTATTATATAAATAAATAAATATATAAATAAATAAATAAATAAATATAATATTAAATAATAAATAAATTTAAATAATAAATAAAATAAATAAATAAATAAATAAATAAATAAATGTTCCTGGCCCCTAGGGATAAGGGATGGGGTGCCGGTTCAAGGCAAGGACATCTGTATTATTAAAGGCAAATAGCTCCAAACTACCAAGAAATTCCCTCTTTAGCTGGGTGATGGCACATACCTGTAATCCTAGTACTTCGGAGGATCACAGGTTTGAGGCCAGCTTCAGCACCTTTGTGGGACTCTCGGCAACTTAGCAAGAAATAGAAATAAAATAGATCTGGGGATGTAACTTGGAGATAGAATGCCTCCAGGTTCAATTCCAAGTACTAAAAATATATATAAAAGAAAGAAAAGAGGGGGGGGGAGATTCACTCCTTAAATCATGGTAAAGAACTTTGCTCTGGACTCTGTAGTTTTGTTAACCAGGTAACTCCTAACTAGCTCCCATTAACTGAAAACCAACGGATTGATTCGCACCATTGTGATTACTGAAGTACCAGACCTTTTCTTTTACAAGCTTTATTTCACTTTAAAATGTTTTGGGGGAATTAAGAGACTTGAGGAGATGGTCTAGTTAAAGCCTTGTAATTTCCCCTGGGTAATACAGAAGTTGCCTGTTCTCAGAGACCAAGAAGGTGTGATTACAATTCAGATGGTCTGTAAGTTGCCGTAGACGTTGGCCATCAGTTTTTTTTCTCAACGTAGCTGCCGAAAAGGTTGTTGCCAGGTGCCACGAAAAAAGTCATTCTGATTTCATTTTCAAAAGTTGAATTCGAAAAACTCAGAATACACTTTCTTTATAATTATGCTTCTTATTTGGCAACATATGGTGAAAATTTATATGGCCTATCAATGTAAAAGAACAGGGCTGAGGCCCCAGGCTTTTATGGTGATTATATCTACCTGTATGGGGGCTTTATGTGCTTACAATTTGAATCATTTATAGATGCACACTCAACAGAGTTCGAGCATAACTAGTACCGTGGGCTTTTTTTGCTGACTAAATGATAGACAAAGCAATTTCCAACAAATGCCTCCCAGTGGGCTGTCATCATAGAAGCCTTGTAATATTGCTTTTTAACCTTAGCATTGGCAGCTATCCAGAAATTACTGCATTGATACCAAACTGCCTTGCACCAGGCACTTGCCCTTTTCTCCATGGGAACCCGGTGAAGTCCCAAGTAGGGGCCTGCTCCCCCTCCCCCCTCTCTTGTCTTTTATTTCAGGGAGATCTTTTTTTTTTTTTTTTTACCTGTTCTTGTTCAGCTGTAGGTAGCTGAGCTCGCTGGAAGTTTAAAAATACAGAAAAACAATTCCCTGGATTGTGTTACTGCCTTTAATACATTCAATTAGCATTCGGAGCTTTGTCACCAAATAAATAACGCACAAAGGGAGAAGGGAAGGCTTTGTGTCATGTCCCCGCCCCCCCCCCCGGGGGGGGGGGAGACAGACTAAGTTTTCTTTCCCTTTTCTCCATCTCTCTCTGGCCTTCTCTTTTTTCTTTTACTTTCAAATCCTCTTGTCAGTGGCTTTGGGGGGTGAGTAGATCATGATTCTGTGGTTTGGGGAAGAATTTGGTGAAACTTCTGTGAGAGCCGCGTTTTAAGGGCAGGAGCCCGGGCTTCCTCCCCTCCCTGACTCCGAGGTGTGTGTGGGAGCCACTTGCATGGAGAAGGTCCTGATGTGCTCTCGTGGACTGGCAGAGGGTGGAGCAGTCTGGTGACTACTGGGTTCTAGAGGGTTACTTTCACAAGCTCATCAAGGTGTGAGCGCACCTGTTCTATGTCCTGTGGGGCCCTGTGTACTTGAAAGTCTTGGCTTCATGAATGCGGGGGCATTGCCAGCAGCTGGCTCTGTGCTCTGCAAAGAGAAGCCCAGGCAGCGTGTTGACCGGATGGATCTTTTCTCATCTGGAGGGAGGATGCCGTTGTGCTGTGGGACCTAGGGGTCTTCCCGATGGCATCCCCACTGCATCCCGGTAGCCAGGCTCACTTTTCTCCCCAGCTCTGGTCTCCCTCTCTCCTGCCTGGGGCTCTCTGTTAGGCCAAGAGCTATGTGTATCTTCACCTTCATCAGGGAGAAAGACCTTAGGAAAACCTCTGTCCGATGCATTTGCCTTGACCTTCTAAAATGATGAGTGCTATAAATGGAAAAATAGATAACTATCATATATCCATGGTTCATAGACAATTCTGTCTTTGGCTTGAAAGAAGGCGTTGTACCAGAAGAAATTGGTAATGTAAACTGTAGTAGAAAATCAAACTCGAAGCATTTGAATAAATTTGTGGGAGTCAATGGCTTTCTACCTACTTCCTTTATTTTCATTGCGAAGAACTTATTGCATTCAATAAGTATGAGTGAATGAATAAAGGAATGAGCAAATGAATGCATTACAAACAAACTTGTTTATGCAGTAAGTCTGCTAAGATGGACACTTAAAGAGAATGAAACTTAGGCGAGCTCACTGGTCTGGTCACAAAGTAAATTTCGCATCAAAGAGCAGAACCCTCTTGGGGTGAAGCTGGGATGTGGAGAGGGGGAAAGAGAGATGAGTGATACTCTATAAAAGACAGATGGTAGCCGGGCGTGGTGGTGCATGCTTGTAATCCCAGCATTTGGGAGGCTGAGAAAGGAGGATCGCGGTTCGAGGACAGCCTTTTTCGTGGGGCCCTTTGCAACTCAGTGAGACCCTGTTTCAAAATAAAGACTAAAAAATAGACCTGGGCGTGTAGCTCGGAGGTAGAATGCTCCTGGGTTCCATCCCTAGTGCTGAAATAAAGCAGCCAGATGGAGGGACAGCACGTAGATCACCACTCCAGGGAGCAGACTGGAACTAAGGAGCATTTATTTCTTTGGTAAACAAGATGTGCTCATCCAGGAAATTCTTTGCAGGTAATATTTCTCAAGCTGTGATTGGGATAGACAACGATGGTATCAGGTGCCTCCTGATAGGATCCAACCCTTCAAACAGTGGCCCTTTATGGGGAAAGTACTTTGTTCCATTTTTAAGACTGCAAAGAGGCAAAACCATTTCTCTTAACTATAGATAGGTTTGTTGACTGGCCCAGAGAGTATTCTCAGGTACATTAAAAATTTCCAATCTCTTGCCAGCCTTTTTGAAAAAATTACAATAATATAGACATAGCATAAAATTGAACAATTCGTGAGTGCATGATTTAGTGGCATTAAACGTGTTCCCTTGGTTGTGCAAACGTTACCAGCCCTTTCCAGAAGGCTTTCATCTTCTCAAGCTGAATTTCTGTCTCCATTAAATAACTCTCCTTCCCTTCCCTAACCCTTGGCAACCATTGTTCTACTTTCTGTCTCCATGAGTTGGATTATTCTAGGTTCTTCATGAACAGGGAATCAGGTGATACTTGTCCTTGTGTGTCTGACTATTCTGCTGCTTCTCACCTTGTTGAAGACAGGTGTATCACAGCCAGGCACCTGTGTATCAGGGAGATGGGCATCCCTACCCTGCAACTTCAGCTCTCATCTCATGGGTGCCCTTGCATGGGGATGAACCCTGCATCCTGCATGTCTCAGCTTCCTTGATGCTGCCTCAAGGAGACCCCTGACCCGACCATCGTATGTGAAGATGGCCCCTTTACTTGGCCCCTGTGTCCTTGTTTTTATTCATTTCTTCTATCACAGTGTGTATTACATGTGGGTTTATGGTCTTCTCCTTACTGGCTGATTATTTAACTCTAAGATCCAAGCAGGTTGGAGTGTCTACTGTCAATTTTTTTTCTAGGGTGAGCACAGTGCCTGACACATAGTGAGTGCTCAGGAAATACTTGTGGGGGCCGGGAGGGTGGCACAGTGCATCCCTGTCTCTCACCCTGGTTGACAGCAGTCTGGGGACCATACCGATAGTAGCGCTTTGATGTCTCAGAGATTAATGCAAACTTAATGATGCCAAGCTTGCTAGATTCTTCACTGCCCCCGTGTAGGATTTCCCTGGTGGTTGTTTGAATTTAAAACTGGTTCCCTTTCATAGCCAGACAAGATTCTGGACTGCTCTGTTCATGTCCCTGCGTGGATGTTTGCTCAGTGAAGGCAAACACATTTTAATATCAACCTAAATAAGACACAATTAAAAGCTAAAAGCTGCCATAGAAAAGTCAGTCCCTGTATTCTTATATGCTATATATATATATATATATATATATATATATATATATCAATAAAATGGCTTTTGGATGGTCTCCTTCATTGGGTTATCCACACCACTAACTCCCAGATTATTATGTTAATTAGACTTTATTAATATTAAAAATAAGAGAGCAGTTTTCAGATTTGGGGAATTAGAACAGAACCGCTCCACGACAGCTGAAGTCTTAGCCTGTCTGTTCCAGAAGGAGCCTAGCTCAGCACCTCATCCAGCCTACTCATTGCATGAAGGGCGTAATTGCAAGTAGGTAACAGGAGAGTCCACCCAGGTCCTCAGGGATGTTGGCTTCATGGCCTCAAATAGATACCTTTGAGTAAAGAAATAATATATTCACAGAATCTCTGCACTCAGAGAAGTTAAGCTCTTTTTCTAGAATCTTTGGTTCTTTTATTGACTAGTTATAAGTATCAGAGTCATCAGTTTTTAGACTTCATTGCCTTTAAGACCCATCATCCGTTCCCATGCAATGTTCTGAGCATTTTAATGGCAAAATAATTTGAGCACACCTGTGAAAATTCTCCAGTTATTCCTTTAATTGAGGTTTTTTTTTTTTTTTTTTTTTTTTTTTGGTGGGTGAGTATTGGGAAATGAATCCAAGGGCATTTTACCTCTGAGTTACACCCCAAGCCCTATTTTATTTTGTTTTTGGAAACAGGGTCTCACCAAGTTGTAGAGGGCCTCACTAAGTTGCTGAGGTTGGCCTTGAACCTGTGATCCTCTTGTCTCCGCCTCCCAAGCACTGGGATTACCAGCATGTGCCACCATGCCCGGCTTCAGTTGAGTTTTAACATTAACATCTCCAGGAATATTAGTGGTTCCTAGAAAAGGGACCAAGAGACAACCCCATGCAGACACACTGTCTTCCAATACAACAGCTTGGAGGGACATTCGCTTGAGTCAAGGGGTGGAAGAAGTGCTTGGAGTTTGGTTAAAATTAAAAGGGGCTGAAATACAAACTGCAGTAAAAGTAACTACGTTTCCTTGGGAGGAAAGTCATATTCCTTACAAATACAGTGCTCTGGTTTGTCAAGAAAATCTCATTTCTTTTAGGTTCTGTTCACCTGAAATGCAAATAGACTTTTGCTTGCTATTAATTAAGATGATAGATGGCACTTAAAATGAACATTCGGTACCCCCCCTTTCTGTCCGTACACAGAATACGAAGATAATTGGATGGGCAACAATATGACATTTAAATGTGGATTTACCAAAAAAAAAAAAAAAAAAAACAGCCATTCCCCTTTGACTTCCATACATAAAGAGAGCTTGGCCTTTCTGAATCGTGTAATGTCACAGACATATGTGCAAACCGATCGGTTGTGCCACATGCCCTCATTTTGTAAGTGCACACGCTCATTTGGCTGTTGGCAAAACCTTGCTTAGTGATGCATCAGTGATTAGGAGCTGCCACCACCTCGGTGTGGAGTAATATGGCTCTTTTTGCTCTTGTCACTGTTCCCTCTGGGGTTGCAGGGGAGTCCCATTTCATCATTGGTGAAATACAAACCTGCTTGGAAATGAACGGCAAGGTTGTCCAGGACTGTGCTAGGTATATTTTAAGCAGCAGAAGTCCCACTGTTTTCCAGGGTCTGCCACTGCTACTGTAACACCTGCCCCATTTCTGGTTGGCAGAGGGGCCTCTCCTGACTCCAGTGCTAATGCTGGGTCCTGTGCTGAGAGCCTGGTCAATTTACCCGCTACCTACTACTGGCTGATCCCTGTGCCAAAGCCCTGGGAAGATATTTCCCTTTGAGACTCCCTCCCCCTGCAAAAAATAATAAAGATGAATAAAATAAGACATTGTATCTCTGAACTACTTCCTAGCCCTTTTTTATTATTTTATTTTGAAACAAGGTCTCGCTAAGTTGCTGAGGCTGGCCTCAAACCCATGATTCTCCTGGCTCAGCTTCCTAAGTGCTGGGATGACAGGCTTGTGCCACTGTGGCTGGCAGAATAAAAGATAAAAACTGTAGCTCTTCTGGCGGGACTCCAGAGCCCTTGCCTGGATGCCTACTTAGGACATAATGATGGTCAAAACAGCAAAAATAATAATGATGTTCACTTTTATTGCCATGCTGGTGTTAATCAGGCTGAGGTGAGATTTCCCCAGGTGAAACATGATGCAGGAAGTGCTCCTTGAAACCTACCAGGGAGTGGGAGAGACGAGACGGAGAAGGGGAGAGCCAGCGACGGGGCAGGTTCAGATGAGGCTCAGTCTGGTCCTAAGGGGTCTCAGGAGAGTGAATGAGAACCCACAGCTCAAAAGCTGGACTTCTGAGACCCCACACTGGCCAGTCCTTGGTTATGGGGGGGCCTGATTGGGGAGTGGTATGCAATTGCAGAGGCACCTCCATCAACCCTAAAGGCGGGAGTGTGCATGCCAGGAGGTCCCCCCAGGCCATGGGTGCAGCCCATCGTGTACTGGGCCAGGCAGGGCGCAGAGAGCTTGGGGGTAAGTCTGCAGGCAGGGGAACTGCTTGATGTGCCAGCACAAGGGGGATGCAGGTGCTACGGGAGCCTATCTAATGAATGGGAAAACTGAGGCCATGAGACTTAGGTGGGGTGCCTAAGATCGCAGCCCTAGTATACTGTGCTACATTGCAGTCTTTACAGCCTTTTGCTATACAGTCAGAGCGACGAAACTTGGAAGTCTTTAAAAGTCTTTCCTGGGGGGGGGGCAAGTTGCTTCAATGGGTAAACCACATGAAAGGCGTGTGTGTGATGCACAGAGATGCTGGGAGGATGAGCCTGCCTCTAGAGCTGCAAGAGGGCCTGGGAAGGTGGGATGGCCCAGTACTACCAGGTAGGTGGATGGTGCTGGGGACACACAGGCTCTTGGTGGAAGAGGTGGCCCACCGAGGAGACCCTGCCCTCTTCCTGGTCCAAAGATGTCCTGCTGTCTTGCTGTGCCAGGAGCCCTGATGGTTGATGTGACAGATGTTCCCTGGGCCTCCTACTTTAAGAACTGGCACCAACCTCAGGTCCGGGCGAGGTGGATGCACCAAGAGGGCCTCAGGTCTCTGCTGTGACCCTCTGAGAACACATTTCAATTAGAACTAGAGCATCTGCCCAGGAATCCCAGCTGTAGCGCCATCTCTGGAGGCCAAGGCCTGGAGGGGAGGAGGCTTTTCCTGTGGCCAGATGCTACCCCTACCACCGAGGGTGCCTTGAGGCTGGGCCCGGGGGCTGCAGATCCCTGCCAGGTCTAGGGACAGGAGACACGTTGCTCATCTGGGGAAACATGGCCTTTTGCCATCAGCTTGGCTGGGTGAGGGCATTCCTGAGAACCAGAGCCGTGCCAGCTAGCCCATGGGCCCAGAGAGGAGGCTGCCGTCTTATCTAAACCGTGTGCACCTCTCCACTGACAGCTGGCCATGGTGACTGGCCCTGGTGGCCTGTGATTTTCAAGGGCTCCCCCAAGCCATCTGGTAACTCTAAAGGCAGCTCTTCCATATGTCTAGAAACAGCATGAACTGATTATTACAGGGTCAGGGGAGCTGCCCATCTGGGCTTGTCTTTACACAGAAGGGAGAATCATAGAATCTCTAACTGTGTATTACATAGACAGTGGGGGTGACACCGAAGTAAGTGGCTTCTTGGGGACTTCAGGTTGGGTGGGAACCACACAGTAAAAATATTCCCTGCAACTTCGGGGAGCATTTGGAGAAACTGGCACCTGAACTTCCCAAGCGTTGGTGTACAAGCCCCGGCCTTAACTCTAGTAAATTGCCCAGGAGAGGCAGCAGGGCACGGCCAACAGCATTCATCTGGAGAGCTGGATGCCTATCCCAGGTCCTGATCGTGAGATCGAACCTGTCCTTGTGGGGGGAGCAAGGACTCCTCCAGCCTTCTGGGAACTTGAGCAGCAAGTGGGACCCATAAGTAGGCAGGGTTGCTCAGATCAGTGGCCCTGGGGTGTTCCCAAGATGGAGGAGCCTGGGAGCAAAGGGCAGGGCCAAGCAGGGCCTCTGTTGACCTCTGAGTGGAGGCATGGTGGATACAGAGAAAGTGAGGAGCTAGAGGAGAAGAAAGAGGCCCCAAAGCTGGACATCTTACCCAGGCCCTCAGGGCCACTGGAAGGAGCTAGGGAAAGGGGGAGCCTGCGTGGCACTTGTTCTCACCCCCTCATCCTGCCTTTCTGGCTGGGAGTGCATGAACATGCTGCTGCCCATCCTCCAGGCTCTGCCCCTTCCCCGCCAAAAAGCTAGGGGTGGGAAAAGGGCCAAGAGAGCCTGGCTTCAGACTGACAGTATTTACTTCAACCTCTGGATTTGGAGCAAGTTGCCTCTCTAAGGCTGAGATTCCCCATCAAATGGGTCTAACAAAGAACCGCTCACAGGGCTATGGACATAACTCAAGTAGGCACACAGTGGCCAGTCATATGGAATTTGCGGGTAGATGTGTAATGGACACTGGCATGTGGCCCTCACTGCGCTCCCAGTACTTGGGAGGCAAGGTCAGAGGATCGCAGACTCAAGGTCAGCCTCAGCAACTTAGCAAGACCCTGTTTCAAAATAAAAAGTAAATAAATAAAAGGGCTCTGTGGGATGTAGCTCAGAGGTGGAATGCCCCTGGGCTCAATCCCCAGCACAAAATAAAATAATAAAATAAAATAAAATTGGGTTATGCTGAATTCTACTGTTAGAGCAGCTCCCTGAATGAGGAGTGAGGTGCTGGCCTTACCCAGCAGGTCATATCTGACCTCAGGGGATCACCCTTGAGCCCCAGGATCACTAAGCAAAGTTCCCTTCATCTTTTATGAGTGCACTGATGAAATGGTTTTGAAATGGTGAAAAGAGAGGAAATTCCTCAATAGATATCAGACTTCTTCCTTTTGAGGAAGAATGCACTTTTCCTTTTAATACTCAAGACTTGGGGAAAAAAATACACAAGACTTGGAAAAAAAATTCAGGAACATAAAGAGAGCAAAAGGTGCCCAGCCAGACAGGGGAAGCAGTATGCTGCTTGCACAACATCTTCCCGGAGGGCTCAGATCTGTGTGAGGCTTGAGTGGATGTGAATGTCTGGTACCTAGGGATGCAACCATCAGATTTGGCTTGTGTCCCCTTCCTGCTGCCCCTCTAAGCACAGGTCTGAGCATCTCTTAGAACAGGAAAGAGAGATGAGAGAGAGGAGAAAGGGATTCTTTGCTTGTCTTTTGGGAAATTTAGGGATGAGATGAGCTGTGTTTCTGGTGCTCCCAAAATTCCAGTGCAAGGCAAGTGGCAATTTGTCGGCTCCCGAGGTACTGAGCTGCTTCTGGGTCATCTCTGGCAGGGAAGATGGAATGGCTGGATTGTTTTGGAACCAGCCTTAGCATTCAGGGCCTTCCTGGACAATCACGAGCACTCCAGATCTCTCCACTCGGCAACAGTTCAAGGTGTTTATCTATTTAGCTTTTGATATCTGGAGTTTGGGGGAAGGGGTGAGAGTGATTACAGACTAAGCCGTGTTCATTTCAAAGGCCACCACTTAAGTCAAGTTTGCTCTTTATTTTTATTTATTTATTTATTTATTTATTTTTGCGGGTCTGGGAATGGAACCCAGGGGCATTCGACCTCCAAGCTACACCCCCTGCCCTATTTTTTATTCTTTATTTTGAAACCGGGTCTCACTGAGTTGCAGAGGGCCTCACTAAGTAGCTGAGGCTGTCCATGAACCGCGATCCTCTGGTCTCAGCCTCCTGAATGCTGGGATTACAAGCGTGCGCCACCACGCCCAGCCAAGTTTGCTCTTTAACAAACATTTAAGGCGCATTTCTTTTCATGGCTCCTAAGTAAAATGTAGCACAGGCAAGGCAGTTGCTTTGGGATTCATGTTGGTCACCAGGTCACAGTCCTATGATGAGGAAGAGTTGTAGGATCCTGTCACCCCTGCAGTGTGCAAGGCACAGCCCTCATTCTGGCTCAGCAAGGCTTCCCATCCCTTCTCTCTGTCTCCACCCCCACCCCCCAGGTCACCTGGCTTCTTCTCAGGGGTGTAATCTCTGTTCTTGTAAATATGTATATTTTTGAGCAAGATAGTCATTATGTGCTCATTTAAAAGATACAAATGATCCTGCACTACAGAGATTGCTCTATTTCCTACACTTTTTACCCCAAACTTAAAAACCAACCCATGTTTTTGCATATACATAGCTAGTTTACGGGTCCTGTTTCAGGAGCTTTGATGATATATTCTGTGTGTGTGTGTTACTGAGAGTTGAACCCAGGAACATTCTTCCTCAAAGCTACCTACCCAGCCCATCTTGTTTTGTGATACTGGGAATGGAACCCAGAGGCTTTCTACCTTCTGGATACACTCCCAAACCTATTTTTTTCTATTTTATTTGGAAATAGGGTCTCACTAAGTTGCTGAGAGCCTCACTAAGTAGCTGAGGCTGGCTTTGAACCCAGGCATGGTTCTCCTGTCTCAGCCTCCCAAGCACAGGGATTACAAGCATGAGCCACCATGCTCAGCTTTCCAGCCTTTTTTATTTTGATTTATTTATTGTTGTTGTAAAACTAAGTCTTGCAAAGTTGCCAAAAGCCTCACTACGTTGCCGAGGCTGACTTCAAACCTGTGATCCTCCGGTGTCAGCCTCCCATGTACTGGAATGACAGGCGTGTGCCACCGTGCCTGACTAGCTTTGCTATATATTCTGGAAGAAGATAGTAAGTAGCTCATGAGTTGTTACTGTGGCCATTTTACCAATAACGAAGCTCAGAGGATCCATGGTAAGATAGATGACAGAGCTGCCCTTACTCCTGATTCCCGGCCCGAGGCCTTCCCACTAGTAGGCCAGCGACCTTGGTTTTCTTAAGCCTGTGGTGACTTGTGTCTGTAAAAGAGTCTGAGCTGGCCATCTTGGTGCATAAGTGTTTCTCAAGTCTTTGGGGCAGAGGCCACACACCTGGGTCTTTGCTCTCCTCGCCCCCCTCTCTCATTCTGCACGTGACTGCGCTCATAAGATCTTTCTACCTGTGTCTCCTCTTTGCTATTCACCAAGAGATAGCAGTACCTCCCACACTCTAGCGCAAAAGGTAGTATCTCCAGCACGTGATTAATCTTACAGGCATGAGAATAAATTCTTATAGGCATAAGGATAATAACGTCTTTGTTCCTATGTTCTCGCAAATGGACTCTGATCGGCTTATTACCCGCCACCTCAAGAGGTTCATCAAAATCGACTCTCTACCAGGAAATGTATTATTTATGGATGAGCATAAATTTCCTGTGATGATTTAAAAGGAGAAGAGAGATTGGGCTTCTGGACCTTGCTAAAATTGTGGATTCGTAAAAACTAGTCAGAAATGGAACAAACCCCTCAGACAAGGGATGCTTTCTAGCAAAAGAGATGGCGGCTATAGTTTACAGAAGGGCCTAGAAAGAACATTCTAGAGGAGGGGAAAATGGTGGGACTGTAGAAGCCCAGAGGGAGGGGGATTCCAACTGGAACCAAAAGGGAGGTTCTCATCCTAGAATTCAAATCCCAAATAGAACACTCCAGAAACCATAAAGAAGTGGATAGAAGGAGCTTAGAAACAGGGAAAGAGAGACTGGTGACTGGCCACCAGTGGGTGTACAAGCTAGAACATCAAGGTCATTAGTTTAGCTGGCAGAAAAGTTAAAAACTTGATGACAAAATTTGTGGTGATTGGATCCTGAATGAAGGCTGATACATAACTTTAATTTTATCATTCTGTTATTTGTTGGTCTATTATCACCACCCTTTTTATTTAGTAACCGAATAATGGGGAGAGCTGATATTGATGAAGACCTTTACGTCACACTATTTATCACAGGACTCAAATTTTTTGGAATATGTGTCAAGGATCATAGATTCACAAAAGAAAATCTCATATTCGTGAGGACAGTATAAGTATTTGGCTTTTATTTATGCCCTCACATGCTACACAAATAGGTTTTCTGTCCAGTGTGCTGAAATTTATGCTGCAGAGTCTTATTACAATATTCTAAATTGAACTATGTATGAATTTTTCCTTTGGAAATACCATCATTTTTCCTGAATGTTCACCTCAGCCAGGCACTTAAAAACCTTTGAGTCAAAAGGGTGTTATCTGAATTAATTATGCATTTGTTTGGAAAGAAATATTTGCTGACTGGCATGGATCGGAAGGATGATTATTAAGGTATGTAATTCATTTGACAAATTGTGGATCTTCAGTGTTACAAGACTTTCAGTGTAGGGAACAGTGTTTCCTCTGTACAGTCTGTCTGGTGGGTAGCACCTGCCATCCTTGTTTCACCTCCAGGGGACAGTGCACTGGACAGCGTCTCTGGGCTGAGGACCCTGGGAACTCCAGCCTCTGCACCTGTGCTTTTGTAGGCACAACATGTGCTTCTTTGTGTTCAGCATCTACTCCCTTCAGAACTCTATGGCTCTTCTGAGCTTTCAGGAGGGACACAGGTCATCTCTCGCTATCACTTGGGGGTACCCCTTCTTTTTCTGACATTTCTTCTACATGGAATGAATGACCTTTCCCATCCCGTTCATCATTCCAGCTCAAGACACGTCTCTTGGTCTGAGACCATTCAACCGAGAAGGCCACCATATCTTTGGTCCTCAGAACCTAGCTCAGGTGTCTCCATGAGTAGAAGGCAATATACAAAGATGGCGAGGAGCCAGAAGTCTGAGATCTCACTGCCCATGTCCAAATCCTGGCTCTCCCACTAATGAGCTGTGCGAGCCTCAGTTTCCTTCTTGGTAAATTGATGATGAGAGGGGCACTTAGCACCGAGGGTTTCAATGAGGAGTTACTAATTTTAAAGTGCTTAGGTGAGTGCTGCTAGACTTTGTGAAATCACATCTGGAGAATGTGACCGCTTGGTACCAAGGGCATGACTGGTTAGCTTTCGGGCTGTTTGTTGTGCCCAATGGGGGACGGTATGCTGCCTGGGGGCTGGCCAGCCTCTCTTTAATGAATCTCCTTCTGCATAGCACACTGTACCCTGCACACAGGTGGGAGTCAAGGGAGGAAGCAGACTGTGAGCATACACCTGGCTCGCTCTGACTTTTGTAGATGGGCACTCTCCACCATGGAAGGATGATCCAGCACACACACAGGTCTCCAAATGACAGACAGAAATTCCTCTCTGTGAGCCCATCAAGGAAGGAGCCTAGAAAGAACAGGAAAAAAAGCCTATAGCCTATGGAGGAGACAGTATGGTGTCTCTCTGTTAGCACTGTGCTATTTGGAGTGTGTTCCTCCCATCCCAGCCCGGGGTCCCTTTGTGCAAGTATATTCATTGATGGTGGCAAAGACACATGCCGTGGATAACGCTGATCGAGCCAGAGGTGGGACTTTATCTCTGCCATGTCTACTCTATCACTTTCAAGCGCTCCTAAGCTCAGTTAGCATTGAATGTGAGTCTGTCTCCTGTACCTGATTGTGAATCCTTGGATGGCTTCCCTAAGCTGCTGAATTAGATTCTTGAAGCGGTGTACTCACTTAAGTACCTGCTTTTGTAACACACACAAAGTGTAACTCAGTCTATTCTCAAGAAGCTTGACATCTGGCCAAGTGACAATTAAATAATAATAAACTCAAGATGTAGTTTTAATTAACAGTACAGGAAAGTACAGACAGGAGCTACTGTAGGCATTTGTGGGAAGGGGGGGTGTTGCTTGTGGGCAAACCAAGGACCGCTCTGGGGAAAGGCTCCTGGCTTGGCTATGATCTCTGTGTGTAGGGCATATAAGACCAACAGTTCACAATTCATCTGTATTTTCAGACTTTAGTTAACCAGCCAGGAAGGCACCAAGCCCATACAAAGTCTGTATGCAGTTCAGCCTCAGCGATGCTGCAGGCAGGACTGTTCCCTACTTTTCAAAGTGTGCATTTTATGCACCTAATTTTATGCCTCTAATGTGCATACTTAAAAGAGATAACACAGATTTTGAAAATGCAGCCATGTCAGTAGCTATTGGATTCCATTGTTTGTGGATATGGCAGGATGGCCTTGGGGGCCGGGGTCCAGTAGGGCGCCTGTTTCTGGCCTTGGGCTTCTGCCGTGCTCCTGGGCTCATTGGTGGATGCCGTTCCATGTCATGTTCCTTTCCCACACCAGAGGTTGGGATGTCGAGCTCCATCTTCAGGGCACCCAGACAGGTAGGTGTGTGGGAAAAAATGGCGGTGGTGTACAGAGGTGTTCTTTCTCATCAGAGGGATCTCGCTCGGGTACTTGAGGTATACTTTTATTGTTTCTCCTGCACAGCTTTACTTCCTCAGACAGTTGCCATTGACCTGGTAGTACTTCCTGGGCTTTTGGAGAAAAAGCAAATACTCAGTGTTACCCCTTCTGGGTACTCCCATCCACTCGCCTAGTTTCCTTTGCCAGCCTGTACTCTGCCAACTGCCCATTGTGGCCTAGACCCTCCTTCCAAGCTCCAGACCCTTATTTTTGATGCTTCTCTTCTCCCCAAGCATCCTCATCCACCCCATGCCCACCATATTGTTATCACATACCTCAATGCCACCTCAACCTCCTGCTTTCATGGCTGCGTCTTGGTCTGTAAAGGACCTCTTTATTTTGCCTAGACAAATGGCATGTGGTAGATAGAGGTATTCTTTGTCATTAGCGGGACTGTACCTTTGCACAGAACCTTCCAGTGGGCAGGCTCTCTCTTTCTCTGTGTCTGTCTCTGTCTCCTGCCTCTTGTCCTCTGTGCCGTCAGTAAGGTCCCCTTACCAACTCCTAGATCCGCTCCTGAAATTTTCTAGTTGGAGGATCACTAATGACTCCTCATTGAGCGGGAGACCTGCATTTCTTATTAGAGCCTGTGGTGTTCCCAGAGTCAGGTCTCCACTTTCTTTCCAGCCTTATTTTATTTCCTGCCCCATTCTTTATGTTACAGACACACCTCGACTGTTTACCTTTCCCCAAACAAGCCAGATACATCCCAGTCTCCTTCAGACTTTTGTTTCTGCTGTCCAATAGTGTTTGTCTCTGCTCCTGATGGTAACCAGTTTATCCCTTGAACTCAGCTCAAAATCCCCTTCTTTGTGAACCCATATACTGTGGCTATAACCACTGTAACCATATTGCCTGTCCTGCTTCTCTCTGTTCCTGGAAGTCTCCCTTCCTTCCTTTCTTCCTTCCTTCCTTCCTTCCTTCCTTCCTTCCTCTTTCTTTTTTGTGGTACTGGGGATAAAACCCAGGCACATTCTATCTCTTCCAAGCTACACCATAAGCATGCGCCCCCACGCCTGGTTTTCCTGGAAGTCAACCTTCTGAGGACTGTCATTGGGTCTTACCTTTGTTACTCCAGTGCCTCATCCATGATAGGCCTGGCTGAACAGGAAAATAGATGAAGGATGAAATATAGAAACAAGAGGATTACTTTTAGACACCTAGACCATTATCCACCAGGCACTTCTGCTCCATCTTCTCAGTGCTTAAAGATGTCACACATGCTTTTGGAGTGCTAAAAAATAGTAGGTTTTCAGTAAATATTTGCAGATTGACATATGTTTGTGAAAATTGTGCTTTTCAAATTCTCTGGCTGTAAAAACATAGGTTGATATTCTTTCTGCTTATAAATTAAGATTTTGTTTGTCATCTTTGGAAAAGTAGTGTAATCGTTGTGTTTTTGTGGTGGAAACAGTCTGCCTGTATCAGACTGTTGCCACCCCATTTTTATTATTTATTTATTTATTTATTTATTTACATTTATTTTTTTAAAAAAACAAAACAACATCCACTTAGGAAAAAGCAAAAGGAAGGCCATTTGGTAAGCAGCTGGGAAAGTCCATCACACATGCGGGCCAGCTTTTTGACTTAATGCTCAGACCCTGCAAAGTTGCCTCGGGCAGGTCCTTTTGGAAAACGAGGCAATACACATTGAAAATAAACAAAAAGAAAAACTAAGACGAGTTTCATTTCCTCCTGAATCTGAAAAGCGGTGCTACCCAATTCTTTGTTTCCTTTTATTACCATATTGACGTTTACATCTTGTAACTATGGTAATGGAGCAGCCTCCTGGTGAGAGGTGAGAAGTAAAGGGCTCCCCATGGTAGACCATGCCAAACAAAGGTACCCTGAGGACAGCAGAGGTCCGGACCAGCTACCTTCACTGATTTTTTCTGCAGCTTCCGATTTAGCGCACAAAGCAAAAGCTAGCAAGGAAACGCTGGATGAGGTTCCCAGGCGAGGAATTGTAAGGAGCATAAAACCAAGCAGCATTAATCTCGCCCTTTAATGATCTATGCATGGTAATCTAATATTGTGTTTTTCCTTCTTTTTCTGTCCTTGGCGGAAGGCAGCCCGCTGAGCTCCCGCTCGTTCAGGCTGCCTGATAAATGTCAAGCCATCTTTTGGAGCTGGCATGTCGTTAGACAGCTAAGAAGTCACATATTTTCTCCAAGCCAGGCCTCTTTCCCAAGGATGTGGGTCCTACATGTGGAGGATAAAGCCCAGTAGGCATTCCACACCCAGCACAGAACAAACGCTATTAACCCCGGGGGAGAGCTGACATTTCTTGCAGGCGGCTGCCGCCTTGGTTATTTTATTTGCTTCCCTTGGGGCCTGACAGTATCTTGCCTCTTCTCCATGATGTGCTCAGGTGAAGCCCCAGTACCGTGTTTTCTAACAGGTTGTGGAAGCAAGAACCCCTTACCCCAGGTATGCCTGAGTGAGATTTCATTTTGAGTCCTGGGACAGGACTGCGCACCTGCCACCTTAAATTGATTAGGATGGGACATTTGCAGGCAAGGTCTGCCGCTGGGCCTCTCTCATCCAATATGGGGAATGCTGCACAAATCTTTTGGAAAAAAATACAATAAATCCGTAGCTCACTCAGCACCATTATATATTATATTTTGCTTTCAGTGTGGAGAGAGGAAAATCATGTTTTAAAGCTTATTAAAATGTTACCCATCAAGATAGTTTTTAAAGATAATTTATATTAGCACTGGTGCATAACCTTTTAAATTAATAATTCAGAACTGTGACTGGAGGTTTCTGTAATCTCTAGTAGTATATTATCTGACTGTTCCACTGAGAAATTAGCACTTATGGACTAAGGTATAAAATTGAAAAATCTAACCCATTTGGTAGTCCGTTCTCAGTGAGGAGAGCCTTCTTAAATGAAAGTCTATTAGTGTGAGAATTCTGATTTCTAGAATCAAATCTGTTTTAGGTTAGGTCATTATGGAGTTTTATAAAAGAAAGCCTCTGCCGCCTAACAACACGTTGAAGTCTTAAAAGTAGGCAGGCTATTGATTTTTAGCAAGAGTTTTACTGCCCTAGACACTGAGGAATGATTCTCATGACTAAAATTTATAGGTTATTAAGGAGAAGAATGCAGGGAAAAGACTAGTTGGAAGATTCACAGAATTAGCTTGTTTTGTTCCTTAGAATTCACTTAGCACTCCTTTCTGAAATAGAGATATATCTGAACCTGAAACGTGCTTCTTAGTTACATGGTAAATTTATATAGATCAAAACTATACTGGAATCATGTCTTAGCTCTCAAGGACACAATCGCTTTTTGGGAAGTTTGCAAAGGAAGGGCAGAATGTTTTGTTTTGTTGGTTTGTTTGTTTTGAGAAGCCTAATTTGTCCAAAAGATCAGGGTTGGCAAATCTGGCTACTGAATGACTTTTTACATATGGGGAAAAAATCCCTCCCCCCAATATAGACATATTTTACCCAAACTAAATCAACATATTGCAAAAAGCTATCTCTAGGTTGGGTTGGCATTTAATGCAGTGTTCTTTTGTGCTGTGGCTTAAATCACTTTAGAACCAGAGACCCTTTCTGAATTCCTTGGGAGTTATAGTCTCTCTTGTGTCCTTCAGAAGGAAGAAGAGCCATTGGAAAGGCATTTTCATGAAAGCAATAGGTACACACTTCATCACATGCAGGTTAAAATGGGAAATGTTAACCTATTTTATGTTAACCAGAGGCTTATAATAGTACAGGAGAAACCACTGGGCTTGGAAGATTACAGCTCTGTCACATAGCCAGGGTGATCATAGACACCTTGGGCCTCAGTTTCTTCATCTGCAAAATGGAAGATATAATACCCATCAATCCCCAAATATCTTCTCAGGACTAATCTTGCTTCTCAGGGATGAGTGACAGGATGAGTTCAGTGACCAGGAAAAGCAAATGTCCCCCAGAACTGGTGCCAGGAGCTGATGTGTGCCATAGTGAGGACAAAATAGAATCGTCTACATGGCAGTGCTTTGAGAGGTGTGCGCATCTAAGACACTTAGCATGTAAGCATCCTATTTTAGACACAAATATTTTGTTTTCAATTCCTGATCTGGCTTCCTGGGGGGTTCTTGCTGTCTGAGTGTACCTTTTTTTCAGTCCCATCTCTTTTCAACTCTTCAAAGGGCAGGTGAGAGAGCCCATCCTCTCTTCAAGAAGAGAGTGCACCATTTCCCGTAGGAAGCCTTTGCACATCCTCTTTCAATGAGCCTGCCAATCTCCTATTGGCAGTCTTGCCATTTTGTAGCCCAATATTTGGTCTCCCTTTGCCATGGAGTCTGTGAATATTAAGAGTAGGTTGTTGGGTCTTCTTTCCTCCCCCACACCACTTCAGTGGGGGGCAGCTGGTGGGCTATCAGAGTGTGTATGTCGTGGAGGTGGGCAGATGGATGAGAGACTTCATGTAAGGTTGTCTTATTTTTTTTTTATTTCTACTGTGTCAGTTGTCATGAGCAAACAACATGGCAAGGTAGATAGGGAGTACATCATCTGTCAAGACTGAGGAGTAATCCAGCGCCCGCTCCTCTTTTGCCAGAGTGCCAAAGCCTTCCTAAAGATAACAGTGTGGCTGAGGGATGTTTAACCCGGTCCTGTCCATCTTCTAAGAATTCCAAGGACGGGACCTTCTCAAGGGTGAGGGTAGACAAGCCTAAGGTGCCTGCAGTGTGTCCTTGAGACCAAAGAAGCTTCCAGAATGAAACTGTTGGGGATCTGAAGTAATCAAGGAGAAGTTACCAAGCTGGGGCATGAAACGCTTGCACCAAGTTAATCAAAACCTTCTTTCTGGCTGAATGCAGTTGTGCATGACTCTAACTCCATCCAATAGCAAGAAAGGAGGATAGCAGGTTTGAGGCCAGCCTCAGCAACTCAGTGAGATCCTGTTCCAAAAAGATAAAATAGGGCTGTGCTGGAGGTGTAGCTTGGAGGTTGAATGCCCCTGGTTTCGATTCTCAGTGCCACCAATAAAACAAAAACAAACAGAAAGACCTGCTTTTCTTGCTGGGCTGACTTCTCCCTGACACCTGCAGAGTAGCCAGCCCTTCTTGAGGACTCCCATCCAGGTGTAAGCAGGAGTCAGTCAGTAGGTAGAATCCTTTGGAATCTCGGGGACGTAGGCAAGGGCATGTGAGACCAATCAGTTTCTGGTCAGAGCTGCTGGGAAATTCAAGGAAAGCCATCACCAAGATGTGCTCACGGTTCAGCATCTGCTACCAGTCACCATCGTTCCAGCTGTGTGTGCTGTTCCAGGAAGCCTAATAAATCTGGTGATTTAATTACATTAAATTACTTAATCAGAGAAAATTTTATGCTACGAATTATTACTTTAATAAACCAGAGAGAATAAAGAAAAATTTCTTGAATCTCTTTGCCAAATCAGTCGAGGCATCCATTTTCAATTTAATAACTAATAGCAGAGGAGATTGAAATAGATGTTATTACAGATTTTTACAAGGCAAAATATATTTAAGCAGGATCAGAAGGTTAATTAAAATTATAGTTGGGGCTTGTCATTACCCAGCCACTCTTCTTTCTTCTGCACAGTTCCTCCGAGTTTAGCGTCTGTTTGATAAAAATGCTTAAAATGGAATCCTCATTTAAAAGAGAATTATACATGGTATTATTTCTGAGCCTGATCTCATGTACCTACGTCGGAAATAAATGCATAATTAACCCTTTTTTCATGATAAATTAACATTCATTTTCCTAGGATTAGTAGGAAATAGCATAATACAGGGCAGGGTTTGCTTTCATTCTGATAGTCCCATGGGCCCTCTGACACTCTTAAAGGATTAGTGAAGCCTGTGATTCATTGTGTGTCTATATACATGAAAATAGATGCAGTTCCCGACTGTCAGAGAGAGAGAGAGAGAGAGAGAGAGAGAGAGAGAGAGAGAGAGAGAGAGGATTTCTTAATTGACAGCTTTTGCAAGTAAACATAGAAAGATTAGCTTGTAAATACTATGAAGATGATTCTGGACTCCTGGCCACGAAATGTTAGCAAAAGGAAGTGTCCTGTGACTATTGAAAATTTCCAGTGAATTCTTTCAGGGGTATTAAGACATATGGTTGTAGCAGCTGTTGAAATCAAGGAACCCCCTTCCCCCAGAACAGATGAGCTTTCAAAAGAAGCTCGTTGGTGCCTTCTTGTCTAAGCGCCTGGGATTTTCTTGCTTATCTGAGCCTACTTTTTTGTACCATTAGGTTTACATTTATATAAACAATATGGTTTGTCTTGAGATCAGGTTGGCAAAAAGTAAGAGGCGTGTTGGAGACTAGGATTCTGAGCCTCTCTATATCTTTTTTTTTTTTTTTTTTTTTTTTTTTTGGTGGTGGTACTGGGGTTCCTGGAAGCCCTTCTACCTCCGGGCTACACTCCCAGACCTATTTTATATTTTTGAAACAGGGTCTCTTAACGCCAGCGCGGCTGGCTTCGAACCTGCGCGATCCTCCTGTCTCCGCCTCCCAAGCGCGGGGATTACAAGCGTGCGCCACCACGCCCGGCAGAGCCTCTCTAAGTCTTTAACTCAAGGTTCTCAAAGCTTTGGCAAACCTGAAGAAGTCGCTATCAAACATTTATGGAGCACCCAAACGGCTACAGAATTGGGAACTTGCATTTTAGGTGGGGAGGAGAGTGTGGAGTGACATCTGCTGCTTTCCTGTGTAATCAATAGAGTATGGCTTTTCTTTGATTTGGTCCAGAAGATAGGAGTTTAGAAGAGTGAATGGAGCTGATTGTTGAATAGGTATAATGCCCAGGTCATATTTCCTATATTATACATGCCTGATCTCAACAAAGAACTTGAGAGTCAAGAGTGAGACATTTGTGAGCAGAGTAACCCAAAGAGAGGATGAGGTTTGACCTTCCCTGATCCTTTTCAAAGCAACATTTAGTAAACACTAAAAAAAATAAAATTAAGGATTCTTTTTGGATTCCACATTTAGTAAATGCTAAACAAGGATTCCCCTTGGATTCATCCTTAGTGGAACCCGTGTCAAGACTGAGGCTGAGCGTCACACGGGGATAACTCTGGCTGCTTTCTCTCTGGTCCTAACCTTCCATAGAGCTCCTTGGAGACCTTGGATTCAAGCTTGATTGTAATCCATTTTGGGGAAAGGGGACTTTAGTTTGTGTTAGAAAGTTTAGGATCTAGGGGTTCCCTTTGGAAGGCAAAGTATCAACTATGCTTTATGAGTCAAGTTGGAAAATCATGATGATCTTGTGGACACTGGGTGAGTTTCTCAGGTGCTTGTCCCATTTGGATGATGGTTACTTCGGGGAAGTGTTCTTGGAATTAGTTCGTGTTCTGGAGTTGGAGGCAGCCCACAGAGGTGACCATGGGAGGTCACAGAGGCAAAGAGGCACAACCAGGGAATGGGGCTCAGCCTACCACACTTGCTGCAATCAAACTGCTCAGTTCCCCAGGGTGAGGCACGCTTAGCTGCCCCATCTGGAACCTGTGTCTAAGCATCACTGAGGATTTCTTTTCAGTGAGGAGCTATTGAAGTGACCAAAGCACCAAGAGATGGTTTACATAGCAGAGTCATTGTGGGTTTTACATTTGAAAGAAAATCTGGTATGCATGTGATCTGCATGTTGGATGTGGATGGCATCAAGAAACAGTTGGATCAAATAAAAGTCATGATGAATAAAACAACCCTAGCAACAGACAATACCCATGAAAGATTCAACAGTAGTCTTGCAGCCTCTGCCTGACAGACAGTGGGGAGGGGAAGCTCTCTGGGGATCTTAAAAAAATTGACCAGCCCCATCAGACAGACTGACTCTTCCTCCACCCTGGCTAGAAATGACTCGAATGGGGTCTTACGTCAATGGGCCAGCTTGGATGCTCTTCCTTCTGAGGCCTGGTGAGCAGGTGGGTAGGCAGGGACCACAGAGCGACACGACAGCAGGTAGACATTTGCACGAGGAAATAGCTGACCCAGAAGGATACTGGGCCAGGGCCACCCGTTGTGGGGAGAAATCACACATGCTGTGGCAACACATGTGTTTTGACCACTTTGAAAGCTCAAGATACTGGTTTTTTCTCCGCCTTGCTCTCAGTCCTGCCTTTGAAACCTGTGGAAAGGGTAGCACGGTGGAGAGCCCATGGTGAGTCAGGCTCCTCCAGAAGAAGAAAACCCAAGCAGGGCAGGGAGTACTTCTCAGCTTAACTCATTCCAAGTGTAGAGTGGGGCCTTGGGCATAGTAGGCTATTAATATGTTTGTTGAGTGACAATCACACTTAACCTAAAAAAACAAAAACAAAAACAAAAAAACCCTCATGAAATTTTGCACTGTTGACTTGCTATTGTTGTTTTGTTTTGTGTTTGAGATGGAATCTCACTATGTTGCCCAGCATAACCCTCCTACCTCAGCCTTCTGAGAAGCTGGGACTGCAAGTGTGCACCACCATACTCAACTGGACCATTGACTTTTGATTTAAGAGTTTCATGAATTATAAATTAATTTTATGCTTGGCATGAAGACCGACTCTTGTAGGTACTTTGTAGCAGCAGTTTTACAAAATCATGGATGGAAAGCAGTGTTCGTAAGATCATGCGTTGTCGTCAGTTGGACAACTTGATAAAAAAGCCAGTTCTTGGGTGCATTGCTTCAGCTTATCTAAGGATGAAGCCTAGTAATCTCCATTTTTAATCCAGGCTCTCTGGATTATTCTGCACTTTTAAGACAGATAACTTTGGTCTTATGGTGGTGCCAAATGAGAATCTAAGGAAGAAACTGAAATGAAAATAAAAATGACTTTGGTTGAAACTACTTATATAAGAATGAGCTCCTTGCACATTCTCTCTGTAGAGATTACTTACCAGATACTGGGCTGAATCCACAGAACTTTTTTCTTTTCTTTTTTCTTCTTTTTGTGATACTGCAGATTGATTCCAGGGGTGCCCTACCTCGTTTTTATTTTGTTCTTTGAAACAGAATCTAACTAAGTTACTGTGCATGGCCTCAAACCGGCCTCCTCCTGTTTCAGCCTCCCTGAGCTGAGATAGCACTTTTGTACTGGGATTACAGGCATGTTGCATGTATTCATGGAATTTACCTGGCTGAATCTAAAGGGTTTTAAAACAATTGAGGCAATCTCTGTCCACCATGAGCCTAGGATTTGGTCAGATAGAGAAGATGGGAATAGAGATAATCATCAGATAGGAAAGTAAGAGGGTTATGCTAGATCAGGTGCTATGGTTGTTCCAAGAAGAAAAAGCAAATGGGGTGAGTAGAATACTTAATGGAGCTTAAGTCTCCTCTTAATGATGCGTAGAGTTAAATAGTCAATGATGGTGGGTGGTCGAATTCAAGTTCTGGGAAGGCCTTGGTGAAAGCAATGGTAGAAGAAAGATTTGAGAAGCTGTTAGCAAATTAGAAAAACCTTGAACGTCGCCGGGCGTGGTGGCGCATGCTTGTAATCCCCGCGCTTGGGAGGCAGAGACAGGAGGATCGCGCAGGTTCGAAGCCAGCCGCGCGTGCTGGCTTAGGAGACCCTGTTTCCAAATAAAAAATATAAAAAAAATAGGTCTGGGAGTGTAGCCCGGAAGTAGAAGGGCTTCCAGGAACCCCAGTACCACCAAAAAAAAAAAAAAAAAAAAAAGAAAAAAGAAAAAAGAAAAACCTTGAATGTCTGATGTCAGGAGAAATGTTCACAAAGGTACAGATGGCTGACAATCTTCTGACACTTACAGCTTAAGAAAATATGGTTTGAGGTTCAGGAGATTGCTAATATCTTTCAAGGGAGAAAAATTTCATGGCAGAATTGGGCAAAAATCAAGAATTTAAAGAATAGGAGGCCAGATGTGGTAGCCCACACTTGTAATCCTGGCATTCAGGATGCAGAGAACAGTGAGGCCCTTCGCAACTCAGTGAGGCCTATTTCAAAAATAAAAAAGACTAAAAAATATGACTGGGGGTATAACTCAGAGGTGGAATGACCCTGGATTCCAGGTTTCATCCCCAGTACAGAAAGGAAGGAAGGAAGGAAGGAAGGAAAGAAAGAAACTGTTGGGAGATGGGGGAGACAGAGACAGAAAAAGAGACATCAAGGCAGTAATTATAAACCTCACAAGTGCAGAGTTGAGTTCCACAGTTTCATGCACTAGGAGACTAACAATAATCTACCAGTCTTATCCTGGTTAGAAGTAATTTTAGCATCCAAGGAAAATGTTGTTCATAGCCATGGTTGGATAGCTGATCTGGGTTTACTATGTGAGGGAGAGCAGTAAGGATTATTTCATGTGAGCTATCTCTATAGCTCGGCCCTGTCATTAGTTTGAATTTTTATCTTGGGGCATCCTCAGTGTTCAAGGGAAGAAATGGACCAGCCATTTCAAATGGAATAAAATGACGTCTTATTATCCACAATAGGAGAAGGATAGGATGGGGGGGGGTGAGTTAAGTATTGTAATACACTCTCCTCATACCTGTGTGTGTCTGCTTTTTTGAGCATTCTTAAGATGTGTTTGGTGACTAGGATGTGTCGAAGGCAGAGTGAGATTTATAAGGTAGACCCACTGAAGAAACTGAGGCTCTGGTTTGGTCAAAACACATCTCAGATTCAGAGATCTCAGGACCAAAAACTCTGACAATGCTTGGTGTTTCCCAGAAAATCCAGTGTGGCAGATAGTTATAAAATGCAGTGACATGTTATTAAAACTGAGCTGGGTGTGGTGGTGCACGCTTGCGATCCCAGCATTTGGGAGGCTGAGACAGGAGGATAGCGGTTCATGGACAGCCTCAGCTACTTAGTGAGGCACTTTGCGACTCGGTGAGATCCTGTTTCAAAATAAAGAAGAAAAAATAGGGCTGGGGTATAACTTGGGAGTAGAATGCCCCTGGGTTCCATCCCTAGTACCACAAAAGAAAAAAAAAAAAAAAAAAAAGAACTGTCTGTCCCTTGCAAGGTAGAATGAAAAAGCAAATATTGGAAAGGAGTGCTTGGGTGCATACTTAAAAAGAACAACAGGTCTTTTTTTTTATGAGCCGCTATAAAACATTCACATAAATGGCTTCAGGAGTAAGGAACAATGTGCCTGTGGTACTTTTAAATGACCTTTCCTGCAATAGTCATTGGGAGGAGAATGAAGGCTGGTTTCCGAAGGAGACAGGGTCTGTGGTCAGGCTGAAACTCAACCATCGGCAACCCTGGGTTATTGCCCTTGGAAAGTGAAGCAAAGACCTTATTTTTCAAGTGCAAATCATCTGTGACTTTAATAGTATGAATTCTGTCAAGTAGTGCATAGAATAAATTTGCACACGGTTTAACATAACACAAGTACATTAAGTCGGATCTGGCATTCAAAGACCCAACACCAAATGGGAATCTGAAAATAAATGCCCACTTTCTCCCCAGAAGACCATTCACCCTGAGGCCTTGGGCATTAATTTAACTGAATGAGGAAGCCACTGGGGCAGCTGTCGGGAGCTTATTTGATTTGTGAATAAACAAGGCCTTCATTTTAAATGCGGTTCACTCTTACCCAAACCAAAGCAGGACCAAGAGCACAAAGGAGACTAATTGGTTACACAGAAACTACTGGAAAACAAAATAAGCTCTGATTTTGGAGGGGTCAACGTTGGATTCTCTCTCTCTCTCCTCTCTCTCTTTAGAAGGAAAATGCCGAACTCAGGAGGGACTGCTAATTTTTTAAGCTCAGTGAACAGGATGAAGCCTCAGGTGATGTTTTGCTATTAATCGATACAGTGCATTCGGCCACCCAGTAAAAGAAGAGTTGGGGTTTGAGGAACGTCCAATGGGGTCCAGTCTTTGGGCTTGTCAGCCTGAATTAGATGGCATCTGTCTGTGGCAAACAGGACTGGTGGGACTTGTAGAAGGGATAAGAAGTATGACTATCCTTTATTGTCCCCTCAGGGATCTCTTGACCTAGTGGAGCTGCAGACACCTTCAGGGTAGGGATGGAGTCTGCTTAAAAGAAGCACCAAAGAGCTCAGGGGCAGCATCTACAGCAAGGACTTGGTGACACCACACAAGACCTGGTGGCTTTCCATATCTATCAATGCCCTGGTCGTGGGAGAGACAGGTTATACTTAGGGACACAGGCCCTGGGAACCTCACTCACAGAACCCTGAGATTGGGCAAGGTGGAGGAACTCTTAAGCATCGCTTGAGAAGACTGTAATATTAAGGCTCATCTTGACCCTTCTGTCCATGACTCACACAGTTACCCTGTGCATTCCACCCTGAAGAAGGAAGCTGGGAGAAGCAGATTGCCCACATGGGGGCCACGTGCTTTGGGTTCTGTGGATTTGCATCAGGCCAGCAGATGCTGACAGACTGAGGCAGCCCAGCCTCCGGCAGGGGGAAGGAGGGCTTGTGGGAAAGGCCAAGGCAGGTTTCCAACCAGCAAAGTGCATTTATTCGTGAATTCACACAAATCTCAAGATGCCCCTTGGCTTGAAGTTTTTGCACTTAGGAACTGACAACCCAAGACAAAATGGGCCTTGCAGGCACCAGGGTAATGCTGGGAATCTGGGTCTGTGAATAAATTTTTTTTTTCAACACTGTCCTCAATCTGTTGAGAACAGATAGGCTCATCTGCAATGCCGGGCTGTGCTTTGGTCTTTGGTATTTCTCAGGCAGATTCCTGGTATGGGACACTTAACCTAAGTGCCAGAGGAATCCAAGCAAGGGTGATAGGTGTGGATAGAGATGAGGAAGAAATGTTGGCACAAGTGTCTATGAGTATTTTTTCTCCCTCGCCATGTGTGTTAATAGAGTGTTATGCCCTATTCATATGGTTTCATGGTATTTTATTTTGGAAAATGCTGGAGAATAACTAGTGAAGGTTAGTGACCTTCTTTATGAGCAGGTTTCTCTTATGGGTCATTACATTGATTTTTCTCACCCAAGCCCAGGGATTTTAAGAGCAGGGCATATGGACCAGGGGTCGCCTGCCAGCAGCCACTTGTGACATTAACATGGTCAGCAGCTGCGTAGCCATTCCAGCAAAGGAGGTGACCATCTTCTCACCCCATTCCACTTGCAGCTACAGGCGAGACAGGATTGAGAACTCAAATCTTTGTGAATCTAGTCGTATTTTTCATCCAACAGATGCACAGTCCTTATAAAATAATCTTTTCTAAGTCATTTTTTTAAAAATTGAGGCATAACTCACTTGCCATAGAATTCACCCTTTAATGTGATTTTTAGTACATGCGGAAGGTTGTGCAGCCATAATACAGACTCCTTTGTAACGATGTATAAATCTATTTGGTCATAAATCTATTTGGCTAGTTGAAAGTTGTCAGCATGGTTTTTTTTTGTTGTTTGTTTGTTTTGGCTTTTTTCTGCAGGCTTTTCCATTAAGTGAAGCACCCAAGTGTGCTTGTGCAGTGTGTGTGCACGCGCCTGTGTGTGCATTCCCATCCTCCGGAGCCTCTGCACATGAACTGCTCTGGCGTTGGCCTGGATGGTCAAGCCTGACCACAAGAGGTTGGCAAGTCCAGATGGACTTCAGGTCCAAGGACTGCTGGTTGTGCCAGAGTTGGTGCCTTTTTAATTCTAGGAGAGCTGATGTTGTTGGCACTTGGGATAATCCCAGAAGACAAACTCAGGATTATTCTGCTTAGAATCCTGGAGCTTGAGAAAGAACTGGTTAAGAAAAGACAATCTGTAAGACCCGCCTCTTCTCAGCCATTGGATATTATGTGAGGTTGGGGCCTGAAATGATCTGTTTTAAATGGTCTTAAATGGTGTTCTTGTTGGAGCAGGGCCAAGTGGCCCGTTTGCAGATTGGCCTGTGATGGTTTCTGCACAAGTAGCTGCCAAGCTGCATCATGGATGGGCACTTTCATGGTGTGATTGTAATCAACTTCCTTTTCTGTGTAAGAAGCATCCTGTGTTCTTTTACTGTTTCTGAGTTGGTTTGTGTAGAGCATGGTAGGGCTCATCAGAGATGCCAGTCTGCATGTTGGGGTGTTAGAAGGTGAGTGTCTTGGGGAAATCTGGCACATCATACTCTGGGTCAACCAGAACTAATCTTTCAGTGACCACACAGGAATACCTAGAGTTACAGAAGATTATGAATAATCTTATTTCCTGATTGACACTTTCCTAGGCTTTGCTTAAAGATATAGATCCTTCCCTGGTCCTTTGTGTTATTACCCTCGTGGATGAAGCACAGGAGACATTGGGATTCACCTCTCATCTCCTAGCTGGTACCATAGCTTTGATTCTCATGCCTGAGTTCTGCTCCCAGGTCCGTCATCCATACTGGAAACCATTGGTTTCTCTGGCTACCTGAGCTTCCTTTCCCCGAATTATCCCAAGAATGGGATACAGATCCTGGTAGGTCTTGGTTTCCACACTTGCATGGATTTTCTATGAGAATCTGAGCAGTAAATTAAGATCCTGTAACCGAAGAATTAATAATTCATTGCTGTTATTGACAGGTGCCCTCCTTTCCAAGTATTTCAGGAACCCACGCTGGTGTCTGTCGAATTGAAAGTGGCATGTGAGTGGCCAGAGATCCATTGATGGCTGTGCGCCTGGTGGTCCCTGCCCTCTTGGGGGTTGTCTAAATGCATGATTTGTTAAAGGCAATACATCCTTTTGCGAAACTTATATTGCCCATTAATTGGTCATTGATCTCCAATCCATTTAGGACAGTTATTCTTACAGATAATTGTATGCCTTTGTCATGTTGTATAACACTGAATCTTCGTTTATTGCTTGTGCAGTGTGGTTTCATCTCAGGCACTTGAATGATGTCTAATGATTTCTTACTGACAACAAATACTCCTTGAGCGTCTATGTACTGTGAGTGGAACCAAGGACGTGAAGACACAGAGATGGATAAGTGATGTTCGCTGCCTTCAAGGCATTTTCTATCTGGTTGTGGAAATAAGACATATACCCAAATAACTGTCATGGAAATGTGCTAAACACCCTTCTTTTGTAACGGTGGTGGCAGAATGGAAAAGGTTACAGCAGTTTTGGAGAGTAATAGGACAATATCTTTTAAAATTAAAAAAGATCCTTCCCTTGACTATAATCCTTTTTCTAAGAATGGAGGGTTTAGAAGTGGGATACAAAAAGGCATACATTCCAAAAGTTTACTGCAGCATTATTTGTAACAACTAATAATAAAAACCAAAGGCCTTTTATATCCAGCAATAGGGGACCTGGGGAATAAGGGCCAGTTTCTACGATGAAGTAGAATAAGCTTATTGGCATAGATGAGCCAGTTCCATGTATTGGGTAAGTAAATGTTTCTGACATTATTGGTTAGAAGACAAAAAAGAGGATTTACATGACTTTTTAGTAAAAAAAAGAATTTTGTATATTAGAATTTTTATGAGTTTTCAGTGGGAGGTGGGACTAATAACTATCTCATATGATGTGTACATTGTGGAATTATAGATGGTCATTGGTTTTCATTGTTTTGTTTTCTGAATTGAGCCAAGAGCAACTCTGAAGGGTGGGAGAAGAGGGAGGATGTGTTAGCCCTTTGGTCCTCATGAGCAGGGCCCCTGGTAGTCAGCTGGTTTTCTGCCTGAGCTGTGCCCTCAGTGGTGAGCACCTTACTATGGGGCAGGTTCCCCAACCAAAGTCCACATGAGGGGGTGAGTGCCAGATCGCTCCTCTGTGACAAGGTAGGGGAACGTGGCTCAGCACACTGCACCCAGGGCAGCCACCTCTGGCTCTGCGCTCCAGCTTTCTGCAGACCTTGTTGCGCGGCTCACTCTGAATGCCTCTGGCTGAGTTGGGGCAGAGCCTCACTGTTGGTGGCTCCCAGCATGCTGCTGGGCAGGGGCTGGACAGCAGTGCCCACAGGCCGACTCTGCCCTCCCAGCATTACTGGGTATTTCTGGGGAATAATGGTCTCCCTTCTTGTAGATTGACTTCTCACTTTGCCACGGGAGACTGAGCTGTGGCCTCAGCTTGCACTGAGCAGCCTCTCTGGGCCTGCCAAGTTTTCCCATGAATAAAATGGACAGAGTGCTTTCATTTCTGCTCACTTCCCAAGGGTTTTCCCTGAATCATTCATTTATTCAACAAGTAGATTTAAAAATTATTATTTTTTGGTTCATTGTAGTCATACATCTTAATGGTATACAAGATGGTGGAGACATACATGCACACATCACCCAGTTAGCCCTTAGCAGGTAGCTTTTGTGCTAGGCTTCATTCCCATCCATGTTCCTATGGAGCTTATGACCTGGTCATGATTGCATTGTTTTCCAATGCACTTGGTGATCCTGGGAGCAAGAAAACCTTTAGTCTTGGAGTAACTCTCCCTGAACTGCTTCCTGGGCAGCACGCTGACCAGGAATGGGGATTTTACCTTCCTGAGACATAATCACTCTTTTCAGAGGCTTTTCTGTTGTTTTTGCTGGTGGGGGAAGTGGGTCAGTTCTGGATTAGCACAATTTAGGGACTGTCAGATGATACAGGAACCTCAGGTCACATACTTCTAGGTTAAGAGGGTGGGACTGATTCAGAGAACAAGGACCTACCTCTAAGGAAAGTGTTCTGACCATTTAGCTTTTAGAGCAAGAAGAGGAGGCTGTGGCAGGTGCAGACTGCTGTGTTACTGCACAGATAGGAATTCCTCCAGAATATCAGAGAGGCCCCTGGTTGCCAGCCCTGGGATTCAGGGCAGGATACTGGGCTGTGTCATTCATTCGTTCATTCATTCATTCACTTGGTGGTCACCCACTGTATATGGTGCTAAGAATATAAAGCTTACTGGGGTGGTTCTATAGTAAGGAGCTCCCAATTAAGCAGGACAGACAGACGTGTGAACAGATACTGCCACAAGTACTGTTGGCGCTGTGGTGGCGCTGTGCATGGGTCCCGGCAGGGCCTGGAGGAGGAGGCAGGATCCTGAGGATAGGCATCACGTGTTTGTTCTTCAAGGATGAACAGGAAATTACCAGGAGGACAAGCAGAGCTGGAGGCACAAGGATGGGGTGTTCAGAAGCGTGAAGGCGTGAAGGAGCAGTACTCTTAAGCCTTCCCAGGCTGGAAAGCAGAGGTTCATGGGCAAAGAGATGAGCAGGAAGGCACCTCACACTTCTGGTCACCAGAGTACTGGCGTGCAGAGAGCTCCAGGGTCACCAGGCAGTTAGCAGCGTCCCTGCCCCCTGTACATTTGATTCCTAGCTCTAGCAGCTTGTGAGTGTCCTATGACAGTACTTGTGGAAGTATCTGTGTCTGTCTGTCTATCCCGCTAAATTGGGAGCTTCTTGCTATAGAACCACCCCAGTAACCATTATACTCCCAGCACCAGATACAGCGGATGACAACTCACAAATGGTTGAACGAATGAATGGGTGAATGAATTACATGGTCCAGTTTTATGTCCCGAACCTCAAGGCTGCTGACCAGGGGCATCTGTGATACGCTGGATGGCCCCCAAGCTTTGCAGAAACATGGCAGCCTGCGCCTGCCAGCGCCTCCCATTCCTTGCTCTATGTGCTTGGCGGTGAGTTGTGTCACTAAGATCCTACTTTGAAATTCACATGGAGGGCAATTTGAGTTCAAATCAGCCAGCACGGTTTCCTCAGTAAGCCACTTCTAAATGTTCTACTTCGTGTCCATTCACATCTGGTGCCCGGAGAGCCCCTGCTGGAGGAAATGTTTGGATTAACCTTTCCTTTACATTTTTTAAATGTTTGAAAGCACCTTTCACTCAGCTCTCATCTCATTCATTCTGCCGGGGAGAGCGAGGCAGGATTGCAGTTGACGCCATTGTTGCCGGGTCCTTTGAAGGCCCTTTTGCGACTCAGCTCTGCACTGGAGGGACCAGGCAGGTGAGAGCGGCTGGTTCTAATTAGGGACAGTGGTGATGTCAAGTTTATCCAGGAGGACCCCCTGGCAGCAGGTGAGGGAGGAGATAATGAACCCTCCCCCTAGCCGGGAAACACAATAGGTACAACTCAAATTAAGAAACAAAAGAGAATCGGCATAGAGCCTGCAATGAAATATCATCTCTAATTGGGTTTCACTTCCACAATAGCGAGAATCAAATGCGGAGTATCAACTTAACCTTTCCGTGTGCCGCCTTTGTCAGCCTCAAACAGATGGTTAACATGATTTATAGTTTTGTTCTTAGTGTAGCTCCTCACTATTTAATTGGAATCAGATTATCAAACTGTTTTGTAAACAACCTGGAATCGAGCTGTTTGTTTTATCACTGAATAAAATAAATAAAGAATAGATGGGAACGGAGTACGGGCTCAGTGGAACCTGAGACCCGTTGCACGGGAGAAGGGAGGAGCACAAGGTGGGCTTTTGAGATGCTTCTCGTTTTCCGACATTCAGGCCTCCGTGTGGTTCTGGGTACATGGAAGGTTTGTAAAAGCAGGTCAATATTGTCTGTTCTCTGAACGAGACATGCAAAATAAAATTGGGGGTAAATTCTTCAAAAGAAACTGGAGAAAATCATTTAAACCCATAACTTCATTTGAAATGACTCCTAATGACCTGTAATTTCCTCCTTTTGAAATGGTCCCATTACATTAATCAGATTGATGTAGTGGTGATAGATTATTCTCATTAAAAGGAAGGTTCTTTTGTTGTTTCTACCAGCCCACCCCCTGGAGTCTCCAACCAGGAATGGCTCAGAAGGCCGCGGGTCGTGGCTCCACTCCCGGGTTTGGGTGGCACGCTTTGCTCTTCTGGGTTTCATGCTCTGTCTTGCTTCCTTGGAGGGCCAGGAAGCCCATTTGTGCATCTCATTGGGCACCTGCTCCGGGCCAGGCTGACTCACCTGGCCTTTCTCTCCTAGCGCTTTCTCTCAGTGGGTGTGCTAGAGAGCCGGTTCCAACACAGCACTTCTCTCTTTCCACCCAACCAGATTCATCAACCAGAGATGGTCCTTACAGCCATCTATTATTTTTTTTTTTTTACCAAGTCCATAAACCTCTGTGGCTCTGGCTCTTCCTGCAGTCCCAGCATGCATCCAACACAATGATTTGGGGCCTCGGAAGCAGGGCCGTGTGCACCCCCACGGCCAGGCCTTCAATTTTTCATGAGGTGCTGGGGGAACCACTGAGCTTGTCCTCATTTCCTGAGCACATGGCTTTCTGGGCTTTGCTTGTTACCGTGTCCTGCTGAACCTGACCATGCTTGAAGGATAAAGGTTGCTCAGTGACACGTAAAATAATATTTTATATGTTTTTCTTAAATTCCATTAACGTTTACCCTTTTCTGTGCCCTGGGAGACAGATCTTTGTTTTCACGGGGACCTTCTCTCAGTGACTGGAAGCAAATAGCTCTCATCTTGGGGCTACCCATCAGCACCCCGCAGGTGACCTTTGTTCCTCTCTCTTCCCTCCCTCACTAGAGGGTGAAAGATGGAAGGAAACAGTGTATCCCTGTGTTTGGAATAGTTCTCCCATTGTTAAGAGAAAATGGGATCCCACGAGACTGGATTTAATCTGATTTGTCTCTGCTTTGCCCATCCTCTGCCTTGTGGCCTTGGGCAAGTGGTTTTACCTGCTTAAAAAAATCTATTCTTCTATGTTCCGTTTGGGAAGAATAACACATTGTTGATAGATTGCTGTGAGGATGAAATGCGGTAAAACTCTCTACACACAGGAGTGCTGAGAAGCGATTAGCAGCGGTCATGTTTCTAAATGGGGCTGAAAATGGCAAGTGTTTTAGCTTTACTATATTTGGCATATAAATACCCACTCTGAAAAACGAGGACGATCTGGACAGTTAATTTTGTTTTCTCAAGAACTCCTAGCAAGGCTGCTTTGAGTTTGGCCTCTCTGTGCACGCAGTGGCCCCCCCTGGTTAGTGGACAGTGGCCCCCCTGGTTAGTGGACAGTGGCCCCCCCTGGTTAGTGGACAGTGGTCCCCACTGGTTAGTGGACAGTGGCCCCCCCTGGTTAGTGGACAGTGGTCCCCACTGGTTAGTGGACAGTGGCCCCTCTGGTTAGTGGACAGTGGTCCCCTTTGGTTAGTGGACAGCGCCCTCCCTGGTTAGTGGACAGTGGCCATGGGGACAGAGGCCAGGGACTCCAAAGCTGGGAGGTCCACTCCTGCAGGGTCTGGGACCAGGTCTTGTGCCCAGGGGTTTCCCCATTTCTCCTGCCCCAACTGAGACCTTGTAACTGCAGATACTCAATAACTGTGATGACAATATTATGAGTTGTTGTGTTATTATTATTATCACTATTAATATTATTACTATTTTGGTACTAGGGATTGAGCCCAGGGGCATTCTACCTTTGAGCCACACCCCAGCCCTTATTATTATTATTGTTTAAATTTTTTTTTTTTTTTGGTGGTACTGGGGTTCCTGGAAGCCCTTCTACCTCCAGAATACACTTCCAGATATATTTTTATACTTTTTTTATTTGGAAACAGGGTCTCTTAAGCCAGCGTGGCTGGCTTTGAACCTTCGCGCCCCTCCTGTCTCCGCCTCCCAAGCGTGGGGATTACAAGCGTGCGCCACCACGCCTGGCTATTATTGTTTTAATTTTGAAACAGGGTTTTGCCGAGTTTTGAGGCTCTCACCAGTTTGCTGAGGCCGCCATCCTCCTGTCTCAGCCTCCCAAGTGCCGGAATTAACAGCATGTGCCACCCACTGTGCTTAGCAAGGCAAGTTACTATTTTTAGAGTTAACTTGTACAGAAGTTCACAGAATAGTGAACAAATCATCACTCTCCAGCTAGATGCGGTTTCACAAGGTGAACGCAGGCATCTCAGCACCACTCGGTCAAGAAATTCAGCTCCACAGGGGTCCAGGAGCCCCCCACCTAACTTTTTCCAGTCGCCACACCCCTCAGGGCAGCTTGTACTCCGCCCTTGTTGGGATGTATGGGGGTTTGCCTGTTTGAACACGAGATAAATGGAATCACACTTCGGAGACGGGTGTCTCTGGTTGAACACTACAGCGCTAACAGGACTCTTCCATACTGTCTCACGTAGCACTGGATTGCTGATTTTCCTTCCTGTACGTTAGTCCATCCTACGACACACTCACAACCTTCCACTCTACAGCTCTTGGGTGGGGCTATAAATAATGCTGCAGTGAAAATTCATGGGTGTGTCTTTCGGTGACCCATGTATGCACACTTGGGTTGAGTGAAACTGCAGTCCTGTGTCTTCATTCGGTTCAGTTTCCCAGATGCTGCGTGCCCTCGCCAGTCCATATTCCCAGTCGTCGTTTCTCATTTTGTCGCTTCATACCAGCCATTCCGGTGGGTGTGGGGTGGCTCCTCATTATGGTTTTACATTGTATTTCCCTGATGACTAATCATATTAAGCACGTTTTCTTTTTCTTTCCTTTTTTTTTTTCTTTTTGTCTTTTGAGAGTCCTCTTTTGTGAAGTACAGCCTCGAGTGTTTTGCCTCCTGTTCTATTGAGTTGCTTTCCTTTTTCTGATTGACTCAGAGAGTGCTTATAAAATCTGGATATAAGTCCTTTGTCACATAAGTGTGTTATAAATATCTCCTCCTACACAGTAGCTTGCCTTTCACTTTTTAAAAATGGCATCATTTGATGAACCACAAGGCTTGTTTGTTTAATGTAATCTAATTAATGAGTTTTCTCTCATGCTAAGAACTCTTTGTGTTCTGTTTAAGGAATCTTTGCCTACTCCAGGTCATTAAGACAGTTGCCTCCATGAACACCAAAAAGTGCTGGGGATGCTTGAGCCTCTTAATAAAATGACACAGCATTTGCATATCACGTACATCTCTCCTCCTATCCACTTTAAATCTTCTCTAGATTACTTATGATACCTCGTACAATGTACATTCAAGGTAAACAATTGTTACACTCTATGGTTTTGAGAGTAATGACAAGATAAAAAATCCGTGTATGTTCAGTACAGACGCAGTTTTTAAAAAACATATTTTCCATCCGAGGTTGGTAGAATCCACAGATGAAAAACCTGAGGGTACAGAGGGCCAACTGTATAGTTTCTCATTTTCTAGGTAGCTGTATTATTTACTTTCACTGTTGGCAGAAATAGTACCTTTTAAACAAGTCTCCAATAAATGGAAGTCACCCAGAGTGCTGTCTAAAGGGGTTGGAGGTTTAATTTCCAAAGCAACAGTTAGCACCCACGTTGTCAGGAGCTCGGGGTGGCTTAAGTGGGACATGCCTGGCCCAGCCTGCTGCTCTGCAGAGGCCCAACGCTGCCCCCGATGCTGTCCACACGAGAGCGCTCACTTTCCGTCTCCATGGCCTCATTTGGGCAAACCTGTTGCTGCTCTGGGAATTCCAGAAAGACATCTAAAGGCAGGCAGGCTGGGGGAATGGTAGCTCTGGGGCTCTGGGAAGGGCTTTTGTAGGTGTCCAGAAGCCCACCTGTCTCTGCATCTTCTGAGAATCTTTGCATCCAACCTCTAAACTGCGTTCCTGGCTCTAGACTTCTATATGTTAATCACCCCTCTTTTTTTTTTTAACTTGGGGTTGAACCCAGAGACATTCTACCTCTGAGCCACACGCCAGCCCTATTTTATTTTTTATTTTGAAGCCAGGTCTTATACCAGGTTGCTGAGCATCCCCTTGAGGCTGTCAAAACTGGGAGTCTCCTGTCTCAGCCTCCAAGTACAGGTGCGTGCCATCATACCCAGCTTCAGGTATGTATGTCGATCCATAAAATTGCCCTAACAAGGAGGGACACCTGTTGGATGAGTGAATGGATGGATAGATGGACAAATGGATGGTTTGCTAACCATTAAGTCAGACTAAGTTTGCAGCAGAACTGCTCTAAGGGCTGACACAGAGTTCAGTGCTCAGCGCACGTTTTTACTTTCTACTCTCTTCCTAACAAATGATAATTACTTGCTAAACACTAAAATGTCATTAGCTTGGCACATCTAGTGCAGTAGATATTAAAATAAATCTAAATGATTTTATGAAATTCTCAGTACAGTTTTACCTTGTGATGATTGTAGCAAATGTGTATGCTTTTGAAAATCACCGAAAGATTAAAAAAAATCAAGGACATTGCCCTAAAATGCAGAGCTTGCTCTTGAGTGCCTTTGGGGACCATTTAGAGGTGGTGGTTGTGAAGACAGTGCCTTGTGATCCCTCGGCTCGGGGCTGCCGAAGGACTGCCGTGGCCGCCACACTACCCTCTGCTTCCTATATGGGCTTTCTTACACACACCACACACTTCCATTCTCCACCCAGTGGACAAAATAACCCTTTTAAAACACAGTCTGCTTCTCAATTCAAGGCCAACAAGCAGTACCATAACAAGATGCTCTTTGGGAAAAAAAAAAAAAAAAGCTAGGAGTGTAGCTCAGAGGTAGCACGCCCCTGGTTCAATCCTCAGGACCACTGAAATAAAATAAAATATAAATCAGACTGGGTCACTTCTTGGCTCAGAGCCCTTTCGAGGTTTCCCATAGTGCCTGGAATAACACCCAGACTTCCTCCTAAAGACGAGAGTCCCTGCCTGAGCTGGCCTCTCCTGCCCCACCTCCATGCCTACCCCTTCCTCTCCTGCACTGTGCACAGGACGCACTGGCCTCCCTCCTCATCTGCCCAGATCCCCAAGCTCCTCCCTGGCCAAGGCTGGGCTCACTCACCTCTCAGACCCTCTCCTGGCAGAGTGGTGGTGTCGATCCCACCTCCTCTGTGACACTGTTCCCTCCATAAACAAACCTCGTTTACCTGTTACCTGCTTGCTTGTTTGCCTGGTGTGTCTCCTGCTCTGGAATCTAAGCTATGTTCTTTGCTTCTGGATGCTCAGTAAACAAATAGAAGAATGAGCAGTTCACTTGTTCTCAGCCTCAGTTTACCTTGGATTTTAAGACCAAGAGTCGGCCAGTGTGTGTCCTCCTGCCTCTTTCCCTCATTAACCACCAGTTCCCAGTCTCCACCCGCATCAGTGACATTTTCAGAATCCTCATCTTTCTGTGTTGCCGTGGGAGATTGCAGGCTCCCCCTTCCCTAGACTGTACATTGCTTCTATGCAAGTCTTTAACTCCTATTATACCCAGTTGAGAAGCTTCTGCCACAGTCTTGTATAATGACCACTGACCACTGCCCTTTACGGAAGAGTCGCAGTTGTGGTACAGTGGGCTCTCATGTGGTCCGGAGCTGGTGTGGGTGTGCCTGATATCCCTCCCGGGGGAAAACCATCATTGCCTCAGTAACAGAACTGCCAGGGCCGCCTTGGGAAGGTTTTATAGTCAGCAGTCTCTTGGTTGCAGACAACAAAAACCAGCCCAATTTGCCTAATTCACAGAAGGGAATAGAAACCCAGGCATGTCCATGGAAACCCACCAGCAGAAAGCGTGTCTGGGACTAGGAAGGGGCCTTGCCTTGATATCTGATCTGGGCCTGAGAGTCAACCGAGAGCCCCAACACCACCAGGTTTCTGGGAGACAGTCTCTGAAAGGTGCAGGTGGTGGCCCCTTACTTAATCTGCTGGGGCTGGGGAGGTCCCAGGGGTTGTTTTTAGGATGTGAAGAAGTTCCTAGAGAGCTGTGGGCTGTGCGGACATTCCAGGGGCCTATACTGTGCCACCCTTCAGAAGCATTTCCATGCCCCTTACCTAAGAGATCTCACATGGGGCAAGAGCAGCAGTAGGAGAGGATGGCGAGCCCTCTCCCGGAAGGTTCCTGAAGGAAATGTAGAACAGAGGGCAGAGGAGGTGAGTGGATACTTCTTTATCAGGGTGGAAAAAGGAAGAGCCACCTAGACTCAATCCCCTTATAGTGAGGGTTCAGATGGGGTGGGGGGAGGCAACGAGAGAATGATTGGGGCTGGGGGCTGCAGCTGACCTGGGGATTGGGCTCTGCATTTGAGTGCCGTCCCTGCCATTGAGGCTTTCTTGCCCTCTGTTTCCTTGTTTTTAAAGGAGAAAGGATGGAGCAAGTCAGTGTTCATAGAGTGCCCAGTTGGTGTACCGTACTACATGTAGTAAGCGCCCAGCAAACATTAATATGACAGCTAGCCTCTAAGCTGTCGCTGCATCTGCACCCCAAGGAAGACAGCCTTGGCGTGCTTGTGCTTGTAACATGTGAAGAAGATGCTTCTGCATGAGTCTTCTTTGGCCCCTGGGAACCTGATGTCAAGTTTAAAAATAATAGCAGGTTTGTTTTTAATGATAGTGGTTTGGAAAATAATCAGACGCACCAGTATGCTACCTCGCCTGAGGAATTAGGGGACTGATAACTTGTCTTTATGTAACTAAACATATCTTTATATTTTTATGTCGCTTTATGTCTTTATGTACGTAAGAGAGAAAGTCTTAAGTCAATTCCTTCATTGATATCTTCATTTAATATGTTGATATCTTTATTGTTAGGAGAGACTGAGTCCATTAGGTAGACCAGCTGGTAAAATCTACCCGGGCCTGTTTGGAATACTTGGAAACTGTTCAGTAATGATGGATTAAGGAAAAGAATGTGTTTTATATTTCTAAAATTATAGGTGTCTTCTTGTGGGGGGGTATCTTCCTCCACGAGTGTGTATTGAGCAGTTTGTGTGCACACAGCTTAATAGCCCTTCAGCTATGCATTCCCTTTGATCTCCAGCTTATTAAAATATGCAAATCTAAATTGTATCTTATTAATGTGTTCCTTTGTGTTAAAGCTGTGGGGGGGCCAGAATCCCTTTTCCTCTAACATATTTGGATTTTTAATGTGCAGAGCGCGATACGAGTTTGATTTTCCGCAGGCCATATTTTCTCATCAACTGTTATGAAATATTTTTTTTTATTGTGCTGCTATTTCTTGCTTTCTTGGAATTCAAGGTGATAACAAAAAATGACTTCATTGTCACACCCCATGTATTCTCAAGCATGTCCAGATCCTTATTAATTTGCTGTGACTTCTCCGACATGACAGCGCTGTCTTACAGCAGCATCCTGAAAGTGTATGTTCGAGATGCCCCAAGCCATGGTGGTTGCTGATTCACAGGATTTGCTGGTGACCCCGCAGGCTCCCGGGGAACAGGCAGGGTGTCAGTGCCCAGCCAGTCTCTTGCTAGGTGTGACCCATACTCCTTGGAACCAGTGTGCTTTTGTTATTAAAACAATTTTTTTTTTTTTTTTTGGTGGTGGTACTGGGGTTCCCGGAAGCCTTTCTACCTCCAGGCTACACTCCCAGACCTATTTTATATATTTTTTTAAATTTAGAAACAGGGTCTCTTAAGCCAGCAAGGCTGGCTCCGAACCAGCGCAATCCTCCTGTCTCCGCCTCCCAAGCGCGGGGATTACAAGCGTGCGCCACCACACCCGGCCTAAAACAATTTCTTTAAAAAAAAAAATAAGGCATTTGAAATTGAATTGGGATCAAGGTAAAAATGGATCCCACTAGAACAGAGATGCATTCCTCCCTCCTGTTCCATTTCTTACGCGCAGATCCTCATTGTTCTTCTCCTTATGCCCTTCCTCCTCCTGTTTAATGATTCTTTTTCTTAAGATCAAAGCTAATTATTCTACAAAAGCCATCGTGTGGAAATGATCATTTTATATTTATAAGGCTATCAATATGCACCCCTCAACCTTACTAGAGCTCTTTCTGGAACGGTCATGTGACCGTGGGAGTCCAGGCAGGGTGGAAAAGCAAGTGACTGGCTGACAGTAAAACTAACAGCAACTCTGTGAGACTCGCTTTGGGCCAGGCTTATTTACCTCCGTTAATGTGACATCAGCCTCTTGAGGTCTGTACTGTGATGCCAACCATATCCCTAGTTAACAGAGGAGGAAACCCAGGCGCTGCGGTTAAGTAACTTGCCTACAGTCACGTGGTTTTAGGGGTAACAGTTGGAGTACAGCCCCAGGGGTCTGGTTAAGGGACTGTACCCTAAACTGGGAGTGGTGGCAGATGCCTGTAATCCCAGTACTTGGGAGACTGAGACAGGAGGATTGCAGGTTCAAGGCCAGCCTTAGGAATTTAATAAGACCCCATTAGAAAATTAAAAAAAAATTATGCCGGGTGTGGTGGCTCACACTTGTAATCGCGCAGGTTCGAATCCAGCCGCGCTGGCTTAAACGACCCTGTTTCCAAATTTAAAAAAAAGTATAAAATAGGTCTGGGAGTGTAGCCCTGAGGTAGAAGTGTTTCCAGGAACCCCAATACCACCAAAAATAAAAATAAAAATAAAAAAATGAGGGTAGGGGTATAGCTTGGAGGTAGAATGCCTCAATCTCTAGTACGAGAGAGAGAGAGAGAGAGAGAGAGAGAGAGAGAGAGAGAGAGAGAGAGAGAGAGAGAGAGAGAGAGGAGCGCGAGGGGGGGGGCAGGCTGTTCTTAACCACACTGGTTCACCAAGATTGGGTAGATTCTGCTTCTAGCTGTACTGCTGGCCAGCTGGGCGGCTTTAGGTACACTTCTGCTTCCCTTGCGCTTTAAATTAGAATAGCAGATTCGCAGACTAGATTATCTCTGAGGTCCCATTTGGACCTAACGTCTTGTCATTCTTATTCATTATTTTACTTATTTATTGTTACTGGAGACTGAACCCAGGAGCCTTCTACCTCTCAGTTATTGCCTGGTTCTACTTTGTTATTATTATTGTTTTTGTCTGGAAACAGGCTCTCCCTTAGTTTGCTGAGAATCTCCGGGCTTGCTAAAGCTCTTCTCCCACCTGGAATCCTCCTGTCTCAGCCTCCCAAGTCCTGGGATTTCAGGCATCCGCCACCTGGCCTTCTACTCAGTGTCTTCAAGTATTCCAAGATGAACCTAGGAGACACAAGCAAGCTTCTCAGCCCTCCCTCACAAGTTGGTCTTGTTCTTTGTTATTTCACGGTATAGAATCACTATGAAAAGCATCCATTTGTTACATTTTTTCATATGTCTTTTTTTTTAAGCAGAAATTCTTACCCCTCATATTCTGCCAATGGCTACCTGTGGCTTCTTGACATCTCCCGTAGTGTCCCCAGGAAACAGATTTCTGGGGGTGGAACATCTAATAGTGGAGGGTCTATTTTTAACCGAGACCTTTGCGAGCTCCCCCCCCCTGCTCTACTGTCTCTGGGTCCGGGAAGGAGATTTTTGACTCACTCTCATTTATTGATATAGCATTGTGATTGATAAAGGAAATTTTCTCTGGGCTGCTGTTGAAGTGTTTTACAAAAAAAGAAGTTTGATGTGCTCTGTGAAAGGATGGCAGGTGGCAGCTTTCTGTGTCATTCTTTGTGACATGTGCCAGCCGATGTGAAGTGACTTGTGGTGACAGAGTCACGCTTGGCGCTGGTGACTTCTTTTGTCTCGATGAAACAGGTAGCCCTTTCTGTGGAGAGTCAGGGTTGGGGGCGCAGGCTGGTCTCTCCTGGAGAAGAGATGATCCTTGCGCATGTGTTTAGATGCTCCTCTAGGAGTGCAGATGAGCTTGACCCTTGGTGACCCGCAGTTGTCACAGTAGACTGCCCCCCCCGGGGGGGGCCAAATAGCTCACTGAGCCCTTTATAGAGCAGATCTCCCCAGCAGATGGTCCCTGCAGGCCTCAGGATTCAAGATCAGTAAGTGAGTTTTCTGATTCCATCGCTCGATGGAACATTTCAAATACACAAACAAGTGTAAGCAATATAAATGTGTACACAAACAGCCAACAAGCCCAGCTTTATCAAATCTTCACATTTTGCCATATTGGCATCTGTTCTAAATCTCTTAACACAGAGAGAGAAAGAGGGGGGGAGGGAGAGGGGAGAAGGGAGAGGGGAGAGAGGAGGAAGAGAGAGGAGAGAGGAGGAGAGAGGAGAGACAGATCCCTTTATCATCTCCTGACCCCAGGGGTGGCAACTTTTCTCTGAAGCTAATGAAGGTCTAAGATTCTGTCCCCTCCCTGCCATAAGAAAAGGCCCTAGCAAAGTGTTTACGTGATTATATGTTTTGAGAAAATTTTGGAAAATTGGGATTTTAGTTGCCATTAGTGAAGAATGATGTCCTATTCCATTCTGACCTTTCCTTCTGTACTCATTTCTCCTGGACTGGCCAGGTATTGGATATTTAAGCATATGGTTCCAGGGAAGTTGAGGCTAGGGAAACACTTAGTTTGGGTTGAGCAGAATATTTTTATGGGGCTTCCAGTTACTTGTATGCGTTATTAATTTACCGCTAGAGGTCCGGTGAAGTGGTGGAATGGTAATGCAGGGAACCCATCAGCAGCACAACAGGAAGGTAGAGAATTGGAGGCCACCGAGGGACGTGAATGTGCCTTAGGGTGCCCACACCTCGTGTTCATGGATATTAGAGGAGAAACAAAATTTGAAGTGTATAGAGTCAGACGCTCATCTAGGGGAAGTGTTTCAGATCATTGAACATGGCAAATTATAAGCAAATGATTCTATTTCATTGACACCTACTCAGATTGAAAGTGGTGTTCTCCTATCAGGAAGGTACTTGTTGATGTAGCAGATGTAATTATAAGTATGCCACATTTTCTTGTTCAGAACTGCATTTTTTATCTTAACGAGGCCTCCTGTCTTACAAATATGTCTAGCCCCAGAAAATCTGAGTCTCACTCAGGTATCAGATTCTATTTCCCTCCCGACTTGGCGCTTATCTTTCTTGCACTTTTTTTAATGTATGTGTGTGGTACTAGGGATTGACTCTAAGGGTATTCCACCTCTGAGCTATGTCCCAGCTGTACTTTATTTTTTATTTTGAAACAGGGTCTCACTAAGTTGTGGAGGGTCTTGCCAAGTTGCTGAGGCTGGCCGTGAACCTGGCATCTTCCTGTCTCAGCCTCCCAAGTGCTGGGGTTGCAGGCATGTGCCTGGTTTTGCACATTTTGTACTTTCACTATATATAGATACATACATGCATGTGAGTGTCATGCATGTATACACTTGCTTTATAGAGTTGTATTTGTATTCTTTATATAAAAGTCACCATTCAACGTTTATACGTCTACCATTTTGTTTTCCCAACATTGTGTTGAGGTTTATGCCTCTTGATACACTGCAGCTCCTCTTTATTCATTGTTACTGCATTTATGGTATTTCATTATATAACTGTCCCATAATTCATCCTGTCTTTTGTCAATGGCCATTTGAGTCATAATAGTGATTAATTGGAAGTAAATCATTTATAATGGAAACCTGTACTTATACCGGTACATGAGAGGTTCTCTGTAAATGATACCCCTACACTCTAGCTCAAGTATTTCCTAACAGAATTTTGGAAACTGTGGCTCCCCCTATGCATTTTTTTAATGACATCTAAAATAGTTCATCACAAGTTTGTGTACTTTGAAAGGGCGTGGTTTGCATGATATTGTAGTACAGATATCTAAAGATAAAACTAAATATCACTCTTTTCAATGAACCTGTGAAATGAAAATACTGTCATGATTGGAGTTCCTCACAGACACTTAAATAACATACTATTGAGATTTTTTTTCTTGATAGTTAAAAAGTTGATACCACTCCAATTGCCCTTTCAACTTGAAATTCATTTCTTCTCTCAGATTTTATTATAATGCAGTGTATTTTTTGTATGACAGCCTTTTATTGATCATCTTATCCTATCTCTTCTTTTCATATTGATCCACAGGAGTATTACTGTTGCTGGAAACTGTTCTTTTGTCATTTGGGTACTGAGGATTGAACCCAGGGACAGTCTACCTCCGAGCTATACCCCCAACCCTTTTTATTTTTAATTTTTTTTAAATTTTGAAACAGGGTCTCACTAAGTTGCTGAGGCTGGCCTTGAACCTACAATCCTCCTATCTCAGCTTTCTTAGGTTATTTTGTGAGTTCACCTATCTTTTCCTGATCTTTGGCTTATCTTTTTTTGCATTGGGACTTGTTTTTGTTGTGAAATTTTCATCTTAATGTGGTTAATTTATCAGTCTTTTCTTTTGTAGTGTACAGGCATATGCATCTTGCTTAAAAGTTTACTTCTTGTCTCAAAGTTATAATCTCTGTTTTCTTCTAAAAGTTTTACATTTTGTTTTTCACATTTTAATTCTTTCATCCATTTGGAATTTATTTCTAAGGATGGATGACTTAGCCATTTAATTTTATCTTTTTCTAAGGAGATACCCAGTTGTTGCAGAATTGTTTCTAAGTAGTTCAACCTCTAATAACTAGTCATTTTTGCCAAATTAATACATAATTATGAATATATATTTATATGTATTATGTATTATATATACAGATTCCTTGAGTATGTTTGCTCTTTAAGTTTTTAATAAAATGGGAAATTTTTGACTTAGAAGACATTCTTTTGTATTCTTTATATGTAACCAGCATAGCACCATACCATATCATTTTTTTGGTAAATATTCACTAACTTAAAGTAAATTTGAATGTTTAAGTTAGTCTTAGAATACAAGGGAAAAATTTGTACCACCTGGTCTGATAGTAGACACTGTCAATAATACCATAAACACTATGAAAATGGATGAATAGATAGATGAGCAATGTAGTAGAATTATTTTAAGCTTATTTATTCTAATGTAGATTATTGTTGGCTTGTCATGTGCTTTTGTGCACAGAATATGTATCTCATTAATGACCTTTGCTTTGTAGGAAGCCACTTCCTTTTAGCAGTACAGTATTTCTCTAAATAGGACCCAGCAGAATCTCTTGAGTGTCAATGCAGAATCCCAGTGAGCCCCAGATCCACTTACCAAGTCAGACTTACGGGATGACCCCCAGAAATTTCTAGTCCTCTGAGGAATGTAAGAGCCAGTGGTCTGATGGGACATCTTTTAGAGGTTCTAGCAAAGGGGGCACTGAGAAGGGAAATTGAGGTCAGCTCACTTTTAGCAAATCCACCAACACTGTGAGTCAGAGCGCACTGGAGAAGAGGGCACTGGGCTAGGGCGGGGATACTCGGGGCTTAGCATTCCAGGTCTCTGCTTTGAGTGCTGGTCACTGCATCATGGGACCGTGCGTGTGCAGGTCCCGTAGGCTCTCTATGTTAATATCTCCACCCTTGCCTCTTTTAGCTTGTTTAAGAGTTGAAGTTTCCATGTTCATCACAGAGTGGCTGGGGGATTAAATCAGGATAAGGAGCCCCGGAGCTTGTGTCTTTTCCTCTTTTTAATTCCAAATGGCATTCAGGTAGCAGTTCGAATGTATGGGTATTTTGTCATTGGCACAGAGGAAAAAAAAATGACCCTTTCAGAAATGTGGCTTGGGGGTCCTAGCATGGAAACGGACATCTCTGCTATTCGTAGGTGTCTTGGCCACTTGACCAGTTCCTTTCACAGATGGCTGGAGGGTCAGTGGACCCATCATTGTATGCTAAAGATGACCAAGGAGTTTACTCAAACCTACCTCTCAGTAGATTCATTAGGCCTTCTAGGTACTTTTGGTTTTTTTAATAAAACTGACAGTTCCAGTTGGAGTTGTGTCCTGCCCAACATGCTAAACCTAGCCTCAGGAACTGCTTCAAGTCTCCAAGATACTCCAGCTTTTCCTCTTGGCAGTAATTCAATTTGAGCGAACACACACTTGGAGTCTATGAATTGTACAACTGGTTTTAAGACAGGATAATGCTGGGATGGTCACCACCTCCATCCTGTATGGTGCCATCATTTTTTATTTCGTTCTGCTCAGCACCAGTGGCAATTAAAGCTCCTGTAGTAGGAGAGCTTTCATCAAATAAGGCATTAAAAAATACCCGCCTGTCAGAGTGAGAAGTGGACCTGCATTCTACAGAGGCTATTCTTCAGTTCCATCAGAGCATGAAGTGAATAGCATCCAGTGCATGCTGGGGTGGGAAGAGGGGGAAATAAGGCCAACTTGGGCTTTAATCTTTATTATGAGGAACCCAGTCCCCGTTGGAATGCAGTGAGTGGATGCACCCCATTTAGCTTAAAGTAACAGATCTATATCGTGTTGTTAATTTGTAGATAAATATGGGTTTTCTACAGTTGATGTTTCTTGATCCACACAAAGTGGTTATATTAATACTGAAACATTATTAATCAATAGTCTGCTCTTTAAAAATACATCAGTAAGACTACCCAATTACCTTTAAGTAGATATCAAAGGGCACAGAGCAATCTGACACACACTCAAAGTCCATTAGAAGCCACCAGACATATTAATTAATTTTTTTAGTTACAACAAACCCTACACTGCGGCTAAAATTTTTCTGCTCTGGGTAACAAGCAGTTTTGCATAGCAGAAAGGTGGAGACTTGCAGATATGTTTTGGGAGCACAAAAAGGTCCTGGGATATCTGGGATGATGAAACCCTGAATCAGTTGTTGTCCTTTTTTTTTTTTTTAAGTTCAACAAAAGGGGTTTCACTTAGGCTGGTGAGCAGAGGGATGTAGAGGGCTTCTCTCCCAGGCGTTGCAGAGAAGGGAGGAATTCTCAGACGTGAAAGTTAAGCATTCCTAGTAGAAAGTGGTTTTCAGGTGGTACAGGGATGATTTCCCTTTGATTAAAGCTCAACAAAACCCAAAACAGGATGCGTGTCACTCAGCCCTTTCTCTGTCCTGCCACACAGCTGGGATCACCCCGCTAGATCACTGGGGTTATGGCAAATGCTTACTGTGGATACTCCCTCTCCCGCACTGCCTCGTACCTGCCTGTTTAGCTGCCATACTAATGCAAGGCTCCACTCTTGTGTGAGAGGTAAGTAATCGTGTTTTGTCATCTAGCAGCAGCAGGAGGTGTTCCTTTCAGACTTTAGCTCTCACCAGTGACAGCTCAGCACACATCTCTCTTGTCCAGAAAGATACACTCGACCAAACTATTTGCCAGCCTGGTACCCAGTCCTCACACAGTGTAAAAAACAAAGAGGACTGAGGGCCCAGCCAGGTGAATCTGCCACAAGTCCATGCATTCCTGTATTGGGTCCAAATCCCCAGGAGACAGAGCAGAAGCTTTTATGGTATGGGCATGTACCATCAAGTATAGAATGCTGGGCTCGCTAGGCAAAACTCCACAACCAAGACTGGGAAGACCAGGAGGAACTTGCTACCAAGGTAGCCTAGCAGGATAGGCTGGTTACATATGGAATGTCCACTGAAGAGCTCCTGTGTTCATGTTCAGAGCTGTAATTAAACCATGAGGGCTGTAATATCATCAGTGGATAAAACTATCATGGTAGGTTTAGGGGTGGCAAGCTAGGTAGGGAGGTGAGGCTGGGGAAGGTGGGTCCTTGGGGACTGGGCTTTTGTCTTTGAATCCCCTTGCTTGCTTGCTTGTACTCTGGCTGCTTCTGACCTCCATGACAGGAGAGCATAGCCCTGCTGTCTTCCTCATTCGGCTTCTACTGCATGCCCATGCCCCAGCCTCCTGTGGACCATGAGCAAATAAGTCATTCTTCCTCTAAGTTGTGCAGTCGGTCGTTTTGGATTATAGTAGCAAGAATGGTGACCAAGACAGGCTACTTTATTTCTCAATGGGCTACGTTGACTGCAAGTGGCAGCCTTGGTGAAGTCTAAAGGAGGCAGCCAAGGGGAGACGCACCTGGGACCCACAGTTTAGCACCACACACCTTCACCTTCATCACTCACTCTGGAATTTACTCTTCCCCGCACCCTTGGCACCCTTGGCCATTATCCAGTTCTAGCCATCCACTGAGAATCAGGTGAGGTGTGACTGATTGTGATTCGATGCAAGTGGAATCTTTAGGTGAGCATTAGTCACTGTTTAAGACATGCTAGCTTCAAGTGGAAGCAGTCAATTATAGACCAGAGGGTTTATGGCTACATTATTGCCATCATACTATTAGGTTTTCAGCGGTAGCATTCTGTTTGATCGATCTGTGCCAGGACATTGATGGATAGCTTTGTTCTTCAAATGTCAACTGTGTGGGACTTTTGTACTTTATGTGTTTGCTGACACACTAATCTCAGGCAGATACCTTTTCCTCTCTGCGGTGTTCAGCTCTAGCTGGGATTGTGATTCTTCTGTTTACAAGACCGTAGAGCTTGTAATCACATTGATAATTTCCTTCCTGTCCTTTCTCAAATGCAGAAGTACTTCTAAGTTATTGGAACTTTAAAGAAGTCTTTAATGCACAAAACTGACTTCTCAATGTGTCAAAAATGGATTTATACATTTGCTTTTTTTTCCTGAATGAATGGCCAATTTTAAAGTATGTATTACATTTCCAGAACTTTGGCTCCATGCTATTATATTCTTTGGCATTATCTTTCCTAAAGCCATACTTAATTTATATTGTTTTATAAATATATCTCTATGTGCAATCTCTGACTTGTATAAACGTCAACTACCATCACTCCCACACTGGGCACCACTCAACACGGTCCTACTTAAAATACTGAACAGAGTTGTTCAGTGTTTTTTACATGTTAAATCCTTCACAGAGTTGTAGGAGACCCTAAGGGATGGATTTATTTTCAGTTAAAACTAAAAGCTTTTAAATATGGCATTGAAGGTCATCTGTCTCACACAATAAATTAAATAGAAACCTTTGAGAAAGCCTTGTTCCCTACCAAAAAGGCAACTGGACTTCCAGTTTCTTTAATTCAAGAATTTCTTGGAGGCTAAGACAGGAGCATCACAGATTCCAGCAGCCAGCCTCAGCTACTTAGTGAGGCCCCATGCAACTTAGTAAGACCCTGTTTCTTTCTTTTTTTCTTTCTTTCTTTCTTTCTTTCTTTCTTTCTTTCTTTCTTTCTCTCTCTCTCTCTCTCTCTCTTCTTTCTTTCTTTCTTTCTTTCTTTCTTTCTTTCTTTCTTTCTTTCTTTTTTTGCGGTACTATGGATGAAACCCAGGGCATTCTACCTCTGAGCTACACCCATATCCCTAATTTTTTATTCTTTATTTTGAAATAGCATCTCACTGAGTTACAAAGGGCCTCACTAAGTAGCTGAGGCTGTCCACAAACTGCAATCCTCCTCCTGTCTCAGGCTCTCAAATGCTGGGATTACAAGTGTGTACTGCCATGTCCAGCTCACCCTTCATTTCCTTTCCTTTCCTTTCCTTTTTTTTTTTTTTTTCAGTACCAGGTATTGAACCCGGGGGCATTCTACCCCGGAGCTACATCCTTAGCCCTATTTTTTATTCTTTATTTTGAAACAAGTTCTTACTAAGTTAGGGAGTGCCTTACTAAGTAGTGAGGCTGTGAACCTGCAATTCTCCTGTCCCAGTCTCTCAAGTACTGGGATGCAAGAGTATGCCACTACACCCAGCTAAGACTGTTTCAAAATACCAAATTAAAAAAAAAATAGGGCTAAGGTTGTAGCTCAGAGTCAGATGCTCCTGGGTTCAATCCCCAGTACTGAAAAAAAATTTTTTTTTTGGAGTCAAGCATGGGTGGTACATTCAGCCTCAGCAACTTAGACCCTCAGCCACTTAATGAGACTCTATTTCAAAATTTTAAAAAAGTTGGGCATGGCGGCACACACTTGCAATCCCAGTATTTGAGAGGCTGAGATAGGAAGATTGGGGTTCATAGCTAGCCTTAGCTACTTAGTGAGGCCCTAGGCAGCTCAGTGAGACCCTGTTTCAAAATAAAGAATAAAAAATAGGGCTGGGGGTGTCACTCAGAGGTAGAATGCCCCTGGGTTCTATCCCCAGTACTGCAAATAAATAAATAAAAATAAATAAAATAAACAAAAAACCTAGGGTTGGGAATGCAGCTCAGAGATAGAATGTCCCTGAGTTCAATCCCCAGTACCACAAAAGAAAAAAAGAAAAAGAACTTCTGGACAGGCACGCCCTGGCTCCTGCAAGGTCAGCCAGTCCCACTTCTACCTGCACACCCCACCTGGGGAGTCAGCCATGTTTTTCACCTCAGAAACCTTCTCTGTCCTCTCGGGTCAGTTCATTAGCTATTGCCCCAGGGAGCAGACTGTCCAATCTTTCCTGATAATGGAGGGAGCTCACATCTGGGGAAATTCTCAGGGGCCATTCATTATTCATTTTTTAAAGACCAAAGGGTAAAAAGCGAATTAATATCTGTGTTTGGCAATACCATGGTAGGAAATGTGAAAATACAGAGATCAGGCTTCTGAGGTCCTTCCTGTGTCTTAGAGCAAGTTTTCTTCCAACCCTGAGCCTCATGGATTGGTCATCAGTGCAGGAGTGAGGACCGAGTCGCCCTCCAGGGCAGAAGTCCCCCAAAGCTTTTCCTCCTGTGGCATCTTCCCCAGAGAAGGGCAGCCAGGCTGACTGCTCCGAAGCCAGCCTTTCTCACCTTTTTTATGTCAAATGTCTTGGTGAAAAGGTGACCCTGTCCCTCTGGCACGTCCGGGGGGCTGTGTTAGCGGGAGGCCTGAACCCCACACTTATATTGCATGCCTCTGCCATCCTGGGTCAAAGCTGTCGGCATCATCAGAGAGACCTCAGTGTGCAGTCGGTGCACAGGTGAATGCAAAAATATATAAATAAAGCCGGGCGTGGTGGCGCACGCTTGTAATCCCCGCGCTTGGGAGGCAGAGACAGGAGGATCGCGCAGGTTCGAAGCCAGCCACGCGCGCTGGCTTAGGAGACCCTGTTTCCAAATAAAAATATAAAATAGGTCTGGGAGTGCAGCCCGGAGGTAGAAGGGCTTCCAGGAACCCCAGTAACACACACACACACACACACACCAAAAAAAAAAAAAAAAATATATATATATATATATATATATATATATTCAAGTGGGCTCTATATTCAAGTGGGGACTTTATTCAAGTGGGCATTGCTTACAAAAGCTAGCTGGTGTGCAGGTCCAAACATGCAGCAAAAAAGACACATGTCTGAACTGGAGGGAGTTTTCAGTAAAACATGTACATTTTGCCCAAACTGGGTCTGCTTTTTACTGAGCAAATAGCTTAGTGGGAATGTTGGCTGCTAGGTGCTGGGATTGCTCTCAAGTAGCCCTGGGTTCTGATTTACTTTATTTGTGGTTCTGAAATTAAGCCTAGGGATATTCTACCTCTGAGCTGCAACCCCAGCCTTTTTCATTTTATTTTTTATTTTTATTTTGAAACAGTCTTGTTGGGTCGCTAAGTATCTTGCTAAGTTGTTGAGGCTGGCTTTGAACCTGCAATCCTCCTGCTCAGTCTCCCAAGTACTGGGATTACAGGTGCATGCTTATCTTTCTTCTACAGCCTTATTGATTTTCCCTTTTCTCTCTTTCTCCGTGTGTGTGTGTGTGTGTGTGTGTGTGTGTGTGTGTGTGTGTTGGGGGGAGATGGTACTGGAGATTAGTATCAACCTCTGAACTATACCCTCAGCCTATATTTTAAATTTAATTTTATTTTTTGTGGGTCTGGGGATGGAACCCAGGGGCATTCAACCTCCAAGTTACAACCCCTGCCCTATTTCTTATTCTTTATTTTGAAACCGGGTCTCACTAAGTTGCAGAGGGCCTCACTAAATATCTGAGGCTGTCTGCAAACTGCGATCCTCCAGTCTCAGCCTCCCAAATGCTGTATTTTATTTTATTTTATTTTTTGAAACAGAGCCTCACCAGTTGCTGGGGGCCTGGGAAAATTGCTGAAGCTGGTATAGAACCTGCAATTCCCCAGTCTTAGCCTTCCAAGTATCAAGATTACAGGTATGCATCACCACACCCAGCCTAGGTTCTGTATATATGTGAGGTGCATGTAACAGGAACACAGTGACTCCGTAGTTGACACACATGCCGGTGAAGCTGAGAAAAGCCACATTGGAGAAAGAGCCTGAGAGTCCTGGGCAGCTCCCTTGCCTTTACCTGACTCCACAGACTCTCGGGGTGCTGTGGACAGAAACCAGAGGGAGAGCACCCCCCAAGGGGAGGTGGCTCTGTGCCCAGGCATGAGGATAGAGCTGTATTGCCTCTGCAGCCTCTGCAGGGGACAGAGCCACAGACTGAGTTGCAGAGATGCAGTGGAGATCCTGACTAAAGAATTTTAAAATATAAAAATTCCAGAGCTTGAACTTAATCCTTGGGCTAACCATGTAGTCCTCCTTCAAATGGGGATCTAAGAAGGGTTATGCCAGGGCTCTGAGGGTAAATGCATGAATTTGGAACAGATTAAAAGACTTGAAATGAGCAGGAAGACTTGCCAATGCCTTGTTAAATCAAACACACAGGCTCTTGCAGGAATGCAGATAGGTACACACACACACACACACACACACACACACACACACACACACACACACACACCCCTTCCCCTGTCTATTCCTCTGCAGCTCATGGGAGGCCACGGTGGGTTGGTGAAGGTTAGGGGGAGGGATCCCACCATCTTGCTTTGTCTTAGCTCACTTCAGAGCTGTGTGAGGACTCCCTGGTAGATCCTGACTAACCTTAATTAAGAACTCCTCAAACACAGGCAAAGAAAACCTCCTATCAATCAGGTGTCCTGGAACGAAGACGGAAGAACAAGGGTGTGTGTGGATGGGACAAAGCAACCCTCAGCCAGCTCCAATGCTGGTCACTCAAAGTACCCAGGAGCTGAGTTCTTGAAAGGTAGCCAAGTTTGGTCCCTGAATGGAGAAACCACTGGAACACTTAAAACCTGTTGACATAAAAGAGGAACGATAATCCTCACAACAGTAGGTGATCTAAAAAGCCCCCAGCCAAACAAAATCTTATAAGCCCCACTGGACGGGAAATATCTCGGGCGCCACCACTTTAAGAATGCCAGCAAATGATCCAGAACTCACAGATGTGACTCCTTCAGATGGACATTCCTCCTCCCTTCCATCTTCTAGAATACAGCTACCTTACTCTAGACTTTTTGCCCAAATAGTGGTTCTTTCTCCCCCTAAACTGGCCACGGGTGCTGGCTACTGTCTTTGATGAACACACGCCCCATAGATACCAAGAGCTGCCATCATTATTCATGCCGCTTTTGTTTATCTTCCCCAAAGAAACAATTGAGCTGTAGCAGATGAGTGATGGTTTGGGGCGAGGGAAGGTAAAAGCCACTGCAGGTGGAGCGGCTTAATGGGGTATTAATTGGGAAGCAGGTGAAAGCAAATAGGTAGCACAGCAGGTATGTAAATAGGCTCGTGGGAGGAACGGCTTTGAATTTTATGCTCTTTAACTAAAAATAAAGAGCTGATATTTAGCTTATCTTTGCTGAAATCTGCACCGTGAGGGCCCTGACAACCACCCGCATCATCAATGATTCATTATTATCTCAGCATCTTCCAGGCTTCTTAATAGGATCCGCAGCCTCTTCATCCCTCATTGTTTCAGCCTAGGAGGCCTGGGCTTTAGAACGCAGGCTTTTTCTTTTCTCTGTGCATATCAGAGGCCGGAACGATTCTAGAAAGTTGTGCAGGGACGAGTGACATTTGTGCCTCTGCCGACCTTCTGAGTTCAGCCTTTTGCTCCAGGCAGTCGGCGGAACATGGCAAATGTATGGTGTGACCTTGTGCAAGGGGCCCAGAAAGAAGGACGTGTACACCCACCAATCTCAAAGACATGGGGAGAGAAGGAGATGGGGCCCAGAAAGAAGAGGGAAGTGTGCCAAGAGTGATCGTTCCTATCACTCTATACCTCAGTAGGATATAAAATTGCAATGCAACAAATAAAAGTATATTAAAAAAAAAAACATGTAGAGCCACATTGAAAGTTCTCCTCCCTGGAGTACTCAACATGTTGACAGGAAAGTCGCTTCATGGTCACCCTTAGGGGAAAAAAAAATCCCTACGTATGTTAAGTCCCTACTTTTTTGCCCCTGACCATTGCCTACTGTATTCAACACTCAGTGTAAAATGACATTTGACTTTTAAAACACATCTGGGATGCACAGAATTGGTGTTGCTCAGAGCATTTCAAAGAGCACACTTGAGGTTCCCAGAAAGGAGTTCTGTGAAATGTTAAACATGTCTGGAGGGCTGGCAGCTTTCTTGGGACAAGTGTCCAGCTGCTCAGCATGGCCCACACTTAGACGTTTCTAAATTTGTGTGTGCTACTTTGAAAGTGCAGGTGAGCGATTTTAAGGATATCTTTTCTATTTAGTAGTAATTTGGAAAATTATTAAATTATTAAAAACCAGCCACTCTGTGTTTCAATGCCCATTAGCCCTCTCTGTGGCACAGTGTTGGTAAAAATTGAGGGAGGGCTTGGATTCCGTGTTACATGACTGGCCCATATTTATTGTTTCCTCTGGGAGCAGTGCTGGTTTTGAAGTAGTGTTAGGCCTTTAGTGTTGAAAGAGCTAAATATCAGTAAAGCTTGCACAGGCTAAATATTATTGGAGCTACATTTTGTACACTATAAAATGAATTAGGTTTTATTATCATGCAGATCTTTTCCTGTAGTTGAAGTACTCATTAATTTTACTGCTAATGAGATGTTAGCAATTAAATACCGTTAATTAATGGAAATCAGACAAAAGCAAGGGCTGCTCTGTGTCTTCATGAAAACAGGGAAATGTTTGTAGATGTCATCACTGTGCATTTTATCTGCAGAAAGACCACAAATCTGAGCTGCTCGTATGGTCCAGAGAAAGTCATTAAAAGATTTTGCTTTTAGTAAATCAAAGGAGTAGGCATATTTGGATGCCATACAGATGATCAGAGATTGGGGGAAAAATACCCATAACTGAGAGCCAGTCCTACGTGTAATAGCAAATTTCATGGTTGAAAATGCAACGGGATTGAACACAATTAATAGTTCTGTAGTGGTCGTTGAGTTCTGGGATAGGCCCGGAGCACGTAATTAGATTATTAAAAATGGCCTGTCTTAGACCCACTGTTACTAAATTGAAATCCAATTATGCTTTTATTATTTTGCTGAAAAATATTTAGCTGTTTTGCTTGAGTCCTCCTCCAGGATCATTTCCTCCCTGTGCCAGCATTTGCACACGTCACAATACATTTTCCAAACAAATCTGACCTCAATTATCTCAGAATCAATCTTACATTAGATAAAATATATTTTAATGAGTGTTTTTATGTCTAATATCATAATTATGCCTCTCCATACTTGAGGAATTAAGAAATGGTGATAGAAGTCTTTGCAAAAAAAAATCTTTCTAATGGGAGGCATGCATATTTTAGAAATAACTAAATGGTGCCATCATAATCCTCAGAAAGGCATCATGCTCAAATACGTGCCTGCGTGTGCTGAAAAGCCAGACTTGGTGCAGTTTGTAGTAATTGGCATTGGAACTGTAATAAAGCAGTTGTTTGCAAAGAGATGGGCTCAGAAATTCCATGCACTCCTGCAGTGTGGATTTAAATGCTAAGTTAAATATTTATGAACCCGAGATTTTTATAATTGATCATTGTATGATTTATACACTGTAATTATAATTAGGTTGAAAGAGATTTTAAAAAGCCAGTTTCCTGGTAGCCAAGGCCATTAAATAACACTGAGCTGCCAACACAAAAATTAGGTGGGAACCCAGCCACCAAGTTCTAAGTGCCTGTCTCTACAATCTGACACACAGGGAGCCTCTGCACCTTCCCAGGCGCATCACCTGGAGCACTGATTCCTGCATCATCTGTGGTTGGTTGGTCGCTTTTTCAAGCCTTTGTTTCAAACCTAGTTTTACGTAAACAAATAGAAAACTTCAAGGCTCCAATGTATAACAAAAGGGAAAGGTGGAGGAGGTTGGAAAGGTTAATTAAAAATGTAATGATCCCATTTGCTGAGACAGTACTATTAATCATCGTGCAGCAGCAAGCATGTGGCTTACACACCATTTATAGGAGACATCTAATTTTTGAAGGTATGGAAGTTGGCGGGGTTGGGAGAGTGCACGCAGGTGACAGTATATAGGTGCATTAAAGAGATGGGAGTCTAAAAGACCAGGTTGCCCCCCTTGACTTGTGGTTAATGCTGGGAACTGTCTTCACCAGGCAGAATAATTACTTCCAAAATCATAGGTATTCAAAATAACTCTGTTGCCATCGGCCCCAGAGGAAACTTGTATATGGCTTGAGGCTTAATGTAGTTGTGTAAGGTATGAAAAAACAGGACTGGGAGGAAATTCATCATCATGTAATACAATAGGTCTGAAACGGTATATGAATGATAAAATGGGCTCCAAACAGCCAACACATGCATTTTAAATGTAATTTTTAGCACCCTAGCTGGAAAAGGCCAGACGACTCTTGAACGATCTGTTCCAAGGGTCACAACCTGCATGATCAGATTTGCCATCCGATCCATGGAGATATCAGCTCAGATTGTCAACGTGAGCTTCCAGAAAAGCTCGCCTACCCCTGGGAAGATCTTGGCGCCGTGTGCTCATTTTTTATTTGCTGGGATAACACATTAGAGGGAGCCTATTAGAAGAAGAATAGTAGTTATGTTAACATGGTAATTAATCAAGTCAGAAAGAAAGAGGAAACGAGTTGTGAATTCAATTCTGCAGCCCAAAAAGAAAGGCAGAGAGATACAGAAACTGGCAAGCCTTTAGAAACAGCATTCTCTCACTATGTCTTGTGAACTTTCTGCTTAATACATCACACGGCAGGCACGCAGACCATGCAGATTTTTAATATATTTACTATTTGAGCCCACCTTCTATGGAAATGGATTTCCATCTCTGGAAATGGATTTCTAAGCGGTTTGCATCTGTGTTTTATCCTAAATCATTTCCACTGGCTAGCTGACACTGGTGTTTGTCAATAATGGGGGTATTTTCTAAGTGTAAATAAAGAGGGTCTGCTGGCCACAGTGTTAGGCTCTTTGATTTGGGACAGTGTGAGGATTGTATTTGGGATGAAGGCAGTTCCTTGCTCCAGAGGAGTTTAGACTGTGAAAGCTTCTACCAGGGCATAATTCATCCCTGACATCTCCACAGCCTGCGAAGTTGGAGAGACCTTTACATTTGTTCTGCCTGCAATTTGGGGTTGAAATCGCTGGTCCATGTCCTTCTTGGGGGCAGCAGACAGCTAAGAGCTAGTTCCTTTGAATACATAGAAACTCTGGCTGGAGTTTTATTGTGTAAAGATTTGAATTCAAAGAGGCAAATTATAATAACCACCAGACCAAAGAATTTTAAGGTCTGAAAGGGGATGGCTTATCTCTCAACATAGGGCAACTGAGGTCTACCGAGGGAAAGCTGACTTATACAGAGACACTCAGATGACTGGACCACATTTAAAACCCAAGTCTCAGGACTCCTCCTGCATCGCTCCTTAGGCAGCACCTGGCCTTTAGTATTCCATGTTTTCGAATCTGATCCTCCAGTTGTGAGGAATGGTATCCCTCTCATGCCTCCCCCAAAACAAGAAAGACATCCCTATCAGATGCCATCCCAGTTGGAGAGGCTTACAGTGCTGATAGGAGAAGCAGTCTGTAACCTGCAAAGTAATGACATGGTTGTGTCTAACTTTGAAATGGAAAGCCAGTTAAATGGCATTCTCCATAATATAGTGTGAGCTCACGCTGGAGAAGGACTCATTAGCTGAGCCCAGCCCACTCACACATGCCCTGCGCCCCACCCCGCCTTAGGATTTCTAGTAAACAGCCTTCATTCTGAGAACATTCCCATTCAGACAGTATCGCAGACATTGGAGCAAGTTAAAGAATGAATAACAGCAGATGGAGGGAGAGATGAGAGGGAGAGAGGAGAGGAAACGCAGCGTCGTAACACTGGGCTGTAAATGAGCTGTGGAGAGGACAGCACTCAAAGTTATGGTAAAGCTGTTCCCAAGGCTTCCCACACAGGCGACCAGGCGCGGTGCCTGGATCCCAAAGCGCAGGCGTGCTCCCGCTGCTCTGTGCCAGTGTGTGGTGAGGGAGAGCTGGGCGTAGCTCTGCAGGTGCAAGGGGGGTCATTCTCTCCTCTCTCCTGTCTGCCCACCAGTCACTGAAGTAGGATTTTTTTTTGTGCAGTGGGGGATCCATCTCATAAATAAAGGGATCAATCTTTTCAGGCAGAAACTGAACTCTCTTGCTTACATGTCCCATGATTTCAGGAATGTTTAATTCGAGTTTCATTCCAGTGGTATATGTAGCCTTCAGTCCCAAGAGAGAGTTGGAGGTGGGTTTGTGAGATGTTTGTTAAGAGTCACAGTAACATAATATTAGTATACATTTTCCCCGTATTTTATGATGACCAAACATACAGGAAACTGGAAAATATTTTATAATTAACACATGCAAACAACAAGCTTCTACTGTTAACATTTGAATGCATTTGCTTTATAAGAGTCCATCTATCCATTCTTCTAAAAGTAGTAGCCAGTACTCTGTCTGAAATGCTTTAGTATGTAGATATCAGTAACTAGTGTTCAATTTGTTTAGCTCTTTTGTTTTTGGGTAATGTTTACATATGCACAAATCTTATGGGTGCCAGTCTGAGTTTTGAACCAGCCTGCACAACCCATCTCTCTATCAAGATATAGGACATTGCTAGTACTCAAAAAGTTTCCTCGTGGGAGGATGCCACAAGCCTTCAAGAGATCTCTGACTCTGATAATCACTTAACACATCTTGGGGTGTAACAAAAGGCTTGAGGTCTGTACCTGCAACCTCCAGGAAGGAATCCCCCCATCAAAAGACCTGCACCAAGAAAAGGCAGATCTAGTTGGGTCAGAAGATGATTGGTTGAGCAAGATAAAGGAAAATGTATCTTTATAAAAGCTGTTCTATATCTATATCTAAAAACTTCAATAACATATTTTCAAGTTACTTCCCTACATCCCCTCTGGTATAGGGCTTTATTAACTGTGTCCCTATCTTTCTCTCTTTGTAATAATAAAATTACTTAAGCTTACAGCAAAAAAAAGAAAGTTTTCTCTTTTTTTCCTAACCACTCCCCACTCCCATTCTCAAGTAGCAACCATTTTTTATTTATATTTTTTCTAAAAGCTTTATAATTTTAAGAAATTATGCTTAAGTCTGTTATCCATCTTGTATGAATTTTTGTGTGTGGTGTAAAATAGAGATTGAGGTTTTTATTTTTGGTTGTATTGTTTTGGTATGGGCTTTTGGTTTTTATTGATAGCAAATTATCCTAGTACTATTTATTTAAAAGTTTTTTTCTCTCATTCAATATATTTGGTGTCAGCAAAAATCAATGACTTTATTTACTTGATGTGAGTAAATTTTTGAGGTTTGTCTTCTGTTTCATTGTTCAGTTTGTTTTGTGCCTCTGTTATATCACAATCTCTTGATAATTGTGGATTTACAGTAAATCTTGAAGTCAGTATAAGCCTTCAGTTTTGCTTTTCAAATTACTTTGTCTATTCTATAACCTGGATTTTCATGTAAATTTTAGAATCTGCTTACCATTTTCCAACATTGGGATTTGTACCTAAACAACATCTAACCAATATTGTTTGTTAATCCATGAACATGGTATATAGTTCATTTTTAATGGTTCTCTTTAATTTTTATCATCACTGCTTTTTAGTTTTCATGTAGAGGTCTTGCATGTGATTTGTTAAACTCATTCTTAAGTGCTTTATTTTATTGTATGGTACTATTGTAAGTTATATTTTAAAGTTTTCTAATTTTTTTGTTTTAACTTGTAAAAGTGATGAACATGTTAATTATCCTGATTTACTCACTCGACAATGTCAAATATATATCAGAACATCACGTTGCATGCTAAAAATACATGCAATTCTTATTTTGTCAACAAATCAATTTAAAAAACTAAATTTCTTAACAAAAATACAACTTTTTTGTATATTAACTTTGTATTCTTTTACTTTACTAAGTTAACATATTATATATTTTTAGGATTTTTTCATGTCCTCTGTAATTAGAGGTGTCTTTCTTCCTACTCTGTGTACTTTTCATTTCTTTTTTGCAAAGGCTAGGACCTCCAGTACAATACTGACTACAAGTGGTAAAAAATGAGTATCCTTAATTCAGGATCTTCAAGGAAGACAGTCAATATTTTACCATAAAATGTGATTTTAGCCATAGGTTTTTCATGGCTGCCCTTTATAAGATTGAGGACATCTTTATCCTTAGTTTGCTGAGAATTTCTTATGATGAATGACTACCTAAATTTGTTGAATGATTTTTCTTTGTCTATTGAAGTAATCACATGTTTTTTTTTCCCTCTTGTATTATGCTACTATGGTGAATTCCCTTAAGTTTTAGATATTAAATAAATATCACATTCTTGAGATAAACCCCAGTTGGTCATGAAGCATTTTCCTCTTAACATATTGCTAGATCTAATTTGCCAAAATTTAGGGAAGATTTTTACATTGATGTTTGTAAGGAGTGTTTGTCGTGATTTTCTTTGTTTGTCTTTGTTGATTCTTTGTATCTTATCGTTAATCTCATACATTAAGCCAAGAAGGGTAATAAGAATGTTTTGGGTGAATGAGAGTCAGAAACAAAAAGGAAGATACACATTGACCTGTGAGCTGGACAGGAATTAATTGTCTTTGTGTTTTGCTTTCTGGAATTTGTCCCAGGCTCTGAAATGGTGGTAAGGAGATGGCCCTCTGACAAAGCTTGTACCTCCATGAAAACAGTCTCAGTAGAAAGTGAGGCTAAGTTGCAGCCACTGCCAAATGAAGTTAACCTTGAGCAATTGGTTTAGACATAAAATAGTTAACCCTGCTTCCACTTTATACAAAGCTTTTCCTGTAAAATATTGCCTTTCTTTCCTGATAAAATTAAGAAAAAAATCTCACAATAGCCTATAGAGTTTAACAACTTTAAAAAAAAAGCACCTAACATTATTATAACAAAGAAGAAATACAGTAGACCAGTTTTTTTTTTTAACGCTTGTATGTTAGTATATGGACTACTTCCAAAGAAAAATAAATTTCCTGGATACCATGTGTTGACTTTTTATTATTTTCATTATAGTGTTATTTAAAATTTATAAACATAAAAAGCTCATATTCTTTGCTTTTATATAACTGTAAAAGCAACAGACACAGATTAAGTATAAACAAAACTTTGAAATCAATGGATTGCAAGCTGATCGCATTAGTTTAGTGTAAGGGACGGTACTGTTTTTACTGAAATGGGATCGGTGCTTACCATCTGAAGGTGGTGCTCTGCGTTAGTGTGTGTTCTTGGGTGCCTTGTGAAGACTCATTCTTCCACCACTTTTCTCCATTTGAACTTCATGTATCACTGTCTGCCTCCTCTACTGGTCAATCCACATCTGTGCCTCTGTGTTTCCCTTTGAGCTAGAGATTACAAAGTGCCATTCACTGGACACCAGTGTGGGTATAAATGCAGGTAGTTAAATCATTGTGTGCCCACGTCCAGCCTTAAAGGCCATATCTAGAAGATCCAGAATAACATTAGGTTATTTTTTAGATTATCATAAAAATGCATTTCTAAATATGGAGATTTCTAAAGTCACTGTTCTGGGCCCAAGAGCACATTAGAAGTTTCAAGAGAGGAGAAGGTCGAAGCATTAAAGACAGGAGGCCCCGATGCCCATGCCAGGGCCCATTGTGGCTCTTTTCCTCCTGGAGTCCTGAGGAGCCTGGGTATGCAGCAGGGAAGCAGGCTTAGTAAGCGCTGCTGGAGAGAGGGCTCCAGGTGGGAGTGTTAAGCCTACAGGGCCGTTTGTGCAGCTGCCCGCCAGTGCTCTGCGGGAAAGGCTGCATCTCCTGTTTATTGCCTTTCACGTAAAATTTGTTGGATTCAGATGTCAGAAGCAGAAACACGAGCCGGGGCACAGTGAAATAAGACTGGTGGTGCCGTGGTGCAACATGGTGGTTTCAGAGTTTGGGGGGCATATTTTTTTCTGGTGGTATTGGGGTTCCTGGAAGCACTTCTACCTCCGGGCTACACTCCCAGACCTATTTTATATTTTTATTTGGAAGCAGGGTCTCTTAAGCCAGCGTGGCTGGCTTCAAACCTGCGCAATCCTCCTGTCTCCACCTCCCAAGTGCTGGGATTACAAGCATGCACCACCACGCCCGGCTTTTCTTTTTTTCTTTTTCTTTCTTTCTTTTTTTATTTTTTAGGCAGAATAACATTTCACATGCTCATTATGAGTGTGGTAAATATCCTGCCTCATCTTTTAGTCCCACACAACCCACCTGGACCCCTTCCTCTCTTGCCAATTCTCTAGCCTCATACAATTTTCCAAAGGCCTTGCTCAGTTACAAACGCAGGATGAAAGGGAGTCACAGAATCCATGGAGGGCTGAGGCCTGAGGAGGAGCTTTCTGGGGTGTTTAATCTCATGGCTGTGTGGTACTTCTCTGGCCTCCCTGCTCTCTCCAGAGGGTCACCTGTATACCTTAGCAGTCTCCCATGGGCCACCTTATCAGTAGCTCTAGAAGGGTGCCCGTGACTTCCCTTCCTGCAGAAACGCTTCTCCGGTGGGAACTAAGCTTCATCTCCTCTTGTCTGTTCAGTTGCAATTTTGCCTGCTGGATGTGACCCTAGCAAGCCTGCCTAGCTGCCCAGTGGACCCGGGCCCCATGCCCTGGTCCAAACTGCACAAGAGCCAGCCGCATACTGGATGACACTGGTTTCTCTGGCAATACTAGCACAGCAGGCTTGAGCAGAAGGCAGCATATGTTTTGTAAAATTCCTGAACCCATGGTCTATAAGCCCACTGCAGTTCCCTCCAAAATCCTAGCTGAATTTTCCTAACGGAAACTTCAAAACTCACAGAGCCGACATTCCGTATGTGGCGAGTTAAGTGGTAATTGAGGTTTGCAAATTTTTATGTGATTTATTCTGGTTTTCTTCCAATGGCCTGTGAGCCGAAACTTAAATACAGCTCGGCTGTAGTTGCTTCTTCCTGTTTAGAGAGGCTGGCATAATATTTTGTCTTCTGGGCTCAAATAACCATGTAATTACTTTGTAATCATATAGTAATTAGCATGTACTATATGCATTTATTACATAATTATATTCCTGGAGGATTGCATGGCAATTATACTTACATTCAGCATATCATTTATATACTGTATCATGAACAAGTATATAATTTGTTGCTGTTTTTCTTTTATCCTAATTTCAGTTTCCTGAGCAGGAGCTGGAGATATTCCATTGCCTTGTTTGCTCCTGGTGGGGCAGGTGCTTGAGTTACTTAGGCTCTATAAGTCCTACTTATACACGCAGGGGAATACTAGGGGCTGGTACTGCTGTGGACTCCTATTGTTTGCACCCCTAACACTTTCTCCTTGTTACGAAGTCATTAACTTATCAGCTTCAAAGTCCCTGGAGTCCCGGAGCTACCAGTGTGGCCGCAGGAATGGCAAAATCTCAGTGAAAACAGGTGTGAGCAGACCCGGAGCCCAACACTGTGGTCTCACCTGTCGTTTTCTGCTTTGCAGTGGAACACATTTCCAAAGGGAACAACTGCCTGGATGCCGCCAAGGCCTGCAACCTCGACGACACCTGCAAGAAGTACAGGTCCGCCTACATCACCCCCTGCACCACCAGCATGTCCAACGAAGTCTGCAACCGCCGCAAGTGCCACAAGGCCCTGCGGCAATTCTTCGACAAGGTGCCGGCTAAGCACAGTTATGGAATGCTTTTCTGCTCTTGCCGGGACATCGCCTGCACGGAGCGGCGGCGACAGACCATCGTTCCTGTGTGCTCTTACGAGGAGCGGGAGAAGCCCAACTGTTTGAATTTGCAGGACTCCTGCAAGACAAATTACATCTGCAGGTAAGCCCGCGGGTATCCAGGTGATGGATGCGGTTGGGATGGGGGATGCTTGGCAGGCGCTTCAGCTGCCAGGCTTCAGCTTTCTGTGTTGCCAGGGCAGAGAGCAAGGTGGTAAGGTGAGGTTGTTCCTCCAGATGGGCTGCTGACAATCTGACTTGCAGGTCTACAATACGGTGCTTTACAGCTGTTCAGGCTATCTCTCTGGGGACCCTCTTGTCTTTAACCGGGGGCTGCTTTGAGAAATGCTGCAATAGCACTTCCTATCCTGAGCACCTCGCAGGTGTGCTGGGGGTGGGCTCACCTGGTGAGGAGAGCCTGCAGAAATGTGCCCATTCTTCAAATCCTTAGGGCTGTCAGGAGTCAAGTACCCCAGGAGAGGAGTTGGTCAGAGATACAGAGGCTCTTGATCTTCATAGGCAGAAACTGGATGAGAGCAGCCCGAGGGCAGAGCTGGGTCCAGCCATGAGGAGGACACCTGCGTCTTTTCTGAACCATTCTGTGGCTATAGAGAGTGGCCACCTTCCTGTTCAGCTCTTCTTCCAGCCCAGTGTCGCCATCAGGAACTCTGCTGAGCCTGAGGGCTATTGGAAATATACATGTCTTTTTCTTTTGGGGCCATTTATTGATTTACTTTAATGTGTGAATACGATCATGAACACAGACATTGTAGAACTGGGTACAGGGAAAGGAGAATGCACCCCTTGGCTCTGTTCTCGCTCATCCCTGAGTCCACAGGTGACCTTGGTGGACAACTTCATCTAAGTTCTTCCAGAGCTCAGGGTGGGAGCCAGCTGCTGATAGAAGCAAGTCATCTTTGCTGAGCAGAGGCTGAGTCTTTGCACATGGAGATTAGTCTGGTGCCTCATTCATATGACCAGGCTGTCTGGGTCCTGGCCTGCAGATTCACATGGGGCCGCGTATTGGAGTCTACCTGTACTTTGTCCCCAGGGTAGGGTCTAGGAGCTTTCAGAGGCTTCTCTGACAAAATCTTACATATTCAGTAAGTGTTAGGCAAGTGGCAAGCAGGGGAGAGTGGAATGAGGTGGTTGTTTTCTTTTAGATTCCCCAGGTCCAGAGATCAGAGAGGCGGGGGGAGCGTGTGATGTGATTTGTTGGGAATTCTGGCCAGCTGAGTTTTGAATCAATTTGTTTTATCTTGGTTAAATGGGATCCCATTCTTTTCTTTAAATTTGTTCTCATGGCAAGCAAAGAAAAGCCAAAGTCCTCTCTATCTTGATAACCCTCTCATGTTAAAGATTTTTTGGAAGTAATATCTTGCAATGACCTTTTTTTTTTTTTTAAGTTGGCAGCAAGTGGCCAGCTAGGAGAGCCTCAGATGACCAGGCATCACATGAACAGCTGGCCAGCGGGGAGAGTCAGGTGTTCCTTAATAGCAGCCCCAGAGACTCTTCTCCATTTCCAAGCCCTGGTCCCTTGGGTCCCTCTGTCCTGGTCCCTTGGGTCCCTCTCTGCTGTAGGCTGTAAATGGGGAGCAGGGTTGGGGGAGCTCAGCTCAGGTGGCAAGGATGGGAGGTAACAGGCATTCTGAAGAGCCCAGATCCCAAACCTGGGGCTGGAGTCACGTTAGCCTTTGAGCAGAAGAGATCCCCTTCTGTTTCTAAGGTTATACTTGGCTTAAAGCTAGGCAGCTCCTGCCCATGCTGTCACCCTGTCCACTGCTGGGTCTGAGCAGGGAGGCCCCAGGCTTTGGTCCTGCCATGAGAAGGTAAGACATGCAGGGCAGAAATGGATCTGTGTATAGGCCTGTGTTGACTGAGCAAAGACCAGGAGAGGAAGAGGTGATGGCGGTGCCTTCTCTCCTCACAGGTTTCCCTTCCATATGAGGTCCAGAGAAAGTCTGTGACCCTCCTGCATGGATTTAAAGCCCATCCATGAGCAATTATTTTGCCTCGTCTGGCCTGCTCCAAAGAGACTCCTTGGAGGCTTGGTGTGAATTTGTTAAGTCGGATTGCTTTCCTGCTAAGCAAAACTGAGATGAGAAGCGAGTTTAGAAACTTGGAGAACCCTGGGAGACATGGCAGGAGGAACCTGTGGGTAACACGGTGCTTGGTTGCTGTCTGGGGCTCACACTGACTTGGTACAGGGGCAGGTTCCAAAAACTGTTGGAGGCACCCCGCTAGCAGGGAATAAATTCAGCTGAAGAAGCAGAAATCTACAATAGGCCCAAGACACCCTTGTCTAGTCACTGATTTTGCCTGCTCATACCAAGGTCTGGTGGAATGGATGGCAGCCACCGAGTGGTGCACTGGCAGCATCCAGGACTAAGGTCGTACCTGGAGGCAGTGTTAGTAGTACTGTCACGCTGCTGGCCCTGGGTGCAGCGCAGAAGCCCCTGAGCAGCAAGGGCTGGACTACCTAGGAGCCCGGGCAAACTGAATTTGTCTCAATGTGATTGATAAGCCTTATACCCTGTCTTGACTCTTTCCTGAAAAGAGGAGTCAGGGACTTCCCCTGGTGGTACCCGTTGTGAGGTTGTTTAGCCCATAATTTCTTCCCAGAGCCTGGACTTATTAGTCATGATTACCCCCTCCCTGTCCGATGTGGTAAATGTAATTTGAGTTGTTAGTTTGGCACGCTGCCATGTTTTCTTTCATCAGATTTTATTAATCTTGTCTTTAATTTTATGCCTTTTATTCGTCCCTTCTCAATCCATCTCAAGGAGGCTGCTGTACAGCTTCCCAGAGCAGCAGCTGCTACTGGCTGGCGGGAGGGGGAGTGGCTGGGGGTTTCTGGTTACAGTCCCTGAACCCCAATCCCTCTGCCCCTTGACTCAAGGCCTCATTTGAATACTCCCAAAGGGAAGGATGGCAAGAGGGAAAATTACTTCCTAAGCACCAAGATCTTGGAAAGCTCCGGCTTTCAAATGCCCCCTTCCCATCTAAACATCAGAGCCTCTCACAGAGCTGCTCCTGCTCATTAAAACCTCCCCCAATGCAATGTTTGCCTACCCTCGGCCTCAGGTTTCTTTTCTTGGAGTCCCAAGGTACCTCTGCACAAAACCTGCCTCTCTTCTGCCTTGCGCCTTCAAACAGATGAGAAGCAACTTGAGCTTTTCCTTTTGACTTTGTTTTTCTTTTCCCTTTTCAGGAAGCTGACAGGCTCCTCTCCTCTTGGGGTGGCTGGCAAAGGCGTGTGCTTGACTGTTGGGGCCTCCAAGCTTGTCTCTGGCAAAGCAAATGCTGTGGTGTTATTAGAAGGCTGTGATGAAATTTAAAAGCCTCACATCCCTCCCCTGGAGCACAGCATCTCCCCTGCCAGTCTTCCCCTGGTTACTTTTCTTACTGCCTGGAAGGATATTGGTACTAAGTTTGGCTGAAAGAAAAGCATATCCCTTTATTCCTGATGCAAATTGTTTTATATGCACAGTTTAAATTTAAACTTTACCTCCTTTCTCCCAAACCCTGACAACGGGGCGGGCGTAAGCTCAGCACTTGAGCACTGACTCAGGATGTTGCAAATGTGCTCCTGTTTTATTCTTCTAATGAATCACTTAGGTACCTCAGCCATTCTTCATTTTCAAGAGGCTTTTCCTGGTCCTCTGGAGCAGGCCTCTCCTGCTTTTGTCTGAGAATCACAGGGCTATGCTATTTCCATTGCCAAGCAAAGCGCCAGCCTGAGGCTATGGAGCAGCCCACCTGCCTTGTGGCTTCAGCTGCTGCTAAGAACAACTCAGCATGTGCCTGGTGGCTGGGTGGCTGTGGCCTTCTTGGTCATTCTGCACAGGAAGAAGTGCTATGTCCTTGGGAGCCAGAGCAGCAAGTCTTAGTGCTGCTCTGAGACTTACTTAGTGCAGGCTCTAAGACTTACTTAGCGCATGCCGTCAGTGTTCCCCTAAGCCTGCCCTTTTTCTCTGGGTGGCTGGGTCTGCAGGGGCTCCAGCCAGAGCCGGTCAGCCCTCTGCCTTAGATGGTAGCACAGGCTCTCCCTTTCCTGGCAGTATGCTCAGAGGGACAATCAGGTACTGGGTTTACCCTCAGCAGTACTGGGTCAGGGATATTTTGTTCCTTCTAGAAAGATTCTGATCATGTTAGATCTCAGAATAAAGGGGTCAGGGACCCTCTGTCTTTTGTCCCCAAGGCTTTTGTGGCCTGCTGGAGACACCCTTTCTCCTCCTTCCAGTATGAGTACTGTGCCCACAACGTTTCCAAAAGTGGAGACTTTGATCAAGTCATCAAGTATATGGTTTTTCCTTTCTCTATGGACTCAAGATCCCATAATGATATCCTGAGAGCCTGGAGGATTTTTTTTTTTTTTTTTTTTTTTTTTTTTTTTTTTTTTTTTTAGCAGAACCAAGAAGGCATTCCTCAGTATAGCACCAGAACAGCACATATAATTTCTAAACTTCTGCCCTAACCATCAGTACATTTGCTAGACTGGGGGTGGCCCTGCTATCACTGGGCAGAAATGTCACAAAAACATACAACAATTTCTGCTCCAGCGACTTATTTGGTCTGGCAGTAGAAAGGAACCTTTGAAAGGTGAGAAGCGTGCTTCATTTGCCTGGAACGAGGTCCTTCTTGCACAGTAAACCGTAGGTCTTAGAGATCAAGGACACCACACCACTTCTTGGGCTGAGATTTCTGAGTCAAAAAACTGGGTTTTACATCACCACCACACCTGGGCTTGTCTTGACCTGCAGCAAGCGCAGGGGAAAATGGCCCAGAGGATAATTAATGACTACAACTAGAGAGGTAGATTAATTTGGCACTTAATTTTATTTTACGCTGATTCATTCACAAATGGAAATCAGCAATTAGACAACACAAACTTTTGAACCATGGAAGGAAAGGTTCAGGAATATGAGGAAGTACAAGTAAAACATTTTCCAGTTCATCTGAGCAGTTTTCATTTCAAATGATTGCACGGGTGTCTTTAGCAATGCGGAGTGCCAAATGGCTTTCCTTTGTTACGTGCCCCACCCTGGAGAGCGGCTGCACCCTGTCTCTGTGCTAGAGCCCAGAGTGTGCTAGAACCCATGTAGGCACGAAGCAGATCCCAGGCCTTGTGAGATGAGTAAGGGGTCCTCTGACGTGCGCTGTCAGGCTCATCGCCTACTCTGACCCCATCAGGTGGAGAGAGCTGCCTTCTTGCCTGATGGGCCCAGCCCCTGTCCCGCGACGTGAGCCACCAGCTCTGCTTCCCAGGGCACCTGAGCTGTGAATCAGATGTGAACAGCTCCAACCTGCTCCACCTTGTCGCCTTGTATCACTCTCCTTATCTCTCCTTTGGCAGAAGCCCCATGTGAAGCCATTTGTCTGTTCTACTGGAGCCTGTCACTAAAAAAAAAAAAAGAAGAAAGAAAGAAAGAAAGAAAGAAAGAAAGAAAGAAAGAAAGAAAGAAAGAAAGAAAGAAAAGAAAAAAAGAGCTCCAGTAGATTTACTCTCTCTCCAGCCGGCCCCTCCTGCGCCTGCGAGGCTCAGGGCTTCGGCCTCCTGCTCCCAGCCCCTTCCTCCTCTTACTCTGATCCCCTTGAAGCCACTTGAACCAGTCCTGGCTTGGAGACAAAATGCATCTGAACACTTTTCCTTATGTTTGTGTGTTGTGTGGACTATCGGATGGAGGTGGACAGATGGAGTCTTAGCCCCAGAGTTGTCCTGTGTTTGAATGAATGTGAATGGAGAAGAATAGGATCTGCCCAGGAAGTCCAAACAGCCCGTATTTCTTTGAGAGTAGAGAGTGTCAAGGTGGACATGTTGGGAGCTGTGTGCTGATCAGGCCTTCGTGCCTGAGAATCAGTGGGAATGGAGAAGGAGAAATGCCTGGTCATGAAGGGGATTCAAGGGTGGGGGAAGTAGGAGCCTAGGAACTGTGCAGGAAGATGAGGGAGAAAACTCAATATGACATCAAGGAAAGACACCGGGGGCATCCGGTGCCATGCGCAAGTGTTGGCTTTTACCCATCAAAGGTGAGAAAGCATCGAAGGAGTCCAAGTGAGAGCCTCTCTGGGGGAGGATTGGAGGCCAGGTAGGAGATTCTTAGGCTGGACCAGATGAGAGATGAAACACAAGGGCCAGAGAGAAGAGGAGAAGGATTTTGGAAATTTGATAAGTCCCATGAAAGATGCCTCCAAAAGACTTGCCGAATGAGTGCTGAATGAGCACACCTGAAACGTGTACGGATGTCAGAGGAGAGGCTGGCCTATGGGGGTGGATTCGATAATCAGCTACACAGAGGTTGTTGAAGATGTACAGTGAGATTCGTTTTCTGGGGACAGTAGGTGAGAAGAGAATTTGGCCAAAGATGAACCTTGGAAACATCAGGTCCACAATGAAAGTGTCGGCAGAGGCCTTAGAGATGTAGGAAGCTGGGACCCAACAAAGACCACAGCTCGAGCCTTGAGAGGAAAGGGTTGGCGTCCACTATTCTGGGAGAACTGGATTTAACACATAAAAGTCTATCCTACATCTCTCTTTTCATTTATCCCTCCCTCCATGTATGTGTCTACCCATGTATCCATCCATCCATCCACCCATCCACCCACTCACCCTCCCACTGTCCATTTATCCATCCATCTGTTCGCCCATCTATTCATCTATCCATCTGTCTCACCATTCCTCCTTCCCTGTTTCTCTCCATCATTTCAGCCAGCAAGCTGGCATACACTTATGGGCATCCGCTTACCACCATAAAGACCTGGTGTCTCATCTATAGCTCAAAGAAGGCAGGTATGGGACAGTCAAGGAGGTGGGGTGTCATAGTCTTGGCCAGGAAGGTACCATGGGCTTTGGGAGAAAGGAGGTGAGAACAGCAACCCAGCTGGCTGTGAGCAAGGCTTTCTGGAAGAGCTACCATTTGAGCTGGAGCAGAAGGATAACAATGGCGTGAAAGAGAGCAGCCATGGTGGTCAAAAGGCAGGGGCCCAGGGCGGTGGCAGGGAAGGCATGGGAGGTACAGTACCACCCATCGCCAGGTACTGATGGAACAGCACTGAGCTCCAGCTCGCTAAGGTGGTTTCTAACCAGCCAGCCTCCCTGCCAAGGGATGGTCAGTGGAGCGGCCAGCCCAGGGGGTCCCAGCTTCCCACGGAGGAGCTGGAAATCAATCTAGGCTTGTCGACTCTGAAACCTGGGTTCTGTTACTAGTTCCAAATGATTGTCTTTCATGACAAGAATACAATGTTCTCATGCAGTCCAGCATTACTACCTTCTATTCCAGACAGCCAGAATGATGATCCTGGCCAGCCTCTGAGTCCAGATGCTCTTTATGGCTCAGTAACTAAGACAGCATCGGTTTTTAAAGACCATTTTTCACAGAGAGTTAGAACATCATGTCCATCAGAGCCTCTGAGCATCATTTAAAATTTTAAAAAAAGCTGCTCAGGTAATACATGCTCATTAAGTTCTTACTTTACCTCATTTCCTCTTGAGCACTCATTGCTTATTATAGAGTGGGCGCTCTGTGACAGCTTACTGATTTTGAAAGAGTTGTTTCTACAAATAGGAAAAAAACATCCTCCCAAACCACATTAGTTTTTAAATTATTATTCTCAAGTCACTGTTTACTCCAGGCACAGCACTGACGCCCGCTCCTGTGCAGAGAGGGACTTGGATGTGGGGTGTCCTGGGCCCCTCTGCCAGGCACTCAGCCTCACCTTGTTTGACCCTTATCGTTCCTATGAGTTCAGAGTCCTTAACCTTCACCTACCCAAAAGCTGTGGACATCAGGGACCTGGCCATGTATCTCACAACGTAGATAAATTCTGTGCCGTCGCAGCGTGATGGGAATTCCGAATAATTCACTGTTAGGTTATGTCCACATGCTGGGATCAGCCAGGTGTTATGCCTTCCTACCTTCTCCCTGCCCAGGGACCATTTCATTTATCATTAGAAGACCTGTTTTGTGGATTGCATCTTAGGACAGTGCTAGGACCTGATGTTGGGGGCAAGACCTCGAGATCCCTGCCACAAGTGGTGAAGAGGGTGGATGGGGCACTCCCAGAGGGCCTCTGGGTCCTGGCCTTTGGCCCACCATGTCTGTGACTGGAGAGCAGAGAGAGGCCCTGATCGGCCCCCTTCTACTGCTCTGTGCAGCTCAGTCCTCTTCGAAGGAGAACCTTTCTGCTCTGCCCATTAGCCATTTTCTAATCTAGTAACCACAAAGTTCACAGGCTTCACACCCCCTTAAGCCCAGATCAGCCCAGCCAGACAGATAGCCATGCTCTTTTCTCCCCACTAATACCACAGGGAAGGGATGCTTCTGTTTCACACAGCTCTTTTCAAAGCTATTCATCCACTGAGCAAAGAATGGGGTGCAAAAGAATGGGGAGACAGAAGACGCCAGCCTCCCTAAGGAGAAGCCCTTATGCAGCCAGCAGCCTGCAGGGCCTGAGGCATGCCATGCTGACCGGCATGCTGCCTGCCCCAACAGCTGAGGTTGTTCTGCCCCCACAGCAGACAGTATTTCCTTTTTTGGCCATGCATGATTACAGTTGATGTACCAGCCATAGCCTGTGACCCGGATCATTCTCATTTTTGTATCTGGAAATTTGTCCCCTCGGGTACTGGTGGTGGCTGTGGTCATATAGTCCAGGAGGGGGTTGTGTTTTGCATTTTATTATTAGCATCTTGACTGGAGGAGGACCGTGTGGAGCGCAGGCCTGGGCTGCATGGTGTTGACCCCAATCACCTGCCCCATAACATGGGGCCCTTGTGGCCCTGGGCCCTGGTCCTAGAAATCTGCTTGAACCCCTCTCAGTGCAACTTAGAGCTAGGAGTAAAGAGTTATCTCTTACCCTTGCCTCCTGTCCAGATTGGTGATGGGCCTGGGTCTCCCAGACAGGCTGGAATCTTGCTCCCCCACCTCACCCCTGTATCACCCCAAGTTAGGTATCCTGCAGGCAGATTGGCATTTGCATTTCTACGGGCCTTTCCAACTCAGTGAATGAGAAATTGCTCTGTAATTTCTGAAGGCAATTAATTATGCAGAAAATCTTGCACCCAAGAAAAACAAGAATTTGAAAGAACGGTAAGTGTGAAAAGTCCCACACACGGCTGGAGTCTTGGGATTTCTTTTCTTCCTCCCCCCAGTTGCTGTCAATGTGAGTGTGAGAGAGGTAGACCTGGGCTTGCAATCAGAGGCCTCAGTTTCCCTCTGTGAATGGAGGTGACAGCTTCATCTTCATTGAAGAAAGTACATCAGCAGCAGCCTGCCCCAGAATACAAAAACTCCTTCATTTTTTTCCACAAGTTTTATTATTATTATTATTAACAAGAACAAAGAAAGATTTGAGAATCCAAGTGTATCATCCTCCACTCAGTTGCAGACAGAGACCTTTAAAGTAGGATTTGTAGGGAGAAGCAGATTCTTAATGTCTTTACACTCTCTGCACCCATAGCATTAGGGGGTGCATGGAAATGCCAGCGTCGTTCCATGAAGCTGAGTCGAGAAGCTTCTTCTATCAGCCTCTTTTGAGTGTTGGAACCACTAAAGGGTAGGCAAAGTCCGGGGGTTTTGGGGACCATGTCTCATCTCAAGAACATGTCTGTTCAGCGTATACAATTATTGACACACAAAGATACACAGTAAGCTTTGAGCGGAGCTGGCCACGAGATTGCTGGGCATGCAGTACAGAGTCACATCTTTGGCTGAGAGTGAATAGGCAGTGGGGGACCCCAGCAGTCTATGGGGCATGCACTGCCCTGGTGACCCATCGTGACCATGAATAGGCGCTGTGAGAGGGACCGCGTGGGAGTCAGGATCTGCGGGAGCCAGCAAAGGGTGGCCAGTGACTCAGCGGGACTGAATCCGAGTCTCCCTCCGCCTGGATGGTTCTGTGTGCTGTGAATCATCCAATCATAATGTTAGGAAGCCAGCCACAGGCGGGGGTAGGGTGGTTTGTCACACAGGACTCGGGAGCCAGGGACATTTAGCGGGAACGTGTGGATGGTGGCAGCGGTGGCGGCGATGGGGAGAGTGGTGATGAGCCATGTGTGTTTGACATTTACTGTGTGCCTGGCATTGTGCTGAGCTCCTCACAGCAAGCCGGGGCGTGGGAGCTGTCCTAATCCTCCCTGTCACAAGGCTGAGGAGGGGGGTCTGGAGCAACTTCCAAGTCACCTGAGTGATGTAGCTTGAAGTTGGACCCAGAAGGTCGGGGGGCTGCAGATCCCATGTTCTTAACCAACTTGCTGTTCATTTCTGCGCCACGTGTACGTATCTTATAAAACACCCGTATGACTGTCCGATACATTCATATGACTCAGGGTGAACTGGAATGCGGGAGGTGACTTCGTTTTTATTGCTTCCTCATTTATTTATTATTAATTAATTAATTAATTAATTTTCAAGCAGAAATGTTTAAGTAAGGGGCCTGTGGGTCTTGTCAAGATAAGGCTTAAGTACCCTTCAGCAAACATATTTCATTTCTCATTAAAATAGTGATTTTCAAACTTTTGGTTTTTGGACACCTCTACACTTTGGGAAAATCATTGAGGATCCTAAAGGGTTTTTCTTTATATGGGTTAAATCTACTGATATTTATTATATTGAATCAAAGCTGAAGAACTGTTCGCATATCTCTTACTTCATTTAAAAACAACATCAAGAAACTCATTATGTATTACTATAAACACCAGGACCTATTTTTTCCATTAGAAATCACTGTATTTTCCAAAAGCAAAAAAAAAACCAAAACTTAAAAACTTAGGGAGAGGCATGGGATGGTGGTGACTTTAGCAAACCTTGTGCCTGGCCAGGAGAGGCCGGGTTTTTCTAGCTGCACTAATTGTGTTTTCTATGCTATGTGGCCTCTAGCAAGAACTTCATGGTGCTCTTGTGAGAGAAGGACAATACGCAAGGTGACCAGGGCTCTGCATAACGAGGGGACTTCTGCCCTCACCCTGCAAGACTCCCCTAGACTGCCAGGACCCTTGGACCACCCTGATAACTGCTATGCTAGATGGACCGGGATGATCTTGGGCTTGGAGATGTGCCTGTGCTCCAGGCCTTCCTGAACCCAGGCCACGTGGGTGACGTTGCCACCTGTGATCAGCCCAAGCAGGTGGGGCAGGGCAGGATGGTGAGACTGTGGGAGGTCTGTGGGGGAGCAAGTGTAGGGGCTTTTACAGGTGGAAGTGGGTTAGAGGATTAGGAACCCATGATCTTTTCCTGGCAGCTACACTGTGGCTCCAGGGATGGGTGAGGGGTCCGTAGCACCTAGGTCAGCTTGGTTTCTTGCTTGGAGAATTGCCCATTCTGTTATGACCTTCATAGATGACTCTTCTCATTGCTAGATTGCTGAAGGGTTTTGCCGTTGCTCTTAGCTCCTACTAGCTGATAGGCACAATTTTTTTTTAAGGTACTGGGGATAAAACTTAGGGGCATTCTACCTCCAAGATATGCCCTATTTTTTATTTTTTACTTTGAAACAGGGTCTCACTGAGTTACAAAGGTCTTCACTTTAGTTTGGCCATGAACCATGATCCTTCTAACTCAGCCTCCCAAATGCTGGGAATACAAGTGTGTGCCGCCACACCAGGTTTGACACAAATTCTTTTGTCCAGAAAGTCTCAGCGGAGCTTTTCTCTCATAGGCCAAGGTTTGGGGAGGTGCTGCAGGAAATCCCCTGGCCCTAGGTATGGCAGCGGGGTAGTGCACCTCGGTGTGGGCCTTCCCAGCTACAACCCCTCTGCTCCTCCTGCCCCTGATCACTGGCTATAGCCAGAAGCAAAGGATTGCAGTGACATTTGGCCTGGGTCAGCCCTTAGAATTGGAATTGCCAGGAAGCTGGCCAATCAGAATTCCTGCGAGCTCCCTGAGGTTGGAGTTCCTATCGCAGAGTCAGAGTCAGCTGTTTCCACCTGACAGATGGAACTTCTGAGCGGGATCTGGGAAGAGGGAACGCCATCTCTCCAAGAATGCTCACTCCGGCAAAGGATCAGGATGCTCTCCTAGAAGGCCCTTTTGAGGAAACAACGGTAAAGGGGGAAACTCCTCCTCCCTAGCAAAAATTCAAGCTGACACATATTTTGCTACAAGTGAGATACATGGTTTAGTGACATTTGTTTTTCTTGTGCTGGCGGTGCCCTGTCCCTGACTGTGGTTGGCTCCTTTAGTAGTTCAGCAGGACCGGAGCTTTGCAGGACCCTGAGGTCGGAGATGAGGGAGGTGCCTTCAACACGGAGGGGATGAGCAGGGACAATTGTTGGTGCTCCATCAGATACCCTGGAGGGAAGGTGCTACTGATTTAGAGCTGTGGTTTTACAATTTTAGCTTGCAGAGAGATCAGTTTTTGATGTGCAAGGTCCGGGGTGGGACCTGAGAATGTGCAGCCGCATCCTCACTTCTTGTGGCTGCTGGTCTAGGGCCTGGTGTCACATGTGGAGAGTCGTGGTCTTAGGAAATGCCGGCCACGTTTCCTGGGCTGGTGGCCTCACCCTGCTTTCAAATGGGTCTGTACAGCTGGGAGTGAAGAGGAGCAGGTACTGAGTGGCTGTGGGCGCTGAGACTCAGGAGGGAACTCCAGTCTCTTTAGTTACTTTTCGGCTGGCCCCATGCCCATCAAACCCTTGCCTTTGTTGCACGTGAGGAAGACAGTCATTGGTCCATAGCTTGCCGTGGCCCCAGGGAGGAATCCATTTGGCTGAGTTGTGCCTGCAAATGCAAAGAAAAAAGGGGGTCTTAGGACAATCGTTTAGAAAAGAAATTCTCCTTCCAGAATGACCTTTGCAGCAGTCTTTGCCCTGAGCTGTTCAAATAAGAGAAACCAACATGCTCTTCTCCTCTCGGCAACTCTTTCCATGCGGAAACAGCTTCTGCTGTCAGGAGGGAATGTGCGCCGGCCACCTCCAGTACTCCTGGTACAGAGAAAGCAGGAAGGGCGTGTCCTGGGTGTTCAGGAGGCATCACCAAATATTGCCTGAATGCGGGCTTCTGTTACCAAGCCATGTATAAGAATGCCTTCCCCGGGGCCATACCCAGTGCTCTTTCCACATGGGGGGCAGGGGACACTGGGGTGCTTCTAGAACCCAGCTAGAGTCTGGTCTCCTTGCTAGGTTGCCTCCCTGGCCAAGGATCCTGGGGAACCCACCCGATTCCCCTACACTGTCCCTCCAGTGAAGAAGGGACAGCCCCCAACCCAGATTGCCTCCCAGAGCAATGGTTGAAGGAGACACAACCCACATGGAAGGTGCCAGGCACTTAACTGAGCACTGAATTTGGTTCCTGATACCGGATTATGGGCTTCAATCCTGGGCAGTGTCCTATGGAGGGCATACCAGGAGAATGTGCCTTTTACACACAGGGTCACTGCAGATGAAGCACAGCTGCTAAACAGTTGGTATTTGGTGACTTTGGGCCTTAGGCCTTTTTCCAGGGTATATACATGGCACCTACCCACTCTGGGAAGGTCCACACGTATGTCTGCCATTCCAAGGGAGGTCCCCAAGGAGATGGCTCTGGCCAGGGCAGATCCTGTTCGGTGCCTCCTGCCTCTGGCCTCCAGAGCGGTCCTGGCAGGGAAGTAATGCTCGGGGTGTGCTGGAGCCTGGGGAGGCCCCACTTCCCAGTGTGGGGGCAGCTTCAGTGCCCCTCACTTCCTTCCATGCCATCCTGATATGGTAACCACGTACACAGTGGGGAGGGGTGCTCAGGGGGCCGCACCCAAAACCTTCTCTGCACAGCTGTGTGTCTGGATTGCAACTGAATTCTACTGAACAGTAACAACAGATATTATACTTTTATGCTTTTAAACTGCAAGCACTGTTAAACAAAAAGAATGCCCTCTAATTCTGTCATTACACTTTATTAGCCCTAGTAAAGATCTCTTATATCCACCTAAATCGGATTTGTGCTTCAGGAGCGTACAGATGGCAGCCAGAGTCCAAGAACTGCAAGGGAAAGATGAGGTGTTAGCTCCCGTTTCGGTGCAGTCGGGGTGCGCCCGCGCTGGGGAGTATCTGGGCTTCTGTTCCATATCTGGCTCTGACTCCAGCTCCCTAAGTGGACTGATTATGGATCTCACTGGCCTCTGTATCCTCATCTGTGAACTCAGGCTACCCTGGATAGGAAGGTTACAGAGTGTTAAATGGCTAGGGCCTGGGCAGCATTAGGCTCAGTGACAGGTTCTAAGTCAGTGTGGTTGTGATAATGAGCCCATATCTGGAACAATCAGACCTGGGCCACTGCTTCCCCTCATCTGTGCCTGTTAGGTTGCCAGGCCTGGAACACTGAGGCGTTTGTGATAAAAACCCGATCTGTAGCCAGTGGTGATGATGGCTCACAGGCACCTGTCCCCTCAGAAGGCGGAGACAGGAGGGAGGACTGCAGGTCCCAGACCAGCATCAGCAGCTGAGTGACACACTCAGGAACTTAGTAAGATGCTATTTTAAAATTAAAAAGAAAACAAAAAGGACTGGGGGTGTAGCTTGGAAGTACAATGTCCCTGGGTTCAGTCCCCAGTAATAAATAAATAAATAAATAAATAAATAAATAAATAAATAAATCTGTAAGTGATTGGAGCCGCAGTGTAAGGAAATTTAATTATATTTCATTCATTCACTCATTTAACAGATATTTAGGTATTTACTGGGCATCTCGTCAGCGCCATCTATAATTCTCGGTGCGCACATTCTCATGGTTTCGGCAAGTTTATCAACAAGTTGAAAATATTCAAATAGAAAGCGATGGAGAGGAAGTGTGGGCAGCAAGACCCAGGCTTGTGCCCTGCTAAGGCTCAGTACCGGGGGAGACTTGGTACACAGGCCCAGAGGACATCCTTAAGGTGACTATGAATGGGTCAGGAAACGCCTTGTGATCACTCAAAAAAGTAAAGAGATTGAGGGACTAGGTTTCAGAAGATGTCTTCTATGAACCACGGAAATCAACGTTTTCGTCCTTGAGAAAAGAAAGTGGGGCGTGGGGTTAAATGTAGCTCTGAGAGCTTGAGGGGATACGTAGTAAATGGGGCCGGGGGTACCGCTGACAAGAGGATGTTAAAGATAAGCCTGGATTACTAAGAAGAGTTGTGAATTTTGTGAAAAGGGGGCGTTATCATCTGATGGCAACGGAGTGATTTATCCTTCCAACGTACAGCACCACGGTTCCCTGCCTCCCGAGCAGTAGTGATATTCTCTATGTCCTATCTAGGAAGGAAGATATCAGGGACTGGTTGTTTGCTAAGCTCAAAGTCTCTGTTGACTTTTAAGCAACTTGCCGAAAAGAAAAATAGCCTAGTGTCTATTTACTATCGAATATAATTTTCCTTAGGAAGTCTGCAAGCTCATTAAAGATTAATAGGGGATCTTATTTTCATCTGTTTCTGTTTAAAGTGTGTTTGTGGACATTCAGACATGCGTTTGCTCTCCTCATTCACCGCCCCTTCCGGGGCACCTCGAAATTTCACTGCTTTAATGGACGACGGGACAGGTGAATTATCATTTCACTGCACAGAGCTCAGGACTCAGAGGTATTTAGTGCTTGCCTTCTAGAGTTAGGGAAAGGGGGGGATTTTGCAGATGATTAAAGTCAAGAGAGCCTGTACAATTTACATTTTTCACCTTCTGTGAACCCCAAATAATTAAGATTTGGCTGAAGGAAGTAGCATTTGAGATGACATCTAGAGTGTCTTGGTTTCAGAAAGGCTAATGAGATCTCAGTTCCTCATACTATAAACACTGAGATGTTAAGTTGCCACCTCTGCACTTCCTCTTGAGAGTATCACCTCCTTTTCAGGAACAGAGGCCAGGTGCTTCGTCGCCAGACCAGTAGGGGGCAGCATATGTGGATCACATATAATGACCCTTAGAATGGCCTGGATCGGGATCTGGTTGGGGGGGGGGGAGAAAAAAGTGTACTTAAAAATTATAGCGACTTACAGGAGAAATAAATCTTTTTTATCTTAATGATAGGAATGAGCCTTTGTTTATTTTGTGGTACTGGGGATGGAACACTTCTACCTCTGGGCTACACTCCCAGACCTATTTTTTTTATTTGGAAACAAGGGTCTCTTAAGCCAGCAAGGCAGGCTTCGAACCTGCGCAATCCTCCTCTCTCCACCTCCCAAAAGCGGGGATTAAAAGTGTGCGCCACCATGCCCGGCTTGAGCCTGGTATTAATCTGACTTTATTGATCACATACAGACCTTGAACACATGAATCAGTGGCCCCCAGAACGAAGCATCTCTTGTGCCAAGTTATTAGCAGATGAATTCTAGAAGAAACACGAGTGTGGTCATCTCTACCCTAGAACATTTGTAGAGGTCCTCTAATCATCATAGAACCCCTGGTCTGCTTCAGAGCAGAAGAGACGACACTACTCCCATGAGGTACTGTCCTCACCAAGGAATCAGGAGCAGCTGTAAATAGGTGCTGGGTGCCAGGAACATCTAACCCCCCTGTAACACTGGAGGGATGTGCTGCCATTCAATCTGAGTAAATTAAGCTTTTGAGAAATTAGGATACTTGCCCAGAGTGTCATGGCTAGTAAGTGGTCAAATTGAAATTTAAGTCATGTTCAGATTCTATATTCAGAATCCCTACTGTATCCTGCTGTTGGTAGTATTTTAGTTTTCTGTTCCTGCTGTTAAATTACCACCAACTCAATGGCTTTGAACAGCATGAATTTATTCTCTCGCAGGTCTGGGGGCCAGGAGCCCACCATGGGTCTCGCTGAGCTGAGATCAAGATGTTGCCGGGCGGATTTCGTTGGGGAGGCCTGGAGGAGGATCCGTGTCCTCTCCTTTGCCCTACCTACGCTTCTTTTTGGGCAGGAGGCTATTGGGGATGGAACCCAAGGGCATTCTACCTCTGAGCAACATCCCCAGCCCTATTTTTATTCTTTATTTTAAAAAAGGGTCTCACTTACCGGGCGTGGTGGCACACGCTTGTAATCCCAGCGCTTGGGAGGCAGAGACAGGAGGATTGCGCAGGTTCGAAGCCAGCCGCGCTGGCTTAAGAGACCCTGTTTCCAAATAAAAAAAATATAAAATAGGTCTGGGAGTGTAGCCTGGAGGTAGAAGGGCTTCCAGGAACCCAAATACCACCAAAAAAACCCAAAAAACAAAAAACAAAAAATAAAAAAAAATTAAAAGGGTCTCACTGAGTTGCAGTTGCAAAGGGCCTCACTAAGTACGAGCTGAGGCTAGCTTCGAACCTGGCAATCCTCCTGTCTCAGCCTTCCAAATGCTGGGATTATAAGCATGCGCCACCGTGCCTGGCTACCTAATGCCTGGCTACCTACACTTCTTGGCTCATCCTTCTCCAACTTCAAAACCAGTGAGGGCCAGCGAATGTCTTTTCACTAGGTAGCGTCCATCTGCTGCATTTGCCTCCCTCTTCTACTTTGAAGGACTCATGATTAAATGGGGCCCACCTGCATGAACCAGGATACTCTCCCTCCCTCAGAATCTGTAAATGCTACCTGCAAAGTCCTTTGGGTAAGGTAGCATATTCTTAGGTTCCAGGGATTATCATGTAAACATCTCTGGGGGTGGGGCAGAGATGCCCCTGAAGGTTTTTCCCATCCATCATGATTTTTATTTTATTTTTTTCAGGATATCAGGCATCCTGGAAGGAGTCATTTTCCCTTTATTCCCAGAAGTGGCTTTTTTCGTAGTCATTCTACCTTGCTCCAAGAAAACTCAGAGCCAAATATGTAGCTTTTCATGTAGCCAGTAGTATGTGTGCATTTCATACTAAGAATCCTACCTTTCTGTGGCCCCCACATCACTCAAAAATGTTTCCACTGATTCTGTTGCATCTCAAGGACATCTGAATGTATCAAGAAACTCTTTCCAAAGCAGGGGTGGGCATAAATAATTAAATGAAGCCATGATGGGTGACCTTTGCTGCCCAGGGTTCCAGAGCAATTGACATGGGGTTTCTTAGCATTCCAGGATGAAAGAAGACCACTTCAGAAATCCCCTTCTGGGGATGTAGGGGCCTAGAGAGTTCTTTGTGAAGTGAATTCACATCGTGTTGATCTTCAGGAGTTATCTATCTATCTATCTATCTATCTAATCTATCTATCTATCATCTGTTTATTTCTGTGTGTGTGCTGAGGATTGACCCCTGGGGCCTTTTACCTCTACAGCCCTTGACCTATTTTATTTTAAATTTTGAAACAGGGCCTCATTAGAGTTGCTGATGACCTTCCTAAGTTGCTGAGGCTGATGTCAAACCTGCAATCTTCCTGTCTCAGCCTCCCAAGTACTTGGGATTACAAGCACGTACCACCATGCCCAGCTGGTATGGTTCTGTGGGGAAATATTGGTTGCACATCTAGATTTCTATTTCTCCTGGTGGCCATATGTCACAAAACTGATTTATAAATTTTTCCTGCAGCAATATCAAAGGCTCATTGGATAAGATTTACTCTTAAAAGAATGTTAAGGTATTTGTCACCCACAGTTATCCCAGCAGACAACTATTGGATAGCAGAGAGCTTTATGATTGTCTGATCATCCAGAAAACCTTCAGTTTCTTCCCTTAAAAACAAGTACCACCAAAGGTAGATTTTCTGCATTAATGGATATAGCTTGGCATGGGTAAACAACTTTATTTGACTTGGAGATGCAGTGTAGGGTTGTTGGTGACCATTCTGTGCTCCTATTCTATTTACAGTTTGCAACCATCAGTTTGTGCATTGGGAGAAATTGCCCAGGGCAGTGGAGAAGGACGACCTGGGCGAAGGGCAGTTCTGAAGTGACTGATCAGAGGCTGCCGAAAACCCTAAGTTGGAATAGATTCCCTTGCCAATTCCCAAGAATTGCTTTTCAGATTTGCAGGGTGAGAGTAGCTGTCAAGCCCTGACAGCCACCTGGCAGATGTTGACTGATGGCTGTCAGTGTTCCTGCAGGGTAGCTTCGGGGAGGGATGGTAGAATTGATCAGATGTAGACCGGACATCCCTCGGGGCTACTGCAGTGTGAGTACTGAGAAAGGCTAAGGAAGCATCGCCTCTCTGCCCTGCAGCTTGCGCTCACTCAGCTCTCAACCTGGAGAGGTGCCCACGGCAGGATGCTTGGGCTGAAATCATGCAAGATCCACCCGGGATTGCCCGGGAGCCTTCCTCAGTAGGCAAGGCTGCCAGAGCCCCTGGGGTCCAGCTCAGAACCCATTGAGGGCCTCCTCCTATGACCCAGGGGTTAGACAGACTCCAAGGAGACTCTTTCCAGCCAGGGAGCCCATCCAAGGAGCCCAAGGAGCCTGGCCAAAGAGTCAGAGGAGCAGCAGCCATCAGGGTAGCCCCGGTGTTTTAAGTACCTTGGAGATACCCAAATACCAGGATGAAGCTGAGCAGGGATTTGGGGGAATGGTTGTTGATCTCTACTTGGCCACAGCGGCCTTCCTGTCCCAGGAAGCAACGGCATTGGAAAATCTTGGAGGCTTCCTAGGCCTTGTGGCGCTGTTTCCCAAAAACATATGGCTGCGGTCTGGCTGTCACCACCAGTGCCTCAGTTGGCTTGGGGTTTAATAACCCCACCACAAGCTAGAAGGCAAGTTGAGGGATGGAGGAACAGAAGAAGTGTGGAGCTTTGTGTGTCTGCACCTGGAACATGTGGATCTGTCCCAGGGCCTTCACTGCAGAGCGGCCACGCTAGCTTCCCACACTCACGTCCAGGCAGGGGGTCACACCTGGGCTCGGCCCCCCAGCTGCGCAGGTGGTCCCCAGGAACACGAGGCCTTTGCTCCAGGAAGCCAGCGTGCCCAGCCCAAAGTAAGGGGTAGCGATGCAAAACGATACCCCCTGCCAAACAAATTTAATACAGACTGATTTCCTGAAAGATGCTTTCCAGATGTGTGCGCCAGCAGTAGTCTGCCGGAGAACAAGGGCTAAGGTAATTTTCTAAAAACAGAACGAGGAAAAAATCTGTTTTGTGTCACTGTACCAGACAATTACCATTCCAGGGCTGTAGCTTTGTCATCCCCGGTCTAATATTAGCCAGCTTGTTTTTCAAAGTTGTTTTTATTCTACATAAGATATTGTAAGTCTTAACAAACTTACTGATATTTAGTTATTTTTAAAATAGGCCTTTTTTCTCTTCACCCCTGGGGAAAAGGAGCTTTTCTTCCAGTGCTTTTAATTCTCTAAGTTTGTTTGAGAAGTTTTAAGTAAGGCCACAGGAGTCCTGGCTTTGGTCTTCTCGAATGTTTTGGTTAGTTGGTGCCTTTGGGTATAAAGATGTAGCCTGTTGTATGTATGTAATATAAAGGCCAAAAGAAGACTCACTAAGATATATTTCTCTGTGTGGAGCATGTCATGTAATTTTTTTTTATTTTTGTGTGTGGTAAAGGCTTAACATTAGAATGGGCTAGTAATTAGGAAGAAAAATGAAGGGATAAAAATTGTAATGTACATTACAACTAGTATATGAAGGCTTTCTACATACTTGTAACTTAAGCCTCTCAGAAGCCATTTTTTAAAGTAACCTTGCATAGCATTGACTCCATTTTCCAGGTGAAGAAGCCAAGGCTCAGAGAGGTAAAAATAACACGCTAAAGGTTAAGAGCTTAAAACATGGGGATGAGTCGGGCGTGGTGGTGCACACTTGTAATCCCAGCATTTGGGAGGCTGAGACTGGAGGATTGTGGTTCGTAGACAGCCACAGCTATTTAGTGAGCCCCTCCACAACTTAGTGAGACCCTGTTTCAAAAATAAAGAACAAGAAATAGGGAAGAAGGTATAGCTCGGAGGTTGAATGCCCTGGGTTCCATCCCCAGACCCGCAAAACAAACAAACAAGGCCAGGCGTGGTGGCGCACGCTTGTAATCCCCGCACTTGGGAGGCGGAGACAGGAGGATCGCGCAGGTTCGAAGCCGCGCGCGCTGGCTTAGGAGACCCTGTTTCCAAATAAAAATGTAAAAATAGGTCTGGGAGTGTAGCCCGGAGGTAGAAGGGCTTCCAGGAACCCCAGTACCACCAAAAAAAAAAAAAAACCAAACATGGGAAAGGATTAGAAACTGGGCCTTCTAAGCCCATGTACATGCTTAGCTATTGTACTTGGCTTCTTTGAACAGATCTATTGAGCATGTTTCCAGAAACCAAATAATTTGAAGTGAAATTCAAGACTTTGAAGTTCTGATGTTCACATTGGGTTCAGAGAACATTCCAGTGATTTCTTCAGGACTTTTGGCAATAAAGGGACCTGGTTCCAAAGTTGTGTGTTTCTACTGAGTTTTCAAGTCTGGCAGCCCTGTCTGACCACTGGTAGCATTCAACAGACCCCTTTAGAAAGGGGAGTCTAACTCACCGATAGCCACCTTGTCCAGTGCAGAGTCCCCTCTGCAGGCTCTGACCTCACGCACTCCTACTCCTGCATAGTTTCCCAGTGCCTATTGCTTCAGGAGAAAGAGCGAGGCATGAGACAAACCCATCAGGGAAAAGCAAAGTAGGCACCTGATACCCCAGATAAATTAAAGTCAAATGGCCTCTGTCTCCTACCCCTGGGCTGTTACTGGCATTTGACAGCCCCTCCTCCAGTGAACGCCACTTTCAGTCACCTGTAAGGGACTCTGAACGGGCACTTAGCCTCGTTGGCCCTCACTTCTCTGCGAGATGAGAGGATCCAGGGGGAAGGTCTTGCTCCTCAGACTCAAAGGAAACCAGGTGTGTTGACATTGAAATCACGGTGAACAGCGGAATGAAGCTTGGGCGAGACTATTAATAATGCATTAGAAATAAAAGTGGCTGGTTTTTGTTTTTCTAGGGAGTTCTGAGTGTCCTGTAGACTGTACTTTTGAGATTTAAGAGGGGAAATCCCAGAGCTGAGAAGTTAAGCAATATACTCAGGCATTTGGACTAATGAGTGTCTGAATCCTATTCAAAATCTCCTGATTCCTAGTCCTGGCTCAGTTCCATCAACCACACAGCCCATGTCCAAGTATGGGGTCTGTCCTGGGGAAAAAAAAAAACCCAAAAACCATTTACGGGATTATGATAACCCAGGATAAGTTAAACTGGGCATTAATGGTATGTGTTTTACCTGTTCTCCATAATGCTATTTTCCCGAAACAGTTACAGAAAACGTCAGTAAATGGTTCCCACCCCCACTGTCAAAAGACCATCTGCTGTTTGAAAAGGCTCTCCTAGATTTTATCATTATAATCATTTTTCTATTTCCAGTTAGCAGTGTGCTTCCCTTAATATGATATTTTCTGCATAAACCACTGTTTTGCCGATCTCCTAAGGCCATCTCGCCATTTGCCAGTCATCTCCTCCGCTGTGAGGGTGGGGGTTTTCTGTTACTGAGGGCGATACATTTCTACATTAGTGCCTATTCATTTCCTTTTCATTTTCTCAGAGAAAAACAATCAGAGCTCATCACTGCTGTAGTCATGGAGATTTTGTGTCTCCAGAAGAAATGTAATTGTGGAGTTTCTTTGTTAATCCCATACTGGACATTTAAGCTTCCTTGTTTGGATCATAGCAAGCCCAGGCAGGGAAGACATAGAAACCGATTACAGCATGATTGATAACCCAGGGAGGCCAGGGGATGTGTGCACATGGGGACTGTCCTGGGCTGCTGGCGCTGTGCATACAGTAGGCACTCAGGCAGTGTTTGGTGACTGAGCAGGTGTAAGGACCAGTGCTCTAAGGACCTGCTAGACTTTTGGCGCCCCCGGCTACCACGCATTCAGCACAGCCACCAGCAACCCCACTGCCTTTCTTGCAAATGCACGCTCCCCTGTCTTTCTCACCACAGCACTACAGTCTGCAGAGTGGTCCACAGCCTGATTCTCTCTGCAGTCCCCCAGTTCCTTTCTGCATCTTGACTTTGCTCTAGAGATGCCCACCATTTAAAGCCTCCTCCTTTCTTCCGCTCTGGCCCTCAGTGCTTTGCTCTGGTTACCTGGCTGCAGTCTCCCAGGAAACCATCCTCCCTCCTGTGGGCATTTCCTGCTGCCCTGTGAGTTGGGGGCACAGAATAGATTCCAAGCAAATGTTAGCGAACAGCTGGAGGACTGAAGAGTCTTCGTCAGGTGCAAATCTGACCATGCTCTTTTCACCTTAAGGTCTTTCAGTGGCTTCTGCTGCCTTTAGGAAGAAATCCAAACTCTTTAGCCATTCGAGGCTTTTGGAGACTCTCCTGGGATCCTCTTCCATCAGTCCTCATTTGCATCCTGTTCCTGGGCATCCTTGGTGAATGAGGACAGGTGCGGGTGTTGGGTGTAGTGAGAGAATGATGTCTGGCTCTGGAGTTGGGTGGAATGTGGCCACCTTCTGGCTTCTCTGCAGAGTGCTACAACCTGGAAGGAGTCACTTCCCTTTCCCATGCCTCAGTTTCCTCATCTGCACCATGGGGATGAAGGTATCACCTAATATGATGTTGTGGGGAGAATTTGGATGTGTACATGCATGCCCAACACTTAGATCCACACCTGGTACACATAAACACCCTGGGACCATTATAAGCATGATTAATTTTATCAAATGTCTCATCCTTCTGCCTGAAATACCCTCTTCCACCTTTGCCTGGCAAAGTCTTCCCATCTTTCCTGTCTTAGCCCCCAAATCATGACCTTCCTGAAATCAGCTTCTGTAGCTCTAGGGTGTCAAAAGTTTAAAACGTGGAATCAGGATGTGTGGTTTTAAAAGTGGTTCTACTGTTGGTTGTGTTCCTCTAGTCTAACCTTACCAAGCCTTGGTTTCTTTGTCTGTAAAATCAGGATAATAAAATAATAGTGCCACACCTCATTAGGGTTGTTAATGAATAAATAGAAGCTTTGTTAAACCTACCTAACATTTGAATTCTTCATTTATATTACATTTGGTCTTATTCTTATTAACAGCCTTTATTACCTTTTATGAAGAACTCTCTAATTATTATAATTCTTAACTGTTTCTCTTGGCATTTGGCCCGCTGGTTATTCGGGTTCAAGAACAGGGTCTTAGCCGGGCGTGGTGGCGCACGCTTGTAATCCCCGCGCTTGGGAGGCAGAGACAGGAGGATCGCGCAGGTTCGAAGTCAGCCGCGCTGGCTTAAGAGACCCTGTTTCCAAGTAAAAAGTATAAAATAGGTCTGGGAGTGTAGCCCGGAGGTAGAAGGGCTTCCAGGAACCCCAGTACCACCAAAAAAAAAAAAAAGAACAGGGTCTTTTTCACCATTTTATCACAAGCACTTGGAACATCATTCAGCCACTGGGATAGAGGAGAATCCACCTGCTTTGGCAGAACAGGTAACCCTTGGCACCCAGAACTGTGGAGTCCTTAGAGGGCTGTGATGGGAAAAAAAAGATGCTAAGAAGGAAGAGTCCTTGGAGGGAGAATCATAGCTTTCTTTGGAAGATGCTGAAGACTGGAGGTTACCTGGTTGGTCCTGTGCCATAGGAACAGGAGAGGAAGCCTGTCCCATAACAGCTGGGACCCGGCTCCCAAGACAGGAGACACGCTTAATCAATGGGATCGACTACATCCTCGTGGTAGTTAATAACTTGCTCTCCGAGAACAGCACAAATCTCCACTTTGTAGCATTTGGTGATTCCCATGGTGTAAAAAAACTACTGCCACAGCACTTCCAAGCGCCCACTGTGATGCCAGCCAACTCACACAATCCCCTAAAATGGACCCACCAGCCAGTAGTGAGCCGGCACCCTCCCACTGCTGGATAAACTTCTTACTTCACTTTGACCTCCTGTAAAATGGAAATCACCCTGTCTCCAAGTGTAGACACCAGCGGAGGTGTGCCTGTTGTAACAATGCTCCCTGTGTGCTCACTCTTATTTGAAACCATTTTTCCATCCACTCGTGTTCTTCTAGGAGCTGGGACCTGTGCCTGCCATCTCCTCTCAGAATGCAACCATCCAGGGTTCTGCTCAGAGCAGTATACTTTGTTTTATCCTCCCAATCAGGACTCTGCTTTCTGCAGCAGAGTGACTCAATTAGCATTTCCTTCCAGAGTCCAATTGCGAGTCAATTCTGAGGTTGTTAAGCAAAATGAGTCTGGTAGCATTAGCCTTGCACTGAAGGACGGTAATCCGAATCACAGTGTCACTCCGTTAATAGTCTGCTGGAGAGTCTCTGAGAAACAGGAGCTGTGTCTCTGAGGGACAGGAGGGGAGCCAGGGGCTGCCAGGTCAGGTTGCTGTCCAACAGCCAGATTGTGTGCAGAGCTGGAGCCCCAGCTGCCTGGACTGCAATTGGCCTTTGCAAAGTAAGGAGCCCAGGACCACTAGATCATTAACTTTCACGACCAGGAAAATTCTCCTGAAACTAACACTCAATCCAAAACTGGATGCCATAGGAGCCAGCTGAGTAAGCCCATAGCCTCCATTAGGGATTTCCTCTGAAAAAATAAATCCTTTAACCAGGCTACAGAAAACAACCAGGCTTTGTATCCTTCAGTGTGTTCAATTAAAGATGGAAAACACCAGCCAGGCATGGACCATGGTTGAGTTGTAGGCGAGCACACATGCTCATGTGCACAAGCTGCATTTGGGAGACTCTGTCAAGCTGCTGCTGAGCTCTGGCAGGAAGCCCTGCACAGGAGGCTTGATAAAGGCCCTTGCTAAGAAACATCAGGGGCCATATGAAGAAAATAAAGTAGACCTCCAGCACCTGCCCTGGGCCAGGGGGGTGTTCACCATAATGGACCAGCCACCCAGAACATACAGAGCTCCCCAGATTGGCACAGATGGGGAAGCTGGGCATGCCTAGTTGGTTGGTCTTAAGAGGGGGAACCACACATGTTCACACCAAGCAGCCTGAGAAGTGTACTGTGAACTTAGATCACCTCTCAGGCCTTTTAATACCCCTTCTAGTTCAAATCCTAGGGAAGGATGTATAATGTGCTTCCCGCAGGCCTTTACAACCCTTTGTGGTTCCCCATGCATCTTGCCCGGCTCAGCCCCACTGACCCCCGGCTAGTTGGTGTAGCTAAGTGAATGCAGCTTCTGGCACAGAAGAAGTAAAAACAGCCCTGGGTGTGTCAGTAGACGGAGGAAACAGAGACAACCTCCCATTGTCTCCCATAATTGCCCAATAATTTACATGTTCCAGAAGCCCATTGTGTTCAGCCATAGAAATAGAACTGTTGTCTGCTGGGGCGACCTCAGAGGAGGCCCATTCTCCTTCAGAATTTTCGGCTATATTCTCCTCTTCAGATTGAAAAACAGCAGACTGGGCACAAAGAAAGAGCCCTCTTCCTCCCCAGGATGGGGTGTCTGTGGCTTCTCTCCACTTGCAGGTCTTTGCAGCTTCCTCAACACCCAGGGCTTCTGGGTAGACTGAACAGGCCCCTGCAGAGTTCCCAGCGGGCCATCGGAGCTGTGCTTTGACCAGTACATCTTCCAGAGATGGCCTCCAACCACAGGCTCCTGTGTCCGCAGCAAGAGCCTCACTTGTCCCTCTTGCCCTTCACTTCGGTTGCTAAAAGGAGGGCCTCCTGCCTTTCATGCCTCCAGGCTGGGATAAGTCATTCCCTGCTCCCTGGGGCCGAGAGAGGACTTTCTGAGACAGAGACATGCAGCCTTAAAGCCAGGAGGAATTAAGGGAGCAGATGGGCTGTGGGATCCCATTTTGATGCCAGGAACATGTTTCTGTAAAAGTAAATATTTTCCCACTGTGGTTCTCCGGTGAGTGTGCTGGGAAGCGTATTTCCTAAAGATGCAAATAAGTCTAGTCAGAAATAAATATTGAATGGAAACTTCAAAGCCTCTAGATTCTCCAGTTACAGGCCCTGAAGACTTCTCTCCAAATAAGCAGACACACACAAGTGGATAGGGGTTGGGGGAGAGGAGGGGAGGGGACACTTGGGAGGCCGTGTAAGATGCCACCATGTTTTCCATTCATGTGTGCGTGCATGTGTGCATGTATGTGTAGAGGCATGTCAACAAAGAAGGGGAGTTATGGCTGTCATAGACTTAGAATTCTTCCCTGTTAATATATGCTTTTTATTTCTAATTTGCGCAATATATGTATGGGGTGCAGTGTGATAGGTCTGCACACGTATTTAATGCACAATGATCCATTGAGGGTCATTGGCATCCCCATTGCTTGGAACATGTATCATATCCTTGTGTCAGGACCATTCTAAATCCTCCTTACCAACAATATTGAAATAGACAATCGCCAACCATAGCTCTGCTAGTGTGCTGTACACAGCAGAAGTTTTACCTCCTTTCCAAATACACCCCAGTACACACTAGCAGTCCTCTTTCCAGCACCCCCTTCTCAATCCAGAGGCTGAGGATATTTAAAAAGCACATTTTTGCCTTTCTTTCTATTGTAGATCTCGCCTTGCAGATTTCTTTACCAACTGCCAGCCGGAGTCAAGGTCCGTCAGCAGCTGTCTGAAGGAGAACTACGCAGACTGCCTCCTGGCCTACTCGGGGCTGATTGGTAAGACGCAGAGAGAGGGCAGGGAAGGGAAGGCTTACAGATGATGCCTGCAGTCTTTCCCATGAAGCCTCACGGTTTCTGCACAAGAGACTTTCTCCCAGCAGCCCTCTGTGCTAGGGTTTTGATGATAGGCCCTTTAGGATCTATCTGTAGAAACAGAAAAAAAGAAAAGGCCCCACAAAGTGGATACACAAAAGGCCAAGACAGAAGGCAGAAAGTCGGCCAAAGTTGGTAGGGCAGAGACCAGCTGAGCATCACAATTGGGAAACTGGCCACCCAGAACAAATCTGGGGGGAGCCTGGCTGTGGAAGAAGAGGCGCTGCACAAAGTTCACCGGACTAGGGAACTTTGGAGGGAAGGAACTTGGAAGTCATTCTGTCTGGGGAAATTAAAGAAGCCGTTTCCCAGAAATAGCCCTTTGGAAATAAAAGCCCTAGATACTAAAGTCCTTTTGCCATTAGTGTTCTTGGTAATTTAACTCCCCATGTGTGGGAGCCTCCTTCAGGCTAATATTCCCCTGACAATATTGTTTCATAGTGTTTTGTTTTGTTTTGTTTTTTTGTCTTTTGAGATCCGGAGCTTTAGGAGAACCATATTCTCAGCATTCAAGAGAACAGAGCAATTGCACAAGGCCCTAGTATGTTGGAAGAAAGCCAGAAAGAGGCCAGCTTGTATCTGGGGATAAATGAGGCCTGCGGGAGAGGCAGGTGTGCCAGGTCCCAGGGACCACGGCAGCCTCAGTGTCGGGCCCCATCGCAACTGGCATTTGAGGAGTGCTCAGGGTGAGACAAGTCACAGTTGTCAGAGTGTGATAGCTCAGCCCAGGTGTGCATTCCTGCCAGACTCCTGTGTCCGGGACACATATATCATCAGCAGGAAGAACCTCCCACCCAGAATGAGAGTGTGGACCGAATTCCTTTTCACCAGAAAGCCTTCAGAAGGAACTTTTGGGAAATCAGTAGTGGAGTTTAATGCAGGGGCATTGCTGGTTCTCACATGCTTGACTCCTTTTTTCTTCTTTTCTTTTTTTTTTTTTTTTTTTTTTGCGGTACTGGGGATGGAACCCAGGGGCATTCTACCTTGGAGCAACACCCCCAGCCTGATTTTTTTATTCTTTATGTTGAAACAAGGTCTCACTGAGTTGCAAAGGGCCTCATGAAGTAGCCGAGGCTGTCCACAAACTGTGATCTGCCTGTCTCGGCCTCCCAACTGCTGGGCACCTGTGTGCCTTCGGGCCATCCCTCCCCCAACCATGCACTGTTGCCTGTGGCTCATGCATGCACCCTCCTAACACCATGGCACCAGCTTTGTACCCACTCTCTCCTTCACTTAGTAGTCTTTAGTAGTAGGTTGGGTGTGGTGACACACGTTTGTAATCCTAGCATTCAGGAGACAGAGACTGAAGGACCACAATTAGAGGACAGCGTCAGGTAATTAGCAAGGCCCTTTGCAACTCAGTGAGACCCTATTTCAAAACATAAAAATACTAAAAAATAAGGGCTGGAGATGTAGCTCAATGGTACAGTGCCCCCTGGGTTCCATTTCTAGTACTGAAAAAAAAAAGTTTTGAGTAGTGATTACTTATCAAATATGGAATTATAGAAGCAACAAGAGAAATAATAATTAAGGGATACTAATTTGTTAAAAAATAGTAGAACTAGCCAGGCGTGGTGGCACATGCTTGTAATCCCTGCACTTGGGAGGCAGAGACAGGAGGATCGCGCAGGTTCAAAGCCAGCCATGCTGGCTTAAGAGACCCTGTTTCCAAATAAAAATATCAAATAGGTTTAGGAGTGTAGCCCGGAAGTAGAAGGCTTTCCAGGAACCCCAGTACCACACACAAAAAAAAAAAAAAAAATAGTAGAACTAAAACTAAGACACTCACAGAAGACAAAGTGAAACATCTGGAGCCCCACTCCCAGATGTGGTGTCTGTTAACGCCTCAGTCTGTGTCCTTCCAGGAGTGCATATTCATTATGAACTCCTCCGAGAGCGGCCCGTGCCAGGAGCTGCCAACGCTCCTGTGAGGTCCTTCCTCGGCTTGGCAAACCCTTCCATGCCTGGGGAAGATGAAACGGACAGACCAAAATTTATTTCTCTCTCGGGTCTGGATCTCTCCCTCTGCACAGTTCCTGGGGTTCTTTAAGGTTCCAAACTTCTATTGCACAAAGCTTGTTCCTATTTGTTCCATGTGTCAGGGACCCTCTGTGGGGCCAGGCATACAACTGCTTCCACCTCTTCACTCAGTGTTTAGAGTGTCTTTTCCTTTCTTAACTGAGTCAGAGCACCCTCTGTGCTCTAGGTTAAAATGTTCCTGCCAGGGGATAATAGGATATTATTCAGTTCAAGTCAATAAAAAATATAGGGCAAAGACAATATGCCCTTGACCCAGAAGAGATTACAAAACATTGTCTTTTTGTTTGTGAATCAGATACATTCTGTGGATTACTGACCACTTAGTATTTTTTTCCCTCAAAAATATCTAGAGACAGAAGGTTTCTTGGCATCGGTGGGCATGGCTTGGTGTGAGCCACCCAGCAGGAGACATTTGGGTTGTATTAAGTATAAATGCATTGTGTGTTTGTGCCCATTGAGATCTTACAAGAAAAACCATGACTGCCACAAGATGTAGTAGGAGGGACCACCCAGCAATTCTTGTGGACTGGTGAGGGTCCACAGAAAATACCCTAAGAGCCCTTGGCTCAGAGAATTTCCACTACTTATTTCCAGTTCTTTTTATATTATTTATTTCCAGTTCTTTTTCCCTTTCCCCTCTCCTCTTTCCTCCTCCTCCTTGTGGCTTCCTTTCTTCTTCCTCCTCTTCCTCTTCTTCCTCCTCCTCCTCCTCCTCCTCCTCCTCCTCCTCCTCCTCCTCCTCCTCCTCCTCCTCCTTCTTCTTCTTCTTCTTCTTCTTTTTCTTTCTTTCTCTCTCTCTCTCTCTCTCTCTCTCTCTCTCTCTCTCTCTCTCTCTCTCTCTCTCGGAATCTGGGTTCATTCTACCTCCAAGCTACACCCCCAGCCCATTTTTTTTTGGTGGTACTGGGGTTCCTGGAAACCCTTCTCCAGGCTACACTCCCAGATCTATTTTTATATTTTTATTTGGAAACAGAGTCTCTAAAGCCAGCACGGCTGGCTTTGAACCTGCGTGATCCTCCTGTCTCTGCCTCCCAAGCATGGGGATTACAAGCGTGCGCCACCACGCCTGCCTCTCCCCAGCCCATTTTGTTGTTTATTTTGAAGTAGGGTCTCAGTTGCTGAGTCTGTTCTCCTACCTAAAAATCCTCTTGCCTCAGCCTCCCAAGTACTGGGATTTAAGGCATGAAGCCATCATGCCTGGCAATTTCACAGCTTGCAAAACTTAACATACTTTGGGGATTCAGTAAGCCAGAATCTCGCTATATTTATTTGTGTACAATTCAGGATGCAAGGGACCCATTGGAGGCTTCTAATCTTCCCTGTGTGACTCTGAAGAAGCCATTTGTTTCTGAGGGAAGTGGATTCAAAGTCCTAAAGGGATTTCTGAGATATGTACATCCAGTGCTATTTATGAAGATTAATGATGTTTTTAAGAAAATGCAAGGGATTTGGCAACTCATGCATTCTAAGTTAATTCTCTCTCCTACTCCATGACATCCATACCATTTGTGCATGGGAAGGGAAAAAAAAATCTTAAATGCATCTCGAGGAGTCCGTTTTAATTTTTAAAATAAATGTGTAAATTATTTTATGTGCTTGAGATAAATTGCTGAGAATATGCACTGCTTAACATAATTTCCCACTCAGCAAACATGGTGTTTGTAATTAGCCACGGCGCATCCACTGTCGGAGGAACATTTGCTTCTTTTTAGGCTACAGAAAAGTCCGTATCATTGCACGAGAGTGAAACGCCTTGTCTTTGCCCCTGTAGGTACAGTCATGACCCCCAACTACATCGACTCCAACAGCCTCAGCGTGGCTCCCTGGTGTGACTGCAGCAATATTGGCAATGACCTGGAAGAGTGCTTGAAATTTTTGAATTTCTTCAAGGACAACACATGTCTTAGTGAGTTAAAAAGAATAAGCAGCATGCAAACACCTTACGCACATTTTCCTCTTCGGGTCTGAGCTGTGTCTGCTGGCACTTGTCCATCTCTCTCTCTCTCTCTTTCTGTCCCTTTTTCTGGTCGCCCATGGTGAAGCCAGCTCTTATTGGCCATTTGCACGACGCAGAAGGGAACTGAACCCAGTGATGAACTGAGTGCTGCCAAGACTGGGAATCCAAAGGCCTGAAAGAGCAAGAGATTCCAATAAACCAGGGTCCATTATGTGGGAAAGAACACTTCTACCCGCAGATCAAATTTTGATCTTGGCAGCCGGCTGAGAGTCCGTTCCCAAGGTTCTGAGAACCTGGGAGGAATATACAGTGTGAGAATCTCAGACAAATTAGATGGGGATAGGCCTCCGAGGACTCTCCGGGAAAAATTAGAATGTTAACATCAATAGCCCCTTGGATTTGCAGTGTTGGCTCAGAGCAGAAGCAACAAATCTTGAGTGGGGAAAGCAGGCGATGCAGCCAGAAGATGCAGGATGTTGGTTATCTCAGGAGACGAGATAAGCGCTGGTGGAGGGGGAAGCTGCTTGGAAACGGAGTCAGTTATTACTGCAGTGTCCTTTAGGCAATTTGGAAATATGTTTCCCGAAGGGACAGGGACAGAGAGAAATGTGGGCCTGTGAACAACAGGCATCCATAGAACCCCAAGAGCACGGTACCGGGTCCCCTTCGCATACCCCTAGATGGCTCTTGGTGACAGTCCGACAGAGATAGTTGAAAATTTCTCTCAGTCTTGTGGCAGCCACCATTTATGGCTTGTCTTCTGCGTGTTAGAATTCACTTTACAGGGACTGTAATATATGCATTATCTCATCTTCTGCATCTACAAGAATATTAGGAGACATGGGTATTATTCCATTTAGTAGCTGAGTAAAAGGCTAGCATTCACTTAGACCATCTGTGGCAGAGTTAGGACCCTAAGCCTGACTCCTTGCTCAGCCCCCATCTCTCTGGAGGGCTTTGCTCGTACATGATATTGAAAGACCTGTTGGAGAAGAATCTAGTCTTGAACATCAGGGACCAGGTCTGACTTCCTGGGTGGGGAGGGATGAAACAAATATCCAGGAATCGAGGTTCAGCCACTCCCCTGGGACTTCATTCCCAAGTGACAATGTCTCCATGACATTCTGCTGATTTTTGAATAATTACCTAACAGTTTATCATTTACACACAAAACAGCTTAGGAGTGTTACTCTGAGATCTCTGCATAATTCACTGTGTTGAACAGAAAACACCTACCCCCCCATGAAGTTATCTGCATAGAAGGTGCTTTGAATAATGTGTCCGGAATCAGTTGCTTTGGCCTCTTGAAAACAACACAAGCTTTTGGATTCCGAAGTGAAATCCAAACCCACAAGAGTAGTCTCCAGTGCGGAGTGACCACATCTTGCACTCTTCCCGCGGAATGCAAGTCTTAATGAAGATAAAGTAATGACAGGAGAGTTGGCGTGAGGAGAGATTTTACTTGTGTCAGCTGCAAAACTTTTCCCTCGCAGAGAAAGTTATTCCTGCTTAATAACATTACGGTGACGAGTAGCGCCGCCTGGCATCTTATTGCTGATGACTCTTCAATAAAAATAAATGCATTTGGTCTGCAACAAATGCCAAAGCCAGCCAGAGTGTTTCACCCTCTTCCCGTGTCTACTTGGATTAGGTGGGGCATGGAGCACCAAAGACACAGGGCTGTAAATTTAGTCTCTTATGAGAGCCCTTAAACTGGGAGGAATTAAGAATATGTCCATTGTAACTCGCAAGAAGAAATCCAATTCTGCTATCTTCAAATTAAGCCAAACCTCTTCCAAATTTCCCTACCAGGAACACAACTACAGGCAATTATTTACTTCTAGTGTATGGGGAGTGAGCAGTTGTCTCTAAGCCAAGTGCACGGCAGATAGATGTGAGGGCAAGAGAGAAGAATGGGATGCAGGTGGTGGCCGGGCATCTGTTGCATCACGCCAGGTCTTTGATTCGGAAGCTTTTCTGGACCACTTTCTCTCAAGATCAACTTCCTGTTCTCGCCAGGCCTGCTCATGCACCCCCTTGCTACATTTTGTTCCAGCATGTCCCACCATCTTTGTATTATAGATTTCACCTAACGCTACAATTTTGGTCTCAGGAGGGGCTTTTGCCTTTTGTTTCTCTTGTTCACTACCCTATGCTTAGTATATGAAGCAGTGCCTGGTACTTAGTGGATCTTCCAGTAGTGTTTGGATGGATGAATGCGTGAGCAGGTGAACAGTTGACTTCACGGTGGTAAGGCAGACACACTGGGGAAAACACAGGTAGTTTCAATAAATGGCAAGGGTCTCTGGAATCTATGCATTTTAGCAAGAAAAAGATGTATTTTGTTGTTCTGGGGTCATTTAAGGAAACTGATCCTTCCATATTCCTGTCTCAACATCCCACCCATCAGTTAAGCCATGTAGCATGGCGAAGAGCATAAAAAAGAATTTATATTAATTTGAAGTTATTTCTGAAAGCCCCCCTACCAGTTTAAAGTTGTAGAAAACAAGCTTCCAATTTGCTAATCCAAGAGGACTCAAAGGATAATCATTTTATAACAAAATGTCACTTCTAAAGGGAAGATACTATTCGGCCTGGTATATCAAAAAGATGCCAACTAAGAGTCATAGATTAACAATTTGCATGTTCAGGTCCCAAATGAAGGAGTCTGATTTCTTATACAATGAATATGAAATAAAAAATCCTAAATCCAGGCCAAATCCCTGAAGACCTGATTAAACAGTGTTTTTTATTCATCTTGGGGCGGGAACAACACACAACCAATTTACTCTTGCCATAAAAACAATCTAATCCCAGGAAATTGTAATAGGCTTTTAAAGTTTTTACATTTTCAACTTTTCATTTAAACAGGGCTGTTCCTATCTAATTATGCAGATTTTGTTTGGAAGACAGGGAGCAGAAAGAGGAAAGAAAAATAATCTGACTTAAAATTTCCATGAGATATCAATGGCTAGGGTAGATTTTTATTTTAAAGAAACTGGCTACATTTTGCCTGCCAAGTGAGTTGAATACCACCAACTTGCCTCAGTATCCTCTTTAAGGATGTACTTAAAAGAGAAAGGCACTAATTAATTGGCTTTTAGGACAGAGTTTTGACAAAGCATAAGGATTTTCTTGGAAAAATGGCAGAGTTATGATTCTAAAAGGACTGAAGCTTGGTTTCAAACAGCTTGAAAAAGGAGTATCAGGGTGTGGATTTTGCTCAATACCCGGCACATAAATAGAATCACAATAAATATTTGTTGCTCGTGGAGTAAAGCTAAGTGTCCAGTCCCGTATTTAATGACTGAATTGATTTCTGAGCACCTGACCCCAAAGACTGGCTCTCAGAGCGTGCAGAGTAGATGGATGGATGGGTTTTGTTCAGAGAAGTTCATGCTATAATCAGAATTTCTAGTGTGCCACTCTGGCTGTGTGTATCCTGTTACATTTGCTGCTTGACTTTGAAATTGGATTTCCTCCTGTTTTACTGCAGAAAATGCAATTCAAGCCTTTGGCAATGGCTCCGATGTGACTGTGTGGCAGCCAGCTCTCCCAGTGCAGACCACCACGGCTACCACCACCACAGCCTTCCGGGTCAAGAACAAGCACCTGGGGACCTCAGGGTCTGAGAATGAAATCCCCACACACGTTTTACCGCCTTGTGCAAATTTACAGGTGAGAACCAGGTCTAGATTTCCTAGTGGGGCCCACTTCCGGGGGCAACATGGATTTATTTTCAGACAGGCACATAGACAGAAGATGCTGCTTGAATTGGAATCTTGGAACTGTGTTGTAAATATACAGATCGTGACAGGTCAGACGATGGAGAGAAAGGAGGATTGTGGAACTAAATGATCTTTACTAGGCATGTGTCTTTGTTCTAGGTACTTATATCTGGCCCAGTAAAATGAGAGGTCTGTGCAGATTCAGCCTACAGTTTTTGTTCACATCCTGTTAGAGTCAGGTTGGCTCTTTCTTTGTTTCTGATATGGATTCCATGTCCTCTACAAAGCAGCCCACTGTTGAAAAAAGGAAGGAGCTGTGTGGTTTGTCACCAACATGGTTATTATTTATTTATTTATTTATTTATTTATTTATTTATTTATTTAGTGGTACTGGGGTTCCTGGAAGCCCTTCTACCTCCGGGCTACACTCCCAGACCTATTTTTTATTTTTTTTAAATTGGGAAACAGGGTCTCTTAAGCCAGCGTGGCTGGCTTCGAACCTGCAGATCCTCCTGTGTCCGCCTCCTAAGCGCGGGGATTACAAGCGTGCACCACCATACCCGGGCAACATGGTTATTTAAATATAACTTGGAGCTGGGCGTGGTGGCGCACTTGTAATCCTTGCGCTTGGGAGGCGGAGACAGGAGGATCGCATAGGTTCGAAGCCAGCCTCAGCTACTTAGTGAGGCTCTCAGCAACTTAGTGAGACCCTGTTCCCAAATAAAATATAAAATAGATCTGGGAGTAGAGCCCGGAGGTAGAAAGCCTCTGGGTTCCACCCCCAGTACCACCAAACAAAAGAAATTTAATTAATTAAAAATAAATATAACCTGGAGTGTGTAACTGTCACTGAAAATAAACCAGGGACAGTGATATTAGTTAAGCTTTAATGCTTACGTGGAAGTCTGGGTGGGTTGGTTCTTTAGGAAGCAAAAGTAACTGTAGCCAGAGAAGCCACATGTTACCCTGCAAAACCCTGCAGGTGATCAGAGTCCAGTGAGAATGGTCAAGAAACGTCTTTGGGGTTAATGGAGGTCTCTAAGGGCATAACAACAAGCTACAAATGGTGATTTGCTGCCTTTAATCAGAAGTAGCGGTTTACTCTGCCTTTTTATTGACGTTTCCATGTTATATGTTATGATAGCGAGGCCTTGTTCTGGCATTGGAGGACACGGGGCTTCAGGGAAGCAAAGCTTCTGTGCAGGGCTGCAGAGCTAGTGGGTCACAGAAGGGAATCCAGGCTCAGTCATTTCATGGTTATTGTGTTTTTGTGTTGAGTGGTGATCACTAACCAAATAGTGAGTTCCAGCCAGCCCTGGTGGCGGGAGGTGGAGACTGGAGGATCGCAGTTCCCAGACAGCCTCAGCTACTTAGGGAGAGGCCCTTCGAAACTCAGTGAGACGCTGTTTAAAAAAAAAAAAAATAGCCGCTTATAATCCCCGTGCTTGGGAGGTGGAAACAGGAGGATCGCACAGACCCTGTTTCCAAATGAAAATATAAAAATTATGTGTCTGGGAGTGTAGCCCGGAGGTAGGAGGGTTTCCAGGAGCCCCAGTACCACCAAATAAATAGACAAATAAAGGGCTGGGGGTGTAGGTCAGAGGTAGCAACTTAGTGCCCCTGGGTTCCATTCTCAGAACCGCAAAAACAACAACAACAACAACAACAACAAAAATAGTAGCTTCCACCTCCTGCCATGCAGGAGAAAAGGACATTTTCATCGACTCTGCGAGAAGCACGGGGCAGCTGCCTCACACTCTCAGTGGAGAAAGCCCCCATCCCCACCATCTTCAGCGAGGATCTGCTCACGGCCATCCTTGCCCGGAGCCTTCTTTATCCACATGCCATCTTTACCCACAACCCACTTTGTTCCCCAGAAGTGTCAGGGCAGCTTTCCCACTTGCGATTTGTTTACTGTCTCCTCACTGTCAAGTCTCCTCCTCCTCCTCTCCATCATCATGGTCCCCGTCCTTCTCTTCCTTTTTCTTCTTCTTCTGAACCCAGGGACATTTCAGCTCCAAGTTAAACCCCCCAGCCCTTTTATTTTGAATTTTTATTTTTTAATTTTTATTTTAATTTTATTTTTATTTTTGCAGTACTGGGAATGGAACCCAAGGACATTGTATCTCCAGGCTACACCTCCAACCCTATTTTTTTAGTCTTTTTATTTTTGAAACAGGGTCTCACTGAGTTGTGACTGGTCTCGCTAAGTAGCTGAGGCTGCCCGTGAACTGCAGTCCTCTGGTCTCAGCCTCCCAAGTACTGGGGTTACAGCTCTGTGCCACCCCACCTGGCTCCCCTCTCCTTTTTATATATACTATGTTCCTTTTATCTGAGCTTTGTGTTTTTTTTCTTCTCTTGTGTCCTCCTGAGTCCCAACCCTAACACACAGCCTCAGAGACACTCATTCAAACCTCTAAAGAGATGTGGATACGGAGACCACATGGCCCAGGATCAACCTGATGTTTTTCAAGCTTTCAAAGCATTTCTTGAGTCTTTACTGTTTCCTCTGTCTATGCAAAGAATGTCAGAGCTAGGACTGACTTGAAGTAAGATCCTGTGGCATCTAACTGCATTATCCTGCTACAGGGCTATGAGTTTCAGAGAAGGGAACTGACCTGCATGCAGCCCTCAGACAGGTGGAGGTGAATCTAAGATAGAGCAGGGAACCAGATCTCTTCCTCTCTGGTTGGAGCTCAGTGCCTTCTTGCTCCCAGGTCAGCACTTGATTCCTCTTGGGCTCACTGTGATTATAGTGTCAGGAAAGAGTGACCAGATGAGGGATAGGACCCTGTAATCCTAAGGTGATAGCAGAGGGCCCGTGGTGGCTTCTGAGCAGTAATTAAGGCAAGCTCTGGCCGCAGCTAAACCAGCCTTTGGCAAATGTCTAGGTGGACAGGAGTGACCACTGACTTAGTCCCTCTGTGCTTTGGAGACTGCAGAGCTGAGCATTCTAAAGCTAAAACTAAAATTCCTTCCCTATTGAACGCAGAAGAGGAGGCACAGTGCAGCCTGTCCACATCCTCAGAAGCTCAGCCTAGGCTGAGGACTCGTCATTTGCAAGGCCACAAAATTCGTTTCCCCCATGAGCAGAGAGGAGTCTTATCAGCCACAGGAAGGATTCACTTCTTCCCCAGCCAGCTCCCAACTTGGACTCCCATTGGGCAGGACTCAGCTTGGCCACACAACCAGTGCTTTGCCTCCAACACAGATCTACCCCACCACCCCTTGCTGCCTGGAGGACTGTGTGTACCACCAAAGGGTTGCCCTGGCAACCACAGGAAACACATGAGCTCTATTCCCAAGAAACCATGCCTTTCCACTCCCTGTGTTAGTGATAGGAATTCTGCTTTGTAAATAGAGGGGCAAAAGTAAAATTAAAGTGTGATGTTTCTTAGGACTGCTGTTTGACTTCTTGGCAGAAGAGGCATGGAGGAATGGGACTGGCCAGGAATTAGGGCACCTTTCTTGCTTGTGATACATAGTAGAAACAAATAGCATCTGTCTCCCGAGGAGGTTTCAAGCGTCCTGCAGCATCTTACCTGACTCCTGAAACATTGAGCTCATATTTTTACAAAGGAAATTTGTACACAGGGATAAGGGCACGGAATTTGCAGTCCAGATGAGTTGGACCTTGCCCTCACCAGCTTTGTACCTGTGGCACAAAGAGGTGTTCTAACCTCTCTAAGCCTCACTCAACTTCCCCATCCACAAAGGAGTGTGGACCTGCTGCTAGAATCAAGAGGACTAAAAGGGCCAGAGTGAACGCTCCAGAATGAACTTTAGAAAAATGTCTCATGTGATGCCTGATCTGGAGTCTGTTGGCCTCCTGGTCCCTATACCAAGGTGGACGGTGATGGTGTGCCTGCTCAAGGGGGGCTGTTGGGGTGTGCCAGGGAACACTGGTGTGAGTTAGCACAAACACATAGGTGGTGCATTATAGTCTTCAGTGGTTTTCAAATGCCCTGTCCCTTTATTACTCATAGCAGCCCGGGAATCACGTGTGGCTGGCACCTTTCCCTTTTGCAAATAAGGCAACTGAAGCAGAGAGAGGCTAGTGACTTAGCCCAACCTTTTGTTGTTGTTGCTGTTGTTTATTGGGCTGGTCCCAAGGCCAGCGTAATTTTGCCTAGTTCCCAGACCTTGGACAAGCAGGTCTCTTTCTTTGAATTAGGAGCAGACAGCCAAGAGGAAGTAAGGAATAGAAAAGGAGGAAAGGAGAAGCTGGATTTGGGGAGGCCCTGAGCCCTGTTCCTCCTGAAGGTCAACGAGGTGAATGAGTACTCAGCTCCTACTTTACACTGGTTTCTTCCTGCCTCAGGTCCGGGAGACAGTGGAGAGGGAGGCCTGAAGGTTTTCCAGTAAAACGTATTGCAGCTGCTTGATGACCTTTGTATGTGAGGCTTGGCAATCGGGGCGGGGGTTGACAGTGACGCCCGTGAAGATGTTCACCTCGGGAGCAGGGTCCCTCCAGCTGATTTAGGGCTCTCGTCCAGCGCGGGGCTCCCAGGAGGCTCATTTTTTTGCATCTGACTTCCTTTGCCTGCCTGGCTGACTCCAGATGAATTACCATTTGCCTGGGGGATCCTAGAAATATCTTAGAATGGCGTTTGTCACAGCTGCCTAGGTCGTGACTCAGAATAGAACTGACTTAAACCAGCTCGGGATCCGTTGGTAACAGATTTGGAGACAGGCGGAGATCTTGGCAGCTCGAAAGTTCACTTCCCTCGAGAGGCGCCCTCTTGTAATATTTTAAAATATACAATAATCTGAGAAAATTCTCGGGGAAGGGAGTATCTGTCTTAACATTTGAGATAGATTTCCCCCTTGGAAAGGAAGAAATAAGAATAAACACTTTCAAAAGTCTGCCTGGAAGCATTACTATCAACACACCTAAGGCAATTCCTTCTGTGTGGGGAATGGGTGGTCCTGGGTGTCATGGCCAGGGAGGGGGGGGTCCATCTGTGGTTCCCACAAAAGGCTCAGCTTTAAAAAAGGAAAGTTGATTGATTAGTATGAAATGTCATGGAAATGTCCAAGTGCTAACCCCCTGAGGTGGTAAAATACCGGGTTTGGGGAACCCGCTAAGCTCCCATGTCAGGATTAATTGGCAGTCATATTAGTAACAAGCGTGACGCAAGCTGAGCTATTGTTTGCCTGGCCCTCTGACTTGCACAAAGTAGTCACATGAGAAACAAAGAAACCTTAATAATTCTACCAATTACTTTATCATCTGTATACTTGAGTGGTCCAGTAGCTGGAAACACTCAGGATATTCAACCCCAAAGGACTCTACTTGTCGCTTATTTAAAGTAAATATCTTTGGGGATGTAAGTCAGTGTTGGAGAATTTTCCCTTTTGCATCCTTGTAAGCTGCTCAACTCTGGCGCCTCGTGGTGAAGATTTCTGACTGTGGCCTTTGGAGGTCTCAGCTTTCTGTGTTCAAATAGAGTACCGTTGTTCCTTGATATCTGCAGGACCTTGTTCCCAGGTGCCCCAGAGCTACCAGACTCCATGGATGCTGTGATCTCTTCTGTATATATCCTACTCCCCTCTCCCATACTTATAATACTCAATGCAATATAAATGATTCGTATTGTCTGCAGAATAATGACAAAAAGAAAAGTCAGTGCATGCTCAATGCAGATGCAATCTTTAAATAAATATTCTGGATCTGCGGTTGTTTGAGTCTTCAGAGCTTGTGGACAGAGAGGGCTGATTACTAGAGACTGGCCACCACCGCCCAGGACTAATTTCCCTGCCTCTGCCTCTCTAGACCCCCTTTCCCCTGAAAGGGATTGAGGCAGGTCAAGGGTCACACACTCAACACCTGGGCCTGCAGGGAGATTGGAGGCGAGCTGTGGGCCTATGGCAGGAGCTCTAAGGAAAGTACGAGCCTCAAGCCATGGAAGGGAGCAGTTGTAGATCTCAGGCGTAGGTCTCCTGCCTCATCCTAGTTTCATCCTAGTTGGACTTCTTTTTTTATTTGCAGTACTGGGGAAGGAACCCAGGGGCATTCTACCTTGGAGCTATACCTCCAGCCTTATCTTTTATTCTTTATTTTTAAAACAGGGTTTCACTGAGTTGCAAAGGGCCTCACTGAGTAGCTGGGGTTGGTGAACCCTGATCCTCCTGTCTCAGCCTCCCAAATGCTTGGGATTACAACCATGCGCCTCTATGCCTGGTCCTAGTTGGCCTTTTAAACATGCATTCTAGACAGGAATGGGCCAAGCCACTTTCTGGGTTCTAATAGAAATGCGAGCAGGATCCACACAGACAGCCTTGGGAGGAAGACTTCTTTCCCAGACCAGCAATGCTGAGGTCAGTCTCTTCACCAGCCCTCGCCCCCAACAGACAGAGCATCTTCCCTGGAAGGCAGGCTGCATGGACCCTAAGGGCTCGCAGCAGGGACCCCGCCTGCCCTCCTGTGTGTGTGGTGGCAGTGGGGTAGGCGCCTACCCTACTGAGAGCTGGCTCCATTCACTAGATCTCAGTCGAGGCCCATATTCCCGCTCCCAGCAGAGTCTTATGTCTTCCCTTTTCTTCCCAGAATGGTATCAAACTTCAACAACAGATTGGGCACTCCAGGATGTTAGCCTAGTGGTTTGCAGATTGCAGAGGAAAGACATAATAATAACTAATTCCTGAGAATACTGAAGATAATCTCTATTTAGATGGCCCCACTCCTTCCCCATGGCAGCCCTGGTGCAGCATCTTACTCAAATAAAGTCTTTTCATTCTAGAAAGAGCCACACCAGTCCAGAAAGGGTCTGGAAAGCTCTTGCCAGGGGCCAAACCCCAAAACTCCAGAGGTGGCAGGAAGGTGATTATCCGAACTTGCTAAATACCCGGGGCTCGGCTGGCTGTGACCAAGTGAAAATTTTAAGTGTTGAGTTTTCAAAGGAAAGCTGCCAATGGGTGTTCTGTAAATCATTTGTGCCGGCAGACTGACCCCATTATGTCAGCTAATCCTGGAAATACAGGAGGTAAATTTAAATCTTCGAGCATGGAGCACTTAATCAATATTCTAAATGTTTTTCTTGCAATTTATGCTTGAAGAGCATTGGGGTGCTTTGGCGTCCCGTTAATCTTCCACTGGAGAAGAGGCACTTGCGAGGGAGGCCAGGGCGGTGGGATTTTGTAGAGAAGGCTGGGGAGACAGCCCTGGGAAGTGAGAGGGACGAGAGGGTATTTCTACCCCAGGCTCCCACCCTGAGCTGCTTACTCTGCAGCTCCCTGGAGGCTGGGGCAGACCCAGGGACCCAGAAGCCTGGCTTTCTGGCCTCCCATTACTCTGTGACCTGAGGCATGTTTTTTACCCTCTCTGGGTCACTGCTATAAAATACCACCCTGCCCTGAGTTTCTGACCAGAATTTTAAAAACAACACAAATAAACATGGTCCAGCAGGAGCCATGGTCAGGCCTGGGCACTGGGGAAGTGCCTTGCTCTTACTGTGACTAATATCATGCCTCAGAGCTGTAACTTGAGACACTGGGGCCACAGAGGAAGGGCTGTTGGGGTCAGGTACTGAGGGCAAGAGAGGAAGCCCTCTAGATTTTGTTTTCTAAATGTGTAGGAAGGCATTGAATAGTCTTTACATTTTAAGAAATCATTGTAGAAGGAGGGAGGAAGGGATGGAATCTTCTTTGGATGTCAGGCCAAGAAGGGAAGGAAAGCAGAGGAGGTAGAGAAAGGTCTCGAGGGAGGAGGCGGCTCCATGTTCCCTCTCTCTGTGCCCAGTGAGCATCTTTGGGGCTCCGCCCTGGCAGTCTGCTTCTTAGAGTGGCCTCACTAGCCACATCCTCTCCCGGCCTGGCTGGCTAAGTGGGCTGTCTGCTGCGGCCTTGCGGCATCTCTAACCAAGCCCGAAGAAGCGACAGTGTTGTTAACAGGAAGCACCCTGACTTGTAGAAAAGATGGTACTCAAGAACCAGCCCTGCCTCTGAGCCTCAAGGCCCAGGACTTTGCAGGCTTTCTTGTGTCTGCACTCCACAGGTCCTGTTAATGATGCTTAGTATTTATCTCCGAAACCTTTTTTAAAAGAAACTCGTCTCTATTAATAACATGTGTGAAATCATAGGTTTGAGTTGTCAGCTCGCTATTAAAATTGATATATACACATTAAAATAAAAACCAAAAAGTATGTACGTTACCTAAAACACATCCTATAACGCCAGTGGTCCCTATACCACACTTTGAGAAACATTATAAGCAATCTAGCCCTCAACAAAGACCCTAGACCATTTGCTTTGATACCTTAGATCACTTCGGCCTTTTATGGTTTAACAAAGCAGTGGCATTAATAAAGGAGTGCAGAGAGTGCTTACCAGGGGCAAAGCTCACAGCAACCCCAGGAAGACAGTTCTGTTATTCTTCCCATTTTTCAGATAAGAGACCCAAGGCAGAGAGAGGCAGGAAAGAAGGAACAGAAAAGTGATATTGCATGCGCGCGCTCCCCCTCTCCCTCCCTCCCTCCGCCCCCCTCTCCCTCTGTTTTGTTTTTTTTATGGTACTGGGGTTCCTAGAAGCCCTTCTACCTCCGGGCTACACTCCCAGACCTATTTTTATATTTTTGAAACAGGGTCTCTTACTCCAGCGCGGCTGGCTTCGAACCTGAGCAATCCTCCTGTCTCCACCTCCCAAGCGCGGGGATTACAAGCGTGCGCCACCACGCCCGGCTCTCCCTCTGTTTTTAAATGCCTACACTGTATTACCTAATTCAGAACTCTTTAAACATTTTGCTTCTGGATAACATTATTCATCACTATAGATTCAATCAGTCCCTAAATTCTTATTGAACATCTGGCAGATTGAAGTGTCAGACTGGTTCATAAACTAGCATAAAGAAAAGTAATGAGGCCTATTCTGACTCCAACTGGTGTGTGGATATACAACTCAATTCCGATGCTAACCACTCAGAGCTGGCGGTAGACCACAGCTAAGGGCATCGTCTCCAGCAAGACTGTCCTCAATTTGGACACCAGCTACACTTGAGGGTTCCCAGGCCACCTGTGCTTCTGAATAACTGGTTACAGATTTGGGTGTTCATAGGATCCCCTCATATCTAGTTCATTAGATGGAGTTACTGAACTCAAGAAAGGTTATACTGACATTAATGAGTTGTAGACCATGCAAGTCAAGACTAGGTAAATGAAGAGATGCGTGGGGAGAGGTCTGGGTGGGTCTCCATCAGGGAATTTTGGTGCCCTCTCCCCGTGGAATTAGGAATTAGGGTATGTCACCTTCTTGCTACATGGAAGTGTTCTGCAGCTAGAAAGCTCCACCAGGCTCAGGGTTCAAAGTTTTTATTGGATTTGCATTAGGCTGACATGATTAAGTGGGTCACGGACCACACGACTCAGTGAAGTATTCATCCCTCCTCTTTCTCCCTGAAGGTGAGTTCAGGCTCACCTCCTCTGCCTAGGTGACCTCCTGGTGACTCTCCCTTATCCTGAGGCATCTCATTACCATACACCCAGGTAGGATCTGAAGGGCTCAAGAGTAACAAAGACATGCCCATCAAAGCCAGTCACATTCTTTATTATACAATAATGCCTTATCAGAGTTGATTGTTTCAGAATGTAATTTTAATTCTAGAGATGCACCATGAAACATGTAAGGAGGCTTGAGTAGCTGAAATTTTGAGCATGGGCTAATTTTTACCACTTACTTGCCATGAAACTTTTGGTGAATTACTTAACCTTTCTGCCTCAGTTTCCCTGTCTGTAAGAGGGGGCTGATGGCAGAAGAACCTCCAGGGATGTTATGAGGATATATTGTGGTGCTACGTGCAGGGCAGTGCCCCCCTTGGAGTTAAGACTGTGCAGGTTTGTATTGGGTGTGGGTTTCAAGAGACTGTTAGCTCTGTGTATCCCTACCCCCCATCCCACCTTCAGTAACAGAGGTGCTTCCAGGGCCAGGCAAAGTTAAAGATTGCCTTGAGTCCTCTTTCCTGGGGAGTCTTTTGGTCTTGGCAGTCCCTTGTGAAATTTCACATGTGAAAGGCAGACTTGCTATGCCTGTTGAGTGGTGGTTTTGAAATGCAGTTTCGAGCTAGATGCTTCTCCAGCAAGGCACTTCCCCTGGCATTCTTTGCTGCAGGTGGGCCACACACCCTCAGGCCAGCCTTGGCACTTTCAGTGAAGAGATTTAGTGACCTCATGCCTACAAATCGATCGGAGCCCCGGGTCAGGCTTACCGGCTGTTGGCACTTCTGGCAGTTTGGTCTGGATAATTGTACTGGGGGAGGGAGGATCCTGGGAATTATAGGATCTCTAGCAGCATCTCTGGCCTCTTTGTTCTACATGCCTTTCCCTCATTGTGACAACCTGAAATGCCCCAGATAGAGCTAGTTGTCCCTTGGGAGGCAAAAGTTGGGAATCGCGGCCCACAGGAACGACGGCCTCAAAGACCCCCTCCAATCTTCCTCTTGGCTCGGCTTTCCTGTTTATATGGAGCATATGCAGAGGTCTGAGTGAACTGGTGCATGGGACTAAATCTTTCCTGGGTGGTACCAACATGAGCAGGGCAAGGGGGCTGGGTTCCTTTTGTCCCAGTCACGTGAGCTGCCAGAACCAAATACTATCGACGGAGTGGAAGCAACAGAAACTTATTTTGCACAGTTCTTGAGGATGGGAATTCCAAGATTAAGGTGCAGGCAGATGGGGTTCCTGGAGAGAGGGAAAGGTCCTCTCATGTCTCTTTCAAATGTGTGTGGGGGGTGGGGGGTGTTTTACTGGGGTTTAACCCAGAGGCATTCTACATCTGAGCTATACCTCCAGCCTTATTTTATTTTGAAATGGAGTCTTACAAAGGTATTGAGGCTGGTCACAAACCTGTGGTCTTCCTGTTTCAGCCTTCCATGTAATGGGATTCCACACCGTTACAATAGGCATCAGGGTTTCAACATATGAACTCGGCAAAGTGCCACAAATATTGAGCCCCAAATGCAATTTTGTTGTTTTTGGTGGTGGTTGGGTTATTTATTTATTTATTGATTGTTTGTTTGTTTGTTTGTGTTTGTGTAGTACTGGAGATTGAACCCAGGGGCATTCTACCTTTGAGGTATACCCCTATCCCTACTTTTTTTTTTTTATTCTGAAAAAGGGTCTCATTAAATTGTGGAGGGCCTTGCTTAGTTGCTGACGCTGGCCTTGAACCTGAAATCCTCCTGCCTCAGCCTCCTAAGCACTGGTATTACAGGCATGTGCTGCCACACCCAGCTCCCTAGCACTATTGAAACCCCACTTTGGGAAATCTTAATTTCCTCAAGGTGACGCACCCTTCCAACTAGTACATACAGATGATGCCATAGGTGATTTTCACTTGGGCGCTTGAGTGGCTTCTCCTGTTGTGGAGAGGGGGACACACAGGAGTCCACAGCCTCCTGGGGCATCACAACGTCCCTTTCTCCTGAGTGATGTTTTTACCCATCCAGCTTCCTGGATAAGTACTGTGCTGGGGCCATCTCTGTGCCAAAGGACTCAGTGGATAGAAGTGCCGATACCAATACTCAATGGGGCTCACACATGTGGACTGGGGGGCCAGAGAGCATCTGGAGGAAGGCATCCTACTTCCAGTGCCAGTAAAGTCAACCCGGAGCCCTCAGCACACCCCAGATCCAAGTGACTGGCCACAGGGATGGCATCACTGAGCCTTTTGTTTAAGAGAACAGTCTTGGGGCTGCATACTATTGGTAGTATTTGCGTTATAGTCTCTCTGAGGTCTCATTATTTCTGTGTCATGCAGCATGTTTTCTAGCACCCACTGTTGTTTTTGCCTCATTTACAAAACCCCAAGCGTAGCTACACCTGGCTCTTCCTTTGCATGACACTCTCCTGAACCAAGAGAGTTCATATTCCCACTCTGGGAAAAGAGAGCCGTGGGGGCTCCTGTCAGCAGAAGCACTGCTAAGCTGCATGGCTCACACCCGGGCTATTTCTGAGCACCCCAGGAAGCCTCATGGCTGAGCCCTGGACCCGGCTGCCAAATGGCCCCAGGGTCTGAGTGGTGGGCCCGCTGCTCCCAGCACGGAGGCTGGCAGTGGCCTCCCTGGACTTAATCTTCCTGGTTCCAGGTGCCAGCAGATGAGCTCAGAGGGAAGCTGCCTCCCAGAATCCACCCACAGTAGCCCTGGGAGGAAAGAGGCTGTCATCAAAACACTCTTTGAAATAACTGCTTATAGAGCATTTTCAAAGCCCTTTAGCCAAGAAAGTGCTTGAATTCAGAGCTCAGAATTGGATATTACTCCATCAAAGCTGCCATACAGTCCAGCATTCCCAAAGTGCATTTCAATTGTGTGTTCAAACCCGATCAGAGGTGGAAGCGTGGGGCTGTTACTGATACCAAAAACTAGGAATTTCATGGGGGCCAGGCTTCATGGCGGGTGTGTGTGCTTATCACCTATGTCATAGGCATGAGAGGGCTAAGTGGCAGGTGCCCATAAGTGAACAGTTGTATTTGAAAAAGCTCACTTCTGTGGAGACATTTAAGGGGGAAACTGCTGTTATCACAACCCTTTCCTCAAACCCTGGGGTCCTAGTAAGTGTTTCATGTGCAGCCTTCCAACACCAAGGCTCTGACTTTTGATTAGTCCCATGGTTGAAGGGACACGGGGAAAGACACCTGCCGTGGAAGACAAGCTGTCCCAGCCAGCCTGTGATATCAGGTGCTGGGCTGTCTTGATGAAGCAGCTGTTATCAGATGGTGGCTGCTGCAAACTTCATTCAAGTAATGATTTTTTGTGATTGGCATGTTTGCATTGTAGCTAACTTTGGCTCAACATATTGTTAGAATACCTAATACTGTAATTGAAGAGTGTTTTATCAGCAGTAAAAGGGATTTTTAAAATAATTCATTTAAAAAGTTGTAATGGGCCTGAGCATCTTTGGTATAGTTAATAATACACCATTTTATAGCTGGCTGTAAAATTTCAGATTACAGTTTTAGCAATTGTGTGAGATTCTGTTTTATAGTTTAATAATTGTTCAAATCAAGGAGAATGAAAAGTTCCTAAAAACCAATTTAATGACTTAGAAAAATAGCTTTTATCAAAATCCAGCGTGCACCTTTAATGAACCCAGATGTCACCTTTTCAACAAAGGCAGGTCACGGGGGTCTATTTTTCTCCACCACAATGGGCTCTAAGTTAAGCACACACACACAGTGCGTATCTCTGAGTTCCAATTTGCCGTTTTTACTCCTCCATCCCTACTCTCTTACAGACAGAATGAGCCTGTTTGCCGAGCCCAGGGTGAGGACCAGCCAGGCAGAAGACTTTCCACCAAACAGGCAGCAAATTGGTTCTCTCTTTAGAAGGGTTTTCTTTCCACAGACTACCCCTTGCTCACATCTCCTCTGCCCCAGCGCTTGTGTCTAATAGAGTCTCTTATTAACATCTCCAAAATAACTTATATTTCACCGTTCTGTGAAGTAGATGTCAAAAAGGGGAGCTTTACATTATAGTTTAATTATATGCTATCATTATAAGTAATGAAAGTAGTAGCATATATATCAATGGAAAGAAGGCACTATCTCTTGTTGCCACTGGAATTACAGTTTATGTTATTATACTACTGAAATTTGCCAGGGGTATGTTGTCTAAGAACTGAAGTCAATAAAAGAATAGCTCTGCACTAGAGGTAGTAGTGCACACCTGTAATCCCAGTACTTGGGAGGCTGAGATAGGATCACAAGTTCAAGACCAGCTTTTTGTAGTAGTGAGGATGGAAACCAGGGGCATTCTACGTCCAAGCTACACCCCTAGCCCTATTTTTTATTCTTTATTTTGAAAAAGGGTCTTACTGAGTTGCAAAGGGCCTCACTAAGTAGCTGAAGCTGGCTGCAAACCGTGATCCTCCTGTCTCAGCCTCCCAAATACTGGGATTACAAGCATGTGCGCCACCACATCCGGCTGTGAGACTTTGTTTCAAAAGTGGCCTTGGGCCAGGTACAAGGAGAATCTCACAGAGCACACCATGGAGAATCTGACCCCAGGCCCCTTGAGAGCGTGTCATTCTGGGGAAGACCAGCTCTGGCTCAGAGACCTGTTTCTGTTTCCCAGAAATGACAGCGGTCTGAGGAAGTCCCGTGTGGAGGGCTTTTTCTCTCTGGAGGTGGTCAATTGACCTGGAGTTCACAGGTCATTACCACTGTGTTATAATCAGAAAGGAGGCCTGCACTTACTAATTCTCTGGTCCTGTGGAGAGTGGAGGCCACTCCACCATTCATTTTACTCCAAAACAAAACACGCTTTAATAATAACTCAAACAAAACACAGCATTGAGTGTCGCCATGCTTGGCCAGGGTATGCAAACCCATAGATCAACAGAAGGATGGTGTAAGAAAACACAGGTCACTGAGCCTAGGAGTTGTCTTGGGAGAAGATGATGCTGAAGGGCCAGGTTTCTTCCTTCATAAAACTCAGATCTTCCTGCAGATGCGGAGAGTCCTTTAATCTCTCTGATCTTGGATTTCTCATCTGTCCTATGGGAATGAGGAGCACTATGCTACCTAGAAGGGTTGTAATATTTAAACAAAGTAAAATCTTCTAGCCCAGTATTTTTAATCACTATTTTGCCCTCCTGGGAGGCCTTTGCTGCTGCTGAAATAGGAGGAGCCTGTGCTGAGGTGGCATTTGGAGACCTTTAGCCCACGATTCATCTGGGACACGAACCTGGCCTTCATATAGGTGTTCTCCCTTGTAGAGGTAGCCTTAGGCTGAATCACTGTTTATGAATAGCCAGCTAGGCTAGCTTCCTCTTAGCATATTTTTTAACCATTTTTTTCTCAAAAAATTAGAACAACTTCTGGATGGAGATGGGAAGATCAGTCCCCCATCAAGACATTCTGGAAAGAGCCATTAGGCCACCTCCACCTGTGGTCCAGAGGCCAGCAAGGGCAGCCCATCAGGGGGACCATAATTCAGCTGTTGGGCAATTGCTTAACCCAATTGCTGGGTAATAAACATGGTTAATAAAAAGGAATAGTATGTCTGTACCATCTTGGCTATAAATATGCTCTCTTGTTCTGGGTAACCTATGAGAATACCTCTGAGCACACTGAGATCATATACTATAAATAAATCAAATTTCTTATATTCCCTACTGACCTTTTATCTTTAGGACTTCCAACCAACCGAGCCTTCCCTGAATAATAGGCTCTGCCTCGTGCTGAACCGAGGGAGCCATATGTGATGGGGAGAATGGTCCTGGTTCTCTGGTGAGAAAAATTCAAACAGGAACTTCCCTCCCACTTTTGCCTTTTGTATTTCAGGCCCTAAAGGGCCCACATCATATGAGTGTCTAGAGAAGAATTAGGAAGATGGGCATTGGCCAGATATTTGGGAAGCTTTCTCCAGAGTGGCTGTCCCCTGCCTGCCCCTCAGCTGCAGGGACTTAAGTTCTGATGAGAGGCACTTACTTGGGGAGCAGAAGCCACCTGGCCTGGTCTGACCTCTGACTTCCAGTAGCAACTGCATTTGCAGATGTTGCTCCCCATGTCTGAGCGAGGCTTGGGAGGGAGGACCCCTTTGCTCGCTACGCCTGGTTAGCCTCTCTATCGGTTCTTGTCAGCCTGAGCTAGCTCTGTCCAAGCCTGCTGTGTGACCCTAGGCTTATTACAGCACCTCTCAGAACCATCCTTGGCTGTTGCCAGGAGAGCAAGAGCCATTTTCAAGTGTTGCTGTAAGGAATCTGTGAGATAACAGGTGGAGGTCTGTCCCAGAGCCCGTGTATGCAGGTTTTCGAGTCAAAAAGGCTGGGTTCAAATCTCAGAGCAGCCCTTCCAAGCTTTGGAAACTCGGGCAAGTCACATGCTCTCTGAAACCCTGTTTCCAACCTGTGGAAAAGGGGCGTGGCCTCTCCAGGGGGAGTATTTGGTAAAAGGCAGATGGAATTGCTCTCAATGGAGGCTCTTAGTAATAGAATGATCACAGGCGTCATCACTATTAACCAACTTGGTTTTCCTAGAATAGTTTTTCTCTGCTAAAAGCACATTTTAAAAATCATCATCATTATTATTTGCCTTCACCTTTTTTTTTAAGCAATGAGAGTTCTTTGTCTTCTAAACCAGTCGGTGAACAAAGCCTCTACCCTATTTTATCTCTCGACAGTGGAGTTTTTTTTTTTTTATCAAACCTTAGTTACCACCATAAGTCACCGAGCCATTACAGGGCCGCTCTCAGCTACACATAAATGCACAGGAGAATGAGAGGCTTAATAAATATTATCTGATGGTGATGAGGATGCGTGTCTGATGAGATGGGCTTCGTGCACTTCTCGTCGGGGACAACAATCAATCTTCTCTCGTGCTCTTGCAGGTCTGCATTTCCAACCACACATTGTGAGAGAACAAACGTTTCCTTTTAGAGCCTTCCCTTCTCGTTACCTCGACACCTTTGTTGCTGAACATTTGCTGTACTGAACACCCTCCCCCCAGACACCCCCAAACCAAAATGTTTTTCACACACTGATTGGCGTCTTATTGTTAATCAAGCACAATTTTCTAAACTAGCTCATAATGACTTCTTGTCTGGATATTTTACTAATCAAGTTAACCATGAGTGGAAGCACACTGTTCTCTGATGTTTTTTTGTAACCTACGTTTGCCCCAACATGCAGAAAAGGAAAAAAAAAAAAAGGCAAGATGATCCTGGGAAGTTATGAAAAGAAAGCAGCGTACTCAGGGCGCCCTGTGAGCTCCGTGCCGTAGACTGTCTGCACACAGCTCTTTTTCATTCTGCTATTAGTGTTGAATTACAAGTGCGGGCCTTCAGCATCCTTCTGTGGTGCACTGGAGACTGACGGGGGACCCCGGGGGACGGCTCAGCTAATGGAGACGGTTGATATATCTTACCAGGTTGTGTCTCTTTCATTGCATCCATTTTTAAATGCAAGGAATCACAGCTCACAAGCTGCTTCTCGTCACTGTAATGTTCACAAGCCAAGTTACTCTGAGGTTTTGCACTTTCCCACTCTCGTCCAAATCCACGACTAGTTGACCAGAGACCTCAAAGACACTGAGACATTGTCAGCCACAACTTCAACTCTAAAAGCACTTCATTCTAGGGCATGAGACTTGATCCTCACAACCACCCTATGATTTGATTCTAGGGCAGGGATTAATAGACTCACAGTTGATGGGTAAAGAGCTAAGTCTAGGATCTTTCTACCCTGTGTTCTTTTTACCATACCATAGCAATCAAGTCAGTAACAGGAACAAGGTCTAAAAATGTAGAAGAACCTTTTGGAAACAGGGTCTCACTGAGTTGCTGAGAGCCGCACTAAGTAGCTGAGGCTGGCTTTGAACCTGTGTGATCCTCCTGTCTCAGACTCCCAAGAGCTGGGATTACAAGTGTGTGCCACAATGCCCGGCAAAGAGCTGGGATTACAAGCATGTGCCACAATCCTGGCAAAGAACCTCTTTTGACCAAACTTTACTTAACGAGCTCGCCACAGAAGCCAGCTGCCCGTTCTGTGAAAGCACTTACCACTGTTTCAGGCCTGCAAAATGCTCTAGGCTAGTGATGGTTCCTTGTTCTGCCCACCTGCACCCTTTGCTCTCCTTCTAGTGAACACACAGCCTCACAAAGCCCAAGGTATTTGTTCTCCAACCTTTTGCATGAATTATATTTGCTATTTTGTTTACATTGTCTAATTAAATGGTATATGAATGATTGAAATAGGAACACAAGAAAAGCGTCATTGTTTCAATGGAAACCAAGTGGAGTACATTGGAAAAGGCAAACTCCTAAAAATAAAGTGCCCTTAAGACTAGTTGTAGGCAAGATAACTGTAAAAGACCAAGGAAGCTTATAAAAATGTAGAAAGATGGCACTGAGATTCCTCGTGGGTGTCAAACAAATGCCATTCCTGTTTTAAAGAAACCCAAACTGTAAATGGTAGGCCATGATTCAGAGGTATAGCATATGCAAAACATAAGCCAGGGAACCCCGATCAGTAGAAACTTTCTCTAAAAAAAAGGTGGCCTTGGCCATGTATCCCCAAACCAGTAAACACATTACATTTTGATTTTAAATTAGAGTTGCCTACAAAGGTGTCATCATCAAATGCTTTTACCCTTTCCCTGTTTTTCTCAACGCACAGCCTACAGACCCAGTCCTCTACCCAGTCAGAGCCAAAAATCCTGCTCTAGCCCTGCCAACTAGCTCAGACAAAATGGTAGCACTAAACTCTGACACTCCGTGGTGCTAGGACTCCAAGACCTGCTCGAGCCTAGAGCATGCCTGCCTGGCGCCCCACACCCCAGTCTTGCTCCCACGTGTGTTAGTAGAGGCCTCCTCTGAACACGGCTGTGTGGTCCCAGGCAGACGTCCACCAGGTGAGGAACCTTCAGCAATCTTCCAGCCCAGCTCAGGACTGGGTGCAACTTGCCCAGACTGACTCAGCTTGGCACCCTGGCCCTTCCGAGACCCAATACTGAGCGAAGGATCTTTACAAGGCCTTCTTAGAACTTAATATAATGAAAGCCTTGGGCTGAGGCTCAGGCAACACAGACATGGAGATAGAGGAGCCCCGTTAGTCCCAGGCTGGGTGGTAGGAAAGCCACTCTGGGATTATTACTGCGTCTCAGAAGGATACTTTTCTAGCTCACTCTGGCTCCCCTCTGGAGTTATGCCCTCTTGGAAGAACTCAGCTCAGAGGAAATGGATCCTTTTCCTGCTGAGCACAGCCTCAGCAAGACAAACGCCCGGCCCAGGGCTCTGAGCAGGCCTTATTTATACGTGCACTTGTTTTACGCAGCCGGCTTTACTGAGCATTATTCAGACCAATGGCTTCAAGCAAGCAGTTGTTACCAAGTTTGTTGGCAAAGCAAATCACCAGGAAGGTGGGCTTCAAAACAGACAGCGACAGGGATTTCAGAAAGGCTGGCCAAACTGCTCCTGACCACACCAGCCAAAAAACCTCTTCAGCTCTCCCAAAAGTCAATAGCAATGTCCACAAAGCTACAGTGGGAGAAGGCTCCAGAATGAGGTACAGCCCACCAGGACTGGGCTCCGACTCACTCTCAGCTTCTATCCTGTCTTGTTTTTATGTGCAGAAATTAATTGAGGCACATATATTCTCAAGCACACAATACACTGGTTATATAATAACGACAAACTACAGGAGTGTATAATCAGGAGAGTCTGTTTGATTCAGTGTGACGTGAAAGATGCAAATTCTGCAACCAGGTTCTCTGCTCGGTTATTCTTTGGGAGTGGGTGCCTGCCCTCCATCCCTATTTTTGTTTTACAAGGGAGCGTAAGATATGCACATTTCAATTGAGCAATGGCTTTGAGTTCTGGACTTTTGCTTCTGGCCGATCTTGGAAAGAACTCATGCAAAGGTTTTTTCCTAACAAAAGTCCAATTTGTGCTACAGAAGAGACTTGTATGCTAATAAAGTGGTATTGACAAGCGTGATGGATGTGGCGAGGTACTTAGTGAGTGCTGGAGAGCAAAGTTGATTGCATTTTACAGTGTGTGTATTTCTTCATTTATTGCTTGTATTCTGTCATTAAGCAAACAGGTTCCTAATACAGCAAATCTCTCTAATCAGTAAAGCAAGGGAGAGAAGAAGCAGAGCATCATTAATTATGACTGTTTGGCTACAGCCTGGACAGTCTGTTGCTATTGGATTGGGCAGCTTCCTCTGATTTTATTTTCTGGGGGTAGAGCAGAAAACGGCTTTTCTTCTGTACGGAGGAGAGGAGAGAAATGTTCCATGCCCTGCTGGCTGACAGCTGCCTAAAAACCTGAGATTAAACACTGGCTCCTTTACAGAAATGGAGTCCTGGGGCAGTAAAGGCCAGGCCCTGAGTGGGTGCACTTTTAAGTCTCCAATTCCATAAACAGAGCAAGTGCGCTGTTCACGAGCCTGACCCGTTCCCATGGCTCCAGAGAGCCCACGGTAGGCAGAACCCCACGGGGACCTGACTGCAAGCTATAAATTACATGCACGCCTGTGTGTTCTGCGCGGGAATGCCATTGGCACCAAGACTGGCTATCCAATGCTAATCATTGGGTAAAAGCAGAAGAGGCCCTGCTCTGACACCAGGTAACAGAGGTTAACAGCATCTAATGCATTTATTAACCCTCTGGTACCAGGGACCGGGGAGGTCTGGCCTCGCAATTACAGTGCCCTGGAAATTCTATTATGTGACGTGCCTGGACTTGTGGATTACCATCAGTGACAATTTTAAAACAGGAGAGCAACAGCTGCTAGAGGGACAGGATTTATAAAGAGCCTAAAGAACAGCTTTTCTTAGTTTTCCAGGACGTGGTGAAGGCCACTGTGGGCACAGGTTTCTTTGGTATGTTTTGCATACCGAAGTATGTGATATGTCCCCATCACAGAGTCAGGCGGCATGCCCCAAACCACACAACTATAAATTAGCTGCCAGGAAACACTCCTTCATAAAAGAGATCAAATAATTTATTTTTCAACATACTATAATGAGGGTTCAGGTTGACTGTTTGAAAAATGAAATACGTTTTCCTTTGCTTTATCTTTTTTTAAAAGACGTGATATTTTTAAGACCACAAACTTTAAGCTTCCGTGTCCAGGCTGGTGTCATATGCCTGGCTAAGCTCTCTTTGGATCCAGGCATATTCTGGAAGGAGCATGGCTGTAGGGTTCAAGGAAAGGAAACTCACATATTGTGCCACCATCTCTGTTATCACCCTTGGTTTTACCGATTTATAATTCAGTGATAAAAGGTGCCCTTAAAGACCGTGAAGTTTGTCCTCCCCCATCCCCAGACCATCCCAATTTTCAGCAAACGAGGCAACATTTGAAGTAAAAATCTTTGCAGTATTTGAAGGGGAGAGATACCCTATAATTTCACCTGTTTGCATTTATCCTATCTGACTAGCAAGACAGTGATGGCTTGATGATGTTTCCAGACATACTTGATAAAAGCTTGTGAAATGTGGAAATCGCAGGTTTCTTGGGCTTCCGAAGTGAGCTTTATGACTATGATTTTAAGTAGCTTCTAGATCTGAAGAGGTTGGTTTCTGACCCTGAGCGGTGGTCACTGGGGAGGTTGGCACTACAGACAAGACTCCTAAGCATGATATGAGCCACTTCACACTGATGTGAAGGCCAGGCTCTGCCTCTCCGGGCCTGCAGCTCACAAGTTTCTTGGGGCACTGAATCACGTTCTGCCAGTAGTTGTCACCTTCCAGTCAAGGCGGCAGACCCACTCGAGCCTGTGTCTGCTTTGGTGAGGATGATGTGCAGACCTCATGGTGGCCCCTGCCAGGTTGAGGTGTCCTCCAGGGCCGCTGTGCTCTGCCCTGCCTCTGCAGAGGTGGTGGTTCCTCAGGCACACAGGCCTCTCTTTAAGAAGCTGGTTAATAGTTTATGGAAGCCAAATCGCAGAGGCCTGTGTGTGGGCTGCCAATCATCTGTGCTGCAGGTTTGGAAGATGCTAGACAAAAGGGAGGCTTTTTCCAGCATCAATAGGGTTCCGACCGCACACTAAGTTCATGCAGTTATGCCAGCCAGGATGGTCCTCCAGCCGGATGAGCTGGGGACTGCTGATGCCTCTAACTCTGGTCAAGGCTGTGGAGCTGCAGGGAGACGAGGCGGGAAGTTGACCATCATTAGAGATCAATGGCATGGTTGCTTTGGAGCTCAGAGATTGCACACGCTTGGAGCTGGTCTAAGAGCTTCCTCCTGTGTGATGGAACAGCTCCTGCAGCCATTCCCAGAAGGCTGGCCAAACCTGCGGTTTAGACCAGGTTGAAAGCTTCTAAGTGCTGTGCACAGTTTGAAGCTAGTGAGCTGGTACCTATGGTAGCATAGTTCACCTGGGAACATCTGGGAAGACAGAGGCATTTCCGGCCCACCTCTGGAAGCCCCTTCACCCTCATTTCGTCCTGGTGAGTTTGCACTGGTGCTGCAGCAGCTGGTGACTGTCACAGTCTGTGACGGGGAGCACAGCACTGCCTGGGGGTGCTTATCCTACAGGACCAAGTGGGGAGAGCCCGCCTAGCCTTTCAGCCCTCAGAAGCCACAGTGGAGCTTAGCACAGAAACGACTGGAGAACGGAGAGCGGGACGCACCAAGTCTAGAAGGCACGCTGCCTTCTCTGCACAATGTGGTGGATGCCTTCATTAGAGAGATGCCCTTGGCAAGGGTTTTTGTCTCTGGTAGATGATGGTCTAGAGAAGAGAAGGAAGAATGGGATTTTTAGGGCCATTTTTGGTGTTTGGGCTTTATTCCAATCTTGAATTGAAATAAAGCATGTTAAGTCCCACGCGTTAGTCTCTTGTAGATAGCAATGCAAATGGGCAGATTTGCTATTAAGGTAGATTAAAAAGTACGCTTTCGAGTAAGGCTCAATTTCTCTTTCAGTTTCCCCCTCTGATCTTCTTCTACATAACATTTAGTGACCTTTGAACAGCCCGGGGATGCTTCGCAGTGTCTTATTCTTGAAGCCTATTTTAAAGGTTTCTATTTCATATTCACAGCTGGCATATGCAAATATAGGTAAAGATGATGATGCCTTCCAAGTAGGATTATGGTCAGTAAATTACTCCTGAGGTGAGCATGCTGTCCTTTCAGCCGAGCAGGTCCTCAGTGAGTTGCAGAAATCTTGTACCCGTCGGGCAGCCGGCTAGTGCGGGGCAGCCGGAACTGGCCACTCACTCAGGTACTCCCTGACTCAAGCTTCACCAGGGCTCATCTTGTTAGCAGATGAGCTTGCTTGTCTCTCAGTTCCAAGGGCTGCTATTTCTGGGGATGACCAGGGGGCATCCTTGGAAGAATTCTTGGTGTGGATTTTGGGGAGGGTAGAGACCGGGAGGTGCACTGTAGTGTAGGAAAGAGCCTATTTTAATCCAAGGGTTGACAATAACTGGTTGCATCCTGACTCTACAAGAGAATTGCTGCACAACCTTAAATAAGTCCCTTAATTTCTCTGGGCTCTAATTGTTTGACTTTGTAAAACAAGAGGTTTATACTGAGCCAGTGGTTTTGAGAAGTGTTTTTGTTACAACTGTGGGAGCGATTGGATCTTTATTTCCACTGAATTTTCAAGCAGTAACCCAGTGGAGAAGTGGTCCAGTTGAGGGGAAACAGGGAATTACAAGCCTTCATAGCTCAGCTCCCATGCAACTGCCCCAAAAGCAGTTTTAAAATTGCTGCAGCAGAACCAGGCATAGTGTCATATGCTTGAAATTCCAGTATTTGGGAAGATGAGACAGAAAGATTGCAGGCTTGACGTCAGTCTCCATGACTTAACAAGACCCTGATTAAAAATTAAAAAAAAAAACAAATAAAATAAAATAGGCTGGGGGAGGGGTCTAACTCAGAGGTAAAATGTCCCTGGGTTCAATCCTTAGTACCATTTTTTAAAAAAATACCGAGGCCGGCATCGGAGCCTGCCGTGAGGCATGACCAGTGCTGGGGCCTCCAAGGCCAGGATCGGAGCCTGCCAAGGGGTTAGGCCGGTGCTGGGGCCAGTGAGGCCGGCATCGCAGCCTGCCGTGAGGCATGGCCTGTGCTGGGACCTCCGAGGCCAGTATCGGAGCTAGCCGAGGGGTTAGGCCGGTACTGGGGCCAGCGAGGCCGGCATCGGAGCCTGCCATAAGGCAAGGCCGATAGTGGGGCCTCCGAGGCCAGGATAAGAGCCTGCTGAGGGGTTAGGCCGGTGCTGGGGCCAGCAAGGCTGGCATTGGAGCCTGCCGTGAGGCATGGCCGGTGCTGGGGCCTCCGAGGCCAGGATCGGAGCCTGCCGAGGGGTGAGGCCAATGCTGGGGCCAGCGAGGCCGGCACCGGAGCCTGCCATGAGGCAAGGCCGGTACTGGGGCCTCCGAGGCCAGGATTGGAGCCTGCCGAGGGGTGAGGCCAATGCTGGGGCCAGCAAGGCCGGCATTGGAGCCTGCCGTGAGGCAAGGCCGGTGCTGAGGCCTCCGAGGCCGGCATTGGAGCCTGCCTTGAGGCAAGGCCGGTACTGGGGCCTCCGAGGCCAGGATAAGAGCCTGCCGAGGGGTTAGGCCGGTGCTGGGGCCAGCGAGGCCGGTGCTGGGGCCAGCGAGGCCGGCATCGGAGCCTGCCATGAGGCAAGGCCGCTACTGGGGCCTCCGAGGCCAGGATAACAACCTGCCGAAGGGCTAGACCGGTGCTGGGACCAGCGAGGCCGGCATCGGAGCCTGCCATGAGGCGAGGCCAGCATCAGAGCCTGCCGTGAGACATGCCCAGTGCTGGGGCCTCCTAGGCTGGGAACGGAACCTGCCGAGGGGTTAGGCCGGTGCTGGGGCCAACAAGGCCGGCATGGGAGCCTGCCGTGAGGCTAGGCCGGTGCTGGGGCCTCCGAGGCCGGGATTGGAATCCTGCCAAGGGGTTAGGCCAGTGCAGGGGCCAATGGCCAGCATCGGAGCCTGGCGTGAGGCAAGTTCACCCCTGCGGCCTCCAAGGCTGGGACCAAAGCCAGCTTAGGGGTTAGACCGGTGCAGGGGCCAGCGAGACCAGAACTGGGGCCTCCCATGAGGCAAGGCCGCTGCTTGAGCCAGCGAGGTCTGGATCAGTCCACTGAGTAGCCAGGCCACTACTGGGACCATCAAGAGTGGGATCGGTACTTGCAACGCAGCATGCACAGAGAAATATCACAGAAAATATAAATCAGACGCTTCTCTTAATCAGCAATAACTAGGAGGAAAAGGGCAACAGGAAGAGGTTGAGCTATAGAAAGGGCCCTATAGTGAAGCAACTAATATGACCAATCAGAGGGTATGTAATACTGGAGGATGGAGCCTCTTTAAAACGCAGGAGGTACATAAACAAATGTATCAAAGTAAATCACCAAAGAAGTGTGGGATGGAGGGAGGGGGAGGGAATGGGATGGGGGCTGGAGGAGGGCTAATTGGATGATGTGTGCTTGTATATCCTCTCAAGTCTTGCACTCCAATGTGATTGATATATGACTACAATGCACCAATTTAAAAAATAAATTAATAAAAAAAAGGCAAAAAAAATATTGAATTGGGGTCTGTGCTACCTTGCATGATTCCTGGAGGGGACCCATCCGAGAGGGCCCTGCACAGTGCCTTACCCCCAGCCAGGGAGTGGGAGCCCCATGAGCCCAGAAACCATGACCTTTCTATTCACCTATTGCTCAGCTTTGAAAAATAGTAGGAGCTTGGAAATGTTTGTTGACCAGAGCAGTGGGTAAAGAAATGAACAAGCAAGTTTCTGGAAGACCTCTATCTATATTACTAATAGATGAGGATTTTCTTGCAACATTTTTAACTGGAAGGAAGCCCTCCCCTATATTAACATTCAGAAATAGAAATGAATGGTCACTTCCCCAGTTTTTATTTAAAGATCCAGTTCTTCCATACCTGCCCCTCTAGGTACTAGTGATGAATCATTGTTGAACCCTTGAAATGGGGCAGGTCTGAAAGGGCACCCATGGAGTCACATACTCGAGATTTGAAGACTTAGTGTGAGAAAAGAATGTAAAGTGTTGCACTGATATTTTATATTGAAAACACATTGAAATGGTGATATAAGGGTCTAGAATATACTATTAAAATGAACTTCACCTGTTATCTCTTTATTAGGTGGCTACTAGGATATTGTAAATTACAGATGGGGTATAGAGTTGTGATTCACATATTCATTGGATAGAACTGCCCTAGACCTTTGATTAATGGATCATTGGTAATTACTCTTCCCTGATATGCTTGAGCTTTTTTCCCCCCCTGTCTTTTTCCAGGCACAGAAGCTAAAATCCAATGTGTCGGGCAGTACACACCTCTGTCTTTCTGATGTAAGTTGTCTCATTTGGGGTCTTCCTACACTTGTTGAGTCATCACCTTTGGACCCTGGGGTGAAGGGTGGTATATAAGGCTCAAATGAAATAAAGTTTCAGGTCCAGAAAAAAATATATAAGCCGCCCTCTATGACCATCTGCCTTTTGAGTAAGATACAGAGTTTAGATTAAGTTCATAAAGTCAAAACTAAGCGTGGGACCTGGAACCTTCACCTGAGAACAGGCCCCAGCAGTAAGGCCATTGTTCTGATGCTATGAGATTCTCCGTGAGAGTTGCCATGTAAGATTATGTGGCTGCAGGCTCACGGAAAGGATCTCATGCCTGTGCCAGCAAATCGGTTATCACACCCTTAGTTTTACTGGTGTAAAGGCCACAGTGGCTCTTGTAGCTAATTGGGCATCCTCTGCCTCCAGTTCCTCTGACCTCCAGAGCGATGCAGAGGTAGACAGGGCAGGTCCCATCACTCTCCTCAGTTCGCAGGTTGCCCTGTGCTGATCCTAGTCCACTGTATGGGGAGATGGTGTGCTTGGATTGAGCGTGGGATGCAGGGCGCATCCTGGGGAAGGTTGGGAAGCCTGGGTTCTGGAGCTGGGTAAGGTCCTTGCCCTCTGTTCATCTGTAAAACCTGCAGCAGAACTGGCTGGTGGAGGGAAAGGCTCCTGCCTGCTCTGTCTGCCTTGCAGTGAGTTGTAACCCATCTCTCTGTGCCTTGCTCCTTGACTGGGTGTGCTCTCTGAAATGGCTTCCTCCTCCCACGACGGGAGAGACAGCTAGTGTCCCTTCTCAGCCAGCACCTCCTAGAAAAGTTCCCTGTTGCACAGCTACTGGGTGATTGGTGGAAAGGGAGGCTATGGCAGAAATTTAAGCTCAAATATCTTCCCCAAAGTGGATCCTAATAATCCATTATGGAGAAGCAAGCAAGAAGCACTGGCCAGTTTGTCAGAAGTATCTGGGTCTCACTTAAGTTCATAATTCCTTCTCATAAAACTATATAGATTAAGCCAGGTATGGTGTCTCACTCCTGTAAACCCACTACTTGGGAAGCTGAGACAGGAGGATCTCAAGTTAAAGGTCAGACCCTCAACAATTTAGCAAGACCTTATTTCTGAATAAATAAATAAAAAGATAAATAAATAAAAGGGTTGGGAGTGTGGCTTGAAGATAGAACCCCCAGGGTTCAATCCCCAATGCCCCCACACACACACACAAAAAAAAAAAACACTACAGGTTTTAGAAGCCTCGGTAGTAAAATCTTGGGTCGGTTTTGGTGCTGGGATCAACCTGTGAGAAGTGAGAGAGAGTTAAAATGCACCACGTGGGATGGATTTTACCTGAGAGATAATGAAAACATTCTTTCTTACAGCGTGATTATGAAAAGGACGGTCTAGCTGGTGCTTCCAGTCACATCACCCCCAAGTCGGTGGCTGCGCCTGCGCGCTGCGCTCTGAGCCCGGCACTGGCTCTGGTGGTGACTGCGCTGTCCACCCTGTTATCTTTATCTTTGGCAGAAACATCGTAGCTGCATTTAAAAGAAACATCATGGACATGTAAAAAGATGAAAACCAAGTTACCTGTTTCCTGTCCTCTTGTATATCTGAAAATCCAGTTTTAGGAGCTCAGTTGAGACACAGTTTCACCCAACTGGAACTTTTTTTTGTTTTTTGTTTTTGTTTTTAAGAAAGCTTCTTGTGATCCTTAGGGGTTTCTGTGGAAAACCCGACGCAGTGCCACATTCCACACTCGAAAGGCTTTGGGGCATGCTGTATTTTAAGGGGACAATTTGTACATTTGATGTAAAACAATCTGGGGCCATGTTTTTGATGATGGTGATGATGAAGAGGATTTTAAAAGTTCCAACTCTGGCCTGTACTAGCTAGAGAAGGAATTTGTGTTTCTAAAGATTCTTCTGAATCTCCTGCAACGGCTTCGGTTTCTAATGACTGCAACCTAACACGGGTGTCGAGCATTGTGGTCGCAGAGAGGAGGTACTCATCAAGAGTGGACTTAGTAGAAGCAGGTGTGTGCCGGTGTTCACCTTCCTGTGTGTACCAGAATTTTCCATGCTGATATGAAGGTACTGTAAACAGTTCTGTGTTCTCCGACAAAACAAGAAATGCCGGTCACCTCCCAAAGAAGTATCTGTCTCTGAATTCCGATGGAGAGGGGAGTCGTAGAGGTGAAATATCACCGGACCTCGCTCATGGATTAACACTCTCCTAAGCCTTACCTGAGTGAGAGCCCTTAAACTAACAAGAGTTCAACATAGCCGAAAATGCCACTCTAATATTCTTTACACTGATGAGGATATATGTAGGGGGGAAAAATTTTACTACTCAATGATTTCAACTATTGGCTTTCTATATTTTGAAAGTAACGATATTGTCTCCATTTTTTTTTTTTTTACTTATGGTTTAATACAGAATCTGTGGAGCTTGTTTTCCTCTCATAAGTAGTGTTAGCTCCGATATTAACTTCACAAATATAGCTCTTCAAAAGCAGACCTGCTGTAGCAGAAAGGGCATCATGTGGGCAGGAGGAAACAGAGCAGCCGGGCCGTGTCTTTTATCATGTGTTGAAATGCGGGCATGCACACGAGTAAGTGGCCACTTGTAAAAGCTCCCCAGCATCTTACCGCACCCTTGCCGCCGACACAAGCCGGTGCCTTGGTTTTTGACAAAAGCAGCTTTGATCGGGACAGGGGACAGGATGTGCTGCCCCGTCTTTCGAAGCTGATCCCTGCCAGGGTACACAGCTGTTTTCCTAAAGACTGTCTTTACTCACCCCTGCGGTGTTCCCGCCCCTGTTTAGAGCAGTTTAGTCTGAAGGTCGTCAACAATCCTCATGCATCTTGCTCTGTGACCTCCAAGACAGACTGCGACTGATTATGTGAAAAAGAAGGAAGGTTTGTGGATCTAGAGCCTCAGTCAGCCTGAGGCTGGGGAGGCGGGTGGGCTGGCTCGGGTAGATGGGACAGGATGGGACTCTGGGGAGAAGGCACCGGCTTGTTAGCAGCCCATCATCTGCCATTGTCCTTTTCCTCAACAGACCCTAAAGTGCAATTTTGAAGTCTGGTTAAATGACAAAGCTTGGGATCTGTGATGATCCCTTACTAACGGCCATGCCTCTCACAAACAGAATAAAGAAGAGGGGGTTCTCTCTCCGTAGGGTGCCCTTCTTGCCCTAGCGGAGGGGCCGGGAGGAGACACCCGGTACACATTTCATTCTGATTCTCTTCACCCACTGAACTTTGGAAGATTCATCCAATCCCTAGGGGAGGGAGATAAATCGAAGAAGTCCAACAGAAAGGCCTAGTCTTCTAGCCCTCGTGGTGTTTGAAGTACATTTATATTCAAATGTTAATAAACATAAATGTGTGCTACTCAGTCCAAGGCTTTTTTCACTTCAAAAATGTTTTCAAGGGAAATGCATCGAATGCCCAACTATATTTGATCAGTGGAAAGTTCCATAAAGACTGAATAAACACGTTAAATGTGTCAACGCATTTGGAATGCCAGTCATCTCTAAGGGCGTTATCTCTTACAGAGCCTACTTTGTTTTAATTAAGGTATCTCTGTGTCTCTGTGCTGGACTGACTGCATGTGGGTCTGATTCTCTGTGATCCACTGTAGAAAGCTATGGATCACTTCTGCAGCACACAGCAGCTCTAATTAGCTTCACGGGACCAAAGAGGAAATCGGCGTTTCAGCACTAACAAGGGTAGCCTTCGTTGAAGGAATGTGTGGATATGTAACACGTAAATTAAATTTGAAAATCTCTATCACCGACAAAGATCTCATTTTTGCTTCAGAGATAAAAGAATAATAGAGTTACCCAATTCTCGATTTGGAAATTTTACTGATTACATATACAAGAGGAAGGATCCTGCTGAGGGGGCACCATGGTAAAAAGATCCTTATGCCATCAAGCCAAGCAAGCGGGGTTGTCATTCCATGTGATCCCAGCTGAGCCCCTGAAACACCATCCTTCACCCCAGAACCTGAGCAGGCAAAATATTTAAATCTTACATCTATTTGATTTCCTCTTGGAGTACTTAGAAGCAAAAGGGATTGACTACTCTCTTGCCCTTCAGCCCCTGCATGTGTAATGTCACAAACACAGGGGCTGTGTGCTGAGGCCGGATCCCTTGCGAGAAGCTTCCCGTGGTAGTCAGTTCGGTAACACAAGAACAGGAACTCAGTCCATGCAGCCGTGACTCTTGGATCAAGTCTAGCCATGCCCTACTTATTTCAGAGAGAAAAGGGACAAAAAAAAAGGCAATATTGCCAAGTTGATTAGAAGCACATTCATTCCACTTTGATGTTGAATATATGCTTTGACCAATATATGCTTGAGTAGCTTTTTAATAGAGCACAGGAAGGAAGAAGTGCACAATATAGAGAGGGAATTTGGGACGCCAACTGAATATTTATTTTTCCATACCTGATTTTTTTTCAAGCCTCGAGTAGGAAAATAAAAAAGTAGACACTGAGAATTACATAGGTTATTTTTCATTAAATAGAATAAATTGTATCCGGGGTGCAATGGAATCAGGATTTCCATTTCCTTGTACTTGTTTATCTTATAGTAAGAACGTATCATAGAAATTCTGGCTTCAAGGTCACATAACAGACGACAGGACTCCGCAGGGCTGCTGTGACCTGCTCTGGTCTGTACCGAGACCGTTCCTGTCTTGCAGAGGCTCGGAGGATGGGTGGCTCTTGGCTGCATCCTGTTCCTGCAGGCTCCCTTGTTCCTAGATCAGCCATTCCCAGATACTCCACCTGCTAAATTAAGAAAGTGAGAGAGCGGAGGCTTTTTTAGAGTCCGTGTCAAGTGCTTGAGAAAAAAATATGTAAGAGCTGTAGGAGTTTATATAATTAGCAAATTCTTTTCTTAGAACCCAGCCTAAATGTATTTTGGTTATTATTTACAAAACAGTGGCCTCGGAGGAGCTGTCTTTTGGAAAAATAAGTTTTCATTCATGTAGTTAGACATGCTTGACTTATTTGAGTCAATAAACTGTGGACCAGAAAAGGGCTGCTTCAGTGAGCGTGCATTTTTCTAACTCTTTTTTTCCCCAGTGGCATTCTGGATCTCCTGGATGCATAGCCCCATGATCTCTGTCACTCTTGCTTCTGCTTTTTTTTTTTTTTTTTTTTTTTTTTTTGGCTAAAGCAAAGGAGACCCATCTTTTCAAGAAAGATCTGTGAGCAGTGGCAACAGATGGGAGTGAATGACCACTGGCCCAGGCATAGGGATGGCAGAAGGCCCATCCGCAATGAGCGTGGAGAGTTTGGAGAGGTGAAGCAAAATCAAGGCTCAGGACGAGACCATGGGCCAGTGGGTTATAAAGCCAACTGACATCTTTCACTGATCAGCATCAGAGCCATCTTCTCATAGAAGCATGAGTTCCTTGAAATAGGCTGTGGTTCCTTTATAGAAAGGAAGCCCAAGCTAATATATGGATGCCAGAGGAAAGGATTTCTTTTCAGAATTTCTAAAACAAAACAGCCGGGGATTTGGTTGAATACCTTTAGAAGCTGAGATAGGAATCTCATGTATCTGTCTGATGCCTCTTTATTTTGACACAGCTTTTCTTCTTGAGTGACCACTTAAGTCTGCTGTCTAGGATTCTTTGTGAGAACTGTACCTCTGAATACTATTTTCCCAGCAGAGGCCTTCCATCTGTGGGTTTTAATACTCCCTTCATCCTGGGATGTATTCAGTAGGTTTTATATCCTGAAGATAGCTGACTTAAGATATTGGCTGGTTCTGTTCCCTTGTGTTGTTGGTTATGGATGCCTCTGCCTCTTTTTTGCCTACATATTTAACAGGGTCCCTTTACATCAGTGCTTTTCCCTAATCATTCTTGATGCCTGCTCCCCAAACTCATTCTTGTTCCATCGGATGTCTGTTTCACTGAAGATGGAAAAGTCTATCTCAGGAGCCAAATGATCTAAAGTTGATGCTAATCCTCAAGTCAGAAGTTCATCTTCCTAATCCTCCTCTGGGCAACCTCTTCTTTGAATTGGATTATCCTATCCACCGCATCCTTTCCAGGGATCCTTTGGTTGCTCCCCGTGTCCTCTGATGAGCTGTCCTCCCTCCCAGAGGCAGCTCAGGGGTGGTTGTTCAGCAGGCTGTGCCACCTGCACTTCTGATTGTTCTGAGACCCAGCCCAGAGGGGTGGAGAAGGCACACAAACCCTATTTCAATAAACTGCCTGCAGGGCAACTCAGCCTGCTAATAGTCATCAAGGCCTCAGCCCCCTAAGGTCTCCAAGCTCATTTGACCAGCGCAGCTGCGACTTCGGCTGTCTGCCTCTGGCAGGTGCCAATATCAACATCTTGTCCCACTGCCATGGGGAGTTTATTTTTGCTCAAGGGCAGCTGCCAAGCTCAGCAACAGCATCAATTGAAGGTTTTTCTGATTTTCATGTCTTTAGCCCAGGCTGGGATTTCTTAGCTATCCCTACATTTGTTTTGGAGAGAGTGCCAGTGACTGCCCAGAGATTGTCAGCCTCTTCCTTAGTCCCGACATCCCTAGCAGAGAGCATGACCGATATTAAGTACCTACGAATGTCAGTTCTATGAAAAAAGGTTGGGACAAGGAAGGGTTTCATTCTGTCACCCAGTGGCCATTTGCATAACTCCATTGGCATTGACCTTTATTGGCACTGAACTTATTCTCCTGAGATACTGAGACTGATCTGGGGAGAAGCCCTGAGATCTCAGCCACTGTCAGTCAGCCCATTGGGTTCCTTTCCAAGGGATTGAAAGCTAGCACTTGTCCTAGAGAAGCTGAGCTTGACCAGCCAGTCCTAACAGCTCTCCACATCTTCCAGACCAGGGAGTCTATTGAGGTTTTGATCAAACTCAAGCATAGGATGCTGACAATAAGGCTGGATCATTCCATCAGTCTAAGACCACTCCCAAGGATGATAACCTCTCCATCTACATGCCGAGAAAGTCCAATGCTAATCAACTCATTACTTTGTTGAGCAAGTAGTCTGTCTCAATGAATCCCACTTGGAGCCAAAGCTTCCCCACAAGTAACTTGAGAACCTTGGGCCCTCTGATAGCAATTTAAGAGAAACATCCATTTTACAGATTGGTAGAAACCTTCAGTTTCACTTTCAATTTACAGTAGCCCATGAGCCTCTTTTTCAAATTCAGTCTCTAAGAGGTAACTCCTAGTTTTCATGTGCAAAACAGAAAAGTCAGCTCACCCATGGAAGAGAAGGCAAACCCATCAGTCCTCAGTTTAAGATACCACCGCAGAGAACCCAGACATCATTCTTGGGCCTGGGAGAGCCACAACCTTAGCTGCATAGACACACCAGTGACTAGTGGAACTGTCCCAGATGTCAGGTAGCAGCCCAGGAGCAGACTGGAATGAGAGAAACAATGCTTTAGTTGAGGAAGCACATAGATAGCAAGGCTCCTTCTGAAACCTGAAAAACAAAACAGTGGCCCTTCATGCCTTCCAAGCTTAACACAGATCATAAAACTAGAGTCAATCAGGTTGCAAATTGAAAGATCCAATGAATACTTGGGCATAGGAAACCCAGGGCTTTCAGAAGGCAGTAAGGATGGGTCACCAGGGACCAGGCTAGGGAGACTGCCTCATGGATGGGTGAAGGCTCTCTATCACACCTGTATATAAGACTCCATTGATAAAGTCAGTTTCTTTCTTTCTCTCTCTCTCTCTCTCTCTCTCTCTCTCTCTCTCTCTCTCTCTCTCTCTCTCTCCTGTTACAGAGCCTTGTGATCCAGCATCATCTTTCTGGTGTGAAAAAAGTGATTGATATGAAATTTGGGTTTTTATTGTTTAGCTTTAGCTGAAGGCACTTCTGAAATGCAGAAAAAATAGAGAATGAAAACTAGATCCAAGTCACAGATCGCCCTGCCTTCCCTGACTGCAGTCTCAGTTCTCAAACACTTCTATGCTTCTCTGGATTCAGAAATAGCTGATTGTCCTCAGAGGGTTGAAGAAGTGGTTTCAGAAAGCTAAAATCCGGGGCTGTATAGTTCTCCTAATTATCTGTCTTTTCTCTCTTTCATCACCCAAGGGAACAGGAGAAACACTTTTCACCATGGAGTTTGCTTGAAAGAGTTTTCTCTTCTCCTGCACATTATCCCTTGATATTGAAATTATTTTCTCTGTTTAATCCAGCTCCTGCTGAGAAGCCACGTGAGATTTAGAATGTGAGGTTTTTTCCTAGTACTTTCGGATAGTATTGCATTTTTCCTCTTAACCCGAGGGTATGTCTCAGCAGCCGTTTGTTCTATTTCATGCAGGTTAATAATACAGGTAGAATAAAAGAAGCCCTCAGATTTGGGGGATGTTTTTTAGAATTCTATCTGGATCATGGGGTCCAGGCACCTGCCTCTTTAGTGCATTGGGTCAGGGGATAAAGGGAGCTTTGCTGAGCAGCGTCCATTCAGAGGACACAACTTTCCTTATCTTCATGTTACGTGGCATATTTCTGGAGCTTTCTGCTTGTAGAGAATGGTACATTAATCTCATGTCTGTGCATCTGATTTCCCAAGGACGCCCGTGTGTTCTCCTGGGGTTCTCCCACTCCTCCTCACACAGCTGTTTGCAATGTGCTTTCTTGCCAACACCATCGGAAGAGCTACGTGTCTACGCATCGAAGTAATATCTCTGCCCTTGGGACTGTGGAAATGGTTATGTGATGTTTGAATCTTCTGTAACCTGTTGGTCAAGCACTACAGAGTGTACCTAGTCCCTTTGGTCACCTTGCCCCAGATTATCCTAATAAACATTGTTTTCTTTTTTTAAAAAAACAAAACAAGTATTGTACTGTCTTTCTTTTTCTTTCCTAATTCATTAGGAAATTATCTGGAAATCCATAAAGCTGTAGAGATCCCCAGTGTCAAGGTGTTGGGACCTGGGGCAGCAAATCATAAGGGTAGAGAGTGACGGACACAAAGGCTTTGAGGTCCTGGTTTCCCAGCCTTCAAACTATTGACATTTAGAGACAGATGAGTATTTGTCACGGTGGGATTGTCAGGTCTGGGACCTTGTAGATGTTTAGCAGTATCCCTGGGTAGCCTCACCCCCAACGACAACTTGTAGACATTGCCAACTTTCTCCTGAGTGGAAAAGCCACTCTCTTAAACCCAATCAATGCCTCCTCTCTGAGTACTGAAAGGAACCAGGTTTATTTAGTGTAGGGGTCACATCCAGTATTTATTTTCTACCCTCAAAACAGTTTTATAATTAGAAGATAGTGTAGGCTAATTCTGTAGTTACCTTTATGTTTGTACTTCATGACCTGTATAGACTTACACATAGTATTTTGATAAAAGGTAAAGTCTTAGAAGGGGTCTGTTTTTCCGATTCCCGGCATTAGCTCAGCACCTAGGCCAAGAGCATCACTTGAGGTCACATGAGGCCAGATTTGCCCCCTCTGAGTTAGGGTCATGAAGGTAGTTGTCCAAACTATGACTCTTCCATTTCCCTGAGAGAGAGATCATCTCTGGCATCCTTATCACTACTAGGTCTTTCTAAACTAGTAAAACCCAAACACTGCTATGGACCTTGGGATGCAACTTCCAGTCCACAGAACAGTGAGAAAACCTTGCCACTCTACATAAGGCAGTAGCCTGCTAGTTCACTCAGTTTCTGCAGGACATGTTTGTTTGCTCTCTTTGTGTGATTGTCATTGAACTGGGGTTTCCTACAGCCTTGCTTTCTGCCTAAGTTAAGAATGATTTCCGTCAGACACTACTGAATCTCCAGATTTCTTTGGATAAAAATTTTTTGAGCATTTGGATCCAGGCCTGATGTTTTAGAGATGGAATAAAAGCCCCCAAAAGCCTGCAGTTCATGGGCTCTAAGCTTTTCCTGGCAGCCACTGGAGAAGTCCCCATGTTCATTCACAAATAAAAAGAGGCCCTGCTGGTCAGCACAGATGGGGCTGGGTCCCTTGGGATGAGCAGAAGTACCACATTCCCTGAGTCTCCTAACAAAACTGAGGGGAGAGAAGCTGCAGCAAGCACCCTGGGGACCTCGAAGGTCCTTTCTTGATGCCAGGGGCTCATATTCTACTCTGAGTACAACCGAGTCCCCAGGACGCAGTGATAGAAATTTTAGGAGCTGGAGCAAGAAATGTCTAATAAAACCCTGAAAGAAATGCCAAGAAAGTGAATAAAAATTGTGACAGAAACAAGATACAGGGCTGCTTGTGTTTGGAGATATAAATAAGGCATAAACAAAAACAGTGATGTGAAAGATGTGAGCAGGAATCACCACAAAAGCCACATAAACTGGCAGTGCTGGTGCGTGGAGGGGTTTTCTTCATGAAGACTTACCCCACACCGGTTGCCAGACAAAGAAGGTCACTGTGTATAAAATATAAGGGGCATATTAATATTCCAACTAGAAATCCTAAAAATTAGCAACAATAAAAGCAAACAATACAATTTAGAGACAGGTAAAAAAAAGAAAAAATATTCTCTGGTAAGAAAGAAAGCAAAAAGAAATATTGAAATGTTATCTTTAAGTCATCAAAAGCTTGGTATCAGACAAATGAAACTGTTATGTGAGATTATCATCGTTAATATTGGATAAATTGCTATAAAACTAGATGTCAACCACTAAGTCAAGCATGGGAAGGAGGGATGGGGAGGGAATGGGGTGGGGATCGGGTGGGGGCTAACTGGGCGATGTGTGCATGTATGTCTACAAAAGTATTTTCTTTATACCATTATGATGTATGAATACAGTGCACCAATAAAAATAAATTTAAAAAAATATATAAGGGGAACATTTAGCCTGAGAATACTTTGGATGAGTATATAAATAGGGACTTTTGTTTTAGAAAACCATTGGATAATATATATCACAATTTAAAATCCATATTTCCTTTGGGATGGTATCCAATGCAAAAAATTTCCCCTGCCTTCTTACCATGTGCCAAGATCTGTATGGATCTATTTGCATCACAGGATAATTTGTAATAGCAAACATTCAAACAGCCTGAATGTCTATGGACGGTGAACGGATTGGAGAGTTTGTACTGTGCCAAGAGGAGGGGATGTTACATGATTTTTATAAAAGGTAATCCTCCAACCCTGAAACTGAAAGTGCTCTGAAGTGTTTCAAGTGAAAAGGAAGGGTAGAGAACAATGGCGGCTATGGGCCTACCTGTGTGCAGTTCAGAAAGAGGAGGAGATAGATGAGATGGATAGATAGGATGGATAGAAGGTAGGATAGATAGATGATAGATAGGTGATAGGATAGATCGATGGGATGGGTGGATAGATGGATAGAAGGTAGGATAGATAGGTGATAGGATAGACAGATGATAGATGGGGTGGGTAGATAGATGGTGGATAGAAGGTAGGATAGATAGGTGATAGGTGATAGGATGGATAGATGATAGGTGGGATGGGTAGATGGATAAATGGAGAGAAGGTAGGAGAGATGATAGATGGGATGGATGGATAGAACACATAGATATGATATCTGTATAGATAGAGACTGAAGGTTAGTAAGTAGAAGATAAATATCAAAAAATAATCACTAGATGATAAATATGAATCAATGTTAAACAGGTGGATAGATTAATTAATTGATAAATAAGTGTAGATAGAAAAGATGTTATTAAGTGATAATGATGGCTAGATGATCAATATTAAAGATAAATAGATATTACTTGATAGGTGAAGATAGAAGTTAATAAATGATATATGATAGGTATATATTAATAGATGATAAATAGATGAATAGGTGCTATTAATGGATGAGTAGATATAGAGATAATAGATAAATATATACAGATAGAGGCTAGCTCTATGTATATGATGAATGAAAGATAGACATAACAGATGATAGATATATAGATAGATGACTATTCCCAGATATACAGTTCTTACTGTGTCTAAAGAGTATGTTTACCACTAGTTGTTTTGGAAAATAAAAGGGAAAGGAAAGGAGAGGTAAGCTGTGAACTTCTAGGACCTAGATCTTCCTTCTTCCTCAGAGCACTGTCAGGACTGGAGTTCTCTAGAGCAGCCAGCAGAACCCTACAGAACCCAAGAAGTAGACAGCAGCTTCCTGGCTGCTAAACAGGGACAGCCCACAGGTTCACCCCACAGCCCCACTACATTTCCCTCCACCTACTCTTGGGGCTACAATCTGGGAGCTGCCCAGGCAGGCATATTGCAGCATGAGCTTGTCTTCAAAACATAATTAGATTACCTCCCTCGCCTGGAGGAAAAGAACAGCAGATTAAAAAAGAAATATGACAAGCCATCCGAGTGCCAGGACCGCTCCCCCGGGAGTCACACTTCCATCCCAGTCCCTCCATTCCAGACAGGAAACCAATTAAAGTGTTGTGACATATAGCGTTAGGCCAAGAGTCAAGAGCCTGCCCACGTACTGCAAAGAGCTGCTTCACCATGGGCGCCAGAGAAAGGCCTTTCAGTGCCCCACCTTGCAAGTGTGCGACCCCGCTGTGACTTTTCAGGGTGCCCATTGCCCTCCTTTCTCAGGGCCCCCTGCATCCATCACCTTCCTGCCTCCTCGTCTTGGGCACCATGGCAGCTCACAGGAGAGGTGGCACAGGCCAGAGTTTATATTTCTGACCCCTGGAGGGCTAGCCGGTTTAGGAAAGTCTTTTCATCCATCATCCCTGCCTGGCCCTAGTTTTTTTGTTGTTGTTTTGTTACTATTAAGGGTTGAACCCAGTAGTTCAACATAAAGTGCTACACTCCCAACACTTTATTTTCTATTTTTTAATTTATTTTTGTGTGTCTGTGTTACTGGGGAATTGAACCCAGAGGTATTCTACCTTCAAGCTACACCCCAGCCAATTTTATTTATTTGGAAACAAGGTCTCACTAGGTTGCTGAGAGTCTCACTAAGTTACTGAGGCTAGCTTTAAACCTTCAATCCTCCTGTCTCAGCCTCCCAAGTACTAGGATTACAGGCTTGCAGCACCACACCTGGTTGGCCCTAGATTTTGACCCGCTCCTGACCCACACCTGGCTCACCACAGAGAAGAGAGAACAGGGCTTCACCTTGAGGAGCCCCGCTGTATGGCGGATGTGCCCCTTGATTTATTACTTCAAGACCTGGGCACCCAAGATGAGCACACCAAGATCGGTGCATTAGTCAACTTCCCAATACTGTAACAAATGCCTGAGATAAACCACTTTAAAAACAGGAAAGGTTTATTTGAGCTTACAGTTTGGAAGGTATCTATCCATGGTTGGCCCTGATGCTTTGGGGCCTTGCCAAGGAAGGCAGCATACCATGGCAGTGGCACTTAGCAAAACCATCTGCTTCATAACTGGAACACACAAGAGAGGACCAGGGCAGGGCCGGGCCACACGTCCCCTCCAAGGGCATGCCCCATAGTGACAGAAAGCCTCCTTTAGGCCCCATCTGCTATAGGTTCCACCACATCCTGCAGTCCCAATCTGGGGAATGAGCCTTTAACACATGAGCCTTCAGGGGACACCACAAAGTCCAGACTCTGGGAGACAGTGACAGAATATGGGTTTTGTTCATTGATTTCATTCCAACTGGAAGGATCTTCAAAAGCTATGATCCAAACTAAGGAAATGTAAGCCAGACAAGAACTGAAAGATCACCACGATGATGTGTGGTTCTAGTCTGGGTTTGCTTCCCGTTCTGGTCAATTGAAAGTGACTCCCTGGCCCTGGTCATCCATGAGGACCAGATATCAGAATGGGAAAGCTCCACCCTTGGTCACAGGCGGTCAGTGTTCACCCAAGACCTTTCTGCCACAGGAGCATCCCTGGGGAGTGCTTGACAGTCTGCAGGCACCTGCACGCTGAGCTCTCCCTGGCCCCTCCCACCGGTGAACTCAGCATCCCTGTGCTGTGCACATGGAAAGAGTCTCTGTACACCTCCTGTGGTCGGTGGCGGAGGAGAGCCTGCAGCCGGCATCTCTTTCCACACCTCAGCATGACCATCTCCTTTAGCTGGCTCCCTTTGATTGTCTCTTTCTGCTCACAGGGGACTTGCAAAGGATTTTAATGCACTCTCCACTTTTGCAGACCACAACTTTCTACTCTGTTTGCTGAGTTTTTAAAGGCAATTTTTCCAAGATATTAAGTGTTCTTTGAACAATCGCTGCTGCAATTTGAGGGATAGCCAACTTCGGATAGACAGCATGGGGCTAACAACCTTTCACGTGATGGCCACTTGCTCACAAGCCTTGTATGAGTAAGTAGAGCCGAGGGGCAGAATGGCGGCTTCCTTGCTGGGCACTAAAATGCCTCCAGGTTGCAAACCAAGGAGCACAGGAAATGAGGATGCCCACTGCCACATCTGCATCGTTTTCCCTTCACTGCTCTGTGCCTCTGGGGCAGCTGCTGCGGTCTTGATTTTGCTGATGAGGAAATAGATTCAGAGGTTAGATAACTGGGCAAAGTCCCTCAGGTCCCAAGGGATCCTGGGGTTCAAACCGAGGCAGCAGGCTTCAAGAGTCTACACTAAGACCTCTGAGGGGTTATCTCAGTTCCACAATTGACATTATTTGGAAAAGCCAGGAAGGGATTGGATCTTTAAGGAAACCTGTTGGTAATCCTTGGCACTATGAAAAGCCAATGTCTGTGTTTGGATTTTTTTCTTAACTTGGGTCTACTGAGAGTGAAGCAGAACCATTCCTTAGGTGGGCATTTCACCAGCGACACGTTAATGAACCTCCCCGGGAAGAACCGGTCGCCTCCAACCACCCGTCCCCAACAGACAGGCGCCACTGTCCCTCCTCGGCTCCCCTACCCTCGTCCCTTCCAACAAACCTCAGTGTCCATGGGCAGGGGCACCGTGGGCGCACAGGAAGATGGGCCTTTCTTCCTAGTGACCTTCCAGTGTGACGGAAGGAATGTTTATGATTGTAAGCAAGCAAGCTACTGCGACACTGACAAAGGTCAGTTGTAGAATGACAAGTAAACAAACATGTTATCAGTGTTCTTAGCTGTGGGGTAAGGATGGCGGTGGCTCCTGTGTCATGGAGCCCTGTGGACCGGGTGATGCGTACAAGGAGGGTCTTGGAGAGTGGAAACCAAGCCCAGCACTGAATAGACATAAGGTGATTGTTACTCAGAAATCAACAGGGCTCTGCGACGAGAGGGCCCAGGGAGCGGCTTTCTTCTGGGTGACCAGAGGAAGTCTCTCCGAGCAGACGCCGTCCTCACATGTAAAGTGAAGACATGTAAAGTGAAGCCTCTCTGAGAAGACGCCATCCTCATACGTAAATGTGAAGAGGCTTCCAGAAATGGAGAAAAAGCATGTTGGGCCAGAGAACAGAGGGGCTGAGGTGCTGGGGTAGGTATAGGCGTGCCGTGTTGAAGAAAGGAATACAGCCCAGTCGGCGCACTATGAGCCACCAGGAGAGAGATGGGAGAAGCTGCAGGGCTGGGCCTGGGGGCCCGGAGAGGAGCACCCTCACCTCCACGCTCTACATGGCAGGCAGAGCCTGGGGGACAGTCAGGCTGCGGCCGCCATCCTAGCTGGGTCAAGGACCACTCCATGTGAAATCCTCCAGGAGAGCAGTAGGGCTCCACGCGGAGAGGTGAAGGGGAGCTTTGGTCGGAGTCAGGGGCCCTCTGCAAAGGAGGGGTTCCTGGAGGTCCTGGGAAGAGGTGGAGAGGAAGAGCTCTGCTCCGCAGTTTCCTTACCAGCCTCACACTCCATCGTCCCCCTCGGCTCGTTTCTCTCCTGCCCTGTCAGCCTCCCATTGGCCAGCGAGTCTGGCCTCCCCACTGCTCCTGCAGCCTCCACCTGGGGCTGTCACCTGCTCCAGGCTCGAGCCTTTCCTCGGCACACCTGCCCTCCCAACCCCAGTCACCAGGCCACCCGGGTTCCCAGTTCCGACACTCCACAACCTGGTGTGTGCCTCAGACCTACTGGGAGCGTGAGCCAAGTGTATGTACCCGTATGCACTCTCCAAAGACACAGGCTCTGGAAATAAAGTTGGCCTCTCCAGGCCTCAATTTCCCCAGTTGCCAAATAGGACACACAATAAAACCCACCTCAGGGGTTTCTGCGAAGTCCCTCTGTTGGTTACAGAGGTGGCAATACATGAAGGTGATTCAGACCCAAGCTGGGTAAATAATAGGAGTTTGAACATGATCTGACTTTTCTGGGAAAAAAAAAAAATGGATGGACTGAGTTTCCCCCAGCTGCTTCCTTCCATTTACTACAAATTCTCCAAAGGTCTACCACGTGGCAGATACCCTTTGGGAAACAAAGAAATAGAATCTCTGCCCTTGTGAAAGTTGATGTACTTCTGTTTCTTCCCTCTGTCGGGGCCTGGAAGAATTCAGACTTCCCAGGGAAAGGAGAGAACCGGAGCTCATGACATCCAAGGGACAGCTGGTTTTTATAAACAGGATTAAGATTCTTCTATCCAAGAAAACCCTCATCCACTTATTTTGTTAGGGGAGCCTGGAGTCATCAAAAGATTGCCAAATCCCTGCTACCGTATCCTAAATTCTTTTGAGACAAGCTTCTTTCATAGCCATGCACATTTACCCAGGCAGATGAATGACATCGCTCCATCACTTGATAGAAAAGAGCCATTTCTATGTCTACTCACATCCTGTAATTGTCGTTGTGTAGGAGTTCATTAACATTCCCTTAATCTGTTGTGAAGAGTTAAAAGGCTTTCCAATCTAGCCTCGCTCCAAACACGTTTATTTGCCTTTTGTGATGATTGGAATGATGCACACTGTAAATAACCTTATGTTCAACACTCGGCGATATTAATTTCACTTGACTTCATGACTTAAGGTCAAATACGTTCATCAAAGCCGTTGTCATTAGCGCAGTTTCCTTTTCTATTAAGCGATTATGATCACTTGCCATTAATGAGTCGTGAAGTTTTAATAAATTTTTGCTGGTGTGAAATTGCAAAACAGTAATTATGACACGTGCTATTTGAATGGCTTGTTCCACAATGTAAATTTGGCCTAATGTTGGTTTAAAAAAATACAAAAGAATGGCAAATAATTAATTAGATGCTACTGTGGAACCCAAGTAAGCCTTTACCATGAAAGTAAATGAGTAAAAAATGAATATTTCACTGTAATTAGTGAACTGTTAAACAGTGTAACCTGCAGCCTCTAGAAGCTCTGATCCTGTCAAAACTGGAAACTTGACTTATGCCAGGGGGAAAATATCTTTACAAAAAATTTTTTTATATAGGGCAGGGGGTATAGCTCAAAGGTCAGATGCCTCTGTGTTCCATCCCCAGACTTGCAAAAAAAATTTTTTTTTGAGATTTTTTTTTATAGTACTGGGGATGGAACCCAGGACCCAGGGGCCTTCTACCTCCGGGCTACACTCCCAGAACTATTTTATATTTTATTTGGAAACAGGGTCTCTTAAACCAGCTGTGGCTGGCTTCGAACCTGCTCAATCCTCCTGTCTCAGCCTCCCAAGAGGGGATTATAAGCATGCACCATCATGCCCAGCAAATTTTTTAAGTCAATATTTCTTGCATGGGGCTAATTGCATTAGATCATGGACCTGGAGAAGGCTTTTTTATTTTTTAAATTGGTGCATTGTAGTCATATATCTCAATGGGATTAAAAAAAAAAAACTTGTGGAGATATACATGCACACATCACCCAATTAGCCCCTACCCAATCTCTACCCCCTTCCCTCCTCCTCCCTCCTACCCATGCTTGGCTTCCTGATTGACTTTGATATGTTTAAGTACATCCTGTGCTTTAAAGAGTTTCCTTTATCCTCCCTCTTATCCCCTCATATATGTCAACTTAATTGCTCCTCTATAGGTTCCCTTCTTCATATAGAATTCCTCCTGTTACCCATTTATCCCTAATATTTTGCACATTATGAAAAGTATCTGATTTATTGTTTTGTGACATTTCACTGTAAACGCCATAATTTTGTTCTCCCTTATGGCTGGGCAAAATTCCATTGTGTTCATATCCCACAGTTTTGAAATCCACTCATCAGTTGAAGGACATCTTCGCTGGTTCCACAGTTTGTCAGTGGTGAACTGTGCAGCTATGCACATGGTTGTTCATGCATTAGTTGGTACTTTGGTTTTCATTCTTTTTGGTAGATACCCAGAGGTGGTATTGCTGGATCCTATGGTAAGTTCGTTTTCCTTCTTCTGAGGATCTTCTATCTGTTCTCCAAAATGGTTGCACCAACTTGCAATCCCACCAACAATGTATTAGACCTTCTATTTCTCCACACTTATTCACACTTACTGAAAACCAAGCATGAAGGTGAGTAACTTTGACAAGATGATCCACTCACAACCAATTTTTTTTAATAGAGGTCACTTGGATCTGGAAATCTGCTAAAAGATTAGGTGAGGCAGCTTCTAGTGCTTCCTGGCCACACAGCTGAAGAAACCTACTGGCCCTTTGCTGTGGAGCAGGCCTCAGTTCCAGGCCTGCTGCACAACAGGTTCCGGGCCCGGCCTCGTTGGCTCCAACCCGGCCTCCCCATGTGGCGGGCTCTCGTCCCTGTCACTGTGGGCAGGATGTTTACAGAGGTTCCCATTTTTCCCTCCATATAAATATATTTCTTTAAGTAGGAGAAAATAGCACAGCATGTGTCATTTGCAGAAACTGGGAGCCCAATTCCCTAGCAGCAATGGATTTTATCTCCCCACTGAAAGCGGAGGCTCACAGCCTCACCATGGAGAGTGGAATCTGCTGCTCCAAGCATACCCTGGCCCTCAGCGCAGCGCAGATGAGCGTGGTGGCCATGAGCTGAGGTCTCCTGGGACACCAGCATAGCCAGCCAGCCCAGGAATATGGGCGGGGCTCTCTCTGACTTGCCCCAGACATTTTTCTTACATAGTATGTTGTCCAGAATTCCTGCACATGTGCGGCAGGAGCAATCTACTTTTGGGGCAATTTCTTAAAAAATTCAAGGTGGATTGGATTGGATCTGTCTGCCTCTCCTGAATACTGGCCGCCGCCACTGCCACCATCTTGGTCTGTCTCCACGAAACTTTCTAACTTAGTATGTTGTCCAGAGTTCCTGAGCATGTGGGGCAGGAACAGTCTACTTTTGGGGAGATTTCTTTAAAAATTCAAGGTGGATTTGGTTGGATTTGTCTGCCTCTCCTGAATACTGGCTGTCACCACCTTCTTGGTTTCTCCAAGAGTATGTTGTTGTTAACTCTTCCTGTGCAGGAGCAGTCTGTTTTCTGATCTCCTTTGGGATATCCCTCCAAAAATTACTTTTCTTCAGTGGCGGGAGCCGCGCTGCCATCTTGCCTCTAATTCACCATTTTCCACTCTCTCTCCTATATTTCAGGTAGGAAGTCATGACTGGAAATGTTTCTGTGTGTTGTCCCAATCAGCTGTTAAATCAAAATCTGTTGTCCAGACTGGCAGGGCAAAATGGCAGTGGCCGCAGTCGCAGTGGCGATCGCAGCCACTGAAAAGAACATGCATTCCTCGGAGAAACCCTGGACACCAGATTTTGGTTTAATAGCTGATTGGGGCAACTTAAAGAGACATTTCCAGCCATAACTTCCTATCTAGAATACAGGAGAGAGAGTGGATAATGGCAGAATTAGAAGCAAGATGACAAGGAGGTGCATGCCACGCAAGAAAAGTTAAGTTTTGGAAGAACATCCCAGAAGGGATTAGAGAAAAGACCACTTCAGCCGTGCATGCTGAGGACTCTTAACAACATACCTCTTAAAAAAAAATGATCCAGGCGTGGTGGAGGGAGCCCAGCAGAGCTGGGTGGGAAGCCGAGCTGCGTGTCCCCGGGGAGCTCAGCATGCCTGGCCACCGTGCTCCTCTATGCTGCAATGGAGTTTGTGTTGCACTCGGAACAGTAGATCCTGCTCTACACAGTGAGGCTGTGGCCTCCGCTCTTGGAGGGGAGATAAAATTCATTGCTGATGTGTGCTCGATCTCACAACCTCTTCAAAACACACATACTAGACTTGAAGTTGGCAGTGGCTGCGGTCGCAGTGGGGAGCTCAACACGCCTGGCTGCCATTATCCTCTATGCTGCGCTGGGGTTCTTGTGCTCAGAACAGCAAATCCTGCTCTACGCAGTGAGGCTGTGGGCCTCTGCTCTTGGAGGGGAGATAAAATTCATTGCTGATGCGTGCTCGATCCCACAACCTCTTCAAAACACACATACTGTCTTCGCTTATTAAAAAAAAAAAATGGAGCCGGGTGTGGTGGCGCACGCTTGTAATCCCCATGCTTGGGAGGCAGAGACAGGAAGATTGCGCTGGTTCTGAGCCAGCCTCGCAGGCTTAAGAGACCCTGTTTCCAAATTTAAAATATATATATTTTAAATAGGTCTGGGAGTGTAGCCCGAAGGTAGAAGGGCTTCCAGGAACCCCAGTACCACCAAAAAAAAAAAAAATTGGAGAGGGGCCAAGATGGCGGTGGCGGCATCCAGGATGCAGGAGATGCAGACAAATCCTATCCAATTCACCTGGAGCTTTTGGGAAAAAAATCCCCACAAAGGGGGACTTCCCCTGCCGCACATGCTTAAGAATTCTGGACATCACTTCATGTAAGGAAGGAGCTCAGCAGAGAACCAGGAGGAAGGCGGTGGCGGCAGCGGCGGCGACAGTGATGGAGGCTAGTATTTGGGAGAGGCAGAGATCTCTGCCTCTTCAGAATTTTCAGATCTTCAGAAGATCACTTTGATCTTCTGAAGAAATTGCTCAAAGGTAGAATGCTATCACTGCGCATGCTCATGAATTCTGGACAACATGCAATGTGGGAAAAGTGTTTGGGAGAGAATTGAGATGGTGGAGGCAGTGACAATGGCAGTGGCCAGTATTCAGGAGAGGCAGAGATCTGATTCAATCCACCTTGATCTTTTGAAGAAATCATGCCAAAGGTCTAATGCTACCGCCACACATGCTCAGGAATTTGGGACAACATGCTGTATGAATAAGGTGCTCAGAAGAGAACTGTGATGGCTGTGGCAGCGGCAGCAGTGGTTAGTATTTGGTAGAGGCAGAGATTCAATCCAATCCACCTCATAATTTTAAAGAAATATCCTCAAAGGTATACTGCTCCTGCTGCAAATGCTTGGGAATTCTGGAAAACAAACTGTGTGGGAAAGGTGTTCAGGAGAGAACCGAAATAGTAGTGGCGGCAGCAGTGGTCGTGGTGACCAGAATTTGGAGGGGCAGACAGACCCAGTCCAGTCTACCTTGAACTTTTGAGGAAATCTCCCCAAAAGTAGACCGCTCCTGCTACACATGCCTGGGAATTCTGGACAACATGCTAAGTGGTAAAATGATTTGGGGGGGGGGGTTCAGAGGAAGCCCAGCATAGACGGGATGGGCCGCCACGCTTCGTGTTCTGGGAGTCATCAGCCCTCATGGTCACCGCGCTCCTCTGGGCACAGTGGGAGGCCAGGGTGCACATGGAGCAGCAGAGCCTGCTCTCCGAAGTGTGGACCTCTGCCTTTGGAGGGAAGACACAATTTATTGCCGTTAGGTATTTGGGGTCCCAGCTTTCACAAAAGACATGTACTGCTCTCTCTCTCAAAAAAAAAAAAAAATTGAAGAATGCTGGGCATGGTGGTGGACGCTGTAATCACCGCACTTGGGAGGAGAAGACAGGAGGATCACGCAGGTTCAGGGCCAGCCTAGTTGGCTTAAGAGACCCTGTTTCCAAATAAAAATATATTTTAAAAAATAGGTCTCTGGGAGTGTAGCCCAGAGGTAGAAGGGAACCAGGAACCCCAGTACCACCAAAAAATAAAAAAAGAATAAAAAAGGGAACATCTACAGATGACCTGCTCATAATGACAGAGACCAGAGTCTGACGCATAGCAAGCTGGTGCTGGGGCCTCTGAGGCCAGGATAGGAGCCTGCCAGGCAGCTAGGCCAGTGCCGGGGCCAGTAAGGCCGGGATCAGTGTCTGCTGAGGGGTGAGGCTGTTGTCGGGGCCAGTGAAGCTGGGATAGGAGCTGGCTGTGAGGCAAGGATGGTGCTGGGGCCTCTGAGGCCAGGAACAAAGCCTGTGGAGGGGTGAGGCCAATGTCGGGGCCAGCGAGGCTGGGATTGGAGCCTGCTGAGGGGTGAGGCTGGTGCCAGGGCCAACGAGGCCAGGATCGGAGCCTGCAGTGAGGCAAGGCTGGTGCTGGGGCCTTTGAGGCTGGGATTGGAGCCTGCCGAGGGGTAAGGCCGGTGCTGCGGCCAGCAATGCTGGGATCGGAGCTAGCCTTGAGGCAGGGTTGGTGCTGGGGCCTCCGAGGCCAGAATTGGAGCCTGCCATGAAGCAAGGCTGGTGCTGGGGCCAGCGAGGCTGGGATTGGGGGCCTACCATGAGGCAAGGCCAGTGCTGGAGCTGCAAGGCCGGGATCTGAATCTGCTGGGTGGCCAGGCCAGTGCCGGGGCCTTCAGTAGTGGGATCAGAACTTGCAATGCAGCATACACAGAGAAATATCACAGAAAATAAAAAAATCTGATGCTTTCCCTAATATGCAAAAACTAGGAAGAAACTAGGAGGAAGTCTAGTTGAAGAAAGGCCCATATGGAGGAGCAATTAAGGTGACCAATCAGAGGGGATGGTATGGTGGAGGATGGAATCTCTTTAAAACACATCATGTACGTAAACAAATATATCACAGTTAATCACTAAATGAAGCATGGGATTGAGGGAGGGGGAGGCAATGGGATGGGGATTGGATAAAGGCTAATTGGACGATGTGTGCTTGGATATCCTCAAAAGTCTTGTATTTCATTGTGATTTTTTACTACAATGCATATATATATATATATATATATATATATATATATATATATATACCAATATATATATACAAAAATCTGTTGTCCAGGGTTTCTTAGAGGGATGCATGTCCTATTCAGCCACTGCCAACATATACTGCTCTGGCTGTTGTCGACGCTGCAGTCGCAGCCGCCGCCCTCTTCCTCTCTCTTCAATATTTTTTAATAAAAGAAAACAGTACATGTCTTTTTCAGGAGTTGGGGGCCCAAGTACATAGTAGCAACGTGTTTATCTCCCTGCCAAGAGCAGAGGCCCACAGCTTCACCACGGAGAGTGGATTCTGCTGCTTCAAGCTCACCCAGCCCGAGCGCTGCAGCCAGGAGCATCCTTGGCTCTCGGGATGTGCGGTGCCAGTGCTGGCGGACCTGACTATGTTGGGCTCCATCTGACCTGCCCCGAACATTTTACTTATATAGTATGTTGTCCAGAGTTCCTGAGCATGTGGAGCAGGTGCAGTCTACTTTCGGAGAGATTTCCTCAAAAGTTCAGGGTGGATTAGAATGAATCTACCTGCCTCTCCCCGATACTAGGCGCCACTGCTATCTTGGCCCTCCTCCCGAGCATTTTTCTTACATAATACGTTGTCCAGAATACCTGAGCATGTGGGGCAGGCACAGTTTTTTCTGGGGAGATTTCTCCAACAGATCAAGGGGGGTTGGATTGGATTTATCTACCTCTCCCGAATACTGGCCGCTGCTGCCGCTCCCACCGCTGGCACCTTTGCTGCCTTCTAGGACTGTCTCTTCTCTCTTATATTTTAGGTAGGAAGTCATGCCTATAAATGTCTCTATATGTTGTCCCAATCAGATATTGAACCAAAATCTGATGTCCAGGGTTCCTCAGAGGAATATATGTCCCATTTGGCCGCTGCCAGCCATTGTCACTGCAGCCACCGCCATCTTGGCCTCTCCCCTCTGGAGAAAGCTTTTGAGAAAAAAACTGTTAACTGTTGATGCAGATGGGCTGTGGAGAATGGCACCAAACCATTGTCCCAAGGCTGTGCCAGGACCTGCAAGCCTGGGAGAGAACCAGAGGCAAGGAAGATTTTTTTTTTCTTTTTGCGATAGTGGTGATGGAACCCAGGGGCATTCGACCTTTGAGCTACTTTGAGCTACATCCCCAGCCCTATTTTTTAGTCTTTTTATTTTTGAAACAGGGTCTCACTGAGTTGTGAAGGGCCTCGCTAAGTAGCTGAGGCTGTCCGCAAATTGCGATCCTCTAGTCTTCACCTCCCGAATGCTGGGATTACAAGCGTGTGCCACCACCCCCAATTTAGAGGCAGGGAAGATTTAACAGCCATGTCAGGAGTTCTCTTCAGGATGCCTGAGAATCTGTAAAGATTATATTGAAATTCAGATTCCTGGGACATGTCCCCAAAACCATTAGTTTAATAGGTTTGGAGTGGCACTGAGTCATCTGCATACATTCCTGGTTATTTTGATAGTCATTGCTGATCCATACTTTGAGAAACAATGATCTGCAAGTCCTAAACCATGATTCTACACAACCATAGGAGTCAAAATTCTTACTGATCACACACTTGTCACCAGACCCCATATTAAGCACTCAATCCTAAATATTTTCGATTAACCAATATATCACAAAGTTTTCCTAAACCCTTTTTTTCCCTTGTGGTACTGAGAACTCAATCCACAGGTGTTCTATCACTGAGATATATCTCCAACCCTTTTTATTATATTTTAAGACAAGGTCTCCCTAAGTTATCCAGACTGGCCTCAAACTTGTGATCCTCTTGCATTAACCTTCCTAGTCAATGGGATTATAGGAGTTTACCACTGCATCCTTTCCTTTGGTGTGTGTGTGTGTGTGTGTGTGTGTGTGTGTGTGTGTGTGTGTGTGTGAAACAGTGATATTTTATTGATAACTGTTACATACCCCTCTTCAACTTTTCATATTTCAATTTCTAATTCTGAAATATATCAAACGTATAAGAAAATAATATAAAAGAAAATAATATATCTATCACACAAATTCTACAATAGTTAGTGTTTCCATATTAACTCTATTTTTTTCCCCTGAGCTCTTTCTTCAGTGGTGCCGGAGACAGAGCTGAATATTTTATATACCTGGTCACACTTGATGTTACCACAAACTATTTTACAGATGTGGAAACTGAGTTTCAGAGAGATTAAGCCACTTGCCAGAATTCACACAACCAGCAAGTGGCAATGCCAAGAAATAGACTCAATTAGGCAACAGTAGGCGATGCTGGGTGTGTTTAGGTAGAGAAAGGACATAACCAGAGAGTTAAGGAAGATATCTCCAGTGACTGCGGTGCACAGCAAGGGTGGAACAGAGCCAGGAGAGCCTTGGGAGGCAGCTTCCATTGTCCAGGGCAATGCCTTTCAAGAGTACCTGTGAACTTATCTGCTATAATGAGGGCGCAAAGGAGAGTGAAGCTCTGTTCAGGGCAAGCCCTAAGAGCAGCAGTGTCCCCAAAGCAGCGAACACACCTGCTGGTTTGGATTGTGACTTTGACATCATAGTATCAATGAAAACAAAATGGGGATCGTTGGAAAAAGAGGTGATTCTGTGAGTGGGAACAAGACCTTGGAATACTTTGTGTCAAAAGTAAGGAAATACTCAAAGAAAGATGATGAAAGGGTGACTGCTGGCAGAATCAGGGGAAATTTATTTTTTTTATTTTTTTTAAATTATTTTTATTGGTGCATTGTAATCATACATCACATTTGAATACAAGACTTGAGAGGATATACAAGCACACATCATCCTATTAGCCCTCATCCAGTCCCCATCCCATTCCCTCCCCCTCCTTCGATCCCATGCTTGTTTGGTGATTAACTTTGATACATATGTTTATGTACCTCCTGCTTTTTAAAGAGGCTCCATCCTCCCCTATTCCATACCCTCTGATTGGTCACCTTAACTGCTTCACTATAGGGCCCTTTCTGTAGCTCGACCACTTCCTGTTGCCCCTTTCCTCCTAGTTATTGCCGATTAGGGGAAGCATCTGGTTTTAATTTTCTGCGATATTTCTCTGTGCATGCCGCGTTGCAAATACCGATCCCACTCTTGACGGCCCCAGTTGTGGCCTGGCTACCCGGTGGACTGATCCAGACCTCGCTGGCTCAAGCAGCGGCCTTGCCTCATGGGAGGCCCCGAGAATCAGGGGAAATTTAAATGTCAAAGTAGAGCCAGGCGTGGTGGCCCACACCTGTGGTCCCGGGGCTTGGGAGGCTGAGACAGGAGGATCGCAGATTCAAAGCCATTCTCAGTAACATAGTGAGGCTGCCAACAACTTAGTGAGACTATGTTTCTAAATAAGAAATAAAATGGGGCTGGGAGTATATCTCAGAGGTAGAATGCCCCTGGATTCAATCCCCAGCATGAATGGGGGAATGAATGAATGAATAAGTACATAATAATAAAATAGGAAATGATAGACCAATATTGATAGTACTATATGAAGCAATTAAATGTTTGATGAGGAATGGGATATTTACATAGTCTCAGAGTGTTCCCATAAATGAATACTTATTAATTACAAAGCAGTAGGCAGGGAGTGTAAATTTATAGTGGAGATTGACAGATACTTCAGTCTAGTAATTAAAGTTAACATCATTAGAAATGGGACAAATCGACATTGTACACCACCTGACAAGAGGCTTAGGAAGAAGTTGTAGTCCATCCTGTGACATTCCTGCTGAAGATGTATGATCTAACACTAGTGACAGGGGGATATCAGACAAACCCCCAACTCTACACACTCTACAAAACACCTGACCCAAAACGGCCAATAAAATGTAACATGTGACCTTGAACTGGATCTTTTGGAATAAGAGAGATTATCAGGATCCTTCAGGAAATGTGTAGTAAAGTCTGAGGATCATATGGCGGTTAGCGATGCTAATTTCTGGTCTTGCTGTTGGTGTTGTAGTTATGTGGAAGGAGGTTTTCATGCATGAAAAAGGATCAGAAAGAATATTTCGAGGTGATGGTGTACTCCCATCAACAATAAGATCTGACATCTTATTCTCATATCTTCAGGATGAGACGTGTATTTTACAAACTTTTGAGTAGGTTTGAGATTGCTTTACAAAATATTTGAAACTAATGGATGTAGCAGAATGGATGGGTGGCATATCGAGGTCCTATATAAAAGAGGAGGCCATTCCAGCTCCATTCAGAGGCAACCTCATGACCCACTGCAAAGTCAAGATTCCCTTAGGCTAGACCACAGAACATCTTCCATTAAAGACAACTATGGATCAATGACTAAGAGTTTCATGTCAAGCAACATAGCTATAATAATTTTATTTTAGGACACTGTGTGTGTCTTTGTGTGTGTGTGTGTGTGTGTGTGTGTGTGTGTGTGTGTGTATGTGGTATTGTGATCAAACCCAGAGCCTGATACTTGCTAGGCACATGATCTATTACTAAGCTACATTCCTATCCCCAGCCCTTTTAATTAAAAAAAAATTTTTTTTTTTGCAGTACTGGGATGGAAACTAGGGGCATTCTACCTCTGAGCTACACCCTGAGCCCTAGTTTGTTTTTGTTTTTTTTTTTTTAAGTTTTTTAAATTTTATTTTATTTTATTATTTTTTGGTGATACTAGGGTTCCTGGAAACCCTTCTACCTCCGGGCTACACTCCCAGACCTACTTTTATATTTTTATTTGGAAATAAGGCTAGTCTTTTTTATTTTTGAAACAGGTTCTCACTGAGTTGCAAAGGCCCTCACTAAGCAGCTGAGACTGTCTGCGAACCATTATCCTCTGGTCTCAGCCTCATGAATGCTGGGATTACAAGTGTGCGCCACCACGCCCGGCCTTTTTTTTTTTTTTTTTTTTTTAATTTTGAGACAGGTTCTTGCCACATTGCTGAGGCTAGCCTTGAACTTGCAGCAATCCTCCTGCCTTAGCCTTTGGAGTCGCTGGGATGAAAGATGTGCGCCAGCTGGCTGTCTTATGACATCTTTGCAGGAAAACAAGCAAACAAATAAAAAACACACAAAATGCTCATCTTGTCTGTAAATACACACTTCTGAACTCAAGGAGTGCGAGATGTCCTGCCTACATGAGCTTGTTGCTGCAATGAATGACCAGAGGCCTGAATGAAGTCAGTTACTGAAGTGGTTTATAAGCTGTAAAGACATTATTAATGAAGTTTGATTCTGGCAATAATGAAATAACAGGGTGAGTTGTTCAGGAGATTGATTGGTTGAGATCATCTGAATCGATTGATCCAGGTAAGACGGAGCAGGGCCGGCAGCCCAGGGTAAATGCCACTGTCGTCACCACCACGCTGACTGCAGTCATTATTTTTGTTCTAACCGCAACTTCTCTCCCTAGCACACTTTTTCTCTTCCTTGTTTCAGGTGGGTAACTCCAGGCTCATTCAAAAGTAGCACCTAGTCACCTAGGAGCATGTGAGAAAGACGGAGGTGTGTGGTTCTGGTGGCTTCCTCACTGCTGAAGTTTATTAACTCATCAGCCCAGTGACCATTTGTGCTGAGATAGTGATTTGTTCAGAGATACCTCAGTACAAACCTCAATGACCAGAAGACTACATTAAGTTCACACATGTTACCCTATAATTGCTTCCAGCCACAGATTCAAAGACGAAGGAAAGGTCTGTGAAAATAGCAATCTAAAAGTGTTTCTGGTTTATTTCTCCATCTGGAACTCTTATAAAACACTGACCTAAGAAACTCTGGCTAGCTGTGTATTCAGGATAAAACAGGTAGAGCTTTAAATGACATGCCCAGTAAACTAATTGGTTTTCAACCTAAGGGAAAGAAGAGAAAGGATAACTCCATATTTATTGCTAGCAAAATAACTAACTAGGTACCTTGACCAATTTTTTCACTGAAAATAGCTAAAAATGCTGGTGAAATCTTGTAAACACCCTCCAAAGTACAATGATGAGCCGACAAGAAAATAGGGAACACTAAGGTAAAATAACGAAAGAAAATGTGAACCCAAGAAGGAGGTAGAAAATTGAGCGGCTTTCGCCCTGGGGACATTTGTAGAACCAAGTATATTGAGCTTAGATTTTCACAGCCACACAAGGCACCAGAGACAAGTGCAGTGTTCACCTGGGAGGAGGAAGTAAAATAAGAGATCTTAACTAATAAAGCCAGAATCCCATGAGCTAGATTTTCAGTGTAGGGTAAATTAGAAATAACTTCTCTTCTCCTCACTACCAATGGGACCACTGAAAATGTTACTGCTCTTGAAATCCCCCAAAGAGGAAAAGAAGAAGAGAGTTCCTGAGAATCAGTAGTGACAAGCTGGCCCTCGCTCAGGTTTGCATCTAGAATTCTTGTGACTTGGGCGTCTGGAAATTCTTCAACCAACAATGTAAGTGGTCCTAGATCAGTAGTGACCCTGGGTATCCACCAAGTGCTATATCCAATTCTCTCACAAGAAGTCCACCTTTATCCCAGAGATAAAGAATTGCCACATACAAAGTTCCAAAGAAAGTAAGAAATTCTTGTTTTTAATTTTTTTATTGGTGCATTGTAGTCCTACAGCTTAATGGGGTACAAGATGGTGGAGGCATACATGCACACATCACCCAATTCCTGCCTCATTCTCTCCCCCTCCCTCCCTCTAATTTTTGGCTTAGTGATTGACATTGATATGTTTGCTAATACTAAACGCACACGGACATAAGAGACCTGACATAAAAATGGGCAAAAGGAAAAAACAGTAACTATAACTTCAGATTTTGAAATAATCATAGACAGAACACAAAAGGATTATGTTTATAGAAGTAAAGGATAAGTTTAAATATTGACAGAGAGAAGATGACTATTAAAAGTGGCCAAAAAGATACAGCTGAAGTAGTGAAGAAATTATCCAAATTGCAGTCCGGGGATAACAAAGATTTGGGATGTTGTATGTGATGAAAAGCTAAGAGACGAGAAAGGTAGGTAAATGCTTGAACATTGGTCTATCTCAGTGGTTCTCAGCGAGGGACAATTTTGCCCTCCAGGGGGCATTTGGACATGTCTGGATGTCTCAGCTGGCGGGGGTAGTGGGTATGTGCTATTGGCATCTGGTAGATAGAGCTCAGGAATGCTAGTGTACGTTAGCGCAGATGACAGCCCTACATGACCAAACATTATGTTGATAGTGCTGAGGTGGAAAATCATGGTCTCCACAGAGTTCCAGAACTGAAATATAATGTCAATGGGGCAAAAGTAAATTTGAAGAGGTAAAAGAAACCAATTCCTTACTCATACATGCATACAAACTATTTGGAAAGAAATACACACATATAAAATTTTTAGGCACCAAAAGAGAATAATAATTTTAAATATATATGTATATATGTATATATACAAATATATATTTATTTATATATTATTTATATATAAATAAGTATATAAGATATTTATATATTATTCATATATATTATTATATAAAAATAAAAATTATATATTATTATTTTTATATATAAATAAATATATAATATATTTATATATATAATAAATATATATATATATGTATATGTATATGTATATTTGTGTGTGTGTGTGTGTGTGTGGTACTGAGGTTCCTGGAAGCCCTTCTACCTCCGGGCTACACTCCCAGACCTATTTTTATATTTTTTTATTTGGAAACAGGGTCTCTTAAGCCAGTGAGGCTGGCTCTGAACCATCGCCATCCTCCTGTCTCCGCCTCCCAAGAGAGGGGTAATAATTTTAAATATTTAAAAATTTAAATATTTAGCCAGGCGTGGTGGCGCACGCTTGTAATCCCCACGCTTGGGAGGTGGAGACAGGAGTATTGCGCTGGTTCGAAGCCAGACTTGCTGGCTTAAGAGACCCTGTTTCCAAATTTAAAAAAAATACTAAAAAAATAGGTCTGGGAGTGTAACCCAGAGGTAGAAGGACTTTCAGGAACCCCAGTACCACCAAAATAAAATAAGATCAAATAAAAATAAAATAAAATAATAAAATTTTAAATATTTAAAAATTTCAGTAAGGTTCTATTTCAGAGTTTACTAGGGTACTATTCTGAAGTCTTTGGGATTTTCTGTATTAAAAGGTTAATTTTATTTTTAAAAAGTCCACTTGAAGAAAAACACAGGCCATTCTCAAAAATGTGATTTCTGTAGAAATGTAGAATGTAGATTCTGAGTAGTAAAGATAAAAGCTAAAAGACAAGAGAATGCTATTTTTAATGTGCGAAAAGAAAAAAAATACTGTCAAAAGAATTTTGTACCTTGTGAAAATGTATTTCAAGAATAAGAGGAAGCACTTTCAGACAAACAAAACTTGATCTTTTCAACTATAGACCCTCATTAAAATAAATCCTACAGCATGTAGTTAAGTCAGAAGGAGAGAGATTCCACCTGGAATATCTGAGATATAAGAAGGATTAGGGGAGGGATGTGCTTAAATCTAAACATAGATTTCCAAAGTGATAATAGTAATGCCCTGAGACTTAAATTCCAACCAACTTTTAATTTGAAGAAAGCTGACATATAAAACATTATACCAGTCAAATAATACTTATTTTTTCAAGTACACATGAAGCATTTTATTTATTTTTATTTTTTTATTTTTTTTTGGTGGTACTGGGGTTCCTGGAAGCCCTTCTACCTCTGGGCTACTCTCCCAGACCTATTTTATACTTTTTATTTTTTTGGAAACAGGGTCTCTTAAGCCAGTGCGGCTGGCTTCGAGCCTGCGCGATCCTCCTGTCTCTGCCTCCCAAGCGCGGGGATTACAAGCATGTGCCACCACGCCCGGCCCACATGAAGCATTTAAAAACTGCATCACACCAGGCGTGGTGGCGCACGCTTGTAATCCCAGCATTCGGGAGGCTGAGACCGGAGGATCACGGTTCGCGGACAGCCTCAGCTACTTAGTGAGGCCCTCTACAACTCAGTGAGACCCAGTTTCAAAATAAAGAATAAAAAATAGGGCAGGGGGTGTAGCTCAGAGGTCGAATGCCCCTGGGTTCCATCCCAAACCCACACACACACACACACACAAAAAAAAAAAAAAAAAAAAAATGGCATCACATTCTTAGCCATAAACAGGGTAAGAGACATTCTGATTCCTAGCACAGTACCAGCTTACACCTATTGTCTTAATATCTTTTGGTTCAGCATTGATCCCTGACAAAATTTTTTGTGTTTGCCTATGGAATTATATGGTCATTCTAGCCATAGGAAAATCTCAACACATTTCAAAAAACTCTTATCATAAAAGGTTGTTCTTTCCATAATATCATTAACTCAGAAGTTGATAATTAGTGCAGCTGAGGGATGGGAGCTCCCTCCATCCACCCAGCTCCAACTCAAAGCTCTATGTTGGTCACAATGTCACTAAGATCACTGAGGCCCTGAGGATGCTTGATTATAGGACCAGGGTTCTGTCCCAGGAGGGGTCAGCCAAGAGGGTCTAAGTGTGCTGACCTTAACCCCTACATGGTTCTCAGCTCCCTGAACTGGGGTTGTCACTCAGAGAAAATTGCATCCTTGTTCCACTCCCAGCTCCACAGCGGTAGTTTAAGAGATTTGCCCGGAACCTGAAGCTAGATATAAAACAGAAAGCTTCTTTGTCTCTTTCCAGGGGAACTGACTTTGTTTGCAAGGGAATGTAGAGAACTTCAAGCTTATAGGCGCTCTCAAAAGTGGAGGTGTGGTGGGAAGGATTTGGGAGGAAATTAGTCAGTTCTCTGAAGAATTTAGGCTAAACTCCTGAGACAACCTGGGAAAGAGACAGCTGGGAGAGCTGTCCTACAACAAACATAAAACACCTCAGGAACCACGCTGATTGGATTAGTCAGTCCATAAATGTGTGTCCCTGAGACAATGCTGGAAATAGTAGAATAATCAAGTGGCAGTTGGTAGAGTCTAATATCTGTGTATGGTCAGGGAGAGTCAGTTCAACTGTGTTCCAACAACACCACCGTTAACCAGATGTGATCATGGGTGTCCCCAGGATTGTGCCCCCTGGAAACATCAGAGGTTCACTCTGTGGGGGAAGGGGAAAAAAAGAATAATACAGTTATTAAAGTAATCCATCCACTCACTAGGCAAATAAATGAGCAAATACAATAGTCTCTCCTTAGTTGTTTGTTTCAAGATCTACAGTGATTATATATTCTATATGTTTCCCATATATATGTACCTATGTTAAAATTTATTTGATATATTAGGCATAATAAGAGGCTCTGATCCTGACCTCGGAGGCCCAAGCACAGGCTTTGCCTCACAGCAGGTTCTGATCCCGGGCCTCACTGTTGCTGGCATTGGCCTCACCCCTCGGAGGGCTCCAATCCCGGCCTCAGACAGAGGCCCCAGCACCGCCCTTGCCTCAGGGCAGGCTCCAATCCCAGCCTCCCTGGCCCCAGAGCTGGCCTAGTCATCCGGCAGGCTCCTATACTGGTCTCAGAGTCCCTGGCACCGGCCTTGCTGTGCATCGGGCTCTGGTCTCTGTCACTATGAGCAAGTCATCTACTGATGTCTCTTTTTTCTGTTATTTTTTATTTTTTATTTTTTGGTGTTACTGAGGTTCCTGGAAAACCCTCCATCTCTGGGCTACACTTCCGGAGACCTATCACTCCCGGAGTCCTATGACCCCTCTCTCTCTCTCTCTCTCTCTCTCTCTCTCTCTCTCTCTCTCTCTATATATATATATATATATATATATATATATATATATGTTATATATTATATATATTTATATATAAAATATATATAAATATATATAAATATATATAAACATATATATAAATTATATACATAATTTATTTATTTGGAAACAGGGTCTCTTAAGCCAGCAAGGCTAGCCTTGAACCAGCACGATCCTCCTGTCTCTGCCTCCCAAGCGCTGGGATTACAAGCATGCGCCACCACATCCGGCAATCTTGCTTTTTTTATTTTTTAAATATGAGAAAGCAGTACATATCTTTTGCAAAAGCTGGGACACCAAATATTTAGTAGCAATAAATTTTGTCTTCCCTCCAAAGGCAGAGGTCCATAGCTTCTCTTCGGAAAGCAGGCTCTGCTGTTCCACGTACACCCTGGCCTTCCACTCTGCTCAGAGGAGCACAGTGGCCATGAGGGCTAATGTTTCCCAGAACACCCAGCATGGCAGCCCATCCCGGCTATGCAGGGCTCCCTCTGATACCCCCCAAACCTTTTTGCCACTTAGCATGCTGTCCAGACTTCTCAAGGATGTGTGGCAGGTGAAGTCAGTCTACTTTTGGAGAGATTTCCTCAAAAACTCAAGGTGCACTGGACTGGATCTGTCTGCCCCTCCAATTTCTACCTTTGGGGCAATTTCTTCAGAAGATCAAGGTGGGTTGAATCAGGTCTCTGCCTCTCCAAAATAATAGCCTCCACCTCTGTCGCTGGCACTACAACCATGCCTCTTCTCTGCCCTGCCACCGCTCTGCCGGTGTTGCCTTCCTCCTGGTCCTCTGCTGAGCTCCTTCCTTACATGATATGATGTCCAGAATTTTTAAGTATGTGTGGCAGGGGCAGTCGCCCTTCATGGTTTTTTTTTCCTACAAGTTCCAAGTGAATTGGATAGAGTTTTTCTGCATCTCCTGAGTCCTAGCTACCGCCGCCTCCATCTTAGCCCCTCTCCAATTTTTTTTTTAATAATAAGAGAAGACAGTATGTGTGTTTTGAAGAGGTTGTGAGATCAAGCACTCAGCAGCAATGAATTTTTATCTCCCGTCAAAGAGGGGAGGCCCACAGCCTCACCACGTAGAGCAGGGTTTGCTATTCCAGGCCCTCTGAGGCCCCCAGAGCAGCACGGTGGAGCACGGCGGCCGAGTATGCTGAGGTCCCAAGATGCATGGTGAGGCTCCCCATCTGGCACTGCACGGCTCCCTCCACCATGCCTGGTTCATTTTTCTTACAAGGTGTGTTGTTAAGAGTCTCCAGCATGCGCAGCTGAAGTGGTCTTTTCTCTAATCCCTCTGGGATATTCTTCCAAAAATCACTTTTCTTGCATGGCGTGCACCTCCTTGTCATCTTGCTTCTAATTCTGCCATTATCCACTCTCTCTCCTGTATTCTAGATGGGAAGTTGCAGCTGGAAGTATCTCCTTAAATTGTCCCAATCCGATAGTAAGCCAAAATCTGGTGTCCAGGGCTTCCCTGAGAAATGCTTGTTCTGTTTGGTGGCCGCAATCTCCACTGTGACTGTGACCGCCACCATCTTCCTTCCTCTTCCTACCTTTCTACTTGAAAAAAAAAGCACTTTATGGTTTTTCTTCGGCATATCCAAATTACTATGCTCACTACTCTTGTGCTTTGGGGTCAGTCATAAGTAAAAGAAGAGTTACTTGATCATGAACACTGGGATATCATAATAGTCGATTAGGAGCCAAGATCAATGGAGTTATGTAATCTGTAGAACAGAGAGAAGAGAAAATAGGAGCCTCAGAGAAGTGTGGGATACCATAAAGTTCACCAACATACATGTAACAAGAACACAGAAGAAACTATAGAGAGAAAGAAGCAGAAAAAATTACTCAGAAAATTAGTTGGAAGACAAATTTCCAAATTTGATGAAAAACATTAATCTATTTATCTAAGAAACTTATTCCTTTGAAGTATGATGAGTGCAAAGAGATGCACAGATATACCATAGACAAAATGTTATACAAAAACATATCCTGAAAGTAGAAAGAGGAAATTTACTTGTAATGTACAAAGGAACTTCAATAAGGTTAACAGGTGATTTCTCATTAGAAATAATGAAGGTCAGATGAGACATATTCAAAAGGATGAAAAAACCTTAAAATTGTCAACCAAAGATTTTATGTTTAGCAAAATTACCTTGAAAAAGCAAAGTCAAGAAAAGGCATTCCAGATAAACAAAACTGAGATAATTTTCTGCTAGCAGAACTGCCTTGTGAGAAATGCTAAAGTTATTTCTTCAGGCTAAAATCACATGACCCCAGATGGTAATTCAAATTCATATGAAAAAAATAAAGAGTGCCAGTAATTTTGTATATAATTATAAAAGACAGTATAATTGCACATATTTTCTCCTTTCTTCTCTTGACTGAACTAAAACGCATTGCATAAAACAACACATATATAATTGTACTGCTGGGGCTATAACCTATAGAAATATAAAACATTTGACAACCATTTAAGGAAGTTAGGTAGAATAAAAGCCACATTGGAATGAGAAAGTAACACCACTTTTTCAAATCCACAAGAATAGTCATTCTAATGAACAATGAACGATTTTCCAGATACAGTTGGCTCTTGGTAGCCACAGAATGTTCTGCATCTGCAGAGTCAACAAACTAAAGGTCAAAAATATTTGAAAAAATGGCGTCCGTACTGAGCATGTAAAGATTTTGTTTCTTATCACTATCTCCTTAAAAATACAGTATACAATGACTTACATACCATTTATATCTTTTTAGGTATTGTAAGTTATCTAGAGATGACTTAAAAGTGTATGGAAGAATTGTGTAGCATCTGTATAAATACTATGCCATTTTCCTACAAGAATCTTAAACATTCAGGGATTTTGGTATCGACACAAGAGTGTACTGGGACCAATATCCTATGGATACCAAGGGACCACTGGAACTATAACAGACTGTATAATTGCATATGTTTTATCCATTCTTATTTTGAGAATGCAGTTGCACAAAACAGCATGCATAGAGTTGTATTTTAAGGAGAACAGCATGTAGAAATATAAAATATTTGACAACAGCTCAAAGAAGGTGAATAGAAAGAAAAGTGAAAGGTCAGATGTTTTCTCTCATATGTGGAAGCTAGGGAGAGATTGAGATGCAAAAGGGGCCCTAGGCAAAGGAGGAGAAACCCTCGTGGTGTGACAGAGGGGGCCTTAGGAAAAGAGGTGGGTGGAGAAAGGGGGACTTGATGAAGGAGACGCTCCAATGGGCATGCTGTACATACACAAAATTCTCAGTGATGATCCCAATGTCATGCATTGTGGGAGGGTGTTGAAGGGGCAGGGTGGGGTTGGAGGGAGGCTCACCAAATGCTAGGTGCATGTGTCTCTATCTCTCTGAACTTAATGATGATGTACCATTACCATATACCAATAAAAATAAAATAAATAAAACTGTAATGGAGAATGAAAAAGACACTAGTCCAATTCACAGGAACTACCATCTTGAATGAGTCTTGAGCAGCTTTTCAGATAATGTATGTTTTGAGTGCAATGGTTAAGAATGATCTCCTAAAAATAGGGAATTATTGCTGGCAGGCACCACATTTCTCTTGGGGGTGATAAATATTCTACAAGTGATTGTCATGATAGTTGTACAATTTCATGAACATTCCAAAGTCATTGAATTGTATACTTTAAAAGGATGAGCTGTATGGTATATGAGTCATATCTGCAAGAAATTGCTAAAAAATAAATTAAAAAATTATAGAGTAAAAGGAAAAATCACAGAAGAACATATATATACCTGGCAGAGTAATAGTGTATGGCATATAAAAAGAACCTCTACAAATAGGTAATAAAAAGAGAAGAGAATCCAACAGAAAGATCTGGGAATTATCTACCACAGCTGTAGCCTATAAACATGTGATATGATTAACTTCATTAATAATCAAGGAAATGCACATTAAAAGCCCAGTGAAATACCATCACGACTCACAAGATGGGTGAATGTGTGAAAACCTGACAGCACCACACCCCAACAAGGATTTATTAGTCCCTTGGGAACACACAACCAGTAGAAGGAATATATAGCTCCTTTTGAAAACAGTTTGACATTATCTAGTAAAACTGAACTAGGATCCAGTAATTCTACTCTTATGCAGATAATCAGAAGCAGGGCAATCCAACTCAGTAACCACTAGCAACTAGTGTACCAACAGATTCAGTGAAATGTGGCTAGTCTCCATTGCAATGTGCTGTGTGTATGATACTAAGGGAAAGGATACTGTAAAGTATTTCATTAATGACTTTAACACTGAAATATGGATATACTGGGTTAAGTGAACTATATTGTTAAAATTAATTTCATCTTAATACATTTTTAATGTTTCTACTAGAAAATTTAAAATTACGTATGTGGCTTTCACTTGGTATTTCCTTTCTATTTCTGTTGGATAGAGCTGCCGTAGAGAAACTCTTGCACAGGTGTGTGAAGATGCATATAAAACAGCATCCACCACAGCATTATTCACAGTTGCAAAACAAAGCAAAACCAAACCATGAACACTGGGAATAGCCCAAATGCTTTTCAGCAGTAGAATGAATATGTAAATTCTAGTATATTCAAACAAGAGAAGGAAATACGGTGGCGAAAACGGAAGGGCAAGCTCCTCATGCATCTACACAGATGAATCTTAAAAAGCATTCCATCTGAAAGAAGAAAGTCCAGAATAATATAGAGACCATAACTCCATTGATCCACTCGATATAAAAGTTCAAAATAAACATAGGTGATAAAAATTAAAGCAATGTTTAATACAATCACATCAAGATAGTGTGTACCTAGCCAGACGTGTTGGCACATGCTTATAATCCCAGTGCTTGGAAGGCTGAGATGGGAGGATCACAGGCTCTAGCTTCAGCATTTTAATAAGGCCCTCTTTCGAAATAAAAAAGGTGGGGGTGTAACTCAGATGTAGTATGCCCCTGGGTTCAATCTCCAGTTCCCAAATAGATGGTGATAGATACATAGATGATAGGTAGATGATAGATACATAAATGATAGATGGATAGATAGATGGATAGATAGATGATAGATACATGATAGATAGATAGATAGATAGATAGATAGATAGATAGATAGATAGATGATAGATGTTACCTTTGGGCATGGAGAGGACAGGGGCTCACAGGCAGAAGCACAGTAAGGCACTGGTGTCCTTCAGTCTGGGTCATCACACTCAGTTGGTTTTTATTATTTTTTTAAAGCCATACATATGTGTCTATATTCTCTTCTGAAAGAGTGCCATATTTCACAGTAAAAAAGTAAAAGAAGAAAATATTGCCTTTGTTTAAAAAAATGAGATAACAGCCGGGCGTGGTGGCGCATGCTTGTAATCCCCGCGCTTGGGAGACGGAGACAGGAGGATCGCGCAGGTTCGAAGCTAGCCGCGCGGGCTGGCTTAGGAGACCCTGTTTCCAAATAAAAATGCAAAATAAAATAGGTCTGGGAGTGTAGCCCGGAGGTAGAAGGGCTTCCAGGAACCCCAGTACCACCAAATAAATAAATAAATAAATAAATAAATAAATAAATAAATAAAATAAAATAACGAGATAACAAAGTGGGACCACACCTGTGAGGCTGGTAGCAGTTCCTTGGGAAGGACCGGAAGCCATGGTCCATGGTGAGGTCTAGGGAATAGAAATCTTCTCAGGACATTTTCAGAGCTTTCACCTGTTGGCCAATAACACATTAAAAGGCACCTTTACGTGGCTCTCACCAATCCTAAAGCAGTAAATATACCTTGGTTTGGAGAGCTTCCTAGTACCATTCAGGTTCTGAGTCAGTACAACCCAGACAAGTTCACATCCATTAGGTCTCCCCAGAAAATTCTCTCACAAGTAATCTGACCTCCAAACTAAGCCTTTTCATTGGGGTTAATTTCACCTGAGTTCTTTGAGGGAATGAGAAATATTTGATAAGCTTTAAATTTTAATATCTCAATGGCCATTTCTGATTTTCACTTCATTTCTTATATAACAGAAGCCTGGCACATTTGTTGTTGTTTTGCTTATTGTATTATTATTGCTATTATTTATACTTAAAGTCCTTAAGAAACCAGGTACAGGGGGAGGGGATGAAATTTGTATTTTTGTTTTTTTGTGTGTTTTTTTCTAGGAAACATTATAGAAGAGAATGTGTTCTGAGTCATCCACAAACTATTTGCAAGCAGTGACAGAAGAAACTTCAAAATCTGGGACTGGTTGAACAAATGAACATGGTTATTTACTAGGAACTGAGCAACAGTGGTGTGTGACCGTGTTTGGTCCATTCCTTCTTGGTGTCTTAACCTCCTTATGGTCTCTGGCCCAGTGGCAGCAAGCATTAAAAGGTGGGTGAGGGAAGCCAAGTGCTTTAATCTACTTTGTAAATTCAAAGATGGCAGCCAATAAAGGAAGACTGGCCCAAGCTTGATACATGCCCTACTGTATCCCACGGAAATTTCATTCACACAGCAATGCAGTGATTAACCTCCCACTTGCGTTTCAGATATTCCACGACAAAATGAGCTGAGTCTTTTACCTTTCTCTGATTATCCAGGAAAAATGTAGGTGATGGCTCTGGGAAGGGCCTTTTCTACCTATGAGCTCCATTTTATTAGAAGCCAGGCCAAGGGAGGCTTCTAATACAATAATTCTAAAATAATTCTAGCAAATGAAGTGGTGTTTATATTTTATACATTAATCTTGTGGAATAACCATCTAGATTTTGAAGCAAAAAAAATCCTAAAGACAGGTATGACATTTGAGAATAAAACTGGTCACAATATTGCAGTCAGTGATTTTTGAATAAGAAAATCTACACCCTCTGTCCCAGACCTGCACCTGGTTCCAAAAGCAAGAGCCTACTCATGCCCTTCTTAAACAATACTCCACATATCCATCCATCCATCCATCCATCCATCCATCCATCCATCCATCTTTATTGAACATCTACTGTGCTTTTCAAGTTCTGAGTACTGGAAATACAGAGACAAATGTCAAAGACCCTGCCATTTAGGCATTGACATTCCAATGCAAAAGATGGAGTAGGGACACAGTCCTAGAGATATAAAAGACTGCAGGGACCCTTGCTTTCTAGATGATCCAGGGACACCTGCATCAGACTCAGCCCGGAGACAGAGGGCATATCTGATGTGCGAAGGAAGAGGAGGCTGCTGAGGGTCGTGGACAAGACCAATCACACATTAGCAACACTTTCCCTGCAATTAGAGGAATCGAAAGTTGCTGCTCGCAATCAGTAGGATCAAAGAGAGAGGTTCGCACTTTGCAGGTGCCCCTCTGAAGTGCCATCTGCTGCCACCGGCCTGGTTCTCAGGAGCACAGCCTTTCAAGGAAATGAGCTACCGAGAAAAACTGGGTTCCAACTGAACCATCGGCACAGTTCTAGTGCAGTGCAGGCAGCAGGTGGGCTGGAGGAGCTATGGAATTGAGGGTGCAGTGGTTTAGCTCTTAAGAGCATCTGGAAAGACCAGCCAAGCTTCTGTGTCTTCAGCCAGGGGCCGCTGGGGATGGAGGATGAGGACGGAGGGTGAGGTGAACCAGTCTTCCCTGGGTTCCAGCCTCTACTTCTCTGCTTTTCTAAACCCCCTCTATAGACAGCCACCCCCACAAGGCTTCACATGTGTGTGTGTGCATGTGTGTGTATGTATGTGTGTGTGTGTGTGTGTGTGTGTGTGTGTGTGTGTGTTTTACCAAGAATTGTACCCAGGAGCCTTCTACCTCTGAGCTACACCCATACCCTATTTTAATTTTTTAAACAGTCTCACTAAGTTGCTGATGATCTCACTAAATTGCTGAGGCTATCCTCAAACTTGCAATCTTCCTGTCTCCGCCTCCCAAGTATAAGTGTGCCCCAGCACACTCACCACTCTCAGAAATCAAGGGACCCAAACCAACTTGTTATCTACCCATCCTCTGGAGTCAGACAGACTGGGCGGTCAGAATAGAATCTCGCCCCCTCTGATGTCAGCTGAGTGACGCAGAACAAGTCACTTTGCAGTTTGTTTTCCTTACCCACCAAATGGACGTGAAGATGGCAGTCCCTCCTCCTGGGCTCTAATGAGGGAATTGTGGCACGACCCAGGTGACCCGCTCAGCTCAGGGCCAGCAGAGTAGACCCGCCTTCTCCAGCTGCTGCCGACACACAGACAGGGTTTCTGCTCTTGAAAGCAGGAGGACTTCTAGTTCCAGTCCTAATGCCATCTGCCAGCAGAGTTCCTTCTTGCTTGGAGATGTCACCATTTTTCTATGAAGCCTTTCAATGGATTGGATGTGGTCCACCCACATTGTGAAGGGGAATCTGCTTTACCAAACATTTGATAATTCAAATATTAATGCCATAAAAAACCTTCAGGAAAACATCTATAATATTTGAAGAATTGGGTATTTTGATACAGAGGACGAAACCTCACAGATTTATCATTTGTTATTGAGTATGAGGACTAACCATGCACTCTGACTTAAACCAGGTCCCTGGGAGACTGAAATGAACATGATCCCCAACCTCTGGAAGATCACAGAAGGAAAACACAGACACTCACCGCTCTCACCTCATAGGGAGAACACAGGGGACAAAACGGAGAGAAATTGCTTTTCTGGCAACCAGCACCGTGCCCGCTATCAGGGAGCGCCCAGAGCAGCATCGACACGTTAAAACCCAAAGAGCAAATCAGTACCAGGTGGTATTTTTCTAGATGATGATAACAATCTTATTTTCAGAGCCACTTTGTGCACTAAGCCACCGCCGCAGCCATTCCCTGGTACCCTGTAAGAACCCCCCACTCGAGAGAGATTTACTGCCATAAAAAATATGGCCCTGCTGGCCAGGAAAGCCGCAGTGCCTGCGTGCCCGTCGGAGGCCCGCTGCCCGCAGCCACACACACCAATCTAAGCAGGATTATTAAAGCATAAATCCCCATCGCTTGTCTCCCTCTCATTGGGCCGAAGCTTCACCGTGTTCATTAGCAGGAAATGTGAGGTTATATAATCTAATTTTTATAACTCTCCAAGGAGAGTGTGGGTCATACGTTAGACTGAGATTTCAACATTTAAAGATAAGAGGAATGTCATTTTTATTAAAAAGGACCACAAAGCATAATGAGAATTATTACCCCCAAATAGCCAAAATAACCCACAATCCACAGAAAGGCGTGCTTATAATTCTCTCGGATACTCTGGTCTCGGAAGCCGGAGTGCATATTAAGCAGCTCAGGGCATCTGCTGGGGCCGCCCGGATGGCACCTGCGCCCCGCACACAGGCCTGGGGAGATGTAGTGCTATGAACCTCTGTGGCTGCCTGGCAGGAGGCTGCCCAGGCTTATCTACAATCATGTCTGGGCTGGGTAAGGGGTGGGCCCTGTGGATCCCCCAGCCCCTCCCTGATTGAAGAGCTTAGGCGCTGAGTGGGCAGGGGAAACACTCAGCTGAGAGGGCCCTGTGGCCTATGGGACGAGGATGGGCCAGGCACTGGGTGTGGGACACACATCCTGCTCTGGATCCCACCCCACTATGCCCCAGCCTTCTGTGAGAGGTAGGAGCAGATGGCAGCTCTCCCAGGGTCAGAAGCCAGTCTGGACAGATGCTGAGGAATCTGCAGGAGTCACCGACACTTGGTCTGAAGGCCCATATGTTTAAGAGATCCTAGCCGGGCGTGGTGGTGCACACTTGTAATCCCAGCATTCCGAGGGCTGAAACAGGAGGATGGTGGTTTGAGGACAGCCTCAGGTACAATAGTGAGGCCCTTTGCAACTCAGTGAGACCCTGTTTCAAAATAAAGAATAAAAAAAATAGTGATAGAGGTGTAGAATGCCCCTGCGTTCCATCCCCAGTATTAAAAAAAAAAAAAGATCCTGCAACAGGTGTCCTGACACAGATTGTATAGAACTGGTCATTGGTGGCAAGGCTGTTCCCCACCTAAATAACTTGAAGAGATTCTAGAAATCATTTAAGAATCAGATTCTCGCTGGGCGTGGCAGTGCAATTCGTAATCCCAGTGCTTGGGACAGGAGGATCGTGGGTTTAAGAATCAGAAGCTTTTGCCTCCCAGTGTGCACCACAGGCTTCCCTGGAACTCCGAGGCGTGGCCTGTATGCCGGCTCAAACCCATCCTTCTCCCAGGTGAGCTTTCCCATCTGGACAGCTTCCCTTTGACCTTGCCTGTTTTCTGATCTCTACCTGGAAGCCTCGGGTCGAAACTTTTGGGTTAGAGCTGGCTCTTCCTCCACCCCAGCTACCTACCACCCTGGCTTGTCCTAAGTCCCACCTGCCTGCCTTTGAAGGTCCCTGTTTTCTGGGTGAAAGCCTTTCCTGGATGATTCCCACTGTCTGCTGGGTTCCCTCTCTGAACTAAACGTGCCCTCAGGTCTGCCTGGGGCGTGAGCTTGGTGCTGCCCGTGGCTTGTCTCCTCCAGACACCAGGTCACACAATCCATTGCCATTGTAGAAATGTAAATAGAAGTAAGGAAACAAGCCAAGCGCCTTAAACTTTATTTTCCTACAGCTCCCCTGATGCAGAGACAGTACTGACTCATCTACCCTAAACTCGAGGGAGAAGTCCAGGCCCACAGAGAAAAAGAGACGAAGTCTGAAGATGGGCTGGCCCCGTGCAGGGTGCACCCTGCCCCTCTCTGCCACTGCCCGGAGCTGTGCCGGCAGAAAGTTCTGCCCCAGCTAGTCTAAATCCTTCTTGTTGTTGAAGAAGCCAATTTCCTGGGCATCGTGCTGCTTTCTGTCAAGGACACTTGGGTGGCAATTATCTTGGAGAGTGGCTATTACAGGCGGGCTCAGCGGATGACAGCCTTTTAAGTTTTCAGAAGTGTGTTCGTTTCTTTATTCCATGCCGTATGAACTTCCTGCTCCATTGTTCTGCATATTTAAGAACCCATCTTCTGGCTTATCTATTTGAAATACGTTGCATCCATCAGAATAGTCAGGATGTCGGGTAAAGTTATATATGCTGCTTCTGATCAATATCCCACCAAGGGAAGTGCTTAAGTGCGGGAGACTCGGCAATCCTGAGTGTCAAGGCTTGCTCAAGACTGTTCCAGACCTTCGCTTCTCTAACTCCCTAAACTCCGGAGATTTCAGATAAGACCCCAAAGCAAGTGTTCATAATCCAATCATCCTAACTTGGAAAGTATGCTGCCTTTGGACAAATGTATAACTTAAAATAATACACTTTCATGCAATATAAAAAGTCATCCTAGGAGAACAATTGTGGCTGGGATTTTAGAGGTTACTTTGCCACAAAAGGCTCCAGGCCTTGAAGCTAGACTCTGTGGAAATAAATATTGATGGAGAAGTGGGTGTTAAGTAAAACCTCATGTTATCTTTGCAAAAGACCCACAGCAAAACCAAGCATTTTAAGGAAAAACAACTCAGTGCTTTAACAAAAATTCTGGATGGAGGCCTCCTGATTAGTTAACAGTGTCTCTTCCACCCCTCACTTAGCACAGGAGACATGTTTTCTGTCTGGGTGGTCTGATTTAGGACAATATTTTGTACCATGTGCACACGTAGGGTAATGTCCTCCCTTTCTGCGATCTTCCAGTTCTCATTAGTGCCGAGTCTGAGTAAAATTCTCAAGATCTGAAATGCCCCTTTGAGTCATGCAGGACAAACAGCTTTTTGGCCATCTGTAAAAAATCTCTGCTTACAATTCAAAACAAAAATAAGTGCTGACATTTCAAAACAAGTTCTGGGGCCTTGCCAAAGAAGACTTCTGATCTGCAGGTGTCAGGCCCAAGAGATCTCAGTACAAGTGGCTGCATCCCGGCAAGGAAGGATGACCTCAGGTTTTCCCTGGAGTAAAGAAAAGTCTTCCTGGGTCATGGAGTCATTGTGGTGGCAGGGGAAGTGGTGGGGAGGAGTGGCTTTTGAACCTCAGTCCAGGAACTTGTGGGTCATCAAATGTTTTCTGGAAGTACACCTAGGTGTAACTTTAATGAGTGACTGAACTATTTTCCAAATGGTCCCAGAGAACAAAGGACCCAAAGAACACTGGCAGAAAGAACACCAGTCCTGGGCAGAGACCATGAGGTTCTCAAAGGAGATGGGGAAAAAGGAAGAAGTGGTTTACTTTCTTAATGGGGCAAAAAATATTTTTCATCCAGCTATGACTATTAAAGCAAAAATCATAATTGTTATTAATAATCAGAGGAAGCATTGGTTTCTTGAGGGACGCCATTGCCAAGTTTCAGATCCGAACACAAGGGTTTATTCTTGGTCAGCTCAATACGTTTCTGCTTAATGTTAATTCAAATTTTGAAATAATATGTTCACTGTCTGGATTTTCTATTTTTTTTTCTCTCTCTTCTGGATGAGCAGCAAATCCACAGATAACAGAATCAAAAAAACTCACTTCAAAAATCCTTGAAAACCCGAATGCATTTTAGTGGTGTCACGTTTTTAATAACTAACTCTCTGTTAATACAAGTAGGAAAATATTAAAATCAAAACCATTTTATACTAAAATATTCCATTATTTCCTCTTAGCCTCAACCCCCTTTCACTCTGCTTTATTGTCTTTATTATAATAAGTGCAAGAAGATATAAGATGCGAAGGCAAAGAAATTCTGGCTCCAGAGAGGCAATTGCATTTCCCAAGCAGAAGAATTGATCATCTACTTTTCCTATTCATGCTGTTCAAATTCATATTGGTCTTTCTAATTTTAACAGCCAAAGTCAGCCTGGAAAAAATGATCCCGCGCCTATTTTCACAATATGTTAACATTTCCGACTGTGAGGAGTCAACAGTTACGGCATACATCATCATCGCCGAGGCTGCATTAAGAGGAGATAATTATGAATGGAAAAAAATATATCTTATCCGTGTCTAATAGCAGCTCTGGGTGACGAGAGTCGGGCCTTGCTCACGAGGACACATGTTCTGTAATTGAGCTCTCATTTTGAAGATTAATTGTTCAGTGACAGCTGTCGGAGACACACTCTTGTCACTGATGGGAAAATGGGCCCTCTGAGTCTTCCCTTCTAGAGCCCTCAGCTCTGAGAAGACAGTAGGGCTAAAGCTAAGAGCCCAGGGCTGTGGTTCCGCAGGGGTCTTGGGTCCTGGTCCTGCCTCAAGTAGAATATTCCTTCCTTGGAAACCCAGTCTCCCATCAGACTCTTAGGACTACGCCCCCCTCAGAGTATGTGTTATGTCTCAAAGGTGGCAGAGAACATCACTTTAGGTGAGACAGATGTGACTCTTATTTTAATCACTATCTAGTTGCTTTCTTGTGTGTCATTAAAAATAAAATTAGCGCATCCACGTGTAATTTCAGCATTAGGATTACTTAAATGAAGCAAAGACACAAAATGTCAGCCTGTTGAAGTAAATATTAAGACTAACAGAAATTAAATAATGGTCCAGGGATTGCTGAGACCTGGCAGGAGACACAAAATGGTTTGAAAATGACTAGAGAAATCGGGCGTGGTGGCGCACGCTCAGGACGATTGCAGAATCAGAGCTAGCCTCGGCAACTTATCCAGGCTCTCAGAAACTTAGTGAGACCCTGTTTCCAAATAATTAGGGTGGGGGAATAGCTTGGAAGCATAGTGCCCCTGGGCTCCATCCCCAGCACCAAAAAAAAAAAAAAAAAAAAAAGATGAGTCATGCCTGGACACCTTGGAAGCCCTGATTCATGCCTGGACACCTTGGAAGCCCTGATTCATGCCTGGACACCTTGGAAGCCCTGATTCTTTTCTCAGGAGAGAGGGGCTGGATGAGAGAGGCTTTGACTGCACATGCCCAACATTCAATTTTAATTCAGATATGTCAATGGCTTCTAGTGTTTTGTTTTGTTTTGTTGTTTTGTTTTGTTTTTGGTGGTACTGGGGTTCCTGGAAACCCTTCTACCTCCGGGCTACACTCCCAGACCTATTTTTATACTTTTTCTTTTTTTTGAAACAGGGTCTCTTATGTCAGCGTGGCTGTCTTCGAACCTGCGCCATCTCCTGTCTCCGCCTCCCAAGAGTGGGGATTACAAGCGTGCGCCACCACGCCCAGCTTCTAGTGGCTTTAAAACAACATAATTTAGCATTCTCAGACTTGTCAACATGTGGTCCTCAAAATTACAAGCCATATTTCAATTTTTCCAAAGATATAGAAAAAGCAGAAGCTAAACAAAGTGTGTGTGTATTTGAGTTCTATCCCTTAAAAGTCTCCTGAGCCCTACTTCCAAAAGCCCTGCTCTCTCAGACCCAGACACTCAAATAGTAGAAACCAAAGGGATCGGCAAAGACCACAGGGCATGAGCTGCAGAGGACCAGGCCTTGTTTTAAAACTTGGGCCCAAATTATCTCATTAAGTCTCCAACATCCCTGGAGTGCATCCATTCTAAAGATGGAAGAAACTGAGATACAGGGAAGAGCTGGCACAGGAAAGACCTGGGCTTGACCCCGGCCCAGAGGCTGATCTCTTAACTACTGCAGATATGCTGCTGCCTTGAATCATCTTGCTCACCCACCAGCAAATGCTCTAGACATGGGAATTAACAACCGAGCCTGAACCAAGACCACAAGATGTTTTAGGACCCTCTTTTCTCCCAATTGCTTGCCTCAAGACTAGCCCTGGCTGGTCAACCACTTTCAAGGTTCCATCAAAATGAGACATTTATAGGAAATGGATGGGCCACTGTTATCTTTCTTTTTTATTTACATTTCTGATAAGAGATATAATGTCCAGTGATAGGAAGGTAGAAAAAATATCTGACCATTCCGTCTCAGCTTGATCAGGGAACTGAAATCCCTTTAGCTTTTTCTTTTTTGCGGATGGATCTCCCCCAGGCACCCTCACTTCAAGAGCTGATATGCCGTAGGAGAAAGCATGATTGAAGAGCGTCTCCACATCATTTCTCAGCTTTCCTTGGCTTTTCCCAGAGAGAGCGCCTGGTAGGACGTGCAGAGGTGATTTTTCAAGTCTCCTGAGAGATTGCCTCTGTGAGTGACTCCTCTCCTCAAGGTCAGATTAGTCTTGGAAGTCTATTTGGTATCATGGAAGGAAAATTACTTTTAAGCATCTTAATGATTAGCACTAGTAAAAGAACTCCAGTCTCTTTTTAGAGTTATTATGAGAATTAATCAAATGCTCAACTCAGATAAGGAGAGACCGCACCGTGTAAAGAGCGATGAGCTGGTGTGTGAGCTTCAGGCTGGTCCTGCTTTGGCACTGAGGCTGGTAAATGCCACACTTCTGGCCTGAGCAGCATGACATTGCTAGGCCCGTGGCCCCCTGGATTTTGTCAGGTTCAATAAACCCCCTAAGTTAGCTGGTTGAGGTTGTACTTATCATGGGAAGAAGACAGTACGAAAATGTTAGAAATGAAATCTCCTCCCCATCTTCTGACCAATGTCTTGAAAAGAACACCTGAAAAAGAAACACCAGGCTGTGTGGTTAAAATAGCTCAGCAGAGACTTCCCAAACAAGTGACTTTGACATTGCCAGTTCCTCCTCACCTACCTTGATCTCTGTGTCAGACCAGCACCAACCAATGGCAAACCAAAGCCACCTGACCTTTCCCTCCTGGGATGTGGGGGTCAAGTAGAAGGATGGGTCTGAGCATCCTGCTGTCTTATTTCTTCTCAGCAGTGAAGGCATAGCCAAGGTCAAGGCTCTGAGGCTTCTTATTAAGGCAGTTGGCTGACACCCTATAGATCCCATTAAAATTCTCTCTCCTACCTGGGTGCTGGGTGTGGTGGTGCCCACCTGCAATCCCAGTACTTGAGAGGCTGAGAGAGGAGGTTCTCAGGTTCAAGGCCAGCCCAAGCAATTTTGCAAGACTCTCCACAACTTAGTGAGATCTTATTTCAAAACCAAAAATAAAAAGTAGCTTGGTGATAGACCAGCCCTGTGCCCTGGGTTCAATCCGCAGTACCAAAAATTTTTTAAAAAGAGTAAAAGTTTCAAGACAGTAATAACCCCTGACATCCACCATGTTCCCACATTCATGACTGAGAACATCCCGAGATGCAGCGTGAGCCTCGTGGCCTCCACTGCCTTTGCAGCCGCTGGCACATGCGCACAGCTTCCCAGCACCAACCTGTCCACTTGGGTAGTAACTGACATCGACCCAACGCTTCCTGAGCATGCGCTTGCCAGCAGGGCAGTGTGCTAGCACCTCTGCTGTATGGTCTTGTTTCCTCTCAATAGTGAAGGTTTTGATTTTGCAGGTACAGAAACCAGAGCCAAGAGGTCACCTAGCGAGAAGCCCCGCAGGTGACCAGACAGCCAAGACTGGCTCCAGTTGCCAGTCTTGGCATTATGGTTTAGATATGGTTTAGAAGACTTGGTCCCTGATACAGCAGTGCTCAGAGGATGGGCTCCTGGCAAGTGTCTGGGTCATGAGGTCATAGCTTCATCAGTGTCAATCCATTTGATGGATTAAAAGTCTGAATAAACTATTGGGACAATTGGGACGCCGCAGAGACTATAGGAGGTGGGGCCTGTGGGAGGGAGGGAGTCCTTGGGGGCGTGTCCTGGGTGACTGTATCTTGCCCCTGGCCAGGTCCTCTCTGTCCTCTCTGTCTGCTTCCTGGCTGTCATAAGCTGAGTAGTTTCCCCCACTATTTCCTTCCGCCATGACGTCTCTGCCTCTGATCTGAGTAACTATGACCTGAAACCTCCAACAGATAAATCTCTCCTCCTTTAAAGTTGTATCAGGTGTATTTTTACTCTGGAGGCAAAGCTGACTGACACAACGGTCCAGTTCAAGTCCAAATAAATTTAAGATCTGAGGTCGATGTAGACCATCACCATTGTGCTACGTAAATCGTCCACAAAGGATCCACACCAAGGCTGAGGTTGTTCTAGAAAACATGCCTGTGCATTCACTGCCTGCAGCCCGAGGCTCCTCTGTGTCTTGGTCAACAATCTCACTGCTATATCTCAGGAAACCTGACCATACAACTTAGGGGAATGAAGACTTATTTGCTCACAGTTTCCTTGGAGATCTCAGAGTTCAGTCCCTGGGAGGCGGGGGCCTCTGGATCTCAGGTCATGGAGTGAGGAAACAGAGGGGAGAGCACCTGGCCTGGGGCTCCTCACATCAGGGAGGCAAATGGCAGAAAGAGCAAGCAATGGGATCAGAGACCACCTGTAACCCACAAACGCCACACCTTCTCCAGCCACAAGCTACCAGCCTAGGTTACCACCCAGATGAACCCACCACAATGGGTCTAGCTACTGATGATTGCTACTGTGTTGCCAGGGAGGCTAGGGGGACTTTTTTTTTTTTTTTGGTGGTACTGGGGATAGAACCCAGGGGCCTTCTACCTCCAGACTACCCTCCCAGACCTATTTTATATTTTATTTTGGAAGCAGGGTCTCTTAAGCCAGCAACTGAGGCTGGCTTTGAACCAGCACGATCCTCCTGTCTCTGCCTCCCAAGCACGGGGATTACAAGCATGCACCACCATGCGCATTTCTTAATCCAAACCTTCACAACTTCCCTTGAAGCAGAAAGACCTGGTTCTTGACATGACTATAGTGATGAACAAGAGACAAACTTTGGGAAGAGAAGGAACGTATTAGATGTGATACTCAATAACATGTTCAACAGCTAGTGTTATAAAAGAAACAAAGTGGACTTGGGGACGGGTGTTATTTCATACCAAGTGATCAAGGAAATCATCTTTCCTGAGGGGACTGAGCACGGACTGAGGAAGCGAGGGACAGAGCCACGCAGGAAGCCCAGATCGCAGCACTCCAGACAGTGGGAACAGTGACTGCACAGCCTCTGAGCAGGAGTGTGCCTGGAGGAACATCGGGGAAAGGTGGCTGGGGTGGGGAGGGGAGGCAGTGGGTCCTGATGACCACCCAGACATAACCCAGGCAGCAGCTGTGATCTTTGGGGCCTGGGAAAAACAAGAAGCATTGCCAGCCTTCCAGGAGGCAATAATCCCATTGGCGATGGTCTCAGGCAACATTCTCACTGTTTAATCCAAAAGACCTGACCACACAACTTAGAAGAAGGGGGATTTATTTGCTCAGTTTCCTTGGAGATTTCGGGTTCAGTCCATGTGAAGCCAGGGCCTGCAGATCTCAGGGCGGTGGTGGTAAGGGAGAGATGGATAGTGAAAGGCTTTGCTCTCACATCCTAGAGGCCAGAGCAGAGAGTGGGGAATGCACAGAGCTCTACTTCTCACATCATGGAGGCCAGAAGCAAGAGAATGAGCAGGAGGAGGAGGAAAGATCTATAATCCCTAAGGCCACAGCCCAGGGACCCCTCCTTAGCAATCAAGCCCCTCTTCCAACATTGCTACCTTGATTCCATGAGGAGTGAGAGAACCTTCTAAACCCAAACTATTTCCTTGACACTACATACAAAAACCTAGAGGGATTTCTCGGGGAACAAGAGAGAATGAGTGTAAATGAGCTGTGAGGGGCAGGCAGAGGGTCAGGGAAGACCCCATGGCCTGTGAGCACTAGAGATTATATAAGAATATGTATAAGTGCAAATGCTTCTTGCCTTCAAGGATGGGAGGATTCAAGTAAGTTCCTTATTTGATAAAAAGAAGAAAGGTTTGTTTAGCACATGGTGTAGCACCTAGCAGGTAGAAGATACTCAACAAACACTAGTTGCACAGACAATACATTAATAAATAGAGAAGTAGTGGGAAGTAAAACTGAAAGCCTAATTGAAGTCATATCTTAAGGAGAGTTTAATATCACCCTACAGCATCTTCCAGAGAATTAGGACATTTCTGTTCACTTTGACCTTAAAAACAATCATTAATATATTATGCAAATTGTAATCTTATTTTTCATAATCTATCATTTTGGATACTGTGCTAAGGCTAAAAAGATAACCATCACAGGAGTTTAGATTTTTCCTTTCATTGGCTTTGACCCACCTGTCATTAATAAGACTGGTCTATAATAATACAACTTGTGAGCAAGTTGTATTTTTCCGCAAAAAAGTAGGAAGCCTGACAAGGCTCAGATCTTGTAAAAGAGAAACTCAAAAATTCATAGCTAATTGCTTCCATAATCTCATATACTTGTTAATGCTAGGGAGGCATGCCAATGTATGTGTGTGTGTGTGAGCGTGCGAGCACGTGCGTGCGTGCGTGTGTGTTACTGGGGATTGAACCCAGGGATTCCAAACTACACCCCCAGCTCTGTTTTTTATTCTTTATTTTGAAACAGAGTCTCGCCAGGTTGTGGAGGGCCTCACTAAGTAGCTGCAGATGGCTTCGAACCTGCAATCTTCCTGTCTCAGCCTCCCAAGTACTGAGAAGACAAGCATGTACCATCTGACAGGCCAGCATAGATTTAAAGTGCTGATAGACCTGGATTTTGGAAAGTGTCTCTAGCATTTTAGTACAATCCTATTGTACCAGAACACTTGAAAAAGACTGGTAAATTACATTACACTAGATGGGGAAATTTTGTTTTTGTTGTTGTGGAAAAAATCTCAAGGTAGGTGAGCTGTTCTGAAATTCCCTTCAAGAACCAAAGTGACATGTGAAGTTCAGAAATGGACCATCCACATACAACTGTCAGGAGAATCCATTTTGATGTAAAATTGCAATTTGGACTGAAGACCAATATCTTGCATGCCATATTAAATAAAACATCACATAAAGCTCAGAAGCCGTAGGAGAGATAGGAAGAAAAAGTCTGAGAAAATTTAGAGTCACAGATGCCAGTTAAACCCAAGACAGAAGCAAACTTCCCAGGATACTGTATTATAGCCTATTGCTTCTAAAAATGCATGCATAAACAAGTGATATTAAGCCACCAAAGGGCTAGGAACTATTATAGGAAAAAGTGATTTGTTTATTTGATCATCTGAACTCTAACAGCAGTATCTGCATGAAAAGAGACACTTCACAATCAACATCACTTGGCACGGTTGCTGAACTTATTAAAAATTTCTTAAAAATCAACTACTTCTTTTGTCAATTTCTTGAGAGAATAAAGGCCAGGCTGTAGAATTTCAAGCTTGTGCGGTAGAATGATAAAGCCGACTGCATTCGTTAGCTTTCTGTTGCTCTAACAAAATTCCCGAGACAATAAACTTATAGAGAGGACAGGTTTATTGCCTTGCCATTTTGGAGGTTTTAATCTATGTCGACTGGCGACATTGTTTAGGGCTATACTGAGGTGGAAATCTCAGTACAAGCATGTGCATACGGCAAACTGTTCACCTTGTAGCCAAGACACCAAGGAGAGAAAGGAGGAAAGTCTAGTGCTGCTAATCCTCTTTGAGGGCACAATCTCAGTGACCTAAAACCTCCCATCAGGCCTCATTTTCTAGAATTTTCTACCACTTCCTAATAGCACCAAGCTGAGGACTTTTAATGCATAGGCCTTTGTGGGATCTTTCAGATCCATACAACAGCAGCAGCCCAAAGAGAAAAAGGCAGGGAGGGCAGAACATGGCCTTTTACCTCCCACCAAATCCACGGGCCTCTTGGGTCCAAGAGTTTTCCTCAGCCCGAGCCCACTGGATGGTAGCCGTGCAAACACACAGTCCAACTGCCCTGGAGAGAGGTCAGATAGAGTGAGCACAGAAGCTCATACCTCTTCATTTCTGGAACACCCCTTTTCAAACAGCTGCTCAGGTAGGCAATTCCTGCATTCTCTTCTGTCACTGTCCACTGCCTCCACCAATGGCCAGAGGATACCTGGAAGTGAAGGTTCCACTGCTGAAAGAAAGCTTGGGTTGCCTGGGAAAGATTAAGCAGGCTCTATTTTCAAAAAAGCGCATAAAAGGCCAATAAATGGGTGCCTCCCTGTACCTCCTCTGGGGCAATGACTCAAGTCTCAGATCAGGAGAGTCAAGTTTGATGGATTTTCAGGATATTAGAGCATGGGCTTCTGTGATTGATCTCCAGAACCACGCATCATTTGGGATGGAAATGGGCATATTTCCTGTGCTCTGATGAGGACTTTATCTTCTCAAGTCCAGGAGGAGGAAGAAAAGCTTGACTGATCTTTCTGATGACAGCATTATTAAAACTTTCTATCTCCCACCATTCCATTTCTCTCATAGTCTGGTGACCTTTTTTATTGGATGGTGAAGAGGGGGGTCGTTGCCTTAAAGTTATGATCCATTGCCTTGATTTAGTATTCTATTTACTCAAAAACATATCTATTGCCCAGAACCTCTGGCAATATGTTGGAAATACAGATGGGAAAAATATGACTCTTATCAGCCTAAGTGCTCAGTTTAAAAAATAGCCCAAAGCATATCTAGCAGAAAATATCAGACATCATATGCAATATGTTGTATCCTAGGCAAGAAAAAAAAAAGGTCAAGACAGGGGGAAGGTGGCCAGGAATGGGCTTTTTGTATTTACCAAGGACATAGGTAAAGTCCAAGTACTGAAGCTATCTAATTGAAGGCAAGTATTTACCCCATGTGGGTAAATTTTCATTTCCTAATTCTTTTCTCCTTGATGTAATTGTGCTATTTGCATATGGGCTTTGATGAATTATAATAATGTCTCTGAATGGTACAAGAATGCTTGCAACATATATTTATAGAAGGCTAATTTATTCATTGTATACTCTCCAGGGAAGAGGGCTTGACTGATGATGTGGAAATCTGCACATGAGAACAAGTTGCTTTCTTTTTTTCCCTTCTGATGGAAAATAAACAAGCCTTTCTACAGTGACCTATGGAGTCAGAAGTTCCCGGTGGCAAAATGCAACCTGAAAAGCCCAGGTCTTCACAAGAATGTCTTCTGTGGAATCAAAACCTTGAAAGTGTGTGATTTTCTAGCCAGTTTAGTTGAACTCCTGGTGACCTCGGGAAGGAAGGAGGTGGATAGAGGTCATCATAAGATCCAAGTGTAAAGACACTGTGATCTTAGGGGCGGCAATGAGGAAATGAAACCAAAGAATCAGAACTCCTGGAGATTGTCAAACCTCTGCCTAACACCAGCTCTGACAAGCAGGTCTCAAGTTCTTAAATGCCTGTGGTGGGAGGTGCTGTGAAAACAGAACTCTGTGGCTTTTATCCTCACCTTCTTGGTGATTAGAGTTAGAGAGATAAGCTTAGTGGGGTTTTCATCAGAGTTTCCTTTTCTTTTAAGTTGAGATTTGGCAAAGAACTAGGGAAGGGCTTTTTCCAAGACCCTTCTAATCCTAGAAGACCTATATTTACCACTTTTTTTTTATTTGTTTTTAATTGGATGGCCAACTATCCAGATCATGTTAGGATCTAAGAAGCAGATACTAGTCAAAAAAAAAAAAAAAAAGGACATTTCTGGCAAGATGAGAACTATCCTAGATTTAAGGCTCGTTCATGAGCCAAATTAAAACAAAAAAGAAAAAGGAAAAGAAAAGAAAGAAGAAATAAGAAGTTGGTTCTAAATACCAGGAGTTCTAAACCTGATGGTATGAGGGGGGAAAAAAGATGAGATGGAAACTAATCCTCATCCAGCGTATATAGCATTTCGAATACTGGGACATCAGCACTGGTTTGGTATGTTGAGTTGGGACTCAGTATCTGGATATGAAGGCTTTCTTATGGACTTTCCTCTAAAGGTAAGGATAAGGTCTGAGATCAGAGGCCGTTCTAGCTTTTCCACCCAAGCTTTAGGTAAGACTAAGGCAGACACGTCCTTCAGAAGAAAAGGAGATGCACATCAGGAGCTCTTTTCAGAGTAGCTGCATGAGAAGTGCTGTACTGAGAGACTGAGTTCAACACCCTCCTTTGAACCAGGGCTGGTCCTGTGATGGCTTAATCAACAGAGGACATGGAAGTGACACTTGGCCATTTTGGGGACTCACTTTTAAGATTGGCAGTCACAGATAAGACTCCTTGGAACGTATGCGCTTGAGGGCCGCGGAGCTGCCAAGTGAAGAGTCTAGTCGTCATGCTAGAGAGAGTATGTGGAGAGACCTCAGAGAAAGGCCTTGGAAGAGGGGGCAATCCCAGGCATCTCTAAATCCCAGTCGGCCTCCAGACCCCAGCACATTTTAATGTCCTCATCTGAGAGACCCAAGGAGGATAAGCAAAGGAGCTTCCAGGCTAAACCCAATGAAACCACTATGAGATGTAATAGAATGGTTACTGTTTTGTTTTGCTTTGTTTTTTTTTTTTTTTTTTGTGTGTGTGTGTGTGTGTGTGTTGTAGTGGGGATTGAACCCAGGGATATTCTACCTCTGACCTACACCCCCATTCTTTTTTAATTTTTTGTTTTGAAACAGGGCCTTATTGGGTTGCTGAGAGTCTTGCTATATTGTTGAGGCTGGTCTTGGACCTGGGATCCTTCTGTCTCAGCCTCCCAAGTAGTGGGATTATAGGCGTGCATCACCACACCCGGCTCTGGTTGCTGTTTTAAGCCACTAAATTGGGAGGAGATAATTTATTCCACAATAATGGATAACTAAAATAAAAGGGCACCTGAATTGTTATTGTTTTATCATTCATTCATTTATTTTTCCATTTGACAAATACTTTCTGAACACTCAGCTAGTTGCTGGAAATCATCTTGAGCATGACATGTCTGGCTTTCTTCCTTGGACCCTCCAGCTCAGCATCAGATAGCCAAGGTCTTTAAACTAGCAATTACAACCACATGGGTATCATATAAGGTCAGGGTCAAGATGCTATAGTAAGAGTACAAAATATCTAGCACCAGTTAAAATGACAATGTCTGGCATCCAATAAAAAGCTAGCATGCATGTAAAAAACCAGAAAGAAACAACCTCCAATGAGGAGCAAGGTCAACAATAGAAATAGACTCAGAAATGACACAAATGATAGCATTAAAAGGCAAGGGCATTTATAATTCTATTGTATGACAAGAAGAACCATTAGGTGTAGAAAGAAAAGATCTAAATGAGGTTCTAGAGATGCAAATTACAATGAGATGGAAAATAAAAACTGGTTAGTATTAACAGCAAATTAAATGATGCAAAAGAAAAGATTAGTGAAACTGAAGACAGAGCAATCGAAAATACCCAAAATAAAGCGTAGAGGGAAAAAAGACTTAAAAGCAAAACAGCTCAAAAAACTGTGGAGGACAAACTTAAATCCTGGGTTAAAGGAAAATGCAGATGAGATATTTGGAACATAATAGTCAATTTATCCCCAAATGTTGTAAAAACTACAATTCACAGATTCAAGAAGCTCAGGAAACCTCAAGCTCAAGCTTGATGTGTGTGTGTGTGTGTGTGTGTGTGTGTGTGTGTCTCATGTGATACACACACACACACACACACACACACACACACACACACACACACATATATATATTTTGGTGGTACTGGGGTTCCTGGAAGCCCTTCTACCTCTGGGATATACTCCTAGACCTATTTTTACATTTTTTAAATTTGGAAACAGGGTCTCCTAAGCCAGTACACGCGGCTGGCTTCGAACCTGCGCAATCCTCCTGTCTCTGCATTCCAAGTGGGGGGATTACAAGCGTGCGCCACCACGCCCGGCTCATGTGATAGATATTATATAGCACAATCATATATATACTGATATAGCATTATCAGATTATTTAAAACAGTTATTAAAAATTTTAAAACCAACCAAGGGGAAAATACCTATGCACAGATGAGCAAATATAAGAATGACAGCAAACTGCACATCAGAAGTAGAGCAAGTCAGAAGACAGTGGACGAATATCTTTGATGTCAGACGGCTGGTCATAGGGAGTCTCTCACACTAAGAATTCTATAGGCAACAAAAATTCCATAAAAAATAAAGTTGAGAAGATAAGTCAGCTTTTTATCTCACATTTCTGGCTCCATAATCATCACTTATTATCTAGAGTAGACAAGAGCATTGAAACAATTATGATTATATTTTAAAAACCATAGAGAAATGCAAAATACCTAGACCAGCCGAAACAGCTTAGAACAAGAAGTTCAAGTTGGAGTTGTACATTCAGGGATTCCAAAACTTATTATAGAGTCACAATCATCACAATAGTGCGGTGCTGCTCTCAGATAGACATAGAGGTCAATGTAATAGATGAGTGTCTACTGATAGATTTAATTCTGACAGAGATGTCAAGGAAATAAAAAGGCAAACATAAAATTTTTAAACAAATGGTATTTAAATAGCTGAATAGTAATGTAGAGAAAATGATTTCAACCTGTATCTCATATCATATATAAATTGTGTTCATAATGGATTATAGGTCTATGTATAAATGCTAAAACTATAAAACTTTTAGAAGTAAAAACAAAAAGAGTCCAAGTGACTTTGGATTTTAAAAAGTATTCTTAAGCAGAATACAAAAAAAGAAATAAAATCAATAAATTAGGCTTTATTGAATCTAAAGTTTCCTTAAAATACACTATTATAAAAACAAAAATAAAAGTCACAGCACGAAAGAGAGTATTGGTAAAATATATCGTAAATAGGACTTGAATATTAATAAAAAATTATTAGAACACAAGAATAAGTAGAAAAACATTTTATCGGATTCCTGAATGGGAAATAAGCTCAGGAAAAGGTGTTCAACATCACCAGTCATTAGGGGAATACAAAGTAAAGGCATACGGATACACAAGTATATAACAAATGAAATTATTAAACCATAAAACTTGACCATGGCAAGTGTTGATCAAAATGTGGAGCAATTAGAATGCTCCCATGCTACTCTTGAGCATGCAAAACAGCCCATGAAGAGCAATACAGCAGTCTCTTTAAAATTTAAACAAAAATCTTCTCCCATTCTGTTGGCTCTCAAATGAGGTTCTTGACAATTTCCTTTGCTGAACAGAAGCTCTTCAGTTTCATGCAATCCCATGTATTGATTCGCCTTTTAGTTTGCTGTGCCTTCCCCTCTGATAGAAAACTAATATCTAGAATATACAGAGAACTCAAGAAACTCAACACTAAGAAAATAAATCATCCAATCAAAAAATGGGCAAGCGAACTAAATAGACACTTCACGAAAGAAGAAATTCAAATGGCCAATAAATGCATGAAAAAATGCTCAACATCATTGGCAATCAGAGGGATGCAAATCAAAACTACCCTGAGATTTCACCTAACTCCAACTAGAATGGCAACCATTCAAAACACAAACAACAACAAATGCTGGCGAGGGTGCAAAGAACTGGGAACTCTAAAACATTGATGGTGGGATTGCGAATTCGTGCAACCACTCTAGAAAACAGTATGGAGAATCCTCAGAAGAATGGGAACAAATCTACCATTTGATTCAGCAATACCATTTCTGGGTACCTACCCAAAAGAAAGGAAACCAAACTACCAAACTAATGCATGTGTATCTATGTTCATAGCTACACAATTCACTATTGCCAAACTATGGATTCAGCCAAGATGTCCATCAACAGATGAATGGATTACAAAACTGTGGGATATGTACACAATGGAATTTTACTCAGCGATAAAAAAATACAATTGCAGTATGTACAGGGAAATGGATGGATCTTGAGGACATTATGCTAAGTGAGATTAGTCAGTCACAAAAAATAAGGTTTTGGATACTTTCCCTAATATGTGAAAGCTAGGGTGAAAGGGGTCATAGGAGGAACTCCAGGTAAAATAGGAGATCCTATAGAGGAGCAAATAAGGCAACCTAACTGTGGGGATGGGAGGGGGGAAGAAAGAAACTCTTTAAAGTGCATGATGTACTTATTTATATTGAAGTCAACCACTAAACCAAGCAAGGGAGGGAGGGATGGGGGGGGAGTGAGGTGGGGATTGGGTGGGGGCTGGCTGGGTGCTGGCTGGGTGATGTGTGCATTTATGTCTACACAAGTTTTTTACCCCATTATGATGTATAAATACAATGCACTAATAAACTATATTAAAATAAATAAAATAACATTTAAACATATGGTTGTCGTGTATTTAAACATGTGATTTCACTTTTAGGTGTTTACCCAAGAGAAATGGGAGTGTGTATCTACATAAAGACCTCTAAATAAATGTTTGTGGCAACTTTATTTGTAATAGGCAAAAACTGAAAATAAATCAAATGATAGAGTCAGACATGGTATGCACACCTGTAGTCCCAGCTGCTTGGAGGCTGAGACAGGAAGATCCCTTAAGCCCAAGAGTTTGAGGCCACACTGGACAATATAGAGAAACCATATCAAAAACTACAACAACAAGAAACAGACAACAAACCAAATGTCCACTAAATCATCTATACAACGGAGGACTACCAGTAATTAAAATGAATTTATTGTGGATACTCACAAAAACATGGATGAATCTCAAAACAGCTTTCCCTAGCAAAAAGTAAACAAGAGTGCATATTCCACACATATAAAATTCTAGAAAATACACAATTTGGTACAATGCACAAATTGATACAAATTGCTATCAGCGTTTTAGAGGGCAATTAAAATATTAAAGCGTACCAACCTTTACCTTGGCAACTTGCTGCCCAAGAATTTATCTTATAATTATTCATAGAAGTTAGTGTATCATAAATAAAATTTTAAAATGGGCCCGAGATTTGAAGGAATGACAGAAAAGGGACATATACAAATGACAAAATAAGTAAAATAAAGGCATGAAAAGATGCTTAATATCACTAGTCACTATAGAAATGCAAGTCAAAATCACGCCAAAAACCCACTTCACACCCATTAGGATGGCGATGGGGATTAGTTAAAAAAAATCAACAAAGCACCCCAAACCAGCGTTAGTAAAAGATACAGAGAAATTGAAACCCTTGTGTATTGTTGGTGGGAAAGTAGACCCATGTGCTTGTTTTGGAAACAGTTTGGAAGTTCCAGAAAAAAAAATTAAATATAGGATTATCAGTTGACTCAGCTATTCCAGTTCTGGGTGTAAGTCAAACCTTGAAAGTAGGAACTCACAAGGTATTTGCACATCCATGTCTAGAGCAGTATATTCGCAACAGCCAAAAGGTTGAAACAAGTGTCCTTTGACAGGTGAATGAATAAAGAAAAGGTGATGTACGCATAGGGTGGGATGTTATTCAGTCTTAAAAAGGAAGGAAAGTCTGATACCTGCTACAGCATGGGGGAACCTTGAGGACATTATGCTGAGGGAATTAAGCCGGTCACAAAAAGACAAATGGCATGTGATGTCACCTACATGAGGTGCCTCTCAGAGTCAAATTCATAGAGACAGAAAGTAGAAGCATAGCTGCCGGAAGCTGAGGAAAAGGGAGAAAATGAGGAGTTATCCTTCAAGGGATGTTTTGCAAAATAAAGGGTTCTGGCCGTGGAAGGCCATTGTGATTAACACAACAATGTGGACATATTTAATACCATTAAACCACACGTTTAAAAACGATTAAAGTGATCAATATATGTATATTTTATCATGATTAAGAAGAAAAATGTATTTGTATGAGATATTCTCCGCCATGTTATGTGCCACGGAGTGGTGGGCGGGGGGCAAGAAACAACCTACGTACCTGTGACTTGAGATTGTTACATAAATTACAGCATGGTTAAAAAAAATTGTAGCCGTTAAGATAATTAGATGGTTGTCTAGGCAGTGAAAGGAAATGGTCTTCAAAGCATACCTGTAAAACGAAAATAAGCACGAGGCAGAGGGGTGTGCTCTCTCGACTGTGTAAAGGAACAGGGAGAAGGCAGGGTTGATCCACGCACCTCCCGATGTCCACCTCCTTGCGTGTGCTTGGAGTATTTCCAGAGGGAAACATAAAGAATTGGCATCCACAGTTGCCTCTGGGAAGGGTGAGAGAGACATCTTTATATTCTCTGAATTTGTACCATAAGGATGTGTAACGTTTTAATTTAAAAATGTTAATTAAAAAACCCCACCGGTCACCTGTACACTAGAACATTTCATACCTTTACAGCTTCAGGGGAACTTCACTCTCACGCGTAGCTGCTCTCTTCTTCCTCAGCCTGCTCTCCAAACAACACAATCCTCCTCAAAAGATTCCACGCCAGCAGGCTCCATCCTCCAAAGACCCCTTTTCCCTTCTCCCTCTTGCTGGTGAACCTCCTGAGAAGGCCGGCTGTCTCCACCGCCGCGCTGCCAGCTCCCTCAGCCTCCCGCAGCCTGGCTCCTGCCCTCCGGCTTTCCTGATTGCCGACACTCCAAGCCCTGGGCACTGCTGCCGTCCTGCCGAGCCCCAGAGCGCACTTGGTGCTGCTCCCCCTGGGCTTCCTGGCTGCTCTTGGTAACACTGGCCATCTCCGCATGCCCGAATTCTACTGTCCTCCCTCCCTGGGCTGTGGGCACCAGGAATCTAAGAGCCAGTTGGGTTGTTTGTTTGGTGCTGGGAATTGAACCCAGGGGTATGTTTACCTCTGAGTTACACCCCCAGACCTTTTTATTTTTATTTTGAAACAGGTTCTCACTACGTTGCTAAGAGGCTGGTCTTTAACCTGCGATCCTCCTGTCTCAGCCTCTCCAGTACAGGGATTACAGGCATACACCAGCACACTGGGGCCTGATTAGGTGAGAGAGAGAGAGAGAGAGAGAGAGAGAGAGAGAGAGAGAGAGAGAGAGAGAGAGAGAGAGAGAGAGGCTGAGACCCCAGCTTCATTTTTTCTTTTTTATTTGCAGTACTGGGGATGGAACCAGGGGCATTCTACCTCCAAGCTACACCCCAAGTCCTATTTTTTAGTCTTTATATTTTTTGAAACAGGGTCTCACTGAGTTGCAAATGGCCTCGCTAAGTAGCTGAGGCTGTGCGTGGGCTGTGAACCCTGATCCTTTGGTCTCTGCCTCTCGAATTCTTCTGGGATTACTAGCGTGGGCCACCACGCCTGGCCACTCCCAGTTCCATTTTAATTTTTGAAACAGGGTCTCACTAAGTTGTGGAGGGCCTCACTAAGTTGCTGAAGCTGGCCTCAAATCTGCAAGCCTTCTCTCTCAGCCCCCCAAGTGCTGGGATTACAAGTGTGAACTACCACACCCAGCCCTGGTTGGGGTTTGGTTATCACAACCATATCCTTTGTGCCACACAATACCTGGCACATATCCAGTGCTCAGTAAATATTTGCTGAATGAACTAAATCTTCCTCCTATGCATCCACCTACTCCTCCGTCTCCACCTCAGCTTCCTCTCTCTCCTATGTCTGCGATGTCTCCTAACTGTGGTGTCCTCCGATGTCTGTGCTTTGCCATCTGCTGTTCTCCCGCTAAGCACCCCTGTGCACCTTTCTCTTGCACAGGTACCACACACTGGAAGGAGAATCCAACATGGTTGCTCCTCCGACTCCCATTTGCAGGGCTTCATAGGGTCCATTCCACAGGTCACTTACCCTCAGTTTACAGTCAAGAGCTTATCGCCTTGTCTGCGCCCCCCCCCCCCATGAGCTTGTCCACTTTGCAGGAATCCAGTCTGCGAATCCACCTGTTCCTGTAGGCAGTCCACGTGCCCGACCCCTCCCCACCCATTGCCCCACCGCTGCCTCCCAGGGGCAAGCTCCCTCTCACATCCAGGCCCTGCCACAGCCCTCCTGCGGGCCTGTCTCCTCTCTCTGCCCACCCACACTCCTTCACGTTCAACACTTAGGCGCGCCTTCCCAGTCACGAATGAAAACGAAGCTATGCGCTTCGAAATGGCTAGCTTTACGTTCACTGCATTTCACTTCAAATTTAAAAAGTCAATTCCTTGAACAGGTGGTAATATCTTAGAGGCTCCTTTGCTGATTAATGAGTTAAATAAAATCTGGAACATGTGTTCATTAAAAAAAAATTAAGCTACTTTACCCTCATGTAACCTGCTTAAATACTATAAATTGTTCCCAAGACACTCGTGAAAAGTCCGTATTCCTCAGCTTGGTGTTGCACATCCTGGGATGGCCATATGAATTTTCTGCAGTCATGGAAATGGCGCATTAGGACCCCAGCCAATGGGGTAGCCACGAGGCGCGTGTGGCTAGCCGAGGAACCGAATGCTTTATTCAGTCTTGATGAATTAGACTTAAATTGCCACATGGGGAAACTGACCCCATATCTAGAAAACAAATCTAATGGATACTGGATTTTCTTTCCAACCATATTCCCCACTTGTTCCTACATGAAACTTTTCAATTTCGGCTGTTCTTTCTCTCCTCTCTCTTCTCTCTGTCTTTCTCTCCCTCTACCCCTCCCTCCCTGGCACAGGGGATCAAACATCAAACCCAGGGGCCGTTAACCTCCAGTGTATGCCCAAATCCCTTTACATTTTGTTTTTATTTCAAAACAGGGTCTTGCTAAGTTGCTGAGGCTGTTCTTGAACCTGTGATCCTCCTGTCCCAGCTCCCCAAGCACTGGGATGACAGGCGTGAGCCACCATGCACAGCATTTTTCCTTTTTCAAATGGGTAATGCCACAGAAGGTGTTCATCCCATGCTTATCCCCTTCCTCGCTCTGCCCTACTTGTGGCAGCCTACCCATAGCTCCATATCCATGCCCTCATCCACCATCTTCTAGAAGCTTCACATTAGTGCTTCCGCCCTCGTTCAATACCCAGTAGACTTCATCTGTGGTGCTCACTCAGGTGCTCCGCTGAACTCTGCTCTGAAGAAATGCTCTTCTGGGACCCCATCTCTAAATTGAGCTTTTGATCATGAAAACTTTGCATTCTCTTTCCTCTACCTCCAGCTCCTCCAGTACCCCTAATCAGAGCGCAGATACAGCACAACAGCAAAGTGGACAGAGGGCGACTTGGGATGATGTGCTCACCTCCCCACACACAGCGACCACCCCAACATACAACCGAGTTACCAGTGTTACGATGGGAAGACTTCCCTTTGGTAGATCTTCTCTATCAAAGAGGGAAAATATTTAACAGTGCTACATGTGGTCTTCCCATTTCCACTGAGTGGAGATTTCCTTCTCAGTTTAATTCTCCAACATGGTTTAGCTTGTAGCACTGATCGTGGCATTGGGCAGTGGTAGACCCACGTTATTTAGAGACAAAGGACAAATAATCAGACCTTCACAAAACACTACAACCAGGAATATATTATAATTTTCTACTGGTAGGGATAGAAAGGGAAAGGAGCCAGGCATGGTCAAGCACGCCTGTAATCCCAGTACACAGAGGGCTGAGATAGGAGGATCACAGGTTTAAGCACAGCCTCAGCAACACAGGGAGACCCTCAGAAACCTAGCAAGGACTTGTTTTCAAACAAAAAATAAAAGGCTAGGAGTATAGCTTGGAGGTAGACTGGCCATGAGTTCAATTCCTAATACCACAAGAGGAAGAAGAAGAAGCAGGAGTAGGAGGAGGAGGAGGGAGAGGGAGAGGGAGAAGGATGGAGGAGGGGAGAAGGGGAGGGAAGAAGGAAGAGAGAAAGAAATAGAGAAGTAGAAGGAAGGAAAAAAGAAAAAGAGAAAAAAGGAAGAAAGGAGGGAGGAGGGAGGAGGAGGGAGAGGAGGGAAAAGAAGTATTAAGAATAGTAGTTGTACTAAATATCATAATTGGTTAGGCTAAAATATATATAGTTTTTCCTCCACACTGCAGCTTCAGCTCTTGTCAATTAATTTGTTGGTCTGTCTTTAATAAAGCCTCTGGAGAAAGAACATTTCTACTTGTTATACAGATAAGTATCTGAACTGGGCAGACCCTGCCTGACTTTGCACTCAAAATTATAGTGCCCAGAGCAGATAAACTCCGGGAAGCAGTCAATTCCCCTGCAGAACTGTGTCTTAACAAAGCTTATTTCTCTCTGGATAAGTGTAATTCAAAGGCTTAGAAGCGAGTGGCCCCAGAAGATACTGGATCATTCCTGTGGTTAGAGAACTATGCAGCAGGCATAGCAATCCCACCTTGTACAACTAGAATGGAGATTAGAGAAAATCCCCGCAACTGCTTGGCACAAGGTAAAAGCTTAATCAGTGGTTGAGATGAAGCTGCCAGTGAAGATAATGAGGGCTAGGCCAAAGAGCACGAAGGCCTCTGCGGCCAGTGATCCTGGAGACTTGGGCCAGCTGCCTTGGCTTGGAGGGGGGGGGGTCTTGCCAGGCCAGCTGGAGGCAAGGGACACTCTATAGAAATGAATGCCCAGAAAGAGGGAAGGTCTTGCCCCACCTCCCACTCAGGGCCTGTGGATGGAAATCCAGAGGTCGGATTAAGCTTACGATGCAATGATATCCATATGAGTAAATGGAGAACCCAATTTAAAGAAGTGCCCAAAATACTTGGGAGGCTGAGACAGGAGGATCACAGGCTCTAGGTCAGCCTCGGGAACTTAGTGAGGTCCCTTGGCAACTTAGCGAGACCCTGTTTTAAAAATAAAAAATAATATAGGGCTGGGTGTATAACTCAGAGATAGAATGCCCTTTGAGTTCCAGTACTAAAACTTTAAAAGCAGGAAGAAAAGAAAAGAAATACAGAAGAAACTTAAGAATCCTGGAAGATATTGTGAGACTTCAGGCTTGGCTCCTGCTTTAGACACGCACATGCACACGTGTACGCATGGATGATCATTCCTTTTCTCTTCCATAAATAAATATAAAAATACATTTCCCCAAACTCGTTTTTTATTTTTAAAGAGGGCGGTACAACAGAAAAGAGAACCTCAAAAGAAGAGAGGCAATAAGAATGTGGTAGTGACCTAAAATAAGTCTGAGAGGAAGAAAGCCACGCACCGGCCAAACAGACCAGGTAGGCCTTCCCATTCAAACAACAACAGGAAGCACCACAGGGCCCATGACCCTGCCTCCTCCTCTGTTACGTGGGAAAGACACCAGGCCTTGCACCAAGGACTCCACTTAATGCTGCCAACCTCCCTGGGAGGCAAGGACTACTGTAGTCCTTGTCTTCCAGATGAGGCAAACCTACCCCAGGAGTTGAACCATTTGCTTGAGTCCACAGCTGCCAAGTGGCCAGGCCAGGACTCAAGCCCTGCTTATCACCCTCTGCTGTGCTGTGCTGAGCTGAGGGAGGCTCTCGGAGGCTGTCCTTACACTAGCCAAGTCCTCCGCACCACCCTGCATGGAAAGGCTGCCCCGCTCATGCACTGTGTCCTGGAGGTCCTCTCTGGGCTGCTGACCCAGTGTGGGTTGAACGTGGAGTGGGGGAAGAAGTCCTGCTTCAGTTTCTTTGCTGCTGGAGATGCTGATGCTGCCAACCCAGTTTATAATTTCCTGTGCCCTCTGCACTTGGTAAATATGATATTTTCTGTGTTCTGTTTCCTCTGGGAAAGTTTTTCAGCAACTCTAGCCTCCAATCCCCCCATTGCCCTGCTCATTTCTCCCCAATAATTCAATATGGGGACACACTGGCCACATCCCATGCTGACTCAGCATGACCTTCCAGAAACCATCATGACTGTCCCTGACCTGCCAGTAGCATCAAGGAAGACCTGTGGAATTATATTAACACTGCCCAATAGACAGCTACCTGCCACCAAACACTGGTGGTGCATTCTAGACTGACTTGAGATGTGCCGCAAGTAAAATATCTCACTAGTAGTTTGTTAATTCCATGCTGAAACAATAATACTTGAAAGTATTAGCTTACATACAATATGCCTTTAAATGGTTTCACATATTGCTTTTTACTTTTCCCACATAGTTATGAAAAAATGACAATTGCACATGTTATTTATATTAATTTGTGATGAGATGGCTTTGACTTTGGTCTCAGCCTCTCTCTAGTCTCCTAGGTGGTCCTGATGCCTGATTCCCATCAGGCAAATATTTCAAGGTCGGATTCAGTGGTCTGTGCACCCTCCTCCCCTGAGAATCCAAGGGTAGCCACAGCCTGCCCAGAGTAACAGATTCCTAGGGCCAGGGAGTTGACCCCAAGCACCCTCAAGAAGCAGCCTCCAGCTCCTCTTGGCTTGGGTTGCTCTAGAAACTGTTTTCTCAATCTTCAAAGCCAGAGAGAAGCAAAGGGAAGTCAGCATTGGGTTAAACCCCAGAAAAACCCCACAGGAGGCTCTTACAAACTTTGCCTCCAAAGGAGTTTTGAATAATGAACAAGGGAAATAAAAACTCAATTTGCAAAAATAAAGAGAGAGAGAGGGGGGGGGAGACAAATTAAACTAAATTGAAAAAAATAACTTCTCGGGGCCTTCAAACACCAGAAGAGAATTTTCGAAAACATATTTTTCTAGTTTCCGGGGCTTACCAGATAGATTGATTTGGTGATAAGGGGCTCCGAAAGCTATTTTCTCAGCTTCAGCAGAAGTTAACCACCTCAGAATGCCTCAGTATTTAGCTTTGCAGCTGACAGCAAGCATGTCGGGGAAAAGCAAGATAAATGAATGAGCATACTGGATCGGAGCCCCTAGCAATCTGTACAGCTCCGTCCCGCGGGGCCCTGATTAACACCAAGGCCAGTTTAGAAGTCTCACATTGTTATTTCAGGAGCAGGACAGCCGCCAAAGTTCACTGACATGGAACCTGTTGTCAGCAGCCCCACAAATGAACAGGAAAGTTTTAATTGGGTTTTTAGCCAGGCAAAGAAAAGAGGAAGGGGATGCTGTATTATTGTTCTTTTTTTTTTTATCTTTTTCTATGAGCTACTCCTAGCCCCTGGGACCCAAATCCTCCAACACACACACACACTCAGTTTTCACTTATATTTGCTCGGAGGGGAAAGCAAAGCAAAATTGTTTATGTTCCTTACCCCGAGACCTAGCCTACGACACACTTATAAACAGTTGTTCTTGCAGGGGAAAAGGGAAACCTAATTTCTTCCATGACACTTGTATAGCCCTGCTGTGTCTGGATATTTCTGAGACAAGTAATAAAGGCTCCTCTGCCTTCAAAGATGGGTTTGTCTTTGCCGTTTCTGGAGATAAAGGGCCTGGCAAAAATATCACTAGAAAAGGCTTGCAAATTCCAGGTGGTGATTTCATTCTCTATCCCCTCCCTCTGCCCAGACTCCCTGGGTAAGTTCCTAATTTCCCGTCAAATCCCAAGCCACAGATATATAATATTGCTCCTCCAGCCACTGGGGAGAGGGAAATGCCCACGATGGTTGTCGTTCTGACCTGTCTGACCTCAAGAATATATTAGAAGAAAACTCACTCCACTCATTCCTTCATCAACTCATTCCTTCAGCAAACTGGAACAAAGTGAGCCCTGTATACCACGCTCCTAGAAGACACTGAACGAGCCTGCCAAGTCCCTGCAGGGGGGAGGGCTGTGGACCGGGTGTAGACAGGGGGCCGGGATTGAACTTGTGGGCCCAGTTTAGGCTAGTCCAAGAAGTGATGGGACTTTTATGATCTACGATGGTGGTGTATGAAATGAACACCACACTTTCCTCCACTAGCCCATGGGTGGGCTCTAATCTCTTGTTTAGACGCAAAGTACACTTAGCAAGTCATAAATTTAAAAGACAATAAAATGTAGTGATTACGTGTATAGTGCTAGAGCGAGACATATCTGGGGTCAAATGCCAGCTCCTCCTGTTACCGACCAAGTGACCTTGAGTCATTTATTAACCCCTGAGTGAGACTTTCTCCACCAATAAACTGAAAATAATAACATCTGTAATTGTTGCTCTGAGCAGTGCTGTCCAACAGACATATACTAAAAGCTGCAAATGTAAACCAAGTATAGAATAGCATATTTTTGAGTAGAAACATCTTGGAAAAAGAAAATAAGTGAAAATAAATTACTTTTATCTAACCCAATAAATTAAAAACGGCTGTATTTTGGGCCTTTGAAATCTTCTATTTTATACTTGAAGCACATCTCAATCTAGTTGCCTCACATGGTTGGTGGCTGCCTTATTGAACAGCACATCTCTGTAGTTTAAGGTGATAAATCACTACAAGCCCAAGCACATAGATTGCATTTAATAAATATTGATCACTATGAGGCCTAATGGGTCTTCTCTGGAAAATGTGGCCAAGGGAGCCGGGATTTTCTTCTTTCCTGGTCTGGTTGCTCTGGGACAAGTTAGAGCCTCTCATTCACAAGTCACCAGCAGCGATTTTATATGATACCCCAAGTGTGCTTTGTACCCCGCTTGGTCTTACAGGGTGAAATGTATCCCTGACAAGTACATCCACTATCCTTGCCTCTAGAATGCTTTCAGGTTAGCTGATGATAGAAGTTAAAAGTATCACAGAATTCATTTAAAAATAACAACAACAACAGAACAAAGCTGGAGAAGGAAGAGATTGATTTAAGGAAAGATAAAAAGCAATATTTATGGCATGCAAATATCAGTTATGAAAGTGCTTTGGGCCAAAAGAAGGCAAGGACAGGTAAGACTCAAACTTTACCCCCTGGAACTTGGAAAGAGAGGAGAGAGTATGCTAGGAAAATCCACTTGCACTGCAGGCCCCCTGTTATCCTGTTATCATTAAACCTCATGTGTCCCAGCCCTGGGCTGGGGAGTGAACTCAGCACTGCTGGGTAAAAGACTTCAGCAGCTAGCTCAGGTGTAAGCACAGAGAATTATCTTCAGAAGGTGTCTTCTCCACAAATGTGGCCGCCCATCGGTAAACCAAAAGGTTCACTGTGTTAGTGGAACCTCTAGCCCTGGTGTAGGTTTGTGGGAGAGATGTGTGGGGTCAGGGAAACCCTCCAATCCTGTACCATAACCAGCCTCCCTGAGCAGTCCTGACTGGCCACCAGGCAGTCATCTGATCAATAGTCTCTTGAATTTATTTAAGTTTGGAACAGATAGCAGCGCCCTATCAACAATCAACTAAAGGACCAAGCAAAAGAGGTGGGAGGGTACTGAAAGGTAGCAAAGCAACTGCATTGATTTATGCATATAATAAGCCTTATTAAAGAGTAAGAATGACCTAAAATCAGGACTGTCCTGAAATTGCCAGGCTGTATGTGTTGTGCAGTGATGTTGGAGGCACCAAGTTCTCTCCCCAGGTGACCCCGTATTAAAGATGGTCCTCTTGAGCCCAGAAACTCAAGGGAACCCAGATCCTTGGTGAGGGGCCTTCAGAAAACCTTCATAGCAAGTGGCCTCTGAATCATATCTCCTGCCCTGTACCACTCTCCCTTGTCCCCTTCCCTCTATATTTGTAGATTAAAGGAGAGAAAGAGACCCTTCTCTACCCCCCCCCCCTTAGTTCTTATGTAGAATTTTTGGCTGAATTTAGGAACACAGTTAATACAGGAGCTGATTAATAAGAGAAAATCATGAAAGTTTTATTAAATTTTCCTGTATAAGGGGATTTTTACAAGAGAATGAAGACCAGAGAAATGACCAATGCATGATGCCTCTGCACTTAGATAAAGAAGGGCTGAAAGAACAAATGGGTCTCTAGCCTAGGGTAGGAAAGTCTAGAAATGCTAACAAAAGATGTATATGGGGTGATGTTAAAGTGGATGGAAGGGAAGGGATGCTTCAGAGCATGTTTATTCAGGTTTGTTGCAGCCCCAATTGCCAGTCTGTGGTGGTGAAGGTTATTTTCCAGCCTCAGTATGTGAAGGACATCATTCCCAAAAGAATCTCTATGGATTGCTGCTTGTATGCAAAGACAGGCCAAATGGCCCTTTCTGGAGTTACAGTCCCTTTAGTGATTTTAGCTGAAAACAATCAACATATTAATTTGAAGTCTGGCACATCTTTTTTTTGTGTGGTACTGAGAATTAAACCCAGAAACAGTCTACCTCTGAGCTACACCCCCAGACCAATTTTATTTCTTATGTGGAAACAGGGTCTCACTAGGTTGATGAGATTCTCACTACTTGCTGAGGCTGTCCTTGAACCTATGATCCTCCTGTTACAGGCTCCCAAGTACTAGGATTACAAGCCTGCACCACCACACCTGGCTTGAAATTTGGCGCATCTTTAACTCCTAGAGGATTAAGCCAGGAGCAGGATCCTGAGATGGTGAGGCCTCCCTCAGTGAAGGCCAGCAGCTAGAAGAGAAAGCGTGAGTAGCTCAGCAGAGGCACTGCCCAGCCCCACCCTCCTCACCTCCCAGGAGAGCATGTGGTGACCTCAAGAGCTCAGTTGCCATGTACCAGTTTAGCCCTGGATGATGACGAGGGCTCCTTAGAATCCCCGGCTCAAAGCCACGTTGCTTTTCTAGATGGTTTGTGTTCTAGACAAGAGCATTGTTTGGCTAGATGTTTGGCGACCCTGTCCTGAGCTGGGTGACTTAATTTGATTGGCATGTCTCGTATGTTCCCAGGTGCCCAGCAACTCCTAAACCACTGTGAAAGCCAGGCCCTCGTACCCTCCCTGACTCTTCCCATGCATTGATTGTTAATCTAAGAGTGTTCACTGGGCATTGATCATGGAATCTCAAGACTGTGACACACCGCTTCCCCAGCTTCTGAGCTAAGAAGACTTTTTCTTTTCATGCCAAATCATGTTGCACAATGCCAACAAATCTATTTCCCCAAATACCACCACTTGTTTTGCCACCCTGAAGTTCAGAGTTTTCCTGCCTTCTACTACAAGTGTTCTTTTAAATATTGGAGTCCCCTTTTTTAAAATGACTTTCTGTAGAATCTCAATATATAATGGACTTGGGCCCTGAATCACTGACTTTTTCCTTAATGTCCTTTGAGACTTTCCCTTAGGGGCTAATCTCCCCCTTAGGCACAGGGGCTTAGGTTTATCAAAGAAGACCAGAGTAGATGCACCAACATCTCTATCATCTTCTACCAAAGTGCCTGGGACCACTGTCTTATATTCCGGAGCTGCTGAAGAAGCGCTACAATATGAGTGGCTAAAACAGTAGAAATATGTTCTTTCTCACAGTTGTGGAGGCCAGAAACCTGAAATCAAGACATCAGCAGGGCCTGCTCCCTCTGAAGGCTCAAGAGAAGGATGTGCCCCAGGCCACCTCGTAGCTTCTGGTAGTTCCTTGGCTTGTGACAACATGACTCCAACCTTTACATGAAGTTCCTCCCGTGTGCGTGTCCATCTCTGGGTCCACATTTCCTCTTTGCATAAGGATACCTTTTCTTTTTTTTTTTTTTCTCGAAGATCAACAGCCAGCTGAAGGACTAGTTTTATTACCTTTGTTTACATGTCATTCCTTATTACTTCACAATGATTACACCCACCTCCCTCTCCTCTTACTATTTTTTTTAATTTATTTTTTATTGGTGCAATGTATTCATACATCATAGTGGTATAAAGAAAATACTTTTGTAGACATACATGCACATCTCGCCCAGTTAGCCCCTACCACGATCCCCACCCCATTCCCTCCCCATCCCTCCTTCCCACGCTTGGCTTACTGGTTGACATCTAGTATTATAGCAATTTATACAATAATAACATTGATAATCTCACATAACAGTTTCATTTGTCTGGTACCAAACTTTTGATGACTTAAAGATAACATTTCAATATTTCTTTTTGCTTTCTTTCTTACCAGAGAATATTTTTTCTTTTTTTTTTTTTTAGGTGAAACTATCATACATTTATTTATTTATTTTTCAGAAAAAATCTATCCTGATATGGAATATGGACTCTAGATACCCAAAACAGTCTCAAAGAAGAACAAAGCTAGAAGATGTATGTTTTCTGATTTCAAACCATATAAAGCTACAATAATTGAAACAGTGTAGTACTGTTCTAAAGGCAGATATATAAACCATTGGAGCTAAATAAAAGCCTAGAGATAAATTCTTCCATACATTGTCAAGTTATTTTTGACAAGGTTTCCATGAACTTTTGGTGGAGGAAATACTAGTCTTTTAACTAAATATTGTTGAAAAATAATAAGAAATGAAAAAGAATAAAATTGGACCCTTACCTAACACATATACAAATATTAACTCAAAATAGATAAAAGACCTAAATATAAATCTTAATACTATAAGCTTTTAGAAGAAAATCTGGGTCATAAAACCTCACAACATTGAAATTGGAAGTGATTTCTTGGATATGATTTCAATGGCACAGGCAACAAAAGAGTAAATAAACTCCCTAAAAAATAAAAAAAAAATATTGTATATCCAAAGACAATGTAAACAGAGTTAAAAGTTACTGATCCTCTTCCAAGAGTTCCTCCTATGACCCATTTCTCCCTAACTCTCACATATTAGGGAAAGCATCTGATTTCTTATTTTTTGTGCCTGACTAATCTCACTTAGCATAATGTCCTCCAGTTCCATCCATTTCCCTGAAAATGATGTAATTGAGTTTTTTTTGATGGCTGAGTAAAATTCCATTGTGTACATATCCCACAGTTTTGTAATCCATTCATCTGTTGATGGACATCTTGGCTGGTTCCATAGTTTGGCTATGGTGAATTGTGCAGCTATGAACATAGATACACATGCATTAGTTTGGTAGTTTGGTTTCTTTTCTTTTGGGTAGATACCCAACAGTGGTATTGCTGGATCAAATGGAAGATTTGTTCCCATTCTTCTGAGGATTCTCCATACTGTTTTCCAAAGTGGTTGCACTAATTTGCAATCCCACCAACAATGTCTTAGAGTTCCCACTTCTCCACATCCTCGCCAGCATCTGTTGTTGTTTGTGTTTTGAATGATGGCCATTCTAGTTGGAGTTAGGTGAAATCTCAGGGTGGTTTTGATTTGCATCTCTCTGATTGCCAGTGATGTTGAGCATTTTTTCATGCATTTATTGGCCATTTGAATTTCTTCTTTTGTGAAGTGTCTATTTAGTTCATTTGCCCATTTTGTTATTGGATGCTTTGTTTTCTTAGTGTTGAGTTTCTTGAGTTCTCTGTATATTCTAGATATTAGTCCTCTATCAGTGGTGTAGGTGGCAAAAATCTTCTCCCATTCTGTTGGCTCTCGATTGAGGTTCTTGATAGTTTCCTTTGCTGAACAGAAGCTCTTCAGTTTCATGCAATCCCATGTATTGATTCTCCTTTTAATTTGTTGTGCCTTTGGGGTCTTGTTGAGGAAATGTTTGTCTGTGCCTATGTGTTGTAGTGTTGGACCTATGCCCTCTTCAAGGAGCTTCAAGGTCTCTGGTTTAATTTCCAAGTCTTTGATCCATCGTGAGTTGACTTTTGTACAGGGTGAAAAAGTGGGATTAATATCCAATTTTCTGCATATGGTTAACCAGTTTTGCCAACACCATTTGTTGAAGAGGCTATCTTTTTTCCAGTGTATGTTTTTGGCCCCTTTGTCAAAAATCAATTGGCTGAAAGTGTGTGGACTTGTTTCTGGGTCTTCTATTCTGCTCCATTGGTCTATATATCTGTTCTTTTGCCAGTACCATGCTGTTTTTATTACAATGGCTTTGTAGTATAGTTTAAAGTCAGGTATTGTGATTCCTCCTGCGTGGTTTTTGTTGCTGAGAACTACCTTGGCTATTCTGGGCTTTTTGTTATTCCAGATAAATTTAAGGACTGATTTTTCTATGTCTGTGAGGAATGATCTTGGTAGTTTAATGGGCATTGCATTAAATCTGTAGATCACTTTTGGGAGGATGGCCATTTTAATGATATTAATTCTGCCAATCCATGAACATGGAAGGTCTTTCCATCTTCTAAGATCTTCTTCGATTTCTTTTTTCAGTGTTTTATAATTTTCTTTGTAGAGATCTTTTACTTCCTTGGTCAAGTTTATTCCTAGGTATTTTATTTTTTTGTGGGAGATCCTGAGTGGAAGTGTTTTCTGAATTTCTTTTTCATTGGATTTATGGTTGGTGTACAGGAAAGCTTCTGACTTTTTAAGATTGATTTTGTATCCAGATACCTTGCTGAATTTGTTGATCAGTTCTATAAGCCTTTTGGTTGAGTTTGTTGGGTTTTCTAAATATAGTATCATGTCATCTGCAAATAGTGAAAGCTTAAGTTCTTCTTTTCCTATTTGTACTCCTTTGATTTCCTTTTCTTGCCTTATTGCTCTGGCTAGAGTCTCTAGTACTATATTGAAGAGAAGTGGTGATAGTGGACATCCTTGTCTCGTTCCAGTTTTTAGGGGAAATTCTTGAAGTTTTTCCCCATTTAAGGATACCTTTTCTATGGGTCGGGGCCCACCCTAGTGATCTTATCTCAACTTTCTTACCTCTGTGAAGACCCTGTCTCCAAATGAATCACCAACTGAGTTATTTGAGTTTAAGGACCTAACATAATTTTTTTAGGGGACATGCTCTTGGCCTCCCATGCCCAGTTCACTCCCCTTTTCGCCCCCATAGCAATTTCTAGCTGCTTGAAGCTCCAGCTAGCAGCTCAGCATTTCTACTTCAGAAAAGGGTCCTGCCTTTACATTTCTATGACTAAAGCTCCTGATTGAGTGTTTTCCTCAAACAAAACAAAGCAAAACAAAAAACATTGACTCCACAGGAATTCTGATGTTACATCTTAGGAAATGGTCAGAATGGGCTTCTGAAAGGCAAGTGTTTTTCCTTAGTTGCCTTTTACCTTTATCCCAGTAAGATTTCCCCAAATTGTAAAGTCTAGGTTTCTGCATAAGTACTCTGCAACAGTAATATAAATATATTTCCTAAGTTCAGAGGATTAAACATTTGTCAGTCAATGAGAAAAAAGGCTGCTTTGATGAACATAAAAAATCAGAAATATGGGTTTATGGAAGAAAATGACCTCATATCAGCCTCAGCATGTAATCTCTGTATTTGATTTAAGTTGAACAAAACAGAGAAAATCTTGATTCGTAGCAGTAAAACTGGTATCATTTATCGCCCAGTAGTTCATGTCACAGTCTCTGAATAGCCTTCTATTCGGCAGCTACGGCCAGAGTTTTATTCAGTGAAATAGATCTGGTAGCACAAGTTAACCCGCTGGAGGTCCACAATGTGTTAAAATTTAGTGTAAACTGAATTTGTGTGTGCCAGTGTAATTGTATTACTGCTTAAAATATGTAATTTGGAAAATTAAATTTAAATTATTTACAGAACTCCTGAAGTGCCTCTGCGGTGCCCTGGGGTTCTTCGGAAGAACATAATTAGAAAATCCCTGACCTACTCAGCCAGGTCCAAGCTTAGCTGCATTTTACTTTCCCCTTCAACCTCAGTCCCCTTTGCTCCCCCAGCATGCACTACCAGCCCCAGGGGACTGACTTCTCAAAGCTCCTGGCTCAAGTTCAGCGTTGAGGTATTTTCAGGCTTTTGTTTATGATGCCCTCTTGTCTGGATTCCCAGCTCCTCCCTGACTTGAGGTCTGCCCACTCTTCAGGCTCCCATCATCCATCCATCCATTCATCCATCCATCCATCCATCCATTCATCCATCCATCATCCATGCGTCTATCCACTCAGTCTTCTACCCACCATCACTTACTAGGTGTCAGAGGTCTATTCGGAACTCTGCTGTACAGAGAGTGGCTGCAAAAACAATTAGACTACGGTGCTGTCCTGTGGAACTCCTAGGGTCAGGTGCAGGGGAGACCTAAGTGGAAATAGTTAAGAACACAGTGAGATTGTCGGCAGGTTGGAGGGAGACCAGGTGTCTGCAGGTCAGAGATGAGCAAAGACCTAATTCTGAAGCCTCAGATACACTCTGGCTTCTGCAGTCTCTGAATCTCAGATTGCTGTCAGTTTTTTACTTTGCTGTTCAAGGATTTGTTCAAAGTCTTTAATTCCATTCCCCTCTCCTTTCTCCCATTTTAACTTCTTTCGAGGCAGGGTTTCAAACACTTTTGCATGCCCTTAAGGGTTTTGCAGGAGAGACACATGTGTGTTTAGGAAATATCTGTTGGTTGATGTTGCTGATCAATTGGATAAACAAAAGGATAAGTCAGAGGAGGGGAACATTATAGTCAGGAGGGTCCAGAGGAACCCAGAAGGCTGTTCAGTATAGCACAGGGTCAACTTTGTCCTGTCTGCATGACATGTCATTGGGACTATCTAGTAGTAGTGCCTCTGTCCTCACCCCAGTGATGGGAGGTCCTCCTTCTGGAAACTTCCCCTCTTTCACATGCACTTAAACTCCAAAGTAAGATCTTCCACCTTCAGAACAAATGTGACTCATAATCCCTGAGCCAGTGATTTACAAAAGCCCCGAGCTGTAGTCCCTGTCAATTTCTGTGGTATAAATACTACACATGGTTAATTTGGAACTATCGATATGACTTCACTCTATAGGGAGCCAGGAATAAATGCTCGCAGAGGCCAGTGTGAGCTGGCCCAAGCACGATGCTGCTTGGATTTAATGTTTCAGGCAGGCGCTTTCATTCAAGGAAGGCTCCTATAATCAAATAGGACATTCTGTCTTTGATTAATTTCAATTGCACTGTCAAAAATAGAATATACATGGGCTTATTCATGGTACAAGACAGAGAGACAGCCTAATGCCTCCCTGTCTTCTTCTAACTGTCTGTTTGGATGAGTAAATAATGACTGACTGGCTTACAGATGAGACAGATCAAAACTAAGAACACGATGCTCTGCTTTGCAGGACTCTGAAGGTCCTAACTCCCAGGTGTCTCATTACACTTGAATTCCAGAAACAAAGCCCAGTTTAAGAACCAATGCCGTATTTCTGGGAGTAGGGGCTGCAGACCAACCTGGGGAACTGTGCAAATGTAGATTTTAGTCCCATCTGAAGCCCACTGTTAGGTTGCAACCCCATAGGTCTGTGATAAGGCTTATGAGCAGGCACTAAAGTCTAACAACTACTGAATAGAAAGATTTTTGAAAATAAATGCAAGAATGTTCTGGAAACAACCTTCTTTGGGCTAGTTTCTGTTATGAGTGTGGAAAAAAACAACTTAAAATTTAATGAGTAGAAGGTATATTAAAACCTATTGCCTTCCCTTTTCCTACTGGATTTTACCCTCTTCATTCCATCTTTCATGCCACATACCCTTATTATAAGATCCTCTCTCCCCAGATGACAGCTGGGTCAGCCATCCCAAGGATCAGAGAGCTGGACGTGGCTTATGTGGTCCATGGAGCTGAGAGTTCCATCGGGTGGTAGCACAGGACATGTTCATCCCATTGGCCTCTCTATCATCTCCATGTGAGTTAGGGGCAACAGGAACCCCCAATTCCAAGAAATTTAGAGAGAGGGGGGGAGCGCATAGAAAGGTGCAGGGCCTTTTTGATTCAGGTCCATCTGTCAAGGAAAAGAATTCTCTAAAAAAGACACTGCCTACCCCAACCCCCAGTACCCCACCTTTTATGAGGTCAGTGTGTTTCTTCTTTTAGCCTCATCATTTCCTCTCTCAAGGTCACCAGTGCCCACATGCTGGGAGTAGCTCAATGGGTTGAAGTGAGCTCAAAGGGCAGGGGTCTCTTGCCTACACTTTGGTGCTAGTTTTAAAGCTGCATGTCACTAGTAACAGTTGTTGCTTTGACTGATGAGCCAGCCTCCAAAAGGGGGAAGCGACTTCTGTGAGATATTTATTGCAACTTCTCTTTCAGTCCTTCAGCCAAGTCTGCAGTGACTTTGAAATGCAGATGGCGGACATAATTGTTCCTCATCCAGATCCTCTCCTTAGAAAGCCTAGTGGATTCCTTTCCCTGATGCAGGGAAGAAACCGCCTTCTGAATTACATGCATTTAAAGCCCATCTGCTATAGTCTTTTTCTGACAGACATCATGGCGTAGGCACTCCTAATTTGTCTGTCTCCACCACCCTACAGATCCAAGTTCATGAATGGGATTCTTCGCTTACCTCCTGTAATTAATCTCTGTCTCATTGGGAGGAAACTTCAGCCAGCAACAATGCAGTTTGTGTATCTGCGGGCAGCTGACATCACATCTATTAGAAGTGCACACACCAAGTTCATTTCCCGATCATTAACTCCCTCAGGTTTCTAAAACCAGACAGCTGTGTGAGCAAACAAATGAGCCTGTGAACTGCAACTGGGCCACTTGGTGCGTCCTGGGGGAGGACCCAAGGTTCAGTGAACAGTGGATGGGGCGCACCAGGACAGAGGGCTCTCTGCTCAATGCCCACTCCGGGGAACACTTTCCTCCCCAGCATGTGTCTGCAGTCAAGTGGAGAAGGACAACGGGGAGCAGCCCACATTCAGGGGCAAGCGACCGTGGCTCCCTTCTGTGCATAATGGCCTCTCTGCTTTCCCCCTTGGATTGGCAATTAACGTGGCTGCCATACTGGTTTTTAAGAGGTGCTGTTTTCCTTAAGTGGGCTCCATCTGTGAACTGTGCTGAGCTCTGGCATCCTCCATGGGGAGCAGGAATAGCACTGAGTGTGGCCATTAACTTTCCTGTTGGCAATTTCTGCTCTCTTATTCTGCAGGAAAATTACATCTATGGTGGGAAGTGCAGGGACATACGGTCCTGCTGCAGAAATCAGTCCTCTGGTCCATGGGTGCTGTCCTCCTTCTAGATGATGCCCCGAGTAGAATATCTTGGCATGTGAAAATAGGCTTTTCAAAACATGGTTGTTCATCACTTGAGCCCAACACATGCCAGTTACCTTTAGGATGAAGGTTAAGATAGTGTTCACCTCCTTTATATTCCTCTGGCCCCGGTCTGCTCAGTGCTTCAGAGACCTGTTCTTTTTTTCTAGCTCCTTCCCCTATCTCTAGCTGAAGACTCTCTTATTACTGCCTCTGTAGGACAGCCTGCCTTTTATGGTCCGAATGTGTTTCTTTGGAATTCATGGTAAAATTCAATACCCTTTGTGGTGGTATTAAGAAGAAAGGCATTATGGAAAGTAAGTCCCGAGGGCTCCATTCTTATGAGTGGGATGAGTACCCTTCTAAAGGAGGTTGAAGGGAAAAGCCTGGCCTCTTCCTCCAAGTGAGGATGCAGCTAGAAGTCCCCATCTCTGAAGCAGAGAAGACCAGCCTTCACCAGACTGTATCTGTTGGCAACGCAGCCTTGGACTTTACAGCCTCCAAAACTTTGAATGATACACTTCTCTTGTTTATAAATGATCCAGTCTGAGACATTTTGTTATAACATCACGAAGGGACTGATACTCTGCTTCATATTAAGTGTATAAAATTTCTCTGTGTTTCAGTCAGTGTGAATTCTGTGCCTCTTCTTGCCTATCCACAATTCCCATCAGGACATGTATACTCCGGGTGATTGGATGACTTCCAGATATTTATTCTACTCTCCATGACCCCTCCAGATGATAACTACAAGAAGATCATGGTATTTTATTCTCCTTGCTATTGCCTAGTTTAAGACTGGTCTTGTGTCTCCATCAGAGATACAAAATTTGATGGAGAAAGCCTTATTGAGAAAGAAATGGTCTCCTCCCTCTATTCATCAGAAACCTCCAAGTCCCAACTCTAGAAAGCCAAGATATCTCCATGATGAAACCAATTCCCAAGCCTACAGTTTCCAGCCTTTGCTTTTCTCTTGAGATCCAGCTCCCTCTATCCAAGTTCATATGGGAATCCAAGTACAGTGCTATCATGAAAGCCCTGAGAGGCATTGAGGAGAACTGCTGCCCCCTAGCCACTGGGAAACCATTGTTTGTTGGATTGGTCCACATGATTCATGCTAGGCAGGACTTGAGTTTCACAACAAAATTTGACTCCTATCTTCTGATCCCTCCATCTCTAAACAATTAGTTTCCCCTCCGTTCGCTGCCTGTCTGGTTAACGTCATCCCTTCCTCCTATCACCCAGCCTCAGGCTTATAGTGTCTTTTCCTTTATTCTACCACATCTAACCAGGTCTCCAACTAGTGTCCATCCTCAGAATTCAGCTGTGCTCTTGCATTTATCCTGCCAGGGAATCTGCCTCCTTACATATAAATAGAACAATTGCAACAGCTTCAGACTTGGGGTGTTTGTGCAATCTCTGCAGTCCTAATTCATCTAGCACATGGATCACACACAACTTCTAAAAGCACTGATCTAACCCCTCTCTGCCCTCTGTTCAGAAACATGAAAAGCTATCCCATTGCCTTTACAATAATTTAAGAGTTTGGTCCAGTGTTCATAAATCTACACAATCTGGCACTAAGTGAGTGACACATCTAGTTTTCACTCTATACTCCCATTTTCTTTCTTTTTTTTTGTTTTTTTTGTTTTGTTTTTTGGTGGTACTGGGGTTCCTGGAAGCCCTTCTACCTCCAGGCTACACTCCCAGACCTATTTTGTATTTTCTTATTTGGAAACAGGGTCTCTCAAGCAAGCGCAGCTGGCTTTGAACCTGCGCGATCCTCCTGTCTCCGCCTCCCAAGTGTGGGGATTACAAGCATGTGCCACCATGCCTGGCTACTCCCATTTTCTTGACACATCCTTGACAGAGTTCAGACTATGTTGATTCGTGTCCCCCCCACCACCACCACATTTGTGTCTACTCAGAAAGGCAGAATGTGACGTGACCTTGAGAACAAGGACTTTGTCAATGTGATGACTTCAGTTAAGATGAGATCATGCTTGATTGCAGCGGCACTCAGTCCACTCACTGGTATTCTCATAAAGCCATGTGGAGACACATTCCTAATATAAACAATGTGTGTTATTGTTCTCTAGTTTTCTCTCTTTCTCTTTCCTAATTGGCCCAGCTAGAAGATTATTAATTTTGTTAATGTTCTCAAGAGACCAAGTTTTGATTTTAATTTTTTGTTTCCCATTTTATTAATTTTCACTCTGATTTTTATTTAATTTCTTCTGCTTATTTTTGATTTGGTTTCTTTTTATTGTTCTGGTTTCTTAACATAGAAAACAAGGCCATTTATTTTAGACTTTTCTTTTTTTATACAGGCAGTTCATGTTCTACAAATGTCCTTCTAAATAATGTTTTAGCTGCATTCCACAATTTTGTGTTTTCATTCTCATTCAGTTTAAAGCATTTTTAAATTTCCCTTTGGATTTTTTCTTTGATTCATATGGTATTTAAAAGTAGCATCATTCATTACTTAAGGATGGAGATGTTTTCTGATAAGTGTGTCAGGTATTTTTTATCACTGTGCAGAGATCACAGCGTATAATTATATATATAAACTAAGGCTATGATATCACTCATCGATATTACTTTATGAGACCACTGTTGTATTAAAGGTCTGTCATTGGAAAGTCATTGTGCAATGCATACTATATAAGCTTCCAGATATTCTATATATTTGAAGATTTTCCAAATATCTTTTTGTAATTGATTTCTGACTTAATTCCATTGTGATCAGAGAAATAATTTGTGTGACTTAAGTCCTTTTGCATTTATTGAATCTTGTTTTGTAATCCAAAGTATGTCTGTCTAGGTAAGTGTTCTATGCATACTTGAAAAGAATATGTACTTTCCTGTCTTTGGTTTTGTTTGAAGGTTCTACAAACTTACATGAAGTCAAGTTGGTTGACATTGTTGTTCATGTCTTTTATATTATACTGACTTTCTGTTCTCTGTCTGTCTGTCTCTCTCTTCTCTTCCACTAATTATTAAAAGTAGGGTGATAAATGCACTGGCTCTCATTTTGGACAAATATACTTCTATTTGCAGTTTTTGATGTGTGTGTTTGGGGTTGGAGGTCAGAGGCTGAGTGCTGTCCCCCACCCACCAGGGTTGAGGACATAACACTGGGGTTGATGTGGCAGGGGAAGGGAGCAGCTTGAGAAAACCCAGGAATTTGAGGAGTGAGGAGTCCCGGGACCTTCACCATGTCCAGAATGGAAAATCTGTTTATTCCAGAAGAAACTATGCTCAGCTGCACTAGAGTCAAGGCTAAGTACTTTTCAGTTCTTCTAACACAGTGGTTCTCAAACAAGGATATGAAAACATAACCTGCTGGCCCCACCCGCAGAGCTTCTGATTCAGTAAGCCTGTTGTACTAGTCGGGCTTCCCTGGAGTAACAGAACCAACAGGATACATATATGGTAAAAGAGGATTTATCAAATCGGCTTACAGTCCAAAGCAGTGGAGTCCTGAGTGGCTGCCTGCATACGAAGAACCAGAGGAACCAGCAGCAGGGTGAGCAGTTTAAGAGCTGGAGTCTCAGATCAGAGTGACCGCTAATACAGTTCCGGTCCAAGATGGTAAAAGGCAAGGAAACTTTCTGGAGAAAAAATGGTTAAAGTCCAGTTCAAAGAGCTGAAGGCCAATATTGCAGGAAGGAGCAGAACTTCTTTTCTCAGGAACAACCAGTCACAATTCATGCAGCTTTCTCTTTCCTTTATCCAGGTCCCGCATCTATTAAACCAAGGTGCCCACGTCCAGGTCAGGACTCCTTCAATCTGCCATTACGTAAGCCAATCATCTCAGCAGCACACTCAGAGTCACATAATATTAGGCGTTTCATAATCCAGTCAAGCTGACAATTCAGATTAACCTCTACGTCTGTGGTGAGGCCCAAGGATTTGCATGTGTAGTTAGTTCCCACGGGGATGCTCCTGCTGTCAGCCTGGGGAACAGCCTTTGGGAATTGTTCTAATGCAGCAAGCCTTCCCTCCACCTGGCTCCCACGCCTGCTCCTCCTTTGTCTTGAACATTCCTCAGCTCCCGGGTCCCCGGCCCTGGCTAACAATCAGCTTCTCCATTCCTCACATCCAAGCTAGTTGCCCCCTTGAGGTGCTCCTGGAGGACCTATCCACCCCCTTGTCCCGTTATATGATGATTGCCACTTACCTGCCATCTCATGCCCTCTCTCCCTAGATTGTCAGGTCACTGGAAAAGAGGCTCTGGATGCCCTGTCCACCCTGGACTCTCAGACCAGGGCACCTGCTCCAATATTCACTGCACAAATAATGTATAACTCCACAAAGTTTCAGTGGTTTCATTCAGGCTCACCTGATCTTTCAATACACTCTCCAAACTGAGTATTAATTTTGATGTTGACATGTGCGCTATTGGCAAAGAGGCCAGAGGGCCCTGAGATGTTCCTTACTTCTTAGGTATCAGATTGGGGTGAGGGATATGTAGAACAGGGTGGAGAGTGTGCAATCGTCTTGTACAGACCTTCTTTCTCTCTGTGAAGTCTCTCCTGGATTGCGCAGGTGTCACACGTCATGGGGTACTGTGACTGCTGCTCAAAGGAGTACTGCTGTCATCCGTGTCTGTTTTGTGTCCGTGCAGTTGCCAGGTCTCAAGATGCATGCTCCGGGTTCCGCCTTGAAGGATAGCTGCCCACAACAAATTGTCACGTGATCTACAGAGCTCTTCTTTAGAGATATGACAAATGGTGACAGATGAGGAAGACGAGCTGCCAGGTACACCAGCTCTAAAGAAACTTCCTCCAGTGGATAAAAAATAGTTTACTACACAAAATCCAAAGGGTTGGAGAAAAATACTTGCTTGGAGTGAAATTCAAAACACTAAGGATTGGGGTGATTTTTCACTTCTCAGGGATGCTTTACTTAATTTTTATAATTACTTGGTGAAATAGACTGGTCAGATAGTATTTCCATTTCTCTCGGTTTGAGCCCGGAAGAGGTAAAACATCAACTCCTAAGGTCACGTGACACATTGGAGGTTGAGGTAGGCTGTAATGTGGTAAAACAGATACCTGGTATTCGTCCTGGTATCTGGCATGAGGTTTCTAAAGTCCTTGTAACCTTTGCAATGGTGATGTCTTTGTAGGCTAATAAGTTCACAGGGGAACTGAAAGCTCTCGAAAGCTTGGCACTTTCAGCCCTACTTCCCAACCTTGGGGAAGGACAGAGGAAAAGAAGGTTGAGTTGATCACCAACTGCCAGTGATCTGATCATCCATACCCATGTGATTAAAGACACTTCCCTAAAACCCCAGAAGGACAGGGCTCAGGGATCTTCTGGGTGGCCCAAACACTGTATACTCCTGGAGACTGGGGTACCTGGAGCTGCACAAAAGCTCCTCACCCCTCACCTCACCTCACCTCATCTCTTCACCTGCACCATCTATATAACCTTTATAATAAACTGGTAAGTGTGTTTCCCTGAGTTCTACTCTAGCAAATTAATATTGATACATAGGAGGGGGTTGTGAGAATCAGTTTCCAGCTGGCAGGTGCTTGCCACTGGTCCCTAAGAGTGGTGGAGGGAAGTGATCTTGAGCAGTGAGCCCACAAAATGTGAGACAGATACGGCACTATCTCCAGACAGAGTATCCAACACAGCTGAGTCGGAGGACACCCATCAGGTGTGCACTAATACACAGGTGCAGAGGTTCTTATTCCTGGCTGGTGAGGAGCGATCCCCATCACACCTTTCAAAGTCACAGAAGTTGTCCAAGTGGATGTAACGGCAGGAGAGTAGAGGAAATGGTTTGTTTTTCCTGTACACAAGACCCCAGCTTGCCCTAGGATACCCATCCAGTGAGTGCCCTTGTACCTACTTACAGGACAGTGGGGTGGATACAACACTGTCATTTATTTGACTACAAAGTAATAAAGGAATTGCTGTCTGGTAAGAAATGTGTGCATATAAATGTTTTATTCTTGAGGCTGATTTATGGGAGCGAAACATCACAGGGAAGCAGTTGGTTGGAGCTGGGAATGAAAAAGAAAGGTGATTTTTTTTGTCATCTCAGAGATTTGGGCGTGTCACGTTACCTAGCAAGCCTGAGGTGTGTGATAGGTAGGTGGTCTCCACTGCAGAACGTCCATGTGGCAAACAGCCAGGCTTTATTCTAACGGACAGGGGCCTTGAGGAGGCAGCTCCTCCGCTCGCTCTTGGGCTGAAAAGCCAAGTACATTGCTTTAGGGGACAAAGCTGGGGACTGTGTACCAGCCTCGGGCCAATTAGGCCCAAAACAAATTCTCAGGCTTCTAGAACAGCGATTGCACTTGGAGCGCTGTGGGCTCCGTCACACAGCGGAAAGCCTGCTGGATGTGCCCCAGTAATTGGGCTGATGCACTCGTTCCCCATCCATAGCTCCCCTAATGACCGGTGCTGCTGGCTATTTGTTGAGGGACATTTAAAAAGGGAAAGTGTTAGAAAATAAAATCAGTGAGCTCAAAGCCTGACTCTCCCCTCCCCGGAAATCATTTGCTGGACACACACTCTGGATTTTTCTACCACATCTAGATGATGTACACACAGGAACAGAAATGAAAGGTCAAGGAAGCCAGCGTTATTAAAGCGAGGGCTGCAAAGTCTCCCAGTGTGAACAGCAGCCTCAAATCAGGTGGGGGAAAAAAGTCATGGATTTTTCATCAGGAAAACACAAGCTCAGCATCAAAGAGCAAACAATTATTCATACGTCCACACGTTGTAAATACATTACCTCTTATCCCACAGGGGCAGGATTCCAAGTAGCTAATAGCTTCGGGGCGATTCATTTGGGCTAGATTAACTGTGTTCTGTGAGAGGATCCAATCCACACACTTTAGAGGTTACACAATTGTTTGCTCCCCCAGTGTATTGTCAGAAGCCACAGAAATAAGAAAACTAGACTTAAGAAAGGGGTAACCACATCTATTGGATTCCACAAATGTTTCCTGAGTGCCTGTGACATGTTGAAGAAACAAGCTCTTTAGAGATGGTCTTTGGGGCACAAGACTTACACTGGCTGTGTCGAGGTTGGGAGGGACCTTAACAGTGATCTCCATCACATTAGGTGTCCGCCAAGGGATGCACCTGCAATCCACACTACCAAATTTGAGGCTGGGACCAAACATGAGTGTAGTTTCAAGGTTTCCAGATGATTTTGTTGAATGCCAATTAAGTCGAGTTTTTCTATTGTCCAGATGAGAAAACAGAGGCCCAGCTAGGGGAAAGGCCATGTCTAAGGACACTGCTGCAGCCCTACTGGGTGTAGATTGCACAGCTTCCAGCACCTCTGCCAGCAACCCCTCTCCTGCACCCTCTGGACCTTTACCAACACAGAGCAGATCAGACACCCACAGAAGTAAGCCCTGGCAGTCGACAGGGATAATTCCAAATGGGCAGATCTGAGAATACTTCTTGGCAGAGGTAAGATCTGAGTTGGTTGGATGTTGGCACTTGTGCAGTGGTAATAACGAGGTTCTTTTTAAGAATGACAACTGCCTGTCCATCCCCCAGCCCCTCTCTGAATCCCCCACCGCATTCCTGACAAGCGGCTCTTCTCTCCCCTCCTGCTCTGATTGGAGAGAGATAATTTTCTTAGCTTAAAACTACCTTCCGGGAATCAAGAAGAAAAAGAATAACCACTCAACTAGAAAATGGACAAAACACATGAGCACAGAAAACTCCAAATGGCCTGTGTACCTACGGGGAGATGTTCAACTCCATGCAAACAGGAACACTGAAATCAGGCTGGGCATATCATGTCTTACCTTCTTAAGGACTTTAATTGGCCAGAAAAAGTCCCAAACCCAGAAACAGTGGGAGAACCTGTGACAAAACGGGCATTTTTATGGGAGTAAAAAAATAGCTCAATCCACGTGTAGAAATTACAAATTCACTTACTATGTAATTCAGCAATTCATATATGAGTCTATACCCCCAGCACATACAAAAATCATATAAACACAGCCAAGTGTGGTCCATGAAGCACTGTTGGTAGTAATAAAAGACTGGAAATAAAGAACCCATCAGTAGAGAATAAATAAATTATAGTATATTCCCACAGTGAACATACCACATTGTTAACCAAAAATTAAGAATGTGTACTGAGGCCAGGCGTGGTGGTACACATCTGTCATTTTAGCTACTAGAAAAGCCAAGACAGGAGTATCACAAGTTCAAGGCCAGCCTCGGCAACTTTGCAAAGACCTGTCTCAAAACAACAACAACAACAACAATAACAACAACAGTAGCAACAAACAAGCTGGGGGTGTAGCTCAGTGGTAGAGAAAACTTAGCACTGAAAAAAAATCCATATTGACATAGAGACCTATTTTAAGAATGGAAAAATTAGACTGTATAATGTGTGAAACAATGCACAAAATATCCTGTTTTGCACCCCCAAAAAGGAGAAAAATAAACGTGTTTGCCTTTGCTTGTGCTTTCATGAGCAAACAGTGCAAGAATTCTTAGGAAATCAAAAGCAATGCATGTGAGTATGTAGGAGGGGGTGTGAGCACCAAGAAATTGTGTGAAGGAAACGTGTGTACCCTTCCTCATCTCCTCTTGATCTTTGATCTAAGTCAGTATTTTACAGTTTCCCCAAAAATAAGTTAAATTAAATAAATTCTCTCCCTTATTCAGTTCAAGCATCTAGCTGTGCCTTCTGATTTCCGGCCCTGCCTCAGCTCTGTTGCAGCGTGTTGAACACGATGTCCCTTTCGAACCTGGGGACAGCCATGACATCCAGTCCCCAGCCCCCACCTGTGTCATATCTCTGCTTCTAGTGACCTGTTAGCCCACAGGTGAATGAGAGATCCAAGTCCTTCATCCCTATTACCACCTCTTCATCACTACTGTTGTGTGTGTGTGTGTGTCAGGGAATGGGGGTACTGGAGATCGAAGCCAGGAGTGCTCTACACTAAACTACATCCCCAGACCTTTCTATTTTTTTAAATTTTGGTCCAGGGTTTCACTAAGTTGTTGAGGCTAGCTTTGAACTTGCAGTCCTTCTGCCTTGGCCTCCTAATTAGCCCGGATTACAGGCATGCACCACTGCCTGATAATCCTCAGCTTTTTACGACCTCACTGATAGTTACCTCCAGTGCTGGAAACTGAGACCCGGAGTGGGAGAAGGAAGAAACCTTGTCCAGCTACTTTCCATGACTTGGACGAAAAAAAAAAAAAAAAAAAAAAAAAAAGGACTGGGCCTAAGGGGCTACTGATTCCTGGTGACCTCCATCTTCCCTGAAGCTATATCATAATAACAGAGAGTGGCCACTGCCAAGGTGGACTCTCCAGGAGGAAACTGGAGTGGCTGGTTGGGCCCACAGCTCTTGGCTGCACCATGAGGTACTCTTGTTTTATTGCTCCTGACAGTGAAGTGTCTCCTACTTGTGGCTGGGGCAGCCCAAATGCAAACGGATCATTTCTCCCTTCCCATTTCCTGACGATGTTCTAAGTGGCTCTGCACACAGTAGGATCTTTAGGGCTGGCATCTGGAAGGGTGATAAGGTGAGTCTTCCCTGGGATTAGGGACTGTCAATGCTGGAGCCACACAGCAGGCTGTGGCAGGCCCTTGGGAGAAGAAAGAAGCCGAGGACACAGAGTCAGCTTCAAGAAACTAAATTCAAGAAAAAGCCCAGAGTCAAGTGAAAACTGCATTTGTTAGGAGAATTCATGGGGAAAGAGGAAAAAAAGGCTTCACAGGAATAAACAAGATTTTTTTTTTTTTTTGACACTCAAAATTTGCCAAGTGTGCGAAGCTCGGTGTCTGATTATCGTCCACAGGGAGTTTGAAAAGCAGGGGGAAAATAATGCACCGAGGAAAAAGTGCTGGGTCAGGGAAATGTAATGCAGAAGCCACTGCTGAGCTGGAGGCCGGTCATTACGGATGCAAGGATGGAGGGTGGGAAGGAGCAGAGTATCACTGGGAGGCTCCCAGGGCACCCTGGGGGAGGGTGCCAGCCTCACAGGCAGGTGCCTGCCCTCCTCCTTTGGCCCTGCAGCCTGAGATGTGTATGTGGCTCACAGATGGACAACATGAGGAGAAGAAGTGGACCACCGATGTCTACAGTACTATTTCTAGTCCTACTCCGCAGGAGGAGCTCACTGTCCCCACGAGCCCACGCAGCTGGGATCAGACTTCATCTTAGCCTCTCACTCAGAAACCTCATGAGCCCTTCAGTCCATGAGCCTTTGTTTTCTCATCTGCTAAGGGTCCTCCCAAGGACTACGCTGAACAGGTGAACAAGAAAAGTGCAAATGCCCCGGCCCAACACCTGTGAACTCCAGGGATTTAATATTCATCCATCCATCAATTCATCTATCCATCCACTCCTTGTCAATCCTGCCCAAACTGTGGAGTGTCCAAGGCTGTGAGCTGCCCTTTGGTTTCTGATGAGGAGACAGCATGGAAAACTTGCTACTTCCTCTGCTGCTAGCAAGTGGGGAGCCTCAACCACAGCCTGTCCACAGTCACCCCAAGCAATACCCAGGGCTTCAGGAGGAGATTCATCTTACAAGTGGAAGTATCAGAGTGGAGGTGGATTTATCCTTGTTTCCCAACAGCACCTACAGAGTGAATCCTTAACAGCAGCACCCAACAGTTGGGTTTTCAACAGAGGGTTAATTGATCGCATCATTAAAGAAGGTTAATTGATTGCATCATTAAAGAATCAGAGCCCAGTGAAGTAGCATCTTCAAGTCTTTACACATCATCAGATACTTAATCTGGGATGCACTAGATGGATAAATGGAGATATTCTAAATGAGTGCTGATCAAGCAATAATCAGACATTGTTTAGAAAATAAACTGATATGACTGGGCCCAGTATCCTGGGTTCCGGGCGGGGGTCGCGCAGGGCATGCCAGCTGGGGCCCGGGTTACATGACTCAGGGCCCCGGGCCGAACTGCATGTAGCACGCCAGACCCCTGGAGAAACCGGGCCCAGTAAGACGCTGGGTCCCGGGTGGGGGTCGCGTGGGGCACACCAGCCGGGGCCTGGGTCGCGGGACCCTGGGCTCCAGGCAGAGTAGTGCGGAGCACTCTGGACCCATGGGGAAACCGACCGGGTTACAGTGCTACTGAGTGAGTGCCTGATCCCACTACCTCCTCAAACCACATATACTGTCTTCTCTTATTAAAAAAAAAAAAAAAAAAGGAAAAGGAAAAGAAAAAGAAAAATATCAGAGAGGAGTTAAGAAAGATGTTGCAGATGCCAGGACACAGGAGATGCAGACAAAATTTATCTAAATGCACTGGAACTTATGGAAAAATTCCCCATGAAGGAGGACTGCTGTTTCTCTATATTGTTAAGAATCTTGGACATCACCTGTAAGGAGAGAGTTTAGCGGAGACCAAGGAGAAAGGCGGTGTTGAAAGAGGTCTCCATGATGGCGGTGGAGACTTGTATTCAGAAGAAGAAGAAACAGGATCCTACCAACCTTATTATTTTAGAGAAATTACACCAAATGTCGAATGCTACCGTCACGCATGCTTAGGAACACTGGACAACATTCAGAGTGGAAAAAGAGCCTGGGAAGGATTTGAAATGGTGTAGGCAGTGGCAATGGCAGTGGCCAGTACTCAGGGGAGGCAGAGATCTGATACATTACACCTGGAACCTTTGAAATAATAACCCCAGAGACAGTGATCGGAGCCTCCTGAGGGGTTAGGCGGGTGCCAGGGCCAGTGGCCGACATCGGAGCTTGCCGTGAGGCAAGGCCACTACTGAGGCCTCCGAGGCCGGGATTGGAGCCTACCGAGGGGTTAGACTGATGCTGGGGCCAGCGAGGCCAGCATTGGAGCCTGCCGTGAGGCAAGGCCGGTGCTGGGGCCTCCGAGGCCGGGATCGAAGCCTGCCAAGGGGTTAGGCTGGTGCTGGGGCCAGCAAGGCCGACATCGGAGCCTGCCCTGAGGCAAGGCCAGTACTGGGGCCTCTGAGGCCAGGATAAGAGCCTGCCGAGGGGTTAGGCCAGTGCTGGGGCCAATGGCCGACATCGGGGCCTGCCGTGAGGCAAGGCCACTACTGGGGCCTCCGAGGCTGGGATTGGAGCCTGCTGAGGGGTTAGGCTGGTGCTGGGGCCAGTGAGGCCTGAATCAGAGCCTCTCGTGAGGCAAGGCCGGTGCTGGGGCCTTAGAGGCCGGGATCAGAGCCTGCCAAGAGGTTAGGCCGGTGCCAGGGCCAGCAAGGCCGGGATCATAGCTTACCGTGAGGCAAGGCCGGTGCTGGGGCCTCCGAGACTGGGATCAGAGCCTGCCGAGGGGTTAGGCCGGTGCTGGGGCCAGTGAGGCCGGCATTGGAGCCTGCCGTGAGGCAAGGGTGGTGCTGGGGCCTCCAAGGCCAGGATTGGAGCCTGCCGAGGGGTTAGGCTGGAGCTGGGGCCAGCGAGGCTGGCATCGGAGCCGGCCGTGAGGCAAGGCCAGTGCTGGGGCCTCCAAGGCCGAGATCGGAGCCTGCCGAGGGGTTAGGCCGGTGCTGGGGCCAATGAAGCCGGCATCAGAGCCTGCTGTGAGGCTAGGCTGGTGCTGGGGCCTCAGAGGCCGGGATTGGAATCCTGCCAAGGGGTTAGGCTGGTGCCGGGGCCAATGGCCAGCATCGGAGCCTGCCGTGAGGCAAGGCCACTACTGTGCCCTCCGAGGCTGGGATCGAAGCCAGCTGAGGGGTTAGGCCGGTGTGGGGGCCAGCGAGACCAGAACCGGGGCCTCCCATGAGGCAAAGCCGCTGCTTGAGCCAGCGAGGTCTGGATCAGTCCACTGAGTAGCCAGGCCACTACTGGGGCTGTCAAGAGTGGGATCGGTACTTGCAACGCAGCATGCACAGAGAAATATCGCAGAAAATATAAACCAGATGCTTCCCCTAATCAGCAATAACTAGGAGGAAAGGGGCAACAGGTAGAGCTTGAGCTATAGAAAGGGCCCTATAGTGAAGCAACTAATGTGACCAATCAGAGGGTATGGAATAGTGGAGGATGGAGCCTCTTTAAAATGCAGGAGGTACATAAACAAATGTATCAAAGTTAATCACCAAAGAAGCATGGGATCGAGGGAGGGGGAGGGAATGGGATGGGGGCTGGATGAAGGCTAATTGGATGATATGTGCTTGTATATCCTCTCAAGTCTTGTACTCCAATGTGATTGATATATGACTACAATGCACCAATTTAAAAAATAAATTAATTAATTAAAAAAAAGAAAAGAAACTGATATTACAATGATAGCAACAACACAACAGACCCTCAGGCACAGAGACGCAGACCACAGAGGCTGTGTTTTACTGTTTTATTGCTTGTTTACTTTTAGTACCTGATTCACTAGGTAGGAAACCCAATGCATGGGGTTTTGCTGTGGTCTCCCCATAGGGTTTACTCTTGCCCCCACCCAGCCTTTCTGGGCTTTGAGCCCCACAGAAAGCAAGGGCTGGGCCCCAGGCACCCAGGTCTAAGGAGCCTGCTGTTTTGCTACTGCAGACCCAGTTTCTGAAAGCTGGCTTCCATAAGGGACTTTGGAAAGCCCTTGAGCTGTGATGCACTCAGAGCTGCTTTGGGTTGAGGGTTTATAAATCTTTTCTCCCAGAGTGTCAGAGCCTATGGAGCTTTTCCAAAATAGCAACAATTTGGGACAACACAATTTTTAGTCTAACAGGCCTTTCTTCTCACAAGGCACCTTCAAAAACTAGGGCCAATTCAGGCTACCTCCAAAGAGCTTCCTGCAGACTCCTCCCTACCCCCGAGCTCCATGTTCTCTACAGCAGACAAGATCCTTAGAAATAACTGGAAGGTCTTCACCTTATCCCCAAGAGGTGGCCTGAAGACCTCTGAGTCTCATCCATGGGAGCAGAGGGAGGTCACTCAGATACGAAAGGAAGAAGAGCTGAGAACCCAGGGACCTGCCAGGCTGCCAGGCCTCCTGCTTCCTGAGCAACTACCTGGCTAAATAGAAATTAGCCAAAATGAGGGCTGGAGTTTCCTATAGTCGGCCAACAAGCATTTTTGTGGAACCTATGAGCATATCAAGCACTGGGATAAGAAGGAACACAGAGACCCTGACTTGATGGACCAAGACAGTGAACACACAGACTTGGAAAATAAACAAGGACCACCCAAATGTGAATAAGCAGAGATTACTTATGCAGAACGTAGATTAGCGAGGGAGTCAGGCACCGCCACTTGGGCTTGGGATGGACTCAAGAGCAGGCAGAGGATTGGGGAATCTTTGAAGTCGAAAAAAGGTAAGCTTTGGGTGTGCCCTGATTGGAGGCTGCTGGCTTGGCGCAGCCCCTGTGATTGAGTAGGGTGGATATTTGGCTTTCTCTGGGTGGTTCTGAGTCAGATACTGGTACCCATAGACCAAGTTCTGACCAAACTGGGCAGGTTGCTGCACAGACTAAGGGTCAGAGTTTCTAGGTTATGAATTGTCTGGATTGTCCCTTTTTATATTCATTCTGTCATGGCCAATACATAATGGTGGGGCCATGATGAGATACCACTATACATGGTTTAGAATGGTTGACAAAAGCCGGGCGTGGTGGCGCACGCTTGTAATCCCTGCGCTTGGGAGGCTGAGACAGGAGGAGCACGCTGGTTTGAAGCCAGACTCGCTGGCTTAAGAGACCCTGTTTTCAAATAAAAATATAAAATAGGTCTGGGAGTGTAGCCTGGAGGTAGAAGGGTTTCCCGGAACTCCAGTACTACACACAAAAAAAGAATGGTTAACAAAAAACAAACTAAACCAGTACCTGACAACATCAAGTGTTGGCAAGGATGCAGAGCAACTGCAACTCTCACCTACTGCTGGTGAAAATGTAAAGTGGTACAACCACTCTGGAAAAGAGTTGCCAGGACCCAGTGATCCTGTTCCTTCCCAAGAGAAATGAAAACTCAGGTCTACACAAAATTTGATCATAGGTGGTTCCAGGAGTTTATTTATATATGCCCCAAACTAGAAACAACCCAGGTATCCTCAATAGAGGATAAACAAATGGTTATCTAGCCACACAATGGAACACCGGGGAGTAATAAAGGAATGGTCATCGATTGATACTCAACAATGTGAATGATTCCCGCATGCATTCTTCGAAGTGAAAGATGAATTCAAAACACCAGATACTATGATTCTATGTATATGATGCTCTGAAAAGAGCAAAACTGTAAGAATGGAAAAAAAATTTGGTGGTTGCTAAGGAAGAAGTGAAGAGGGGTGGACTCCTAGAAGGGACAAGTGAATTCTGACTTGATGTCTTGATTGTGGTAGTAGTTACAGAGATATATATTTTGGTCAGTAGCCAGAAAACTGTATACCAAAAATATTAAATTTTACTGTATGAAGGTTTTATATAAAATGCAAGAATATAATAATAGAAAATCATAATTGTTATGAAGGAAAAGAAAGCAGGATGAAGGAAGAGAGTGAGGGAGGGAAGACGCATCTGAGACAGGTGACTGAAGGCCTGGGGAGTGGCTGAGTGAGGATGGGGCACGTGCCTCTCTGGGGGAGACTGTGTCAGGGGAGGGTCACAGGGCAGAACCTGAGGCGGATATTGCTGCAGGAGAGTTGGGTCCTGCGGGAGAGTTGCTTGGGTCCTGCCCAGCACTAGGATCCCCTGCGCGGGAGAGAGGATGGGCTGACTAGGGCCACAGGAAGCAGGGAGCTGAGATGATTTCAGCATTGCTGGCAGATTATGGCGGAACTCAAATGTGCTTCCGATTATAAGGTGGCTGGGCAGGGCCTGGAGATTTCACTCAGGAGAGGGACGTGTCCCAACTTGTACCTGCAAAACTTGGCCCTGGTAAAGTGAAGTGGGTGGCCGGGGAGCAGGGGTAGGCAGTAGGAGGGAGAGGCCAGTTCCAGGTGATGCATGGATTGGCTCTACTGGGCAGGTGACCATGCAGGCAAGAGGAGTGGTCCTATTTTGGATATCATGGGTGGTGGAGACAAGACTGGCTGATTTATTACCTATAGGTTGTGAGAAGACTAGAGAGGAAGAGCACAGGGTGAGCTAAATAGTGCCGTGGGTGGAGGGCAGCAGCCTGGAGCTGAACTCATGCCAGAAAACCACTAGTATAGTGGGTGTGGGGCATGAGACTTGGAACCCCCGTCTCTGGCCTCTTAGGACTCTGAACCAGCCTTACACTTGTGTGTGTGTGTGTGTGTGTGTGTGTGTGTGTGTGTGTGTGTTATTGGGGATTGAACTCCAGGGATATTCTATGAACTTCACTCCCAACCCCATTTCATTTTGTATTTATTTATTTATTTTTGAGGTACTAGGGATGGAACCCAGGGGTCTTCTACCTCCAGGCTACAACCCCAGACCTATTTTGTATTTTATTTGGAAACAGGGTCTCACTAAGTTGCTCAGAGCCTCACTAAACTGCTGAGGCTGGTTTCGAACCTGTGATCCTCCTCTCAGCCTCCCAGGTCAAGCATGCACCATCTCCCTATTTTATTGTTTGATTTAGAAACAGAGGCTCACTAAGTTGCTGAGGCTGATCTTGAACCTGTGGTCCTCCTGTCTCAGCCTTGCAAGTACAGAGATTACAGGTGTGTGCCACCAGGCCTAGCTGGCCTTACTCCTTTTGAAGGCCCGAGGCGGCCTGCATACACATGGTCTCCACCTCTCCTGCTGCCACCTTGCAGGCCTGCAGATCCCACCCTATACCCTGGGCTTGGGTCTGGCCCAGCTCGAGGGTCCCCTGTGCCTCTTGGACTCCTTCCTTTGTTGCTCCTTCAGCACGAGCTCTGCTCCAACCACATTCTTCATCATTTCATACCTTCCTTTTGTTTCAGATGTCCATCTCTCTGCTTCCACTCCAAGCCTATCTCCCAGACCCTGTCCCTTTGGTATCAGTGGACCTACATTTCCTTCTGTTGGAGGAAGCTGTTTGGTCCCTTGAGGAGCTTCCAGAGTTTGACAAGCAGGTCAGTCATCTTTGCTGTGTCACCTGTGTTCTGAGAAGCACATGTTCACCACCTAAGAAAATCTCCCTGATCCCTCCCTCTTCCACTGAACCACTCCAGGCTCCTGCCAGTCTGGCTCCTGGCCATCTCTGGCCCAGAGATGTTACCTTCTTGTCATTGTCACAGTCTCTACTTGGGCCCAAGCCTGCACCCTGGGTCCTGGCAGTGACATCCTCACTGTCTCTGTGTCCCAAGTCTTCCTAGCTACTCTACCAGGAAAACCTGTTCAAAACTTAGAGTTGTTATCAGAGTCTTCCGTATATGCTCTTGCTTCTCCCCATCTTGCAAAATGTAAATCTTGCTCCTTACTCAGCAGCCCCTACCCAGCTAAATTTCCTCCTACCCAGCTAAATTTAACGCTGCTTCTCATTCAGACCTGGATTTATTCTCACTTGTCTGGGAAAGTCTGGAAAACCATCAGAGTGACCTTAAAATTCTTCCTGCTGCCTCTGGCTCTCCACTGGTGACAGCGTCTGCCCTGGATTCTTGCAGACAAAGCAGTAACCATGAGCAATTCCTTCAAATTCGACATCTCATTTGCAAAACTATAAAATGAGTGTGATAGCAGTACCTAGCCCATCCAAGCTGCTATGGGCACTGAACGAAGCCACATAAGTAAATCACTCGGTGCCGTGTCCGAAGCTCTCAACTGCTCACTCTGCCTACTTTCTCATAGTACTTTATCACACTGCATTGTAGACAGTGTTTTCCACCATGAAGTAATACAAAGCTTAAATTCACGGTCTCCTCCTCACTACCATCCTCACTCCTTTAATAAGTGCTCAAAAAACATTGACTAATGGAAAACCCTGGAGGGAAGGAGACCAAGAAGGCAGGCTGCCTGGTTTTCCAATTCAAAGGCCCTGGAGGGCCCAGGAGAATAATGAACCGCTCTTTTGCAAGGGGTCCCAGAGAGGAGCCAAAATCCTAGGAAGCCAGAATCCTAGGATGCTCTGGAGAGAAGAAGCAATCTGACCAATGCAGACTTGGATAAAAAGTCCTCTCCCTCTGGCTCCTCTTCCAAGCATTGCAGCTGGGTGTGCTGTGAGCTCCTGGGTAGGATGTATGTGCCATTGTCTTTACTGAGTATTTCCCCATCTTTTAGCACCTCTTATATATATATTTAAATATCATTGAAGGCCATGCTACACCATTCTGCAGAAGTCTCTTCCATTAAGCCTCAGCAGAACTTGTGAACAACCAACTTCTGCAGCCCTAAGCACATTGTGTCCTAATGGGTCATGAAGTGCCCAGTGCATTAGGTCAGTTCCATGACCAGTTTTTTTCTTTTACTTCAATTGCCATGGACCACGCAACCCCCTTAATCCAACAGAAGGGAGAAAAAGAGAACATACAGGGCTCTAAATAAAAGCAAAAGCTGTTTGCTTTTTTGCTAATGCTGGAACAAGGGGGCTTCTTTCATGGAGGATAAAAGGCGAAAAATCAATGACAGGGTTGTGTGAAAACTCAAGTTTCATCTTATTTCGGGGGGGGAGGGGATCCAGCAAAAATCAGCGATTCCAGACTTTCTCTATTAGATTCAGTTCAAAGATGCCACTCGTGTTGGCAGTCAAGTGGTATAGGCTATTTATTTAAAGAATACGTGATCATCCATTTGCTTATTGATTTAGTTAAGCAGGTGTATATAATCCTGTGTGTCTGGAAGAAAAAGAGGCCTTAGATTCAGTGAGTGAGAAACTTTGTATGAGTCAAAAAGAGTCCTGTTGACATTTTTTTTTAAAGAAAGGAAGAAAGTTGTTGGGGAAGATTAACAAAATCAAGTGTTGTCTAAGCATTCAGTAAATTCAGAAGAACCCAGAAAGTCATGCTGAAGTGATGTCTTGCAAAGGGGCTTGGGGTGGGCTCAGGAAATTCAGAAATGAAGAGAAATGAAGCTGAGGGCCTGCAAGTGGGGGCTGTGGGAGCTCAAGAGAGAGCAGTCCACACTGTTCACACTTGAGGCCTGCAGACATGAATTCTTGCTGGGAACATGGGGAGGGAGAGCCAGGCCGAACCATAAAGAAGCTTTTACACTCAGGCAGCACGAAATGTTAGTCTGGGAAGAGGAGAGAAAGTACTTGGAGAAAAAAATAAGGAGCCTTACAAAAAGTCAGGCATTTTGGAAAACAATGGATTTGGAGATTCTTACAAACTCTTAGGCCACATAGAGCCACACCAGTACCAAGTGTTAAGTCAGTGCCTCTCAGACATGACTCAGAAACGAATCCTTGTGACATTGACTGGTGGTCACATCACAGTGAGTGGCAGTCTTTCTAGGAAGAAATCCATTTACAAACGACTCCCCAGTCTTACTTTATCCTCTTCCCCTGGCCATCCAGAGCCTTCTCTGGCTTTTCTCCTTTGGCCCAGGTGGTGGTGGCTGCCATGTCAAGAACTTGGTCTTTTTTTTTTTTTCGGTGGTACTGGGGTTCCTGGAAACCCTTCTACCTCCAGGCTACACTCCCAGACCTATTTTTTTATATTTTTATTTGGAAACAGGGTCTCTTAAGCCAGCAAGGCTGGTTTTGAACCTGCACGATCCTCCTGTCTCCACATCCCAAGTGTGGGGGTTACAAGTGTGTGCCACCACGGCCAGCAAGAACTGGGTCTTGCCTACACCACAAAGCCCAGAGCACCAGGAAGGCTACACCAGGAAGGCTGCACCATGAGTATTTTTTGATGCTCTTCCGGCGGGATCCTCTGCTACTTATCATTGGAGCCACTTCTCCCAAGGTCACAAGTCAAAACCCCGCACAACCATGCTCCTTCACAAGGGGACCCTCGATAGACATCTAGACCCAACCACCTCTCGACACTGTCTACCCAAGCCACTGTCCCCAGATTGTCCCTCAAGCCTTCTCATGTCCGGGTCCTCTCCTGCCTCTGGCTGTGTTTATTTCTATATTCTTTGCAGCAAGACAGAGATGTTCTCTTAAAATATAGGTAAGATGGGCTAAAGCTTATTAACACAAACTCCATGGTGTCACTTTGAGAGGTGCACATGTTCCACAAAGACCGGTGTGGGAGTGCTTACGGCAGTAGGATTGGAAGAGCCTAAGGCCCATTTAACAATGGAATGGGTGAATACCCCATGGTTACTCCACCCATGACCCAGCAGGGAGAACAAGCCTTCTACAACCACACCTCTAAACACAGACGAACCTCAGGGAGCAAGTTGATGAGCCAAAGAAGCCAGCCAGGAAAGAGAACGTCTCTTGTCATCCATTTATGAAACTAATCTATGAAGATGCAAGTCAAGAGAGCTGTTGCCCTTGGGTGTGGGATGGGGCACAGAGTAACCTCAGGAAGAAGACTCGCTTGTACCCTGGGGACGCTGGAGCTGTGGCCATTGATGTGGTCAGGGTTGCAGAAGGGTGTTTGCTCTGAGAAATTTCATGACTTTGAAATTCCATTGAGTGATGCTCTTAAGGTTTGCATGCACATTATACATATATAAGCATATATATATATATATATATGCTATCTTTAGATAAAAGATGTAACCTTTCAGATAAAAGCATAAAGATTAAAAATAGGTAGTAATGAAGATCACGAGATTTTCTGCTTTATACGTAATGAGCACAGAATTTTTGGTATGAATTTTGAGTACTTTCTGTCTGTGATATGAAATAAGTATTTTCAAATGGGAACTATTCAGGGTTCTAAAAGAAAATTGGTACTGATACTCCAATCTCTACAGAATGCTTGTCAGATGAGATTTCTTCTTTTTCTTCTTCTTTTTATTTTTTATGTTTTGTATCTGTAGTCTACATAATATCTTTAATGGGAAATTTTGAGGCTTACTATTTTGTAAGATTTCATTGAGAGTATAGCAAGACCAGTGCCTTGTCCTTCAAGCAAAAGGGGACAGTAAAACAGCACGTCCCTAAAGGCCCTTTTTCTATTCCCCAAAACCTAGCTAATTTAAGGAAACAATTAGAGGAAGCCTGGGGTGAAAATCCAGATTCATATCATATGGAAAGACACTTGCTTCTTATTAGGCTTACCAGGAAGGAGGGCAAGCTGGTGTTATCTGTAGAAAGTTACTCTGTGCATGTGGCCCTGGACACTTGCTCCTTGAGATGCTAGTTGTGCAAGCAAGCTGATGCTGATGATGTCACTGCATCTCACATAAAACCTCTTTCTGAGTGGGGATAGGCATGGAGCTGAGGGCACAGTGGAAAGGGTACATGTCTCTCTAGCTAAATGCCACTCTCCAACGCCACGAGGGAGAGGAGGCAGTGATTGGCCAGGCCCCGTGAGGGACAAAGGCACTATCCAGTCAGCTGCCGCCACTGAACTCTTCCTGAATCACCACTGATCTCTATTAAGCTTTCTCCAATAAATCCTATGTCTCCTATGTGGTCTCTGGGAATTTTCTCTGGCCTCTCTGCAACCTCCCCCCACTGCCCTGGTTCAACTGGGCTGTGGGTGTGATACCAGTTTCTTTATATCTTTATCCAAATATTATGGTAACAATGGAGAGTGAATCAAGTGGTAGAACTGCCATACTCAAGACCCTCCGGTTATGCCGGGTGTGGTGGCGCACGCTTGTAATCCCTGTGCTTGGGAGGCTGAGATGGGAGGATCCTACAGGTTTGAAGCCAGCCTCAGAGGGCTTAAGAGACCCTGTTTCAAAAAATATATATAAAATAGGTCTGGGAGTGTAGCTCAGAGGTAGAAGGCTACTGGGTTCCATCCCCAGTACTACCAAAAAAAAAAAAAAAAAAAAACAACAACAACAACAAAAAACTCCAGTGCTCCCACCCCGTCTCATAAAGTATGACCAGGGCCCACAAAGCTGTACCTGATCTAGGCCTTTTTATTATTCCCTTATTTACTTGGCCTCAAACACAATGGCATCCAGCAAGCCAGGCATAATATTGTTTCAGGGCCTTTACACTAGCTGCCCCTTCTAGAACATTCTTCCTTCAGATTAAGGCAATCCTTGATTTTTTTTTTACCTCCTATGATTTTTATTTTATTTTATTTTATTTTGCGGGTCTGGGGATGGAACCCAGAGGCATTTGACCTCTGAGCTACACCCCCTGCCCAATTTTTTATTCTTTATTTTGAAACAGTGTCTCACTGAGTTTCAGTGTAAGAGTGGGATGGCCCTCAATAGAGAGGGCCATCCCACTTTCCTTTCCTGATTTCCACATCCGGATTGTCCACAGGGATCATCCAAAGATGAGTGCAAACGTTCAGCAAAGGATTCATCTGAGCACAAGGAAGGATGTGAAGTGTTCCAGGATGCTTCACAAGGGGGGCTGTCTAGATCCTCATGAGAGCCCTCTGTCACCTGGGAAGAGGTAGGGGAAAGGTTTTCTCTCTTCTCTCATCTCCTGTAGCCTCTTCTGCATGGCACTGTGGTGACTGCCAGCTTTCAACGCGGGGCTGTACATTAACAAGCCATGAGGTTCAAATAGGAGGATGGGCATGTCGTCATCTAGAGCTGTCTTCTGCCTCTGCAGCTCTTCTGTCATCTTCTCAAACTTCTTTTTAAGTCTATCATTTTCTGGAGTTTTAGGATTAGTCTTTAGGCTGCATACATTTCTGCTTTTTCCTAATTAGGCTTGGTAAGTGTTCACTGGTGTTGGCTGCAGGAAACAGTGATTCATCCACATGGGCTCCGGCTGTCCTGCACTTTCAACCCAGAGCACTGAGACGAGCTTGGCCCCTTGCTTCTGCACCTTGTCCTGGTGCACTGGTATCCGTCTTTAAAAACAACATGCATTACTTGTTTGCTAAAAGTCTTTGAAAACTTTGCCTCCATATCCAGGAGTTGGTTGGCAAAATGTCTTTCAGTAGTTTTCTGTGCCACTGGAAGACCACACTTCAACATAGGTCACGACATCTCTCAGGATAGTGCCTCCCTGGGCGCCGGGGGCCGCCATGATGCTTCCTTCGCTCAAGCCCAGAGAAGAAGAATCCTCTCTTCGAAGAGACTTGAAAAAGTCTCCTACTGAAGTCACCTAGGCCTTGCATGGTGTCCCGATGCCTAAGACTTTTCCTCCTGCCACTCAGGCCTTATATGGCATCCCGATGCCTGGGGCTTCCTTCCACCTAGGCCTTATACGGTGTTCCGATGCCTAGGGCTTTTCCTCCAGCCTCCCAGGCCTTATACGGCATCCTGATGCCTGGGTTCCTCTGTATATAAGCTTCTGCCCTTAAGGGGTCATTCGTTATCGGGAAAGGGACTTATCCCGGACGATCCCCCAGATGTTAGGGTCCGAGAGTCGCCCCTTCCCCAAATAACAAAGAACACACCAAGGATGTAAATCACAAGCAGAGTTTATTGTGCTGTAGCTCTTACTGGCAAGCCAGGGTCAAGTCTCCTTCATAAGCCTAACTATCATTCAGAGGAATTGTCCAGCAGCTACCAGAGGAATGCTTCCTTCTGGCCAGGCTAACGTTCAGCCTCTTAGACACCAGGCAAGTGGTCGGAGCTCGACCTCGAGCACAAAACAGACCTTACATTTATAGTCCCAGAAGGGGCGTTTACATTGATATACAGCCAATAGGTTTACAAAGTAAACAAGTGGAGCCATCTTAACAGAAAAACAAGTTCCACACACTTTGGAAACATTCTTAACAGAAAAACAAGTTTCAAACAAGTTCCAGACACTTTAACTTACTTCTATATCCCAATATTTTAAATTTATAAGGGGATTGGGATGGCCCTCTCAATACTCTTACATTCCTAATTTTATAAGGGGAGTGGAATGGCCCTCTTAATAATCTTACAGCAGAAGGCCTCACTAAGTAGCTGAGACTGTCCACGAACCGCGATTCTCCAGTCTCAGCCTCCCAAATGCTGGGATTACAAGTGTGTGCCACCACGCCCGGCTTCTCTGAGTTTTATTTAAATATCACCTTTCAGTAAGTTTTTTCCTACCATTAGTCCACCCCACTTCCTTTCCTTTTTTCTCTCCTATCTTTATTACACTATTACCTCATTCTGCTATTACTTATCACCTATTATTATACTACATACTTAATGGTTTCTATTATTGTCCATGTGTTTCTACTAGAATATAAACTCCATGATTTTTACCTGTTTTGTTCATTGCTATATGCGTAGCCTCTTTATCTTTATACCATAGAAAAGAACGTGGTCCATAGTGGAAACTGTGTAAGTATTCAATCTATGAAGGATGGGGAGATTAGTGAATATTCAGAACTGACTGTGAATCCAATATAGCATGAAGAAAACTAGTAATGTATACAACATCTGGCCCAACAGATCATAGAAATCCCTCCAGGCAACTTTATAGTCAGATTAGAAATAAAGACAAGGGGAAAATTTGAGCATCTCCTGAGCCTGGAGTGCTCCAGTGCACTCTTTTATTCATGGGAAATATCTCAGAACACCTGCCATGTTCTAGCTGTGCTGGGCCCTGGATCCTGGGGAAGTGGGTACCGTGATGAAAGATGCTGGAGGATGAATATGGGCAGTAAGGCTTTTGCATCGCTGGGGTTATTCATAACATTATCATCAAAAGCATCAGAAAAGACTACTGACTCCTAATTTTATATCCTAATTTCACAAAGATGTTCTATGAGGTTCAGTGTCTTGTCCCATGTTCCTGAATCAGGAGGTGGCAGAGGAGGGGCTTGAGCCTGTCTGCTGGGCTCCAGACACACACAGCTATGATTTTCTGCTTTCTCCAGTGAGGGAGGAGACTTCAGCCAGATCTGCTTGGGGCAGGAGTGCAGTGGCCCATGTTTAAATCAAATGATGTTGGCACAGACCAAAGAACCAAAACACTGGTCAAGGGGAGTTGTCAGGAAATACATCATGGGGCCTTGGAGGGGACCTTGAAGGACCAGCAGCATTTTAGCACACAGCACAGAAGACATGAGTCAAAAGGAGAATCTGAGCAAAGGGGACACAACGGGACAAGCTCAAGTAGGAACAACCCAAGGGGATTTTTCTGACATTGCCTACAGTACAATTGTGTTCTCCAGCTCTCTTGCCAGGACCAGGACTATGAATATGAAAAGGGCCTGGCAGGTAGTAGGTTTTCAACAAATGTTTCAGTGAGTGTTTCAACAAATGTGTGACAAGAGACAGTGGCCAACACCCAGGCTCTGTGGACTTCCCGTCAGTCCACTCTGGTGGAAGGCGGCCCCACAAGGCTTGGGACTGCCCAAGAGGGAACACAGTACTGAAAGGTAAACTGGCTCTTTTCCCAGACACAGGACCCAGGGTCCAGCAGAAAGGATGTGGAGAAGATGGTCCAGTAGCATTTCCACTCGCCAGCAAAGGAAGAGTGTCAAGGACGGGCCGCCTGTTATCACAGTCATTTAGAGGCCCAGGGAGCTCGGGAGCAGACTTCAGGTCTGAGAGCACATTTCTGAGAAGAAGCTGTGCTTGCAAGATTGTGACAGCTTCTTCCCCCTCCTTCCCAGCAGTGAAAACAATTATTCTTCACATTAGTCTCCCTCAGTTCAGACCCTCATCCATCTCCATCCAAATGGCCTGAGATGAACGATGTCCAAAGAGCCTCTTTAAAAGCCTCCATCAGCACAAACGTGCCAACACAGGGGCAGCTCCTTCACGCTGGGGCTCAGGCCTTCCCGTCTGCAGAACCATGTGGCTTCCCTTGGGCTGGCCTGAGCGGTGGCCTCTGCCTGCTTGGGTCGCGGTCACCACTTTGCATGAGACCTTCTGGTCCCTCTAAGTCTTCACAAGAGTCATCTGGTGTCTTTTTGGGCCACTAATGGCCACCTACTATTCATCCCAGCAGAGTGTTTAGTCTCTGCGGAGCTGCTTCGTCGACCTTCTTCAGTCTTTATTGTCTTGTCAAATGGTTTTGAAAGAGAAAAGTACAATTTACCCGGCTGATTATAGAGAGGAATCTGGAAGGCATATAAGAAGTTGGCTTTCTGATCATGCTCATTTCTTTTTATTCTAGAAGCATCTGAAGCCCAGGCAAACTGTGGGTGGGATGAAGGATGCCAGTCTCAGGATCCCCTTCAATCACCACCTGCCCTTTCTGCTACTGTGGCAACATGACCAATAACCAAAGACCTGCAACCATGATGGGTTCTTCTCCAAGCTTTTTCGAGTCTAATTTTTATCCTGACCTGAGGAGAACTTTGCTTTATTGGTACCTGAAGATCTTTAAAAAATTCTATCTGTAAATTACACAAAAGGTTAAAATTACTGAGTTTAAAGCTAGGCATGATGGCACACACCTGTAATCCTAATACTTGGGAGGCTGAGACAGGAGTGCTGCAGGTTCAAGATCAGCATCAGCAACTTAGTGAGACCCTGTTTCAAAATAAAAAATAAGATAGGTCTGGAATATAGCTCAGAGATAGAATGCCCCTGGGTTCAATCCCCAGTAACACACACACACACACACACACACACACACACACACACACACACAGTCTGCTGGATTTACTGTTATGACTCAGGAAAGGCCAGAGCTATATCATGAGCATAGTAGTTTCTGTGACTGTTCTAGTAAATTGCCACAAATGTAGAGGCTCCAAGCAACAGAAATGTATTTTTTATAGCTCTGGAGGCCAGAAGTAAAAAAAAAAAAAAAATGAGTCCTATGGGGATAAAGTTAAGTAGTTGGCAGTTTTGGCATCTTCTGTTTCTGGAGATGTTAGGGGAGAATCTGTTCCTGGCATCTTCCAGCTTCTGGTGGCTGGCTTGTAGTGGCATCCCTCCAGTCTTTATTTTTCTTATCTCACTTCTTTCTCCTCTTCGGCAGTCATATTTTCCTCTGCTTCATTGGTAAGGTCACAGGAGTATGTTTAGTGCCAAAATGGATAATCCAGGGTAATCTCCCCATTTCCGGATCTCGATTTATAACTTAAACCCATATCCCATATTCGAATTTGCAAAGTCTCTTTTGGCATACAGGTAACATGCATGGTCCTGGTCCTGAATAGATTGCTGCCTTTCTTGCTAACTTGATCCTGGTTTTCTCCAGGATCCAGGAGGTAATGCTCACTAGCTGGAGTAGTGCTTCAGGGATCAGTAAGAGGCTCTCCTAACACACAGATTTGGATGCAGTAGGTCTGGGGGCGGGGTCCCCGGTGGTGCCCATGGTCTTCCCTGCATCACGCATTGAATAGAGAGGGTATAAGCCCATCACAGCTGCCACGTCCACCCTCATCAGGGACTGGGTTAGGGCCAGCATGTTACTCAGTCTTAGCCATGGGAATCTATGAGAGAGAAGATATGGTAAAGGGTAAGGTAGGCTTCAGGGGAATATTTTTCTTCCCCCTGAAGAGGAAGATTCTAAAGAGAAAGTCAAATTTCCCCTCTCCTTCTCTTTGTGCTCTGTATAATGTCATGTGAGGATGTGTGGGCTGGATCCAGTGCAGCCATCTTGTAACCACACTCTTGGGGATAAAAGCTGATCCACTGAGGATGAAGTTCAAGGACATCTGTGAACCATGGAAACAACCCTGGGACTGCTTACTGCCAGATCCTCTTGTTAAGTGAACTCAAAGTTCCTTATGGTTTATTCCTCTGTTACTTAGAGGCATAATACACCCTAACTAATAAAATAGACATTGCTCAATACACCCTAGCTAATAAAATAGACGTAGGATCTTCAGAAGAAACCAACAGAACAGAGACCTGGCACAGAACACAGTGCTAAATGCACCACTGGAAGGATCCAAAGGACTCACCAACTCTTCCTAGCCAGGAGCAACTTGAAATCACTGAATCCCATGACGCGGTACCTTATTGTTGTACATCTTTCTGCAGAGTTTCTGTAGCAATGGGCTTGCAGTTCTCATTCTAGTGACAGAGTTCTAGATTTTCTCATCATCTTTATAAGTCCCACACCCCAAAGTCCCTTTGAGTATGATGATGCTTGAATTGGGTCAATTCTGCCTACAATATAGGATTCTGGTGTTCACATTGGACTGCTGGGCGTACAAATCTTGCTGCCACTGCCCCTCCTTTTAGAGAAACTCACTCGAGTCCTTTCCAGAGAGTTTATTTCAGGCCAGGCACACCACGTGTCTCGCACGTGCTTTCCAAATGTGAGGGGTGCTTCCTCGGGCTCAAGCGTCAGAGCCATCAGCCGCGTGATTAATTAATTCTGAGTGTAATTTAAGCTACTTTAAAGAAAATCCCAGGCAAATAGACACAAAATACCCACTTTTCCTTCCCCAATGGTTTGCTTGAATTCCCTCATTGATAGCAGACTTCATTATGCAATATCTTAAAAATATACAAACATCTGGCATTTTCTTTCTGGGAATACCTAAAAGACAAAGATTTTAGTGCCCTGTGTGGTTTCAGAAGCATGATGAATCTTCTTGAGACTAAGGGGGGGGGGATAAGCTCTATTTGAAAAAGATGATCTTCAAAATATGTCAGACAATTTAAGGAGTGAGGTGTGGGCTCATTTCAGGATGCTCAGATCATAGGTGCTGTGTGGACTTTTCTTTTAAGAAATGAATCTTAAAGAAGTCACCATCTCCTTTGGGACATGGATAAAGGCTGCTGGTAGCACTGATTAGCTACATAACTTTTAATCTAGAAGGCTACTAATTTGTCTGACAACATCCCTACCACCAGCGCTCTTTCCTGAGTCAGCATACTGGCGGTTGCAGAAGCTCGCATCTGCAGAGCTGTCACTCCCATCAAACAGAAGGCCCTCAGGGCTTATGCTCATCATTAAAGAAAGAAACACTTGTTAGAGTATTAGCCAGGCCCAGCGCAGTGCCGGTAAATTAATTTTAGAGATGTATCTAGGTCAACATCTATCTGCATGTTGCATACAAACACATTAGGTTATCTAGTGTTTGCATGTTTCTAAACTGGTACAGCCCGGCTTGATGGGGGGAATTATCCTTCCTTTTGGGCTCCAAATAGAAAATTAATGACTATTTCTCTCCAAAATAACCATAACATGATTGCAGTGTTGCTTCTTAAATTTGCCCACCACAAAACTATTTCCAGTGAACTTTGTAGAAGACAGTTCCTATAGGGCATTAACATTCCTCTCTCCATTAACTAGCGTTTCTTTATACAGAACCCTTTCATGCCCAAATAATTTATGAATTTTCTACATCTCATTTTATCTTCTGAGTAGAAAGAATGTATTTCATATAACCCTTTTAGAGGTAATAAAGTTTCAATACACAGCTGAGACAATGAAGTTACAATATGCTGTCCTTTGGGCAAAAATTAGTTTCACTGAGAAATAAAATAAGAATTTAGTGTTTGGACAGTGGTGAATAAAGAATATGTAAAGTATTCAAAGGTTCTCTGTTAGAAGACATTATAGTTTGAAAGTATAATGTCCTTCCTTCGGATCTCACGCTCTGGGGATGGATCACAGGTGAGTCCGTGGAGGTGTGGCTTCTAAAGCCAGGGCACAGCCAGAGGTGGGCCCCTGGGGGTGTGACTGTGTGGACTGTACATGTCCCTTGTCTCCCCCTCTTGTTGTCTCTTCTCCCCACTATCATGCCCTGGGGACTTCTAGCCCTGGATCCTCCTTGGCAGCTTGTATAGATGGACTATACATATGGACTGAAGTCTCCAGGCTAATAAACCTTTCTTCCTCTACACTGGGTGTCAGGTGTTTAGAGAACAAGGGTGAAGATGCTGCCCAGAACAGACAGGGTAAAGAAATCAGGTTAGAAGTCCACCATACCCATTTCTTTCAATTTGTACTGATGTCAAAGCATGCATACTCCAGGCAGTCCAAAGATTAGAGAAGAAAACCTTGTGGCCTTGTCAATGCCACCTGGGGAGGTTTGTGTGCTGTCTTAAGAACACGTGTGTCTTGTGGAGCTGAATTGATCTGACAGGTTCTAGTACGGTCTGTTGAGAGCTAACTTCTTGAAAGCCCAAGGAACACCAAACCAGGAAAGCATGGTAGCATTGTTACCAGGCACAAATGCAACAAGAACCAGCCACTATGTCCCGAAAGGGTCTGCATTAGACAGATGTGGAAACTGAGGATGGGGGTATAAAAAAGAGGAAACTGCCTAGTCCCCTGAACACACTTTAATGAAAGAGGATGCTGTGTCAATCTCTGTCACTAGGAATCTGTAGAGTAGACTACACATCTAAATAGTGTTTGTGATCCACTAGCATTCATAGCAACTTGTAATGTGATTTGACCTGATGCCAATATACTACCTAGAGCACCCTTGGTAACCTGTTCTTTATTTCTCCAAAGCTTTGTGTATGTGTGTGGAAGTGGATGATTGAGCATGTGAGAGAGAGCCGACTGTTCAGTAAAGGCTGCAGAGTAGAAAATGTACTAAAGTTAGGTAGTAAGAACACATGTTGGAGATGGGCGTGGTGGCTCACACTTGTAATCCCAGCATTTGGAAGGCTGAGACAGGAGGATCTGGGATTATAGTCAGTCTCAGCTACTTAGTGAGGCCCTTTGCAACTCAGTGAGACCCTGTTTCAAACTAAAGAATAAAAAAAAAATAGGGCTGGGTTGTAGTTAGAGATAGAATGCCCCTGGGTTCCATTTTCAGTACCTCAAAAAAATAATGCATGGTGCATCTCCAGAACAGCAGAACAGACCTGACCACTGAACATGCTGATGAATTTCTGCACTGGGCTGAGCCAGATATCGTATCTATAGTCTAGAGATATGCATATCCCAGCAAAGTAGAATGCCAACAATGACTGTATCACATCAATACGTAACCTGTAATTGCAGAAGTCACTTTCAATTAGGTCATTTGTACTTGTGGCCCAGTGACATGACATGATTAGGCCTGAGACCAGCTCATGAACACACAGGATGACGACTGTGATTATCTGATCTGACTCATGGGTACCAGGGGTCATGGTCATCTGCAGATTTGAGTTTGCTTGGGACTGGGAAGAGTTAGAGCTTATTTCCCTTTGGAGGGAGAACCAGGACAACTTCAAAAGATTAGATTGCTCAGGAGAAAAGGAAAGACATCTCTTTGATTGAAAATATATCTGTCATTGTAAAGTGTGATAAGGGAAGGATGGAAAGAACTTTGAGTTTCATCTTTCCTGCAATTGTATAAAGGCATTGTATAGACTGAGCACAGCAGGTCTGGAGAAGCAGTGCACTGTGGCAGAGTCTGTACCCTATCTGACACTTGCTAGCTGTATAAACTTAGGTAGGCCAATGGTCCAAACTTCAGTGTTTGGATTTGGATTTAGAATGTCCCCCATCTCATGTAGACAAAGCAGTCATGTTGGAGGCAGGGCTTAGTTGTTGAGGAAGGGTCCCTGCAGGTGTGGCCTTATGGATTATATATGGTCCCTTCTCCCCTTTCTTTCTTCTTCTCCTTCTTCTTCTTCTTCTTCTTCTTCTTCTTCTTCTTCTTCTTCTTCTTCTTCTTCTTCTTCTTCTCTCTCTCTCTCTCTCTCTCTCTCTCTCTCTCTCTCTCTCTCTCTCTCTCTCTCTCTCCCCTCCCTCCCTCCCTCTCTCTCTCCCCCCCTTCTCACTATGCCCTCAGCTCTACAGCTCTACAGACATCACCTGGACTAACATGGACTAAATCCCTGAAATCTTCAGAACTCTGAGCAAAGAAATTTTCTCCAAGTTGTTGTCATCAAATTTTTTGATCACAGCAGTCTGAATATGGACTGAAACACTTGGTAAATCAGGACCCTGCTATTCTTCTCTTACTGGTTGTGGAAGGACTGAATAACACAGCATAGAGCCTGACCCTTCGTAGATGCTATTCTGAACTTACAGAATATACAATTCACACATGGTCATCTTTTAATTTGATTGTATGTCCACCAGTTAATTCCAGATTTATGAATTAACTTTAAGGGCAAAGGCAAATACAGTTAAATAACCACTTAACTCTGAACATGAGGAGCTAGCCCCCCCTCCCCCCAGACCCCCATGTTGCCTTATGATTTGGGAGTCAGAAAGAAACAACAGCATTGATGGAACAAAAAGCAAATTGTAATTGAACTTACACCGTGTGTGATAAATATACAGCTGACGGAGGCAGGGGTCCAATTCATGTCCAACAAGGCAATTAAGACATGCAAGGAAACCTGGGAAAAAGAGGTCAGCCTCTGCTGCTGTGAGGGGCAGCTGCTCCGACAGAGGTGTTATGAATGGCATTGCCTCCATGTAGGAATCTTTACAAAGAATTTTTCTAAGAACAAGATTTGGGTCCTTATGAAGAGTGTGCCACACTTCCTGTAAGAATTGATCACTGAACCATGCCGGACATAGTGCACAGTGGAAAAAATATATATACTTTCGTTGTCTTAAAGAAATCAATTAATCAGGGCCCTTTTTTTTGTGGTACTGGGGTTCCTGGAAGCCCTTCTACCTCCGGGCTATACTCCCAGACCTATTTTTTATTTTTGGAAACAGGGTCTCTTAAGCCAGCACGATCCTCCTGTCTCCGCCTCCCAAGCCGGGAATTATAAGCGGGTGCCACCAAGGCAATCAGGGCCCTTTTTAAAAACAGAAATGTGCAGGGTGTGGTGGCTCAGGGCATGGTGGCTCATGCATGTAATCCCCGTGCTTGGGAGGCGGAAACAGGAGGATCACACAGGTTCGAAGCCAGCCGTGCTGGCTTAAGAGACCCTGTTTCCAAATAAAAATATAAAATAGGTCTGGGAGTGTAGCCCGAAGGGAGAAGGGCTCCCAGGAACCCCAGTACCACCAAAAAATAAAAATAAATAAAAAAATAAAAATAAAAAAAATAAAATAAAAACAGAAACGCCCAACAGAGCCCCAGATCACCTTTTTTATCTACAGGGCTGGGAAAGATCCTGGTGTAATTTTTCACAAGCCAGTTTGGCTTCTGACATTGACCATAAGCAGGGGGGAACCAGGTCATCATTTCTACTTAAAAGTTTATTTTCAAATGTTGGTAATTCCCATGAAGCCAATCCAAGGGATCTCCACAAATTAAAAAAAATACTCATATTAATGTCATCTCTATTACCCAAGTCTGCCTCTTAGCCCCTGCCCAATTTGGCCCAGAAATCACCTGGAAGCCACATCAGAGAGGCAACAGTCTTGTCTTTGTTTCAGGCAGAGACTCTGTGGAAAACACACTGGAACACAGAAAGAGAACAGGCTCTTCGTTCAGTGCTCCATTTGAACCAAGGTCACTTCAATCTTTTTTTTCATAACAAGAGTTCTCAACTTAGGACCCTAAGCCCCAGAATGACTTAAAAACTTGGTAGAAGCTGGAAATGGTGGCACATGCCTATCTTCCCAGTACTTGGGAGGCTGAGACAAGAGGATCAATGTTCAAAGCCAGCCTCAGCAACTTAGCAAAAACAAACAAACAAACAAACAAACAAACCCTGTTTCAAAATAAGTAAAAAATAAAAGGGCTGTGATTGTAGTTCAGAGATAGAAAGCCCCTGGGTTCAATCCATAGTACAAAAAAAAAAAAAAAAATTGGGGGTTTCCATCCCTCTTATTGAATCAGAACTGTGAGAGTGCCTCCCCCTTCCTCAGCCCCTGTAGCTGATTCTGACGGACTCTATAGCTTGAAACCCACTAGGTTGTTTGTTTTTAAGGGCACTTTCCCACTTATTTCAATATAATGAAACAATACATTTTTAATTAGTTGGGCCTCTCAAGCTTTGTTGAGATTTTTCTATATTCAGGTAGAGGAAGGAAAATAGAAAAGCCCACCTCATTTCCACATGAGTGACATTCTGCACAGAAGCTTCAATTTGAAAACATTAGAAGGAGCATAAACCTGATCATTAGACAAGAAAGGCAGCTAGACCAACTTCACTACCTTGAGTATTTCATAAAGCAAAGTCACCTCCTAAGGTCATTTTAAAAGTAAAAACAAGGGTCTAATCATGACTGTTTCCACGTACATAATGCAATTTGACTTTAGCGGCTCACATTATGAATAGCCACTTTGTGACAGTTGTCCAAGGGATGAAAAGAATGTTTTAAATGTAATACTCATTCAGAACATAGCTCCCATCGTCCCTTGCTACATATATGTAAATATACTCTTACATAAACATTTCCTACTTGTGAGAATAATAAAGAGTATTAGATGGATATATAAACACAATCTATATAGATAGAGAAACAAAGATTGAATAGAAGAAGGCTGTCCGTGGGAGAAATTGAAGTCCATTATATATACATATAAACGTACAAGGAAAAAGCTGTATTGTATAATACAATATGCTCTATTTAATAACTTCACACTCGCTTAAAAAACCAAAAGAACACAGTCAAATGAACAGGAATTGAAAGTGCATGATAGATGCCTCCCTTAAAGCATTTAAATCTCTTCCACTTGATTAAAAATTCCTAGTTCCTCTTCACTGAATTGTTTAGAGTTTTTGAGCAGCCTCTGCCCTGATTAAAACAAATTAGCATCAAAGATCCCCTGTTGAATGAGAAATCATTAATTGAGAAACATGCGATGCTCCTTAATTACCTTTAGAACAGTGAGAGAACAAATAATCTCAGGTTCCAGAGGGGCCTGCCTGCTCGACACCGCGGACTCATTTCGTGTAGCTGCTGGAATAAAACTCAAGTTGTGAACGCTATTGGGGAATATCAATGCAAGGTTCAGTAAACACACCGTAGATTGTTTACCTAAAAGAAAATACCTACGCAATGACTAGCAGGAGGAGAGGAGAAAGCTTTAGCTTTTTCTCTGAGAGCTTTAAAAGCATGTGCATATGCCAATGGTGACTGAGAAATCACGTAAGCTGTTCTTTCTGATTAACTGGTCAGTGTTTTGTGTAACATATTTCACGTATGTAAGTACTCAGTGAGATTGCAGATGGTTTTGTACAGATGAACAATAAAGACAAACTTTATTGTTTAACAGTGGGATAGAAAGCAACAGTGGTAAACTTCACGAAGTCCAGGTACAGATGGAAATTCAAATTGTTAATAGGGTGCTGTAGTTAGGTAGACCTTTCTATACCAGTACAAGAGGTACAACCACTTCCGTAGAGCCATGAGATATGATGCATCCCAGTACCGCCTTCAAAGTCTGGCAGACATTTAACCTTGAGAGTGTCACAGGAAACCTAATTTCTTATAGGCATTGTGTGGAGTGTGACTAAATGCTTACATACAGAGCCATAGATTCACCCTTTGATAAAAACCATGCCAGGGAGCTGAGCTTCTAAAACTCCCAGGGCACCTTCCATATGAGCTCCCTGGGAAGAAGACAGGTTCTTTCTTTCTATACCACCAGGCACCTGAAGTAGGTTGACGCTCAGTCCTTCAGCTGGAGATAGAATCTTGGTTTCATTTTGTTTTCCCAAGTTTCCTTCTTAGCCACTAGATCATTCTTCTGCAAGTATTTGAAAAATTGGCAGAATCGATTCAATTTTCTCTATGTCCTCAGGTATTTTTGGTTCACCGTATAGTTTATAGACAGCTTCAGATCCAAAAAAGCATAAAACTACCACACAGAGCTGCATTTCTGATCTGTTCTGATTATTAATGTTATTAAGATCCAACCTGGGAAATTTGCATTTAAATTTTGGTGATGTGTTTTACAAGCTGAATTAAGCATTTATTTAAAGTCCACAGGTTATTAGTCATTATTTTTTGTCATGCAGCCCACCAAGATGATAAACATGATATTGTCACAATCTTTGCAAATATGAAAACCAGTCCCTTAGAGGCTACATTATAAGGCTTCATTGACCAGTATGGAGATCAGTATAGAGGTTTTTCATAAAACCCTCTTTCTTCCCTCAAAAGACTGGAAATAAAACCACCATCTGACCAGCACTCTGCCTTTGTATCTTTCCCAAAGAATTAAAGTTAGAATACTAGAATACGATAGTGATACATTCATACCCATGTTTATAGCAGCACAATTCACAGTAGATAAATTATGGAACCAACATAGATATCCATCAGCAGATAAATCAAGAAAATGTAGTATATACACATAGTGAAATTTTATCCAGCCTTAAAGAACAAAATTATATCATTTGAAGGAAAATGGGTGGAACTACGGACTATTATGCTGACATCAGCCAGTCTAACAAAGTCAAGGGTTGTATATTGTCTCTCATATGTGAAAGCTAGAGAAAAAAATAGGAAAAGGGACATCTGTTGAATGAAGAGAAAGACAAGTAGAACAATGAAGGGGCTTGGGGGAGGGAGTTGGGGAGGGGGAAAATGAGGCTTGAGGGAGGGACAGTTCCAAGAATGTTAGGCCTGTACATGACGCTATCACTGCCAATCTCATTAAATATAAGAGGAGGGGGATGTAGGGGGAAATACATCAAGTGATGTATGCATGCATCATTTCAGATCTCATTATGAATATAATTGCAAAGCATCCATAAAAGTACAAAAAAAGAAAAATAGGTGATTTGTAACAAAAAAAAAAGAATGTTACCATGAGTTGTATTAATGTCATAAGAGAACATTAGGCATGGTTATAATATTTTGAAACCATAGAAAAATTGTAATTTTTTTTCTCTGAGGGATTCTCATAAAGGTATAATGTGCCTTTTTGGATATTCCACTTGAGGGCAAAGTAATTCTCAGTTCATGACTGTGCAAAACCAAAATGGTTCAGTGATATATTATCACTTAGAAGAATTACTAATAAAAAGGGTGTATTTCAAACCTAACTGTTTTTTGGGCATTATTGAGAAAAGGAAAATCACGTCAACCAAACATTGATTTTGTGTATAAAAACAAACAAGATATCCTTACCTGTCATTGCAAACTTCTAGTTTGACAAGCCCATCACAAAAACAGCCTTTTTGAGAAAGAACGCAATGCTCTTTGGGAGGGGGGTCTCCTTCGGCAGCTCACCCTAGTGGAGTTTTTGGCATCGGAAGGTCAAACTGGACCTGTCAAGTCAGAAATCAGCAAGGAGCAGATGCTGGGTGATCGGTTTGTTCTCTTTGCTAACCAGCTCATCTGCACAGAGACGTTTGGGGAGATGTTAATTTTTTATCCTCACCGGGCAACGAGTATCAGTTGAATGTGGCGTCCTGACTCCCAGAAGAACTTGATAAGTAGCATCTCCTGTTTGCCATTATCTATTTGTGTTGCAAGGTAATTCATTTCAGGTTGAAATCAAATTGTTTTAAGCTGAGCTAGTGTTTTTATTGGTGTCCTTCCAGCCGGCCTTCCCTTTTAAGCGCCATCGTATTTCAAACAAGCTGATCTGAAGGAAAAGATTACTGCTGCCAGCGAGCATCGTCACAAGGGAGGGAAAAAGTGCAAGACCTGTTTTATGCTATGTTATTTATTTATTTATTTAAGCACAGATAGAGGTATGAGCTTTCCAGTCTGCAGCTGGGAGAAATGAGCTGACGCGTCGATGAAAGGTCAGGAGAGATGAGTGATGACGGGAAAGAATCTAACACCCTCTATGAGTATTTGCTGTAAAGTCACCATTTAAAGTTGTGGAAGGTAACATTTAAAGTATGTTATAGAGATTGTAAAAAAAAATTTTTTTTTTTGAAAAGCACGCCTCTGAGTCACCAGGTACACATACAATTGTTGGTAACTGCAATTTAGTATTTGAGAAATTTAGTGTGTTTAAATATATATATATATACTTGAGTATTTATTCCCTGCACCCCAAAAAGGTATTTGTTCCCTGGCCGGCAACCCCCCCCCCAAAAAAAAAAAGAGAAAGGGAATAATCATTTTTCATGATTCACTGAGTTTAATTTTTGATCTTTTGTAGTAAAATAAAATATTTAACTATATAGTCTTTTTTCCCATTTCAACAATAACAACAATGGCAAAAACCTAGGTGAGGGGGGAAGGGCACGAAGCACAATGTAAATTTACACCACTTCTCAATATGTTCCACTTATAAAAAAATAAAGATTAAATAAAAAAAAACCTAGGTGACATTTTTTAATCCTAAAATGGCTTAGACAACTGGCCCAAAGCATTAACAACAACAAAACAAAAAGTTGGCATTTGAATTCACATTAAAATTTGAGTGTCCCTACGCAAGACCCTTTCTAAGATAACCTCTAAACCACTGGGAAGTACAAAATTTAAAGTTTTGGGGGCAAAGAGGCTATAGAACTGCTAGAAGAATTTGTTCACAATGCTATTTTCCTGGGAAGATTTTGTAGAGCGGGATCCCCTATCTGACCATGCACACAGCTGGTTTACAGAAGCTTCTGTGTAAACTCTCTTGCCTGAGTCGAGATACCACTTCTGCCAAACGTAACACTGGCAAAACCTTTTTTGCTGGTGAGCAGATCACGACGTTTCTGCCATGGTCTTTGAGGGTTCAGTTTCTTGTTCAGTTGCAACTGCTCCCAACTTGAGTGGGGAGAATTAAATCCTTAACTAAAGGCTGTAAGCAGTGGGACGCAGGCAGGATAGAGGGAGGAGAAGGTGTGAGTCTATAAAACTTCACTCAAAATCATAATGTAGTTTGATATTTGGAAAACAAATAATAATAATAATAATAATAATAATAATAATATCTATTTGCATAGCAGGGCTGGAGAAATTAAAGCCCCAAAGTCTAGGGGCTGCTGTAGCTATGCCCGTTACCCAGATTCTAAAAAGGTGAGGAAGCCATTAGAATTGAGAGAGAATTGCATGTTTATCCAAAGAGCTATGGACTGGTGCTGAAAGAAGGCCTGTCCTTCACACCAGCAATTCACATTTCTCTGGCCTCTTTAGGCCAGAGAAAAATCAGTTTTGAGCTAAAATCTCCAAGTCTCCACATAGCTATGATCTACCAGCAGCAATCTGAGGGGGGAATGTGTAAGGCTTGGGTGCTCACAGAGCTACAGCTGCTTATTGGTGCAAAGAAAGGGACTCCAGGAGGCCACCCCCAGCACTGCCAGCTCAGGCACACCTTTGCCTCGCCCCTCCCGAAGCCTCTTTCTTTTCCAAAGCTCCTGAGAGATGCCAATCATTCCGATTGCTTCTCAGGATTGGTCAGGCCTCTTGATCCCAGCCTCTTCGCTGGCCTGGACCTGGTAAGGTGTGATGGAGAGCTGGCTGCCTCAGGAGGAGGAAGCTCAGTACTACTTCTGAGACTGAGGCTGAGCCGGGCTCAGGGGAAGGCTTCAAGCCAGGATCCTGGCACGGGGTGTGCTGGAGCCTGAGGGGTCATGAGCATTTCATCTTTCTGTCGGATCCGAGAGAAGCATTTGGGTTCTCCTTGGTAAAGACCTGCAAGAAAAGACCTGCTCTTTCCCAGATTGGAACTCGGATGGCCAAAGAGCTCAAATACAAAGCTTGTCCAACAATGTGAAGGGCAGACTATACATATGTGTATATATATATTTGGAAACAGGGTCTCTTAACCCAGCAGCAAGGCTGGCTTCGAACCAGCGCGATGCTCCTTGTCTCCACCACCTCCCAAGCGCTGGGATTACAAGCGTGCGCCACCAGCTTTTAAGTTGGACTTTTTCAATGTACTTTTATTGGTGCACTGTGGCCTTACGTCGTCATTTAGTTCAGAGAGATGGGGACATACATGCACACAGCACTTGGTGAGCTGAACGCTGACTTTTAAAGTCAGAACAATTTCTTTAAGCACAAAATACATGGCGGTGGGCGCAGACTAGGCGCTGGCTGGAATCCTAGCTGCTCAGCCTCTGGTGAGCTTCACTCTCCAGCCTCAGGCACATACAAAGTGCTAAGGTGCTTGACAAAGGTCAGTGAAAACTGGGTGAAGAGGAGAGAAAAATGTATTATGAATGTGGAGCTTCAGTAATGCACATTTTAACACAAGTCTTAACCAGGAAGGGGCTTCTTCTTGTATAATCTTGGAAGGGTTAAAAGAAAAAACTGTTTGCCAGTGGGTGTTGGAAGAGCCAATGTTTTTATTTTAAGGCTTAAAGTCCTGATTAATAACACATTATATTCTCAAATTTTGGCTTTTTGAAGCAGATTTGAACTTTTACACAATCTGTTTTTAACATGACATGCACACCTGTGTCTATATATATTCTGATAAATAGCTATGATCCTAATTCTTAATTTAAAGATTTTGATAAAACTAAAATGTTAAACGTATACTATAATGAAAACACCAACCAGATGGCTTATATTCCTTGGGAAGTTATTTAAAGCATAATGAATTAAGATGATAACTTCATTATTTAAAGAATTCCCTCTCACTGTAGATGCTACTCTTGTCCCAGGAGAAAGTGGCCCTAATTTGTGTCTGGGTAAGAATCAGTGAGTAACTTGCTAAGTGTATCATCCACTTAGTACGACCCAGTCCCTCTAGTCTAGGTGGGAATCTGCAATAACCCGGGGAATTCTTATTATCACATAAGTTCTAAGCTCACCCTAGGAAATAACAAATGGGTTTGGGAAGTGGATTTTGTAAATATGGATAGGTGGGGAGAATTAGTTCATTTGATCAGTTCTCTTTTTTTGAAACCTTTCTTTAAATATAAAACACCTTTTAAGTCATAGTTTTGTGCTCATTGAAAGAAGACGTATCATGTAGGACAGTGATGTAGGCACTGACCCCTTCTGCCTCGTATGGATGTGAAAGGTGACGAGCGATGCTCCTGTCTAAATGTCATCGAGCAGTCATTTAAAAAACGTTCAAGTAAATCTGTATAGACTTAGAAAGGGTCAGATCGCGATTGACCCAAATATCAGAGTAGTTTTTGGCTTGTTTTAGGCCATCCCTATGTCCTAGAAACACAGGAACTTAAGATATTTGGGAAGTATTTTTGCAAACACATTTCTGAATTTCTCCTACAGTGAAAATATAAGTGAAAATTAATAGACAGATTCGTGAATCTGTTAGTAAGGAAGAGTGGGCTGGTGACCTCAGAACTGACACAAGCCCGGAGGCACCAGCCCTCAGCCCTGGAAGCTTCCTATTTGTTACCTTTGGCAGAGGTAACAGCTCAGCGAGGTGGACCCCATTTCCTCCCTCCACAGGTGGAAAGGCTGGGGCTTCACACCCCATCACCACCTCACACCAAGGCTGGTTCCAGTGTCTGCGCTCCATCGGCCCGCCTTCTAAGTGACCCTGGGGCATGGGCAACAGCTGTACAGTCACCTCTCTCTTACTGACACCGCTGGAAAATGAGATTTGGGAAGTATAGCAAATACTGATTACTTATTTAAATATGCTCCGCTTGAAGTTTTCCTATTAAGCAGAACACTATAGTATATGGCATCTATTTTTCTTCTCTGGGCATCACTAAGATAACTTTTCACTCATTTACAACAATTATGAGAAATCAATTTTTCTTAAAATTGATTAAATCCATCTATATGCACCTGCAGATTATTTTCAACAGTATTTTTTTTTTTTAGTTTTATTAATAGTGTCCCCAGGTTAAAGTTTTTTAAAACGTCATTTATTTTAACCATTTTTTTCATACTTGGCAAATAAGAAATCCTAAAATTCTAAGGAGTTTTTTTTAAAAGTCATTCTCTACTGAAATGTTTAGAATTCCATTAAAATGAAAGAATTCAATTTAACTGCTAAATTCTCAGAAAGCATTGGTGTTTAAATGTGGTTTGATTTTTTTTTTTTTAATGACAGCATTGAAATTTAAAGTATTTGGGATGTGGGGGATAAAAAACAGACAGATTCAAAGTGATTATCCTTGATCCTTGATGTCTTTCAATCATCGCTCCTGAAGGTAAAAAAAAATTTATTGCGAGTAAAAAGCTTTGAAAAGTTGAGGATATATTGCATAATAATCAGCCACGGAGTTTGCAGTATTGGGGCCAGAAAAGTACAGTATGACTTTAGCTTAACATTGCATTATGTCTCATATTTCTTTAAAATACAAAATTTCAAGTGCTAAGGACTGAAGGAGACTTGAGGTGGATGAAACTTTACAATTCCTTCATGGTAATACTATTTGCTTGGCCTCTTTAGAAATACAGCTGAGGTGAACCGGGCGTGGTGGCACTCCCTTGTCATCCCAGCATTTGGGAGGAGGAGACCGGGGGATCGCTGTTCACGGACAGCCTCGGCTACTTAGTGAGGCTCTCTGCAACTTAGTGAAACCCTGTTTCAATAAAAGAATAAAAAATAGGGCAGAGGGTGTAGCTCAAAGGTCGAATGCCCCTGTGTTCCCTCCCCAGACCCCCCCCAAAAATACAGCTGAGGTGATAATTATTATATACAAGTCCATATTTTTTGTATTTTTGTTTATATAATTTTTCTTTAGTTACAACTGTTAGAGAATTAAATAAATTGAGCCATTTCTTTCTTTTAAAATGATTATATCTTTGTAGTCACCAGTTTTGTCAGTTTATTTTTCCAGGAGAAAAAAAAGAAAACAACATGTAAAGGGTCCAAAAAGAGGCCGATAAGATTACTTGATTGTTTTTAGGAGACTTTTACAAACTTAGTTCCCTTTTTTTTGAGAGAAAATATCAGGGAAGTGAGAACAAGCATCCCTTCAACTCCCATCCCCCAACAAAATCCCCACAGGCTATAGATAAAATTACTAAAAATTAGTCTAAGAATTTGTTTGATTTTTAATGCATGGAAAATAGCAAATTATCATGCCAACATAGGGAATATATACTATAATCCATAAGTGACTAATTGTCAAAATAATGAGTCATGATTGATACCACCTAGCAATCTTTTATAAGATGCAGCTACATGTGTATGGTCATTCCTGTTATATATTACATTTTTTATTCCTCTTCAAATTAAGCTGACTATGCATAAATGGCATTTGAAATAAACATTTAATATCACAATAGGGTCATATTCCGCTACTTACAACCGTGGCATGCAAGTAACTAGGCATTAACCGTAAGTGTCAGAACCCTCCAGAAACCCAAAGAACATTAAAAGTACATGTATGGTACTAAATAGCAATTAGACTTAAGTGACTTTCATAGTAACCAATAGTATACTGTATACAGCAGCTTTGGGTATCTCTATCATTGCTATTGAGTATGTCTATCCTGTTGTCATCCTGAATTTAAAAACTGCAATTACAAATCGGATCTATTAATGCTACTGAGATTCCGTGAACTGTTGTCAACATCAGGACAAAATATTTTTCTGTGTTCCAAAGTGAGGGCTGTTTTAATTTAGGGCCATAGTTCAGTCTTGAATCATTACAAATGTGACCAACAATTAACTTATTTTTTTTTTTTTAGTAGTACTGAGGTTGAACCCAGAGGCATTCTACCTCTGAACTGCATCCTAAGTTTTCTTAATTGTAAAATTTTGTTGTTGTTGAAACAGGGTCTTGCTAGGTTGCTGATTCTCGCTACATTGCTAAGGTATGTCCTGAAACCTACAATCCCCCTGCCTCAGCCTCCCAAGTATGAGGATTATAACTGTGTGCCACCAAGCCGGGCTGAACTTATTTTTGTAAGCTGCAGGCTTTTTCTCTCCTGATACTGAATGTGCTCATGTTAGAACAGGGGTCTTGCGGATGCTTACCAGCCAGTGCTATTCCCTGCTGTTTGTATTCTAGATGAAATGGTTGGCAGGAAAGAACATGGGTCACATGATCATTGGGAAGATTTCCCTCAAAAACATATCTCATAACATTTGTAAAAGGTAAGTAAAACCTAGCAGCTAAAAGAGGAAGGCCAAATCAGAAAATTGACACACTCTTATACAAATGCAGGTAGATCATTTCGGTCTGATCCAATGATTTCTAGGCAATTAAAAAAAATTACCATATTGGAGCAGAAGCTCGCAAGCTATCAAATAACTATTTCACCTCTCTTCACGTTGTGGTCTTGGAGGCTGTTCTGGGAAGGAGGGAAAAATTGATTGCTGGACAGGCTTTTCCACGCTCTATCAGCTCCGATAATGACTTAGGCAGTTGGCATGGATGACAGGAACGTCCTCTATACTCAGAATTCTAATGTACCTCCTGTGAGGTTGTACATATCCAGGTGGACTCATGCTGGTCTGCATTCCAGTTAGGTAGAAATCTGTTACCTTCTCAAATTGACTTTGGACATGATATGGCCATGAAGTGTTTAAATACATTGCCTACATCCTACTAAATCAAAATCTTACCTTTACATTCACGATAAAAGATAAAACAGCATTTAAAGTCATTGCGATTTGTTCATTTCCTGTTCATATACAGGTGACCTAAGTTTGCTTATGAGGCAAAAACTGTACAATTCTCACCATTCTGGTATTATAAAATGTCTTTCTTTAAAGTCTTGGGATATAAACAGTTGATTTATACGAATTACATAGTTTTCATCTGCATTAAGAAACAATATATATCTTTTTCCAGAGTAACTCAATGTTAGCTTTAATAAGCCTGAGATAGTCGTAAAAACTGACCTTATCACCTGTGACCATCAATACTGCTACTTTTATAAAACTCATGAACATTCTTTGGCCACGTGAGACATTGTCCATTTAGAGGAAACTGTAATTGGGCCCTGGGTCATACAAAGATTGGCTGCTATAAAACCTGAGGCCAAAGAACAGCTTTAACGGAAGCCATTTGCGAAGTAAATCAGTACAGAATATACAGGAGTGGTTTGCATTTCTCAGACACAAGTTCCTTGGCGTGTGGAGAGGTGTTTTCGATTTCGGACTCCCGAAGTCTTGTCTTTATTATCTGAAGGCTTCTGCTGTGAAATGTCTATCAGGGCACTGGCGATCGCAAGGCCTGGAAGGAAAGGAGAAAGGCACTTAGATGCTTGCTCACACATTTCTAGAATGAGAACAATGGTGGCCTAGGGCACTGCTCTAGTATGGTCTTACACTTAGTTAGGAAATGGTTAGCCGTTCACTTTGTTATCGAGTAGTTTTCCCTTGACTTAAAATGTTTCTTAGCTTGGACGTGGAAACTTTGTCTCTAATGAAGAACAAAGACCTAACAAAGCTGACTGAATCTGGGCGAGCAAATTCAGTGTCTGATCCAACATCACATCCTATTGTAGCTATGGCTCTATCTCTTTGTGTCCTTGCCCGAAGGTAAGACTGCTCTATAAGAGCTCAGAATTTTCAGTGTTACTATTTCTGTTTTGCAAACAAAACTCATCGTATTGAGATTAAAAAACAAACAAACAAACAAACTTAGAGCAGTTTTAGGTTCTTTGAAAACCTAAACCAATACTGACTCATGACTATTAGGTTAGTCCACGGTTTGCATTAGGGTTGACTCTGTGTCGTGCAGTTCTATGGGTTTTGACAAAGGCACAATGTCACATATCCATCATTACAGTATCATACAGAAGAATTTCACTGCTAAAAATCCCTTGTACATCACAGGTTTATATTCCTCCTTCCCTAAAGATTCCAGCAACTATTGTTCTTCATTTAAAATCTCTAGTTTTTCCTTTTTCGGGATGTAATATAATCGAAATTATACAGTGTATGTAGTGTTTCAGACTTATCTCTCCCTTAAAACTATGCATTTTTTTTTTTTTTTTGTTTAAAGCTTGGTCCCCAGGGTGGATCCATTGTGAGGTGATGGACTCCCTAGGAGAAGGCCTCTAGGGAGAGGGCCTTAGGACATTAGGGCTATGCTCCTGCAAAGAACTGTGTGACCCCTGTCTCTCTTCTCTGTTCCTCTTCCTGGTCAGGATATGAAAAGTTTCTCTGCCATGTGCTCCCCATAAATGCCATTCAGCACCCCCATCCATTCTGCTCGATCACATTCTATCTTTAAAACAACACTATGAGCCAACATAAATAATTTCTCTTTATAAGTTGATTAGCTCAGGTGTTTTGTTACAATGATGAAAGGTGATTAGCATGCACTTAAGATGTCTCTCTATCTTTTGAAAGGCCTGATAGCTCATTTCCTTGTACCACTGAACAGTACTCTGTTGTATAAATGTTTTTCTTGTTGGCTTATGTTTGTATGGTTTGCTTATGCTTTCCCCTACTGATTGACATCTTAATTGTTCTTGCTTTCATTTTTTGGCAATTATGAATAAAGCTGTTATAAATATCTGTGTGTAGGATTTTGCACGGACATAAATTTTCAGTTCATAAAAATCTAGGAGTATGACTGCTAGATGCATGGTAGGCTGCCATTATAACGTTGTAAGAAACTACTGAACTGTCTTTGTTATGATTTGTGATTTGGATATGGTGTCCCCTACAAAAAAAAAAAAAAAGCTCATGTTGGCAATGCAGAAATATTCAGGGTAAAATCTTTGACTCATGGTTCTAATCTCATCAGTGAAACATCTATTGATGGATTAATAATTTGAATGAAGCCAGGCATGGTGGCGCACGCTTGTAATCCTACATTCGGGAGGCTGAGACAGGAGGATCGAGGTTAACAGACAGCCTCAGCTACTCAGTGAAGCCCTCTGCAACTTAGTGAGACCCTGTTTCAAAATAAAGAATAAAAAAAAATAGGGCAGGGGGTGTAGCTCGGAGGTCAAATGCCTCTGGGTTCCATTTCCAGACCCGGAAAAAAAAAATAATAATTTGAATGAACTTGTTGGATGGTAATTTTAGATGTAGGTTATTGATGAAGAAGTCCCAAGGCATGGCCTTGGAGACTATACTGTCCCTCCTCTCTCAGTGTCTCTCTCTCTCTCTCTCTCTCTCCCTCTCTCTCTCTCTCTCTCTCTCTTTCTCTGCTTCCTGGTTGCCAAAAGATAGGTAGCTGTCCTCTGCCATGCTGTTCCCATCATGTGTCTGCCTTGAAGCCAGAGCACTATGGACTGAACCTCCAAAGCTGTGAGTCCAAATAAACCTTTTCTCCTCTGAGTTGTTCCTGTCAGGTATTTTGGTCACAGCAACAACAATAAAAATTAATACAGTCTTTCAGTGTAGCTGCAGCATTTTGTCTTTCCATCAGCAATAATGAGAATTTCTCTTGCTCCATATCCTCACCAGCATTTGGTATTGCCAGTGTTTTCAATTTTAGCCATTCTAGTAGGTATGTAGCAGTATCTTGTGGATGTTCTAAATTCAACTCCCTAATGACATACAATGGTAAGTATCTTTGATATATTTATTTATCATCGCCGTCTATTTATCTTCTTTAGTGAGGTATTTGTTCAGATCTTTTGCCTCTTTTTAATTGGGCTGTCTGTATTCCTATCATTGAGTTTTAAGAGGCATACATGCACACAGCACTCGGTGAGCCTCCCCCTAGCTCTCATTCCACTCCCTCACCCTCCCCGTGCACAGAATTGAGATTGGCATTGATAAATTTGTGTACGTTCATCACGTCCATAGAAGTGCTTCCTTCCCCTCCTGCCTCCCTCCTATAGGTGTCCTCTATCACTCCACAAGGGTTTCTCTTCCTCTGTCTAGGGGCCCTCCTATATCCCAGCTTCTCCCTAGCTTCCGCAGATGAGGGAAAACATCCAACCTTTCACTTTTTGTGACTGGCTAATCTCACTTAGCACAATATTCTCTAGTTCATCCATTTCCCTGAAATGACATATTTTGTTCTTCTTTATGGATGAGTAGAATTCCAACGTGTGCATATAATTTTTAATACATTAATCTGTTGATAGAAACCTAGGCTGGTTGCATAGTTTGGCTATTATGAATTGTACTGTTATAAACATAGCTATGCATATTCTACTATGATTATCGGATTTCAATTCCTTTGGGTAGATACCCGAGTGGTAGAGCTGGGTCATATGGTAGGTTCATCACCATTTTTCTTCTGAGGACCCTCCACACCGATTTCCAAAGTGGCTGTACTCATTTGCTATTTTTTTTTAACGAGAAGGTACCACAAAGACAGAGTTGTTTATGTACAAACGGTTGTGGGAGAAAGATGACTTGTTGACATTTGGCTGAGAAATGTCTTAAATATAAGAAAAAAACCTTTAGTGTTATTGGCAGAATGTAACCACAAAGTAGGTGCCTAGCTATCATAAGCAATTAGAAGAATATTGTGTTGTTAAATTAATTTGTTACATTGTTTGTTCACTGATTTATTGATCAACAGGAACATTAAAATGCTCAGGATAGTAAAGATTTTACTGAACTTATCTAAGAATGGCTCTGCCAGATCTCCTGGTTTATCATAGCTATGGCTGAGCTGTTTTACTTTCTGTTGAGCCCCATAATTTTTTAGTAAAACTAAGTATGTCAAATCACCATACTGTACCACAGAGCCAGACTGCTTAGCCTTGTTTAAGAAGAGTTCACCAAAGGGCTTCCAGTTCATTTTCCTCTCTCCAAGGCCTTGGAAATTTGACTTCTAAGTGAGCAGACCCAATCCCTGAACCCGAATCCTCATAGACATCATCTATACATGTTGCTCTTAGAGGAACACCTCTCTTTTAGATCTTATCCCACATAAGATGGCATTGAATTATTTTATTCCTGTAGGTCAACTTATTCTAGGGAAGCTTCAAATGTGATTTGGCAAGAAGAAAACTCCAGAGATTTATGAATAGAAAGAAATGCCAGTAAAGGGACATGGACATGGCACTGTAAAAGGAAGGTCATCGAGCCTGGCAGTGCTGTAGAACTCAGGACAGGGTTCAGTAAGCGTGTGAACATGTACCACATGCCTAAGGCCTGCTAATAGCAGAGGGTGTTAGATTCCTGCAAAGAAGATTTTGATGCTCTTTGAGCAATGTCTATACCTACCTGAGGATAGAAGCCCAAAAGTTAAGCAGGGAATGGGGTGAAAGAAGTGTGGCCAGAGGACCTTAGTGTCACATTTAAGATACTTAGCAGTGGAAAGAGACATATAGTTTATCTCCATAGAGGGAGAAGCAAGGGCAGATGAAATATGCCCAGATGCATAGTATTATTTGAGTATATTTATTATTATTATTATTATTATTATTATTATTTTAATTTTTATTTTTTAGTGGTACTGGGGTTCCTGGAATCCCTTCTACTTCTGGGCTACATTCCCAGGCCTAGTTTGTATTTTTATTTGGAAACAGGGTCTCTTAAGCCAGCGCGGCTGGCTTCGAACCTGTGCGATCCTCCTGTCTCCGCCTCCCAAGTACGGGGATTACAAGCGTGAGCTACCACGCCCGGCTGAGTACATTTATTTCTTAAAGGGAAAAGGAGCCTCAGATATATTTGAAAACAGAAGATATTTATGGAGAATGAGACATGTGGAGTTATCAAGGGAATGGCTTACAAAATTACAGGAACCAGTAGCTAGGCCAGTAATTGTACATATACCTCCTAAGAGCTGCTGTCAAGTAACTCACTCTGTCAAGACATTAATCATCACCTTGGATTTCTTAGAGGTAATATAGGTTCAATGTTTAAATAAAAATTGTGCTCTTGACCTTTGACAAGCACCTGTGAACTTCAGAAGCGTGCAACACAGATGCGTTAACCACTTAATTTGCTGCAGAAATAATTTTTATTTCTTCACTTGATGGACGTTGAAGGGCATCAACTTCACAAAAACCACAGACTGAGATTATGTAACTGAAAGTTCAGTTCAGGCAGACTGAAGTTTCCACAGATCTCCTGCATCCTTCCGCATAATTTACAACCTCCCGCTGTTTCACTCCTGGCACCATCTCATTCAGAGATAGCCAAATATTACAAGCAATATATGTCTCCTTTAATGTGGCCGGAGACCACTTATATTAATTCCCATGATTGCAACATCCAAATATGAACTCATGTTATTCATCAAACTACTGCATGACCTGGTCCAGAGAAGCTCTGAAAAATAAGACGTTTCCATCTATATGTGGCTGGAAAATGTCATTTATTTCTTATAGAAGATATAGCACCAGGAGAGAAGTAAACGGTTTGAATTTCCAAAACTGGAAATTCTATGCTAATTCAAAACTGTCACAGCATTTTTGGATTCCAGGTATAAGAAGTCCAAATTCTAATTAAAACGGCATCTCTCACAACACGTCCTGAGTTTACTAATTATTCCGAGGCTCGGAAACACATTTGGTTGAAAAATTCTAAGTTATAAACCATGTATCAGTTCTTCATTTACAAATAAAACTGCAAATTATGCCGAGTTTTAATTTGACAGCTTTTTGTCCTTTCCTTTGAAAATATAATGATCAACCTCATTTTTCAGATTCTTTATCAGCGGTAATAAGTATGTGGGAACCCGCCCTCCTCTGGCTGGAACTATGGGAGTCACCTATGTGCTCACTGGTCTTAGATTCTTGATGGGACACATGACATCATTTTCGTTCAGATTTAAACTTGGGTCCTTTACTAGATCACCAAATTTGTGGGCCACCAGATATATTCTTAATTCTTAATAAATCTTGTCATTTATTTATGAACAGCATGATAATCACACTGTGTTTGTGTATGCATACCTAAAATATTAAGTGTACATTTTTTATTACTATTTTTGAATTTTGTCATTTTTACTATATGGTGAATTTTACAAAGACAAAAAACAGCCAGAATGACCCAAAATTTGCTAGGCCTTTTCTCAGTCTATAATCGGATCTGAATATAAGGAAGAACCAAAGAGACAAGGTTCCTGTCTTCCTGCCCTACATCCTGTGTGAAGGACTCCTGGTGGGGGTGCCAGGAAGGAAGACATCTCTGTCATCCTGTTCAGCACACTTTGTTATTGCAAGGAATCTAATTTTCTTAATTGATTAAAAAGAGAAGTCAAGTTAGTAGCTCTTCTAAAAAGACAGCATTACCTCTCTTTATCCTTAATATATATGCTGGCAACAGACTGGACATACAAATAATGACCAGACCATGTACAAAACGCAGGATTTGGCCCCACAATAGACACTGGGATGCTTAGAAAACCAACCCATTATCTTCAATGGCCAATCCAGGAAGCCTGCCCGCAGTAAGTCAGGCTAGTAGGAGTTCAGAATGCTATCTCTAGCAACAATCCATGAATTCAAACAAAGGGCCGGCACTTGGATTAAAACTGACAGCTTCCCTAATTCCTGTCCTCACTTCCAATTTGGGACAATGGGAGAAAGGTAAACATGTACCCCTAGCCAAGTGAGCAGAACAGCCCTCTTCTAGTTAGGCTGTCTTCTGCTCTGCCAAGGCCATATGCTCCAGTCGGGGAACTCTGGGGCTCCCCTCCTTCCCTCTGAAAGTGTGCCCACTCCTCTGCCTGCCTTCGAGTCTTTGCAAAAAAGCAAGAGATGGTGGCTGATTTCATTGCTGGAGCAAGCTCTAAATAAGTCGCTTTTGCTCGTTTGCATTTTGCGGGTGTTGGTTTATTTCTACACTGGCAATGAAGAGATAAGGGTCATGAGATCTTTCCTGGATTTTTTTTTAAAAGGTATTTATCAATAAAATAAAAGCCACATAGAAGTTGGCTCTTCTTACTGTCCCTTGAGGCACGGGACTTCCCTGGGAGGTTTTCCCTGTGGGAAGTTTTTCAGGCCTTAATCTGTGCATGTGGCTTTCCAGGAGGAAGCACTTGGCTCCCTCCGGTCCTGTGTGGTACCTGTGCTGAGTGCCACAAGAGTTCCATTCAAATCAGGTCACTCTAGAAGATCATTTTTCAAAACGTCACACAAATCATCGGATGAAATCCACTTACTGTGTTCTCTAGGCCTAGCATAGTTCCTTGTTATCAAAGCAATACAATTAACTGGGGGAACAATTCATTATTTTAGACTGGCGGTCTAAAGGAATTTCATTTACCATGTCAAGATGATGCACAGACGCTGCGGGCGAGCGGAACTTATATCAAAGTATACTGCTAGATTCAATAAAAATGCTGGGGCTTAAATATTTATTATATGCTTTGCCTTTTTGCACTTTTAATTCTTAAGCGCCAGATATTATGATGTTTAGATCATTTAAATACAAAATCTATAAGCCACATGAGAGAGAGATTCCATATTCTGTTTCCTATTTCATTTCTCATGGCCTCTTGGCCTCTCAAACTGGACCTCACCAACATGGAACATTGGCAGTCACCACTCTTGGGTTATCCAGGGCAGGACAACTGTGAAGGAAGCAGGGTCCTTGGGACCATCGGAATGTCCTTCAGCAAATGGGGGCAAGTCAGGAGTCACAGGGATGGATGCCAAAAGTTTCCACAACTAGTTTGTAAGTATATGGAGCATGCAGGAGAAGTCAAACCTTTACTCACAACCTTAGAGGAAAACAATTATTTGCTTCCTAAAATTTAAAAACTTCATTTCTACTGGGCACAGTGGCACATTCCTGTAATCCCAGTACTTGGGAGTCTGAAACTGGAGGCCACAGCTCAAGACCAGCCTCAGCAACTTAGTAAGACTTTCAGCAACCTAGTGCGAATTCATTTTTAAAACAGACAAACAGACAAACAAACAAACAAATAGGCCAGGGGTGGCTCAGAGGTAGAATACCCCTGGGTTCAATCCCCAGTACCACATGCAAAAATGTATAAATTAATAAATAAACATGAAAATTTTTATTTCTTCAAACAGGTACAAACGTGCTTTAAAGAGAAAGCAGTATAAATGGCTAGCAGCTGAGTATTTAAATGGTAAATATATCATTTTTAAGCCACTAAATCTGCAACAAAAACCACCAAGGAGAAGCATCAGGAATTTAGTTCTTACGAGTAAAACTCTAGTTTTCCCTAATGGAAGTGGAATGGTAATAGTAGACTCCAGCAGTAACAATCTAATCATAAAATTACTGATGTGTGTTTTTTTTACAATTATGCAGAACAATTAATAAGTACAGTAATAAAATACTGCACATCAAATGAAATTGCCTGGGAAAGAACATTCTGGCTTTATATACAAACAGAGCACTTCCATTTTACATTTGAACAAAAGCCTTAGAAAAGTCATTCATTTTGAAATGCTCTCCTCCCAAGCTTGTGTAAGAGCAGGCACCACTATATATTTTAATTTTCCAGGAAAACAGCTTCATTAGGCGTGAAAGGTTAATTGCAGGTTTAAGTGGAGTTCAGGGAACGGTGCAGGGTCTGTAGTGAATTGCACAGTCTGCTTCTCGAAGACTGAATGAGTGCTATAAACTGTTTGCCCTACTGAAATGTTTTACAACCTCATTTACTATCTGTCTTCCTTTACTGCTTGTATTTGTAGTTCTTCTAAACTTTTAATGGCTATAGTTTTATTTCACTGTAATCAGATTTAAATGGAAATACCATGCTGGGATGTTTAAATGTTTTCTCTCTGATTGTATGTAGCTACGTACTACTGACGAGAGGCTTGGCTAGCCCTCACATGGTTAAGAAAGTGACTTTGGAAAACTTTGATGTCACGCAGACGCTTGCTATTGTGCAGACTTAATTTAACATTCAGTGTGGCCACCCTTGCCAAAATGCAACTGGGGCTGGATGCATAATTAGAAAATATGCATTTCCATTTCAATTTATCTGTTGGAAGGCCAGCGCAACTGAAGTCATTATTAGGCAGAACGCCAAAGGTTACACTGTTGAATAAAAATTGAAAAACTTCAAGTACTGAAGACACAGAAATGACAAATGGACTAGTCATATTGGAGATTTTAAAGAAACGTTTCCCTTTAACCTACAAAAACCCAGTGGTGACTAAAGGTGCCGATGTTTCAATACAAATGAATATTATATTCAGGTTATAAAATTGTGTTTGGCCTTCAATAAACATTTCCTAATTTCATTTAAAGATATATAACTCATACTATAGATAATCTAATCCCACTGTAGCACCACTGACTCCTTATTCAATATTTTCTGCGGCATGGCTGAGTACGCCCTAAGTTTTATATAAACTGTTCCCTCATTGGTTAGAGTGTGCTAAGTTAATCATGGTCATGGCTGTCTCAAGTCATTGTTTAATGAAAAGCCTCATGGGTCTTGGCAAGTAAAACTTCTTTTAAATATCATCAGTTCTGCCGGGCGTGGTGGCGCACGCTTGTAATCCCCGCGCTTGGGAGGCAGAGACAGGAGGATCGCGCAGGTTCGAAGCCAGCCACGCGTGCTGGCTTAGGAGACCCTGTTTCCAAATAAAAAAAATGTAAAAATAGGTCTGGGAGTGTAGCCCGGAGGTAGAAGGGCTTCCAGGAACCCCAGTACCACCAAAAAAAAAAATATATATATCATCAGCTCTAATTTTAATTACCTTGCAAGGCACTTTACTTGGTCATTTTAAGTAGTTTTAATTTTAAAATTTTTATTTTTTAGGGTGACAAAAATTTATAAGAATTAGCCTTGCAACTAACTTTTCACTTTGGGTAAGCAAATTTGGATCAAAAATAATAATTCCCTCTTTCCAAGCAGACTGGGAAAAATATATTCTAGTATTTTCTTCATTCAGTTAAAATCAACAACAACAATTGTCATGTATGATGATCTCTTAGTTTATGTCCTAGTCATTCTTAATTTCAGTTAATTTAAGTGCTTATCACTCATTGAAGAAACTGAGCTATAGCAATATTGTAATAATGGCCACAGTTTATTTTCAGTTGGTAGCTAAGTTATATTTTGGTGTTCCTAGTGGTAAAATGGCATTAGTTGTATTGAATGAAATTAAGTTGGTTTTGAGAAAGTATTTGATAACATAGTGAATTGGTGAATTACAAATGCCCAGAAAATTCCTAAGACCTAAGGATCAAAAAGTTGTTTGAAAATTCAAAATCACTTCATTTAATAAACTATGTTTTTGGTAATTACTGTATATGCCAGGCACTGACCTAGTTTCTAAGGATTTAGCAGTGAACCAGTCAGATTAGATACAGAAGATTCTGCCCCTCCTGGAACTTCTACTATAGTACATCCAGCGCTTGTATATTCCTTTGACCAAGTTATGGTGAAGATTAAATGTAAAAGTGCCTGGTGCATAAGCGATCACAAATGTCAGCCACTGCCACTGTCAGCAGCATCATCATCATCATCATCATCACCACCATCATCATCACCCAAAAAGCCTGAAGCCAAACTGGAAGCAATTGTGAAAATAGTGAACACTAGAAGATGTTGCCTCTGTCCTAGGGTACCATCCATCCATCCATTCATGCATGCATGCATGCATTCATTCCAAAACCAGCATGGCTATTGTGATTTGGAAGCCAAACAAGAGAGGAAAAGTTGAAAGAAAGATGGTCTCAGAGACTCACAGACACCATCAATCCAGGAGACACTGGCAGTGGGGTGATACTGTGTTCAGTATCAAGGCCGAGCGATTCTGAAGCTTGGGATAATAAAGATGAGAAGGTGCTTTTGAAGACAACAGGACTTCTGTGTGCTGCCCGCTCATTATGAGAGGTGAAAATAACTGAGAATGATCAACGCACAATAGAGGAGAGGCGATATCCCACGGAGACGGCACTGTTTATATTAATGTTTGTGTTACTGGAAATATGACTAACAATTAACCTCTGCACATTTTTCAGAGTTTAGGAAATACTTTTTCATTCATTATCTAGGTTGTTCCTTAAAACTCTTCTGTGGAAGTGGGTCAGGAAGCTATTTTTAATTCTGGTTTCACAGATGGCCCAAATGAGGAGCAGCATGAGTAATTGACTAGTTCAATTCGCATGGAGGGTGGGCGTGGGGGGACCCGAACCCACAGCTCCGGATCCCTTGATTCACACTCTGCTCATTTCCCAGCCGTAGGACGGAAGCTGCGGCTTGAGTGTAGAAGTTGGAGCCAAAGGCAAAACGAAACTGGTAGAGACATGAATGGTCAAAGGCTTTAATTGATGCCAATGGCAATAAAAGCAACAGCAACAATAAAAAAGACAGCCTTCTGTTAACACTGAAAGCTTGCTATAAGCTAGGCATTGCCTTTCAGGACTTTATATGAATTATTGTATCAAGGTATGAAGATAGAAGGAAGATTGAACAGGTCCAATTGATCACTGCGTATTGAGGGCATATTGTGGGTCTTGTGGTGGAAGTTGGTTATTCTCAAAGAACATCAGGTTAGGGTAAAGATGAAGGAGCTCCTTGATTGGCTAGTGATTATACAGACACAGGTTCTGAGAAGGAGGCATGAGGTATGAGGGAATGAAAGACAGGGGTGAGATCTCTAAGTAAGTGTGGAGTTTGATGGTACCCAAGGAAGACCAAAGGAGATGAGCCAGAGCTGAGCTTTGAATGATGAGAAGAAGTAGTCAGACACACTGGCAAGAGGGCGTGGTGGGTTTTGGGTGGAGGGGACAGTGCTTACCATGGTGTGCGGAGGAAAGGTATTTGGGAACCTTTGCTGTGAGTGGAACAATGGGAGGATGGAGAGAGAAGGCAGAGAGGGAGCATGAAGTGATCCATCCACACAGCAGCCTCATCTGCCAAACTAGGACACTGATTTTTACTGTGCAAGCCAGAAAGAGCCATGTGATTGGGATGGAATGAAAAGCCATGGAATGACTTTAAGGCCTGGTGAGGCATGATAAGAATTTTATTTCAAAGAGATACCTTTGGTGGTAACATGGAGGACAGATCAGAGCAGGGGTGGAGGTTACTACTATTAAATCAAGTAAGCAAGCAATGGTAAGAGGTTGTACAGGATAGGTACCTAAGAGACATGAAGATAGGGCGGAGTCTGGAAGGACTCCCAGGTTTCCAGATTGAGTGCCTACTAAACAGAAATCTTATTCACCAGCATACGGTGGAAAAGGAAGCGTCAGAGTATGTGGAGAGGCGGGGCTCATCAGTTTGGTCCTAGACACACAGAGTTTATGATCTATGAGGTCTCTTAGCAGACTCTCTAGTTGGATATGCAGATGTGAAGCTCTGGAAAGAAATCCATCCCACAGGTGTAGCATTGGAAGTAGTTTGCATGGATGGAATCCGAAGGCCTTGAAACTGTATAGGTGAGTAACTATAGCTTTTGTGATGCTTAATGATTCAAATCTCAATGGCTTAACAAAACAGAAGTTCATTTCTCATGAGGCAAAGTGTTTCTGATTGGTTTCAGGATGTTTTCAGGGAGAGGCAGAGAAGGGGGACAGCTCTGGTCTAATCAGTACTTGGACTTGAAGACATTCCTACCATCTTTAAGCCAAGGTGTCCAGTTGCCTTGAGCACTGATACCTAGGTAGCGGGTGGGAGACAGGAGGTTGGAAAGGGTATGCCTTCTCTAACACTATGTTAAAGTATACAGTTGAGTTTGGCCTGCTTCTGTAATCACTGTACTTGGGAGACTGAGATAGCAAGATCACAGGTTTGAAGCCAGCCTTAGATAACTTAATGAGGCCCTGTTTAAAAATAAATAAATAAATAAACAAAAAGGGTTGGGAGTGTAACTCCAAGATTTTTTAATCTTTACTTATTTTTGAAACAGGGTCTCAGTGCGTTTCTAAGGGCCTCACTAAGTAGGTGAAGCTGTCCGTGAATCTTGATCCTCCTGTCTCTGCCTCCCGAATGGTGGGATTACAAGTGTGTGCCACCATGCCCAGCAAGGGGGTAAATTCTGATTAGAATCTCAGTCTGTTTTACCCTAAAGGTATTTGAAATCACGAGGCTAACTTCTGATGTTTCTCTCTTCTGGTACAGTTTCAGAGAAATTACTGAGGGCAGTGTGGGGATAAGTCAGGTCATGGGTAAAAATATTGTGGCATTGTGTGGCTAAAATTTCTTTTGTCTACAGAGGGGAGATGATCTTGCAGTTCCCACTGTACTCCCAGCAGGTGAAAATCCCTTCCTGAGAAAAGGACTAGCCACACCCAGAGATTGAGAGCCCCAGGAGTAAGCTCCCAGCTCAGTATCTTGAGCCACATCATCTCTGAACAGGTTTTAATATCTGTGGCTGTTTGTACAAGACTGACGAAATACAGAAACAGCTGCCACGGTGGCTTGGTGTCAAAAGCCCTAGCAACTCGCTCTCCCCAGATGCCCTTGGACATGCTTTTGGCATTTTTCAACCAAGTTGGGAAGTCTCATCACAAGCTCTCCTCTGATTCTGAAGGAATCACTTCTTGGAGAAACAAGTCAGTTCACCTTTTATGTTAGCTTTCTCAGGAAATTTGTGTAAAGTTAGAGCTAACACATGTTTTTTTTTTTTTTTTTATTTACTTGCTGATTGATTTGTTTTTAGCACAGATAGTTATTTATAAGAAATTAATTTTAAACCAAAGTTTTGGGCACTGATGTGCATCCTGCATCTTTATTTCCCATAGTTTTTACATGAGAGCATAAGAGAGTTGAGGAGATAGACATAAGGCTTCTGACATCACACAGCACAGATACACCACAATGAATATTACAAGAAACAAGCCATTAAGTAGAACAATACATTTTAGTATTTTCCAAGGAGATGATCCTACTCCTCAAAGTTCATAGCAGTTGATATTTTTTTAAAGTTTAACATTTAAATAGAAAATATATGACTATCTTTGCAAAATATTATTTTAACAAACTCCATCAGTAAAGCAAATATATGGCTTCTGTATAAAGCTCAGATCATGGCAAAAAAAATGAGAGAAAGAAAAAATTAGGTAAAATGCAAATCCTCACTCCTAGCCATTTAGATAAAAATGGAAGAGAAAATGCTATAGAGAATCATGATTTTTCCCATTAATATTATTATAAATTCCTTATACCTAACTAAAAGTTATTACATATAACTTAAAGGCCAAAGGCATTTTAACAAACAAACAAAAAACCCTCAGGTGTCTGTAGCCAAATTGATCCTTGATAAATCTTTGCTGGAGGAAAAGGCAGTTTAGCTGGACAGTGTATTTCACGAAACAGACTTGAACCTTTGCTCTCATGTTTGCTAAGTGATCCGGGGCCCTGCTAATACACATTCTTGCCAGTATCTCCAAACAGGGACTTTGGGAAGCAGTTTATTTAACTGACCTCTTTTAATCTTACAGAAGATGGCATAAAAGAAACCTTCATTCTCGGAAATGATTTTGAGACTCTGACCGAGCCTGTCCCATTAACGCTGACCCTTCTCTGTGGGAAAAAAAAAAAAAAGAAAGTCTCACTTTGCTCTACTTTGCCTTTGGGAACAATCAAAGTGTCCTCTGAGCCACTATAAATTGAGAAGTGTCCCAGAGTCAGCACTCCTGAGGACCTTGCAGGCAGGTAAATCATAGAGGGAGCTGACTTCAGAGTGATCCGGGACTTTCTGATGTCATATCCAGGGGGAGAAACACTGTCCTGCATTCTCACCTGCTTACTGGTTTGCCAGGCGAGTCTGTAGGGGGGGCACCTTGCTACCCACAGGTCTTCACGGGGTATTGATGGAATGGGTGAAGATGGGGATGGATGAAGGTAGAGATTCTTATTAGCGTGCATCACAATAGAATGCTCGGTGGGCAGAGAACCAGAGGTCACTTGAGGGAGAGATGGGGATGGTCTTCTTAATTGGGCATATTCACTTTTAGCAAGCGCCTTAGCTGATATGAAGATGAAAAAATTTTATTTTCAGGTCAATAAAGGAAGTCTCCTGTGATCAATGGTTGATCACAGTGAGATCTTTTGAGCAAGAGCCTTTGAGCTACATCCTATAAAGGGTTTTCAAATGAGTCTTGCTCCAAGGTCTGGGCAAGGAGCCAGTTCATCACGCACCTGCCTTGGACTTTCAGTCTAATGGTTGATGAGTCCCCATAATTAGAGAAAAAGTATTTTTATATAAAGAAAAGAAGCTTATAGCATCATTATATTTTAGAAGTGTTATAGCTAAGAAAGTAAATGAGCAGTATAGCGGAAGCGTGGTAGTATCAGGTATTCAAAATTATAATTTCGTCACTTTTATGTTCATATTCTCTTATCTAAATTTTCTCTTTCTAAAGTCGGAGAAATGCAAATAACAATTTTCATTTGCAAAGTTATTTATCAGTTGTTCCAGGACAATCCAAATGGGGATCTTGAAAGGACAAATAAATAACTGGTTTATTTCAAATCAACTGGTACTTTTGAGTCCCTTCCCCCTTTTATAGTAAAAGGCTATGCTTTTATAACATTTCGACAAATTGGTCATAATAATCAGAACAAAAGTAAGTCCCTTACAAATTAGTGCACATTTTAAGTAACTATCTTTTGTTCCTATTTAATTTTCTAGAGTTGGAATTAGCAAACTAGTTTTTTTTATTTTTTAAATCTCTTTAGTCAGGTACTGATTGAGACAAGTGGATGGAGAAGCAAAACAACTGATCATGAGCCAAAGATCCAGGGGCCAAAGGGCTACTGATTATTTCTAGAAAACTAGAGCAATCCGTACAGATGGAAAGTGCACACAAAGGCAGATTCTGGGGCTCACGACTAGAGGCCTAATGTCTATCAGCGTTATGGAGGTTGTGTGTTTAGAGCATGCCATACATGGGAGTATAACCATGTTACCTGTAAAAATTACCAAGTAAGTTGTTAGGGATTAAATATGGCCGTGTCCTTGTAGAGAACTATATGGTCAGCGCTGGCCCCCTGAGTATTTTAGCTCAATCAATTATACCCAAAGTCGAATTTTAATTCCAACAAAACCAATAACTGAACTGTAGGCATCTGAACTGCCTGGTTGTTAGCCTGCAACATGTCCAGTTGTGTTGCCCTTTATATTCCATGTATGATGTGATCATGTGCTGAGGTTTATGATCCAGCTGGAAGAGGTGGTACGCTCCAGTTCTGAGCTCAGCCTCCATTTAGACATGCAACTAAACACAGCAGAAGCGACTTCTGGGAAAGGGAAAAGTCTAACAAATCTTTAGGATTACCATAGGATTAAATATAATAATTTTAACTAATTGGGGATAAGGCCTGCTTAGGAGAAAGAAATAAGGCACATACTGTTACAAGAAAGTCATTCTAAAATATGGAGCATTGGCATTTGAATCAGACATGGCTAAGCAACCACAGCCACATCCCCGGAGCCAGATCCAGATCCAGGGGAAATGCCTCCTACACGTCCTAAGATGGCCAGTACTTTTACACCCAAGAATCTGTACCACATCCCATAGAAGGATTGGGAAAATATCCTATCAGACTTCAAATGGTGCCTGTTTCACAAAGTATTTAACCTTTCTCAAACATTTATATTGGATTGGCATTTCAAAAGAAAGGTGAACTGAAAAGAGAGAGAAATGTATTTTTTAACAAATATATAAAAGCAATCTGTCCAACTTTTCATCATTAACATATTGACATATGTTTTGTTCTAGAATTACTAAAAATTAGCTTTGAGATAAAAGTTCATATTAATTATCCCATAATGTAGCCTAATCACTGCTGACATTTTGAAAGAAGATGTTAAGACAGCCAAGATTAAAACTAAAAGTGGGTACAAAAATATTACACACTTTCATTACAAAAAGTCTCTAATAGTCCTCTATGATTTCATCTTCTCTTAAAGTAGAAACAGACAATGGAGACAGGGTAAACTAGTTGGACTCTCTGACCTACACAGGTCATGGACTCCTCCATCTCTCACATGTCTTTGCCCCATAGATATGTAAGCCAAAAGATTTTGGATAACATCAATTATTAACTTTTATGATTTTACATATGACAAAAATAAGTTACGACATGCCAAAGATGGATGCTTTAGATTCTGTTCTCTCTCAATTTTAACGATTAGCCCTAGAATGGGGTTAATATCAAATCCAACCTTTTGAAGTTAACAAACATTGCAAAATTTGATATTACAAAGAAAAGATTTCATATAATATAAATATTTCTAAGTCCCAGTAAGAAATAAGTACAATCAAACTTAGCCTCTATGAATTTGGTTTTGGAAGGTATGAGCATCAATTAGCCCCTAAGGTTTGTTTAATCAATATAAAAAGTTGAAACCTCCTCTTCCCGAAATGAGTGATAACCAAGCATCCATGTAGTTATACAAAAAGCAAAGAATATAGTGGTTGTAATAATCTCATGTTTTTTAGGAGAAATATTCAAAATAGGCTTGTGAATAGCTACAAAAGAATACGAAGATTTTATGGGCTTGGAAATATCTTTGGTTCTTATAATACCATGGAAGTAAGTATAAGTAATCTTAAAAGTATGGGAGAATCTAGTTCACAGGTCATGCTTATAAAACTATCCTTAAAAGTTTATTCTACCAATAAAGATGTTTTCTGTACACATTAACACATCTACACAGAATAAGTCATGTGAGTCAATATGTTTCAAAATATTATATTAAACTTACTTGGGCACTATTGTCCATTTGAACAGAAGAAAAATATTTCTATATTTTAAAAAGTCTCTTTTATTTCTGTTTCTGATCAGAATATTTGAGTATGGAAAAAGATAATACAGTAATTATCAGAAACTGAACCTGGGAACCTTGATTTGAGATAATTAGTCAATAGACATTTCTCCCTTCCAGGGACACAGAGAATGAGACATTTATTAAGGGACATTCAGACTTTCATATAAAGTAATTAATATAGGCTCCACTATAGAAAAATTATATTTTAATGACTTTCTGTTCATGTTACATGAATTTATGTAAGGAAAATCTTATGAAGTCTAAGATTTTCTTTCTACTCAACTTATTAAAATTTGTGTTTGAATATAGTTCCTTTCATTAACATTAAATCAGTTAGCTGTAATTTATGAAAAAGGACTGCTAAGTCTTACTACAATAGTTTGCAGAGCTTTAATTTGGCATTCATGAAAAAACACAATAAATTAATTTTCTTTTTTTGGAAAGAATTTGACAAATGCATTAATCATGAGGAAACTGAATTCATTTTTCTTTACTCTTCCTCACAAAGATAGGTGTAGATAAGAGACAGCTGATTTTACATTCTCTAAGTAAAATGAGATGTGCTGATAAAAGTGGGAGTATCTATAGAACTGGAGAATTTGAGAGCTGGAAGGAACCTGAGAAAGTTTCTAATACAACAAAAGAGGGGGAAAAACCCAATTTGGTCTCCCAAATAGTTCATGGAGCCAGGTAGTGGAGAAGGGTTATTTTAATTTTCTCCATTGGAAACTACCAACAAAGTTAGAATTATTCAACTACTAGGTTGGCTCTTAAATTACTTTGGTCGCTTCTGCTCCACACTGGTGTGTGGCATGAAGGTGTTGAGAGTAGACTTTGAACTCAGAGATGATGCTGAATCATAACATGAAAAACTTTTTCCAGAATTTAGATTAAGAAAGAACATAAAAACAACGCTAAAATTGTTCACCAAACCTACACTGTGCACTGATTTCTTTTGACAAGTTAAGGTAATATTGTTAAATACACTGACAAGTTTGTATCACTGTGGAAAGGTTTGGAGAAAGAAACATCCAACAGAAATATACTGTATTGCTAATATTTATTTTATTTGCCACTTGTCTTTTACCTTTTTTTAGCATCAAACTCTTACTTTTATAGATAGTTCAAGTTACAAATCATCTTTATGATCCCTACATTCATATACTATAGAAAGGCTTTTCTTGCTCTTAGACCGTAGGAAGATCTTCCTATGTTATTATCGATTGCTTTCTTATTTTCATTTTGATGTTGTTAAGAAATACTATGGAATTGACTGAAAGCAACAGTAATCACAATATTCTTGGCAACTGTTTAAACTTTCTTAACCATTTTTAATGAGATATACTTTAAAATTTTGATTATATATATATATATATATATGTTACGGAAAGGTAATTAATTTATGGGTCACTTTGTTACAGCCACTTCACTATCATTAGAAACACTTCAATTCTGGGAAAAAAGGACTTAGGAAAATATGATAAGTGACTACAGAATGATCTCAGCGAATGGAAGAGCTTTTTGTAATTCATCTGCTATGTCATGAAAATGACTCGTATTCTCTTTTGACTGTGGGGTAAAGAAACACTAAGTACCTTAAGGAAAGGAAGAGGATAATTTATGTGTCCCTCACTGTGCATATTTTTCTTCTGCTAAATATTCTGCTAAATATTCTATCCCCTGTATACCACTGATCTTTGTGTCTGTAGCAATAAATTCAATTTCTTCTCCTCTTAACCTATGTCTCTTTTATCTATACATTATTATTATTATTATTATTATTATTATTATTATTATTATTATTTATTTGCAGTATAAGGCATGGAACCCAGGGGCATTTACCTCCGAGCTATAACCCCAGCCCTATTTTTTTTTCTTTATTTTGAAACAGGGTCTCAGTGAGTTGCAAAGGGCCTCACTAAGTAGCTGAGGCTGTCCGCGAACCGCAATCCTCCTGTCTCAGCCTCCCGAATGCTGGGATTATAAGCGTGCGCCACCACGCTCGGCAGATACATTATTTTTTACTAGAAGGAATTTACCTTATTATTTTCTTATTAGGCTTCAAATTTTAAGTTTGTTCTTATGCCACCACTTTCATCAGCTTGAAAGAGTCAATATTGATGAAGGATTGTGGCTAAAGGTAATCCTTACTGACTTTAGAGAAAGAGAACTACCTTGGTTGTTTATTTATATATGTAAATGGATTGCATTATTTTATTTAAACTATATTTAATTTTGATGACCTATGTTTCTTTAGAAAATTTTAACAATATTAAATTTTAGGTAAATGCCTCCATTCTCTCTTCTTATGGAAACAGAAATGATCATTTTCTGCAAGATCAGAATTACAATAAAATATTTCCCCAAATTCAGACATGTCAAAATGTCTATGGAAATGTGCAGAATTTCTTCACTCCCAGCAAGCCTTAGTACTAAGGAACTGAGACTGGGCTAAGAAAAGCATGGGGGGCTGGGTTGAGAGAAGTCCAGGCCCCGGTCCACAGCATCCTCTCTAGCTGCATTCCTGGGGAAGGAGTGGGCGGCGGCTTCCATCAGTGGGACAAACCTTTGCTTCTCTATGTGAGTTGACAAACTTGAGGGCAGAGAAACACGTGCATGTTTCAAGCTCATGTTCCCTTCTACATTTGAAATGTTGGAATTTCTGGTTAACTCTGAATTATCTACAATATTCAGTTAATCAGTTTTTATTTTACAATATTTAAAATGTGGAGCTGTTAAGGGTTATTAAATTTTGGATAATTTCATGTAAAAATGGCGGGGCTTACCAATATTTTATACTGATACAATGTTTAAGAAAGTCAACTGTAAACGCCGGGTGTGGTGGCGCACGCTTGTAATCCTTGTGCTTGGGAGGCGGAGACAGGAGGATCGCGCAGGTTTGAAGCCAGCCGTACTGGTGTAAGAGACCCTGTTTCAAAAATATAAAATAGGTCTGGGAGTGTAGCCCAGAGGTAGAAGGGCTTCCAGGAACCCCAGTACCACTAAAAAAAAAAAAAAGAAAAAGAAAAAGAAAAAGAAAAAGAAAGTCAACTGCTGTATGAAGTTTACTAACATATTTCTTTATTTCTTCTGAGATTGATATTGGGTATACCTGCTGCTTGTTCTCAACAATTGAGCAATCTCCTTATGAATCAAACCCTAATAATGAAAAATAGCTATAGCTGGAAGGTAAATGAAGAACAGAAATAAATCATGAAGGGGGTAGGTATGTGGGAATGAGAGAACATTAATGTCACAACTCATTGTGACTCAAACTTCTCTCTTCATTAAGAAATGCTAATTTCTATATAGTTTTTTTTTATCAAACTGCTTTGTTGTGGCATCAATGACATACAAAAAGCTGAATATATTTTTTTACCTTTTAATACATTTTAGTTCATATATAAACTTTGGGACAAAATATATCACATAACTACCACCTACATCCATCTTTTTTATACTATCTGTAACTATTTTCTCCTTCCTTTTGTCATCTATTCTTCCTATCTCTCTTTAAACTTCTCCCTTTAGTTCCCAGATTCCTTTAATTTAAAAAGCAAGCAGGTGGTGTGATAGCTGGTATTTGACATTTTTGATTAAATAATAGCATTACCTAAACCATCTTCTATTCTTCAGAGACTTCTTTTTATGAAGCTACAAAAAATGATAACTAAAATTTCTCTAATGCCATCTTCTTTTGCAATCAACTTACATTGTCACATCAATTGATAACTGCAGAGAGTAGGAAATTTCAGATGGCTTCAATAACCATTTCTGTTATTATGCTATTTCTAACTTTGTATTTGAGTTCACAGATAATTTACATTTAAATATCTTCTATATATACCAGTTCAAAGAAATAATTGATATTTTGATACTTTTAACATATTCATTTTTCTCTTAAAACTATTCTGTTTTGCAATTTTAATAATAATAGCTATACAATACTGGATTTATACAACTCCTTTTCATGTGTATTGACTAGAAGAGCTCCCAGTTTTATTAATGTTTCCATTAGTTCTAGAAAGTGATTGTTTTAGAAAGTGCAGTGGAAACAAATTCAGATTTTGTTAAACATGCAAGGCCACTTAGAAAGGATAACTTAAATCCACTTCAAACATTTTTGGAGTTGCCCTTTTAAGAGCTCGCCTTGGGAGTATCTAGCAAACCTGTCTTGTGCCAGGTGCCAGATCTGGCTAGTTGGTTCTGGTGCCTCTAGTAGGTTCTGGGGGTATGTAACACAGGCAGACTCTTCGACATGATATGGATCTGGAGCCTCCCCCAAAGTCTCATGTGTTTGGAGGTGGGCCTTTGGGAAATGATTGCATCATGGTGCTTCCGACCTCATCTGATGGATGAGTGGACCACTGGGTGGTAGAACTGAGGAGGAGGACATAGGTCACCGGAAGCGAGCCAGGAAGGGCTTAGTCTCCTCCCATTCCCCTCTCTTCCTGCTTCCTGGCTGCCAGGACCTGAGCGGCTTCCTCCACACACCGTCCACCATGATGTTCTGACTCTCTTCAGAGCCCTGGAGTTAGCCTACTGTGGACTGAGACCTCTAAAACTGAAAATGCTCCTCTCTAAACTGTTCTTGTCAGGTTGTTGTAGTTAGGCACAAACTGTCCCCTAAAGAGCTCATTTGTTAATGTTTGGAGCTGATGTAACTGAGCCCTGAGGGTCGTAACCCCAGCAGTGGATACATCCATTGGATTTATCTGGGTGGTGACCCAGGCTGGTAGGGTGTGGCTGGAGGTGGGTCCCTGGGGCTGCAGCCTTGGGGATCATATAAATGGTTCCTCCTCTCCTGCTTGCTCTCTCTCTCTTCTGGCCCCCCTGATGTGAGGAGCAGAGTCATGGGCTCTCCCTCTGCCTTCCACCACCGTGCCCTGAGATCCTTGGTCCCCAGCCTTCCATGGACTGAACCCGAAACTGCAAAAAAAATAAACCTTCCTTCCTCTAAGCTACGTGGTCAGGTCTGTAGATTATAGCTGTACAAATGCTGACCAGAAAAATGCTCTTTGGGCCACAGTGGTGAACAGCTGATTAACACAGTTATTCCCTGCAGGGAATGGTTGAGTGTCTCACAATTAGTCTTGCCCACGGGTAGTGTTGCCATTTCTTTAGAGGAGCCTCTGCTAGCTTTGGCCTTGGCGGTCTGAGTCCCAGGAGTGGCAGCAGTGATGGCTGAGGTGAGGACGGCACACAGCTTAACATTTTATCACAACTCCACACACGTGGCAGCATCACAATGCGCTCCTGTACATCAGTCAGTACAGAGCGGAGACCAGAAGCCCGCGCGCACCAGACACACCAGCTGTCAGCATCTACAGCCACATCACTGCCTTCTTACAGTCGGGAGGGATGTAGACAATGGTGCCCATGGAAAAACTGTAGATTTCTAAAGTCATTCACTTCAGTATAGCTTTGGTGTGGTCTTTTGTAGGGTCTGTGTGATGATACTCTACGTCAGAAATATGGTTAAAAACGTTACTCTGTTGGTGAAAATGAAGATTTCTTACATTGCCAATAATTTTTGCTACTTCTAATCCCACGATTGAAGCCAACGCAGTCTCTTTACCTCTTAGGCTAAATGATACCTCATCTCTCATTAGGTTTCTCTATTGCTGTTTTTAAGGATGATTATTGTTAGGTTTCAGAATCAAGTTGGCATCTTGCCCAGCATACCTGGGAGGGATAAATACACTGATTTGCCTGTGACAGGGCACGAGTGCACTGATTTGCCAATTGTACAATGGATCAAAGTATATACTATTATTTAGCATAGCATGTATCAGTATTATGCACCACAGTGGCACAATGGGCTGGACACTGAACTGAATATTTTAATACATTACCTTTGACTCTTCTAAAAATCTGTAAAGTAGAAGCTATTGACTTATCTTACAGATGAGAAAACCTAATTCTGAAAGAGGTAAAAGGTCATGAACTCAGGATTTGACTGTGGGTCTGTCATCGCACCCGCCCTACTGCTTCTCAACGCATCTGCCAATCTATAGCAATGGTTCTTGGTGCCGAAACCCAACACACTCCTTTCAAACATAGTCAATAGTGTCTCCTTAGCATTTGAAGAGAAAGATACAGAATACAAGCACCATATCTATGTAAATAATTTTCATTAAACCAAATGGTTTGCTAACTATAATATACCAGAGAAATCAATAGAAAGATAAAAATAAATAAATGTATATTTTATTAGGCAATGAAATGAGTAAGACACTTCCACAGACTCACCAGGATTCTTTAGGGACAAACACAGATGATACAAATGCCTTTTTCACAGTATATGAGTGACTCAATATATAAGTAAGTTTATTGTCACTTATGGGGTTTTAAGCAAGTCTACAAAGTTTCTCAAGAAACAAAAAGTATAAACTCTTAACTATTAAAACAGTTATTATATTTCTGGAATATTTATTATATAGTAAAGCCATAAACACATTGAGTTTAGTGTAAAACAGTAGTTCTAAGTTCATACAGCTTTGAATAGTTTTTGCCTTTGCCATAACGAGTGTCTGCAAGCCTCTCTAAACTGGCGAGGGAGGTAGAATGAGTCTTTATTGTGTGGCACAGATCAGGAAGAATTTCTGTTCCTTGCTGGTTAAATTTATTTATAGTGAGCTTAACCCTTATGAAAACATAGAATGTTGAAACTTTTCTGAAAAAAATTAAGAATTACATCCCCAGCCCTATTTTTTATTCTTTATTTTGAAACAGGGTCTCACTGAGTTGCAGAGTAGCTGAGGCTGTCCATGAACCACGATCCTCCTGTCTCAGCTTCTCAAATGCTGGGATTACAAGTGTGCGCCACCACGCCCAACTTTATTTTTATTTTTAATTTTGAAAAAGTGACTTAAGCTGGGCGTGGTGGTGCATGCTTATAATCCCCGCGCTTGGGAGGCCGAGACAGAAGGATCGCGCAGGTTTGAAGCCAGCCTTGCTGGCTTAAGAGACTGTTTCCAAATAAAAAAATATATAAATATAAAACAGGTCTGGAAGTGTAGCCCGGAGGAAGAAGGGTTTCAAGGAACCCCAGTACCACCCCCACAAAAAAAGGGTCTTACTAATTACTAAATTGCTGTGGAACCTCTCTAAGTTGCTAAAGCTGGCCTAAAACCTGTGATTCTTCTGTCTCAGCCTCCTAAATCCTGGGATTACAAATATGCACCTAAATGTCTGTTACCTAAGACACTAAGTTGTATTTTTGTTATACCATATATACATATAGGACATGCATATGTATACATACATCTGTAATATTAATAACAACACATGTACATGTTCCATATGGCATGTATACAGCACAGAGCTCCAATATTTTTATGATCATTCTATTTGAAGGAAAAGAGATACTGTTCACCAGGTTCTTCAATGTTTGTACTTTTTGATGAGAGTACAGGAAATAATTAGACATGTGGCAAATTTCCAATAGGCCTTCTGTACCTCTCGCTGGAGAACTCTGAGCTAGATGGTAATGAGCAGAGCTGTCTAAGCATTCTCCATCCTGCTGCACTTCCTCCAGGCTGAGCGCACCATCACTTTTTACCAAGGATGTACTATTCTGCATCTCAGCCAGCTTTCTAATTTAGCTAACTTTCAGGTTCTCTTGGTAACTTATTTACTTGTGCTCCCCAATAAAATCTGAATACCTCATTTGCATAATCACAATCTGTTGACCCCTTATACATTGAAGATCTGCATGTATAAAGCTCAGAGATGCACACCAGCTGGAAAGAAGGGCCGCAGAGGAAGTATTTCTTCTTCCCATGGGGTCATCTTCTGTAAAGTTATGAGCAAGGGTCAGTCAATTTAGCCACTTGTAGTCAAGTGTCAAGTTCTTAGGTTTGCTAATTACCTAAAAATATTTTGAACACTCATACTGCGAAAGAATTCACAGGTGCCTACTCTAGATCAGTGGTATAAAACACTCTGGGAACGTGTTTCTTTTGTCTAGCTGCTACAGCTTGAATCTTGAATGTCCCCGAAGGCCCACGTATTGAAGGATTGGTCCCCACCTGTGGCACTACTGATAGATGGTAGAACCTTAAGGAGGTGAGGCCTAGTGGGAGGAAGGTAGGTCATTGAGGGAGTGTCCTTGGAGGGGATATTGGGATCTTGGCTCCTCCCTGTCTCTCTCTTGGCTTCCATATCACCATGAGTAAGTAGCTTCCTCTGCCGCCCCCATCCCCTGTACTGCCTTTCCACAGGCCCAAAAACAACAGGTCATGACTAAAACACCTAAAGCCAAGGGCCAAAATAAACCTTTCCTTCTTATAAGTTGATTACCTCAGTCACTGTGTTACAGTAACAGAGAGCTAACTAACACAGTGGCCAAAGTCAATTCAGCCTTCTAGATATAGGCTAAGACCATTCTCTCTAGTGGCTGTCCTATTACCACAGAATTCACTAAAATCTCTTCTTTTCTGTACTTATTTAGCACCTGAAGCCTGTATGACATAATTCTACTCCTGGTGGTTTTATTGTGCATTAATGTTATATCAGCTAAGATAGAAACGTATCTGGCTATGAATTTTATTCAAGTTTAGCATCCTCAAATCACTACTCCCACTATACCTCTACTATGCAAATACTCATTGGCTAATTTTAAAACTCTAGTTATTTCTTAAAAGTTGCTGAAATAATTGCCTAGAAATTATTTAAGTTTTTCTTGAGAATATCTTACATTCCACAAGGAACATAGCTAGCCTGCTAGTATGATTTATTTAACTACTTAAAGGCAGAGAAGACACTAAAAAATAGATTTCTCTAAGCTAGGGCACATATAGTGCATATTCAAATTATTTTATTGCAAGGTAGGAAACATTCCAAGAAGGACTTTGAAATGATATTAATCATTATTTCTACTATTATAATAATAATCACAAATGATATTTTATGTAGAAAAGCCAACCAAAGAATGCAATTTAATAATTTTAATAGCCATGATGTTTTGCTGTTCCCATTTATTTTGCTAGCTGTTTACATGGAGAAGATTGGGTAAGTAAGCTCCGAGCTGACATGAAATGGCAAGAATTGAGCCCTGCAGAAAACTTTTCTTCAAGCCTTAGTGTGAACACAATCTGGTTATAACTGTCTGGTGTGCTATTTTAAAGGTCTTTGTTTCTTATGAAATGACATTTGAGAAAAATAAACAAGAGTTATTATTCCCTTAAAATATTAATCACGTGTGGACCTTTTACTCCATGGGAAGTCTGTAATACATTAGAGTAACCTATCTCATTGAAATGCAAAAAAAAAAAAAACCAAAAACAAACCCCAAAACAACCCTGCCCCCAGCGCAAAACCAATTACATACTGAGCAGACTTTTTGCATATGTTGCCATGGCAAATCCACAAAATCAGTCTTCGGAGTGAATAGCACGGCCCTATTTTGGAGAAAGAGACTCGGGATCCCAGAGATTACTCAAGGTGTTGTGGTTAGGAACTTGAAGCCAGAATTTGAACACACCCCCAAATCCCTGGCAATGTTCCCACTACCAAGCTGCAAGGTGACAGCATCTACAGTGTTGCCACGTGCGGGGTGGGCTGAATGTGGCAGCTCTCTTCATTTGTACTGCAAAAGCAAAAACTTGGAATTGAATTTTTGTACCACACCTCGAGAGAATGACTAATAAAAGCCGGTCCTAAAGCCTAGTCCTACTAAGCACTCTTAATGCCCAGCAGAAAGTAAAGGAGGGCTGTTGAAAGCATGAAGTCAGGATACCTCAAAGCATAGGATAAATAACTTTTGCTGGGTCAGTTAAAGAGCTCTTAGGAAAAAGAAGACCCTGAGTTCCCAGGGTTCCAACTCGTGTCAGCATTGAAAAACCCATGAGCGGCTCTGAGATGCTGAGAAACGAGTGTCTGGCTGTCCACATCATCAGAATCTCCTCCCCAAAGAAGTTTTCAAAACAGACTGCCATGAATTCAAATGCACATGGGATTAGAGAGTGGAAATCAGTACAAAAACAGAATTTGCTTCACAGGACTTTTCCATGCAGCTAAGAACTATAACACATAGTCAATAAGGTGAGGGGAAAGCGGGATCACAGCACAGAGCTCACTTTGTGCACGTTTGCTGACTTGCAATGTTATATTTACAACCATTTCCCCACTTGCTCTGGGTTGTGCGTGACCAATAGACCGAGACTATTTCCAAACGAAAGGTCTCTGAGGACTGAGGCTAGGTCGACTTGACTTGCTGCGTGCGATGGTGGCCGGAGCCCAACAGGCACTGTAGGAATTCATAATGTTATTTAGGGTTGGTAATTATGATTAGGCTACAGCTTAAATCTGAAGCAATTCAGCACTAAAGTTGAGACTAAAATGTGGGGTCATTGCCTCCCAGCAGTCACAATCAAATTACTGGTTCTGGGCATGACACTGAGACTCTAAGGGAGGAGATTGCCCTTTAAAACGGTCCATTCAAACTGCAAAGCCTTTTGGACAAACAAGAGGGAGCTGACTCACTAATGTGCCTGAAAACACTTTAACACTATACTTTAAATGATGCTCTGCTTTGAACAGATAATTGGCCCAATTCCTTCCTTTTCTCGGTGTCTGTAACTCCATTGAAATCAATGAGAATTGCATATTCAAAAGGGAGGAAAGAATGAAGTTTGCAGGTTGAATTAATGGGATAAAGGACCGCAGATCTCTTAAAGCTTGTGCAATTAAATTGTGGCCTCACACAATTCTCTAGGGTCACCGGCAATTTGCTGGCCTAGGAAAGCCAGCTGCCTTCACGTTCAGAGGTAGCACAGTTTATAGAAAGCATTTCCTTAGACATCAGCACGTGACCCTTCCCAACAGCTCCCTCCTCGCTCCCTCACTCCAGTCTCCAGAACGTGATGTCCTGGGGTCTAGGAATTTATCCCATGTTCCCACCACCAGCTATGTTCACCAATCACTCCTGAGGCACAGGCTTTATTAATAAAACCATTCACAAGTAAGCACATACGAATATCTTATTTTCCATAAAAATATTTCTTTACATTCTATGTAGCCTAAGTATGTAATATATGTAAATATATGCACATATAACTACATACACATATACATATACACATGCATACATAAACACACATACACATATACATATGCATGTATATCTGTTATCTGTTGAAAATTTCAACTGGCAAAAACTTTCCCATCCTGAACACTTGACCTGGTTGTAATTGTCAAACGTTTTTATTCAATGGAATATTTACAAGCATATTTGACTAGATTTCCACAAAGCCAAAAGAACAATATTTCGCATTTGCCTTTAAATATTTTTCTTCCACTAAAGGGCAAAGAAGTAATCGTTTATGAACCACCTTCTGTATGCTGGCTTCTCTCCAGCATACTTTTTTTCAGTTAATTCTAGGAGTAGGATGGGGGGGAATGTCATATTTTTTGTTATGAATGTAGAAATGGAAACTTAGAGAAATTAAATAACGCTGCCAAGGACACAGAACAAGGGAGGATCGCAGAGGGGAGATTTGAATCCACTTCTGACTATTTCCCTTCATCCACTGCTTGACATTGGGACAGTCAGGAAAGGAAACATGTTTATAAAATAGAAGCCTCTCAACTGCTCAACAGAAATTAAAAATCAGGCCTATGACATGGCCATCAGCATGGGACCTACAGGTAGGTATCCAGATAAGCTGAAAGTAAAAACAATGATAAGAACTGAGGCTGACTCCCTCCAAGACCCCGCCCGCAGAAACTTGAGGCCCCCCAGTGTCACTGGCTCGCAGCCCACGGACATGGTTTGAGTGCATTTCTACCTGCCCTGGCAACTGTCAGCCCACTGCAGCCCCAGATCCCTGCTCTAGGGTCACTGCCCTCACAATTCCATCAATTCCAAGTGTTTCTGGACCACGGTAGATGTCTTCCTCTGCCCCCATATCCCTCCCCATGTTTTCTGTTGTTTCCTAAACATGGAATCCCAATCTCCTTACAAAGTGTTTCAAATGCTAACTAACCTCATTCTCAATTTGCACTTCCATATGAAATTTACACTGGTTTAGGATCCCGGAGGAGTCCAGACATCCATGAAGGCTGTGAGCAATCATGGCAAGGTTGTGTTTTCTGCACTGGCTGACTCTGTTCTGCTCTTCCCCTCCCTCACTAGGTCATACGGGGAGTGCTGGCAATGCAGGGGTGTCGTCCGGAGAGCCACCCCTAAGTCAGGGTGGTGGAATGATTCTGTACCAACTGAGCCCTTCACCTCGACTATTTCACCAAATCCTTTGACCACCCCTAGGAGATAAAAGTTGCTCTTCCCACCTAAGAGCAGAGAGAATGTGCCTTTACAGCAGCCAAACACCTTGGCTAAGAATGAGCAACTGGTATACAACAAAACTGGGCTTTGGACTGGGTTTCTTGATCAGGGCTGATGCTATGAGGCGGTGCCCTGGATGATTCTGCAGCCGTCTTGGGGAGCTGACGCAGGGTGGCTGATGGAGGGACTCAGGGCTGTGTTGGTGGGGGGCATCTGCATAACTGGGCAATTGGAATTATGTTTAACATACCAACGACAGCTGGGGATATGAATGTTCCGTATGTGGAAAGGAACAGAAATTAGGAATCTGTTCAAATATTCTCTTATACATACACTGCAATTTAGCTTGTAAAGTACTTTCCCGGTTTATTATCCATCTCACTAATAATCTGCTCTCTGCAGTGCCTGCATCCTGTGCCAGCAGCAGTAGTACCTCTCAGCCTCTTTCCCACAGTATCTCGCAGATCTTCTGTGGGGGAACCGGGAGTCCTGGCGATCTTGAGGCTTGGCCACAGCCACAGGCCCAGTGTGAAGCAGCCACCAGGACATGTGATCCTCAGCCCATCCCCTCCCTGCCTCCTCTGCACTCTCAGGTGAGGAGAGGTCCCTCTCACTCACTGTTGCTACCATAGGAAGAGTGATAATGTTCTCCCAGGATTTTAGGTGAATGAAGCGTGTGGCTTGACATTTTTCCACATCTGTACATATTCTTTGCACTATTGTGAATGTTACACAGCTATATGATAATCCATATAAGTTTTTCTTAATGGTGTTTACTTAGGCTTCTGATTTCCCCCGATTATAAATAATACTGGGCTGAGCATTTCTGCTTCTGAGCATTTGATAAAATTTCTGATTGTTTTCTTAAGTAGATTCCTAAAGGTGAAATTACTGAGCCTGACAATATGAAATATTTTAACGCTCTGGACACATAATTTCAATTTATTTTACAGAGAAACCTCTGCTAGCAGTGTTTAAGACCTGCCTGAGCCGGGTGTGGTGACGCACGCTCGTAATCCCAGCATTCGGGAGGCTGAGACCAGAGGATCGTGGTTTTGCGGACAGCCTCGGCTACTTAGCGAGGCCCTCCATAACTTAGTGAGACCCTGTTTCAAAATAAAGAATAAAAATTAGGACAGGGGGTGTAGTTCGGAGGTCAAATGCCCTGGGGTTCCATCCCAGACCCACAAAAATAAATAAATAAATAAAAATAAAAAAGACCTGCCTGTTTCATTGGGTATAACATTGGGTTTCATGTATATAACACATATTTGACTTTTCACTAATTTGGCAGTGAGGGCTATTGTTTTAATATTTATTTTACTGACTACTGGTTAGACTGTAGGCTTTTTATATATCTTATTAGCTATTAGCCTATTTATCAATTGCTTCTTTGTGTATTTTGTTCCTGTTATTGATAAGTTAGTTTCCATTTGTGTGAGTTTTTCCTGCAACAAAGCAAGGTTTTGGCGTATCTGTCAGGTTTCCCTGGATTTCTTGCTTGCTTTGGCCACCTTTCGCTGTCTTCCATATCAAGTGATGACTTCTAGAACCAGGCTGGGCAATCGCCTGCAGTTCTTCCAGCCAAATGTGTCCTGCTGCCCCGATGGGTAGGAAGCTGTTTAAGTCAGAAGTGGGAGAGTAAATCATCTAATCGTCTCGTGTTAGCACATGGCGTGGTGGTAGATGTCTTCCTAGCACACTGAGGAAGCGCATCATGTGGGGCTCTATTAAGGCACAGGTGTAGGAAATGAATCATAAATGATAACTCTCCAGACGTCAAGCTTTCCAGCCGAGCCTGCAATGAGTTACCAGAATGTAAGAGGCAGCTCAAATAAGAAGGAAGACAAGAGAAGCAGAGGGCGGTGCAGGAGAGAGCCAGGTAACAGCGGCTCCAGAGGGCAGAACTCAAGCTGATACCAGTGTCTCACTCATGCTGTATTTAGGGCCCAACCCTGGTGGGTGTCAGCTCAGGACCTAGTGGAGGTTGAGCAGAGATGAAGGACCACATTCTCCTCTCCAGTGCCACACTCACAGGCTTGATAGATTTAGACAAGTCAGTTGCTCAATTGGTGAGCTTGGGCCTCAGTTTCCTCATCTATCAAAGGGGTATTGTATGGTATTACAAAACAAAATATACCCATTTGCATTTTATATACAAAGAAACTGACATGCCACGCAAAGAGATAAAAGAATGTGCTGAGGCTATCACAGCTGGTAGCTCTGATTAGCTCCATGTTAAAGATCCAGTGAGGTATGGCCATGGAACAACTTGTGAGCTAGAAGGCAAAAAGGAAGCATAAGTCATGCCTTTTAGTAGAAGCTTTGCTGTAGTTATTTAGTACTTTAAAGAAAAAAATATTGGCAGGTAGGATGTGTCATTGGGATTTTTCTCAGGTTATTACTTTGGATTCTTTTCATCCATTTCTCCCAACCCCCTACCCCGTGATATACATGCAAACGCTCCTAAAGACAGGTGCTATGGACATTTAACTTGACTTCTATGGTGACCAGCATTGCTATTGACCCAAAATATTTTGATGAAAAGGCCACAGGAGAATTCTGTTTTACACACTCATCTTGTACAGTATACTAAAGCTTGGTAAACAATATTAATTAATGACCTTTCTTCACTCTATGTGTTGGGATATGGTGGTCATTAGGAAAAACTTCACAGATTCAATGCTGAGTCCTGAGAGTGCCAGGAATTGCCTGAGATGTGCATGGAGAGAATAGGAGTGTGCTTCAGTTACTGCAGAGGCCCAGAGGTGTCAAGGGCCGTGGCCTGGGCCCTAGGGGGCTTCTCTTGGAGGAAAAGAAGGCTGTTGGTAAAAACCAAATACTCAGAACAATAAAACTAAGCTCTGATAAGGGAAACACTTCAGTGGACTCTATGTACATATAATGAGATTATCAATGCCAATCTCAATATCAGGTATGGGGATGGAGCTGGGTGGGATCCAGGGTGAAGCTCACCAAATGCTGTGCATATATGGCTCTATCACTCTGAACTTCATTATGATGTAATTACAATACACCAATAAAAGTATATTAAAAAAGTAAAAGAAGTCCATGTGAAGGGTGCAAGGACAAAAACAATGAGGCTGAGAGGGTCTCAGCGACAGCCACTCTCCCATCTCCTCACATCCCTGATCTTCAGCGAAAGGCTCGAATGCTTTCGGGATGACGCCCACACGGGAAAGGCTTTGGGAGGATGTCACACCATGGCCCTTCTTGCGTTGCCTGGTTGCTTTTTAGTCAGATGCTCATGCTAAGGCGTCAAGACCTTCTCAGGGTCTTCACCCCCAAAGTCAGGATGCAATAGCCCAAGCAGAAGCTGACTTTCCATTTATTTCATGTACTCCCAGTGCCTATCGAGTGAGGGAAGAACTCAGTTTATCCCATCTACTTTAAGGAAGATAATACTTAATAATTCTTAAAATATCCTTTGGGCCAGGTATCATTACCACTATACAGTTACCTTAGATGACCTATAAGTTAGTTTGTTAGATAGTTAGGTAGTTAGTTAGTTTTGTATTAAGGATATGGAACCTGGGGTCATTCTACCTCTGAGCTACATCCAGAGCCCTTTTTATTTTAAAACAGGGTCTCACCAAGTGGCTGAGAGTTTCTCTAAGTTGCTGAGGCTGGCCTTGAGCCTTTGATCTTCCTGTCTCAGCCTCTCAAATACTGGGATTATAGACGTGTGCCACTGTGTCTGGCTGACTGGCTGCATGTTCTAAATGGAAACATTACATCTGATCTGAATCTCAACACATTCAGTATTCATCCCCTTTTCCAAAGTGAGGTGATTCTCCTTAGAAATTCTAGAAAATTTCCCCCTCATGCCCCTTCCTTTTTTTTTTTCAGTAATAGAGATGGAACCCAGGGGCATTCTACCTCTGAGTTAAACCCCCAGCCCTATTTTTCATTCTTTATTTTGAAACAGGCTCTCACTGAGTTGCAAAGGGCCTAAGTAGTAGCTGTCTGCGAACTATTATCCTCCTGTTTCAGCCTCCCAAGTGCTGGGATTACAAGTGTCCACCATCACGCCTAGCTCCCCTTCTGTTTTAAAACAGAGAGAGAGAGGGAGGGGAGGGAGGGAGGGAGGGAGAGAGAGAGAGAGAGAGAGAGAGAGAGAGAGAGAGAGAGAGAGAGAGAGAGAATAGTCCTCTTTGTCTGTTGGGGTCTGGGGCACAGACAAGTGTTTTTTGAAGTTCATTGTGGTGCAAGTAGTGGAGGATGGAGTTAAGGTGGTCTGGGATCTGATTTTGAGGAGAGTATCTCTATCTGGAGGCATTTGACCTTTGTTCTAGGCAGCCTCGGTGGCTGTTTTAGAAATCAGATATGTTTGAGTAAACAACAGAACAAATACTAACTCTTGAGGCAGTATGAAGAAGATGAGGCACTCCTGTTTGTATTTTGTGTACAAAGAGCTATGGGACTTTGCTGAGACTGTTACAGCTCCTGAGTGGCAGAGCCACTGGCAGTTCTCCTCCACTGCTGCCTTCGACACCATTAAGGAGGAGAAGGAAACAGGGAGTGGGATGGAGCGCGGGGAGGGCAAGTTCACCGCCACACAGAGTCTTGAAAGGTTTCCTTGCGTGTAGCCAGTGTCTAAAATAGAAACATTCTTAGTAAGAAGGAGTGAAAAGCCACAGGAGAAGTGGAAAAGAAAAATCTAAACTTGTGTGTGTGTGTGCGCGCGCGTGCACGCACGCACACACACACACACACACACGTACAGGCACACCTCCACATACACTGCTCTCCTCACTCCAAGGGTCTATCTCATGGGGTATTATCAACAAAAGAATAAGAAGTAGATAGTGAATCATACAACTTCCCTATTATTAGATTTAAGAGAAAAGCAGAGTGTAGAAAGGAAGGCGATTGTCACTCACAGGGAACGTGGGTGCATTAGGGAAGGCCTAGCAGAGTGCCTGCCTCTGAGAACCTCTCAGGGAGGGCATCTGGCAATGGCTCAGGTGCCCTGAGGAATCTCTTCACCTAGGGTTTGCCAGGTGTGTGGGCTCCTGGGCAGAACAGCGCCCCCTCCAAGGATGCCCACATCCTAATCCCTGGCATGTATTTTACATGGAAAAGGAATTTTACAGGTGTAAGTCCAACACCAGGGGATGGGAAGATAATCCTGGATCATCTCTGGCCGGCCCCTTTTAATCACAAGGGTCCTTAAAAGAAAAGGCAGAGGAGGTCAGAAGGCTCCAGTGTGAGAAAGAGTCAATGAGACGCTGCATCTGTGGAGGAAGGAAGGAGCTGTGGGCAGGGAACCAGGTGGCTTCCAGAGGCTGGGGAGGGCCAGGGAGTCAGCTTTCCTGGAGCCGCCTCAGGCACGTGGTTCTCTCTCTGGGCTTCACTGCCAGGACTATAAGATGATGTTGAGGCTGCCTGGGTTGGGGCAATTCCTTACAATAGCATCAGGAAATGAATACATCCTTCTGTATCCTTCAGCTGTAGTAGGTGCTGAAGAGTCATGGGGTGTTCAAATTAAAGCAAACTGGCTAAGGGCTCTGGTCCTAAGAGTTCACAAAATACTAGTCTACTGTTCTTTGTGGCTGCTTACAAGAAATGTTTCCTATAATTGCCAGGTCAAGAAATGGAGATGGAGGAACAATTCAGGCATCTGTATGGGAATGTATAGAAAAAACGAGCCAGGCGTGGTGGTGCAAGCTTGTAATCACAGCATTTGGGAGACTGAGACAGGAGGATTGTGATAGGAGACAGCCTCAGCTACTGCTTAGTGAGGCCCTTTGCAACTCAGGGAAACCCTGTTTCAAATGAAGAATAAAAAGTAGGGCTGGGAGGAGTGTCGCTCAGAGGTAGATGCCTCTGGGTTCCATCCCCATACTGCAAAAATAAACAAAAAAACCCTCAAAAACAAACAAACAAAAAAAGGTGTTTAAAAAAACTGATTGCTTATGAAACCCATACATAAGACAGTGTAGGATTTCTCCTCTGCCTCATTCTGTGGGGCCACCTGTGTGCAGAGTAGGTGGCTTTCAGGCTAATTTGTCAAGGACTGGAATAAAGTAGCCCCAACAAGGCCACTTTAAGTGCCTCATGGGTCCCTCTGCAATCCACGTCATTCATAAGAAAATACACTCATTAAATATGATTTTATCATAAAACATTTGAATGTTTAAAGTAATCTGGAGCTTAATAATATTTATTATAACTCTCTTGTGGACTATGTGACTGGTTATTGTATTCAGCAATATCCTACTTACTTAGAATTCTAATGAAGGAAGCAAATTAAACCCACAAATTGTTTGGGAGTGTATTGAAAGGGTTATGAATACTAAGTTTAACAAGAACTTTGGCATTATATCATGTTACAGCTATTTCTTAATTTTAATTTTGTAACCTTCTTATTTTATTTTATTTATTGTGTGTGTGTGTGTGTGTGTGTGTGTGTGTGAGTGTGTGTGTGTGTTGCTAGAGACTGAACCCAGGGGCATTCTACCTCTGAGCTATTATCCTAGCTTAATTTTTTATTCTTTATTTTGAAACAGGGTCTCACTAAGTTGTGGAGGGCCTCACTAAATAGCTGAGGCTGGCCCTGAACTGCGATCCTCCTGTCTCAGCCTCCTAAGTAGGTTTACAAGTGTGCTCCACCACGCCTGGCTACCTTTTTATTTTAGAGTCAAATTTTATTTCAGTTCCCAAACACGTTCTCAGGCAAAGCCTTTTGCTTGTGGCTTCTGGTGGATGAAATGGTCTTTATGGATGAACTGTTAAAAGGACACTTAGACTGACCTGAGCTTTGCATCGGAGATGCTTCTCTCATAATGTATGCATACCGACGGGGAACAGTTGAGATTATAGGGACGACCATACAAAAATTCTACCACTGAATTATTACTAGCTCAGTTTGTTGCTGCAGCTCCCTTTTCCATAGTTGTTTTTGTTAGTGGGCAGCTTGTCGTGCAAGGACAAAGAGAATGGCCACTTCCACAAGAAGCCAGGCAGTGTGGGACTCCACGCATGGCTCTACCACTGAGGAGCTGTGTGACTTTCACCAGGTTGCTTAAATGCTCTCTGTTTTAAATCCTTCATCTGCAAGATGGGTGTAGTGATGATGGGTGTAGTGATGATGGGGGTGTAGTGATGATGGGTGTAGTGACGATGGGTGTAGTGACGATGGGTGTAGTGACGATGGGTGTAGTGACGATGGGTGTAGTGACGATGGGTGTAGTGACGATGGGTGTAGTGACGATGGGTGTAGTGATGATGGGTGTAGTGATGATGGGTGTAGTGATGATAATATTAATAATAATAAAATACCAACTTCCTCAGAGGAATATGAGGATTTAAAGAAGCTAATATTTATAAAGCACTTAAAAGAGAGACTAGTATAAAAGATATTTATGTACATGCTTTTTTTAAAAAAAAACCTGGCCCTCACTATGAAAATTAAGGCTAGAATACAATTTCTGTCCTCAAGGCACTGAAATTCTAGTGGGAGGCATATGCTGGAACAAGTAAAGACAACGTAATTTTTTAAAACATTGAAGAAATTAGTTAATTCTGCTAATGAAAACTCTCTTACCCAATTAGTGTTGAAACAGTTTAAAATAATTAAAGTACCTCCAAATATTGATAAATACAATTAATCAGCACACTTATTAAGGGTTTATTTTGTGGCATGCTTGTGTAATCTGCTGTGATTATTTTCCACAAAGGCATTGATTAATAGAGAAGAAAAGCCATAGAGAGAAGTTGCTCTGTATTTGAAGCTTTTAAGACTTTCTTATTTCTTAAACTTTCTCAATGACCCACAAACGCTGAGGTATATATGATCACTGCCATTTTTGCAAAAGAGCTACCTGTGTCTCAAATATGTTATGGCAGAGAGAAATTTTTCTTAAATGCAAATCTTCATTTAATTTGCTAAGTAGATTTATTACAAAAAGGAAAAGCCTGAAAACAGTATTTAGTTCAAGAAACTAGCTTCTTAAAAAGACAAAAAGAAAATACAAGAATGATAAAAAGAAAAAAGTCAAAGTGTATGCATCAGAAATAAATGTTGTAGCCAGGTGTGGTGGCTTATGCTTGTAATCCCAATACTTGGGAGGCTGAGACAGGAGGATCTGGGTTTGTGGCTAGTCTCAGGTACTTAGTGAGGCACTCTGCAACTTATTGAGACCCTGTTTTAAAATAAAGAATACAAAATTGGGCTGAGGTGTAGCTCGGAGGTTGAATGCCTCTGGATTCAATCCCTGGCACTATGGCACTACAAAAAAAAAAGGAATTACAAAAATTGAGGTGGGTATGATGGTGCATACTTATAATCACAGGACTTGGAAGGCCAACACAGGAGGATTTGGGTTCGAGGCCAGCCTCAGGTACTGAGTATGGCCCTCTGAAACTTAGTGAGACCCTATTTCAAAATAAAAAGAATACAAAATAGGGCTGGGGGGTATAGCTTGGAGGTAGAAGGTCCCTGGGTTCAATCCCTAAAACCACACATGAAAAAAAAATTACAAAAATTGTACATTATAAATAAAAACAAGAATTTAAATCCAGATAAAAATTTCTCAGCCTCAAAGCCAATTTCATTTTTGTTGAACCAGTGCATTTTTTAAATGTTATTAACATAAAAGTAGTTTTAAAATAAAATTGTTCATCATTAAATGTATTATTTTATTAGTATAAATGTTATGTTTATCACTTTTTAATTTTTTAATTTTTATTTATTTTTATTTATTTTTGGTGGTACTGGGGGTGGAACCCAGAGGCTTTCTACCTCCGAGCTATACTCCCAGACCTTTTTTTTTTTTTTTTACATTTTATTTGGAAACAGGGTCTCACTATGTTGCCAAAAGCCTCACTAAGTAGCTGAGTTTGGCTTCGAATCTGTGCGATCCTCCTGTCTCAGCCTCCCAAGCGCGGGGATTACAAGCGTGCGCCACCACGCCTGGCTCATGTTTATCAATTTTTAAACAAGTTAAGGTTACAACAATAAACATTTATTTATCATATTCAGTCAATGAGAATAATGTGCCTCTTGTGATAAACATAAAAACTTGAAATCAGAGGTTATGGATGAGAGTCCCAGTCATACATAATAAATAATATATTCACATTAAATATGATTTTTAACATAAAACACTAGCACATTTTAAAAAGTCTGTAGTTTAATAATATTTACTATAAGTATCTTATAGGATACATGGTTGGTTATTGCTACTCAGGCCGAATAAATGAGAATTTTTCTGTTTTAATTTTTGTTACATGGTACTAAGGAAACCCTGCATCTCACAGCTGCACATTGAAACAGATTTTTAACAGGTCCCATGCTGCAGCTGATATAGAAGCTTGAATGACATCAGGGAATTATATTCTATGAAGGTCTATTTTATTACAGTAATTATTTATCAAGCCTTTTCTATATGCTAGGTGCATTCCTGAATGCCAGGGAGGCCAGGAAGTACCTGATTCTAGGACGGCCTCAATGTCAGTGGAAGTCTCGGTCAAAAATGCTTACTGGAGCCTGCGTGGTGGTGCACGCTTGTAATCCCCACGCTTGGGAGGCAGAGACAGGAGGATCGCGCTGGTTCAGAGCCAGCCGCGCTGGCTTAAGAGACCCTGTTTCCACATAAAAAGTTAAAAAATAGGTCTGGGAATGTAGCCCGTGGGAGTGTATCCTGGAGGTAGAAGGGCTTCCAGGAACCCCAGTACCACCAAAAAAAAAAAAAAAAATGCTTACTGGAGTTGAATATTTACATGGTTGGATTCTCCCCCTCCCCCAAATAAATAACAATGTACAGGGTCTAATTAACCCTTATGGAGAGATTTTCTCAGTTGAATTTCTGTGCAGGTATCATGGATTCTAGACACATGTGGTGCAGAATGGCTGGCAGGCATGCTTGGAAGATTAAAACCAAGATCATCTCCATCCTCCCTCCTTCCCTCTCTGACCACAGGATCCCTGCTTCTGTTCTGGGATTCCTGGGCATGAGGACAAATACTCTAAGGGTTGGGAAGAGTTGAGATGAGTGTAAGACCAAGATCATCATCATTTTAGATTCCTATGGACTTTTGGACTCTTTAAAGTTAGGCTGCAATTTGTGGAGCAGTGAAGGAACCACATCCATCCTAGTGACGGCTATTCCAAGTCACTAAGGAAGTTCTCCCCCAGGAATGAAGAACTCCACTCGCTGGCACTGAGCGCTACCGGAAATTGGAGCAAATGGGCTTTGGATTTTTCTGTTTTTAAATTTAGCTCACTAGGACAAAAGAATCTGATTGCAGACATTATTTTCTTTGGACTTTCATTTGTAAAATGATTAAATATTTAGGCTTAAATTCCTGTCCAGGAATTTGCGATGGTAAGGGGCTTGTGCTCAAACCTAGGGCAACTTTGGGCTGGCAGTCTATTATTAGAGTACCTCAGTGGTGCTTGACCTCTTCCACCTGTTATGCGCTGTACTGCAAACATGGTGGTACATAATTTAGAATAGGGAACAAGAAGGGGATATTCAGTCTTGGGCTAATTTTTTTTTCTTCTTTTTGTAGAGTCTGCACCAATTTCAGAGCTCTGGTGGCAGAAAACTGCACTGCCCATTAGCAATCACCCAATGGATTCCCAATTCCAATCGCTAATCCCAATCATTAGGATTAGTGATTCCCAATGGAGTAGTAGTTGGCACTGAGAGAACGGCCAGTACCAACAAGACCCTCCTGTCAGTAGCGGGTGTCTTCCTTTGGGGGTAATAGCTGTACTGCAGGGGAGAAAACAAAGAGCTGGAGGTGGTGGCCTGGGAGGGAGTCGATCAGATCTCCTGACAACCTTCCCGTGACCCCTCACTACTTAGCATCACAACCATTGCTGCAAGGCTTGCCCCAGATGGTCCCAGTCAGTGCCTAGAAGGGCGCAGGTACCAGCGCAGGCCCTTCCCGCTAATGGGGAAGCTCATCGTCAGGTGACTGGCTTGAGAATTTCCCATTGCCCATTTTCTTAGCACTGCACCGTGTCTGCCCAGTCACATCTCTTATCCCCGCCCCCTCGCAGGTGCTAGACATACATCTTGGTTTGTGCTTTCCTTATTTATGGTTCCGCCTGCATACTTCACAGGCAATTCCTCCAGTAATGCTCTTGCATATCTAATACTATCTTGGTGTCAGCTTCTCAGAGGACCTGAACTAACACATAGGGGAAATGATGTGTGTGGGGGGGTGTGAATGAATTTTTTAGATTTAAAGTTAAAATGAAATGCTTATTGGAACTTCACCATGTCCCCATCACCTCCTACCAGGTTCCTTTGGATATGTTTTGGATACTATTGTACAATAACAAGTAGGAGGAGAGGGAACAACATAGTTTTCTGGGAGAAAAAAAAATAAAGATGAGTCTTTAGGGATTTCTGATCAGAAGATGAAGGTTGAACTGGATCCCAAGACAAAAGAGAGGATAGTAAAGGTGATAAAGCAGACAAGCACAGATATATATTAGCTAAATTTAAAAAAAAATAATTCTTTTCTGGCTAAAGGATTTGAATGTCTTTTGGCTCCAAAGAAAGTCACAGGTAATACACTGAAGCAGAGAACTTGTCATCGTTAAGAAAGGAAGCAATTAAAATAGGAAAATATCTCAGAAGCATTTTTCAGGTCACTAGGAGTAGTAGCAACATTCCAGAGACAGTTCTAGCCAGGCAGGGGAAGGGAGAGGTGGGGAGGCAGCGATGATGCCACTGAGCCTGGTGTCTGCAGCTAAGTCAAAGTCCAGGAAGGAAATGGAGAACAAATGGAAAGATGCCAAGGAGATGGCTGGTACTCAGAACACCGCTCGCATCCTTGGTGCATTTCCAAAGGTTAAAAACCAACTGGAACTTGAAATCTGCCAGACATAAGACGATTATATCCATATTTTATAAAATCAGAATATGATAGCAGGGTGAGCTGCTCCCACATTAAATAGTTAACTCCCAAGTAATGAATCTGGGAACGAAAGGTTAACCAAACAAGCGGCGTCCCCACTTTGTGTCCGATGAAGCTAGTCTAAAATTTAAAAATTTCGTAAGGTACACAGGGGCCAAGCGGATGACAGGTGCAGAGGCTATGCTGAGAAGCCAGGAGCAGTTCCTAGAGTTTGATAGATTTCAGGGAAGACATGTCAAAAGAGGAGTTTGACACCTTCAGCTGGTCTCCCTTGAAAATTAGACTTCTGTGTACAGAGTTCTTCAGGTAACCAATTTCTACTCTTCCCCTCTGCCTCCAGAAGCAGGTCTCCCAGGATCCCACATCAGCAAAGACCTGTCAAATCCCTGAGATGCTTTTGGTTACTGAATTCCTCCTGTAAATGGTGTCATTCCTGTTAAAATAACAAATTCACATCTGATTGATTTCTGAAGAAAGGCGCTGCCTCCAAATTATTCACTGATTTTCTTTAATGTACAAACAAGCAGAAAGCGTAGGGGGAAACACATTTGTGAATTGAGCTGTTTGCTTTTTGTGTCGCTTTTCTCCTAAAAAAAAAAAAAAAACTAAACTAAAAAAACCATAGAGACATTCATTCTAGACTCTGCCATTTCTTTCTAATGTAATCCATCCGCTCATCACTATGCAAGCGGCTCTCCTCTCTTAATGTTGATGGAAGTCACTCTGGTGTATCAAGGGGAGAACAGACCCCTTTGTCTTTTTAATTGGTCCTATAAAACAATAAATGAATGCACTATACGAGTTCTATGTAGAAATAAATTTTGTTCATCCATATGATGCTACTTTAAAAGAAAACACTTAAAAAAAAAAAGGAAGATAATATGTAGCTTCCTGGTTGGACACTAGCTAGGAACCAAACCCATAAAAAAGTGCATCAAGATTAAAGGGATAATAGGTAATTTTGTTCTTTAGGAAGATGATGTTGCTAAGTGTGTCTGCAGAGCATGGGGCAGAATACAAAGCACCAAGAGCCTGTTAAGACGAAGCAATTGCAACTGCAATTTAATGGAGGACAAGAAAGCAATTAACAGTGTAAAGTCATTGATGCGAGGGATAGACCTCGAGATTAGAATCTTATTAAAACAAAGGCTGGTACAACTTGATTATAATGAGTTAAGTTGAAAGATCTCCAAAACAATCTCAGGGTGCAGATGCGGAAAAGAAAACATAATTTATCTTATTATTACACTTTGGGCTTCACAAGGTGCTGGTAGCACTGGCGTGTTCTCAACTGAACTGGACAGCAGCTGCCTCCCAAACTGGACTACGCTGAGGGGCTTGAAGGTCATGACTGGGCTGAGGGGGTTGAAGGTCATGACTGGGCTGAGGGGGTTGAAGGTCATGTCTGGGCTCAGGGGGTTGAAGGTCATCCATCCTCCTTTGGGTGCTGCCCAGTCAAAACAGGAGTGAGTGTTTGAAGCAGGATAGGTTTTATGCACTGATGTTAGGCTATCTTTCTAGAAAAGAAAGGGTTTTTTTCTTTTTCTTAGTTCTTTTCCTCTCAGGTGGTCTTTAAATAACATCACTAAGACTGTTTCACAGGCCATTATAAAGATATGTGGTTAGTGATTAACTCAGCTATGATCCTTTTTTTTTTTTTTTTTGAACCTAAGGGCATTCAACCTCTGAGCTTCACCCCTGACCCTATTTTATGTTTTTTATTTAGAAACAGATTCTTACTAAGTTGCTGAAGCTGGCTTTGAACCTGTGATTCTCCTGTTTCAAGCTTCCCAAGTGCTGGGATTACAGGTGTGAACCACCCACCCCAGCCTGTGCTATGGTTTCTGATACTTCCCTTTCTACTTTAATATTTTAAGGAAAATATTACATAAGCAATGGTGAGAAAGAAGGCAAAAGACACCAGAATAAATGATAAGAAAAACAGCCTAAAAACTTGCCGTCAATGAAGTTTTAATTTTGGTTTATCAATCTCTTCAATTTGATATAAAACCCCCTCTTAGAATTAGCCTTTTTTAAGTAGGCTCTTAAGAATAAGTTAATGTTTTTCACTCAAAAATGTACTATATTTTAATCAAAATAGTTTTGAATGAGGCTCAATTTTTCCTTCAATTTTTAAAGGCTAATTTTATATTTCACAAGCCATTTAATAAACTGCATATGCATATTTTATGAATTGAGACATATTTGCTTCTATTTTTAATGAAAATATTTCATGGATCTATGTGAGAAAAGATATTCTGTTAAATTAAAAAAATATATGACCTAAAGAGAGGGTTCCCCCCCTAAAAAAAATATAGATAGTAGGAAAAAAATGTCAGTTAATTAGCTCTGGTGAAGACGCTGGTGTTAGTGCACTTACCAATCTGTACTCCTGGTAGCAGTGTAGATAAAGCCCATATTCTTGCCATTATTTTGCCTTGGGAAACTACCTGATTGACATGAATCAGGTGAATTATTTGCAATTGACTTCTTTGAAAGCTGAGTTCTCTGTAACTCAAATCTGCATTTCACTGAATACTGGTGGAATTGACTACTATTCAAGCTTATTGGCCAATAGTAATTTTTCTTCTTAAAAATATCTGTCAATATTTTGCCTTTTTTCATTGGGCTGTTAGTCTTATCATTGATTTTTAGGTATTCTTTATATATTTTGTATTATCATGTGTTGTTTAGGATAGCTGAGTCAGTATAATAAATTTTGTTTTGTGGTATTAGGGATTGAATCTAAGAATGCTATGACAACAAGCTACATCTTCAGCCTTTTGTATTTTTATTTATTTATTTTTATGTATGTATGCATTTACTTTGTGGTCGTAGGGATTGAACCCTGGTGCATTCTACCTCTAAGCTATCCCTCCCCCTGCCCTCTTTATTTTTGAGACAAGGTCTTGCTAAGTTGCCCAGGCTAGCCTCAAACTTGTGATCCTTTTGCCCCAGCCTCCTGAGTAGCTGGTGTTACAGGTGTGCACCAGTGAACCTGGTATAATATAGTTTTGAAATAATTAATACAGAAGACTTTGAATTGGCATGGTGACTCGCACCTATAATTCCAGTACTTGGGAAGCCAAGACAGGAGAAATGCAGATTTAAGGCCAGCCACAGGAACTTAGCAAGATCTTTAGCAAGTTAGTGAGACCCTTTTTCAAAATAAAAAATGAAATAAAATAGGGCTTGGTAAGTGGCTTGGCGGTAGAATGCCTCTGGATTCAATCCCCAGTACCAATAAAATACATACATACATACATACACACACTTTGAAGCCAGCTTGCCTGTATTTAAATCCTAGTTCTACTACTACGGTGAATTGAATCAGTTTCTTAATCTCTCTCTATATCAATGTTACTTATAAAAGGAGGCCAGTATACTACCTTTCTGATAGGGTTGTTATGAAACTAAATGTGCTAACCATGTAAAGGGCTTAGTATAGTATCCAGCACAGTATAAACACCTCAAAACGGTAAATATTGTTATTTGCATGTTATAGGTTCTTAAAATATTATCTTTTATTCTAGAGTTTTGAGATATATCACTTGTTCCTTCCATTTTTTAATGAAGTCATCTGATGGACAGAAGATTCAACTTTAACATAGTTGAATGAATCCATCTTTTCATGGTTTGAGAATATTTCATGATTAAAGAAATATTTTCCTTTCTCCAAGAATATTAAGATCTTTTGTAGACTGTTTTATTAATGTTTTATATTATCTTTCATATTTAAAATTTTAAGCCATGTGGTATTAATTTTGAGTTAAGATGAAATGTAAGGGCCCAATTTCAAGGTTTTTTGGTGTGCATATGGACAGCCAAATTTTGGCACCATTTGTTGGAAAGTACACCCTTTTGCACACTTTTTTACAATGCCAGCTTTGTCATGAATTATTTCTAGATCATATAGATTTTCTACCTTTAAAAGATAGGATAATATATATATACACACATATATGTATATATGTGTGTATATATATATATCTGTGTGTGTCAATAACACATTGTCTTAGTATATCTTTATAATAATTCTTAGAATTTCAATAAGCATATTTCTGCATCTTGATCTTTTTCAGGAGTGTCTTGGCTAGCCTGGGTTCTGTAATCAAGTTCTTATGAGTAGAAAAAAATATATATATTTTTTGGGGGAAGAAAATTCTTCTAGTTAGATAATTTTTATAATGCTATGCTATGTGGCTCTCGAGCATCTTTCAATCACCAATCATGTAAAAATATTGTTTTCTTTAGCTAAGAAATCAAGAATATAGGAAAGTAGAAAAAAAAAAAGTAAAAAGTCTCGAGTCCTCTATCTCAGTGTGCTCACTATTGACCATCTTTCTTCTTCTTCCTGGCTTTTCTTAACACATACACCTATTTGGGGTATATAACATGCACACACTTTTCACGGACAGCTTATTATTATTCCTCCTATTCTGCTGCTTTTCTCCCTCCATCAATGTATTTCACGTGATCCTTTCAGGCCTATTCAACTTGCCATATTGTTAAATTGCCTGTTGGTCAGTTTGGCTGCAATAACACATGGCAGAATTATAGATATAGATGCAAAATGTGTCAGGGGCCAGGAGTCCCTGCGGTGGCTCTGAGTCACATGTTGACTTATGCCAGAGTTTGGAAGTTGCCATTTGGGCAGAGGGAGAGAAGTGGAGTAGGCACAGGTAAGGGACACGTGGTAAGGGCTCTTAAAGCTTCTCGGACATATTGTCATCTCCAAGCACAGGTTTGGGCCAAAGGGAGACAGATGGCTGAGCCTAAAATTAACGGGGTGGGGTTGTACACGTAATATGTGTACCGTATCTATCTATATATCTATATTCATGTCTCTCTATATAACCGCAGAGTGTTCCATTATTAGACTTAAGAATCTAGGGGCCACATCCTCAAATTCCAATTTCTAACTCGTCTTCCAGAAATCGTGGAAATCTGCCAGCTGGGCTCAGCAGTTCTGTATGGAAACAAATAGCTGAAGCCGAGAGCAGCTGTGCCCGGGTGAAGCTAGGCTTCCATTTCCTACATCCCCATCACTCCCTATTGTCTCACGCCTGACCTGCACCCCTCGGTGGACAACTCCCATGATCTATGTAGGCACTGAAGCCTTTTATAGCTACCTGGAAAATGGCACTTCTTCATCGAGAGCTGGGCTATTCCTAAGTATTCATTATTATGTAAAAAGCTGAAATCAATAGGCTTGAGTTCTTACTCAAATATCATTAATTCTACAGAGAGATTAACAGGTGATGTGCTTTCCAAATTTTTATTAAAATTATTGCCCGCCTATCTCTCCAATAATGCACAAGTGTGTGCCCATTTCTTTGAATACTGCCAACACTGGGTATTAGAAGCTTGTTTCTTCTTATCTAATAGTCAGAAATGATTATTCATTATAGCTCTAATTTGCATTCCTCTGCTTATTAGCAATGTTGAATACATTTTTGTTTTGAAACAGGTCATTCCTATTTCATTCATTGTCTAGTTTCCTATTGGCATACTTATTTTTAAAAATTAAGCAGGACTCTTATATTAAGGTTATTAATCGTTATAAATGTAAATAGCCTCCCAACCATAGAATTTATGTATCACTGTTTTAGTCACGAGCCATTAGTCATTTTTCTTTATGGGTCTTCCTTAAAAAAAGTTGGCAAAAATATTGACTCATATTTTGTTCTAATGTATTTATGTGTATCTTTTTACAATATATTATTTTGTTCATCTTAAAATAAGAAGTGATAGTTGAATTCATTTTTAAAAAGCAGCTAACCAACTGTCCTCATGCTATTATGAAAAGCCATCGTGTTTCATTTATTTTATATACTTTATTCATTATTGTACTACGTTATCATCTGTATTTGTGCCTGTTTTTTTATTCTTTGATTTGTGTCATTAGTCTTAGTCCCACACTGTTTTAACTTCTGTAGTTTTATGTCTTATTACCTAGAATAACTATTCCTTTCCCATTATTCTTTTCATTATTTTCTTCTAAGACTTTTACTTGTATTTTATGTCTTTATTGCTTTAATAAAGCACATGACCATTTTTTGAGGGTACACTATTATTGTGCTGCCTTTGTTGAGTTTTGCCTTTTGGTTATACTTTCTCCAGGAAAAGTTGACTTCTTTATGCTCTGACACAGTTATCATAGGAAACTTTACTTTTTTGAAAGTTTAAAAGACTTTTACCTATAAAACCACGTGGACCTAGCACTTTTTAGAAATATACTTTTATTGGTGCATTATGATCTATATTATGTTGAGGTTTCGTGTGATAGAAACATCCAGGCACACGGCCCTTGGTGTATTTCTCTCCATGTCCCGCCTTGCTTTTACTCCAATAAACTGAAAAATCTAGAAGAAATCAACAAATTTCTAGACACTACCACCTACCTAAATTTCTAACTCCAAAGAATATAGAAAACCTAAATAGATCACTATCAAGTAAACAGATGAAACAGCAGTATAAAATCTGGTACATTTTAGGCGGTAACCTTAAAATAGCTTTCTACGGGTCTTTTGTGATGATTGGTCAATTTAAGCTGTCCAACTTGTAAGTCATGAGTTTATCATTTGACAATACAGTATAAGCAGAACCATAATCAAACATGTATTGTACTCTGAGACAAGATATCACTGCATCCATGTAACATGGGAAATGTGTTTTATTTTACTATCAATGTGCTGAACGTTGGGAGAATTTTACAAATATAATGTCAAGGATAACGGCAATGATAACAAGGTAGAGAAAGGTAACCAGGCTTCTTCCGTATGTCCCCTTTTCCCTTTTTATATGCTCTATCGTGGATTATGACCTCTTCATCCACCATGCAGATGCAGTTCACAGATATACAACCATCATTTCTGCCTCCACGCAAGTCATTCCTCTGCCTGGTAATGTCTCCACTCCCTATCTGAACCATCTGACATTTGTTTCCATCTTTTCCGATCCAGTTGAAGGCTGATCTTCTTTGAGAAGGCATCTCTGATTGGTCTTCTGCACATCACCCTTGGATACGACTCTGTGTTCCAACTTCAATTAAGAGTTTCATACTTCAGTGTAATTACTCATCTGAATGTCTGTCTCCTTCACAGGACACTCACATCTTTGAAGCAGGATCTGGGTCTTACTCACCTTTAGGGCACTGAAATTTAGCACTGTTTGGATGAAGGAGATATTCAGTAAGTGTTTGCAGAATACACAAAGTGGGGCTCCAGCTTCTTGAATGGAGGCGGGCAGACATTTCACTGAGATTTTTCAGAAGGAAGAGTCATAGGCAAGAGGAAGTAGGAACTGATCTTTTTCCATTTATTTTTTGGTACTGGGGATTGAGCGCAGAGACATTCTGCCTCTGAGCTTAACCCTTAAGGCTTTTTATCTTTAAAAAATTTTTTTTTTTGGTGGTACTGGGGTTCCTGGAAGCCCTTCTGTCTCCAGGCTACACTCCCAGACCTATTTTATACTTTTTTATTTGGAAACAGGGTCTCTTAAGCCAGCGCGGCTGGCTCCGAACCTGCGTGATCCTCCTGTCTCCGCCTCCCAAGCGTGGGGATTACAAGTGTGCGCCACCACGCCCGGCTATCTTTGTTTTGAAACAGGGTCTCTTTAGGTAGCTGATAGTCTTGCTAAGTTGCTGAGGCTGGCTGCGAACCTACGATCCTCCTTTCTCAGCCTCCCAAATCCTAGGAATATAGGCTTGCACCACTATGCCTGGATGAAAGTGACTTTTAATATTGTGTTCACTGGAACAGAGGGATAAGCCCAGTCCACGGTGGGGCAGGCTGCCAACTCACCTTTCAGCAGCTGGGAGACAACTGAGCTAAAGAACACTGGGTCACAACAATACCTCCAGGTTATCCGGCAGCATCCCCAGTGGGTCAGGGCCGAGCTGATCCTTCAGTGCACACAAGCACCTTCAACTGCGCCTCTAATTAATTTCAGACCATTTGTGCGAAAGTTATGAAGGCAAAAATGCTCTTTTTAAATTTTTTTAGACATGATCTTTAGAGGAGCTGAGAGAACATTAACAATCTAACAGCAATTTAAAATAAGAAGCTTTTGATTAAGTGATGGTAATTACATAGCCCACTCTGGCATACTTCAGTGTGGATCGCTCTTCTGGATCCCACGCCCATGGCAATTGGAGTTTTACTTAAGAAAACAAGTAAACTAGAATTACCGCACACAGCTTGTGAGTGAAACCACAGTTTCAGCCGAGCGATTAGGAGCCAACTAATTGACCTCGAGGTATAGTAATTAACTACCAGGGGATACACTAAAAGCTCATTTTGTAGACTCCAAGTGTTTCTACACAGACCCCACAGGTTATTTCAGTCTGCCAGAAGCAGGAGCCATTATGGCTGCCATAGTATAAACAGAAGAAGGTAGATATTTGTGGTGGGTTTTAAGGAAACTAACATCATCTCTCTTGCTGTCCAGTTCATGATGGCACCATCACCGATACCAAAAGATTTTTTTTTTCTGTGAACTTAAACAAATAGGATCAAGGTTTCTCTTAGAAGAACATCACTGACCATTATAACAAGGCGACAATGGTCGATATCTTGATAGCTACTTCAAAAACTAATTTTCCTTGAGATATTTTTTGGAGGCTACCAGCACATTTATAATACAACTTCAGCATTTTTCAGAGGTCTGGTAAATGTGTTTGTAATTTTAGGGAAGAAATAAAAATTCTCTTGGGTGCTACCTTTCATACATATATTGCACTTGTCTGGAGCCAATTTCAAAGCTCTTAGAGTTTTGTAGAGGTAAGACAAAAGCACTGCTTACTGAATGAACTATGACAAGGCCAGAAAATTCCCGAACAAAGCTCAATATGACTTCCCCAAGAAGAGCAAAATTAGGGAAAAGGAGCCCAATGCCCATCCATTGCCTTCCCTCTAAGACAAACAAACAAACAAACAAACAAACAAACAAACAAACAAATCTAATCATCATTCAATGCCATCCCTTCAAACGCTTTGTGGACAGTGGACCACCACCAATCCCCTCAGGCACACCTTTAATCACAAAAGGCTATACTAATTAACTCTGTGTCGATTATATAAGTTCAGGGCTCTAGGATTTCTATGTAGCCTAGGAGTCAGCTCAGGGCTTCCTTGTCCCTGGGTCCTACTGAAATCCCCCATACCTTCCTCTTGCCTCTTTCTTCCCTCTGCATGTGTTAGTCAGTTTTCTGTCACTGTGACAAAATAGCAGAGGTTAATCAGCTTAGAGGAAGGAAAGGCTTATTGTGGCTCAGCGTTTTGGAGGTTTTGGTTCATGGTTTGTTGGTGGCATTGCTTCTGGGTCTGTGATGAAGTAGTGCATCATGGCGGGGGTGTGGAGCAGAGGAAGCTGCTTGCCTCATGGCAGCTAGGATGCCAAGAGAAGAATGAAGAGGGGCCAGGGTACCAACACCCCCTTCAAGGGCAGGCTCCAACAATCCACTTCCTTCTACTGGGCCTTACCCCTAAAAGGTTTCACCACCTCCTGGTAGTGCCTGGGGCTGGCGGTCCATACCTTGAATTCACGTGTCCCTGGAGAACCTTCAAGATACAAACCACAGTGTCGTAGAAGTACAAACTCTTCCAAAGATCTTTGTCTCCTATTGAAGACCAGGCAATAGTGGTCTCCTGAATTTTCCTGAATCCCTTTTCATTGAAAAATGTTCCTTTGCCTAATCTTAGAATGAAACAAAGGTCCTTCTTTGGTTCACACTGTTCCAGTCAGCATTCTTATAGCTATTATCTAAAGACTTGACCCCATAGCTTAAAGGAAAGAAGATTTATTTTTTTAAGGCTTCGGGTCAGTCCATGTGAGGCTGTGCACCGAGGATCTCAGAGCCTGGCAACAGAGGTGGAGAGAGGGAGAGCACATGGGCTGTGCTCCCAGATCATGAAAGTGGAAGCAAGAGAGAGAGGAGGGGGAGGAGCCATATATAGTCCCCAAGGACACGCCCCTAGACATCTACCCCCTCCAGCCACCACCCAGATATATCCATTGCAATGGATTTATCTGCTGCAGGGTTTACAGTTCTCAAGACTTGATTATATCAACTCCAAACGCCAATTTACGGAGGAGCTCTTCAAGGATCCATTCTATATCTAACTACACACTGTAGCCACATAGCATTTACGAGTTCCATAGACATTACAAAAATGTATTTTGGGAGGGATGTTCTTGAGGAAAAAATCACACTTCATACATGCCAGCCATCTACCTCATTCACTGGGCTTCCACTCCCCAGGGCTGCCCCTGCTGCTTAGCTCTGGTCTCCTGGACAGTCTTTGGGAGTGGCCAGGCCTCTGTGCTCTAAATGCAGGTAGGTGAGCCTTCTCCAGGGCTGATCTCCAAGTGTTATGCTAATCTATCAATGTCCTCAGGAGGATACACAGTCTTTCATTGGACAAGAATCACTATGGCTATCTAATCTATATTTAATTTTATCTAACCAACAGTCTTTTGAGTCATGTATAATAATTTCAGTTTTATAAAAGAAAAAATAGGTACTCAAAGCTACTTTGCTTAAACTCACACAGCTTACAGTTCCAAACCCTTGTCTTGCCTCTGCTCTGTACCTACTGAAAGTCTCCTCATACCCTTTCAAAGTCCTTGCCAACTGGATACCACCAACTTCTCAGTTACTTTTTCTTCTCCACTACACCTGGCTGCCAAAAGATCCACAAAATCATGTCCTACACCCATATCCCTCCAGCTCATGTTTATTATCTTGGAATCCAGCCTTTGTGTTCATCCACGTAGTGAAACTCTAACCAGTACGGCTGCTGGTGCCTCCTGATTGCTGAGCCTGTGGTCCTTACATATTCTCCTATCCTTTAAGCACCGAAACCCAATGTGACAGGCTCTCCTCTGGAAACCCTCTGCTTCCTCTGTTCTGTGACATATGTGGCCAGTTAGAATGTAGCAGAATGTGTGTGTGTGTGTGTGTGTGTGTGTGTGTGTGTATGCAAGTATTCCTGAAAACGGGAGCCAGTGCATGTTACCTCCAAGATGCACACTTCACCCTATTTTATACTGTCTTATTTGTTAAGTTGGTGAGGCTAGCTTCGAACCTGTGATTCTCCTGTCTCAGCCTCCCAAATCCTCAGATTACAGGCATGCACCACTGTGCCTGATTAGCAATAGCAATTTTAAAAAATAGCTTATCTTGATTAGGTGTTTCTAAAGTGACATAATTTTAATAACAATGTATGAGATAATATTTTATCAGTTTATAGACTATTTTATTAGATCACTTCATTATGATACAGTACTAATATAATTAGAGTTCACAGATAGAAGCACGGAGATATCAATAGGCTTGTGAAGCAACGCAGTTCTCCTCTGTTCCCAGCCAATCTGAATTTTCTCCATGAAAATGAAGATTCCCTTCCTGACCATGAGTGATTTCAATCAGAACTTAAACCCACTGTGGAGTAGGCAGTGCTGCTGAGACTTATTTTGGGTGGCTTGAGGGCATTAGATCCTCTGTAACATCTTCCCGGGATATTCACATAGTGTAGTCTAAATTATACACTTACTATGCTTGCTTTCAGAGACTGGAGTCTGACAAGATATGTTATCTGACAAGATATGTTACTATCTGCATGCCCCTTTCTAGCCCGGAATCCATTACTTTTAGTACAAGACAACAAAAAAAATGCAGTGTCAGAGAAGTCTTTTTAAGTTATTTTACATGTTGAAATTACACAAGACAAAGTGCATTAACATACTTGAATTACAATGAGAAATTCAGGAAATTCACATTTTTACACCATCTTTTATACTTCTACCGCTGTAAATTCCTCTTTATTGAATAAAGAGTTATACAAAAATCTATCATATCTTCCACAGGAAATAGGAACTCACTGCCTCTGTACTGTTTAGCAAGATTTTTAAACTTAAAGCCATTGACTTTTTTTTTTCAGAACTACAGATTAAACACAGGGCATTCTACCTCCAAGCTACACCCCCAGTTCTATTTTTCATTCTTTATTTTGAAACAGGGTCTCAGTAAGTTGCTGAGGGACTCACTAAATGGCTGAGGCTGGTCCCAAACCTGCAGCCCTACTGTCTCAGCCTCCCAAGTACTGGGATTACAAGTGTGCGCCGCCATGGCAGGCTTTGACTTTTTCTTTAATGAATACCACCTTGGTAATGTCATGAAGTTTTACAAATATCCTTCTGAGAGAGAAAAATAGCTTCAAATGCCTGATTTTGGAATAAACAGGGAAAACACAAACTTATCTAGCGCTTCAGCAGATGAGGAAGCGCTTGTGTCCATTCACATGGTATGAAGATCATAATAATCAAGATGATTCACCAGTTCCATCGAGTGCATTTTGCTTTTCTTACCCTGCATTAATATCACTCAGTAAGGAGGCAGGTGAGCTTTCATTTGTAATGAATTGACGAACTGAATTAATAATGTTCTACTGACACTGTAGAATAATTAGAGTATGCAAAGTTAGCTGATCGATGCAACAAAACAATATCAGTCTAATTCCTCCCCACCCCCCCATTCATTGAACTAGAGATTAATGCACCGCCTCACACATGTTAAACAAGTGTTCCGTGACTGAGCTGCATCCTCGGCCTTTTTATTTTAAGACAGGGTCTAACTAACTTGCTAAAGGCTGGCTTCAAACTTATGGTCCTCCTACGTCAGCCTCTCTGGTACCTGGGAACACAGGTGTGCACTGCCACATCTGGCCAACATCAGTCTAATGAAGGAAAAACAAACATTTACTAGTTTACCTCAGCGGATCATTCAAGTGTCCAAACCAAAGAACACAAAAGACACTGCCCTGTCTTGTGATATTCAAAGTCCCTGTCCATTTTGAGAGGACAAAGTCTCTATAGGACAGAATAAATGATCTAATATTTGGAGATGATATACATTTATTTATTTATTTATTTATTTATTTATTTATTTATTTATTTTGGTGGTACTGGGGTTCCTGGAAACCCTTCTACCTCTGGACTACACTTCCAGACCTATTTTATACTTTTTTATAAAATTTGGAAACAGGGTCTCTTAAGCCAGTGCGGCTGGCTTCGAACATGCGCAATCCTCCTGTCTCCGCCTCCCAAGCACAGGGAGATACATTTAATTTAATTAACAAATTAATTTGATACTGGAGACACGAGGATTGTAGGTTTGAGACCAGCTTTGGCAATATAACAAGACCGTTTCAAAAAGCAAATAAATAAGTAAGTAAGTAAGTAAGTAAATAAATTGGGCTGGGGGATTTCCTTCAGAGGTAGAATGCCCCAGGGTTTAATCTCAAAAAGATGCATTTTAAAGCAAAAGAAAGTGGACAATACAAGCCTACGGGGTGGATCCAGGACAGAAGAGTGACTGATGGGAGGTGTAAGATGGCTCACAATCAGTCAACCACCCCACACATGGTACAATCCAGCACGCAACTTAACTCGCTCTACTACCCACATGAATATAATTAAGCATCCCCTTCCTTATTTGACAAACTCTCTATTTCTAGGAAGCAAAGCAAAGCTGGCAAGCCCAGCCCCAACGCTCTCCTTGGAGGAAGTTCACAGGCTTCAGGAGTTTAGCCACAACTAGAAAGAGGACACTCTTTCTTGCATGTCTGCTTCCTGACCTGATCTTCTCTTTCCATCTGTGTCCCCACTCTTAGTTTTTCTCCTTGGCTACTCAGGGTTTGGGTATAATGGTGTGAGCTTTCAATTTCTATTATAACAATACGTTTAGAATGAGCATATGACTGGATTTTAGATGGGGAAGAAAGAACACATTGTACAAAAGAAAACGAACATTAATGCTGTGGGCAGAAGGGGGTCTCGCCTGCCCACACAGTTTGATTTGCATCTGTACAGCCAAACAAGAGTTTCATGGGCATTTCATGAGTCCCCAGTCAGCATCAGCAGTAAAAGCTATCACCTGAGATAAACCAGAGTGCCCGCCACCAACTTGATGGTCATAACCCTAATACCCACACTGAATATTCTCACCAGAAGCCTCCCTCAACACTAATTTGGCACAGAGGCAAATAGGCCATTGAGCACACCTGTAAACCAAAGGTGTCAGCCACTAAAAGGTACCATTAAGCTGATAAAATATCTCTGCATATAAGTGTGCATCATTATGGGGCTATATTTCTTAGTACCTAAAGTTTATTGGTTCATTCTCCAAATCTGACAGTGTCCTTCATGAACTATCAAACATATCATAACACAAGCTATTAACAGGAATAGAAAGTGTACATTTCCCTAAATAATCTTTTCCTGTAGCAGGTAAATGTAGTGCACTTGGAAAAAAAATAATGTAAAATAACAAGCAACCACAATTTTGAAAAGATGATCCGAGGGAAGAAAAAATCTTATTTTATAGGCACCGTGAGCCACATAAAGGCTCTTTATATGGCACCATTACTGCAAATTTGAACAAAGTTACGATGAATATATGTGATGAATGAGAGTGGTAGAGAAAGATTCAGACTACCAAGTGCTCAATCAAATGTCTTTGTGTTCGATAAACAGCTTTAAAAATTAACCATATTAGAGCTGGTGAAAAATGAGATCCTTCAGCTTCTCACTCTGTATTTAATAGGTTCCACATTCTTAACCTAATACTGACTGGGACTGTGCCCGTGAGCTTTGAAGGCCTACCACCCACAGCGATCAGAGGCACAGACAATGAGAAAAGGACTTCCCAGGGCTCCTCTGGCTTTCCCATAATATGCACCTTCATGAATCCATGTTTTGAATAAACACACAACCAAGTATAAAGCCAAAATCTAGCATTGTTTTGGCAAACACAGATGAGTGTATATATCAAAAGAAGAAATGATACAGGACTTTGTGGTCGCTGCTTCACTATCCCCTCCCCCACCCCACCTCCCACTCCAGAAACACTTTGTCCCAAGTAATATTGACCAATTGCAAGAATATCACCTTAGCCTTAGAATAGGTAACTCATTTAGCTAAATAGACATACACACATTCTTTAGAATTCAGCTGTAGTCTTGGTAAAATTCTCTGTCTCCTTCCTTAGAGTCATGGGGATTATAGTCGGTAGATTACTTATGCAATTTACATGTGCTGACAAATACCCAGGTGTTTAGTAAACTGTAGCGTGGTGCCCTGGGTAAATACACAGATTTAGATGTGTGCCTGCATCCTGAGGCAGGGGGCCAGGAGCTGTGTGGTCCAGATTGAGACACAGGGGCTCTGAGACAGGAGTGCCTGTATTGCAGGGTTCTTGAGAGAATCACTGTATAGCCATGGATGGAAACTTCTTGCATACTGTCTAGCGCATGGACATTATTCTGAATATTTTTACTACCACTGCAGCATAGGAAGCCACAATATCACAAAATCGGACTTTTTGTGGGGTGAGCAGGCTGCTGAGTAGCTTACTTAGCCCTATCCCAGAGCACAGCAGCAAAAGCTGAAGCAGAGCAGTGGGCTGTGAATGAGACGAGGTCTGCTAGGACTCTTCTGCTTTTATCTTTCCCTTTTTATCTTTGGAATTCTCCAATAATTTTATGGAACCAACAGTTTGTATTGACTGTCCAACACATGAACAGTTGAACAAATCAGTGTAACAGTGAGTAAGACTTAGATCCTTTCCTCTTACGAGTTTATAACTTGGTAGAGATTGGTATACCATATATAGACTACTCATGTCTGGTTCTGTGCACCTGCCTGGACACATGGGAAGACTGTACTCCTTTTCTCATTCTTTTAAGAGGAGTCACATCATTAGTCCCAGCCACTGAGAAGTCAGCAGAAGTAACATGACATTTCTGGGTCAGATCTTTTAAGAAATTGTGAGGTATGTCTATGCTCTGGGGCACCTTTGTCAGCCATAGGATTAAAGAACAGCATAACATGGCTGGAACCTAAATCTCTGAGTCACTTGATGGAGTGCTTCAGTTAGCTCCTGTTGAACTGAGAGTGAGTGAAATTACACCTTTGTTTATCTTCTGCGGGAACTTCTGGTTACTTATACTGATTTTCACGCACAGAAAAATATGCATAACAATAATTAACATAGGATGCAATAAATACCATATAAAGATGTAAAGAATATTTCAGCTGGGAAGACCACCTACATGAAGATTGTGTAATTTCAGTTCAGTTTTAAAAGTCAAAAGTCAAGTATTATTTAGTTATATGACAGTGGAGGAGAAGGGTACTCCCATTCCACAATGGAAGAACCACTCATGAATCGAGGTAAGAACCTGTAGGATATTGAGGTAAAACTTACAGTGCACCAAAAAAAAAAAAAAAAAAAAAAAAGAGAATTGATTTCTATTCCAAACACTGTTGTGGTCTGAGTGTCTGTGTCCCTCCTCAAATTCATATAGTGAAACCTAATCCCCAAGGTGACAAGGAAGTAGGACCTGCAAGAGATGATCAAGTCACAGGAGTAGAGCCCTCCTTGTATGAGGATCGTACCTTATAAAAGAGGTTCAGAGACCTGTATTGCCTCTTTTATTGTGTAAGGACACAGTAAAAACCACCCTTCTATGAAACAGGGAAGCAATGCTAACCAGAATCTCAATCTGTTGATGCCTTGGTCTCAGAAATTCTCATTTATGAGCCATTCCATTTATAGTGTTTTGCTATAGCAGCTTGAACAAACATGTTGAGTTTCGGGCTACTTTGAGACAACCATGAGGAGGTAGCCAGCAGGAAATCTAGCTCTGGAGTCAAAACAGTGAGGCTCAGACTGGAGAGTGTGCTCAGCTCACCTGGGGATCTGTCACAGTGCAGATCCTGGTTCTGCAGTCTGGGGGGCAACCACGATTCTGCACTCACAGCCAATGGTAATGTGCGCTGTTTGCACATGGGAGGCACTCAATAAATATTTGCCAAACTAAAAGCAATAGATGACTGTAGGAAGTTTTAAAAAAATGAAGGCCAAACTAGAGAGAGAAAGTGACTTGAAAATCCTGCCCTCCAATTTGACAGAAATACCAAAAGCTTTAGAATGTTTATAGCATTTGACAGTAATTTTCTGTTTGAGAAGTTTCCCTAAGGAAATAATCTATTCTAAAGACATGTAAAATGATGTAGTTATGAGAACAGGGCAGCCCAAATTAAGAAAATGTACAGAGCCATTTTAAAAGGGAAACTTCTTACAGACCCCCTATGTTGGATTAAATTATTTTTACTGTTACTTACATGTGTGAAGAGATGAAATTAGATAGTAACTGCAAAATTACAGTCCTAACACAACCATGCAACTCAAAGAAATGTAAAACATCTACAAATTAAATATAATATTTACAAAACAAAATTCCAATCAATGGCATTAATTTAGGGTGACTGATGATATTTATGTGCACCTTGATTGCCTCTGGCTTATGGAAATGTGACATCAACCTCTTGGGGGTGTTTTGAGTTTGATGTCGCTCTGCTCCGGCCCCGTGATGACTTGATCATGCCTCGACATTTCTCTGTTTGAACTGCCATGTGTCCTGTACACCATGGGGTTTTTTGGCTTTGGTTGGTGGAACCAAGTCTATAATCGTTGACTTCTGAGCACACCTCCACCCTTTCTCATCAGTCCACCGGAAGAGCTGGCTGCATGGTATTTGGAATACAGAAGCAAACTCGGTCACTGACAGGGTCACAAAGTCATTATTTGGAATGGATGGTCTTTAATGTGCTTTCATAAAACCATACATTTAAATATTCGTTTAGGGAGCTTTCACAGAGTGAAGAGTAGAATACTAGTGACTAATGGTGAAAAACTGAGAATAACCTAAATGACCCTTAAGATGGATAAATAATTAAGGGACTATTAATATTACAATATGTAACGGGATTATGGGAAATATGATGGAAAGTGCTTTGTGGGGATGTTCATATTAGACTGCTTTTATAAAGCAGGTTACAATATATTTGTGTATGTTGGTGTGTGTATGTGTGTGTATACAAGAGTCACCTAGAAGAGACTAGAAGCAGACACAATAAAAGTTAATATTGATATGAGATTATTAGTAAGTTCTAATTTTTCTGTATGGTTTTTAATGTTTTCTTAAACTTCCTCCAATGAATTTATATGAGCATTGTGATTAGATTAAAATTTTGTTTGTTACTGGGGATTGAACTCAGAGGCATTCTATCTCTGAGTTACATTCCCAGCCCTGTTTATTTTTATTTTATTATTTTGAAACACGGTCTCACTAAGTTGCTGAGGCTGGCCTTGAGGCTATGATTCTCCTATCTCAGCTTCCCAAGCACTAAGACTACACCCAGCTTATTATTATTGTCATTATTATTATTATTAATCATTATTTTACATTTTGAAACAAGGTCTCTCTAAGCTGCTGAGACTGGGCTCAAACCTGTGACCCTCCTGTCTTAGCTTTCCAAGTACTAGGATTACAGGCATAAAACACACACCCAAATAAAATTATTTTTTTTAAAAAAGAATTATTACACAAAGACTGTAACAAGAAACTACTAGACTTAGGAGCTCAGAGATAAGTCATCCTTAGTGGAGGACATGAAAGTACTTGTTATTTGATGTTCACACAACAACAACAAGAACAACAACAACAACAACAACAACAATATAGTGGGCATTTCTTAGTGCCACTCCTCTCTGGGAGTGGGATAAAACACAGCGAGCATCTTTTAGACAGGAAGACAGCACTGTCACCTTCCCACCTCTAGGGAGCCAGGGAGCTAACGGTACGATTATAAATTCTTGATGCACTATTCGATCTCCCCAAGAACAACGGAATTTCAAGTGAAGTGAGATTTCTCGAATCTGTTTATTTATTTACTTATCGTTGGGATAGGACACTCATTTTACCTAAGTACTCTCTACTTACACAGCCACCGTTCATCATTTAATTATATAGCTCGAGTCAAGGATTACAATAGAGAGTGCGCGACAGTGTAATTATAGGATAAGGACCTGGTAATTTCTATTCTCTAAAGAGAAGACTGAATGTTAATTAGCTTTAAGCATATTACGGTAGGTGCAATTATCGGGTAATCTTGGGGAATGTGTACTTTTTGGATCAGCATTTATTAAGGAAATCCCAGGTAGTTACTGTGGAATATGAGAAAAGGAAATACTGCAGACCTGTGTGCATAGCTAAAAATAAAGAATAATTAGGGAAGTCGACTCCACTGTCACTTTGTTGGTAGTACTCTGTTCCTATTGTTCCCTTGGAATTTGGTCCCTAAATGTTCCATTATTCACTCTTCCCAGCTACTTGGGAAATCTGAAAAAACAAAAACAAAAACAAAAAAACAACCCAGCAGCTCTGAAGAAGCCCAGCCCATCAAATAGGGCCTGTCTTCAGTAGTTTTTGCGTTTAAACATGAAATCCTAATGAAGTGTCCAGGTGGCAATTTTTTTTTTTCTCCAGCAGCTGCAGCACCGACTCAGGAATTCAAAAGCAGAAGCCTAACAGATTAACGATTCCCCACAATATTATCTCTGCAACATGCAATTTGTTCTCAACGATAATTAGATATTTAGAGGAAGACAGAATTAGGAAGAGGCAGTTTAGTGCTTGTTGTCGTCGTTGTTTGCTGAGAATCTCCTGACAGACAGAGGATCCACGGTGGGGGTAGAGCGGTTCTGGTATTGGATGTCGCGGTCGTCGACTCTGCTGAGATACGGCTTAAACCTTCTGCACAGCGAAATAAAACCTCCCTCAATTCAAACCTTTCTAGTTAATTGGTGTGTCATACCTTCCATCCTTGAAAGTAGGCCAGTATCTGTTTATAAGTGTTTCATAAGCATAGATTACCAAAAGAAATATTGAGCCAGACATAAAGAGAAATGAGCTAAAATACAATTTCAAATTCATTTTGGAACACTGGTGGCTAAAATAGCCACGTAAAGGTAAGGTCCAGATGGAAACTATTTCTTTTGCCTGTTTATGACGGCTGGTTTCCTTTCCTCAGCCCTAATATTACTGCTACTAATTCACACTATTTTCCCTGGAATTCTATTTATGGAATCAATCACTAGGATCCTTGCCATGAGTGGCGTGCAGACCAAGTTACTGAAAAATGTCATTCTCCCTGTCTACCTCCAGTGCTCCTGAAGGCTGGAGGCGATGGTTCAGAGAGCCGCACTGTACATCTGCTATCCACCAGGCCACTTCAAAATGGCTCAGAGATTATTATTACCCAAGCAGAAGACCCAGGCCTTAGGTACAACACTCACCCCCCAAGAGTCGCACCCAAAATCTAGAAGATCCCCTCTGTTCTTGCCTCCCCAAATGTAACTACTAACCTACCTCCTAGGAATACTCGATATTGTCCTTTTAAAAAACACTGTACATGGAACTGTACAGTCCATAATTGTATAATGCACATCATAATACAGATCTAAAGGATTGAGTGAATATATGCCTTTGTCAACATGATCCACAGTGTGATGTGAGAATATAATGCACCAATAAAGTAAAAAAATAAAAAAGTAAAAAATAAAGTACTTAGCACACAGCAGGGCTTTGTCGATGTCTGTTCTCTTGCTTTTTTAAATTTAGAAATAGTCTTTAAGAAATCAGAAGTAGAAGGTTGCACATGGGGGATACCCATGATGCCAGTACTTTGGAGACTGAGATGGGAGGATCCTCAATTCAAGGCCAGCATCAGCAACTTAGAGAGGCCCTCAGCAACCTAGCATAGCTCAGAAGTAGAATGCTCATGGATTCAATCCCCAGTCTTTCTCTCTCTTTCACACACACACACACACACACACACACACACACACACACACACACGGGATCAACATTAGAATTTAAGTGTAAAGAAGCAAGCTTCAAAGATGACCCAACATTTTGGTTTGGTAAACTAGAAAGCATGAAAGAAATAAAAAGACAAGGGAGAACACCATGGAGCTGATGTGCTCTACTTGAAGGCTCAAGCAAGATGACTTCATTCTGGAAAAGAATATTGGCCCCTGGACCAGCTAGGATGTGCTTCCTGTCGGAGGCAATCTCCGCCTCATTCCCAGATTCTTCTGGCATTTTCTCTGCTTTGTTGGCTTTCACCATCTGGCGAATTTTTATTTCGAGCATCTAAAAATTGTCCTGGCTCTTGAGCTCACTTTACTGCCCCATTCTGGGCCCAGGCTTCTCCACACGGCTTTCCCAGCCCATTTCCACCCATCATCCCCGGCCTCTTCTTGGCTCACCTGCTTTCTTGGTTGTGAATGAGCACGACCCAGTTTCAAGGGGGAAAATGCTTGTAGCCACTTGAACTGTAATCTGGCTAGAATCTCTAGTGTTCCTTCCAAAAGACAAAAAATCCCACTCCTGGTGATAATTATTTATTTATAATTCATCCAACATCTATTTCTAAAAAGAATTTAAGGCAGTTAAGTGACTATTATGTTTACTTTTGGTTTCAATCATCCTATTCAGGATCTTCTTCAGCTTATCTTCTCTATTCCTTTCAATGTTCTGAATTTTGTCCCACACAGGTCTCTCTACCCAGTCACACGGCCTCTCTGAGTCTATACCCATGTTTTCCCTCTACCTAAATAGAGAGCTCTGCTAACATCATGCTGTAAACACTTACCCGAGGGCCAGACTACCTCGATTCAAATCCTGACTGTCATTTATTAGCTGTGTGATCTTGTGCTAATGTAGTATTTTAATGAGTATTTGCATTATATATACTTTTTTTCTTTGCAGTCTTGGCGATAGAACCTAGGGGCATTCTACCTCTGAGCTACACCCCCTAGCTCTATTTTGAAACAGGGTCTCATGCTCTATTTTTATTCTTTATTTTGAAACAGGGTCTCACTGAGTTGCAAAGGGCCTCACTAAGTAGCTGAGGCTGTTCTTGAACCATGATCCTCCTGTCTCAGCCTCCCGAGTGCTGGGATTACAAGCATGCACCACCATGCCTGGCATAGATAGACTTTTTGAAAAGAGTTTGACATAGAATATATAATATGTATGTACATAACATTATTGTTTTTTCTTTTTACATATTTTTATGCCTCAAAATCCACATTTTTCTTTTTTCTAGATCCCTTCCACTGTGATCTCCTAATTTTCCCATAAAACAATTGACATTTGAAGGGTTAGGAGGTAAATGGTTCTATATGCAGAGGTCACATTGCTGCTGGGCCAAAGAGCTACTTGTAACCTTCATTTGTACACAGTATCAGGGGTACTAATATTAAATGATACTGATCATTAGCAAAACACATAGATTATGAAGCAGAGACCCTTGAAACTACAAGGTTCTGAGACAATGTCACATAAAGCTTTCTTATTCTAATTATAAATGAAATAGTTCCCATGTCCCTGTGATACACACATCTCTTTGAAAGGGAAAAAAAAAACCACAGTGCTTATAGCAACAGAATAGAGAAAAATATGTACCTACTCCAGATTAATTTATTCAGACTACAGATAGATTAATCTGTTGAATTATCTGATACTCTGCAAGTTTGGAGCTGTTTCACAGGCTGAAAGAATTTGATTAACAAGTGTGTGTGTGTGTGTGTGTGTGTGTGTGTGTGTGTGTGTGTGTAGCAGGTGTATTGAGGATTATTACTTATTTAGATTTTGTGCTGGTGACTGAATCTAGGGGCCTTCTAATCTAAGCTATACCCCAGCCCTCTTTATTTTTTCCTTTTGTGGAACAGGGGCGTGCTAAGTTGTTGAGGATCTTGCTAAAGCTGGCCTTGAACTTGAAATCCTCCTGTCTCAGCCTCCCAAGTACTGGGATTACAGGCACATACCACCACACCTGTTTTTTTTTTCTCATATTTTCTTATAGTTATCTATTTCCTGGAGAATCGTCTTCCTGCAGGCTCTTTTACCCAGGCCATGGAAATAAATGTATCGTGTACTTTACTATAGTGAGCAAAGACGGTGGCTTTTGTTTTGTCAGAATAAAGTTCTGTGTTTTTGTGGTGAAGTGGACCAGCAAGATCTGAAATAGATTTAGACAGAATGATGTCCAGTGGAGGAAAGTTTCTTCCATTTTTTTTCCCCCTACAAAACAGAACCACATGTAAAGTGGTTTTCAAATTAGATCAACGGAGCCTGACAGAGGTGTGCAGAGAGCTCAGCTTGAAGGGGAACATGAGGTCTCCTGGCCCTGTACCATGTCCACCCAGCTGCTCTGAGTTGATTTTCTAATTTTTCTTGAACAGGGAAGGATTCTGAAAAAGGCTGCTGTGGCAATATTTTTCCTGCCTGTCTACCATGAGACTATCCAGGTGTCCCATTTAGTGAGGAATGTCTACTAGTCCACGTTAGTGTAGCAGCTCTGTATTCCTACCTCAGGGCTTAGGAGTATGCTTTTTTTCAGTGAATAAGTTTGAATAAATGAATAAAGTATACATAAAATCCACCTGTCAAGAGGAAAATATTGCCAAGACCCTAAATTGAGGTTACAACAACTTGGTATTTATATAGAAACGGAGTTGCACGAGCCGGGCGTGGTGGTGCACACTTGTAATCCCAGCATTTGGGAGTATGAGACAGGAGGATCACGGTTCAAGGACAGCCTCAGCTACTTAGTAAGGCTCTTTGCAACTCAGTGAGACCCTGTTTCAAAATAAAGAATGAAAAATAGGTCTGGGGGTTTAACTCAGAGGTAGAATGCCCCTGGATTCCATCTCTAGTACTGAAAAAAAAATATGGAGTTGGCTGAGATATTTCAGGTTAATTGTATAAATTCTGGTTGGTGCTAATATTTAGTAGGATTTAAATATTGTAAAGCAATGCTTTTGTTCCCAGAGTCCAAATAAAAGAATCTCACCCAGATACCAGATATTATTAAAAGAAATAGCTGAACACTAGTGTAGGCTGCCAACTTCTTGTTACTAACTATTCCTGATCCAAGTGTTTGTAGAAATCAAAGTGTGTGTGTATGTGTGTGTGTGTGTGTGTGTGTGTGTATGTGTGTGTGTGTGCCCATGTGTGTATATAGATACACATAAGGATCTACCCATACGCTTATATTCAGAGTTTTTGGCACCTCTCCAAGAGATTCTTGGTCTAAGAAATGCCACCGTCTCCCCACTTTGATCTCTAGAACAGTGTCAGGATGTGATCAGTCAGGAATGACTACGGGCATGTAGGCGGGTTCATTTCTGAGCATATGTATTGACTACAGATATTTCTTTCTTTCTCTTTGTGGCTACATCCTAACAAGAAGTAATGCCTCTGTCACATTTATACCAAATAAAACGACTGCTGTCCTACGTAGAGTGAACCACCGCGTAAGGAGCATCCTGGCTTCAGTCAGAGAGATGCCTTCTTCTCAGTTTTGTTCTGAGGCTTCTAAGAAAGCCGGAAACATCTTCTGGGATAATGGCAGCTCAAAGCAGAGTCTATTAAGATATACCATTTACTCATTTTACTTTGCAATTGCTTATAAAGCACAAAAGTTGTATGGCTCTTGGCTTGGTTCCATAAGGCAGAAAATTTACTGTACTATGCTTCTAATTGTCTAGTATTCCTTTTAAAGGGAAAAATCATTCTAGATAAATTGTTTAGCTGAAATGCTAGAAATGTTTTAAACAGAAAAAATGTTTCCTTTCCCGGAACTGTCAGAACAGTTTTCTAATTAAAACATAGTAGACTTATAGCTAGGAGAATTTTCAGAGAGCAAAAGGTTAGGATTCAGTTTACTAACCACTTTAAAACACAAATTACCACATAGATGCTTTAAAATTATTTTGAATGTACACTATCTCTGCAATTAATTAGCTATGCATATCACTGTCACAACTGTAATTATTCAGTAATCATTCATTCATCAAATCTTAATTGAGCACACTCTGAATTCTACATCTAAGCAAGTAAATTTACATACTAATCCTTTCACCCTCACCCAATCTAGAGATTTCACTTCAGAGAGCCTCAAAAATATGAAAGATCGGTATAAACTGAGTAATAAGTAGAAAAGACTCTGAAGAACTTCTGAGCAGCAAAGAAAATGCTGGTGTTTACATGCATACGTTCACCTAGGTATGTTGAATCTTCATGTTGCTGTGCAAATAAACATGGAACCAAATGGAAGAAATTTGGTGTCATGAGAGAGAAGATCGCGTATTATCTACCAGGCACTAAATTCAGCATGTTAGAGACTTGTGATCTGAACCGTTCACAGTCTTGAAGAGATAGATGGTATTGTCCCCATCTTGCAGACTGAAAAATGGAAGCCCAGACAGCCTAGGTGAAGGACATACGAAGTGTTCTATGTTCCTCTAACTGCGAATCCCAAGCTCTGACCTGGTGACCATAAGACACTACCTTTCCCATGGATTTTGCCTGTAGGTTCTAGGCTGTGTGCTAAAGAGGATCATTAAAATCATGAAAGGAGAAAGGAGACCAACAGGGTAGTAAAAGAAGATCAGGGGAAGGAGGAGACCCCTCTTTTAGTGCTCGATACTTATTAAAGAAACAAACCATCAATGCAAATTCCTCAGCATCAAAATAGCTACTCAATACACATTCTCAATAGTAGTATAAAGGAATAAATTCTACTCGAGTCTCTGTTCTCATAGTATGTACCTTTTCTCTCAGAGAATGGTATCTTGGTTTGAGGATTTTTTTAAAGTAGTATCCCTTTCCTGATAGTTCTTAGAAAAATTGACTTTCTGAACTTGCTCCTCCATTTGTCTCTCAGGATAACCTAGCCCCAAAGTACTGTCTGATCTGGCTGGTCCCTCTGCCTCCCCAAACCAGGCAATGACAGCAAGTTCCAACTGTCTGAATATTTTACTTATATAAGTCACCTAATGTTTACTGATGCCAGATAACAATGAAAATGTTTCCTTGTTTCCTTAGATCCTTAGGGTAATACCAGCAGCTCACTAACTTTATTCAACTGGAAAAGAGTTCTCAAATCAACTTCTGTGAAGAACTTTGCTATTAACAGAAAAATCTCTAATGAGTACTCTGGTAAAGATATATAATGTTGAGATTCACAAAGGAATAAATGATTTATTAGTCTATTTAATTCAATTTTATCACTAAGTCCTATCAACTCTTTCTTTGCAAAAAACAAAAAACAAAAAACCATAAAACCAAAAACAAACTTCCAGACTGATCAGATCATCTTGTTTTCTAGGACTATCAGGGACAACTTGCTTGAATGACTAAGTTTTTCCTAACTGGTCTTTATCTTCTGGTCTTACTCTGAAGTAAAGTTAATTTCCTTAAAATCCTGCATTTTAAACTTGGATCCCTGCCTAAAAGTCCATAATTGTTTCCCAATTACTATCAGATCAAATTCAAACTCATTTGGGGAGAGTGGACCTTCCTAGCATCTCCTTTTTTAATTTTTAAAATTTACTTAACCATTTGTTGATACTGAGGATTGAACCCAGAGACGTTCTACCTCAGAGCTATGCCCCCAACCCTTTTGATTTTTTATTTTGAAACAGACCTCCCTACATTGCAGAGGCTGGTCTCGAACCTGCAGTCCTAGTCTCAGCCTCCCAGGCCCTCTGTTTCTACCATCCCATTTCTGAAGAGCTTTGGTCCTTGAGTCTGCCTTGCTTCTGTAACTCAGCTATGCTGCCTGTCCAAGTTCTACCCATCATTTGAAAATCCTCAAGTTGGCTGACTCCACCTAACTTCTAGGAACTTTTCTTTCTCTCTTACCTACATTTTATCTTTTGCAGAAATGGAAGTTTCACTTACATTGTCAGCCTGAGGAGACTGCAGTTTCTGTCTGAATTTCCTTTTGTATTCCTAAAGTTCATATATAATTAACATTATTTTCCTCCAATAGTGCCTAATATATGATAAATGTACTCTGAAGAGGCATCTGTAAAGATTAAAAAATCTTTACTATTTTCCAAGTCAGTACCAGATGGGAACCTAGGAGAGGTGGAGGTCTGATGGCCAGCAGGCAATGCGATCTCCTTCAGTGAGTCCTGGCAGGTGTGAGAGTAGAAACTTCCCAGAGAAGCAGAGCAGCCAGGGGTTGGATGTCCAAATGCAAGGACCCAGCCCCCTGCTCCAGGGTAGAACCAAGATGTCCAGGAGGGCAAGCCACATCTGTTCCGTGTTGATCGGCATGGAAGTCTGTGCACAAGACTTGGGATGGGAGAGATGGGGAAGGGCAGTGGTACTACCCCTGGACATCATGACGCTGTATCAACTTGATTCTCCCAGACTTCTGCCTCTGGTAACTCCCCATACCTCTTCAGAATCTTGTCACCAGCCTTTTCAGCAGTGATTTGCATCTAGGTGAGCATATTTAACTGACAAATGGAATTATTGAAAACCTCCTTAGAGAATTCCTGAGGCCAGTTCTATCTGAACACTAAAATTAATGAGGTCATTAATGAGATGTTGGAAAATAGGCTGTAGGTATTCTATAACTGGCCTTTGAATAAATGACTGGAAAGTTGCCAATATATTTTCCTCTGATGTTTTGATTAAAAATCAAAGTGCTAAACTAATAGATAATCAATAGAATAGATCTCAGGCCAACACTTTGGAGAAACTAAATGTTTTCTCCTTCTGGCCCTAAGGACTCTTTCCTTTCCCTTCCACAAATAGAGGCTACCCTGCAGCCAAGGTCTAATAAACAATATACCCGTATATTAAAAGGTTAAAAAAGCTTGAGCCAAATATATTGTTAATCATAACATTTCTGCCCTGAGCAAGCTAGAGGAAGTTTTTTATGGGTTGACTGGCTGGGTGAAGAGAGAAAGGCCACAGCTCTTAAAATCATAAAACGTGCCACCTCTTCTGCTGAAGAGAGCTTGAGTGCTTCTCAGTCCAGCTCAAATTCACCGATTGGATGGATTTAGTAGGATATGAAAATATTCCCAGGAGACTCTGTTGCTCCGGGGTCTGCTTCCTGGTTCCTGGCCATCCTTGCCCTGGAAATAGCTCCTCTCTCTTATGATGGTACCACCGGTGACTTACACAAACACCTTCTCTACTGACAGACCAGACAGAAAATCCATGTGAAAGTCACGGGCAAGCAAACAGGCAGACAGATCAAAGGACGGACAGCTTTCTGAAGCCAGTGGGAGTCAGGACAGAACTCAGGTCTCAATTGGTTATGCTCAGCTGTCGCCTGGCTCTTCTCTCCCATTTCAGGGAACTTATCTCAGGGGGAGGAAAACAATGGAAGGCCACTGTGAAATATGATCGGAAGGATCTTCCTCAACAGCCAATAAATAGCGCGTATGGCTAGAATTTAGGGAAGAGTGACTATGCCGTAAACCTCAACGATTCCCAGAAAAATCCAGGCTTCCCAGAATCCTGGCCTGATTTGTATAAACAAGTCAAGGAGATGTTTTACTTGTGGGTTCTTCATTATTTCTCTGACAAATGCTAGAAAAATTGGCAAACCGAAGCAGCTGCCTGATTTGCAGTTGTTCTTTCTCTGGGGCTCCTGCAGTCAGGATATAACCATATCTCCAGGAAACTGCAAATATTCACTTTATTTCAATTAGTTCTCTCCGCACAGTCCACTGCCTCTTCAGCCAGCTCAGAAAACATGATTTTTCATGTTGCTTAAGCTGCTTGACTTGTGAGATAAGCATAAAACTCCTGCCCAGTCATTCGCTGGCAAGATTGGATCCTTTGTGTCTTATCAGTTTACCTGCTGCTATTTATTTAATGCTGTTTGTGATGAGCTCTCACTTTTTTTTATCTCCTCTGAATTTTGACTTGATATTAATTTATCTTTATCTTTAGATTAACACAATTCTACCTTTGTGACCCAGAGTCAAAATTTTTCACTCAATGAACTCGTCTAAATACAAACCTTAGAACTGAACAGAACCCACTTTTGAATAAGACTTTTAAGCCGGCACAGTCCTGCACGGGCTTTTGAACTTTTAACAAGAGAAAGCACTGACATCCCTCTGTCAAAATTTTCCCGGACCACAAATTGCTCATGCATTAGAAATTCTCTAGAAATGACATAAAAAGGCGATGAGGCAAGTGTATTCTTGTACTGCAGGTCTGCAACTCCGGGTGATTTCAGAATATACCACATAAGCTAAAAAGATGGCAGATGCAAGAATTGGATTTAACCATAGATGATAACCCAATTTTCTCCATAGCTCTGTAACTCAATAAGTCTTTAATGGCTTCTTAGATAAACAGATGGATGTCATCAACAGGCACAGGATGATAAATCTGATTGGTGTCTGAAGAATTTTCGCTGCTTTATTCCCCAAAACAAGTAGCAAAGGGGAAACTGGGAGAATCCACACTTAAGCCCCAGCATGGGAGTTGAAATTATCTGATTAGAAATGGTTGCATTTTCCCAATAGCATAATAATGAAAACAACCAGAATGGCAAGGTTCAGGAAGTGCAATATATCTTTTTAATTAGGGTTCTTCTTTTGAAGATTTACATGGTGTAGCTTGAGCTATATTTATTCTGATTTAGTTGACTCAGTATATTTTCATTCAGATTTGCAAATATTCAATTAAAGCCCTTTGGTAGATTTTGACTTTCGGTTCATCCATGATGACCCAGAGTTTATAGACTCTCGAGCCCCTGACCCAGTGTCTGCCAGTCAAGCAGTTTGTGATTCTTTGCTTGGCTCCTTTGCTTGGATGCTATTCATTTAGCTTACTTGTTCATTAAGATCATTCAGAGAAATTGGATTTTGAATGCTTAATTGTCAGAAGTCTATATATGATGAAGGAAACACTTCAATCAACATGATGCACATATACAAAATTATCATTATTGATGCTAATCTCAATTTTGTGCATGGAGGAAGGGAGGGTCCAGGGTGGGAGCCGGGGTGGGAGCTGGGAAGCTCACCAAGTGCCGTGTGGGTATGTCTCTCTCATTCTGAATTTCATCGTGATGTATGATTATAATACACCAACAAAAATAGAGAAGAAAAAAGAACAAAATAAGCACTTGATAAAAAAAAGAAGTCTCTATATATACAAAATAAGACTATGACAAGTGTTCCTAAGGGGCTGGTCCTGTCAAATTCTGGAAACACAGTGATAACCTCACCCATCAGTGGGATTTGTCTGGGTGCATCCAGGAGAAAGGCTGTGGATCACAAAAAAGCTATAAAGAAAAGCATGCCTTCAGTTCTCACTGCCATTGTCATATCTGGGTTGTGAGGTCATGGGCAAGTTATAGCATTTATAAATGTTAATTTAGGAAATTCCCTAGGTTAGACAGAACATAGAGATAGCTTTTTTTGTCAATGTCTGATGAGTAAGTATATTACTTTTGTTAGTATGGAAGGGAAAATTTTAACAAGATAATAATGCTAATGGCCCTTACCTCCAGTATGAGATACTGATTTCAAATATTTCTGAGAATTTACAAAATACTAAATATAGTTGTCATAAAGAAAACTTTTCCAGGACAGGACTAAAATATTCTTGGGAATCTCGTTGAAAAAAAAAAGATTTTTTTTATCCCCAAAGCTCAAGCAATTGCTTTAATTTTTTAATAAACTGATGTTAGTTCCTCTGCTAAAGTTAATAAGTTAATTTTTAGCAACATAATAATAGGAAGTTCTTACACAGCGCTCACTATGAACCTGCATTCCTAGTACTTTACACGTCTTAACTCATTCATTCTTCATGATAACTCTAAAGGAAAGGACTAATATTATCCTCAGTTTATAGATTAGAAAATAAAAGCACAGATAGAGAAAGTAACCTTTTCCAGATCACACAGCTATTAAATGGTAGAGCTAAGAATTTAACTTCAGACAGTCTGGCTCCATAGTCTACGCTCTCAACCATTTTAATATTTTACTGCCTCTCATAAAAGCTTGACTGATGGATCAAGATATCCATGATATTGTCAGTAATCAAGTCAAGAAAGATTGGTTAGGTCACACTGAACATGGAGGTAGTAATCTCTGTTTTAAAATCTGGCTTCTAAGTTCTGCAGGCTGTGAAGCTTAGAGGGAGAGTCCACCAGGATGTCTGATCCTAGATACCAGTGCTCACTGGAAATGCTTTTAGGATGCAGGTGTGGGAAATAAATGCATATTCCCAAACACTTGCTATATATGAGTAAACTGTGCAGCAGGTCTTTTCATATGTGAAAGGGTGGCCCTGTCTTAATTTCAGATGATTTCTACCATCTTCTTCCTCTACAAATCCTCTGCCAGGCTTCTGGTTGCTGAAAGCGGGGGCCTGTGAATAGTCAATTGTGCTCAACTCTTTGATTGCAGAGTCTGACTGTCTCCCTGTGTCCCGTGGGCATTCTCGTTAGGGAGGGACGTGGCCATGGTTTACTAGAGTGGTTTTCACGACATTCAGAATGCCTTAGATAGCTAAGGAAAGTGGCCATTTCCCTCCAAAAACAATTTAGCAATATGTATTGAAAACCTAAAAATGGTTCATATCTATCAGGTTTAGAGCTAGTAATGTCTCCTAAGGAAATAATTAGAGATGTGGACGAAAGGGTTATATGAGGATATTTATCACAGCATTATTTATAACATTGAAAAAGTCTTGGGAACAACATAAATATCCAAGAAGAGGAGAATAATTAAGAAGTTTATGATACATCCATAAAATGCAATATTATGTAGTCATTAAAATTATGTTTCTGAAGAATTTTTAATGACACAGAGAAATGCTCATTATATAACATCCCGTGAAAAAACGGAATACAGAACTTCATTTGCAAATGATGCTACTTATGTAAAAACGAAATCTAAATATGATTAAAACTCTGAACTCGAATAGGCCTTCTGCTGTTTATCTCTGGGCTATAAGGCTTGTTTCCATTTTCCAATGTTTTAAAAAGGTGAAGACATTAGTTTTACAATCAGAAAACCAATTGATAAAACATAAATACCCATGAGCTGCAGGGAGAACTGGCAGGTGCTTGTGGTGGTGGCAAAGGTGGGCGGAACTGGGCAGAGGAGAAATAAAGCCTCCTCAGTGGAAATATCTGAATTTTTCCACACTCTTTTCCATCTCCTAGTCCTTCCTAACTGTGTGTGCCTGTGTCTTCACTTGCATGCATGTGCATGCACGTGCGCGCGTGCGCGCGTGCACACACACACACACACACACACACACACACACACACACCATGTTGCCTTACGCTTTCCTACAAGAGGTGGGAATTCCTGAACTGCAAATGGGTCAAAGTGAAATCAACTCATTGAGAATTTTTATGCAAAACGCTCAGGATGACAGTCATCCCATGAAGGGACCTGAAGTCCCTGAGGCTGAGACTGGACTGGACCACCCTTTCACGTACACTTGCACGGATTTTTGCAATGCGTTAGAGGTTGCTGTACTCAGCACCTTTCCCTCCTTTTTTTTTTTTTTTTAACTGATCACCAAGTTGCAATGTACCTCCTAGCTTCCTCTTGGTGAGATGGAATGATACAGGTGCAAACAGGAGTCCAGTCAATGCTCCTTTCCTTCCTCCCACCAGCTTTACAAGTCAAATCCTTGTTTTGAAAAGGACATGAAGTGAGGTTGGAAGGACTGGGCATTGGGGGAGTAAAAGAGGAAGGGCATTCTTGCAGAGGGAGCATCCTAGGTGAGGGCCTAGAGCTGGGGCGACTGCAGAAGGCCATGCAGGGAGTGCAGAAAGGTCACAGGCCAGATCACAGAGGCCTTTGGGTAATCTCCAATAGCTAAGCAATTGATGCAAAGAATATTTGCCACCACAAATATTGAATAGCCTATACCATGGGCTTGGAAAGCAGTTGGAGAGAAGGAGCCAAACTTCTTTTGAGCCATCTTAATAGTGTAGGAAACCAATTTGCCTGGGCCACCTGCCCGTTCTGCCAACAAATCAGTGGTATGACCTTCAACAAATCACATGCCTTCTTTAAGGCTTCTGTTTCTGTACATGTAAAATTAGAGGGACCGAAGATAGGCATTCATTCATTCATTCATTCATTCATTCATTCAGCTAAGCACTGAGGGCCTGTGGTGGCAGGTACTGTGCTATGAAGAGGTATGATCAAGAAAGATAGCCCTGGAGTCAGGTGTGGTGGCATATGTTGGTAATCCCAGCATTGGGAGGCTGACACAGGAAGATCCAGGTTTGCAGACAGCCTCAGATACTCAGTGAGGCCCTTTGAAACTCAGTGACCCTATTTTAAAATAAAGGATAAGAAATACTACTGAGGTGTAGCTTGGAGGTAGAATGCCCCTGGATTCTATCCCAAATACTGCAAAAAAGAAAGAGAAAGAAAGAAAGAAAGAAAGAAAGAAAGAAAGAAAGAAAGAAAGAAAGAAAGAAAGAAAGAGAGATAGCCCTGGCTTGCACGTTGCACACAGTTTAGTCAAGGAGACAGAAAAATAAACAATTGCAAGGGTAATGATTGCGTTAAGGAAAAAAAGGTGCACCTGACTGTCTCATTAAAAGATACAAATGTCACTGGTAACGCCATTGGAGGAGTTTTAGCAAGAATGGGAGCTGACGTCAGACAACAGTGGGCTGGAAAACAAAGGAATCACCAATATTAAGAAGTTTGGCTGGGAAGAAGATGAAAGAGAAAAGACAGGAGCCAGAATGAGCAGTAAGTCCCAGAGTCCTTTCCATTTCTAAAATACTAAGATTCATATGGCTGGAAGAAGGACACTTAACCTTCTAAGGCATAGCAACCAATTCAATGTAAAAGCTCTACTACGTTTGCCTGAAAAAAATCAATCACCCAGTGGCCCCATTCCAAGCACTAAAAGGAAATTAAGATCTGGGAATTATTACTGTGAGAAGCTGTATAGTTTCAAACCGTGGAGATGTTAAAAATATGAGATGGAAGCCATGCAGGACATGGACCGAGGAGGATGGACTCGAGTTGTCTGATCCTGTTATGCTAATGATACTGAGGTTGGAAGAAGAAGGATGACCAGTTCATGGAGAGGAAAGCATCCCAGCAAGCCCTGGCAGGCTTCTGGGCTGCTGCTTCCAGTAAGGAGGGTCTGTCCTTGTTTTCTACGGTGCCCTTACAGTTATAGATGGTGTAAATAAATAGAAGCTTCCTCTGCTTATATGACATGAAAAGATGTTAGTTTTTAAGCATAGTTTTTAAGCAGTTAGTTGTGTGATATATCTAGATGTGTTGAGATGACATTAAAACCAAGAAGTGACAACACAGAATTCTATTGTTTTAAGACTATGTAATAGTCAAATTCATTTTTAGGAACCAGCTAACATTTTCAATTAAAATTTCTATTAAATCTTACATTATCAATTTAATATTGATCATTTTAAATGATAAATGTGGTTTGATATCTTAAAAGAAACATAAACATTTTCTTTTTTTTTAACCCTGTGAAAATATCGGGATTTTAAAAAGAGAGTTACATTAATCTTCATGGTCAAAACACAGGGTTATTAAGGTAAAAAGATTTAGATTTATTTTTTCATTAGCATTTTTTTTCGATTGTACCAATTAATCTGAGGAAGACTGAAATTCTGAGGATTGCCTAAAACTGAAATTTGTGCTTTCTTAAGCCGCTGGCAACACACATGTTGCAAATTTACCAATTACAAGACTCGGCCGTGGACGCGCACCAGCGGCGGCAAAGCCTCGAGTTTGACTGTGAAGCGCACTGAGACAAAAAGAAGATCATGTTTGATCTTCAAATCACTCTTTAAAACCCATGTAGCTTTTCTTTTGCCCTTATTTAAAATAAAAAAAATTGTAAAATGGAGCAGATTAAATGCAAGCTTAACATATTTTGTATAAGTGCCTTCCTTTCTTCTTAGTTCTCTGTGGGCTTCTAATATTTGAAAGTCAGGAAAACATTAGACTACAGGGATTATAGGCATAAACTTGAGAGAGGGAGGGAGAGAGGGAGAGAAAGAGAGAGAGAGAGAGAGAGAGAGAGAGAGAGAGAGAGAGAGAGAGAGAGGGAGGGAGGGAGGGGGAGAGAGAGAGAGAGAAGGAGCACAGTTCAAATTCTGGTTCTTTCCATTAAGAGGTATGTAACTTGGTAAAGTTTTGGAATTAATTTTCCATGTTTGTAAAATAGAGATAGTTTGTAAAATAGGATAGTAACAACCTTATGGGGTTGTTACTGCATGATTAAATGAGAGAATATAAGAAAACACTTGTAATAGTGACGGACTTATTGTGAAAAGCTGGTAAGTGGTGTTAGATTTTTGTATGGTTTTGTTTTTCTTCTGTGTGGTATCTTTGCTTAAGTGGACACTTAGACTACTTGAACATTATTTTCTAAATTGAGAAAAAGTAATAGTTGAAATTACATTTGCATTGAGACCCCACCCCTTATAAGTGCTCACTGTGTCCAGGTCGACATAATTTATGAATATATTTTAGAGGAACGAGCTTCCTGCTTTCATATCATGGTCTTGACATGCTTATCTATTTAAATTTTTCTTGTGTGTATGGTACGGGGGATGGAACCCAGGGGCATTCTACCTTTGACTGACATCCCCAGACATATTTTTTATTCTTTATTTTGAAACAGGGTCTCGCTGAGTTGCAAAGGGCCTCACTAAGTAGCCGAGGCTGTCCTCGAACTGTGATCCTTCTGTCTCAGCCTCCCATATGCTGGGACTACAAGCGTGCGCCACCACACCTGACTATTTAAATATTTAAACAAAAAAAATGTGGTAACACATTGTGATTCAGTAAATATATTTCATCTTGTTTTAAGATTTATGAACTTTGCTCCTAATGTTGCATTAGGACTTCAATACTTTCTGATTTACCTATAAAATATGATTTAAAGATGGAGGGCAGAATTAGAGAAAAATCCGCAAACTATTTAAAATTCAGTATTTTAAGAACAAGGCATGCTAATGAACAAAATAAAGGTGAACATGTAGTTCAAAAAGGGAAACAGTCAAGAGGATAGCAGAGGCATCATGAGATTCATTCATTTTCAGCGTCTCTAATTTGTGGACACGCAGCCTACCAGATGAGGCCCTGGGTTCTTCAACAATAGGGCAGGCTGAGGTCACACAGATGTGACTCTAAAATTAGTCATGCTAATCTCTTGCTCTACAATCTTAAAATAAAAAAAATTGGAAGCAAGTAAAGCAACCTCTCTGAAACTTCATTTCTTTCTCTTAAAATAGGGATACTTTGCTGGGAGTGGTGGCCTGTGCCTTTAATCCCAGTATTTGGAAGGCTGAGACAGGAGGATCACGGTTTTAAGGCCAGCCTCAACAACTTAGAGAGGACCTCAGTAACTTAGCGAGACCTTATTTCCAAATAAGAATAATATAATAGTGCTGGGGAATGTAGCTCAGAGGCAGGACGCCCCTGAGTTCAATCCCCAGTACCGCCAAAAAACAAACAAACAAAACAACAACAACAAAAAAAAAACCTAAAAGACAACAACAACAACAAAAAAATAGAGATAATTTTCCCTAAAGGAACACTTATGTTCTAGAAGACAGCGGGATTAGTAAATAAATAGACACAAACATGATTACAAAATTCTAGGTTAAATTAAGCTATCAAAGTCTCATTCAAGAACCACATACTCAAACAAAAACGATTTATAAGAGAAAATCAATATATCCTGTAATCTATAAAGTAACTTTGGTAATATGATCTACTTGTATAAAAGCCCTTAAAAAAAACTTGTTACTTTGAGATCATTGGAGGCACAGGAAAAAAAAAAATTCTCATTTACCCTTCACCCAACTTCCCCTAATGAAAACACTTTACATGACTGAAGGGCAACCAACAAAACCAGGATGTGAACACCGATAGAGTCGTGGAGAAACTTCTAGACTCCACTGGAATTTCATCAGTTTTTTCCACTAATGTTTTATTTTCAGACTACTATTTAATTCAAGATCCTTCTGCATGCGTGTATCTTGACTTCGGTCCTTTAGTTTGGTAGACTATTCCTCAATTTTGATTGACTGACTGGTCTTTTCTCTTGACTACCTTGGTGTTATATATTTCACAAGAATATCATGGAGGCATTGTGTGCTTTCCTTCAAATCACCTGTGAGAGGGCCTGTGGTTTATATGTTGTATTACTGTTCTCCCTCTGCTTTCTTACAGGGGTACGGTGCTCCTCTGTGGATGTGCCATCTTTCACTTCGCTACTTTCATCTGCATTATCATTTAAGTTTTGGCCAATATGTCTCATTTACAGAAGTGCTGAAATAAATCAGAAAAGGAGCACGTATTTTCCTACTGCTGGAGTCGTACTTCAGGGTACAGTCCTAGAGAAAGAAGAAAGATCATCGGGACCAAAGAGTGCACGTGTAGTTGTGTTGTATGTTACCAAACTCCCCTTCGGCGGGGCTACGCCAGTTCACATTCTCTAAAACAAATGTTGCCATAGGTTTTATTTATTTTATTTTATTTTTTTGTGGTACTGGGGATGGAACCCAGGGGTCTTCTACCTCTGGGCTACACCTCGACCTATTTTATATTTTATTTGCAAACAGGATCTCACTAAGTTGCTGGAGCCTCGCTAAGTAGCTGAGGGTGGATTCGAACCTGCATGATCCTCCTGTCTCAGCCTCCCAAGTACTGGGATTACAAGCGTGCTCCACCATGCCAGGATTTGTCGTAGTTTTTAATTGCCACCAACATGATGGGTGATAAATAGTACCTCAGCCATGTTTTAATTTGCTGAGTATTAAAAGAAATACTTTTAATGCAGATGGGTAAAGGAGGTTGTGTGGAAGCTCTTAGGATAGGCAGGAGCTGCTGAGAGCTGCAGTGGGATGTTGGAGCTCCCTATCGAGACTACACACTATACTAAGAAGGCCAATACACGGTGACGATGCTGAAGAGCCCAGGAGAACAGAAAGCAGTAACACGAGGACTAGGGTGACCTACCGGAGGGCAAAAGGCAGGCAGCAGAATCTGTAATGCACGACGCCTAAGAGAGGCTTACGAAGACTGACTTGTTTTCCATGCGAGAAAAGGTCTAAGAACAAAGAATGCTTAAGATAGACTTTCAAAGTGTCTGAGAAATCTGTCTTAACGAACAACTGTGATCTGAAAACACTCAACAAAGACTGTAGGAACTCAGAAGCCAGCAAGAATCGGAAGCTATAAATGGAGGTTCCCAGCCACAGAAGTTGTCCAGTGACCCACACCAAGGCCACCAAGAAGAGGTGAAGGTCTCCTGCTGCTGGAAGGCCTCAGAAGGACGAGCCCAGGAACCACTCGTTTTTTTTTTTTTTTTTCATTAAAGGAAAAAAGAGTTATTAGAAATGATAAAATAATAATATTATGGATGACCAAACCCTCAAAGTATTATTTGTATATATGAAAAAAAGGTCCCAAAGAAGTTCATTAAATACACAAGAAAACCACCTCTTGCAAAATGACTAACAGGCTGGATCTGAAAGGACACCTCTATTTAGTAGCGAGGAGTCAGTTTAACCCTAGTGAAGTTTTCAGTTTGCTCATAAGAATTTTTGTTTTCTCTTTGTAAATCTGAGAAGCAACCAGAATTAATTCATCACAAGATACATATCCCAAGTGCAGGATAAAGTACAGCAGCACGCAGGAATTCACAGCTAGCTCGAGAGTTAGGCCAGCAGGTACAGATGAGGGAGAGAAAGGAGGAAAACAAGTAACCATATCGACCTTCTGTTCCTCTTTCATTAACATCTACCCCTCGGGGCAGGATGATAAGGGGATAATTATTGCCCTTACCCTGCCTGGGGGGGGGGCAGAGACAGTGTAATAAAATCTTTAGAGTAGAAAAAACTGCAAGTAGTAGATGGCGATCAGGTGGAGAGGGGAACACGCTTCTCAGAAGAGGTGACCCTTACATTAGAAGCACAGGCAGGGACAGACGTGTGCTGGTGCGTTCACAGCAAGTGTCTTAGAAGCCCTTTGGAATCCAGCACTGGGAGGCATTTAACATCTCCCTGCAATCATCCTTTTTTCTTCTTTCTCTTTTCTCCCTTCCTCCCTCCCTCCCTCCTTGGTTCCCTCCTTGTTTTGTGTGTGATACCCGGGGATTGAACCCAGAGGCAGTCTACCTCCTAGCTATGCCCCCAGCCCTTTTGATTTACTTATTTATTTTTGTTTTGAAATAGGGTCTCACTAGGTTGCTAAGAGTCTCACTAACTTGTTGAGGCTGGCCTTGAGCCTGCGATCTTTCTGCCTCAACCTCCCACATACTGGGATGAGAGGTATGCTCCACCATCGCACCTGACCCTATTTTCAACTAACATGGGAAGGGTGAGGGCTTGCTGTGCTGAAAATAGAAAGTGAACCAGCCAGTGAGGTAGGGCAGTTGGTTTTGAAGGAGACATTGAGAAACCAAGGCTGAGGGCAAAGCCAGAGAGGATCCCAGCGCGCTCTGGGCTGGTAGAAGGTGGACTCACTCTGAGGAAGTCTTTTCAGGATGCCTCGGTTTCCTCATCTAACCCAGGGGCAGAACCACCTTCAGAGTCCCTTTGTACCCCTTGTTTCTTGAGCCAATGGCATTTGGGAAGGTTGAAGACTCTGGGCGTCAGAGACGACCAAGCCGGAAGACAGGACCATCAAAACACAGATGGAAACGCTGGCGTCCGGCACTGAACCTGAACTGAAGGCTGCCTCACCACGGGGGGCTGCTTCTTTAGAGAACACAGTCTGCCGTTCTCTATTTCTGGAGAGAAGAGAACAAGGAGAAATATAACAAAAGGAAATGGGTTCAAGCTGCAGTGAAGACGGTTCAGTAACAGGATAATTCCATGCCGGAAGTTACAATCTGGCAGTTCTTTAGAAACTGTCTGTCTGTCTAAGGTGGTTCTGGACAGGGTCACCAGCTGTGGCTGCAGGCGGTCGGAGCAGCCAGATGTCATGATTGCTTTTCCCAGCTCTGTTTCTGCAGCTGCATAATATTATGCATAAATAGAGTAATACCAAATTATCCCATTTATACATTTTATGTATCTATTAATATGAACAACAGCTTCCTTCCCATTTTACCAGTAAAGTTTGGAATACAAATGCAACTCAGCCTCTCCCCATTACGGCTCTGCCTTCAGAGCTAATTGCCCTGCCGAACACTTAAGGAGTCATCTTTCATTACGATGGTGAGCAGGGGGAAGGCAGATGGCATAGTCATGTTATCGATTTGATGATCCTTGCCTGGCTTGTTGGATAAATGGAACTGATCGTATGGTCACTGCGTCCAGACTTTTAGGGGCTTCAAGGTTCAATTCAAATTATATCAGACGGCAGGTTTGGGGGACAAGAATCCATTTCTCCTCCAAGGCTCCTGAATGATGATCCTCGGGACCATGTGGGACTCTTAGATCCACCTCCCTAGAGTCCGGTGGACTGATTTCAGTCCCAGTGTTCAAGGAGGAAGATGAGACGGCCTTAGCTTGAGATTTGCCAGTGCTTTTTGTGCATGACAGCCCTGGACAAGCTGCCCATCAATTAGGGAAGTCTGCTCAATTTGCATGGGCTATGCTCATTTGCAAATTATAAGGTGGATAAATGGAGATAAATTACTTGCTTTTCAGAGGGCCATTAACTTTTTCCCTAAAAGCCCTTTGAGAAAGATCACTATGGCCTGAAGGAGTTAATGTGATTATAGCCAACATTTACCTTTTGTAGAATTACACTTCTCCTCCTGGTGTCCACTCCTCCCCTGGGACTTTCATTAAGCTTGAAGGGGTATTCACACTACTGTATGGTATTTGGCAGGACGTGAGCTTCAACCAGAAATGTTTAACAAAACTTGAACTTACCCTCTCTGGATTTGCTGGGGGAAAATTAACCTGATGAGGTGATCCCCAGAAAAATGTTTACATGGGAAAAAAGAATTCCCAGTTGCCTGACTCACATTTTATTAGTATTTTAACATTCTGTTGGTAAGAAAGCATATAGCTTCCCAAATTACTTAATTTCCCTTTTTGGATTAAGGAGTTCCCTCCACCTGCTGTTTCTGGGCTCATTGTGCCAGACATTGTGCAGTATTGCCTACTAAAATATGAACTGATATTCTTTCCTTTTTCTGATTAGATTCTGCAGCCTGGTACACTAACATGAGGGAGGGTGAAGCCCCTTCAGGCACAAGGGATTCAGAAACCTTGGTTCTAGTTTTTCCTCAGCTACAAATTCATTGGTCCCCGGTAAGTGTCCCTGTCTCTAGCCCTACAGGTTTCCTTTACAAAATATGACATAGAAATAGATGACCTCTAAGTTCATTTCTTAAGCTCCAAAAATCCTCAAATTCTCTGACACTCAAGACTGCCCATCCATTCTTGTTAGAAAAAGGAAGAAGATACTATGGGCTGAGGATTTCCTTTTCTGCCTTCCACCAAATTCATAGGTTGAAACCCTAACCCCTAATGGTGGAGTTTTGGGGCAGGGGTAATAGGTTTATATGAAGCCATTAGAGTGGTACCTGATGATGGGATTTGTGCCTTAGAAGAAGATGAAGAAGAGGCCAGAGCCCTATCTCACTAGGTGCAAGGATACAGCAAGAAGGTGATCATTTGCAAATGAGGAAGTGGGCCCTCATGAGCCCCAGGATCTGCCAGGTGCCCTCAACATGGATTCCCCAGCCTCTAGAACTGTGAGAAGTGAATGTCTGCTGCTTAAGCTACCTAGACTACAGTCTTTTATTCTAGCAGCTCCATGGACTAAGATGGCAGCTTTCTGCTAAATTCTCCTAAACTTAATGTAATATAGGACTATTTAATTCATGATCTTCCCAGCATTGGAGAGGCTGAGACAGGAGGATCGCAGTTCTCGGTCACCCTCAGCTACTTAGTGAGTTCCTTTGCATCTCAGTGAGATGCTGTTTCAAAATAAATAAATAAATAAATAAATAAATAAATAAATAAATATAAATAGTAATAATGATGATGATGAAAAGCTGGGCATGGTGGCACATGCTTGTAATCCCAGCATGGGGGAGGCTGAGACAAGACGATCTGGGTTTTAGGCCAGCCTCAGCTACTTAGTGAGGCCCTCTGAAACTTAGTGAGACCCTGTTTCAAATTAAAGAATAAAAAATTGGGCTGGGGGTTTAGCTTTGAGGTAGAATGTTCCCTGGGTTCAATCCCCAGCACACACACACACACACACACACACACACACACACACACACACACACACGTGGTGGCTAGGAGTGTAGCTTAGTGGTAGAATGCTCCTGGGTTCCATCCCTGGTACTGCAAAAAAAAATGAAAAAGTAAATAAATAATTAATGATCTACTTAAAGTAAAAAAATCTTCTTAATTGATGGTTTTATCAATAAATCCCCCCAAAATTATTGGTTTACTAACCCCTTTCTAGAAAAAATAATTCTCAGAAGTCCCCTGGGTCCTTCCACCATTCCCTTATTTATTTATTTATTTATTTATTTATTTATTTTTTGCTATATCCTTTCTGGATCAGTCCAATGTCCTTTCCCAGGATGGTATTCCCTCCCAACTTTGGGAATCTCTGAATAGACCGTGACATCAGCTATCATGAGAAATACAAGGCTGGGGCTGACTTACCCTTTACGTTTTATTCATACCTACAAAACTCCTACAAATTGTTGTTTTTGCTCCAAAAGCAGTATGTATATGGCAAACAAATTTTGATTTTTCCTTTGGCTTTGAAAGTGTGTTGAGATTTACTTTCTCCTTATTTTCTCTCTGACTGTAATACTTATTTACCAGTCAATTCTAGAAGAACCAGAAAGGACTGAGGTAGGAGAGAAGGAAAGAAAAATAAAATTTCATGGGCCAATCATCAGTGCCGTGCATCTTGATCTCCTGTCCTGAGTCCCCAGTTTTTGTGCGAGTTTGTTCTTAATTGCTTATCTTAAAATTGGCTGAGTTAACTCTGGGGGTTAACTCCTGTCGGCGGCATGTTTAACTGGTCATGTTCACTCGTCTTCAAATTTCCAATTCTTATTTTCTGTTTCCTTACACATTCACCAATTTCTCTCCAATGGCTATGACACAAAGATAAAATTTTAAATCCCAAAGAGGAAGATGATGGCCATGTTACTTCATAGTGACACTGGTCAGTAGGAGAAAAAGCATGGGCTGTACCCCAAAGCAAATGGCTACTGTCTTCATTCACTGCTTAAAACAAGAAAAATCAAGAAGCTTTAAGAAGAGCACTTTGGTGTGAGATTTTTCTGGTTTTAAACCCTGTCTCCATAATTGTTTACTATGTGGCTATTAGATAAGTTTCCTCACCTCCATGAGTTATTTTCCTCATCTGTGAAGGAAAAGTGGTAACCTATACAGTATGGGGTAATAGCAATTCAAAGAATACTTGGAGCATAGAATAGATTTGCAACAAACTGTATGTGTTGATGATAACTGCTATAACAACTAATACTTTGACCTAGTAGAAATATTTTATAAGGCCACCTGTCCTGTGTATAACTAATATGTGAACGCTTATTCCATAAGATTCAAATAATTTATTTTTCTGCTGATAAAGGTTAGAACCAAGTTGTGTTCTTTCAAGCTTAAATCTAATGATTTAAAAAAATTATCATCCAAGAAATAAATCAAAGTTCAAATCATAAAAATAGAATAACTTTATGAAAAATTTAATATATGCTACATTGAAAATCTAACTTGCTTCATTGTTTTGTGTCATCTTTCACTAATATTCTGATTTTCATTGACTCTTAAATCTAAACAGCTAAGTCTTAATAGATACATTACATCAAAGGAACAGCTCCCAGATTGATTTCCATTCCCAAGAAACTTAGTGTGAATCCTATATGAATCATAAAATTCAGTCTATCAAAATGATAGGCTTGAAGTGAAATATACTACATTTGTGTACAATATATATTTCCTGTATTTTTTAGAGAACGGAGTTATATAATTTATGATATACTAATTTATTCATCAATAATTTTTGTTTGTTTGTTTGGCACTAGAGATCGAATCCAGAGGGATTCTACCTCCAAGTTATACCCCCAGCCCGATTTTATTTCTTACTTGCAAACAGGATCTCACTAAGTTGCAGAGGGCCCCACAAAGTTGCTGAAGCTGGCTTGGAACCTACGATCTTCCTGTCTCAGCCTCCCAGGTACTGGGATTACAACCATGCACCACCACACCCGCTCGGCCTTCAATTAAATATTTATCAAGCAACTACTAAGTGCCAGGAACTTGTTGGTGACTAGGAATAAAAGTATAAAATAAGACAGACCCACTGCCCTCAGAGAGCTTACTACCTGGGGAGAAAGTTACAGGTGCACAGTGACTTTGACAGATGCTAGAATGCAAGCAGTGAAAGCCTGAAGCAGCAGATTGAATTAGATTCCAACGTGAGGAAGGCCACATCTGCAAAGGCTTCATGGAACAGGAAGTGGCATTTGAACTGGGTTTTGAAAACAGGCAGCTAAGAGGGAGAGGATTTTCAGGTATAAAGGACTGTAGTATGTAGGACAGACCACACACATATACTCACAGAATCACAGGAAGAAAAGTAGGTATGAAATTGTAGCCGCAATCACAAAGACATCGCGTCTAGTCATCTTTGTTTTATAGAGGAAGACACAAAGTGTCTCAGAGGCTAATGTAACTTAGGAGCCTAAGGGCTCCAAGCTAGCCAGGGCATCTGGGCATGTCAGGTAGCTAGATAGAAACGAGCAGGTTAGGGCAAAATTGGGGTGCACCTGACAGAAAGGTAAGCACTCTTTTAGAAATGGAAATAGGGGACTCCCAGTCTGGCTACAGTTAGAAAACCTTAGTTAGAGAACTGCAGGTGGCTGACCTTGAATTAACTGTATGCATAACCCCCTGCAGAGTTTTATTTCACACCCATGAGAAAATTTCAACATGGCAAAAACATCAGCACCAAAAGAGACCAAAAGTATATATTCCCTAAATAAGCCTCTTCTATTCCTCTATTCATGCTTTCCATTTGAATTTTTTTCTCTGGAAAAACACAAGACTTAAGGGAAGGATCGCTGCCTCATGCCAATTTATTTCTAGGAGAGATGATCACCTAAGGACAGGCAGACAGACAGGCACAGGTGAGGACTCTGGGTGCTGAGTATGGGGCAGAGGTTGTAACAAGGTCAAGGAGAGCCCGCTTGCCCCAGTAGACACGTGTGGCCTTCTGTCAACATGCCATGAGAAGTCCACATGGGTTTCTGAGGGGGAAGAGAGTGGAATGATTAGAGGTGAGCTTTCTTAGAACTGCTCGAATAAAGTGTGGGGAGTGAGAATGGAAAAGAAATGTCTGGCGTAAGCACTGCAGAGGTCAGATTTTGAATGCAAAGGGGAGAGGGAGGAGAGTAAACTTGAGCCACTCTAAGACAGACTTTGCTGTCCTAGTACTTGGGAGGCTGAGACAGGAGGATCCATCACAGTTTCATAGCCAGCCTCAGAGACTTAGGGAGACCCTATTTCAAAATAAAAAATAAAATAAAATAAAATAAAATAAAATAAAATAAAATAGGGCTGGGTGTGTAGCTCATTGGTAGAATGTCCCTGGGTTTAATCCCCAGTATTTCATGCCTCTATCCATGCAAGCCATAACCCCACTGGGGGTGGGAGTTTTGTTGTGTTCACTAGAAAATACCCAGTGCTAGCATGTAGCAGGTGCTTTAAAATATATATACATCTTACTGAGTATGACAGAAACTAACTTGTACATGTAACATTACATGTACACGTACCCCATAACATGCATGTACACAGTACCTTGTATGTTTCCTTCTGAATCTTGCTCTGTTCCCTCCTTCTCCCCATTCATAATTGCTACCGATAGTTTCATGAATGTACATAGGATTGTTTGAACTGATTCACCAGTATTTCCTGAATGGATAAAGGCAGTGATGATGATTCACAATGCCAGGTGAGGACAGGTGAAGGCAGTTTAATGATGTGTTTATTGACTGTGGGAAAATATTAAGCTTGGCAATTGCACTTCCACGTTGGATATACACCCATACTTTGGAGAGAAGGTAAACTAAGTTCCTACTGTTGATCTGGGGATCTTATGAATATTTGGCAGTTTTGAGCCAGAATAATATCTATTAACAATAATCTTGAACATTTGTCCTTATCCCTTGCTTAATTTTGTTGCTTATTTTACCACACGTTCTCATTCTTCTTGGTGAAGACACACATACTAGCTGTAGGCAATATGTAGATTTGAGGGTAAAAGGTAAGGTGCCAGATTTTCATAATAAAGTTTTGATACAACTCAGTAGTTCTCTTTCTTATCCCAGCCCCCTCTTACAGAGGAAGTGCCAGGATTAGATCAACAGATGTGTTTCTACAAGTGTGAAGATATTTATAGAGGCAGAGTCACGAAAAAGAGCCTAAAGGGACAGGAACTCCAGAGGCTTCTAGAAAATGAAAATCTGCTAAAAACGCAAAAAACAACAACAAAAAAAAACTGGCTTCAGAGGAAAGCGTCCTCCACTGTGAACCAGAGTCTGTCTTGAGACAATGGAGAACATTCTTCTCCTCACTGGCTTTTTGATATTCCTTGTACTCACTTTTAAACTAAGGACACGGTCATAGTTTGGAAATGGAGTGTCCCCCAAAGGCCCATGTGTTGATGGCTTGTTTCTAAGGTAGCAATGTTCAGCTTTTTTTTGTAGGGATAACTGGATCGTGAAAGCTTTGATCTCATCAATGGATTAATTATGATGGATTCACAACTGGATGACATTATTAGGCAGTGATAGAATCTGTAGGAGGTGGGACCCAGTTGGAGGAAGTAGGAGAGTAGGAAGTAGGAGTTTGCTAGAAGAGTACATCCCGTCCCCGGCCCCTTTCCCTCCTCTCTCTCCTTCCAGGCTGCCACGAGGTGAGCAGCTTCCCTCTCTCATCCCCTTCTGCCCTGATGTCCTCCCTTACCTTAGGCCCTGAAACAATGGATCATGAGATGAAACCATGAACCAATAACTCTTTCCTCCTCTACCTTGATCTTCTCAGGTATTTTGTGACGGAGTTGAGAGCTGACTCACACAGGTACTATGGACTGTCTACATCTTTCAAATATAAGAATATTGGGAACTAGGTTTTATTTTTATCTATTTTTGTGATTTGATTGGTACATTATAGTCTCACAACATACGTCATGTTGACAATGACACACATGCTCATGCTCTTGGTGTGCCCCCTATTTCCCTCCTTCCCAAAAAGGAGTACCCAGATTAACAGTGGTGTATATTCACATATATATGAGTAGACTATTGTAGTATTTCTATTAAAAAACCTAAGTCTTCCTCCACCTCTACCCTTATAATATCTAGAATATACAAAGAACTTTAAAAACTTTACACTAGACAAACAAATAACCCAATCAAGAGATGGGCAAGTGAATTAATAGACATTTCACAAAAGAGAAGATACAAATGGCCAATAGATACATAAAAAATGTTCAACATCATTAGCAATCAGGGAGATCAAATCAAAACTACACTGAGATTCCATCGAACCCCATCAGAATGACAATTATAAAGAAGTAAAAAAAAAAATGTTGGTGAGGCTGTGGGGAAATAGACACTTTTCTACATTGTTGGTGGGACTGCAAACTAGTCCAGAAACTATGAAGATCAGTATGGAGAGTTTTTAGAAAACTGGGAATGGCTCCATCACATGATCTAGCCTTACTCTACTGTGTATCTTTCCAAAGGTTTTGAAACCAGAGAACTAGAGTAATATATGCATACCCAACTTCATAGCAGTACAATTATTAATAGGGAACTAGAGTTTATTAACCAAATATTAAGAATTCTTTTTAATTTAAGGAGTGATGTTCCTTTTTTTTTGCCACTAACAATCAATGCATGGGAATGTCAAGTTTTCCAACTGGTTCTGAGTAGTTGGAAATATATTTTCAAATACCATAGAGAAGAGAGTCATTTACCTCTCTACACTAAATTGGTATGGTTATGTAATTTTTAGTAGAACCATTTGTTGTAGGGAGAGTGAAATAAATTCTAGGAGTCTAAACCAATCCTATCATTTTATTAATAAGAAAATACAATCTGGATACCCAGCAACCTGTCCGTGGTCATAAAGAGCCAGCAGCAGAGCTGGACCTCTATCTCAAGGATTGCAACTCCAGGCCCAGAGACCACACATACAAGTTCAGGTTCTTTTTCTCTGACTGCACATGCCATGTTGCTATTACACAGAGTCATGGTTTCATCAGCAGGTGGGTCATGGCATACATATACTTGCATTTTACCGAATTCCTGTAGTTAAGTCACCAGGAAGTATAAATTCATCCTTCTGGTTCCCTTAAGCCCACTGCTTAGCAGAGTACCTCTAGGTCTTTTCTTTTTGACTGAGTTTAAAGCTTCTTTAGGAAAAAGGGCTATCTGGAATATCCTGTGTCTTTATGCAGAAAAGTTCAGTGTCATACAAACTGGGACCCAATGGCCCTGGGTTAGAATTCTGGTTCATTCACTTGCTGGATGTATCAGGCCTGGACACGTCATTCAATTTTTATGGAATCTCAGTATTTTGATCAGTTAAAGTGGCATCATCATTAAAAAACACCTAATACAACCTAATACAATGCCCAGAATTAGTAGATCTCTTTACCCATCCTTTTGTCATTTAATTAAGCCAAAGTTATTTTTGTCATTGCTTTAAGTAGAAAATGCATTCATAATACTGTTGGGTAGACTATCTTTTTTTTTTTCATGCTGGGGATTAAACCCAGGGGCATTCTACCTCTGAACTATTCTTCACCTCCATCCCCCCACCCCAGCCCTTTTTATTTTGAGACGGTCTCACACTAAGTTGCTGATGGCCTTGCTAAATTGCTGAAGCTAGCTTTGAACATGTGGCCCTCCTGTCTGAGCCTCCCAAGTCCTGGGGGTTACATGTGTGCGCCACCATACCTGACGGGGGTGTTCTACCTTTGAACTACCTCAGCCATTTGTGTGTGTGTGTGTGGGGGGGTCTGGGGATGGAACCCAGGGGCATTCGACCTCTGAGCTACACCCCCTGCCCTATTTTTATTCTTTATTTTGAAACAGGCTCTCGATAAGTTACGGAGTACCTCAGTAAGTAGCTGAGGCTGTCCACCAACCGTGATCCTCCAGTCTCAGTCCCCCAAATGCTGGGATTACAAGCATGTGTCACCATACCCAGCTTCCCTCAGCCATTTATATTTTTTATTTTGAGAAAAGATCTCACTAAGTTGCTGAGGCTGGTCTCAAACCAGCAACCTTCCTGTCTCAGTCTCCCAGATATCGAAAGTATAGGCATTTGCCACCATGTCTGGCTCCTAAACTATCATTTTAAACATGTGATTTAATTAGATTATTCTAACGACTCTGATTAGCCTGCCAAAACTTCAACATAAAGTAGAAAATTTCAAAACTGTGAATTTCTGAGCAGTATCTTCTTTGGTAATTTTAGAGTCACATACTAGCTAGCATCATGGCAAATTTTACTTTGAGCTGAAACATACAGCTGCTTTGCAGCAGTGGACATTTGAGACTCTGGGATTTTTAATCCAGTGAGAAAAGTTAATCTGCTTCTCATTAGGAAGGATCCATAAACTGGAAATCCATAATCCTCCATCACAAAGTGACAGCAGTCATTACCATTTTCAATTTATGCTTTTGAAGAGCTCTATTTACTTGCCCACATTTTATTGTAATGTGACTCTAAAGTGCTCGGGGACAGTGCTGTCCAGGGTACTCAGAGATATGCTTGGATGTTCGGTGTCAGGCACCAGAGTTCCTTAATGCGTCCCGCTTTCGTGGAAACGTCAGTTTTGCAATGACTTCAGGGTCAGAAGAGAAAGCTGATGCTCAGTGAACATATGTCAACATACAGAGCCCGAGTTAACCTGAGAGCCTGGCAGGGCACAGCGGCGCTCACGCTCACAGAAGACAGACAGGAAACAGCAGGTCTACTGGGTAGGGGAGCATAGAATTTGATTAGTCCAGCTCCAGGAATGCCAAAAATCCTATTTAATATATTTTGCTTTACTATTCTAAGCCACCTACAGGGAGAATTGCTCCTAAGAACCTAAATGTATTATATTTAAAAAATTTTTAAAAAGATTAGTGCCTGGGTAATCTAAGGGATGAATCTACACAATTTTTCTTTTGATCTCTGGTAGGCTGAAAGCCATGGGAAGGCAGTTCTCATGTTTTAGCAAACCCTAAAAGGGCCACATTTAATAGTTACTTGTTAAATATTACTAAAACAGTTGTTGTTGGTGAAAAGAGAAAAAGTTCAGAGACAATGCTATTTTTTTTTTTTTTTGATGCTCAGGATGGAACCTAGGTGGATTTTCCCCTCTAAACTGCATCCTCAGCTCTATTTAATTTTTTGTTATGAGATAGGGTCTCTCTAAGTGGTAGAGAACTGTGTTAGGTTGTTTAGGCTGGCCTCCTACCTGTGATCCTCCTTTCTCAGCCTCCCAAGAACTGGGATTATAGGTATGAGTCATCATGCCCAGTTTTCTATTTTTTTTTAATTAGACAGACAGACAGACAGACAGACAGAGGAAGGAAGGTAGGTAGGCAGGCAGGCAGAAAGGAAAAGAAAGTCAATAGCTGCTACTAGAAGAGATGGGGACAATAAATGAATTCAAGTCCAATTGCTCATTTACTGGTGTTAATTGCAGCCTGTAGATGGAAGTGGGTGCATTTCCCAGGGTCACATCTCCCAGGTCTCTGATCTTCCTCCTCTTTAGCCACATCAAGAGCATTTATCAACATCTTTTCCTATGTAGGTAACCATGACTGCACAGAAATATAGATGGACTTTTTATAAAAATACCACGACTCAAACTTCAGCAATGATATAACTAACGTCAACACTTCCCTTCTAGTCAATATGACTCCCAAACGATCGTGGGGATGTATTTCCTCTCAAATATTGAGTGATATCAAGTTAAGTTTTAATCAGCTGTGCACAACAAATGCTTTGATGAAGAACGGAGAAAAGTATTTCATTTGTACATTGGTGTCACTATTGGCCTTACTCAGAGAACACTTGGATGATAGCATTTGGAAAATTTCTTTCTACTTGTGCATAAAAGTCAAAACCTTTTTGTTTTATTGTCTCCCAATATTTTAGTATTAAAAAGTCAATAATACAGCAAAGTTGAAAGACCTTCATAATGAACAACAGTATTCCCACAACCTAGATTCTACCATGAACATTTTGCTTTACTCGCTGTATGGCATATGAATCCATATATCCTTCTTACTCTCCATCTATTAATCTATCATATGTTCTTTTTTACATATTTCAAAGTAGATGTAGATAACAGATAATAATGTATTTTGAAGGAATGGAATCAAAGGAGATTCTTACTCCTACAAGAATAGCTGGAAAAATTTATTAGCGTTTTGAAAAAAAAGCAAGGAACAAGCTCGCCTTGAATTATACACACAGATGCTCATCATTATTCGCTTTTCAGCCTCTGGAAAAAGTATGTAAGCTATTTCAATGTTTTGTCTACCTATATCAACTCTGTCGACATTTTTCACTATTCATTTAGATGCTTGGCTTGCTGAACAACCTGGGCCTCCAACTGCAGAGAAATAAACTGTCTGCTATAGGTCATGAGAAAAAGTTACTTGGAATGCTAGTAATAAGTAGGATCTGTTCTTTGCTCTGTACTCTAGTTCTGCCCTACCCCAATTAGTCCTCGAATGCAGAAATGAAGCTGTTTATGTCTCTCCTGTCATTTACAAAGTGAGTTTTACATTACTCAATCCGCAGCCTTGTCATGAAGATCAAATGTGTACAGCACGAGGTACATCCAAGATGGCATTATCATTAGTAATCATAATGCATCCATAAGAAAACACAGCTGGAGCAGCAGCCCACACTGCTACTTGACTTTTTTTAAATGAGTCAAAAAAGATTTTCAAAGGTTAAAGGGACACGGTATTGGCAGTTGCCCTCACTCTCCCATCAGTAAGTCATCTTGTCAAGGATCTAGAAGAAGCTTGGTGTATATCAGAGACTTGTTTTCATTAGTAAAGTGTTTGCTTTGGAAACCATCCCAGTTTTAAAACAATACTTCCATTAGCCGAGCACAGTACCTATAATTATCCATCTTATCTGACCAGCGTCAAACTCTCTTCTACTTATTGCATGCCATTTACCTTGGCGGTGCCGAAAGGAGAAGAGAAAAACATTTTCTCGATGTATAAGGAGGTGCAGAGAATGTTTATGTCTTAGAATGAACATCTACAAACAGACCCGCAATAGCAATTCCTGCAACAAGATATCATTGGGCACAAAAAATGATGAGTCTAAATGTGATAGAAAGACACTGTTCCCATACATGGGGAACATTCCACTACATGAATATCTAAGGCGTACAAAGGTATAAAGTAGTTGTATTTTGCATTTCTTCCACTTGTCACTCCCAGATTTTCAGTCCGTCAGCCGCAGACTGAGTTCTGCCAGTCTTAAGTGTCATCCCTGTGCCTTCCTCCCAGCTGAATATACCGAGCAGGCGTCCAACCTCTTGCTTCGGGTTCTTAGCTTACAAGGTTGTTATAAGAGTTAAGGGATTTAATATATGGAAGGCACATATATTTGTCTGGATGAACACACATCAAGAGAGTGAGTAGCAAGGTCGAAGCTAACTAGAGTAGCAAAAAAAGATAAAATAAGCAGGGAGACAAGTTCACCATCAGTTACTGTTGTTGAGAACCTGTCACATCTCTGCCATTTGATTTTCATGCCTAAGGGGAATCGAAGAGAAAGATGTGAAATCACCCTTGCCCTCAAAAAGCATTCATTCCACTAAGAGTTGGGTGAATAACCAGTCAGGAGACAGAAAAGAACATAAGCTGTAAATAGATGGACGAGGTATACAAAAAGAAAGAAATGTACGCTATGTCATGTGACTACATGATCTGCTTAATGTTGAGCACATTTAGAGTGCGGACAACATCACAGCAAAGAACAAACCTCTATGCAGATAATATGATCACCTCCAAGACCAACACAGGAAAAGAAGACCAGAAAAAGGGTAGCAGTGCTTACTCTAAGGAGTTCCTGTGACCCATGGACTCCATCGGTCTGGTGTCGGGAAGTGGCTGCATCAGTCTTCCATCCTCCGATGCCACTAAATGCCCTAAACACAAGTCTCCAGATCGGATCTATAGTCATCATGCAAAATTCTGAGCATTTCATACAGGAAGCCAAGCATAATTTGGCCTCCTAAGAAACTGGCTAGAAGGGCATCTAGTGAGATTTCTCATTGTAATTTAAAAAGTTTGTGTGAACACAATACATTTGCCTATTACACATGAATCTACCTATATTCACAGTGTATTTAAAGGAAACACTGGCACATCTGAATACTGGTAATGCAGACACTCAGATACGGGGGTGAAAGTTTGTATGATTTTATCATGCTCTAAATTAGAACCTTGTGTGGGTCCTCACTGTGCTATTCAGTGGTATTATTTCTTCTTTTCAGCCTAGGAGTTTAGCAGAACTGCAGATGGCTTCACATTCACCATACCTGATTGCCCAGGCGGCGGGGCACCCGTTGGTCCTCGTGGTAGACAAAGAAACACGGTCAGAACTGCAGCTCGGTTCCCAGCACAGGGTTCAATGGCTATCGGTTTGGGTGCCCCCTGAAAAAGAAAAGCCCCTTCGTAAGTTGCTATGCCATCGTTCCTTTATTCCCTAGCTTACCTATCCTTCAGTCAGCAGAGTTGGTATGACACTGTTATTTTAGTCTCCGTTTTTCCCATTATTCACCGGCTCAACTGTATACTTCCAGTTGTTGGAGATACATTTTTCAGCTTAGCACCAACTCCTGTTATAGTGTAGACATTCAGTAAGCCTTTATTTCAACACATGAATGTATTTACTACATCTGATGTGCAGCCAGTAAGCCACAGAGTTACCCAATTTTGGTTGCTTCTTCCCAATTATTTCTTCTTACCTCACAATAAGTTATCAATTAAGCGATCACATTTCCAAATATTCTGTTGACAGTTTTTTTGTTTTTGTTTTGGCAATCTTAGTAAACTTTACTGTCTATAGTTGAAAGCTACAACATGATGTTTTGACATACAGATACACATACGGTGAAATTACTACTATCGTTGAACAAATTTATATATCCATCTCTCCACATAGCCATATTTGTGTGTGTGTGTGGTTGAAGCACATAAAATCTACACTCTTAGCCAACTTTCAGTATATGATAACACTATTTATTAACTCTAGCCCCCTTGCTGTACATCAGATCTCTTGATTTCTTCATGCTATGGAATTACAATTCTTCACACCTTGACCTATGCCCCTATTCTCTTTTCCGCCCTGCCCCTGGGGTTTACTATTCTATTCTCTGCTTGTACATATTTGATTTTAAAAAAAAACCCTATGAGTTTAAGTTGGCATATCTTTAATATCACTGTGGTGAAATACATATTGTATAATTACCCACCAATGTACTTCTCTAGTAACAGGAATAAATAAAGTAAGTGAATAGAGGGCAATGACAATAGCAGTAATGCTAATATTTTAAGTATTCATGAGGGATTAGGAGTTCAAAATGCCTCGATATATTAACTTCCTTAACTCTTACAACAGCCCTGTAAGATGAGAACCTAAAGCAAGCTGCTGAACACCTGCTCAGTTCATGCAGCTGAGAAGAAGGTACAGGGCTGGTACTTAAGCTCAAGCAGGCTGCCTCCTAAATTTATGCTTTTACACACAGAAACACACATGCGTGTGCCCCCTACTTGCACAAAAACGCACCCACAGAATTAAGGTTCAAATGCAATGTGAACTTTGAAACAGTGACGATATCATTGTAGTCTAGGGATGGTGGTTTGGGTGATATGCAAAGAACTACAGTTGGGACATGGTTGATGCAGGAAAACAGTCTCTCTTTTCATAAAGGCAAAATGAAATAAAAACATCTGCCACAGATTTAATTATTAGAACAAATTATTTATCCAGGTTTTTCTCCACTGGTAACATCTGAACTTTTCAGAAGAAATATAGACATATGTAGTCATTCACCTAGAATATTCTAGAATATTGCCGTTTCCCGAAAGTTTAACGAGGCATTAAAGATAAAATATGTTCCTTTTCATGTAAAACTTAGACTGAAATTTTTGGTGACAACGATTTTATGTGGTTATAAAGGATTTCAACTTTATAGCAACATAAATCTCATGTTTTAAAATTATTCCCATACAGATACATTTTGGGAGTTTCCACTATAAAGATGAAAGTTGCTCTGGTGGTGGAAGCAGAGGGCATTGAAATGTTCTGAGTGACTGCTGTCAGCCATGTTGCATCCCTGGCATCAAGTTACATGATCTATGGTTGGATACTTGAGAGCTTACATTTAATTTAAGAGACTTATTTTTGAAAATGTTAAGTCAAAATCAACATAAGCACATAGGTATTCTCCAATGATGTAAATATTTAGAGAATAAGCTTGTCATGTTCCAAGGCTAAAAGAAAAATGCTATAAATGTTTCCAACCTTATTTCCAGGGAGCTAAAATTTATTTTAATTTCATAAATGCAAAGTATATGTAAAGGTCAATTGGTTAAAATTCACTATGAGAATGTAAAATAAATTCAAGGTTTAAATAATAGTAATATATTAGAAATATCCAAATCCCTTTTCACTACATCTAAGAAACAATTGGCCCCGTTTCTACCAACAGGCAAGCTTTCTTTGTTGTTTCATTTTTCAGTTCTCAGTGTAACAACAGACGCTATGTAGAATATACAAAGTTATGTTAAAGAAGAAAACTTGATTGCAAAAATTAGAAAAGTCAAATTTAATGAATACAATAATTATTGAGAGACAGTGTTTCTTGGCTTAGGGGATTGAGAAAGCAATAAAGGCTTTGGTAATACATCAGTTGATCATGTTGCCAGGTTACCTTTCTATTGTTTTTAACACCAGCAGAAAGGTTTTAAATATCAAATGCTGGTGTTTATTTTATTTTTATTTTTTTATTTATTATTTTTTTGTAATCATATATCACTTTGGAATACAGGACTTGAGAGGATATACAATCACATATCATCCAATAAGCCCTCATCCAATCCCCATCCCATTCCCCCTCCCCCTCGATCCCATGCTTAATTGGTGATTATCTTTGATATAACTGTTTACGTAACTCATGAGTTTTAAAGAGATTCCATCTTCCCCCATCACCTCCCCTCTAATTGGTCACCTTAATTGCTTCTCAATAGGGCCCTTTCTACTACTCGACCTCCTCCTGTTACCCCTTTCCTCCTAGTTCTTGCTAATTAGAAGCATCTGGATTTTATTTTCTGTGCTATCTCTCTGTGCATGCCGCATTGCAAGTTCCGATCCCACTCTTGACGGCCCCCTCTTATCCCGACCTCGCTGGCTCGTATAGAAAACACTAGAAGTCTCTTTATATTGATAAGCCATATAAAATGAGATTATAATTCTATTTTAAAATCAAATTGGCTTACAATTCGGTCTGTGTTTAGCTATGAGAGTTTTCCTAAAAGGATATTAGCAAAGCTATGAATTATTCATTATGTTTAAAAATATTAGTTACTACACAGCTCTTTGACACCTCTGGAAGGAATCCACATCATTAAAAAAATTATTTCCAAAGAGTTTGTGGCAAATATCACTTTCAATACAGGATTTTAAATAAGAATAGAGACACGTTATGGTGCTTGAATTTTACAACAGAAAATAGAAAAAGAAAAAACCCTGCAAACGATAATACTTCCAATACCTTGAGGTTTGTCAGTTGTTTTGCGATAAATACATAACCATGAATCAAAATCATTTCACAATGACATAACATGTTCACTGAGCTGTGCAATTTATCACGCACTTTCCATGGCTGCCTTTGAAAGAGATAAGGGCTGGGTGTGTTTGCCTACAGCACTCAGCAACTGTGATTTACCTCTAGGCTTTATCATATTTGTTGTACTGCAAAGAGCTGGTGTTGGACTGGGCCAGAAAACATCACTGACAGTTATGTAATTAGCAGTCCTTGTTTATTAAGCATGCTGCACTTTTTCCAAAGACTGTTTGGTTCACTCTGGCATTTCTGAAACTATTCTTATTTTCAAGTCTTTTTTTTTTTTTCAAGTCATTGCTGGGAGGGGTGAAAAAAAATAAGTGTTAAACTCTATCTTCTTTTAGTTATTAAAGACAAACACATTATCAGAGAAGCTTCTGGAATTATAGGGATTTTTGAGATTATAGTTCTTAAAATGCCTACTAATATGTTCTGAAAGTGAGACTGCCATTTGAGCCCCAGAGCTGCCCTGGAAATTTGAATCACTGCAGGTTTAAGAAACACCAATGGAAAGAAAGAAAGAAAGAAAGAAAGAAAGAAAGAAAGAAAGAAAGAAAGAAAGAAAGAAAGAAAGAAAGAAAGATGGACCAATGGGCAAAGCTGGCCATGTATATCTCCATCCCTTGGCCTTCTCCATGGCTAAAGAGCGAGAGAGAGAGAGAGCCATTTGCTTCTAGAAACCATACCGAGGCCCACTACAGGAAGTCCCATGCCCACAGCTAAGGATTTAACAGAACTCTCTGATGTCTTTGGACCAGCCCTTCCAATTAAGTGAGGATAGGTCTATTCCTCAAGAACCCGAAGGGTAAATAAAAAATGTTATGTCATTTCCCAAAATCTTTTAGTAGTTCAAAGTAGGGCTTGCAAATTTAAATTTCTTCAAGGCCCAGGTTGATAACTTAATAATAATATTTGCAAGGTCTTGTAATACGTGTCTGATGCTACACTAAATGGCTTATATAGACTTAATCCTACCCCATGACACAGGGACTATATTTTATAGGTGAGGAAACTGAAGCTCGCAGAGTTTAAGTGAAATAACTACTGGAGGTTTCAAACTCATTAGGTGGCAAAGCCAGGATTTGGACCTTTGTAGCCCATCTTCTGAGCCTACGTGTTTAGCCCCATGCCAGACTGCTCACTGACTTGCTGACTTATCTTCTCGGAAGAGATGGTGTAAAGTGGCGAACACCAACTGGAAAGCGCAGGACTTGTTGAAGACATTCAATGTTAAAGAACACGTCGGTAGGTCAAAATGGACTTGAGGGCCATGTGACCTCTGTGGACTAGACTCCAAAATGGCATTTCAAGGTCACCAAGTTCTTGTGTCTGCTCCTTTATCAAACTTCACCTGTGTTCTGAACAAGCTCCATGTAGGGGTCACTCTTCAGTAATAGTGTCTAGAAAGTCCCGAGCCCACACCCTGTTCACCTGGAACCCCTCTACTGTCCAGGACAGCCTGTCCACAGGCCCCTTACTTCCAGACCTCATGCATCCCAAAGGGACAGCTCAGATGTCTTCCCTTGCAGGAAGCCCTCTCTGGTCTGCTGCATTTAGTCCCTCCCTTTTTATTTCTTTCATTTGATCTCTTAACACCCTCTTTGTTTTTGCCTTCAGTAACAGTTGGATAAATGACCAGCCTACTCACTGGACCAAGCTGCTAAGGTCATAGTAAAATTCAGTTAATTTAGAAGACATCAAATTAATTCAGCTCAGTGGCTTGAGCTTAAGGTAGATCCTGTTTCTCCTTCTCCCTGTATCCCTGTGCTTACTTTTTTCTCTTTGAAATGCTCAAACTCATTGCCAACTATTTGGGACTTATGTCTCCCAATCTTTCATTATAGGTATTGATGTCGGTGTGAGGTCCCTGGTCCTCTAAGAATGGCAACCTATTAGAAGCTTTTGTCAAGCGTGCAGCATCTTCTGGAACACTCTGCACCTGTGAAGTGTTGTCACAGAGCTCAGTCAGTGAGATAACTCTGAGGCATGGCAGTTTCTATCCAAATTATAAATATTAAAAGAATAAAAATAATGAAAAATCATAACAGCAAGCATATATCAAGTACTTACTAGGTGTTAAGTTGAGCATTTTATATGCATCATTGTGTGTCATCTACACAACAACTCTGTCAGGGGACACTGCAATTTTACATTTTATACAGATGAAGGAATTCAGAGAGGTCAGAAGGCAGCACAGCAGGTGAGCGGCAGATCCAGAATTGGAACTCAGTTCTGCATAATTCTAGTGTCTAGGTTCTAACTCAACAATATTACTAGGTTACTCTAGGTTCTAAACAGTCCATGTTGCTAAAATACGTAACCGAAGAAGCCAAGGAACCGCTCATTCTTTTAGGTTGGCTGTTAGTAAAAGAAACTAAGTTAATATTCCACTTATAAAAATTATGCGCATATATTTGACCTGTTTCTGACCAGCATTCAAAATACCTGCGCATGCTAGGGCTAGCTCTGCTGCTCTCCAGCCGTGTGGTCCGAGGCATGCCACTAAGTCATTTTCTCTAAAAGGAAAATGAACAGGTAGGCTGGATGGTTTCTAGGGTCTCTTTCCTCTTTAGCATTCTGTGACTATGATTTATGGTCAACCTCCAGAATCCGTGACATACCAATAGCTCACACCATGTCTAAGTACAGTGAAATTTAAAATTTCCGATCCTTAGTAATTTTTTTTCCTGCTCGGGCACTTTAAATGGCACGTCTAATTTTAAAGAACATTATTATACCATATGATGAATACATCACATAAGACTAAATGGCCACCATCGCATGCCAAAAAAGCAATTAGAAAATTGAATCAAGGAATTAAGGATTAATGTGGATATGTTATACCTGTCAGCAGTAATAAGTGTTTTGACAAGAACAGAATAAAGTCTGACAGTATGCACAAATACTAATCTGATACATGAGTGAAATATTAAAAATGCAAACAACTGCACATTAATCACTCTCACATTTCCTTTCTAAAACACACTTAGTGCTATTCTTATCAGATCCCATCTATAAATAAAAATGAGTCCTTTTCAACAGCTTGTGTGACTTGGTATTTAAAGTTTAATGAGTGTTTATGTTGATATTAAATTTAATTTTTAGTCACATTAGTAAAATTGAATTAATTTACTAGATATCAAATTAAGTCAGCTCAGTGGTTTTGCTCGTCACAGCTAATCAAGTGAGCTGATTCCAGAAGAGCAACAAATACCCAAGTTCTGGGTCTCCAAAGCAGATTCTCTGATTCCACTGTTTAAACTTGGGGGAAAAATGAAAGTGAAAAATCACATTCTTTACTTATTCACATTTTGCTTTACACAAAACAATGAAGGAAAAAAATGCATTAGCTTACTTTACTCAGTGGGTGAAGAACTTATGTTAATAAAAGAAATTAAGCTGATGGGCACTCTCAAAAACAGGGTTAAATTACATTAGAAGCCAATTCAAAGAGAATAAGGTAACGCATACGGGATTAGGTAAAGAAATAAAACACAGTATTCACAGAATTAGTATGCTGCTCCCGAGTTTCCAAAGGTATTGCAGTTGTAAACTATTTTTGTATCATACCAAATATTTTTCCTTTGTTGAAATGCCTGAACATTCCATTTCTATTTTTACTATATATATATGCACTTGCACAAAAACATATGCACACATTGAAGGTTTATATCTGTACTATAATATCTGGTTTAACTATTTTGCTGTCATTTAGCTGGATAGCAGTGACTTGCAGAGCAAAGAATTTGGATTGTGAGGGCAGCAGTTTTACCTGTTTTCCTAAGGTGTTGAGGACTAAGAACGTACAATGGTACCAGTACCATCTCCTTTGGAAATATCATATAATCATGCTTTGTTCAGAGCTGGTTAATAAACATGAATGTTAACAGGAAGTGCTTTGAACACATTATCTTTCAAAGTTCCTTCTTCAAAGTCTTTTTCAAAAATATGAACTAGATTTTCTATAAAATAATTAGATTTTTAACAATCTGTACCCCCCCCATAGTTCAGTGCAGAAAACAACATAACCGCTATGTTTTATGTGTGAATTTCAAAACTGAGACCATCCTTTCTGGCCTTGAAAGTACTTCTAAGCATGAGAGACAAATGTGTCTGACAAAGCAATCCACTTTCCATGTCGCTCATGCCCAGACTTGAGCTTTGCCTCAGACCATTCTGCCATCTAGACTGCTTACTGGCATCTACCGTTCCGGCAAGATCTGGTCCAGCCTCTCTCCCTGGAAGAAGTTACCCAGGCCATCCCGAGCTCTTCCAACTCCTCCTCACTCCCTTCTAGCTCAATCATCTGGAGTGAATCACTTTTCCTTTTGTAACCATTAAGAGAACACATTATGCAGTGGTTAAGAGAACTACCCTCAGCACCCAGCAAACTGGGTTCCAGGCCGCTCTCTCGTCTGAGTATGAGCTGGGTCAAACTGCTTAACCTCTCTGGGCCTCAAGTTTCTCATCAGTAAAACAGAGGTAAAATTGCCTTATTCGTAGTGTTTGAGGATTAAAGGAATATACATAAATATTAATGTATATTAATATGTGTTTAATATATTAAAATTTCCTATGTAAATGAATAGTAAGTAGTATAGTACTCTATGTATATAGCATATATATAGGGTATATAGTATATATAGTAACGTACGTATAGTAATGAATGTATATGTATATAGAAAATACATATACTCTAGTAAAATAGACGGTGTTTCTATCTTCAGAGAGAGTACTTGTTAAGAGTCAGGTGTTACTGATTCATCATGACGGCATTGTTCGGCCATCCCACCCAGTTCTTACTTTGCTTTAAACTTTTCTCTGTTCCATCTGAAGATGCTCGACTCAAAAGTAAGCCATTTGAGAACAGAAGCCATACTCTAAGACTTTCTCTTAATGGCTTGAAATCAAATCAATCAAAAATTCGGCCTCCAGGAGACAATTCTGTTGCTAGCTTGCAAGGCGGGGAGAGGCTGAGCAGGACACCAGGCTTCTCACACATGGCCCGTCCGCCCTGTTGCCACCGGGTGTCTGCCTGCTTTCCCACTTTTGTTCCTTCTCGTCCTTCTTTTCAAATGAATGTGATCTCTAATCCTTATGGGCTGCGTAGAATAGATCTTTCCCAGGATCTGAGACTGAGGTGTTCAAAAAATATTTCACGAATAAATGGTTATTTGTTTTTTCCTTCTAAAGGTGTATAAGGTACATCTCTAAATTTTGTGGCAGGACATCATGGGCAGTACCTCAGTCTACACCAGAAAGAGGTAAACCAGCAGAAAAGCTGGAGGCTAGGTCCACTCCACAACACCTGCCACTAATGCAAAATGCCACCATGACCTCATAGCTGATAGGCTGCTTTAGTTTAAAAGGTAAACACACCAGCTACTGGCATAGAGCACTCCACTAGCCACTGTTCCCATTCCAGTGGAGCATCCTCCCAACTGGCTGCAACTCAGGCGACTTTAGAGCTGAGTGCCTTGACCCAGTTACGCACGGAGCTCTAAGCATGGGGATGGAGAGGGGCAGGGAGGCTAAGAGAGGTGCTGGGGGAGGGCTTTGGATGACTAGGTGCTCACAACAAGAATGAGGAAGCATGGTGATTTATGACAGAAGAGGGGCATGGGCATGAAGGTCAAAAGGCAGAAGGTTGGTTTGAGAAATGGTCAGAAGTTCAGTAGGGATAGAGCCTGTTGAGAGGGATCCAGAGTCAGAGCAGAGACTGGGGAATCCAAGAGTTTCAGGTCTCTCATTACCTTCTCAAATGCTTCCTGGCTAGGACTGGAATTGTCATTACCTGCTTAAAAAGTCATGTTGAGCTGATGAGATGGAACCAGGTCAGCACAGCACACAGTGGTACCTTGTGCCACCTTTACTAAGACATGTTGCAGATTGATCTCCCCAAATGGACACTGCAAGCCTCTCTCTATCAGGAACCCATGGGGCTCTTTTATTAAACAACTGGTCACATCTGTTAGACTGAGTGCACATTCAATTAAAACACTTAGTTCTGAAACTTCAATCATAAAAGTAAATCAAGAAGCACTATGAAAACCAACCGTCAGCAGAAAGAATAAAAGTGCAGATTTGGCAATATTCTTAATGAGGAATCAAATGTTAATAGATCCAGCATAATAAATGGCTTTCTACTATGACTATTACACCAATCGCAACCTATTTTAAATGGGACAGGGCCAAAACTCTGAATGAAAGAGCTTATTTGACTTGTTATAGAAACACGTATGTAATCACTGTCAACGTACCCTCCCAAGATCACACTAAGAACGGGTCAGCCTGGATGACAGAGCTGTCCCAGGTAGCTGAACACTAACCCTGCAAGGAATAACACATTGTGCTTTTAAGGTATTTTTTTTTTTTAAATGTGAGCCTGGCTGAGACAAAAGGATCACAGGTTCAAGGCCAGTTTCAGCAACTTAGTGAGGCCCTCAGCAAGTTAATGACTCTCTTCCAAAATAAAATAGGTCTGAGAGTGTGGCTCAGAGGTAAAATGCCTCTGGGTTCAATTCCCACAATCACAGTCCCCCCCCCCAAAATTAGTATAAAATCACTTAAAATAAATATCCTTTTCTCTGCTTCTTGAATTATTATATAGTAACATGTTATAAATAATTAAATATATTATACATATGCAATTTAATGTCTTGATGTCCCACGATTGACATTAGAAATATCAGTTTTCACAGTATGCTGAAGATGTCTGGAATTGCAAGTATGGATGTGAGTTAGCACAGGTAAAGCTAGATTTCCAGGGATTTCCTTCTTCCCTTTTCTGCACCATCCCCAAGCCACCAATGCCACCTGCCTCGTGCATATTTCTTTGTTTATATAAACGACAATCTGAAGGTCGTGCAGCTGCCAATGAGCAACCTAAACAATTTTCCTCAAAACACATCCTTGTGCATGCAAAGACTGAAGCCGTGTTTCAAGGACCTTTCTCATCGTCCCGGGTTTCTCCTCTTCTGTGGCTCTGCGTGCACCTTGTCAGTGCCATGGAAGGTTCCTCCTAGTTCCTACACTACCAACCCCCGGGCCGCACAGGTCTCCTCGACAGGCTGCAACCATCCCCCATGTTCATGGAGTCTGTAGGCAGATTAATCTTTCCAATTTCAAGATTTTGACAATAGTGTTTGAAAATAATCTTACTATAAATCTAGTAAAATATTATGTCCAAATGACTTTACTGCTTGTGAAGTAGGCTTAGGTTCAAACTTTATGGGCTCTTGGGCAAGCAATTTAGTTTTTTTTTTTTGTTTTTTTTTTTTTTTTTTTGTGTGTGTGTGTGTGTGTGTGTGTGTGCCTTGGTTTCTCCAGATGAAAAATAGAGGTCATAATACCATTCTTGTAAGGTTTTACTGAGGACTATACATGATAACATATGAATAAGACACTCAACAGAGTGTCCTGGCAAAAGGTGACTATATAATTTTTATATTGAACTGAATCATTTGCCAGTATAATTTTTTGTAGTCAAAACCAATGGTATCAGCAATTTTATATGGTTCAACTTTAATAGTTCTCTTTCTTTGCCTCTAATTTTGCTTTGATGTTCCATGCTGGGGAGGTTTCTATGTTCGGTCTTATCTTTCTCTGCAGGATGGTTTTACTCTCTTAGACCTGATCCCAAAGTTTGAGACCAGTATCCTAGCATTTGTGCATTAAATTTGGAATCAAGTCTCAAGTTCAGACATTATTAGCCTATTGTAGAAAAGAGGCTCACTGATCAATGTAAATGTTAGAAAGTTCAGAGACAAAAGCCATTTAAAAAGATACATATTCCGCTGAAACCTTTCTGCTTGCACAGCAAAGAGAACAATATTTTATGGATGGATATGCTTATAAATGGCTCCTAGGTATGTTCTTAAGTGCCTCTGCTTGGCCTGGGCAGCCTCTTTGTCCAATAGCGTTCTCTTCACTATTTGCTAAGTTAAATTTCTTGTAATTTTATAATCAAGTGTGCTAAGAGGGAATGAGAGGAAAGATGACAGGAGGTAGCTGGTACTTTCCTGCTTTTAGCAGGACCACGGGGTCCTCTTGCAGCCTGTAAATCGCTCTCAGGTTCTCTGGAAACCACAGGACAAGACTTGCCACCCCATCCATGACCTGAGATGTGTGGGGTCCTAGTGTGGCCAAACCAGATACATGCATTCTGGTAGCATTTCTCATTCCTTTTTTTTTTCTTTTTTCTTTTTCTTCGTGCATCATAATCATACATCTTGAAGAAATTCAGGGCAATAGAAGCGCACATGCACACAGCACTCATTGTGTTTCTTTTGGTCTTTTCTTGAAATGACCTGAGCGGTCTCAACTATCTCGCCAGAGCTTGCCTTAGAAAGCAAAGTATGTGAGAGGGAATAACATATCTCTCCAAATCTGTATTTTCCCCAAAGCTCCTTTTCCAGTATGACTAAAAATTAATGGTCAGAGTCTGTGTAATGATCCTTCCCCTGGTTTTATTCATGCTGCTTTCCCAACTCCCTCTTGGTGCTAGTAATTATCTAATTGGTTAAGCCTGGAGGAGCCTTCTGTCATTGGGTGGGGCCCACTGCACACATCTGGCTCACTGTGTTTTCTTTAGAAAAGATGGCAGGGTAATTAAAATATCCATAGCAGCAATACAAGTGTCAACTGGGAAGCAAATCTTATTGGTTTTCCTACTTGGTCTTTATAGTGGATCAAATAGTTTTTCTAAAAAGTTCATGTCCCCCGAGAACTTCAGAATGTGACCTTATTTGGAAACAGAGCCTTTGCAGAGGTAATTAATTTAGACAAGTTAAGAGGTCAGACTGGATTAGGGTAGGCATGGGAGCTGCGACAGGGACACAGGAGGATTGCAGGTTTGAGGACAGCATCAGCAACCTAGGGAGACACTGTTTCAAAAAGCAAAAAATAAAAATAAAAATAGAAAGGACTGGGGGGTGTAGCTTTGAGGCAGAAAGTCCCTGGGTTCAAACCCCAGTAACACACACACACACACACACACACACACACACACACACACGACACAAGAAGAGAGACCACCTAGGGAAGATTTGGAGAAGAAAACACTGTGTGAAGATGGGCAGGGACTGGGAGTTGTATCCACAGGGCTAGAAATACCAAGGTTTGCTGGCAACCACTGGTAGTAAGAAGAGAGCAAGGAAGAGATTCTCCCTTAGGGCCAAAGATGGAAGCAACTCGGCCAACACCTTCATTTCAGACTCTGGCCTCCAGAATTGTTGTGTTAAACCATCAAGTTTATGGTCATTTGTGATGGCACCTCTTTTGGAATTAATACAGTTTCCCGAGTCACAAACTAATCTCTAATAGAATGGTCATGGAATATTGATTATTTGCTACTTTTGTTGTTGTTTTAGAAATGATCATGTACTATAAGAGTGAAACTGTGACTGATCCCCAAACCTCAGCATATTTCCTCTACTTAGGGATCATTCAAGCCGCTTTCACTTGAGAAATTAAAAAAAAAAAAATCACATCGAATGGCAAAGGTCGATGTAGAAATTCACTTCATTATCAGAGTTTTGTGATCACCATACAATTGGAAAGAGCTCTCATTACTTCTTAGAAAGGAGACATAGTCTATGTTGCATGTTGGGTTCCCTAGGAAACAGATTCTGAGACTCAGGTTTGTTGGGAAGAAGCCTCTGTGGGTAGAACATCTGTGTGGGTGGAGGCAGAAGAGCTGGAGGACAGAAAAGTCTCTCTGCGTGCAGAGGCTGACCCGAGTGGGTGGTCTTTCTGAAGGCCTTTGAACCTCTCCATGCACAGGGGTGGTCTCCAAGGAGAAGCAGCCTTCCTAGAAAACTCAGCTCTGAGCTGTGAAGGTGGTGAGAGGCTCAGTCCCAAAGGAAGGGTCTTGGCAGCACACCCCAGCCCCCTGTAGCATTTGCAATTTTAAATAGAACTTTCCTCATTAGCTGAGAAAGTAACTTTGGTCAGACCCAAGAAAATGTGTTATGCTACAGATAAAACTGTTGGATATCTGTGCTTTTGTTTCTTGTGGGGGTTTGTGAAACTGATATATTATTGCCATTTATTTTTTAAATTTTTTATTGGTGCATTGTAGTCATACATTGTAATGGGGTACAAGATGGTAGAGGCATACATGCACACATCACTCATTTAGCCTTTCCCTAATTCCCACCCCAATCCCTCTCCCCTCCCTCTTTCTCATGTTTGGTTTAGTGATTGACTTTGATATGTTTGTGAATGTATTATTACCATTTCTAATCTTCCCAGAAGAATGCTTGCTCTTCAGGACCCTAACCTTCCTCTTTAATTTCTCTGCCTTGCCTAGTGACTCTGATGGTGATTTTTCTCTTTCAAAAAGGTCAAAAATTATGACTTCAGAGTTAACTCCATGGTTAGGTCAATGGTGTAAAGAACTGAGTCAGCAGCATCCAATGTTTTCTTTTTCACACTTGGCATTCAAATGATTCAACATGCCTTAATTTTTGTTAAGTCATGAATCTCCCAGAGAAAGAAGTCATCCTTATTCTGCTTTCAGGTACAATGGAGGATAAGATCACTGCTAATCTCACTAGGTTCTATGAGGTGTCCAAAGGAATGGTGGAGGAGATACCCATTTCTTCTATGTGCCTGCTAAGTCATGTTTTTTTAGGGGATATTTGTGTGTAGAAACTAGTTTTTGCTCTAGCCAGGACTGAGTCCAGGCAGTCAGGCATCAGTGTCAGATGACAACTGAGGAAGACTGAGCATCCAGAAAGAGCAGAGTAGCCGGGAGCAGTAGCACATGCCTATAATCCCAGTACTTGAGAGGCTGAGACAGGAAGACTGCAAGTTCGAGGCCAGTCTCAGCAACATAGTATGCCTCTCAGCAACTTAATGAGACCCTGTTTCAAAATAAAATAAAAAAGTGCTGGGAGTATAAGCCAAAGGTAGAATGACCCTGGGTTCAATCCCCTCCACCAAAAAACAAAACAAAACAACAACAACAACAAAAAAAACCAACAAAACAAAACAAAATAAAAAAACCTGAAGCTGCTGTGAAGCCAACAAGGCCAGTATGAATGAGGAGGGCCAGAGGAGCCATCAGGTCGGTTGTGAGCTTAGAAATGACGGACATGTTAACAAGGGCTACATTTGAATCTCGAATGTTCTTTTTGCCTGTTCCAAGAAAGTGGACAAGTCAGAACCTGAACCCAGCCTGCCATGATTCAAACACCTGGCCCCATCCCCTCCACACTAGCTTCTAGAAGGAATAGGGGCCCAGGAGACGCGTACCACAGGACAGTTCCAGGTCTGAAGCTGGGAGCCTGGGAGTCTAAGAGACTTGAAGAAATGTAGGAGAAAAAAAAGAGAATAATGATGATGAATAAAGAAACCAGGAGGACCCTACAAACAGAAGGGGCTTCTGTGTTTCCTCAGCGTGGTCCTCCTGCCCTGAAGAAAAGAGCCCTTCTTCCCATGAGATGCACGGAGGATCTGCAGGTGGGAAGAGATGACCAGCCACTCTTGAGTAAGCTGGGGCCTCACCGGCAGGCGGCATGGGCAAACAGTGAGAAATCTCGGATTCTCCCCGCTCCACCCTGCTCTCCTTCTGTGCTCCGGCCCAGGCTACAATTTCAATTTGAAAAGGGCCTGTTTCCTTTCCATAGAACTTGAACAGATTGAAACACAGAAATATAAACTAATTTCTCCAATTGTAGCATCCTCGAGCCCTCAAATTTTCCATGACCTTAGCTTTTTCCCCCTTTATCTACCTCATAAAAGGCAAGTTAGGACCTATTAATCTCTGCAAATAGCTCCGTATTTTCCAAGATCACCTCTGAAGAAAACTATTTGAATAAGAGGAAATTACTATTTGTCATAGAATTTAGCCATATTATTTTTCTTGGCGTTGTCTGTAGTTTTGTAATGCCTTTTGTTAATAGCAGGTAGCTACAACGGTTCTATGGTGGCTGGCTCTCTCATTGACAACAACCTCTACTGAGCTTTCTTTTAACACCTAAAACTCTTTAAAATCTCACCGACTGAAACAATCTCATATGACCCTTGTGGTAGCTATTATGGGAGGTGGTCAGAGCCATATTTACTCTCTAGACCTCAGAAATAACAGCACTGGGGTTCTGACAGTGAAGACACTTGTTTGAGGACACAAAGCAGCTAGTGAATTAGGAGAATGAGATAGGAGAATTGTAGGTTTGAAACCAACTTAGCGAGACCCTGTTTCAAGATAAAAATAAAACAAAATAAAAGGGGCTGAGATAGTAGATTAGTGGTAGAAAGTCCCAGAAACAAACAAACTAAGATAGTGAACATCTAAGCCCCAACTCCTGGACTCTTCTCACAATATAGGTACACCCCTTCACAAATTATTTGCTTTCCCTACACTCTCCTTCCCACCCTGCTATCCCTTCTCTGAATTCTTATGAATTTATGTGGGCTCAGGGCTATAGCATGCTCATCCATCTGTACTCATCTGAAATTTATTTCTACTTATTAATGAATACTGACAAATAAGACTCATTGAAAAAAATGCAAATCTGTAGGTCTCTCTCCACTGTATGTAGAGTGTTGTGTACACATACCATTGCCAGTAGGAAAGCAATGGAGAGAATGAAGAACGGTGCACACGGAGGAAGAGAAGAGATGGGGAAGGACCATGGGCGGTAGTCCTTTGTCTTCTAACTCTTCCTCTCTCACTAGCAAATAGTGAGCAATGTGCTTAGGGGGGCCACCGAGAGGCACTGGACCACGGCAAGCAAAGGAAACCCGCAAACACCAACGAATGAGCCAGTCTGGGGGGGTCTCTTGTGAATAATTATATAAATTTCCTCTACCCTTATATTATATATAATATATAATGTATTATATACTATATATAATACATTATATAAATTTATATAATTTATATAAGGAAGTTGCTTTTCTTGATCTTCTTCCCCTGGTAAATGGCACTTGTGGGAAAGAAGGCAGGTGGACAGTGAACAGGGATTGCCGATGGCTCAGAGGCAGGCAGCTCATAGCCGTGGAACAGGAAGGCAACTCCTGAACTGTGTTTTACAGTTTCTATCTGCAGATTTTTGTCCAAACTAGAGAAAGTCACCCAGGCAGTAACGACCGGTGGACAGAAACTAGCTGACATCAGGGGACTGTCAAGAAGCTATCTTAGCACAACTGGCTGAACACAACTTAGCACTCCTGATCACCAGAAGGGACTTGGTGGCTTTGGTCAAGCTTCCCCAAGGGGAAACAGTCATGACAACTTCTTCCATATGCACCCAAGTGTTCCTGGTCCACCTTACTCCATCAAGGCAAACACGGCCACACCTCTGCAGCTTTTATTTGACAAGCTGTAGATTTCCAGATACTGCTACATTTTCCATCTCACTTGGTTTTTGGAGTTGATGAACACACCCCAATGCGAACTATCACTGTCACAACGCATCTCACTCAAACAGATGGTCAGACTAAAACCCCTCCAGCTTATTGCTGCAAAGCCTTGGTAACAAGACAGCCATTCAATAAATGTTTATTGCCCATGGCCTGTGTGCAAGGTACTGTAGCCACGCCAGATTTCTTATTACTCAGTGTGCTGCCCCATATAATGAGAAAGTTGGTCTTGTTGAATTCCTAATGAAGAGACGCCTCACATCTTTCTTCAGTAGCTAGCTGGCAATGATGTAAGGAGCAGATGAATTTATCTTGGGTAGAGCTCCATCTCTACCTGTTCTTAAGTCATTTGGCTAGATGTGTTAATTTTTGCTCAAAGACTTTGGTTGGTTCATGTGTGTATCCATGCACCAAATATGTACTGAGACTATATAAAACACTAGGTGTGTGTGTGTGTGTGTGTGTGTGTGTGTGTGTGCATGCAGGTAGAGCTTCAGGCTCTAGGTAGTGTTGGGGTCAGAGAATTTTGCAGTAACAGAGATTACCTGTAACAGGTATACTGATTATATAATACTAACACTTACTGCATTTACTGCAGGATTAGTTCTTATAAAATATTAAGCATTTTATTCCTCATAGACCAGGATGAAGATGGATTCCCATAATGTAACTAAAATTATGGAGAATTAGTCACATGAGATCCAGAGGCAGCGGGGCTGCAGTAGCCTCCCTTAAGGAACTATTCTCAAGGTAAGTGACAGGAGGCTGGACCATTACGAGCATGCTTTCTAATGTTGGCTGTTTGCTGCTTGAGCTCTTGGGATATCTCCCAAACCACAAAGGAAAAGAAAAGGCTTGCAAGGCTTGGCAACTTCTAAGGTGGAATTTATTGGCACCATAGGATAGATTATAGAAAAAGGAGACCCCAGGTTGGGCTTAAAAGAATAAGCCAGCTTATGATGACAAAGGAGTTACCTATACCAGGGCCCCCATGCTCTCGACTGGTATTGTAAACAAATAGTACTTTACCATCTAAAATAAATAAACAAACAAATAAATACATAAAACAGAAAGCCTACTAAAATTTTCTGAAAAGGAGACTGCAAAGTAGAAATCAGCATAAACTTGATCATATGATTCAGAACTAAATGTGTTAAAAGTCCTCTTTATCTACCCATGTTTTACCTGTTAAAATTTTCTTTGCTCTCCTCCCTGTGAAAACTCACCCCAAGCCAAGGCTGGTCTCCTCTCACACTCTACCATCTTCCTCCTGAAGACTCTGAAGCCCTCAAACCCCTGTCTCCCACCAGTCTCTCTTTTTCTTAGAGCACGAAAAAGTCCCATGGATAAAGGATCCTGTATGTCTGGTCATTTCTCAAATCTTCTCTCCCTCTTCAATGTTATGTGGCACATTGTTATCATGCTCAGGATCTTTTATAAATGGTCACCTGTTGCTTCTTGTCCTCATGTGATATTTATGGAAGGAAAATCTAAAGATAGGAAAGTTGAAGAAAAGGGAGGCCACACAAATAATACCGTCGGCAGCAGTTAGGACTCCATCTTCACTAATGCTGTCAAGGTAGGTACATCTCTAGGTTTCCAATAATAGCCGGGAATTGGAGAAGGCCAATAATGTGACAGTACACTTCTCACAAGAGTCATTTAGAAATGCTCTTTAAAATCTATCAGAAAACTCTTAACTACGTCCTGCACAGGGTAAATGCGAGCAGAGTTTGCCACTCCCACAGACTAGACCGAGGTGAAACTTGGCTGCCATTCAGTACAGACCATTGTGAAAGTTAGATTTGCGAATGACTTCCCCCAGACTGCTGAAATAGTCATGAAATTTAGGGTGGTATAAATATAATGGCTACAATTTGAGTGTAAAGCATTAATAAAACCCTAGAAATTGGACAACGGCAACAAGAAAAATAGGTGGACAGCTGCCGCTGTGCCGTGCACCGACTGAGAAGCAAACGTTGCAACTGTCGCCACTCGCCTATTTAAAACTTTCATTGCAATTGAAATGTCCTTTGGAGTGAAATAACTGACAAGCCATGAAGAATCTCGGCATTGCGTCCTTGATTTCCACACAGCCCCAGCAGTTGCGCACAGCCTGCTGTTCTGAGCCTGCAGCCGGGCGTGGCGGTCCTTGAAGCCTGCTCCAGCCCGCTGAGCTGGAGCCTCTGGGAATGCCTTTGCTCTCTACCCCATTCCAGCTGCTGTAGTTCTCCCTGGTCCACTTCACTGGGTGCTGAGCAAGGGACTTCCCTGGGGTGCTGCTCGCAGAGGCAGCTCATGGAGGACATTCCTTGACCATGATTCCACCGTGACCTCCGCTTAAGGCTAGACTGTATTTTGTGCCTGACCACCTGCATGCCTGCTGAGTCTAGGGTAGTTCTCTGGCGTCAGACTTGGACGACTGTCTTTGCTCTTAGGTCATCTCTTTCCTCTGCCAGCATGCGCCGCATGGAAGCCACCCTGTTGACAAGGCAGCTCTCGCCCTCTGCTGATTCACTATCCATCCCAGGCAGCAGGTTGGTACAGCTGCTGGGATGTGAGGATTCTTTGTGCATAGAAGAAGTGAAATCCATGGCTCATTGTGCAACAAGTTCGTGATGCGCTCACTCCTTTGGCTACCCATCCACATTCACACTGACCAGTATCCTGCCTCTGACCCCAAAAGTCTGCAGAATGATGCACAAACCATGGGAAATCCATCCTCTGAGATGGCTTGAGGCCTGCCAGCACGCTCTGCTAAACTGGTATGCGTATCCTTAGAAAATGCATTCATTATAGGCACTGATCACACATATTTTGGACTATGAAATCCCAGAGTGCAGGCCAACATTATGACTTTTCTATCCAAAACCAGTTTTCATGGGTGTGGCCTGTACAGTTTGAAGCCTGAGCTGTAATATTTTGGCTCTTGCCTCATGGGTTTAGTTTACGCTCATCGTAAGACAATGAATTTGAGTCAGGCTCTTAGATTTTCAGACTCTCTCTATCCCCCGTGGCTGGGACACTCTTCTCTAGGGCTCTGAGTCAGGCTGTGTTAATGTTCTGTCTCACAGCAATAGAGGGGTGGCCATGATGCTCATCCTAGCCCATGTGCTAAGAAATCTACCTGTGGTATCGTTCACTTTAATGAAGTGTAGCTCCTTATTGTATAACCCTTGAACAGAGGGTGTCAGTGTCCAGCAACTTGAGAGAAACTGAGGAGTAAACAGATCTGATAAAAATGTGCACGGTGGCACATGCCTATAATCCCAGTTCCTGAGAGACTGAGATAGGAGAATCACAGGTTCAAGGCTAGCCTCAGCAATTTAGTGAGGTCCTCAGAAAATTAGTAAGCCCCTGTTTCAAAGTAAAAAAATTAAAAAGCCAGCTGGGCATAGTGGTGTACACTTGTAATCCCAGCATTCAGGAGGCTGAGACAGAAGGATCACGGTACATGGCCAGCCTCAGCTACTTAGTGAGGTCCTTGGCAACTCAGTGAGACCCCGTTTCAAATTAAGGAATAAAAAATAGGGCTGGGGGTTTAGCTCGAAGGTAGGACACCCTTGGGTTCCATCCTCAGTACTTCGAATAAATAAATAAATAAAAAGCTGAGCATGGTGGCACATATTTGTAATCCCAGTACTTGGGAGGCCGAGCCAGGAGGATTTCAGGTTTGTGAACAGCCTCAGCTATTTAGTGAGGCCCTCCATAACTTAGTGAGACCCTGTTTCAAAATAAAAAATAAAGAACAAGAACTGGGAATGTAGTTTGGAGGTAGAATGTCCCTGGGTTTCGTCTACTTTTTTTGTAGTACCACAAAAAAATTAAAAAATAGGCTGAGGTATAGCACAATATACATATATAATTTGTGTGTGTGTGTGTGTGTGTGTGTGTGTGTGTGTATTCTTTAATGTATTTCTGAAAACACATTGTGGATACATCATAGGTGGCATGACCAGCTATAGATCCCTAGGAAATAGCATTCCAAGCAGCTAGGTTTTAGCAGGTGAGTATACTTCACATTAGTTCAACGTTATAGAAGGGTGTAAGATATATAACAATACATGACCAAAAGCTAAATCAATAAAAAATAAAATCTCAATCCATGTATACTAATTTCTGTTTTACAGTACTGAGTCACTCAGCAACACATCCTCTGTGTGTTAGACCTTGTGCTGGGCATTGAGTCCGCCAGACAGGGTAGTCTCAGCAACAAAGATACTCACAAAACGCAGGCTCGCAATACAACAAAACAAGCTCTGTGCAGGCTTGCACAGACCGACCGGCCACTCAAGTTTGGTAACTGCTATTGCTGGGGATCTTCTCAGAGGAGAAAACATTTGGGCTGGGAGGCAGGTCTGAGAGGGCTCGTGTTTATCAGCAGGGGGAGGGTCTAGAGAGAGCTTGCTATGCAACTTGACATGGTTAAAATCCACAGGAACGAATGGTGACAAATATGCAAAAAAGCTGAAAAGGAGAGTGTGGACAGATCTCAGAAGGACTTGTGTGTCATTTGTAGTCCAAGGACTCATAACGTTAAGTATCTTTTAGGTAATGGGAAGCCATACAAGGGTAGAGAGAGGAGAAAGGTTAATTTTAAACATGGGTGTACCAGGTTAACAATATCCAGTGAGTAGAACTAGACAGTATGGGAACCTCTAATTGCCTTTGTAGTACTGGGATCCAATCCAGGGGCTTTCTGTCTCTAAGATATACCCCCAGGCCTGTTCTACTTTGAAACAGAGTCCTAGTCCAGATGCAAAGGCTGGCCTCAAACATGTGACCTTCTTGTCCCCACCTCTCAAGTACTGGGATTACAGGCATGTGCCATGATATGTGGCTGAAAGTATTTAATTTTGATAGCTATGTACAATGTAGATGTTTTTATCTTCCTTCCAGAAAACGAGGGAATTGAGGCCCAGAGAGCTGACTCCGAGGGCAACCATGCCTGGGTTGAAGCCAGGAGAGTCTGAAGGCAGAGCGCACGGTCTTTACCAGGGCTCTGCTACTCCTCTCAGATGAGGGTCAGGTGGGAATCTCTACAGACCTAGAGGGGTGAACTGGGTGGAGAGAGCACTGGGACCAGAGCCCCTTGCCTACGACAGTATTAGTCAGCTTTTCATTGCTGTGACAAATGTCTGAGAAAAACAACGCAGAGGAAGAAAGGTTGTCTTTGGCTCATGGTCCATAGTGGATTGGCTCCAATGCTTTAGTCCTGAGGCAAGGCAGAAGATCATGGTGGAAGGATGTGGCAGAGGAAGTTTCATGGCTCATGACAGCCAGGAAAGGGGTGGGGTGAGAGAGAAAGAGAGCATGTGTGTGCTCTCACCAGGGACAAGAGGAACTCTCAGGGCATGTTCTCTGGTAGCCTGTTTTCCCCAACCATTAGCATTTTTCATTAGCATCCTTATCATCTTTTTTATTTGGAGGCTTTTAGTTCCTCTTCTCTAGGTAAGCATAGGATATCTAAGATTGTTAAGATTGTTACAAACTATCATCATCCCAGGGTGCTGTAGAACACTAGAACTTTTTCATCCCATCCAAATGTATTTTGGTAGATGTCATAAAGGATATATACATAATAGAATATAATTCAGTCATAAAAAAGAATGAAATCCTGTCAGTTGTGACAGGATAGAAGGAAATGGAAGATATTTTATGAAGTGAAATAAGCCAGGCACAGGAAGAAAAGTACCACATGTCCCCACGCATATGTAGAAGCAAAATAAAAAAGTTGATCGTGATTTAGTCTATTGTGAAAAAACTTACTAATCATACTAGAGTGAATCTGATGGGCACGAAGATGACACCTACTTAAGTGTGAGAATGAAAAGAAGAGAAAGAAAATGAGGGTCGTGTTCTACAATCTTTGCAATTCCCGTCAACATTCCAACCACAGCGATCGCTAGAACGAGGCTCAGAGAGAGGCACAATCCTCTCGTCCTTTGAAAGATGCTTTAATGAATGATGAAAAAGAGCCGGCCGGCTGCACTGTGCTCTATTCTGGGGGCCACTTCCTCGTGTGCTGTGGCGTTTCTGGTTGCATCTTCTGGGAAACGGCCTCACTGCCTCCTCCGCCACCTGTGCTATTCCCTCACTTTAAGCAGGTGTTAGGATTTGTGAAAAGCTTAATTTCTGGAAACAGAATTCTGCTTTGCAAAGGAAAGGTGGTAAGGCGAGGGACAGAGCTGCCATGCTTTGTGCTCCGTCTCGGGTTTGTGTCCAGGTCCAGGGACCTGGCGAGGGTGGGGTGGGACCAGTGTGACAGAATCCGCTCCTCCCAAGCATTCACATGTGTATCAGGTATTTTATAAAATAAAATGACGTTTGTCACATCGAGCACTGAGACAGAAACAGAGAAATGGAGATAACATTAGTGTCTTTAAAGTACAAATAAAAGGCTTTAATCGGGTAGGATGTCGCAGAGTTAATGACAATAAAATGGTTGCATTCTAGCGATGTTGGTGGGGTAGTTTGCAGGACCAGAGGATTCATTGAACAAATGACCTTAGTGGTGAGGGAGACAAGAGAGTCAAGGACCCCGCTTCATTGACTCAATAGGTTACTTTGAATGTCTAAGTTTATTAGGAGCTGATGACACAGAGCTGGTCAGAAAACCCCTCTGTCCTCCTAGAGCCTAGTAGTGAAAGTATTCTTGGTAGATAGTGATGTTATTATAAAAAAAAAAAAAAAAACAAGAATATAAGTGGGGGGGGCAGATCCCAAAAGCAGATATTAAGCAAATCAACATAATTCTCAACATGGGTAGTTTGAGGTGCCACAGACTCTGAGGTAGGGAAGTCCTGCAAGCTGTTGGGGCGAGTTGGCAAATCTTAAGAACCGACTTTGCAGGTGTACGGACTGTGGGCGAAATCTGTCCAGTGGATGAGACCACTTGTGGGGAGGGCCGTCAGAAGGAGATCGAGGAAGAAAGCCGCAGAACCTGTAAGGCTGAACATAAAAGCAGAGCCGGCAAAAGAGGCCGCACAGAAAGATCTGATCAGGCAGAGAACGTCTGCGTGGAATGACATCAAGAAACGGAAGGGCAGAGAACACAATCTGCCGCTCGGTGATCTCTGGATCCACTCCTGGTCTATAAACCCCCGCAGGGCCATGGCTATCTATCGCTGTGTTGTTTGCTTTGTCTTCCCAAAGACTCGCATGGCATCTGGCACAGGGTGGCACTTAATGCTTATTTTTGAATGACTTAGTAAGGGAGTAATACCTGCAGTATAAAATGCTAAAGCTGGACAAGGAAGAGAAGGACTGAAAAGCCTCTATGAGACCCGCCAAGAAGGGGATCCCTGGTTGGGGGAAGAGCGCGCCATCTAAAAGGTTGGGAGAAAACAGACAGGATACCCTCTGCTGGCTTCTCAAATACTAGAAATACTAGAAATGTGAATTCTCAGAAAGGGCGCAGCACAAGTAATTTCTAGAAAATGACCTTTTCCTGATAATCAGTTATTTAAGTAGAATGCAGTCACATTATATTAATTACTGAGAATTACTAGACTGGTATGGAAATAGAAGATAGAATGAAATAATTATAACATGAACATATCAGCACATTGTAAAAATCGGGCAGGTGGCCGTGTACGCAAGGCCACATCATCTTTGAATCCTGTAGGATACGGTAAAGCAAAGAGGTTCCAGCTGTCACTTGACTAGAGAGTAGTTTAAGAACATGATACTCAAGGCTGCTTGTAGTGTGGACCCCCAGGTGCCAAAGAAACCTGTTTATTTATTTATTTATTTATTTATTCATTTATTTATTTTGCGAGTCTGGGGATGGAACCCAGAGGCATTCGACCTTCGAGCTACACCCCCTGCCCAATTTTTTATCCTTTATTTTGAAACAGGGTCTCACTGAGTTGCAGAGGGTCTAAGTAGCTGAGGCTGTCCACAAACCGCGATCCTCCGGTCTCAGCCTCCCGAATGTTGGGATTACAAGCGTGCACCACCACACCCGGCTAGAAACCTGTTTTATAAAGTTTCAGCAGCTCCATGATTTGGGTTTTTATTCACAGAAACTGAAACAAGGAAGTAAATAATTGGCTGGTAGTCAAAAAAAAAAAAAGAAAAAAGAAAAAGGGGGGTATCAAATAAATTCTAGACTTCAGCTTGGACTTAAGAAAATTTGCTTCTAAACAAGCACTTAAAAGCCCTGGAAAGCAATAAAATGAAAGGCCATTTCCACAGACTAATGGAGCAGCTGGAAGGGGAGGGAGCGGAGAATGGACACCACGTAATGGAGGAAAAGTTTTGTTTTAGAATTTTGTTATAAAATAGTCTCTCCCTGACGATAAAGCGCTGGCATCTAGAATTTTCTGTTGGCGCCATGGTCAAGTACGTGCGACTACATAGGAAAACAGAAAAGAACACGACATCGCATCAAGGCCATTTGTGAAAATCTCGTACTTGAGGATGCAGCCCACGTCACAGGGTGAGTATCTCTCAATTAAACAACAAAACAAAACAAAATACTCTTCTACGGGTCATTTCACTTAGACATCTGATGCTGAGTTAATTTAGCCCATGAAACATCTTGGCAGGGTTTTCTTTTTTTGTATAAGAGGAAATATTATTTTCCTAACTAAACCCAAAGGGTAGAAAAGAAACAGTAAGGAGAATAAAGTTTCTCTCTGAACACGATCATCCATAAGTGTCCGAGGCGGGTCCACACGTGTTGCTTCATCTTCTTGTGTGACCTCTGTCATCTGTGGACATGTCCATCTTCATCCGGCTATAAATAACTTTCAGGTCAAAGGCCGTGATGAAATCATTTTTGCCTGAGCCCTAGCATCACAGTTTATACGTAGTGGTCCATCTATATTGGTTCCACCAAGAAATTATAATCTTTCAGGAGCTTAGGTAATTTGCTGTCATGAAATATGTACTGGGAACCTAACTCATATTTTTTATAATGTCATAAATAATTTTGTGATATTTTGTAAGTTTTTTTTTAATAATAGCTCAGAATAATCATAGTTATCCCCAATTCAGAGAATCAAAGGGAAACCTTATTTGTTCTTAATTATTTAAATTAGGCCAGGAGAAGGAGGAGGTTAAAATCTTGGCTTTAAGGATGCCTATATAATTAGAAAAGTAAGGTTTGCTAAATACCTGTGAATCTGGACATGATTCGTATCTAATTGTTGCTAAGAGAGGTGAGATATATTATGGGTCAGAGTTATTCATTTCCTTCCTTCCACTTCCTACAGTGTGGAGAGCAGGTGATATACAACAGGCATCATAGCATCAAGATGGAAAGATCTCCATTGGAAATCATGTAACTGGCTATCTCAATAGCCCTAGGCAAGTTACCTTACCTCTTAAAAAGTAATTGTGCTCATTAACTAGGAAAATATTTAAGATGCCTGATCCATGATATTAACTTTAACAGGTAAATTTATTTCCTTTCTTCCTCTCTTTCTTCTTACATACAGACACATACACACACTATTTTGTGATATATAGATATATCCTTTCCTGTTCAATTTGTATTAAATTTATGTAATTTTTTACAATGTGTGCCCCAATACCAGGCAGATAGCAAGTGTCACTAAGTAGTTGTTGAATTAATGAACAAATGACAATACTGTGGTCCTTAAGGCAATGTAGGGTTTGTCTGGATTTCCTGCTGTTTAGCATCACTCAAGGCAGGGCAACAGTCAAAGGGCTCAGTGATACCATGTGGCCAGGCTTTACAGAGCACAGGGTCAGGTGATAAGGAACTGCAGTGGGCAGCCCCTGTGTGGCCTCAGGCACAAAGAAGCCAACCACAGACCTAGATGCAAAGTGATTCAAATTTGTGTTCATTGAATTTTAGTTACAACACAGATTCTATGGCCACCTTGGAAAGAGATTTCTTCTTGCTTACAGTGGTCTTGGTTACCTCAAGACTATACCCACTGAATGTGTTTCTGAAGAGTGTTCACAGAAAATATAATTAGCCCCCTACAGCCTGCTTGTAAGGGAAAATACTCAAAGTTCATGGAACTGGTTTGATTTATTATAATTTTTCCTCTTCCCCATCAGTTTGGAGGCTACAATATGACTTCTTAAAGAAGTCTAAGACAGCCAGGCATGGTGGCACACACTCATAATACCAGCATTCTGGAGGTGGAGACCAGAGGATCACAATTCGTGGACAGCCTCAGCTACTTAGAGAGGCCGAGAGGCCCTTCACAACTGAGTGAGACCCTGTTTCAAATATAAAAGAGACTAAAAACAATAGGGCTAGGGGTGTAGCTCAGAGGTACAATTCAAAAGAAGGAGGAGGAGGAGGAGGAGGAGGAGGAGGAGGAGGAAGAGAAGGAGGAGGAGAAGAAGAAGAAAAAGAAGTCTAAGGCAGCCGGGTGCAGTGGTGCACACCTGTAATCCCAGAGAGGCTGTGACAGAAGGATTTCAGGTTCTTAGCAACTTCATGAGGCCCTTGGCAGCTTAGTGAGACTGTTTCAAAATTTAAAAAATAAAATAAAATAAAATAAAACAAGATGAGCTGGGGGTATAGCTCATAGAGTAGAATGATAGACGCAGTTCTAGGGGCTTCTCCCCCAAATGTGGTATTGGCACATATTTCTATTTATATATACAAACACTTCTGTTTTATCCTTCTTGATAAGGAGCTAAAGAGAAAAGATAGGTTAAAGCAAAAAATAATCTTTGTTCTGAAGTCAACCTACACATGAAGAGAATCTGCTCACATTGACCTAAAGATGGGAGGTGATTTTGCAACTTGCTGAGTGCGTCTTTTTGGCTATTTGTCAAGCTTCACATAATTCGTGGTTTAAGAAAGGTACTGAAGAGATCGCAATAAAAAGGTTCATGAATGCAGCCTATTTTACATTAGAATTTGCAGAGAGGAAAACATGCAAAGCCATGGGCTGCTGAAGAGGGATGTGCTCCAAGAAATGCAGGTTTAGGCAGTTTTATCAGGGTGAGAACATCACAGAGTGTATTTAGACTAAGAAGCCATGATTCCACTGGGAAACAGAATCTCATAGGACCACCACTGGGTACATAAAATGTTGCCTGAAACATGATGTTATTATATGACCCATATATACAGGATGAGTATCTCTTATCTGAAATACTTGGGACCAGAAATGTTTGAGATATTAGATTTTTTCAGATTTTGGGATAGCTCTATATACATAATGAGATATTTGGGGAACTGTATTCAATTCTAAACAATTAATTTATGTTTTATACATATCTTAGACACATAGCATGGGGAAAATTTTATACAATATTTTTAGTGCGCCTGTATTTCTCTGTGGTCCACCCTATGAGGTAAGCTGTGGAATGTCAGTGTCTGAAAGTTTCAGAATTTTGGAGTGTTTGGGATTAAAAATGATCAACCTATATGCCTGTCTGTCTGTCTCTCTTGCTGTCTCACTGTCCCTCTACATACATACATACACATACACATACACATACATATATACATACACATACACATACACATACATATATACATACACTCACCAATAAGTATCTAGACCTGTGGTGGCATAATTGATAGCCACTTCACTTTTAAGTACTTAAGAAAATTCAAATACACAAATAAAGTTTTGTTGGTTGGTTTTGTAGAAAAGTGATTTTTCTATACAGCAGGGGTTTCACAGTTTAGCAGGAGGTTCTCAGTTACCATTTCTTCTTATGAATCTCTATTATATTCAATTAGAAACAGAATAAAATAGGGATGGACTATGAATTGCACTTAACCCTCACTGTGGGACTGATATCTTCATCAGTATTTCTTTGCCTGTTTTATGGCTACCATCTATTCATACCAGCATTCCTCAGACAGATTATCTTGGAAATGTCCTCCTCTGATTTTCTTCTAAGCTAATCATATATGAGAGCTGTAACTAATATATGTACCATGCTTTTCCACTGGGGGAAAATGTGTTTTTTTCACATAATTATGAAATTTGGGTAACAATTATTCACTGAAGTAGATATTATAATCATCTTTTTTTTTTTTTTTTTGGTGGTGTTACTGGGGGTGGAACCCAGAGGCTTTCTATCTCCAGGCTATACTCCCAGACCTTTTTAATGTTTTATTTGGAAACAGGGTCTCACTAAGTTACTGAGAGCCTCACTAAGTAGCTGAGGCTGGCCTCAAACCCATGTGATCCTCCTGTCTCAGCCTCCCAAGCGCAGGGATTACAAGCGTGCGCCACCACGCCCGGCTATCATCATCCTTTTAATAGAGGAAGTCCGCCGGGTAGGTAAAAGAGCTGGAACTCAAATTCAGGTCCCATATCTAATTCCTGTGTATTTTCTGACTCAGCTGGACAGTGAGGGATAGTACGAAACTGCTTTGTCATTGATCAGACCAGGGCTGCCTCCCCTGCTCCTCTTCATCCTTCTGCCCTGCTCCCTTGGGTAAAGGACTCCTTGTGTCCTGAGGCTTCCGGCTCTGTAGTGGCATCAAGGGCTTGGTAAACATCACTTTACGTGCACGCCATGAAGGAAGAAAGCATTTAATCTGCCAAGTTCAGTGAGCACAGAGCTCATCTCAATACTTGGATCTCAGCATGATGAGTAGCTCACTATCACATCTACCTACCTGCAATATTTGCAGCACTTTTAAATTTTTATTTTCAAAATTTTTAAACTTATTTAAAGAATTCCAGCCCTCTAGTTTGATTTAATAAGACCTAGTAGATACATTGCAGTGATAAAAGTGAGCATATAAAATTTTTCATATTAAAAATGACCATAACATTCCTTTCTTTAGAATATGACACATTTAAAAAAAAAACAAAACCTCTCTTTAGAAAAAAGACTTTAAATAAAAGAAATTATGGGTAGGGGCGGTAAATTATCATTGCTGACTACGTTAACATCAGGATATTTTCTCTAATATGGCTGTCCTGTTGATTCAAGTAGGTTAAAAAAGTATTGAGTAATCAATAAATTTTAGCATTTGTTCCCTAAATCAAAGTATAGGAATATTTAGAAGGTTGGACACTAGTCAGGCATGGCTGTGCATACCTGTAAACCCACTTCTTGGTAGGCTGAGACTGAAGGATAGCAGGTTCAAGACCAGCCTCGGGTAACTTAGAGAACTCTCTACAACCTAAGTATGACCTTGTTTCAAAACAAAACAACAGAAAATGGGCTGGAAGTTTAGCTTCAACGTGGAATGATCTTAGGTTCAATACCCAGTACCAAAACAAAAAAATTCAAAAAACAAAATGATTGAACATTAGATCATTCAGTTTCTTGATCTTGTGGGGGATAGGGGTAGGTATGTGGTGTGTGTGTGTGTGTGTGTGTGTGTGTGTGTGCGTGTGTGCGTGTGTGTGTGTGTGTGTGTGTGTGTGTGGCTTTGGGGATAGAAATCAGGAGCAGTTTACCTCTGAGCTATACCCCAGTCCTATTTTATTATTTTATTTTGAAACAAGGTCTCACTAAGTTTCTGAGGCTGGCTATAAACCTGCAATAGTCCTGTCTCAGCCTCCCAAGTACTAGGATTACAAGCATATGCCACCACACCTAATTTGTGTGATCTTGCTTATTTATTGATTGATTGATTGATTGATTGATTGGTACTGGGGATGGAATCCAGGGGCATTCTACCTCTGAGCTACACCTCCAGCCCTAATTATTTTTTTCTTTATTTTGAAACAGGGTCTCACTGAGTTGCAAAGGGCCTCACTGAGTAGCTGAGGCAGTCTGCAAACTGCGATCCTCCTGTCTCAGTCTCCCAATGATGTCAGGGAGTCTTCAGATTTTGACCTAATTTAGTAATTTTTTAACAAGATACAATTTTATCTTCTTTCCCTAAAGCAAAAAATAATGGTAGTGTTCTAGATCAGCATAATGAAAATGAGATATACCATATTGGGCACATAAAAAATACAAATATCCTACAAGGTTCCCTTTTTTAGAGTGTATTTAGTTATCAAAGAATATATTTTTAGAGGTTGAAGTTGTTCGATGAATGCTTTACTAAAGCTACTCAAGGGAGAAAATACATACTTTAAGATGTCTGTTGTCATCATGTTTTCTATAAAGAAACAAACTATATTTTTCATTAATACCTATTACTGGAATTTGTTTTGTATTTTTTAAACTACATTTTTGTGTATCTGTTATTTAGTACCATTTTTGTAGATCTGTTATTTGGTACCATTTTGTAACTGCTGCCAATTTGATATATTAATGGTAATAAAATTTCTCTGTGAAAGCTTAAATAGAATTTAAAAAGGTTATTTAAGTGTTTTGTGATAATCTAATGCGGAAAGAATGTTGTTTTATAAGGGCACCAAGCATAACCAGTAAATATCCTGTTGCAATAGCGTAAAATCCGTTTTGGGGGCTCTGCCAGTGATACAATTCAGACCACTACTAATGAAAAATAACACTGCAGAATTTTCGCTAACTCAGCTTCAGTTTTCTAAGTCTATGTACATGTGTTTTGAGTTTGATAAATACAGACATTACCTGCAAGAGAACTTTCCTTTGGGCTTTAGTATTGAAAAAAACAATGAAACAAAGATCCAACTTTGGAGTTGAACAGACATGCAAAAGGCAGTGGATTTAAATGAGATGAATGTTCCACGCACAATGGACAAAAGAAACCCAAAGAGGCATTGTAAAGAAAGGTTTCCGTAGTGTGACAGAGAGGTGGCCACCTAGCTAAGGTATTTTCTTTTTGAGGGAGGAGACTAGCAGATTTATTCTCTAGCATACTTCCTTCTATATAGCGCTCCGATTAGATAACTAATATGAATAGGGCACACACAGGGTAGGTACCTACCGTGGACTAGACACATAAGAAAAGGCTTTTACCAAAATGCAGACTTCCCTGAGCCAAGAAGGTGCGCAGTCACTGAGGAGAGGTTGTGCAATGGGATAACACTGGGAAGATTTAAGTAGCCAGAGAAGAGATTATGGAAAAATCAGGAGGCTATGAAAATAAAACCTATTGAAGGGATTAAAACAAGCTAAAAATGGCTATACATAGAAGAGAAAAAGAAATGTTTTGAAATGTGTATGAGATCTGAGAAGGAAGACAAAACCCCCGAAAAGGGGTTTTGTAAATAAATAATAGTATAATAGATTTTAACCCAACCATGTCAATAATTACATAAACATTGTCTATAAATATGAATTAAAAGCAGATAGTGCCGGGCGTGGTGGCGCACTCTGTAATCCCCGCGCTTGGGAGGTGGAGACAGGAGGAGCGCGCAGGTTCGAAGCCAGCCGCAATGGCTTAAGAGACCCTGATTCCAAGTAAAATGTAAAATAGGGCTGAGAATGTAGACTGGATGTAGAAGGCCCCTGGGTTCCATCCCCAGTACCACCAAGAAAAAAAAATAATAATAATCAGAAAGCAGATAGTGCCTTATAAGATAAAAATACAAAAGGTAATTATAGTTGTCAAAAAAAATAAACCTTAAATATAAATACAAAAAGAAATCTCATGTGAACACTAATTAAAGTTGAAGCAATGGATTACAAGATTATGAATTTATCCACTAAATCTGTTTTAAAATGTTTAAGACGATAAATTTTACATTACTTATATATTACCACAATACAATAAAAATATAAATATGTTTAAGGATATACTAAAGATTTTAACAATGGTTATTCTTGACAGTGAGTTTATAAGCCGATTTCTCTTTATATATGTACATATATAAGATAAATAATTGAATACATGTCATTTGTATAATTGAATATACACCATTTGTATAATAAAAAATTAAAAAGTAAAACTATACTTTAGAAAACCGATAGTGCCTATAAAAGTAGCAGCAAAAGTAGACTTCACATCAAGAAATACTGCCAAAAAGAAAACAGTGATATTATATAGTGATAAAGAAGTCAATTCAAGCCGGGCGTGGTGGCGCACGCCTGTAATCCCCGCGCTTGGGAGGCAGAGACAGGAGGATGGCGCAGGTTCGAAGCCAGCCGCGCTGGTTTAAGAGACCCTGTTTCCAAATAAAAATATAAAAATAGGTCTGGGAGTGTAGCCCGGAGGTAGAAGGGCTTCCAGGAACCCCAGTGCCACCAAAAAATAAAAAAAGAAGAAGTCAATTCATCGAGAAGATGCAGCAGCAATCATAAATGTATACATGCTAATAACAGGGTTCTAGAAAATACCAAGAAAATTTTTGATAAAATTGAAAGGAGAAATAGAGAAGACAATTTTTCTAGTTGAAGGTTTAAATACTTCTTTCTCAGTAAGAATCAATAAGAATATAGAACTATAGATATGACACTATTATCACATTATCAATGAAACTGACTTAGATAAAAATGTTAGAGCTCTATGCAAAGGCTGAATACTCATTTGATAAAATGAATCATGGCCCAGTAAAGGCTATATTCTGAGCCACAAGACAAGCACCAACAAATTTATAAAAACAGACACCATACTAGAATATTCTCTGACCACAGCAGAGACAAACTAAAAATAAATAGCAAAATGGTATCTGAAAAAAAATCACTAAATATTTAGAAATTAAACAATACACTTCTTAGTTATCTCAAGCTCAAAGAAGAAATAATATGGAAAATAAAAAATGTTTCAAACTTAATAAAAACGAAAATGCTTTAAATTAAAATTTTTGTGACACAACTAAGGGGTGAGGTTTATAGCATCAGATGATCATATGAAGAAAGGAGAAAGCTCCAAAATCAAAGATCAAGTTTTGCTCTTACGACAATAACAAGCAAATAGCAAATTAAACCCAAACTGAGAAGAGGAAATAATATAGATCCAAGGAGCAATAACATACAAAATTTTAAAATAAAAGAGAAAAATCTTTCTTGAAAAATATCAATAAATCTGTAAACCTATATAGCCGTACTGATCAAGAAAAAGCAGACTCATGTCAGGAATGAAAGAGAAGACATTAATATTGATTCTCTAGACATTAAAGAAATATAAAAAATGTAATGAGAATAGCAATAAATGTAGCAATTTATTTGAATTCCTGGAAAAACACGGACTACCAAAACCCACTCAAGAACTATATAACTAGGGCAGACACAATTAGAGAAATATAATTTATTAAAGGGGCATATGTAATAAACAACTATGGTTTTACCACTAAGAATTAATAAATGTTCATGTATCTGTTCATGCTAAAGTTTCTTCAAATAGAATTTACTACTGCTATTATCACTTTATTGTCTTATAGACACTACCCAAATTACCATGGCTGAAGGTTAACACATTATATAAAAGCAACCAAGTTATTTTCTAGAAACAATAAAAAAAAAGAATGTGTAGTTAAAACTATCCTATAAAAAAGATCCAACAAGGACTGGACAGCTTTAGGGGGCAATTTCTAGTACTTGAAGATTATGTAAAGTTAATTCTATACAAACTCTCCCGAAAGCAGGTGAGCAGAAAAAACATGCTCACTCCTTTTATGAGGCCAACATCACTATGATGCTAAAGTTGCACAAAGACATGACAGGTAATAAAAATTATAGGCTGGCATACTTTATAAATGCAGCGGCAAAAAAAATCCCTTTAAATACTAGGAAATTGATTTCAGCCATATTTGAAAACTAAAGTCCTGATTAAGTGAGGTTAATCATCAAAAGGTAATCTTAGTTTGACATTGAAAAATTAATCAAATCAATTTACCATATCAACCAAATAAAAAATTAAAACTGTAAGATTACATTTAAAAACAGGAAAGATGTTGTAAATGTCAGTATTCATTTCTGACAAAACTCAGCAAACTAAGAATAGGGAATTTTCTAAATATAATAAAGAACATCTTAGAAAAACCTCAGGTTCTACTCAATGGTGAAGGGCTAAATAATCCCCCCTTAAAATCTGAAATGAAGCCAGGTTTGGGGTTTGACTCACTTCAATAATGTACAAGGAAAGAAAAAGGCATACAGGCACACTGATGGGAAAGGAAGAAGTAAAATGGTTTATTTGTAGATGACATGCTTGTTTACACAGAAAATCCTAAAAAGCCTACGGAAGACATTAGTAAATTGAGTTTAGAAAGATCACAGATGAAAGGCCGATCAATATGCAAAATTAATTACATTTTAATATTAACTGACGACTTCCGGGAAGATGGCGATGGAGAAGTGGCGTTTACGAGTCCTGCTAACAATCGATCTCTATTACCACAAAATCAGTGCTTTTCATAGCCAGAAAACAGCACCAGCAGAGAAATAAAAACTGTAAATACAAGGGACACAGAAATTCAGAGATCTCTAGAAGATCAAATCAGGAAAATAACTGTAGAAATAATAAAGGACTTTGGAAAAGAATTCAGAGAGAGTCAAAAAGAGATCAAGGATGCAATCATTGAAGTAAAGGCCTCAGTTCAAAGTATAAACAATAGATTAGACCACACGGAGAATAGAATCTCGCTCCTAGAAAATGATCACTCCAATAATGAACGCATAGTCTCTAATTTAGAAAAAAAAATCCAGCAACAGAAATTTGACATTGAAGAAATATGGGCCCATTTTAAGAGTGCTTACCTAAGAACAATTGGAATAGAGGAGGGAAAAGAAGGTGAAACCAAAGGGATCAATAATCTCTTCAAGGAAGTGATAGCAGAAAATTTTCCAAACATAGAGCAAGGTCCAGGAAACTTATAGAACTCCCTTTAGACAGGATCAGAGAAGAGGATTCCTACACTACATAATTGTCAGAATGAAAGCCAAGGAGAGAATCTTAAAGGCAACAAAAACAAATGGCCAAGTGACATTCAGAGGCAAACCAATTAGAATCACTCCAGACTTCCCAAACCAAGTCATGAGAGCCAGAAGGTCTTGGAGTAACATATTCCAAACTCTGAAAGAAAAAAAACTTCCAGTCAAAAATTTCCTACCCAACAAAACTATCTATCAAATTAGATGAGGAAATAAGAAGATTCCATGACAAACAGAAACTGAAAGAATTTATGTCTTCAACACCAGCGCTAGAGAAAATACTCAAGGAGATTAACTGCAAAGAAGAAATAGGTAATACACACCAGAACCAAAGAAACAAGATTTCCCATCCAGCAGACAACTAAGAAAAGAAGAATAACCAGTATCTCAAACAGAAATAAGATCTTAACATGTTAGGAATGAAAAATTATCTCTCTATAATCACACTGAATGTAAACGGCCTCAACTCCCCAATAAAAAGACATAAAGTGGCAAAATGGATTAAAAACCAGAATCTATCAATCTGCTGCTTACAAGAAACACACCTTACAAGTAAAGATAGGGACAAACTCAAGGTAAAGGGCTGGAGCAAGGTAATCCATGCTAATGGAACTCGAAGACAAGCAGTAGTAGCAACTATGATATCAGACAAGTTAGACCCAAACCCAAACTTATTAGAAGAGACAAAGAAGGTCATATTTTACTGGTAAAAGGAATAATCCAGCAAGAGGAAATAACAATAATCAACATCTATGCCCCAAACAAAGGTGCAGCTACTTTCATAAATCAAACTCTTTATGACATGAAGTCACACATAAATCCCAATACAATAATACTGGGAGACTTCAACACACCTCTCACAATACTAGACTGATCTTCCAGACAAAGGGTCAGTAAAGATGCCTCAGAACTAAAGAACACCATTAACCAAATGGACCTGTTGGACACATATAGAATATTTCACTCAACTACAGCGGAGTTACATTTTTCTCAGCTGCTCACGGAAACTTCTCCAAAATAGATCACATCCTGGGACACAAAATGAGCACTAGCAAATTTAAAAAATATTACATACCTCCCTGTGTCATTTCAGACCATAATGGAATGAAACTAGAAATCAACTATAAGAAGACCCAGAGAAACAACATAAACACGTGGAGACTGAACACCACACTTCTAAATGAAGAATAGGTCATAGGAGATGTAAGAGGTGAAATCAAGAAATTTGTAAAAACAAATGAAAATAAAAATAGAACATATCAAACCTCTGGGACACTTTGAAGGCAGTATTAAGAGGAAAATTTATAGCACTTAGTGCTCACATAAGAAAAACAGAAAATCTTCAAATAAATAACCTAAAGACACACCTCAAAGCCCTTGAAAAGCAGGAACAATTGAACCCCAAAGACAGTAGAAGATAGGAAATTATTAAAATTAGAGCAGAAATTAATGTAATAGAGAATAAAAAATACAGAAAATCAACAAAATCAAAAGATGGTTTCTTGAAAAAATTAACAAGATAGATAAACCACTAGCCAACCTAACTAAAAAAAAAAAAAAAAGAGAGAATCAACCCAAATTATGAAGATAAGGGATGAAAAAGGAGAAATAACTACTGACAGTATAGAAATCCAGAGGATTATCAGAGACTACTTTGAAAAAGTATACTCCAACAAAATGGAAAATCTGGAGCCAAACTATGGAACCAGCCAAGATGTCCATCAACAGACGAATGGAATACAAAACTGTGGGATATGTACACAATGTAATTTTACTCAGCCATTAAAAAAAACTCATTTGCATCATTTTCAGGGAAATGGATGGAACTGTAGGGCATTATGCTAAGTGAGATTAGTCAGTCACAAAAAATAAGAAAGCAGATGCTTTCCCTAATATGTGAGAGTTAGGGAGAAATGGGTCATAGGAGGAACTCTAGATGAAAAAGGAAATCCTATAGAGGAGCAAACAAGGCATAATAAAGGAGGAGAAAAGAGGGGGAAAGAGGAAAATCTCTAAAACACACAATGTACTTAAACATATCAAAGTCAACCACTAAGCCAAGCAAGAGAAGGAGGGACAGGGAAGGAATGAGGTGGGAACTGGGTAGGGGTTAAATCAGTGATGTGTACATGTCTGTACAAACAAGTTTTTTACCCCAATATGATGTATGAATATAATGCACCAATAAAAAATTAAAAAAATATTAACTGACAATAAATAGTTGAAAAATGAAGCAAAATAAAAAAATATATTTTAGGCCAGGCGTGGTGGCACATGCTTGTAATCACAGCATTCGGGAGGCTGAGAGCAGAGGATCGTGGTTCGCTGGATAGCCTCAGCTACTAAGCAATGCCCTTCACAACTCAGTGAGACACTGTTTCACAAATAAAAAGACTAAAAAAATATGGCTGGGAGTGTAGCTCCGAGGTAGAATGCCTCTGGGTTCCATCCCCAGTATCACAAATATATATATTTATACATTATATATATTTTTATTTTATTATTTTATTTTGGTACTGGGATGGAACCCAGGGATATTCTACCTCTGAACTACACCCCCAGCCCTTTTTATTATTTTTCATCTTAAAACAAGGTTTTGCTAAGTTACTGTGGCTGTTCTTGAACCTACTGTCCTCCTGTCTCTGCCTCCTAACTACTGGTATGCATTACCATGCCTGGCAATATTAACAATTTGTAGATTAGAAGAGACACAATGTTTAGATTTTAGTCTATCCCATATCAGTTCATACATTCAATCCAATCCTAATCATAATCTCAGCTGGATTTTTTTTTATTTTGAGAAATTAGAGGCTTCATATTAATTTAAGACGGTATAAAGCCACGATAATCAAGACATTGTGGGATTGGCATTTGGATAGACATATGTACCAAAGGAACAGAAATGACTCAACATAGAAGCACATATATATTATATAACGGTATGCAACACAGTGGTCAGGGTAATCCAATGGGGACAAGAAAGGTGATGGAACAACAGGGGTGTGTGTGTGTGTGTGTGTGTGTGTGTGTGTATGCATAGCTATATATCTCATACCATATTAAAAAGGCAAACAGACAAAACTTCCCAGAATACAATATAGATCTATATGTAATAGCAAAATAAAACTAAGAAAACATGAAGAGATCCTTGTGACCTTGTGTTAGACAAGCATTTCTTAAATTTGACATCAAAGCTTGATCCATAAAAGGAAAAAAATTTCAATAAGTTAAATATCATTAAAATTAACAGACATCACCAAAGTTATATCAGTGGCCATTAATCAAATGAAAAGATGCTCAGTATCAGTAGTTATCCAGGAATTACAAACTCAAACCACAGTAAGATACTCAATTAGATGGCTAAAAAAAAAAAAAAAAAAAAAAAGAGGCCCAGTAAGACGCTGGGTGCTGGGCGGGGGTCGCGGGCGGGGCACGCCAGATGGGGCCCGGGTCGCGGGACTCTGGGCCCCAGCCAAACTGGGCGTAGCACGCCAGACCCCTGGAGAAACCGGACCCAGTAAGACGCTGGGTTCTGGGCGGGGGTCGCGGGACTCTGGGCCCCGGCCAAACTGCGCGTAGCACACCAGATCCCTGGAGAAACCGGACCCAGTAAGACGCTGGGTTCTGGGCGGGGGTCGCGGGCGGGGCATGCCAGATGGGGCCCGGGTCGCGGGACTCTGGGCCCCAGGCCGAACTGCGAGTAGCACGCCAGACCCCTGGAGAAACCAGGCCCAGTAAGATGCTGGGTTCTGGGCAGGGGTTGCGCGGGGCACGCCAGCTGGGGCCCGGGTCGCGGGACTCTGGGCCCCGGGCCGAACTGCGAGTAGCACGCCAGACCCCTGGAGAAACCGGGCCCAGAACAGAAAAAGATAAAGAAAAATATCGGAGAGGAGGTAAGAAAGCCGTTATGGATGCCAGGACACTGGAGATACAGACAAAACTTATCTAAATGCACTGGAACTTATGGAAAAATTCGCCATGAAAGAGGACTGCTATTTCTCTATATTGTTAAGAATCTCAGACATCACATATAAGGAGAGAGTTTAGCGGAGACCAAGGAGAAAGGCGGTGTTGAAAGAGTTCTCCGCGATGGTGGTGGAGACTTGTATTCAGGAGAAGCAGAAACCGGATCTTACCAACTTTATTTTTTTGGAGAAATTACACCAAATGTCGAATGCTACCATCACGCATGCTTAGGAACACTGGACAACATTCAGAGTGGAAAAAGAGCCTGGGAAGGATTTGAAACGGTGGAGGCAGTGGCAATGCCAGTGGCCAATATTCGGGGGAGGCAGAGATCTGATTCATTACAACTGGAACCTTTGAAATAATAACCACAGAGACAGTGATCGGAACCTGCTGAGGGGTTAGGCGGGCGCCAGGGCCAGTGGCCAACATCGGAGCTTGCTGTGAGGCAAGGCCACTACTGAGGCCTCCGTGGCCGGGATTGGAACCTGCAGAGGGGTTAGACCGATGCTGGGGCCAGCGAGGCCGGCATTGGAGCCTGCCATGATGCAAGGCCTGTGCTAGGGCCTCCGAGGTCGGGTCCGGAACTTGCTGAGGGGTTAGGCCGGTGCTGGGGTCAGCGAGGCTGGCATCAGAGCCTGCCGTGAGGCAAGGCCAGTGTTGGGGCCCCCGAGGACGGGACCGGAGCCTGCTGAGGGGTTAGGCCGGTGCTGGGGCCAGCGAGGCTGGCATCAGAGCCTGCCATGAGGCAAGTCCGGTACTTGGGCCTCCGAGGCCAGGATAAGAGCCTGCTGAGGGGTTAGGCCGGTGCTGGGGCCAGTGAGGCCGGCATCGGAGCCTGCCTTGAGGCATGATCAGTGCTGGGGCCTCCGAGGCCGGGATCGGAGCCTGCCGAGGGCTTAGGCCGGTGCTGGGGCCAGTGAGGCCGGCATCGGAGCCTGCCATGAGGCAAGGCCGGTACTGGGGCCTCCGAGGCCAGGACAAGAGCCTGCCGAGGGGTTAGGCCGGTGCTGGGGCCAGCGAGGCCGGCATCGGAGCCTGCCTTGATGCATGACCAGTGCTGGGGCCTCCAAATCCGGGATCAGAGCCTGCCAAGGGGTTAGGCCAGTGCTGGGGCCAGCGAGGCCGGCATCGGAGCCTGCCTTGAGGCAAGGCCGGTACTGGGGCCTCCGAGGCCAGGATAAGAGCCTGCCGAGGGGTTAGGCCGGTGCTGGGGCCAACGAGGCCGGCAGCGGAGCCTGCCGTGAGGCATGACCAGTGCTGGGGCCTCCGAGGCTGGGATCGGAGCCTGCCGGGGGTTAGGCCGGTGCTGGGGCCAGTGAGGCCGGCATCGGAGCCTGCCTTGAGGCAAGGCCGGTACTGGGGCCTCCGAGGCCAGGATAAGAGCCTGTCGAGGGGTTAGGCCGGTGCTGGGGCCAGTGAGGCCGGCAGCGGAGCCTGCCGTGAGGCATGACCAGTGTTGGGGCCTCCGAGGCCGGGATCGGAGCCTGCCGAGGGGTTAGGCTGGTGCTGGGGCCAGTGAGGCCGGCATCGGAGCCTGCCTTGAGGCAAGGCCGGTACTGGGGCCTCCAAATCCGTGATCGGAGCCTGCCAAGGGGTTAGGCCGGTGCTGGGGCCAGCGAGGCCGGCATTGGAGCCTGCCTTGAGGCAAGGCCGGTACTGGGGCCTCTGAGGCCAGGATAAGAGCCTGCCGAGGGGTTAGGCCGGTGCTGGGGCCAGCGAGGCCGGCATCGGAGCCTGCCTTGAGGCATGACCAGTGCTGGGGCCTCCGAGGCCAGGATCGGAGCCTGCCGAGTGGTTAGGCTGGTGCTGGGGCCAACGAGGCCGGCATTGGAGCCTCCCATGAGGCTAGGCCGGTTTCTGGCCTCCGAGGCCGGGATTGGAATCCTGCCAAGGGGTTAGACCGGTGCAGGGGCCAATGGCCAGCATCGGAGCCTGGCGTGAGGCAAGTTCACTCCTGCAGCCTCCAAAGCTGGGACCAAAGCCAGCTTAGGGGTTAGACCGGTTCAGGGGCCAGCGAGACCAGAACTGGGGCCTCCCATGAGGCAAGGCCGCTGCTTGAGCCAGCGAGGTCTGGATCAGTCCACTGAGTAGCCAGGCCACTAATGGGACCATCAAGAGTGGGATTGGTACAGAAAATATAAATCAGATGCTTCTCTTAATCAGCAATAACTAGGAGGAAAAGGGCAACAGGAAGAGGTTGAGCTATAGAAAGGGCCCTATAGTGAAGCAACTAATGTGACCAATCAGAGGGTATGTAATACTGGAGGACGGAGCCTCTTTAAAACGCAGGAGGTACATAAACAAATGTATCAAAGTAAATCACCAAAGAAGTGTGGGATGGAGGGAGGGGGAGGGAATGGGATGGGGGCTGGAGGAGGGCTAATTGGATGATGTGTGCTTGTATATCCTCTCAAGTCTTGTACTCCAATGTGATTGATATATGACTACAATGCACCAATTTAAAAAATAAATTAATTAAAAAAATAAAAATAAAATATAAAAAAAGAAAAAAAAGAAAAAAAAAGTAAAAAAAAAAAAAATCTGACTACTCCAAGTGTTAATTGGATGTAGAACAACTGGAACTTTCCTAAGTTTCTGGTGGGAATGAATAGTACTGCATCCCCTTTTAGAACAGCTTGGTAGTTTAAAAGTTAAACATGTACTTACCATATAGCAATACTACTTCTAGATATTTACCAAGTGAAAGGAAAATATATGTCCACAAAAACCAGTTTGTATGCAAAGGTTCATAACAGCTTTATTCATAATAGCTCCAAAGTGGAAATAATTCAAAAGTCCATAGAGTGATAAACAGACATATTCTGGAGTGCCCATGCTAAGGACATTTTATTTACAATAAAAGGGGAAAAATTCCTCACTAGTACTGGTGTCAGTCTTCAACACTGAAAAGAACTTGGTAAACGTTGTTAATGTCATTTTCAGCATGAAGACATAAAATTAACAACATTTTCCAAAGAAGATCCACTTAAATCAATGCTGTAAAGGGGGAAAATACTTGAATTTGTGAGCAAATGTATTTTTTAGTAGTTTAACATTTTTTACAGTTACTCTTCTTACTTAATGAAAAGTAATAGCTGAATAACTCCTACAACAAAGATGTTTCATATTTCATGGAATGATAAGTTACTATTCTTTCAACTGTTCTTTCTCCTCCTCCTCCTCTAAAAAATACCCTCAAAACTAGGGAGCCTGTAAATATATGAGAAATCTTTAATCAACTTGGGAAATTAAAACTGACTTTTATAAGGCAATCCAAGTAACAAAACACGCTCAGATGAGCACGTAATAATAAAAAAACAAGAAGCTAGTTTGGGTATGTTCCTGACTAGTCGGCATTTACATGTTATTAAAAAAAAGCCAGAACTAAATAAAATGTGTTAAAGCTATCAACTAGATAAACAGTCTTTCCAAAGCAGTACAGGTGTCTTTATTTAAATTGCGATACATACTGACTGCAGCATGAACCTAACTAAGCTTAGCTGCTTAGCTAGCACAAGGCAGACACACTCAGAAGCCTGTCCATCACCTGTGTCTGAGGTGCAGATCGAAATGCTGGTCCTTCCTGTGTCTTTTTGTATAACCTGGACCATTGCTAACGTTGTTCCTAATATTTCTCAAGAATTTCAAGAATCTCATCATGAGGCATCCTTTGAATGCTGGAGATAAAATGATCAGACACTTAGAATTTGGTACCCAATATTATTGGTGTAACAGTATGTGAGCTCAGTCATGTGCACATGTGCATCCTTTTTTTTTTTTTTCCATGTGCATCCTTTTTAGTCCCAGATTTAAGAGGTAATTTCTTGCCGGGCGTGGTGGTGCACGCTTGTAATTCCAGCTCTTGGGAGGCTGAGACAGGAGGATCCCGCAGGTTCGAAGCCAGCCTCAGCTACTGAGTGAGGCTCTCAGCAAATTAGTGAGACCCTGTTTCCAAATAAAGTATAAAATAGGTCTGGGAGTATAGCCCAGAGGTAGAATAGCCCCTGGGTTCTACCCATAGTACCCAAAATAAATAAATTAATTAAATTAAAGGTAATTTCTCTTAATATATATATTTACAATGTTAAGGATCAAACCCATGTTCTTGGGCATGCTAGGCAAGGGCCGTACCACAGAGCTACACCCCAGCCTAATTTATCTTACATTTTATACTGAAGAAAAAAATGCTAATTATAGTCAAGTACATGCTATTTAGCATATACTATACACCTGAACTCGCTGACTCCTCATGCCACCCCAGGGCCACAGGTGTTACTGTGATCCGCATTATAAACATAAAGCTGTATAGAAAGTGAACCACACTGAGCCCCACTGCTAGTAACGGCATGGACAGAATTCAAATGCGGGCAGTTTGTTTCCAAAATCTTTCTTAACCATTAAACTACCCTGCCTAGAAAAACTGTTATATCCTAATCAATTAATTATGTGGTTTCTTATATCTTATATTAAAACTGACCACTTCTGGATACCCCTATTTCTTGGTCAAATTCGTCTTAGAATTGAGAAACATCATGGAATTTTTTTTTTACAAAAGCTGTGCAGCTTAATTTATTCTGATAAGTTTTAGTTACTCGCAACTGTAGCATGTATTTATTCTTGCTAGCCACCCCACCTCCTTTCATTTTATTAATTTCCTACAGGAAATTGCAAGTTAATAGAAAAAGCAGAACTGGAACAGCCTCACATCCTATAGTTATTAATTAAAGCAAAGTCTGGTTCAGTAACTTGGGATACTAAAAATATAGAGTTAAACAAAGCTGACTGCCTCCCGAAATGAAATTTCAACTTCAATAGTCTGTCTAAAAAAAATGTATGCATTAAAATCCACATCTTCCCTCAAAGAAATTCTGTGCAAAATATTTAGTGAATAAAAGCAGCTCAATACCTGACTGTTCCTCAACTAAGTCTTCAGAAGTAAAAAAGAATAAAAAAAACACACACACACACACACTGAAATAAGTGAAATAAGCCACTGAAGTTTAAATAAGTTTCTTTTAAAAGCAGTTAGTCACGTGGTCCTACAATAATCCATCTCCAGGTTATTACCCGCAATCAATAAAGCAAGAAACTGTATAAACTATCTTATTAATTTTTATAATGGTTAGTAAACTTTAAAATGCTGTACGATAAAACTTTTAAATGTTTCTGATGGCTTGAGATCACACTGGATAATTTATCATTTTATGTGGCATAAAGTGTTAGGTAAGTGGGTACCACGCTGGGAAAATGCACATCATTTCTGAATGTGAGACTCCATCCCATTGTAGAGAGTTTTCTTACATGATATAAGGTTATTATTGGGATGAGTTTTAGAGTCTAGTTCCATAAAAGCCCTGACAACCACGCCAGATACGTCCTGAAGCCAGCCACGCAGGCTAGTTGTATGTTCTTCCACCACCCATGACTCCAGTACCAGGACCCTGTCTGGTAATGTCCTATTTTAGTTCTGTCATGTTATAGACTCCCTGGTACTTTTTCATGAAACTGTAGAGTGTCATTCTGGAGGAAAATAGATGCAAAGAACTAGTGAGAGCCAGGCGTGGTGGCGCATGCTTGTAATCCCAGCATTTGGGAGGCTGAGACAGGAGCATCGCGGTTCGCAGACAGCCTCAGCAGCTTAGAGAGGCCCTCTGCAACTCAGTGAGACCCGGTTTCAAAATAAAGAATAAAAAATACGGCTGGGGTTGAAGCTCAAAGGTAGACTGCTGCTGGGTTCCATCCGCAGTACCTCAATAAAAAA